>NC_084948.1:21341797-23741797 GCF_949316205.1 Platichthys flesus | reverse complement strand
TGCACTGACGATCAAGAGGAATATCCTCCCTGTGTCGAATCATGATCTTCTTCCATGTGAGAACCTTCACTCTAAATTGAAGAGGGGGGGGGGGATTAGAGAAAGTATAGACCTCACACCTCAGCAAAGCTTCTGGCTGCAACATCAGCTGCTAAAAATAACCTCAGTGAAGTTACCTGGACCAGAACTCCTCGCAGGTCGACTGAAGCCCCTCCACACACACAACTCCAGGCTTCCCGGGCATGCTGAACCCTGACAGGCCGAGCTCCTTGGACCACTCCAGGATGTTCTTCCTCTTCGTCTTGTTGTAGATGTGGTGGCTGTAGATCCACAGTCGGGTGAACACTTCCTCCGCCCGGGGAGACGCTTCTTGCTTTGGGACCGGTGCTGCTGTTAAACTCTTGCTTATGAAGAGCTGCAGGTTGTCTTTCACCCAGTCCACCGCAGAGAGCACACACACTTCCCCCAGGCAGTTTTCCACGAGGTGTGCGTTGAGCGCTGTGTGGAGCTGCGTCTGCTGGGCCCGACTGAGACCAGCACACCTACAGCACAAGTCAAAACTGCTTTAAGAAGAATTCAGGCAAAATCCTATCCTCAAGACCAAACAACTCTAATGGAGGAAAATAACATCTGTAGTACGAAACAACACAAAATAAACTAATTAAAATAAATGACTGAATTCTCAGTGAAAATGTTTCTTAAAAGCAAATCACAAGCGACAGTTTTCTTTTACTGCTGCTGCAGTGTTTTGCATTGTGATAAATGAATCATCTGCCCGCTCCAGCATTTCTTCTCAAGACCACGACTTCACTCATTTTTACTGTGACAACGTGATGGGGTTGTTTGTCTCAGTTATGGGCCGCCTGATTGAAGCGGACAGCAGACGATCCTGCGATTTATCCTCCAAGGCTACTGTTGTCATTGATAGAGGTTGATATATCCTTTAGCAGCTTTTCAATGGGTTTGTTCCAAAACATGTGAGGCAAATCGGTGGCACATTCGGCAGCTATCTTTACTTCCAATGAGGCCATAACAGCTGAAAATGACCTATAATCACTTTCCTCTGCACAGGTTGTTGCTCATCTATGTCATTTTAAATCATTTCGTCTCCACATTAACCTACAGCAATGGAACAGTTGTCCTTGACTTCTTTTTGTGAGCAAGTAGAGATTTATTCATACACCACATTTTTTTAACTAGAGTGAATCAATAATTTGCATATTTAAATGCATAAAAACACTGTTTATTCTATTCTGAGAGATTTAAATCCTTAAATATAAAAACAGAGATGTGAGGATCGGAGGAGCTGAGAAGTAGAAGGAGGTGATCATGTATCTTGAGGGCAGGAACATGCAGTGCCTTGTGTGTACTGAACAGGATATTCTCAATTCTAAATCTTTCAGCATGCTCAAGTAGGGATTCAAGAACAAGGGTCGACCCACTTTTTTCTAGTTAGTAGACCGGCAGCTTGATCAACCCCTGGGGGACTTTACACTGCGGGGGAGCCGAGGATGACACATGATTGTCGATACAAACCAGGTGAAAGATGTGGCGCTTCCTCAGACAGAACAACAAAATGAAAACGTGCTTGCTTGTGTTTTCTCACACTGAGATTTGCTTGTACTAACTTGACATTTCAAAACACCTGACACATTCTTCTGTTCTTTATTTTATTCTATTGCACTGATTTCGATCTTTCCAGTGCAATTCATATGGTTATGGTCCTTTGCTATGGTGGACTTGGATTGACTGCATGTTAATCTTTCTCTCAGCATGTACACATTCAACTAGCTTAAGCACATCACTATAGATGTGTTGACCACCTGAATTTGTGTGCACAATTGTTATTTGTGTCTTTGGCTGTGTCATTACTTTTTTGTTAATTGTTCTTATACTCCATTTATAATATATTATTTGAATCTGTATTTATTCTGTACTTGGGCTGCTGCAATACCTGAATACTGCCCCTGGGGATCAATTCAGGTAAAGGATTATACAATTTGATAATATTTCATAAAAACACATCTTATCTTGTTGTTTTGTAAGACTCAGCTTTAAAATGTGAAATATAGATAATTATTGCAACCTCAGCAGATTAGTCATTTAAGAGATAGTATGTGAAGAACACTGGATGAAGTCTACTTACCGGACTGTTATCTCTGGTAACACACTGGGATACTCAAATGGATAAGCACAGGACAGAATGACGTCTGTCTAAATGGAGCAAGAAGAAAATTATTATATTTCAGGGCAGAGATGAATCACAGTGACATCCCATGACAGTCTGGTTAGGTTACCATGGCCGTGTTTGCAGTGTCCAATCTCTGCTTGATGAGAAACTGGGGTCTGTGGGGACCAGGGGGGCTGTGTGCTGAGGCCGACCCCTCCACAAAGTCCCTGAGCTCAGCCACCGCCAGCTGGTCAGTGAGCTCCAGCTCCTCCACGGTGGGGAACATGCTGGTCAGCAGCTCGATCTCCGCGAGCTGAGCCTCAGCCCACTCCACGTTGGGCATGTTGATGGAGGCGAGCTGGAGCGACGACCTCCACTGCTACAACACAGTGAGAAAAATAAAGCAATCAGACACGTTTTCTGCCCACAGTTAGGGATGTTGTTCTCAAGTGAACAACAAGCTGCATGCCATTGAACTAGTAAACAAACTAATACATACAAACAAACTAGTAAATGCTAGAAAACAAAGTAATGCTAATAAACAAACTAATAAATGCTAGTAACCAAACTAATGCTAATAAACAAACTAATAAATGCTAGTAACCAAACTAATGCTAATAAACAAACCAATAAATGCTAGCAAACAAACCAAAGCATGCAAATAATTTAATAAATGCTAGCAACCAAACCAATGCTAACAAACAAACTCCTTAATGTTATCAAACAAACTAAAAGATGCTAACACACTAGAAAATGCTAGCAAACAAACTAATACATTCTAGATAACAAACTAATGCATGCAAACATAAAACAATACATGCTTACAAAAGACAGAAGACAATGGAAGATATTTAAATAAGTTGTGTTTACAAATAAACCAGATTTAAATTTGACAGCTGTTCTGCTACGTCCACGTTACACTAAGCTAGTCCTAGTATACTTGTTTCCACTCGGACCCGAACGACGCACACCGGAAACGCCGCATACCCGAGCGGTAAAAACGGTGGCACCGTCCGGCTTCCGTTGTCTCTGCATGTGTCAGCTGGGATTTTTTCTGCCGGTGAATCTGTGGAAGGAGATTTTTTTTTGTTTGTGTGTCACTGTTAAAAAACGCTGCAGATTAAGTTCCCTCGCATTAAATCGATTTAATCGACGAACCCGATCGAAGTTATGTTCGTGTCGGTGATTCCATCGTCGCAAAGTTAACCGGAACCGGTGGATCGTGGAGGTTTAGCGGCTCCGGTTGTGACAGTGAGTTGACTGGTCCGTGGTGCTGGTCACTGGGGGTGGTTCATGGTTTAATTGTCTTTATTGTGTACTGGGAAACAGAAACTGGTGCTAAAGCATGATTACAGTCTGGTTAGCCTACGCTAGCATTAGCTGCTGTGACTGATGTGTGTGTGATTCGCTTTTTTTATTGAAGGTGAAAAATGGGAAAGAAACGGGCGAAGGACAAAAGCCCCAGAGAGGATGAGGAGATCGACCTGACGGGTAAACAAACCAACAACCTCCTGGTGTTAGGACGACATGGAACAGGGCCCAGGCTGAACTTTCCTCTCATCCTGTTGTTCTTCATCTATTGTTTTGTCCAGGGCCAAACTGCAGGCACATCAAGAAAGGAACAGACCAGACTCTCCTCAAGAAGCTGACGGGCAGCTCGGACTGGACCAGCTGCCAGGATTGTAAGCACGATGAAAACAAAGAGAACTCTGACACCAACCAGGCGCAGCAGGAGGAGGAGGAGGAGGAGAGTGGAGGAGCAGCCGTGTGGATGTGTCTGAAATGCGGCCACAGAGTGAGTTCCTTCAACCGATTCCCTCTTCAGATGTTTTACCTTCTTTTTTTTACCTCAACTACCATGATCCTCTTCTCCACCAGGGCTGCGGGCGCCACTCTGAGAACCAGCACGCCATCAAACACTACGAGACTCCGCGGTCAGAACCCCATTGCCTGGTGGTCAGCATGGACAACTGGAGTGTGTGGTGAGTGTGATGCTTGGATTCATGGGGGGGGACACACACACAGGGGCTTCAGGAAGTATTCATCACTTCTTACACACGTTATTATGATGCAGAAGGAATCGTGAATGGATTGAACTGATCTTGTCCCTGTATTCTCAATAACACAAAATCTATTGTCAGAAGTTTGGAAAAATAATAATAAATGGCCTTTGATTCAGTACTTAGTATTTGTAGAAGCCTCTTTTCTATCAGGAAATACAGCATTAAGATGTTTTTGCCTTCATCTTCAGGTCTCTACACAGATGTTCTGCAGGGTTTACATCCGGGATTCGGTCAAACAGGACAGTCAGAGACTTGCTTTGGATCAGTAAAATGCTGACAGGTTAACTCTAGATTAGGTTTTCTTCAAGAACCCCTTCAGTGTCTGTCTCCCCTGTCCCTACAACTAAAGACACCCTCCATGGCATGATGCTGCCACCACCATGCCTCTCAGCAGGGATTGTATTACCTGGGTGTTGAGCAATCTGTCAAAATTACAAGTAGCCTCTCTCCAGAGAAGTTCTGAAGCTCTGTGAGATTTACTGGTTCTGAGTCATCTCCCTGAAAATTTCCCCACACAAATACTTAAATGACCCATAATGACAAACAATCCTATTTTCATAATGTGTGTTGGAATTAAATCTTGTTTAATCTGCAACACTAAAATCTGCAACACGATCAATGGTCCACAAAGTGCAGTTATCTGATTTACTTCCTCAAACCACTGGACATTGTGTTTGAACTTGAAAACTACAAGCTTATTTTTTCATGTGTTGTCGACCCTGCAGGTGTTATATATGTGACGATGAGGTGCAGTACTCCAGAACTGGGCATCTGTCTCAGCTGGTGACCAGCCTACAAAAGCAAAGTTCTGCAGAACCCATAAAGAGACCACAGAAGAGTGAGTATCACCGAGAAGTTTATTATCACTCTTGATTTTTCTTTTATTAAAATGTGTTATTTAATGTCCACTTTTTGTTATTTAGGAGTGAAAGAGGAAGAGGTCTTGATGGAAGTGCAGCCGCAGACAGACACTGTAACAGTGATGGAAAGTGAGGACGCAGAGAACATAGAAAACAAGCAGCAGCAAAAGAAAAACACCAAGAAAGAGAGTGTTGTGAAAAAGCCCAGCCCACCTGAAGACCAAGGTGGTGTTCCAGTGAAGGGCCTGAGCAACCTGGGAAATACCTGCTTCTTTAACGCTGTCATTCAGGTAGAACTCGGCCGCCATCATTGCTTTAAAGTGAGAGAGGTTTTAAACTGTGGGGTCATTGTTAACTTCTGTCATTGTCTTTTGCAGAGTCTCTCTCAAACACTGCTCTTAAGACAGACGCTCAACAAACTGCCAGAAGAGAAAATGAGTCTGGACATTAAACCTGTTGCCCCCTCAGACCTGGTGTGTTGCTGTTATCCTTCAAATGTTAAAAACAGTAGCTGTATCCTTCCTGATATACAGCCGTTGATCATTAAAGCCTTGTTTTTTATTCTGGTTGCAGGAGCCTGTCACGGTGCAGTTGGCTCAGCCAGGATCCCTGACTCTGGCTATGTGTGGACTACTTAATGAGATCCAGGAATCCAAGAAGGGGGTGGTGACACCACAGGAGCTGTTCACTCAAGTTTGTAAAAGGTGAGCGGGACGACGGATTGAGGTGGAACTCGTTGTGAGATTGTGCGTCTTCCTGTCGTCACTGCATCAGGTGTCATTCATCATCTTGTCCGTTTCCTGCAGGGCTCCCAGATTCAGAGGGTTTCAGCAGCAAGACAGCCAGGAGCTGCTGCGCTACCTTCTAGACGGGATGCGTGCTGAGGAGCATAAAGTACAGTATATACGTCCAGTTTAGAGCATATATCACATAGGATATACACTTAAAATACTCTATAGCGGTCCATGTGGCTATTTGTTAAATGGAAGTGTGTTGATTTGACATTGGAACAGTACGGCTGTGAAAATACATCTGTTATTCTAGCTCATCGACAGCAATTTAATCAAACTTTACACAAATTTAGGGCATTTAATTATTCATGAAATGCAGAGATTTGTTGCCAGATACATTTTCCTCATTGAAAGATGTTAAAGATTCAGCTCCCCCCACCGATAGTTTGTGTGATTTTCACAACTTGAGGATTTATCAGTGTAAAGAGGCTTAGAACTGATGATATTCTGTGAAAATGTGAAATCAAATTAGTTTTTTATAATTTACATCTAAACGTTTTTGTTTGTCTCTGCAGAGAGTTAGCACAGGGATCGTGGAGGCTTTGAAACAATCCAAGAAAAGCACAGATGATGAGCAGCTGAAAACATTAGTAAAGGGTAAGTCACTGGGATTTAAAATAAACATATTGTTAAGTAGGAAACGTGTGTATCCCTCCATAGTATGTCTTGGTTCACCTAATAATTAAATGTGGCGTTCTGATTTCAGAGTACGAGAAAAATGGGTTTCCAAAAAACTTTGTCGACCAAGTTTTTGGTGGGGAATTGACCAGCACAATAATGTGTCAGCAGTGTAAAACGGTTTGTACTGTTGATAAACCTGTTTAAGATAACTGGTCAGTGTTGTGTCAGTGTGAAGCTTAACAGCCACTTCTTGCACTTGCAGGTTTCTGTAGTGACCGAAATGTTTTTGGATCTTTCTCTTCCCATTTCTGACGAGGTAAGACCCTCAATAGTCGGTGTGTTGCTCATTATATGCAAGTTAAATGCATGTTGCTCATTATGAATGCATTCTTCAGGCAAATAAAAAGAAGAGCCTGAAAAAAGCCTTTCAAAAGACCACTGAGCCGATCCCAGATGACAGAATCAGCCCTGCTCTGACCAACGGGGACGATGACAATGACGTTACCAGCGGGGGTGCGAGCAAGTACCAGCAGAAGAAGGCCAAGAAGCAGGCCAAGAAGCAATCTAAGGTACGTCAGTGGATCGGCACGAATGGATCTGGCCTTCACTCGAGGAAACATCGTGCAGAATGAACTAACTAGCCTTGTTTTTGATTACAGCAGCAGAAGAGGCAGCAGAAGTTTGAGGACAGAGTCACCTTGGATCATCTCACACCTCCGAGCTTTTCAGAGAGCGACCAGATGGATCCTTCTCCGAGCACAGAGGACGGGGAAACTGTTGTCACTGAGATACATATGGAAGAAGATGCAGAAGAAGAACCAGCCCCCCCGAGTGACGCTACTCAAATCCCTGCCACTGACGTGGGTGCACAGGACCAGGACACAGTCCAGGCTGAGAAAGAAGAGAAAGAAGAAAAAGAAGAGGAGGGCGAAGATTCAGAAACCGACTCATCTGCTAATTCATCCGTCAGCAACCGGTTTGAAGTCCTGTCGAAGAACCAGGAATCAGAGGACGGCGTCTTGGATGACGGCAACACATCTGACGTGGCGCCGGAGGCAGAGGAAGATACACAGCTGGTGGATGACATGGAGAAAGTCACCCTGGATGAGGCCTTCATACAGGACTCGGATGCTGCGGATCAAAGCACAGAGGCTGAAGATGAGCCAGAGGAAGAGAGAGAGTACACTGTCGTGAACCAGGACCCGGAGCTGGCCTTCCACACGCTGGCTTCCAGAACGTCCCCCGAGAAGATGGCCTGCTCGGTGGAGTCCTGCCTGTTCCAGTTCACTGAGGTGGAAACCCTCACGGAGAACAACAGCCTGTTGTGTGTCACCTGCACCAAACAGCGGGGGAACAAAAACAAAGCTGCAGGTGTGTGGAATTTCTCTCATGAACACTTTTGACCTGTTGTTTGACCTGCTTTTATCTCCTCGTGTAAACTCATGAACTCTACATCTGTGGATGTGGGGCAGTACACTGTCACCAATCCACTCTTTTTCTCCCTTTTGCATTTCAAGATGAATAACAATGTTTTTTCTTTGTTTGTGCTTTGTTAAGGATCCAAGAACAATGTCTACACCGACGCCTTGAAGCAAATGCTGATCTCTTCTCCCCCTCCAGTACTTACCCTTCACATGAAGAGATTTAAACAGGTAAACATATGACGGGTGAAGAAAAATGCTTACAGCTTGGATTCACTTGTTATTATAGTTTAATTTAGTCTTTTGTAATGTACTGAATCATGTATTTGTGCAATATTTAACCACTTGTTTTCTTATAGAGTGGACACGGTATTAGTAAGGTGAACCGACACGTCCAATTCCCCCTGATACTGGATTTGGCTTCTTTCTGTGTGGAGAAATGCAAGGTAAATATCCCAATTAATGGCTTTTATCACACATATAATAACTGTATCGTTGTTTTATTTCCGGGCACTAACAAAAACTTTGTCTCCACGCAGAACGTGACGGAAGGAGAGACTCGGATTCTGTATAGTTTATTCGGCATCGTAGAACACAGTGGAACAATGAGGGGCGGGCATTACACAGGCTACGTGAAAGTACGACCCGAGGGCCCTAAACCCACATCCAACGGACACGCATCAGATGGTAGGCATGACCACAAACAGACAAACAATTTGCATCGTGGTGTTTTTTAAACATCTGTTCACTAACTTGTTGCTTTAAAGCAGGAGATGTGGAGCCAGCCAAAGGATCCTGGTTCTATGTCAGCGACACGAGCGTTCAGCCTGCGAGCGAGAACAAAGTCCAGAGTTGCCAAGCCTACCTCCTCTTCTACGAAAGGATCCTCTGATCGCACGTGCCTCTCTACTCAGGAAATTCAAACCAGCCAATGTTGCTGCTGCTGCTGCTGCTCCAGCTCCAGTTTCTCCAGCTCACCGATAGAACGGTTCTGGTTCCAGAAGTAAAAGAATCCCATTTCATTTTCTGAATACAGTCTGATTATGAGCCATAGTATTGAAACCATCCAGTGGAGAGCTACCACAGGCTATGGGCCCCTAACACTGTGACAATAACGTGATAAGCTCCTGTATAAGGCCTCAAGTGAGTAGGATAGTACCCGCTTTTTAAAAGAAAACATGTTTTATTTGTAATATCATGAAGAAATACTTAAATACCCACAATCCTCAGGTGGAATAGCGACGTCCCCGATTTTAGGAGCAAGCTGCTGCCCTGAAAATGTAAACACAAAAGGGCAATGGATTCTGGGATGTGTAGTTTATTTACCCAAACCATCCTTGTACCTTTTTTGGTTTTTCAATAATTTTATTTTGGTCAGAATGAAATATTTTTATGGTCCCGATTCAATTCCAGACTTAAACCTCCTTTTAAATACAGATTTTTCTGAATTGGGAAATTTACTGCTGGAACCAGAACCGCTCTTGAAAAGGTGTTCGTTGTATTTTTTGCTCTCGACTTGTCAAAGACTCAAACGGGGCTGTGACAAGATCAAACTGACTCTAAACATTTTGGACACGTGTTGACATTTTTTCATCCCCGGCAATGTCGTACGCTGCTCCGGGAATCGAACTGTTTCTCACATCGACGGGTGAAAAACAAGGACAATAACTCACATGCAAGTGGAGACGGACTCTGAACAGATATTGGGATTTGAATTTCAGGAAGTAGGAGAAGGATTCGTCAAAGCAAAATATTTATATGTCTCCTTTTTTTAAATGAAAATACATCAACATCATGTAATTAAAAGCTAACAAATGAGGCACGTGTCTTTCTTTGTGCTGTGACTGAATATAAATATTGTTGTGATAGTATAATTTGAAATATTGTGGCCCATCTGAGGCCTGTGGCAGTGAGCATGCGCAGTGAGTGCAACGCTTCCTGGTCCGGGCTGTCACATGACCAGGGGAACGTTCGGGTTCCGGATGATCATCCCCACGCTCTTCTAACAAGTGGCAGTAACGTCCCGCTGCAATGACAGGTCAGTCAAACTTTAGCCCTTTTTTAAACTTTCACCTCCATGAAGTTTGTTGTTTTGTTAATTGTTGTTTACTTCTACGCGATAACAGGAAGCTCGCGTGGCGTGCTCGTGAAGCTAATGGTCCGGCCTGGCTAAAGCTTCCCCCCGCTCGGATTTAAAACTCAGCAAAATATGACCGGAATCATCTTTAATAGCATATTTCAATGTGCTGGGTTACAAACGTCGTTCTTTACTGTCTCATTACGCAACGTCACGCTGCTCCGCCAGGCCCCAGCTGAGCTTATCATGACTCAGCGATTTAAACTTGCTGCCCAAGTTAGAAATGAAACTCGTCCAGGCTCCGGTGACTCATCAGTTGTAAAGTGCTGATGCTAATTGTCTGTTATTAACGTGATTCCTGAACTAGTGTTAAAGTTTTTAAGTAGTTTAATGTATCACAGTTTTTTTACCTAATAAAGATAACTGCAACGTTTTCATTAGCTTCCCTCTCACGTGACCCGCTGACACAAACATGCTGAGTTAGTAGATTTTTAGTCCTAATATTTGAAGTATTAGTATTAATAGTTTTAAAACTCATTTTTTTCTAAAGCTTCAATGTGATGTGACCCACTGACTCCAATCTAAGGCCAAGTTGTATTGTTACCCTACTTTACACCGGACACACAAATGTTTCTATTTGATTTCAGTGCATCTGCTATCTCATTTGAATATTAATATTTAAAAAATCAGATTTCCTTTTTCTTTTTTTTCCTATCATGAAACCAAGGAACTCAAATTCATATCCAATATTATTGGTATGGACAAACAGGACATACCTCTTTTAATTGGATTTTTGTGTGTCCTTTATTTAATATGAATAAACAGGTAACAAAAACACACAAACATATGTATTCATTATATCTTTGTGTTTTCTTAATGCTGAATTGTTATATTACATTATATAGTTGTAATGGTATTATAATAATCAAGTAAATGTAAGTTTCTATTTGAATATTCCTACATCAAACCTTTTGTGTTTTTTGAAACATTAGTATAAGAAGCACAAGAAAGAGGTGTGTCCGGTGTATCTAGGGTAATAACACAATACAGTATTGTTTTTGAGTTAAAGTGATTGATAAAAATATGCTTTCTTAAATATTTATGTTCATATATAGTGTCGGATGCACTCAAATACTTTTTATAAAGGGTCGTAAAAAATACATTTCACTGATTCTTCAAATATCTTGTCTTTACAAAACGTCAGTCTTTAGCCTGAAAGTATAGTTATTTTCATAGAAGAATAAAAAGAGAGATCTCAGGTTTTTATCAAGTTAATCACAATTGTTTGCAGATTATTTTTGACTAACTTCAGACATAGTTTACATTGTGGTTTTATTCTGACTGTTGGTGTATTTTCTGAACCAGGCTGAGCTTGTAGGAACCATGTCGCTCCCAGCCCCTCGCATGTCAGCCTTCACGTTTCAGTCGGCCGTGCACAGCGCCCACGTGCTCCGGTGTCTGAACGACCAGCGGCAGCAGGACGTCCTGTGCGACGTGACGGTGGTGGTGGGGGACCGGAGTTTTCGGGCCCACTGCTCCGTCCTGGCCTCCTGCAGTGAATACTTTCACAGCCGGGTCGCCAGCGTCATCAGACCGAACGCCATCATCACCTTGCCGGAAGAGGTCAGTGGAAAAAGAAACCACACTGCAGAAAAGTTGTTGGGCGTCTGTGCTTGTAATCTTTGTTACTTACAGTTTCAGAGAAACGTGTCGAGATCAGTTCCTCTTTCTCAAATGTGTAAGTCATCTGAGGGAGTGGGAAACAAGGCTGTTCTGCACTTGACAGGACTTTCCCACGAAACCAATACATTTTAGCAGAATATCAATAATGTGCTTTTATCACCTTAGGTTCTCCTTGTCTATAGCTTAAATGTGTCGATTTACATTTAACAAGCTATAATATCTATAAATTAGTACATGCAAGAGCAGCCACCAAACACCCCTTACCCCTTGCACTTACAAAAAAACATAACAATTTAGGCAACAACAATTTTGTATATTTGTCAGAGAATAATTCAGTTTATTACAGCGAGTTGTTTATTACATACTGGAGTTAATGTGTTGAAAAGTTATTAACTCTTAATGTATGTGCTGTTTTAGGGGACGTAGGTAACTGCCCTGTTGATGTGTAATTGTTTTGCTACTTGCATGGTTTTATTATGGCTTAAAATATGTTGTCGTACATCTTCTGTCCACAGGTGACGGTGGAGGGGTTTGAACCGTTGCTTCAATTCGCCTACACATCCAAGCTGCTCTTCACCAAAGAAAACATTCACGCTATTCACAGCAGTGCTGAGTTTTTAGGCTTTCAAGACTTGGAATCTTCGTGCTTTGATTTCATCATCCCAAAGTTTTCGGGAGGCAGAAGGAGCTCAGAGGAGGTCCGCCAGAGAGCCTGCTGTCGGAGCCGGAATCCGAGCGCCGGTTTGGGCTCCAGTGTCGAGAGCAGCCAACCAAAATCATCTGCACCTCAAAGCTCGGTGCCATCGGCGGGAGATGAACAAGCCATCTGCCCATCCCAGTGTCCTCAGCCAGCGCAGAGCCAGACGAATGACGGGGAAGAAAACTTCTGTCTGGAGAACTGCGGGCCCCAAATGGCCCCCTTAACTCTGGAGTTGACCGCAAGTGGAGTGTGCCCCATGTTGTCTTTGCCCTGCCCGGACTCCGACAAAGCAGATCCTCCGTCTCAGTTTTGCGAAAGGGATATTTTAGAGATAGGAGACGTGTGTAATCAAAGTGAGTTCAGCTTGGCAGACTGTGGCTTGCCCTGTGACCTGTCGACCCCCGGGGACGTGAACCCGCCAGAGCTCATCGAGCCGGCAGGCGGGCACGTTAAACAGACGGTCGAGACGCTTGGCGCTGAAACCAACTGTGACCCCGGTTCGTGTCCAGTCAACACATCAGGGGCAGGAAACTGCAGTGAGTTATTAGAGCAGAGCGCGGCTGGCCTCGGACAGAGGAGGACAGGTGATCTCTCAGACCCGGCACTGGCTGCTTTAAGCCCCGAGGTGGGATGTGGGCAGAGGAGCAGTGTGGAGAGGGAGGTGGCTGAACATCTGGCAAAAGGATTTTGGTCTGACCTATGCCCTTCTCAAGGTCAACCCCTCCCCCTGGATCCCTTGGACCAAAACAATTTAGCCAAAGCATCAGACTTTCATTGGCTTAAGCAGCTGGACTTTAACTCCAGTGCAGGAGACTGCCCTTTCCTCAGGGACCTTGGGACAGGTGATGACCTCGCTCCACGCACCGACACGTTGTCCCAGACAGAGGAGAGCCCATGCATGTCCTCCTCGATCAACTCTGGGGACGACTCGGACCTGGACACGGATGGAGACACTGAGGCCAACAAGAAAAGAGCTGCAGAGGTCGTTGGAAAACTAGTGTTTTATGGTGATAGTTATAGATAATTTGTCAAATTAATGTAGCTTAACCCTGTTCTCCACAGATTCAGCTCCCGTTCCCAGTGGAGCAGATCTCAGCGCTGAGCCGGAGTGCCTTCCAGCAGCTTCTGAGAAACTATCAGCTGACTCCCGATCAGCTGGAGTTTGTCCATGACGTCCGTCGCCGAAGCAAAAACCGCGTGGCTGCCCAGCGCTGCCGAAAACGAAAACTAGACAGCATTCAACATCTAGAATGTGAAATCAAACGATTAGTAAGTTACCTTCGATGTGTCCTGTGTCTGCAACATATGACTGAACTCAGTGTCTCTAAAGCTCTACATAATTTGTGACCTTTATTGACCTCTAGTGGTGAACCTTTCATTTGACATGGTAGTTTAAAGTTTCAATTTGTTTGTGCAAAACAAAAGAAGTTGAGGAAGCGACTGCTACTTCATTGTCGCCCTCTCCACAGAAAAGTGAGAAAGAGCTGCTGCTGCAGGAGCAAACCGAGCTGGAGCAGAACCTGGAGGAGATGCATCAGAGTCTGTGCGGCTTGTGTAAAAGTGTGGAGTCGGGTTCCGATCCGGAACACCTGCAGATCCTTGCCAAGCTCTCCTCGCCGGACTTCACCGTCCCCTCCCCGAGCCACCTGGTCAAAGCTGAGGAGTCGCACATCACTATCGAAATGGTAAGTTGTTCTGCGGAGTGTGACCCAGAGGCGACGCCTGCAGACTCGGTTCAGAGGGCTTCACCAGAGGCTGGCCCTCTTCCTGAGGAGGCCGGTTCTCCTCAGAGCGCCTCTGCTCCTGCATCTTATGTCAACGCTTGTCTGGACATGAACAGCAGCTTGTAATTGGACTCAAATTCATCTGTTGAACATTGAGTATATACTGTTATCCTCTACTGGGAAAAGACACACGTTTCCTGTGTATTTCACAGGAGTATTTTTCGACATGCATAAATGTCACGGTTCCTTTGCTGTATTTCTAATATGCATTTCACACAGAACCCGGTGTTTGTCACCATTTCAAAGGTGCGGACAATTTTCAGGTAGTTCCCAAGATGTTGCAAATTAGCAGGACTAATTAACTAAGTTTCTCAGGGACACACATTACCTGACTGTGTTTTGATTGCTGAAATACTTCTGTTTGCACACCCCACCCTCCTACACACCCACACAGACTCACAGTGTTCGATGCCGAGACGTTTCTTTTATTCCCGGTCAAGTGTTCTGTCGTTATAAGTTTAAAACATACAGTTTTATTCAACCGATAGATATGCAAAGCACTCGCACTAACTTTTGTTCAAAGAAACAGTATCACTAACATAATATGCACAGTTTAAAGAATATTACTGTCAGCTTACTCCAGTTTTCGTGGAGTGGTTGCAGTGTGACTGAAAGTTTTGTAACAGAACATTAGTTATAGTATTTGATGCAAATATGTGCCTTATGCAATATGCAGTAGTTTAATATAAATAAAGAAAGGTGACCTTTGTTAGTTCTTGTCTCAAGGACTGTTGCACATTAACCCAGAGCCTGCTTTCTCTTATGTCTACTTCTGCCTGCATGTCCAGTATTTTTAAATAAATGCTTTCACAGTTTACACTTTGAAATAAACAGCATTTTGTTACCATTCAGCGTTTTATTTCTGCTAACGAGACATACCACTCAAACCAGGTGAAGTGCCACACGTTGGCCAGTAGATGTCAGTGCGACTCTACCTCATCAGCTCCTTTCACTCTTAATTGATTGAATAGATTGTTAAAAAAAATTTCCTTTGGCTCTTTGTTGAGAAATATTCATGGAAGATTCATTATTTAAGTTGTTTAAACTTGAGTCATGAAAGATGAAGATGGACAAATACAAATACAAAAGTGATTGAAGTTTGGACTGAGCTCTAAATGAGGAACTAGAAGCTGTTTCAGAATTACAATTATATTCTAATATTCTAATTCTAGTCTAATAGTCAAAAACTCAACAGTTGCACATCGATTAGGCAGTTTTACTATAGTTTTATAGATTAGGTCATAGAACTAAATTAGGGCTGAAATATTAGGATAACTTAGATGAGGGTTATAAAAGACCTAAGACCCTGAAACCCTGAAGAACCTGTTGCCCAGCAGTGCAGGTGTAGCTGTAAGAAGCAAAATGCTTTGTGCTCCAGACTCACAGATGTAAATCAGTGAGAAGCCTAATTGATTCTGGCTTTGATGTCATTTGAATAAACCTTTATGAGTAACCTGCAGCATCGTTGCTTCAGAAGCAGAGGATGTGACTAATGACGAATTTACGAATCTGCACATTCAGGTTTAGCGAGATGGAGATTGAGCACGAAGCAGCCGCTCTTCAGTCGTCATCAAACCATCGTGTGTATTAACCTTACGCTGTCAGTCAAGGAAAGAACAGGACCTGAGAAAGTGACTCTATCACAGTTATTGTTTAAGAGATACAAGTTAGCGGTTTAGGTTGGACGTTCGTGGTAAATGCAAATAAAATACACAATAATATCTGATGTTCCTATCTGACAAAACCCTCGTCAGTTTGAAAAAGTATTCTCATTCTGTTTAAAGGGTTTCTTTAAGTTATTTTTCGAGACAAATGTTGCTGCTTAATCTTGTAAACAACTGAGATATTTGAAGAGCACTGTTTATTCATCAAATCCAACATGGTGGCAATCACTATCTGATAATTATTATTTAACTAAGCATTATTTGCAGTGTTCTACTGATGACTAAATCAAAACTGGGATGAATTTTAACCAACAAGTTTTAAAGAGAACAAAACATTTGAGTGAAATATCCCCTTCAAAGTTCAACAAACTAGTTTATCAAGATGTTTTTATCAGTGGATATAAATGTCCTGTGCTTTTCTGTAGCAATGGAATATAAAGCAATCTGTAACCCTGAAGCAACTACTAAAACTCATCGTTGAGAAGTTCACACGCAGACACACACTGGCGCACGAAGCTGCAGCCCTCAACTCTGCAAGTAGCGCTGCATCTAAAAGTCAAAGGGATTAGATGGAGATAATGCCACGGACATCAGATATCATCTCCCCAAGCTGCCATGACACACATCTGCAGAAGAGGCCTCAAGTCGAAGTCTGTGGACACCTTCGAACCCCGAGCCGCTCCTGGGAGTCGTGAATCAGTCCTGTTTCTGAACTTCACTCCCCAACCCCCCCACCCCCCAAAAAATGAAGGAGGCTGCCGGTGTGTTTGCATCTTTTCACGCACAGTTCAGATTCTGGAGCATTGTGGCTCAAAAAGTAAGATTATCCTCTTCTGCAAGCTACACAGGGCGAGCGACTTGATTTGAGGAGGAAGCAGCTGTGCGCCATGGCAAGGTCAGGGGCCCGTAATCCGCGGCCTCATTCATGCGAGATTAAAAACCTGCTCCGAGTTCTCATTAAGAACGCAGGGTTAGAAGATTAAAGACCAGCAAACAAAATGAAAGCAGTTTAAGCCCAATCCTGGAATTCATCAGAATACCAAAACCTTAAACTGTCATTACAACGTGAGATTAATGCAAAGCCCCCTTGAACTCTGTATCTATCTTGATATATCTTCTGTGTCAGAGCATATATTTCCTTCCCCCCCCCAAAAAAAATATTTGGACCAAGATGTCGCAGCTTTTTCATTTTTTCCACACCTCCCTTCTTTTCTGGTTTACTACTGTAATTTATTAATTTTTGTTTAGATAAAGCATCGTAAGAAGAAGAATTGGCTCAGATTACTGTCAATGTAACTACCAGTCCTTTCAGATTCTTCTGTTATGTCACACAATGCATGGTTTTATTTTTTATAAAGTGTTGATCTTTGTCCCTTTCACCTACTTTTCCAGTGAGCCAGGTCGTTATCCTCCCACAGACAGACTCCGCAATACTAAGGTAGCAAGGATTAGGAAACAGGAGGCGGGGGGGATTAGAAACTAAAACATCTGGAAGTTAGCTTGCTAAATCAGAGACAATATATATGTGCTAATAAAATGCTTTTTTTTCCAGCAGGGTTACACGGCACGATTCTTTTTGGGCCACAGTTGTTTGCGTTGATTTTCTTTTTCAAGGACAAGATAGTGCACGTCCGATGGCCCATTCTTCAAAGCCCAACAGTCCCCTTCAATTCAACACACTTGTACATATCAGTTCCTTAAATGTTCCTGAGTTTTTTATCATCAAGATCCATGGATTCTTCTCTGGGAGATCCTCCGTCTGATCTGGAGCCGCACCAACATTCTACTGGGTTCTCCCCTGATTCACCTCCCGTCCTTCCACCAGATTTCATGGCATTTTGACCAGTAGTTTTTTTTTTTTTTGCATAATCGTGCAAGAACCCAAAAAAATCTGTGGCACGATCTATTTGTCTTGACCTCAGTTAACACCAGATTACAGCCTGACAGCTTTCAGATTCCGTCCCGTCTTCTGCCCCTCATGTTAAATAAAGATGGCAGCGGCCGCAGCCATGTCCTTCACGCACTCCTCCTGCTTGCTGAGCTATGAAGTGGGCATCGAGCTTGAGGTTCTTCAGCAGGGGTCAAAATCCTCGAGAAAGACACAATACTCATACAGTATAATCAATTCCAGCATAAGGTCTGTGACCTTCTTGCAACACAGCATAAGTCTTATAAGCTGTTGAGCTACTGTAACTGATTACATGCTGCAGTCACTATGAACCTCAGTTTGGGGGGAGCGCGCAGAGAGAGGGGCTGTATCCCATTGACAGGATTATATAAATGAGGAGCATAATACTGTAATCTCCCGGAGAAATGAGAGAAACCAGGGGACATGTCGAACCGAGCCCCAGCTCGCACCCAGGCTCTGCAGCCGTCAGATTGTCAAGCAGCTGGTTGTACAGTGACGGATTACATTCACACTTGTGTTATTTTTTTTTCTACGGTAACAGCCCCTCACTGTGTTGCATCCGTGGCGGTGTGGAGGCGCAGGGTAACATGTCTTTTCAGGACGTGATCCGGGAGAGAAGTGGTGCTGTGTCAGATTAGGATTATTTAACCAGTCGGGGAGAAAATGTCTGAATTTTCTCAGAGTCGAGAGCAACGTGGAGAAGCAAGAAAAGATGCAGAGCCAGCGTGTGTGATTTGAGTTTTGCTGCTGTGAGAGTCGGACGCAGCTTTGAGTCTTTTCTTCAGCTGACAAGTGCAGGAACAAAATCCCTTGAACAAAGTCGCACACTGTGGCTTATTCGTGCATTGGATGTGTGCTGGTGTTCCCTGGCTGTAATGTAGAGGCGTTTCCCATGTTTGCCTATATTATAATTATTCAATTATGAATTAAATCTGCCATAATTAACAGCTAGACCATGTTACATCTTCAGTTAGTGATTATCTTGTGTTGAATTCATGTTATTTGTGAGAAATAACCTCTTTTTAGTCATTCATGTTATTGAAATTGATTGTGATACAAACTGTTTTGTTACAAAATGCTGGTTTTATAAAATCTAATCAACAGAATAGTGTATTATTAAATGTATATGAATGTTTATAATTCGTGTTAAAGGAAATGTCACAGAAGTGTTTGAAATCAAGCCTTGTCATTGAGATAAGTCAAATAGTGTCACTCGCAACTTAGCTCTTTAGTATTTGGACCAAATTACTCTGTCTTGTACATTATATTATTACAATCCCACTAATTTAACCAGTTTGTATTTACATCTCATTCAAACTCGTGGGGCTTTGTTTTTGCCAAAAGCAACAATGAAATATAAATATTTGGCCTATCACATCCAGCTCAGCTCAGCTTAGCTTCTAAAGCTCATGCATGAAATCTTATTGTATCTAAAAAATAATCCACATATTAATCACAATCACCTTTCTCCATTTGCTAACAGCTCCATACGGGCAAACGTGATGTGGCATTGGACAAAGACCTCTGTTTAAATAAATCTGTTTTAACAAGATATATTTCATTTGATATGCAGGATTTTCCACTATGTGTAAAGTCATGTTCATGGTTAAATTGTAACATATAAATATTTTATCATAAGGGTTTTATAACGACATCTGAGGAATCGCTGCAAATGTTTACTCCCGGATATCAGGGTCAGCATCGGCCCCAAACAGTCCATATCAGTATAGTGCAGGTTTCTTAACAATAACAAGCAAACCTGAGTTGTGTGAGCCCTGTTACAAAAAATAGGAAAACCATGTTTAGTTCTTCTCCGATATTTCGTGGATGAAATCGAAGGTTTTTGCGATCACGCGTCTCCCCAGTGAAGCCAGAGGTCGAGCGTGCAGCACAAGCAAGTGATCAAAACCGAAACAAGCAGAAATGAAGGGTTAAGGGTGTAATGTTGTCACGCAACTTTTATCTTTCTGAAACAATTCCAACATGACGAAAACGTATACATGCTTGTTCATGAACTTCATGATATAAAAAGCAAAAAAAAAAACAAATAAAAACAAAGTATAAGACATTAAGCAACTCGATGAAATTCAGAGGGAGCACTCATTCATTTAACGAATCGGACACAACCGAGTAAATCAAAAGAGGCTTTGAAATACACGAGTACACACAAACATGGTAAGAAGTAGTGCTGTTATGTCCGTGCGCTATAAACCTACTGCAAACATAAAGATACCACTTCACCACCACTTCCCCACAACATCATGGCAGGACAATGACATGTTTTTTCCACACAAAACCACAGTGTTACATTTTTTTTTGTTGTTTTATATTTCGAAAAACAGAAAAGGCCAAGATGGTCAAGTGTCATGATGTCAGCAGTCGACAGCCATCCGTCGTCATAGAAAGGGATTCGAATGAAAAAATCTTCCACTCGGGAACAAAATGTTCATGTGCTCTACGTCAAAACTACTAAAAATACTAAATTCTGTGTTAAAAAGTCATTCTGTTTTTTTTTTTGATTGTAACAATGCAGTTCAACACATTCAGAACCTATTTTGTTGCTGGCCCAGTGATTTACTGCAGTCCTCTGACGACACCAGTGACAGACGTGTGGAAGGTTCCTGACAGTCTGTGTTAATACTTGTTGTGCCATTCGCACTGGCCCACACTCACCTCCTCGATGTCCAGGTTCTTCCTGGATTTGTAAATAAACTCTCCGATCGCTACAAACACCGAGAGCACTAGTCCGGCGGCGAGCACGATAAAGATTCCTCCGATGTTCTCCACACCGAGGGCGCTGGCCTCCTTGCTGTCCTCCTCCGGGCAGCCATTGCCCCTCCACCACTTCTCCTTCATCATGTGCAGCTTCCCCTCCTCCTGGAGCTGCAGGATGGCGATGGTGACCTTGTCTCTGTACGGCGAGCCTGCAACACACATTATTTGAGCCATCACAAGCCACCTGCACTTTGTTGTTTTGTTGGGAGCATTTGTTGATTAGCATGGTTAGCGTGTCAGTTGCTGCTCGTGTCTCTTACCGATCGGGGTGCCCACCCCGTAGCCCTTGGAATCTATCAAGCCTCCGATCTGGGTGAGGTTGCAGTTGCGCTGGCTGATGTACTCGATGCTGGTGGACTCCATCAGGAGAGCGTAGTCCGTGGTGAGGACCCTCTGGATTCCCTCCCGGTTGTTCTTCATCAGGGCCGTGTTTTTCCTGCTGCTCATGAACGCCCACATTTTCTCGTAGGTGGAGATCTTGGATTTCTGTGGAGTCAGAACCAGGATTAATGGGAGTTTAGAACAGAACGGGTGATGTTGATGTTTCTCTAATGTTTCGGAGAGTGAAATATCTGCTGACTGGAGCTATCGTCTTGATGCATGGCAGGCGATGGTATGTGCAAATCTGCCAAGTTCAGATAAACTGGTGCTGCAAGCAAAACAATAAATCATTGAAATCTTTATGAGAAATTGCCCACAGGTTGTATTATCGGCTGGATGTATGTGGAAGTTTCTGGAATAACCTTTGACCCTCCTCTTTCTTCCTCGACCTCTGTTGATACTGTAAAGATCCTGCTGCTGTAATGACTGGTGGCTGAAGGGTGAAACTTGTCAGGCTAACTGCACTCAGACTTCTGGTTGTTCAGCCCCCCTCTCACTGTTGTACTGGGACTTTCCCAGCTCACTGCACAGCGGAGAGAAGGTCACCTTGAAGAAGGTCATGGTGGAGCCGTCTCTCACGGCGCCGTACTCTATTTTGGTTTGCTTGGCCAAGTCGTCCGCGGAGTCGATCGGGGAGTCCATCCTCTCCACGGTGAGGAAGGCAGCCAGGTTGGCTGTGTAGGAGGAGATTATGATCAAAGTGAAGAACCACCAGATTCCACCCACTATCCTGGTGGAGAGGGCCTTAGGCATCAGTTCAGATCCTGTGGGACGACAACACCAGACACATTATGAATTCTGCAAACACATAAATCATGATAATAACGTCTCAGTTGAAGGTGGAAGGGTAAAACGACAGTAAGCCTACCCTGCTGCATCAGAGCTCCCACTCCAAACCAGACACTGTTTATCAGAGTGAAGTTGTTCTCCACCACGTCCGAGTCGGGGTTGCAGGGGTGGGGGTTGTACCACTCATAGGGAGTGAACCTGAAGGAGAACAGTCACAATTTATTGAGTTAAACAAAGAACCTATGATGATTAGAACATTTTCAAGTCTGTGGCAACAGTTTATGATTGTGACCGACATTTAACCTCAGTCCCGACTCTTTTTAACAACAAATATCGGCTGGTATGAAAACTTTTAATTCAAGGAAAAGGGAAGATTTATAATTCAGGTTCCAGATATTTGGTTGTTTTTGTGTTTTGTTTTCATTGATAAAGTTTATGGGTGAATATTAAAATATCAAGCTTCGATTTCATTTCATCATCATAAACACACCGGTCATCATATTCTTTTTTATGTATAAATTGGCCAATATATGTTGATAAGAAATTAGCCTAATATTTATTGATTGATTTATCTTTGAATTTTTGACCCAAACCAGCATGCAATAAATCTATTCATCCTTGTTGCAGCCAAATCTGATTAATGATTCATAACTGCTCTGAAATTCTGCTTGTAGTTAATGAATGCTTCTTTGATTGTAACTATATTGTAACACATTCTTTGTTATCATGTGTGTTGAGCTTATTATACATAGAAACTGGGTTTATCTAATCAGGAAACAAGGGACAACTTATAAGTGTAATAAATTATCCTTTGCTGCTAACTGGCATCACTTTTGCACTTCTGGTTAGAGGCTAAACTGCATTTCGTTGTATAAGTACTTGTACTGTGCAATGACAATAAAGTTGAATCTAATCTAATCTAATCTAATTTAGTAAATCATATTCATGTATTTTTTTGCAAAAAATGTAACATTTGTGGGTCAAATCAGGTTGTTTGACTATTTTAACTTTTTCTCTTACCTGGCAATGACAAACAGCACACAGCTGACTCCCAGGCAGGCCAGCAGCACATACATCCAGATATCAGGAGAGAGCGGGTTGAGGAAGGAGAACACTCCCGGGTTGGTGCCGTTGGGTTTGTGGTACAGGATGCTGATCCCCAGTGTCATGAAGGGCTTGGAGAAATCTATCACCTTCTCCCTCACATATGTGATGGTGAGAGGGGCCACGGCGAGGTCAGCCACCTGGTGCAGAACAGAATTCACACTCAGACGATGCCGCCACTCGCTGGAAATGGCTTTTCCCCTCCCGGTGAAGGCGACCGGTTGCTACTCACGTGATCGATGAGTTCCCGCACCATGCCGTTCCACTCGCCCTTGTCGTTCTGAGCTCCATATTTTCCGTCTGTCACCAGCTTCACCTCGTAGGAGAAGCCCAGGATGTTGGAGAGCTCCTTGAGCAGGTCCAGGCAGTAGCCCTCGAAGCGGTCGTTCCCATACAGCGGCTTGTCCGACTTCTTATACATGACGTAAGGGTTTTCCTGCAAAAAGACCATGTTCGTTAATTTCAACAAGACACGGCTGATCTGAAATCCGGTCTGATATTGATTTTCCTGACCAGGATAGTTGTGACGATGAGGGTTCTGTTGGCCATGGAGTCAGTCACATTTGTGGAGGAGTCCTTGTTGCTTTCTGTTAGATTAAGGCCTGTTTGGGAGTTCCACACACCAATCTGTACACAAACAATACAACCGAGTGAACACAATGATCCTGTGAGTCTCAGTCAAATGATGAAGTTAAAAAATGCAAAGAAGGGAACAAATCAAGGAGAAGGAACAAACGTGGAATCGATAGCAGGGGAGAGAAAACAGGGAGGAAAGGCAAAACACAATCTCTTCTCACGTCCAGTGAAGGAATGTTGAACATTTCTTCAAACCAGAAACAGGGCAACGTCACAGAGGATTTAATACATTGAAAATAGTGGCGTTCATCCTTTAGTCTGCCGGGGCAGCCAAAGTACAGACCTTTTTCCACACTTTATTCAGGCGGCTGCTGCCTGCGATCGTCTTGCAGAGATAATAAGAGAGAAAGCGTTTTAATCACAGAGCCCTCGAACTTGAAAAGTGCAACAGACATGGTGAACGTTTGGCTTCCAGAGCAGCATCATCTCGATAATTAAAGGAACTTTCATTATGACAGATACAAGTGGCTACAGAGCAAAAAAGTTCATTTTCAGAGGTTTTGAGGACACAGATTCACAAGATCTCTCTATGTTTCTGTGAATTGTAATACAATTATCTTTCTACCACTCTGGAAACACACAGTGAACAGCAGTGGCCGTGTTTGTCTGTTTTCGTCGTGTGCTCCGTTCAGCGCTACTTGAGACACGGGTCACAAAGTTCACCTTCTCCAAGCCGTCCTCCTTGAGGCTGATCACATCCAAATCGAACTCTTTCCGCAGGCCGTCCGTCTTGTTTATAATTATTTGTCCCGTCAAGCCGTTCCACTGAGCCTGTGGCGGGAGGGAGGGCAGATAACACAAAGTCACACAGTCGCCTGGAGAAAGAAAATTAAAACAATTCTAATAAATAAAAGCTGATGAGCCCTCTGTTAACAGTGACAAAAGCTAACAGCATCTTTATGGACATTTTGTTTTTGGCTGGAATCCTCAGTGGAGATGTGTAGTGGCTGTGATGACAGAGTGGACGGGCAGGGCCTCTGTCTGAGAGGAGAGCAGCGGGGGGGCAGCGGCTCTCAGGGATATTTGAACGCAGCTGCTAATGAAGTGAGCTGCAGCTGAATAAGAGTCCGGTTAGATCTATGTTACACGACAGGCGACGCTGAGAGGGGAGATGGTCAAGCTTTGGATCAATAGTCTTCGTTCAGCCTGCAAGGGAAACAGCCAAAGGACCAATTTGCACAAAATAAATAACGTAGATCCAAGACCCTGAAAACTAATTTTCCATCTAAACAGCAAGTTTTTCATGCACATCAGAAGTAGGTGAAGTTCATCCACATCTTCACGATTCTGCCTCCACATCACATTCAGACGAGCCGTGATTTAATCCCGAGCTGATGAAAAGACTTCAGAGCTGTAAACAAGAACTCGCTGCTGGTCCCTCATTAACATATGATCACTGGAAAACTGGGTTACTTTTGATGATCCATACAACTTGTTGGTGTGCGCTGCTTGTGTATTCTGCACAAACACGAGTATTGGCTGCTGGAGGAAAGAGGCTCTCACAAGAAACCTGTGGGTTTCTGTGAGCGGATCTAACAGGGACAAACCGTTGTTGTGTTTGAAAAGGGACCGAAGGGGAAGTTCTCAAATGTTTTAAAGTATAAGTACAAGTTAAAAAGCAAACATTTACTCAAGGTAAGTAACACAATAACCTTTCTACTTGAGTTAAAGTAAGTAAAATATAATAAAAACAATGTGCATGTGTGTACAGATATTTGCTTTTAGATGTAGGAGAGTAATACCCCAAAATAAATGTCAGAGGCAGCGTGAGGGACACAAACCAAGAGAAAAGGCCCGAAACACACTGTGGAAGAATAAATGGATTTTGAGTTGAGGGGGAGTGGTTCGGGGATCTCAATAAAATCGAATAATCAGGGTAAAGTAGTTCCATTTAGTTTCAATGTTATTAGACAGAATAATCCAAACTCGATATTCTGTAAAATCTTTTATTGTTAGAAATCAATTTCAGGTGAGAAAAGCAGATGTGACACCTTTTGTATTTCATCCTCCTCTCCATGTCCTGAATCAGAAACTCTCTATCATCTGACGTCAGGGAAATGAATTCAGTTCAGTCCATTGGAACCCAAACAAATCTGAGTCATTAATAAATCTAAACCCATCCTGCCTCTGCACTGATTCTCAAGTTAAAGGTTTGCATCAGAACAAAGGAAAATGCAGATCACTATAAGAGTAGTTCTACTTATTGTCATGTGCACAAACACAATATTTAAGTTGGAAGCAGACAACAGCAGGATTTGGAGTTTTCGCAGTGACCGGGTATCGCTCGGGGGAGTTGCTCTTTGATTAGACCGCTTCACACAGTCTTATTGCACACATCTGTGAGACCTACATGACCCGTAAATCCAGATTTATTCCTGTCATTAAGTCTCTTTTTTAAATCCTCACCAATCACAACTGTCTCTGTCTCGACCATGTGTCGGTTTCATTACTGTTCACGTGGCGAGGACATGGATCTGCTCGGGATCGGAGGATCCAGATGATGCACAGGATGACGGGAGATTTCCACACAGCAGTGAAACCGAAGTGAGACCACAGTGTCACATTGACATTAGAGAGGAAAACTGAAAAATGTAAATAACGAATCTCCTTTTCAACCTCCGCCTTCAAGCTTCTACTACACATGCATCTGTACAGGAGAACAAGTCAAGAGCACAAATCTACCAGATTCTTCTTTTTTTAATCTGTGAGGTTCATGGAAAGCTTAAAAGAATATCAGATGGTAATGTCAAATATTGTGAATATAATATTTGTTTGTACTCTACTTGCATGAAAGAGAACTGGAATATATACCTCAACCAAGAGTACCGCTCTATATGTAGGGTTACATCTATCAGTTATCGGTTTCTTCCTTTCCCTGAACCTCACCCTTCCACAGGGAAACAGAAATTAAATTTGCAAACTGCATAGTGGACGTCATCGATAAAAAAACAGCTGCAACATCCTTGAAGCGGATCAAGGATGTTGTATTTATAAAGTGAAAGACTGAACACAGACTAACTGTTACTCTCCGGTGGACAAGAAGCTCATATCTGGTGCTTTAGTGTGTTTGTGTACAGACAAAAAATGCTGATCGCAAGTCTAATTATAGAAGAAATATCTGCTGAGGCCGTGCGACTGTAAAGTTCATTAACTCCCACTCCGCTCTGTGCTGCTCTCGCCTGGCATCGCCCGTGTCCTTCAGCATTCTGTCCCCACTCACAACTGAGAAGCTCATTAGAGAGCGCAGTCTAACAAGGGAGCCTATTACCAACCCAGACAGTGACGTTTGAGTTTCTCAAAGACTCTGAGCTGCAGCACATTCAAGTTGAACTAAAATAACTTGATATTGGATTTAAAGGCTGTGTTCCAGTAGGTTTATGTAGAAGTAACTGTAAGAGGGGAAGAAAGTAAGATACCCTGGATATGTGTGAGGCCATCTTGCACTTTATGTCTTTGAGGTTTCCCAGGGGGTTGCATCTTGTGGTGAATCCTCTGAGGTTACGCCACTTGATTTAATCCCGGACAACTTTGTTGATGTGCAGTAATTTGTTGCTCCTTTTGCATCATCCACGAGATTTGCGCTCCCCTTTCTCCCATTTTCTAGTTTTCCTGTACAGACCAGACTGTTGATTTCTGCACCAAACATTGGATATCTGATACTCTCTCTATCTTTACTCCTTATATCAACATGCAAACAATTTATCCTCAATCCAACCGGCAGATCTCATCTCTCTGTCAGAGCCATGTGCAACACACACATGGAACCAACACACTAATATTAAGGCTGAAACATGGCATTTTATATTATTTTAACCTGAATATGATGAAATACAAAGAGTCAAGAACAAAATCTTGATGCTGGTGGTCTGAACATTATTTCATAAGAGCTGAGACCCTTCTACAATTGAACTGGGAGGTTTAACCCTGAACAGAGAGTGACAGTGTTTGCTTTTAAATCTGTTTCTGTTTCACTATGTTCTCATTCCACCTACGCTCAGATCAATGGTTCATATAAGGTCATATTCAATAACCTAAGATTTATAAACAGGATACAAAGTATAACACCATTTCATACTGAAATTTCAACAAAACATTTCGTTTGTGGAAATGAATTCTGTCTAAAACCTTTCTTATCCTGTTTGCATGAAATATTCCTACAGATCTATAACAGTATGAATAATGCTGCAGATCTCAGTGGACAGCCGTCATCAGTAACCCACGAATCTGAGAAACCACCGACACATTTAAATCAATCACCATTGCGCTCAGCACATCTGATCCAACTCTTGTGTTTCTGCTCTTGCACCCAAGCAAATGAAACAGAGGCAGCAGGCTATGAAACGGAGGGCTGGATGGCTGGATGGCTGGATGGCTGGATGGCTGGATGGCTGGATGGCTGGATGGATGGATGGATGGCTGGATGGCTGGAGGGGGAGAGGAGGGTGTCACACTTTCATTAACCTCACTCACGTCTTTCAGCATGTTCATGAAGCGTGATCCAAAGCGCCAGGGCTTGTGTCTGTGGCACTGGAGAGAGCTGACGGTGAGCTGGGCGGCACGCTGCGAGGCGGACGCCACCATGTAGACGGCGTCGTACATCAGAGCCGCTTCAGTCTGCAGGGAATCAAACCATCGACACATCAGGGCTGTGGATGCACATGCACGGCACCCTATGGTCTCATAAAGCCATGTGTTTTTAAAGGAACCAGGTTCCGTGTTGATCCATCTCCATCCAGAAGCCTTTGCGTAATCTTGCTCACAAACCAACAAACAAACAGGACAGGTTGAACTCACCGTCATCATCCCCTCCATCATTCCAGTCTCAGCCTTGGAGGGAGCCTGCAGCCGCTCCATGGCCCACCTCTCCACCACTGAGGCCACCTGGGGGCTGTCGATGTTGAGCAGCCTGAACCCCGTCATGTTGACGCCGCTGTAGCGGTACGGCTCCAGGTCGAGGGCGAACAGGTCCTGAGGAGGAAGAACATCAGGGCGGAGTTAACGCTTTCAAACAGACCCTAAAGAGGATGTGACTTATTCAGCAAGGGTAAAGGGAGAGTTGATTAAAACGGTGAAACGATAAATACGGTACAATAACGCAGAATTATGCCAAGGACACTGAAAACATCCAGCAATCTTATTATAAAACAGATTTTTGAATTCATCTGCACTTTCACAGGATAGAATCAAACTTAATGAAGACAGAGGAAAAAACAACCTTCATGTAACAGGAGAGGAAAAGTGATTTTCTCACCAGTGTGGTGAAGAAGAAGTGGTAATACTCCGTCATCATCCCCATGGACAAGATCTGAAAAAGATGAAAGAGGAAACGAATCGTTTGTAGATTCACACATTTTCACTCCAGCCAGGAGAAGTAGTTCTTCCATTCAGGCCACTCAGCCAAATGTATATTTATACCCTTGGGCTCGTCATCTGATTTGATTTAATTCATTTTCTGTATTTGCTTATTACTTTCTGTTTGCACGGTTTTCACATTGACAGTTTGCTCGTGGATAGTTTCGCGTCCAATTAATCTTCTGTCGCGTTTGTTTCTGAATGTTTACGTCTGGCTCGGAAATAGGCTCTGCTTGGATTTGGAAATGAACATAGGATTTCTGAGGGGAATGGAGTTTGACTAATCTTACACATGGTAAACATTAAACCAGCAGGCAATGAAGAAATGGGGGGGGGGAGCAAATGCAGCAATAATTCAACTGGATTTTACGAGTTAAAACTGTGTTTCAGACAGAAGATTGGATTTTAGGTTTGAACTTATGAGCTAAACCCTTTGACCTCTGTTCAATTTGATGGGTCTGTTGTTTACCTGCTTGAGAACATCAGCTGATGTTTGGTAAGAGCAGTCGAATATGACGTAGAACTCCTTCCCCTTCTTCATCTCTTTGAGCAGAGGGCGGGCGTCTTTACTTCCTGTTGGCAGCTGGCGGATCTTGATCTTGATGCTGTATCTGGACGGAGCTTTGATCAACTCTTGCAAACGAATCAGCCCTTCGATTGAAATAGAAGAAAGAACGTTATGAAACTCAACAGTCACATTTTTCAAAACAAACCCGCAGACTGTAGGTATTTAACCGAAACATATTTCACATATCTCGCAAATGGTTCAGTTTAATTGTGACCACTAGGTGGCAGTGAAACCTTTAATAGAAATCATTGCGTTAATCAAGATTTAGTGCAGGCTTGTCTTGGGTGTATTTATCGTTGAAGAGTGATACAAACCCTTTAAGATTGTTCGTAATGACTCTGCGTTGATTAATTTCATTTAACAGTTCCTTTGAGTGACCACTGGAGGGTGTGTTCTTAACACAAACACATTAAGAAATACAACAGTCATAACTAGCAGCTAGCAGCAGTTGGCTACAACCACGTAAACAGTTTATAAACACAACAAGGTCATTTCATGTGCTGATGGCAAAAACTTATGGGAGAAGCAGTTGTTGAGATTTTCTTGGCTGCAAACTCGTCCTTATAAATTATGTGCATTATGAATTTCCTGCCGGAACCAACACCCCATTCCTCATCTTCACTCACCAGTTGCGTCCTCGTACACCACGGTGACCGTCTTCCACTTGTAGTACTGCACGATGTCCAGCACGGAGCGGCTTATGGACGCGTACTCCGGGTAGAGGTTGATGAAGAAGCTGTCTCGGTTGTCCACCGACGGGTGTTTCCATCGTGTCTGGATGTGGGGGACTTCCAGGGCGTTGCAGATGGACTGGACCGCGCTGACGGATGAGCTGTGCGAGGGGCCGAACACGGCTCCGACGCCCAACGCCAACTGGTCGCAGGCTGAAGACACAGGAAGTGACAAGATGGGGAGAAAATGAAAAATGACCCAACAACAGCACGGACACTGGAGTCAGCAACAATCTTCTTTCAGGTTTTTCCCTGTCAGATGAGACGACGCTTACCTCTCCTCGAGGCCTCGAAGCTGTCGAATAGGTTTATTCTCTGGATGTCATAGGTCAACGTGGTGTTTGGCATTAAGGTCCGGTTCCTGTTTATGTTGGTCACAGCGAATTTAAAGGCCAGCTCTTCAACACTTATGGGCTCGTTTTCAAGTGTCTCGAAGATGCCGCCTGTAGGAAGAGGAGACACGGGGATGGAGATAGGATTAGACAGTGAACTCGGTTCCCTTAAATTCAATCTAGATGCACCAAGTTTCACACTCTTATAGATAATAGTTCCCTCAATACTCCTGGTTTACTTTTTCATCAAGATCTATGAGTCTGTTGGATCTCGCAATGTTAAAGAAAGTTCCTCAATCCGCCGTCTGTTTTGGAGGAACCGGAATTTAACGGGCTCTTCCCTGATCCTTTGTGGAAATCCATTCCGTTGTATTTTCGTAATCTTGCTCACAAAAAGAAAACAAACAAACCAACAACCAAACCAATGGACAGGGATGAAAAGACAATATTCTTTGCTATAATATTATTGTCATTCAACTAAATTACTGACATTTTCTTAAAGTTTGAAGGTTATCATGTCTGAATTGGTCCAGTTGCATAAGTTGGATCCATTGTCTTGTGTCCTTCCATCACATAATACTAATAAAGGGCGAGGCTGAGACGACAGGATTTAATCTCCTTCGCAGAAAAGCTTTACGGACTTCGCTCTATTGACATGGCCTAATTTTCACTCGCTGACAGAACAGCTTTTATAAAAGTGCCGGACGATTTAGTTTGGGAAAAAACATTCAGTTCATTGCAGCTCCACAGTTAATGTTTCCGTACCCGGTGATACATCATCATCGTCGCAGACATTCAAAACCTTCTTCTGTCCTTTTAATGTCAAAACATTAACTCACTGCCGCTCTGCAGATAAACAGCTGCATCAATTCACCTCATATTTGCAATCTTTTTTAATTTTCATTAACAGTCTGCTATGATGGAATCGTATTTTAATGTGCAGCTACCAGCTCACGATTTATCACATCGCAAAGACAAGCTCCAAAACATAATGTAATTTAGTGTAAAGAGGTGAAGGACTAAGTGTTTCTGCTGCGACTGCCAAGACTCTCTGGCTTAAAACAAACACTCACAAATACTTAACTCTCTGAATACCTGTTGTCTTTTTAGCTTATGCACATATTATTTACTTATTTATTGAGTATCTCAAGTAGATCAATTGTGTGTTAAACTGTTTTGCTGTAGTCGCACAATGCATAAGCTATAGTAATATAGATTGACTTTTGTTTTATTGCTATTGATGCAATAAGTATTGACATTGATCATTATTATTAGTTAGATTATTTTATTTATCAGACTTATAACATTAACTCTACAGTCTTCATTGGATTGTATTGAATCATTGTTCCGACTAAATATACTTAACTGATTCTAGGTCAAAGCAGGGCAATAAAACAATATCAACTCTATCATAATATAATGTTAATCAACAGCAATATATATATATCAATATATTGCTTATGCATTCTCCAAGCACAGGGAGGAGCTATGAAACATAATTCATCCACCTCGAATCTGCAGAATTGTTTGCTCAACCCTATTTAACCTTTTTTTATTAAAATTAAGTAATCATATAACATTTGTTGTGATAACTATCAATATCAGCTGATTTGTTTTTATTCTATCTTTTATCTTTGGCTGTATCACAAAACCCTCATGTCAAAGCTACAGTCACATGGATTAACACAGAGCCAGTGTTTACATGTAGAAACTGTATCTTAGCAGAAAAGACTGAGCATCATTTTTTCATTTACTCAATCCTACTTAATCATCACACATGCAACAGGGATTTCTACATCATGTCTGTCCACCGAGTCATTATTTTAAGTACTTTTCATAACCAAACCAAAGTTTAATCACATGTATATTCATACCCGGGGCTAATAATCATGATTCATTGATTGACACGTTTTTCATCAAGTTTTTAAAATGTCTGAAATAGGACAATTCACATTTTACAGTACTGAAGGTGAGGTCTTAGTTAGTCTGATAAAAAGTAATGACAGGAAAGGGTCAAATCTTATATTTTCTTGATGACGTTTCAGCACTTAATTGGCTATAAAACGGATTATTAACTCGTCAATTGATCAACTAGTAGCTTCAGTTATAGGGGACGGACAAAACAGCAAAAAATTATGCAGATCGGTGGATATTGATATTAAATGTCTTGGTTACAGCTTAAGATTTCTAATAGTGTGTTCTAAAATTTTTTAAAGAAAAACAAATATCGGACAAATTCAAAAGGCACCAAATTCAAAAACCACAGCACTGTCAAAATTGAATTTACACACAATCACTTTGCAGCTGGAAGTGTGGGTGCCAGGAGGGGAGGAGGAGGAGGAGGAGGAGGAGGAGGAGGAGGAGCAGGCAGGAGTCGTTTCAGAGTTGAGAAGATCATTCTGAAAACCATCCAACTCTTAATCCAGAAAGATGACAGGTCTAGCATGCCACGGCTTCATGCTAATATGGACGTATATAACAAGTACATACAGTGATTTTATGTTTCAGTTACATAAAGCGCAGCATGAAAAACATTAGGATTAAGGCCATGAATTGTCACTGGATTGTCACTGGATTGTCACTGGCTTGTCACTGGCTTGTCGCCCCCTGCAGAGGGGCGGGCAGAGTCGTGTGAGATTCACTGTCTTTATCCCTGCTGACAAACGCAGCTGCATGTCCAGTCCACTAAAGCCTTCCAAATGCAAATCATTCAAAACATCTTGGCCTTCACTGATTGGATACATTCAGGGCGAGATGCTTGTTCTCGCTGTACAATAACGAGCGCGTCGTGCAATGAGAGAGTTTTCAAGTTTGCCACATTCACTTGGTTTTTCAAAGAGAGAGGCAGAGAGGACGTTACTTTTTAAAAAGCTCGTCCATTTTTCCCGAATTATAAATCAATAATTACATGAACCATGAACTCCCGTCATAAAGACGCCACTTCAATGTCGCAATAGTTTGCAAATGACCTCGCTTCAACGCCGAGGCTACAGATGGAGATGGGTCACTGCTCTCCCGAACGGCCTTTTTGAAGGATTGCCTGTGAAATTGTGATTGATTTGGGCGCAGGAAAAGCTCTCCCCTGAGACCTTGATTGTGAATGACCTTCTTCTTTGGTGTAGCATCGCCTCAAACCCCAAACTGAGAGAGCTTTGTCTGGACTCCCTGGTCACTAAGAGCATGCTTAAAGTGCCAATCCTAATTATGGTTACCAAGCCTCAACGAGCAGCTGCTGGGACCTGTTAAAAGTCCTTCATTCTGTAGAGTATGAAAATATCCGGGCAAAAAAAACATCAACCCTCTAAATTTAGCAAAATAATACATTCTGTAATAACACCTTTATCATGACTTTCCTACAGGGCGTTTTTAAAATATGAAAAATGGATTTTTAAAGTGCAGCACAGACCTTATTAGGGATTCAGTGACAAAAATAATTCGAGTGGCAGCGTCACAGCATCATTTCCAATCACTGATTTTGTTTTTCTCACACTCAGCTAAAATAACACACTTGTGCGAGAGGCCAAAACAAAAATAGCTGCATGCTTTTCTGATTCACATGTTTTTCTGCGGATGAGCTTGAATCACACAGGCGTCCTAAGGACCTGTGTCCTATATGAATCTACAAAGTCCATTAATAAAACTAATGCAGATGACGATAACATTGATAAGAGAAAAATAATTTGAGAAGCTCATCTGCTAAAATATCACGATAGAAAATTAGCTTATGAATTCAGCTTTTATCTGAGGTTTTTAATTTGATGTTGATATTACAAGCCAGTCTGTTTAATTTGTTTAGATGAATAAATGTAACCTCATTAAAAGTCCTACAATAGGTCATAGATAACTGAGGCTAATTGTGAGTGTTTGGTGCAGCTTTTATATCTAAAGTGACCTAGATGAACAATTCACGCTCATAACTTTCATTGTCAGCAGAAGAAAAACACAATAATGATTTTATTGCTTTGTTCACTTATTTATTTCCCCCCTTTGAATCGGGCTTGACAGTTACAACTCATAATGAGAGGAAACACATTCATCTCCCCTCATTTCCACTTGAGATAAGAATCTTAACTTTCCGCTTAAAGTATAATGAGTTTCTGGATTTCCAGAGAGCGACGCGGGGGCGGGGGGGCTTGTTTGTCTGCAGTTGAGCTTCTAGACATGGCCAATAGAAAATATTTATATCGTTTAAAAGTAACTGAAATCCTTTGAAGAATACACATTATTGATATGCGGTACCTTGGTTGGATATCCACTAAATTAGGAAAAGAGTAATATGTATGTTAGCTTAGTTATTTTGCATCAGAGCGTTAAGGTAGTCTTACAGGACTCTGTAAATACCACAGTATGGTTGACCCCCATCAACCATCCAGACGTCTGTAGTGGAGCAGTGACACTACGTCACCTCATTTTGGTAAAATTGAATTCAATGAGTTCATGTGGTTGAAAACCGAGGCAGGAAATCATGGTCTTATCTCTACAGGCATTTTCAATTAAAAAACCTCACACACGCACACATCAGCAGAATGATTAAGTTTGTCTCTTCTCAGGGCTTCGACAATTACGGTCCAGTTAGACTGGGTCAACGTGGACGTCCGGATCCGTGTTGAACGCTTTCCTCTGTCTTTCAGACAGAAGACGGACAAGTCAAAGAAACAAATCGCAGAATAGTTTCTGATAATTGGAATTTAACCAGCTGCTTCAATAATGTTCCGCTGATACAATATTTCACCTGTGGTGAATCCACACAAGTTTTAAGAGACAATAGATTTATCAGCCGGTGTTAATTGTTTTACACAGATATATAAATGTGTGTTATATGTGGAGCCCTAAATACAAACTGACAAGAACTTTTTACAGTTAAATAAATGTCTCCTGTCCATCAACTATGTGACGAGTAAGCATATTTTTGGTCTTATTACTTGTTGATCACCATATTTATATTATCTGTCCTGCTCTTCTTCAGATAACCTTCAAAAACCGAAGGTTTACATTTTATACTTAGAGCGATACTTCAACTTCAGCATGAGTTTGATGGTGCATTGACAAATCTGCTCCGGCTCTATGTTAAACATCTTTTACACCAAAATATGCGTTTATACGTGTTTTTCTCTTTTTATATAGACGCACCGAAAACCAAACTGCTCTCTCAACTGGCAGTCTTGCCGACATAATGAGTTCACCCGGAGTTGTGTTACCATCGCTGCCGATCTGAGCCGGAGACGATTAAAAACGTGTCTACTGAGCCATTTGACCCGGGAGTTCGATGCCAATTGAATCCATTCCCATTACAAACAAAAGCCAGATGTTTGTTTTTTGACAAGTGGAAAGTTGGTTTAACGTTGGTGATGGGGTTCCAGCAAGTTCAAGGGTAATGCTCCTCTGGTTCAGGAAGCTGAGGATCATGGGTAATATGGTGAAAAACCACTTCATCGCTTGGACACAACAGAATCACCAAAGTTTGGCTGCAGAGGGCGCTGTTGCTCAGTAAAAGTCACATAGTGCTGCTTTAATGTCACCACTTATCTCAGGTACATGCCTCCACTCTGATGTGGGAGAAATAGTCTTAGAATTAAAACACGATTAGGATATATAAATATATATATGTATATATATATATATAGTAAATAGATACATAAATCCTGTATGTACAAAATTGCATGGGCTCAGTTTTCAAGAGATGCAGATATAACAGGGAGAAGGAATCTCATACTTGACATGAGGATCAATCCACCCACTCAATCAGAGCTGCCTCGGAAAATTCATACTTTAGTAATTACAAGTTTGAACTCGAAGGTGTTGGTAAAATGATAAAAAGAGAAAATTCATCCTCACACATAAAATACAATTTATGCAATTCAAAAACACAGCTTCACGATTAATGAAACCACTGAAGAAAAGACAAACGAAAACTATTGCCGTAGTTGCCCTTAATTACTTAAGGGCAACTATGGCAATATTATTTTCAGGATCACTGAGCTTCCATCTAATCTTTAATAGGCCAGACAGTGCTGTGGGGTGATGCATGCTGGGAGGTCACGAAAACAAAAGCTTCTGCTCTGGCTGCAAGCAAATTCTGATAAACCCCGTGGCAATGCTTTTTTTCTTTTTTTTTAGAGAGACTTCTATTCCTCTGCCTTTCAGAGCTCAGAGGAAAAAACAATCAGATCTATTTGGCTTTTAAACCCAAAGTTCAAATCAAGAAAACGATCCTGATTCTCATCTGTGGATTTTCGGTGACTCTGCTGTTATCACATGAAGGGGGCTCTTTTAAAGAGGAGGAACACAATGACGTAGTGTTTTGCTGTCTCCCCTCTCTCCGAATCCTGGGTCGGTTCCCAGTGAGACCCCCCTCCCCCCAACGCCCCCTCCACCAGCACCACCACCAGCACCACCACTCCACCCTGGGCCCATGCCAGACTGGGAATGAATAAGGAGGCCCCAGCCCCGTCTACTATCTTCGTTTGATGTGGGAAAACTGAGGTTTCTCTGTTTGTTGCTTGTGAGCCACCATGAAAACATTCAAACAGAAAGATAGATAAATCTGCATCAGATTTCACAAATTCATAAAACCTGCCAGCAAACAGGAAATTGACCAGCAGCAAAGTAAAGTGGAGGCCGAGTCACAAGCTGCTGCGTCTCTGTGCTCTCCCCAATGATGAGATTTGGCCGTTGCCTAAGTACCATATTTGGGGGAAAGAGACTTTCTGCATAAAGAAGATTAGTGTTAGTTGTTTAAGGGCTCGGAGAAGGAGATTTACCATTATTACCGATCCCACTGGGGGGAAAAAGAGTGAATACAATCTGATGCCAACGCTCGCCAGGACAGAGAAATGTTAATTGAACAGAGCCACACACCATATGGGAGAGATTATGATGAGTGAGGGTCATGGGGAGAATGACAAAGATTAGATGGGCCTGGGAGAGTGGTAGATGATTGAGGAAGATTAACAATACAGAGCACAGATCGGGATTGTCAGAGCAGGGAGGTGGCGCCGGCCTATTAGCCTCGGAAGTTATGCAACGCCACGAGTCTGATTTGTTCAAGTCTTCAGAAGTGGAGCAAAATTTGGGGGAAAAAATTCCCAGTGGCTTCAGGGCATCGAGCCGAGCGGCGTCCCGAGGCCCCGATGGAACATTATTTGTGATGCAATCTTCCAACCCATGAGAGGAACAGTGGGAAACCAATGGGAGAGGAGGAGAGAGCCTTCATTTGCAGGCTGGTTGTTTCAGAGTTACATCAGAAAGCAAAGTGGGGAATATGGGAGCATCGGAGCAAGAAGCTCAGTTTGGGTATTTTGCAAACGTAGAGTGAGGTCGAGAACTTTGCCGATTCTGGACTCTCATCATGCACCCACATGCATATGCATCGAGTCTAAATAAGCCCAACCCTGTCAGCAGCCAAACGGAACAAAGTCCCACTCTTCATTCTCTAGCTCCGTATCCATTTCACATGCGTCCGTGCCAAAGACATCATCGTCATGCCAGCAGTGCATGCTCTCAGAGGCAGCAGTCGTCCAACTTAATCACTCATCTGCTGCTGACCTGCTCTGTCGACATGGATGGGCAGAGAGAGAGGGAGAGGGAGAGAGAGAGAGGGAGAGAGGGAGAGAGAGAGAGAGAGAGAGTGAGAGCGTGAGTGAGAGAGGGAGAGAGAGAGAGAGAGAGAGAGGCTGGCGTTGGCCAACCAAACTGGATTAACATGATTTTGATGAAAACAGAGTCGTGGACAAGCAACCCTCTGCCCTCGGTTCTTCCTTTAGGAGCAGAAAAAATAAGAAACAATCCCATAATGAGATGTGTAGAGGTACTGCACATCAGAACCAATGGTAAACGTCTGTAAAAGGACAATATTTTGGCTGGGATGCTCAACGAAAGATCCTTATTGAATAATGTATTTCACCATGTCAAATTCCTTGTTTGTGCAACTTACTTGGCCAATAAAACCTGATTCTGACACAGATTGTGTCAGTGATGATTAGAGAGTAGCCTACAGTGAGAAGAGGGTTCAAATTCAACATATACATGACATTTAAACACGTGAAGACACCATAGATGCAGAGGAGCCCACATAGCAGTGACACAGTGGCTCACTGTCGGGGGCCTTAAATGAATTAAATGGTGTGTTTGGGTTGATGGAGCAAAGAGTCAAAGGTTATCCTGCAGCTGCTGACTTACCCACAGCAACCGAGCTGCACAATCTGAGGAGATATCATCGCACAACCTCCACATGTATAATATCTGCATTTATTCATGGTCATGGTTATAAAAATGAAGGTCGTGCCACAAAAGTCTGACTCTTCTCTATTTTTAATCGGAGACACAAGGGAGTTCATTATGCATTTTAATGAGGTAACGAGGGTCAGTGTGGCTCTGGTGATCACAGGGTTTATTAAACCTGGTGAGTGCACACATGTGGGAGTCTGCAGGAAAACACAGCAATCACACAAATGCACTGACACGTCTCCCCCCCACTCACCAATTCTCAGGACCTGCTGCGAAGTGAGCCAAAACTCTGCCATAAAGTACAGCAGTGGAAATAGCAGTCCCTTCCCTTTCGCCATGGTCCTCCCTCCAGAGTCGAAAAGAACATTGATATCAGTTACTCTGCCCTCGGTAACTCATGCTGGTAACTTGCCAGTCCTGGTATCCGTCACAAAAATAAACTGGCATCTGACCCACATCCATTCCTCACACATAGTGATGAGAAAGAAAAAAAAAACAGGAAAAAGACACTCCACTTGCAGCTGTCAGAAGAACTCCAGTTTCCCCATTTCTACAATCCTTGGTGTGCCAGTGAGGGTTTGCTTCCCATGTTTCACTGCTCAGACATCCCTCTGGTCATGGTTTTCTTTTTGTTTCCCGGTGCACACTTGAATTGAAGGCTGCTACTGAAGAGGAGGAAGAGGAGGAGGAGGAGAAGGAGAAGGAGGACCGTGCACCCTGCGCCCTGGTGCCAAGCTGGCGAGAATAGAATACAGCAAGTGTGGGTACCACTTTCAAAATAAAAGCTGAGTTGGCAGCAACAGAAAGAGCCACGATATCTTTGATGAGAAGTTTCATTTATTTCATCCGTTAATTAGGATTTTTTTTAAATTAAAACAAGTGATATTTGTAGTTACATGTATATATTTTATTTATACATTACTTTTCATTAGTCACGGTGGGAGCTGATCGTGGAAGTTTATGGCACTTTCTTAACAACCGAATGTGACAATAAAAATTAAGTGGAAAAAAGCAAATATTAAAATCTATAAAACTGGATTTTAAGAAGAGAGAGGCCTGGATGCCACCTTTAGTTTTCAACCTTGACCATTACTCACAAGAGGTCCTCAATTAATTTGTCATTGCTGCTCCCTTCATCTCTATCAGACTTTATCTTACGTACAATTACCTTAAACATAGACACACTTTTCCATTAGGTTTTGGACATTTAGCCTAAAAACTTGGTGTAAATGACAAAGGTCCAATTTGAATGTCGGGGCTTACGGACACTTGGATGACACCACAGGAGGATTTTGTGTTTTTTGTTAGGTTTAAAAAATGTGTCACTTTCACGTCAATTGTCTTATCTGCAACGCTGTTTACAACTGAAACTCCAAACGTGTTTTGTGGTCTCAAACCCTTCTCATCCCTTCACTGGCAAAGTGGTGACTAAATGATGAGTGAATTTAAATTTTTGGGTGAACCATCCCTTAAATAAGCTTCTCTCCTGTACTCTACCAGGGTGATTTTATATATTTTTTCTGATCTTGTGTTATTTATCCAACTAATTCCCATTCATTCAATCTACCCCAATCCCATAAGCTAAATTAATAACGATAACCATTCTTGGTTATTCTGCTGGTTGATAAAAGATATAATGTGAATGCTTTTATTATGAAGTCCCTCCTGCCCTGTTCCGGGTTTGTTTCCGGCTGAATTGACGCATGTGAGCATCTCTCCCGTGCAGGCGCTCGATTGAGGGCACAGCCAAGCCTCTGATCCGCAAACATGGATACGTCCTGAAGATTAACTTCAAATCTGGCAACGTTCGACCTCGACAACGTCTTTGCTTCGGTACACCGAGGAATGATTAAAATCTTTGCTCCAGTCCTGATGGAAACGCAAAATCTAATCTTCAAACTGGTCAGTGTCGCTCCCCTCGACGATTAACTACCTCAAACTGTTTCTGTGACACAATCTCGTGCCCAAATAAAATGTGTTCACATTACCTTAATCCACTTTGCTCGATTCCTCGGCGCAGAGAGGTTTGGGTTGAATAAAAACTTTTGTTTGCACTGGTCCTATAGGTGTGATAAGTGATGATGCTGCAAACCACTTCTCTCCAGCCAATGGAGAAGCATCAGGGGTGTGGTGGTATTTTGGGGGATAAGGATAATCTCACTCTTTTTTTAATTCCTCGTAAATTAGCCTCATTAAACATTGCTTTAATACACTGTAAAATGAAACTACTCGTTAAAGTGTAAATTACCTTTTTAGACAAAACAAACTCAATTTTAGAAATTTCAAAAAAGAAAACCCTAATAAAGATTCAAAAAGGCCTGATGGACGACACAATTAATCACTCAATCCACCATGTTTATCATTTGCTTTTTATATATTATATCAGATCCTCATGTTTTTGGTTCATTGCCCTTCATAGGAAATTCTCCAATTAGAGCTCAGCCAACTCAGGACACTCATCCTGTTCGCTGGTGCCATCTAGTGGTGGATATATACAGTGTCTACGGTTGACTCAGGCCACCGCAGACGCAAACACAACACGTGCAGTATTTGGTGTTTTTGATACTAAGAGAACTTCACATATATTAAAACCTAGTTCCGTACAATAGATTAATAATTTAACATCAGCGCCACATACAAGAGATAATTACATCAGCCCTGTACATAAGCAAGATTTATATTATTACTTGAGAAATTCATTAAAACTTTGCTATATTAAAGAAAATAAAAATAATCTCTTGAATTAATCAATGGATGTTTTTTCTTGACCTATACCTCACCCTCACAACAACTTGAAATAAAACTTGTTCATAGGTATTCGTGTTAACAGACAAAAGAAGTAGGTCCACTTTGATAGTAAGAAAACCACATACAATGTTTACATTTAAAACAAAACAATAGCACATATTAACATTCAAAAGTTATTTTCACATATCCCTTATATTTGTCGAAGTATAAAAATGGCGAGGCCATTAATTGTAGAAAATGAGTAAACTAAACTATTTAATCCGGGCATCATGATAATCCAAATATAAACAGAGATAATTCACTGTCACCTTGCAGCTAAAGCAGTTGTGATGTGGTAATATAAAAGTATAAATAAACCTTGGTGTTTGTTGTTTAATCAGCCCTCACCCCTTCTGATTCTGTTTATATGTATACACCGCCAACACCACTGCTCCTACTGTGAGACCCTGGATGAACTATCGATTTGTCATATCCTATGAAAATAGGAGAATGTGGAACCGGGTTGAAGCTGGACTGGTAGGACATGGTGGGGTTGCCTGCGTAGGCCAGTGGATAGGGTGGGGTGTTGTGGCTTAAGAACAAAGAGTTTGCCGGAGCATACACGCTTCCAGGATTGTTAGAACTCCTCATGGAGGGATGGTGAGCCAGACTAGCTTGATATAATAATGATGCGTTTTCAGGCAGACTTGGGTTATAGCCAACAGGAGAGTTGAATAGTGCTCCTTGATTTGTCATTCCTGGAGGGAAGGTTTCCAGTTGCATAGCCAGTTGAGGCCCGGCTGAGCCACTGCTCCGCAGAGAAGGAGGATACGAAGTCGATTTGATGCTTGAAACACTCGGGATGTGATTGTACCTCATCATATTTGGGTATCCGGGTGCTGGCTTGTAGTTTAGCAAGTGGTCTGGGTGGTACACGTCAAATGAGCCTTTGTCCGAGGGCAACCGGCGGCAGAGAAACAGCAATGCTGAGGCGAACAGGAAGGCGCTGGTCACCCAGCCGATGTACAGAGCCTCTCCCAGCTCCCTCCTCTGAGCGTCAATCAGCAGAGGATTGTAGAAATCTCTAATGATGACGTGACCCGTCCACGACACAGGGATGATGACACAGAAGCATGCCAAGAGCTGCATAACACCTGCGACCATCAGGATTACGGTCTTAGCCCAATCGTTACCCTGAAGACAGGAAATGCACCGCATCCCCGCCAGAGCCACGAGGAGCCCGAGCCCCGCCAGGGCCACAGAGCAGCACATCAGGCCCCTGGACGCCTGCAGCTCCGCCGGCAGGAACAGCAGCGAGTCGTACACCTTGCACTGCATCCTGATGTTGGCTTGTCGGTAGCAGTTCATCCACAGGCCCTCCCAGCGGGTCTCCATCACAATGATGTTCTCGCCAATGAACGCCGTCACCTTCCACATGGGCATTCCTGTGGTGGCCGCTGCGCCGATCAGCCCGACCAGCCCCAAGCACATCGCAGCTATCTCTGAGACTCCCTGAGGCATCGTGCAGCGTAGGAGAATCCAGCTGGGTCCAAATCGAGAAGTAGAAAAAGCTCACGGCGACCTACACTCCTGACGCTTTAGTACAACATCTCCGGTACAGAGCGTCTTCTCCTCTGAAGCAGTCTGTTTTCTGTTAGAGACGATTTGTTGTGGGAAAGATGCTCTACTACCACCTGATTGGCCAAGAGCGATGGGGGTGAAGAGGATCTCTGCTTGTTTTGTGTTTATGGTTCCTCAGGGCCCCGACCTGTATCTGTGCCATCAGCTTCTCCAACAGTAAACAATGACAAGACAATACCAGGACTCACACACAGAAACGTTTTTTGTATCAATTATCATGTTTTAATTTTCACATTGTACTGTATGTGATAACAATTCAGACACAAACAAATATACCCTGCAGCACATACGCTCCTCCAGTACTTCTGACGTCCACAGGGGAGCAGAGATGATCCACAAGTCAATGGAGCAGGAGAGGAAGCGCCTCACAAGTGATTGATTGTTGAGGACCAGATGTATATTTTCAGAAATGACAAGTCAACATATATTTCATATTTGTGTAATTCCAGAGATGCTGAGAAGGCACAGCATGGACAAACAGCTCCTTAAAGAACAACTAAACCACTTTCTTCATCTGAAAATCAATTTACAAAGGTATTTAGTGGTGTGGTTGATTAATTTTGGTACAAATGTTGACATTTTAGTGCAGAATGTTTGAATTTGACACAAAATGTGTTAAATATGCATTGTGACTGCCCTCTACTGGTTGAAACCTGGGTATTGCAGCTGAGTATTTGGCTGATCTGGACTAAAACTGTCTCAGATTGTGGGATTTATGTTACAGCTTCAAACATGTTCGTTGATGTTATTTGAACCCAGAGACTGACTCCACCCTCTCTCTGACTTGCATGGCCTACGAGAGGTGTGACTTTAGGGGGGGAGGGACAACTGAAATGGACAACCATTGTCCTCCACACCAATGCCCATAACAGGGGATTCCAGAGGGGGAAAGTCCTCCACTCTAAAAGAGTCCCATAGATGCCTTGTGATTCTGTGTCTCTCTACATTGTTGTTTTGTCCTGAGGACATCAGAGACAACTGAATCGTCCTCCCTCTTCTCCTCAGTCTCTTTAGCATTTTTCAAAAGGAGGCTGGAGTTTAGCTCAGACCGGGGGGGGTGCGGTTACACTTAAAGTTTAGTGTAACATTAATAAACACCCAATCAATTCAAGCTGCTATTAAACTCACTGAAATTGAAATGACACGACCCTGTAGTTCAGATAGTAACTTACATGACTGAGCAAAGGTTTTCTCACTTTTCAACCAGGAAGTGAGCTTAAACAAGTTGTGGCCTAATAATACGTTATCTCTATTCAAAGCGACTTGCAAATTCTGATCAGGTGATTCCCGCTGTCAGGTCATCTCTGTCCGACTTCATCACAAACTCGCTGCTCTCCGGCTGAAGCTGCCTCTGAGTCCACGCCTTCCACACACAGTCTTAAACCTGCATCTCGTGTTGACTCAGTACCATCAGTTAACAAGCGCCTCCAGGGCATCATGCCTAACTTCAGCAAACAGACACAAACACACACACAATGTTCTGAGTTTAAGACTTGAATGTCTGTAACTCTCACGTCAGTCCTCACCGACATGTACAAATTCTTTCCCTGTGGTTCAACTGTATTGGTTTTCCTTTGTGTGTACTTTTGCTAATTCTGGCCAAAAACTGAGAGGGAAAGTCAGTGAGATCATCTGTCACATGATTGTGTGTTTGTTTTGTCAGTTAATGTTGGAGGTAATGTTGAAACACCTGAAATATTAACATTGTAACTGCGCAGCTTACATGTTCCACCAACAAATTTGCATTTCCACAGTTAACACAAATATGAATGTGCCACAAAATTTGTTGCTTGAACAATGCGTGGACTGTCACAACACATATAAAGAAATGTTTTAAACCTAATGTACAGGAAACAATTTTTTTGATAATACAACACACTTGAAAGTAACAGAAATTACTGGCTTCACACAGACGTGGTTTTACAATTGCTCTTCATCAAAATGTTACGTACACCACAGACAATATATTAAAGCAGTTGATTTAAAACGGACGTCACTGTGAATTTGATTCATTTGCCTTCACAGTGGCCTAAATGTATTTGTTGAAATTTGTTTCTAACCTGAAATGTGTCTTAGATCGCAATGTAAAGCATAAAAGAAATTCCCTTTTACAAAGTGTCCACAGCTGATTATCATTACCTCCATCAGTGTTCAGAGATAGGCCATCTCGCTGCGTACCGAGGGGTATCTGGAGTAGGTGCTGTAGATAGTCGATGGGTGTCTGGACAGGACCGGATATTGTTGAGGTTGTGGTTGGGGTTGTTGTTGGGGAAGAAACACCAGCTGCTGAGGCTGGAGGGGCTGTGGGGGATAGGCCATGTAGCTGGAGTCCCTGGAGTACCGGTACCTTGGTGAAGCCTTTTCTTCTTCGGACTGCAGGTTGCAGCAAGTAAACATGCATCCTCCAAAGAACAGGAAAGCTGCGGACACCCAGCCGATGTACAGAGCCTCTCCGAGCTCCCTGCGCTGGGCGTCGATCAGCAGGGGATTGTAGAAGTCCCTGATGATGACATGGCCCGTCCACGAAACGGGGATGAGGACGCAGACGCAGGCCACGAGGACCATGCTTCCTGCGATGATCAGGACCAGCCGCTTGGCTCGGTCGTTGTTCTGGATACACGACGTGCACTGCAACCCCACCAAGCTGATCAGCAGACCCAGGCCGCCCAGGGCCAGAGCACAGCACATGAGGCCCCTAGCTGCTTGCAGGTCGGGGGGCAGGGCCAGGAGAGAGTCGTACACCTTGCACTGCATCCTGATGTCGGCCTGCCGGAAGCAATTCATCCACAGGCCCTCGTAGCGAGTCTCAAACACGATGATGTTCTCCCCAATGAAAGCTGTGACTCGCCACATGGGCATCCCGGTGCTCGCCGCCGTCCCAATCAGCCCGATCAGGGTCAATAGCAGACCCACGATCTCCAGCGCTGAGTTGGCCATCTTGTTCTCCTCCTACGCCTCCAAGCTCATACGGGCAGATATGTGTGGCGGCAGTGTGACTACAGTTGGATGCATGGAAATTTGAGTGGCTTTGCATCCCGGGGGAGAAGGAGGAGCAGGTGGATGTTCACCTGCGTTGTCTCCTCCCTGTGGACGGGACGCCAGAATGGAAGGGGTGGGAATTGCGACCTGTTGCCATGAAACAGAATCCCCCACTACCTTCTTCTTCTCTTTGCACACCTCGCACAGGAGCTGCTCGGAGCTGCCACTTTGTTTATTCACAGGTCTCAGTTTACACAGCTCACTTTACAAAGGACCTGGAGGAAAAAACTTGGCTGTGAAGGGAAATTTGTCACTAGCTACGTGCAAAAAAAAAAAATACTTGATGTTAATATCCAACTATAGATTAGTTATAACTATAGATATCACACACAACCATCAGCTCTGGAGCTCAATCTAGGGTTTGTCCTGGGGTCCAGGTTTTGTTTATTCAAATTTGACATGACAGGATAAAAACAACAGCATTGGACATTTTTAGATTTGAATGTTGAGCTGTGTTAAAATGAATTCCTTATAATAAACAAAAAAATGTAAACCCTATACAACAAAAACTACTGCCACGATTAATAATAATAATAATAAAGAGTATATAGTATAAAGGAATTTGTATGTTTTGAATCATAAGTGAGGGCAAAGAACATAATTCCAAATATAATCAATTTAGTTCTTTATCATTTGCCATGGTGGTTTGCTGTATGTTTTAAAAATGTAACTGCAGTGGGACTTTAGAGACAAAACATCAACAAAAAGAACATCCTCTTTTTACATTATTTATTACTGTGTGATTGCGTGTCTCTGTCAGTGTTGTATCTCCTGTCTGGGTTTTCTTGATTTCTCTGTGTCAGGGTCTAATAAACCTGGGAGTTGTAGCTCTGGCGTGGAAGTAATTAAATCTCTCGGTGTCTTTGTGTTGTGAGCGGACCCATGTCAACGGTCTGGTTTTACCAGTTCAGGCACATTTCTACCTCAGACGACATAACAACTCTCCATGTACAAACAGTGGCTATGTAGGAACTCCTGTTTCCCAGGCAGGCTGTGAAACAAAGGCTATTGTGTAACCGGGGTTTAAACTTTAATCTCCATCAGTTTAAACCAGAAAAGAAAATAACAAGTTTCTCAGTTTTCTGAACATTTTCCCTTTATTGTAAACCACAGTTGACCTTGTATTTTTTGGCCAAACATTTTGAACAAGTATGTACATTCACAACAAAAACTCATTTGGAGGTATGTTATCTGAAAAAGGCCTATAGTGCATAGTTTGTTCTCAAAGAGCATCAGCAGAGGCTGTAAAGACGACACAACAGATTATATTGTTGCAGATTTTTCTAAATAAAAACGTTGCGCCTCATTAACTGATATAATTTAGTGAAAATCAATCACACTGAAACAAAGAATGTAAAAATTCAACAGGGTTCATCATGATTAAAGCACACGTGGCCCTTTCTGAGAAAGGAATAAAAGATCCGGCCATTTCCAGTGACAGCCTCTCCTCCGGTTCGTCAGTTTATTCTCAATCGCAATAAATCAAAATAGTCTCTGTGTTTGATTCCTCTAGTACCGACTTGGTGTGTAAGCCACAGATCCTGGCGGTGGCTGGGAGTAGGCCGGCTGGTAGGTGTAGGACGGCTGGTAGGTGTAGGCCGGCTGGTAGTTGTTTGGCTGGTACATGTAATTAGGCTGGTACATGTTGTCCCCGGGGTTGTACACAATCCTCTCGTCTGATTCCTGGGTGCGGGGAGCGTGGCGGCACAGCAGGATCACCCCGGCACTGAAGAGCAGAGCCGCGGTCACCCAGCCGATGTACAGAGCCTCCCCGAGCTCCCGGCGCTGCGCGTCGATCAGCAGCGGGTTGTAGAAGTCCCTGATGATGACGTGAGCGGTCCAGGACACAGGGATCAGGGTGGTGACACAGGCCAGGAGGAACAGGCAGCCTCCGGCCACCAGAACGATGTGCTTGGTGCGAGCCCGGTGGTCCACCACTCGGGTACACTTCATCCCCACTGCTGAAACAATGAGGGCGAAGGCGGAGAGGGCCACGGCGCTGCACATCAGGCCTCGGGCGGCCTGGAGGTCGGGGGGCAGAAACAGTAGGGAGTCGTACACCTTGCATTGCATTCTGATGTTGGCCTGTCTGTAGCAGTTCATCCATAGTCCCTCCCAGCGGGTCTCCATCACAATGATGTTCTCCTCGATGAAAGCCGTCACCTTCCACATCGGCAGGCCCGTCACGGCCGCCACTCCGATTAGTCCCACGAAGCCGATGACGAGCGCCACCACCTCGCAGCAGATGGCGTCACTGCGGTCCTTCTTCTCACGCCTCTGTTTCTCCTCGTACACCGAGTCCTGATAATCGGTGTAGGCCTTGGCCTGTTTCTCATCGTAGTAGGAGCCCGCATACGACTGGGGGGGCTTCGTGTAGCCACTGTAAGCAGTGTACGAGGCCATCGTGGCTCCTGGCTGCACCCTCGCAGCGTCTGCAATGAACTGACGAGAAGAGCAAGTCGAGGAACTTATACACCCACAGAAATGCTAACGATGCAATGCAACCTTACTGGTTGAGCCGCTTCGTGGCCATCAGATAAATGGGGAGACGCCAAAGAGTGTTGCTTCTTTTCGATTGCAAATTCAACAGCCGCCACAAACAATGGTCCTGTGATCAGAAACTAATTAAATCAGTGTGTGAAGATGCAGTTGATCAAATTAGGTTTCCTCTCTGTTACACTGTTAACATATTTCAACACGTGCTCAGTATTCACAGCACAATGTTTCGTGAACCAAAGATATTTTGACAAAATGATAAGAATTAACCAAGGAAATGTGTTTTTTTGTATTATTTCAGGGAAGAATTGTTAGAAAAAAATCGTAGGTTTTTTTCTAACAGGTCAGTCAAATTCTATTTAATTTGATTTATTGAATTTGTTTGTGTGACAAAGATTTAGTGGATTGTGTCGGTCACCAATCTGTTGTCGCTCTCAGACCGAAACCTGAGAGACCGGTCACAGACGTCTGACTGTCTCCTCCTCCAGATGTAAACTGAGCTGATAGAAAGGTGTCGAGCACAGGAACGTGAGGAGGGTTGGTTTCATTGTGACACAGTGTTGTCCACATGGAGGCAGTTCTCACCTGATTCAGAATACAATGAAGTATCTGAATCATAACAACTGGATGTTTACTATCTAGTTTCTTTATTAAATGAGAAGTGTTTTTGCTGTTGCACACCTGGTAAAAAAATGCAGTTGCACAAGCAAAGGTAGAATCAAGACTTTATTAAATCTGCTGATTAATCTCAGTCCATTCAGACCAAAGCAAAAATGATCAAGAACAAATGAGCAGTGGAAAGTGAAAGTTAGAAATGTAAAATAACAATAAAAAAGTGTAATAAACAACAACAATTGAATCAACCCATGAACCAAAAGCCCCAATAGAACAAAGTCTTCCACTTACAAAAACAGTTTTGGGAGAAACTTCATTATAGTGCAAATTAAGTACATACAGCATTTTAAGTCGTTTAAATGTGTACATTATGAAAGCATATACATTAACCCTCATTTTGATTGTTACAGACATGTAAAGGTGGAGTTTGCCGTGCAGCACAGTTATTTACACGTATTGGTGATGCTTGTGAGAGCCGGATGGCGTCCTCTTCAGGTAGGACCCCCCCCCTGTTGACGGGTTCGGCAGTGGCCTCAGAGGTGCACCAGTGAAGTAGGGATCTTCGTCCTTGGCTTGGTGTTTGCTGTAACTGACCAGAATGATGATCCCGGTGATTAGCAGGATTCCACTCGTGGCCCAGCCGATGAAGAGGGCGCTCCCCAGCTCCCGCTTGCGCCCCTCCATCACCAGCGGGTTGTAGAAGTTGCTGATGACGGTCAGGCCCACCCAGCTGACGGGGATGATGGTGGTCAAAAAGGACAGCAGGTACAAGCACCCCCCCAAGGCGAGGGTGACGTTCTTTGACCTGACGTTGTCACCGCAGCAGGTGAACCTCCGGGTCCCACATCCCGTGATGATCAAGGCGATGACAACCAGGAAAATGGAGACGCACATGAGCGCCCGGGCCGCCTGCAGCTCCGATGGGAGAATCAGCATGGACTCGTACACCTTGCACTGCAGCCTGACGTTAACTTGCATCCAGCAGTTCATCCACAGGCCCTCCCAGAGGTCCTCCATCACAACGATATTGGCGCCGATGAAGGCAGAGACTCTCCACGTGGGCAGGAAGGTGATGGTGATGGTCCCAAACAGGCCCATGAAGCCCAGCACCAGGGCAAGGATCTCCAGCTTGTCTCTCATGGCTCAGAAGTGCGGTGCAGTCTGGTGTCTTGTGTGTCGTCTACCAAACTGATCCACGAATGATCCACAGATAAGTTAAATCTGCGATGGCATCACAATGCGTGCAATGTCATCATACTGGTTTGAGATGACTTGACCCTTATTCATACGATTGCTTGTATAGCACAATTAAACTGTTTCTAACAAAAGTAAGGCAACAAAAAAAAAATATTTAATCGCTGGTCATGCATGACCTACGCCAATGAAACGGGCGCGGCTTGTCCTGTTATGACCTGGTGTTAACTCCAGATCTGACAAAGTTTACTGTGTGTGTGTCAACTGAATAATGAGAAAAATCAATATGGTAAATTTTTTGTTCAAAATTTATCAGGAACACAATTGTCTCAGGAAAAGAAACAGCATGTGTGGTCAACAAACATCTCCTTTGTTTTCTATGCAAGCCCATGCACACACACACACACACACACACACACACACACACACACATGGGCAGCATCTTGATAAGCATCATATGTAAAGTGTGTTGGAGGTAGTGTGTGAGAGCTCTGTTCTTCACTTGAGTAAGATCAATTCTAACTTTGAACCCACGAGTTAAGAATCAACCATCACACAGTCGTTCTGCTTAGTGAGAGTTTTTCCTTTCTATCGACTCAGCGGCTTCAACTTTCAAACAGGTTCCAATGACTGCCATGAAACGCTAAATGACAATCTCAACTTGCTCTAAGTAGGACGAGGAGGAAATGTTTCCAAACAATGCGGGGGGTTTCACTGTTCCTGTTGAGAAGAGCCGCTCCTTTTTTCAAACTAAAGTTGATCTGGGAGAGGTCACGCCCTGTTGGTCAACCTGTTTCTGAGAAGTGGGAGAGGGCCAGAGAGAAGGAGGGAGAGAGAGAGAGAGAGAGAGAGAGAGAGAGAGAGAGAGAGAGAGAGAGATACAGAAATAGAGGTGGAGGAGGAGAGGTCACGGAACAGGAACAGAAACTGGGAGGCCTGTTGAACCAGTTCGCTGAGTGATACCATCGTCCCATCCTCAGCTGCTTCAGATGTCAACAGAGTCGCTCACGCAGAGAGACGCACGGCTCAGAAACTCAGATACGTCCAACCTGTGCTGTAGAGATGTTGTTTTTTACAACAATATATTCTGATGTGATTGAAATGTAATTTGAATAAGCATAGATTGAACGCATGAATCCACAGGAGTAAATGAATATGTTGGCCTTGTCTGCCCCCTGCTGTATGTTAAGATGACTGCACCTTCCTGGGCCATAACTTTGCAATTATTTAAAAAAATATATAACAAGTTCATACGAAGAGAGAAAAGTATATATTTTTTTAAATAGATTCTATTCTTTTTGTTTTTAGTTTGACTTTTTAAACTTCACTTGCACCTCGAGTAGATCACGTGACTTTGTTTTTGATTAAAAAATATATATAATATAATATGTTATTGTTTTTAGCAAATCAATAATAGATAAACCAAAACGCTTTGGTCTTTTACACCAACATTTTGTTTTATATTTGTCTGGTTTTGGTTTTGTGATGATTAACAGATCTACTGATTTGTATTTGTGATTGGCCAATAAATTATTAGCTTACTCAATGATACATCCTGATCATTAGCAGAAACACAAATATCAGCCTCATCAGTCTATAACTATTAATATTTGGAACCTACAAATAATGAAAATACATGGAAGAGTCTTAGTGTTCAATTTGATTGTAATAATATAAAAAATGATATTTAAAAATAATCAACTTTATGCCTGAAAGCAGTTTTATTTTTACAAAGTGATTTACAAAGCAGATATGAGACCAGACAGTCAGATAGAAATAGAATAAAACAAAAGAACGTGAGGAAAACAGAATGATAATGTCGATTTCGTCATATCCATAAAGTATGTTAAATGGCAAAAAAGAAAAAATAATAATAGGTAGGTATTAAGAAGAGTTTGTTCAGTGGGGCACCAACAGTAAAATCACAGTAACCAGCAGGACTCCATGGAAGTTTGGGTGCAGGGCCACCAGGGCCTTTGGAATGTTTAAAATCAATATGAAATGAAACAGGAAGTAGGTGAAGGGATCGTCACAGGACTATTTTTTTTGGCAGAGGACGATTTCAGATAATATCACAACTGTAAAAAAACAATAACTCCCACTTATCAAAATACAAAAAGGAGTTAAATTCTGTTATATAACATCTACATCTGTAAGCTATGATCGTCACCGTACATTAACTTCTTATCTTTAAATAGCTGCTTCTCACACACACACACACACACACACACACACACACACACACACACACACACACACACACACACACACACACACACACACACACACACACACACACACACACACACACACAGGCGCAGCAGAGCCTTTGTGGTGGAGGTGTTGATTGACAGTGGGGGGACTGGGGGGGTGACAGGAAGTCCACAGAGCTCAGAGACACAAAGGAGGAGATAACACTGTGAAGACAATCACAGTGTCTTCACCCCCCACCCCCTCACACACACACACCACCACCACCACACAGGAAGTTGGAAGAGAAGGCCACTGTGATGTAATGATGAACTGAATTTCATCCCTCAGAAGTCACTGTGACGCCAGATGAGAAGAGAAAGGAGCCTTGCTAATAAAGCATATGAATCCCACCCTGATGGAGAGGTTTTAAATGAAACAGTTGCTCAACACGCGAAAAGAATGAGCTCAGCTGTGATTGAGTGGAATCAACGTCTGTTCTGAGAAAAACATTATTCTAACAAAGCCGGTGAGCTTCTGTTTGTTGTTGTTATTTATTGTCTTGTGTTTATTTACCTGTTTATTTTGTCTGTTTGTCAGTTAGTTGATGCTCAAAACCTCCTATGTTGAGATTTGACATTTTCTCCCACGAGTTTCTCTTTCACTTATGAAGAAAGCAGCTGGAGATTCTCCGGGTCACAGACTCAACTTGTTGCCTCTATTTCATCCTGAGATCTGTTTTCTTTTTTTCAGTTTTGCGTCGCACACATCCTGCCCTTTTCTCACATGAATAATATTCAGAAGCTCAGTGCATGTCAGAAAGAAGCTTGGTTTTTTCTTATTCTGTCCTAATGTGTTTCTCTTTAATTGTTGCAGGGTTAGGGTTGGGGCATTGCTTCCCCCCCCTAAGTGAGCAGATGAAAACTTGTATTTGCTAAACATTCCTTTATCCTTTCTCTTACAGTAGGAGATTTAGATCCGTCAGCATCAGACACTTTATCAGCCATCTATTGTTAAAACACACAAAGCTGCTCCTCTTGTCTTTTGAAGATCCCCCCCCCCCCCCGTTGTTTTGCATTTGTTTTCTCTGTGTACTGGTTTGCAACAGGTGAGCATTGATTTGCTGCTCGGCCTCGTCAGTCTCTGGGAGTTTGTGCGTTTTTCTCACATCTCTAAAAAACAGAGCCGCAGGGAACGAGTTGTTTTACGACCACACGAACCAGTGAGTCACAGCACAGAGAGGGGCTTTGAAGTATAAGTAGGAAACAACTGTATTTATTATGATATCAATACATTTTTCTATATACACACAGTAATAAAAATGCAGTCTTAGTAGCACAATGAGTTGTTTACAAGTATGAGATCGTTCTCTTTAGGCATTCTGCACGTCTTCCCCTTTGATTGCTTGAGCACATTTGGACTTTCTTTGTGAAGAAGAAAAAAAAAATAAAACCACTACTTGCGTTCTGCGCACAAAATTAATTTACATGTGAATAAATAAAATCCATTGCTTTGTAATTCATTACCAGTGAACAATATTTGATCTTTTTTGAACACACAAGTGGCGGATGTGCAAATTCACTACTGTACAGAGTGTGCACGTGAAATGTTAATGTGTGTGACGTTGAGTGTTCTTTGAATACTGAAGAGCCAAAGGAGGGAAAACATGTCAAAAACGGTTTCACAGTAAATAATAATAATAAAAAAAAAAACACAAAACAGCAAATGCAGATTCAAGTAAAACAGGATTATGTTAAGTTAAAACAAATTAAAATCCCCTCGTCTCTGTGACACAGGGGCTATTACATGACGCCACTATTTTAATGTATCAGAGAGATCACACAAAATATATTCCAGGCTAAAAAAGATAAGTCTGTAAAATAAGAGAGATCAAAGAAATCATACCATACACAACCAAATGGAAGTCTGCCCCCCCCCCCCCAAAAAAAACGAGTCAGTGTATAATTCATGTGAAAATGTACAAGTACAGTAAACGGTGCAAGACGAGGCTTTTTAAAATTATTAAATCTAATTTTCCTTAAGGACAAATAATACACAGCCCTTAACTAAGATAATATCTCTGAGTCACACGGACAGAAAACGATTATTAATGTTCTCACGATACCAAAATTTGGCAACAGCAGGCAGGACTACAGGATGCCGCCCGAATGTGCAAACCATGCCAATCCAAGCCACTGATTAGACTCCGTGATTGTACCGTTAGCTCGTCTCTCAAAGCGTCCACTCATATGTAACAGCATTTGCTTTGGGACCGCGTCCCCCCCCCCCCCGCTCCAGGTTCCTGTATCGCTCCACTGGTGATCTTAACCTGTACAGAAAGCAAGTTTCCTCTACTGGCTTTGTGATATGCGTCAATGCACGTCATGCACTGTGGGTGAAGACTGATGACTGATCTGTATGGAGCCTGGTGATAAGCAGATAAAACACTTTTGTGTGGCCGTCCTTGTCGAGCTCTCACAGGTCGCAGTCGGGGGATGAAGCGGACGGATCCCTTCTCACCCAGACCTCACCCCTCTTCGTCTGATCCAGATCCTCCTCATCGTCATCTTCACACGCAGCTTCCTGCTTCTCCGCGTCGACCAGCTCAGGATCATGCGTTTCGCCTGCTGTTGGGGACTTGAGGCCTTTGCTCTCCTCCGCCTCCCCACCCTCCCCACCCTCCAAGGACAGAGCCATGACGGGGGGCTCCAGGTCGGCCTCGGTGGACGGGGCCCCGGCCGTCTGACCGAGCTCGTCGTCGTCGCTCAAGATGTCCGTCTCCTTCACCTCCTCCTGGTCCTCGTACTCCTCGAGGTCGAACTGCTCCTCCACCCAGCGGTCCGTGTCGCCCGCTACCTGCTGCGGATCAGGCTTGTCCTCCTCCTGCAGACGGGTGGAGACAGGCTCCTCTGGAGAGGGGAGGTCCGGCTCGGGTTCACCGTCAAACACGATGTCCGTGTCGATGGTGAAGCGGTTGCGCACGAGCTTCCTCCGGCCCAGAGTCCTGGTCGGGGCAGATGCTGCAGGAACAAATGGTCACACACATGTTATGGGATGGACACACATGTTCAGGTAATATAACATTAGTTTGATTCATTTTTCATAAGTCACAATGAGCTTTACTGGTGTACAGCCCAGTGTAATAACATATTATAAGTATTATCCTATCTTGTGTTTTAAAAGACAAAGTTAATTGTTTAGACAAATTACTTTAGTTACTAACTGAATAGAATTGATCTGTTATAATTCCTTTTCCAAAAATCTGGTATTATGTTGTTTTAAGGATTTATTCCCTAGTCTGCACCATAAATGCTAGTTACTGTTAAAACTCCTTAAGTTTGGTTGCACATTAACAACTTATGAACTTGCATCTTAAGAACTTCTGCAGCGCTTCTCTGCTCGTTCTAATTCCAGGATTAAAACGGGAACATCTCATGTTCCGGTGCTATTTGGAACATTTTGATCTACGAATTAAAAATAAAATTGGTCGGTTGCCTCACAAGATGCTGGCACATGATAACTTAATGAGAGTGTCATCTCTCATTACATAATACCGATCTGGAATATGTCTCTACATTCAACACGGGCATGTGGACATTTACTTCTAACCATACTGTTTTCCTGCAGACTCTTTGCTTTGGATTAAATTGAGCTCATTATGTTTTCTAATTGTTTTCGGGACTTTCAAACTAGTCCAAGTAGTTTAAAATTAAACGGTCATTGAATCGACAGGTAAATTCGCTGTTGGGAACATTTCTAGTCCCCGGAAATGAAATCAATTAAAATGTGTTTTTGAGTCCAGATCTGAAAAAACCCTTTCTGTGTCAGGTAAGAAGGAACAAACTGAGAACTGGAAAGCTCTGAGCTGTCGGGTGAGTGCTGTAAACAAACTGTCATCTACCTGCTCTGTTGATGACGGGCCGTGCTCCCTTCAGGGCACAGAGACGCTTCCCGCCGAAGGGCACGTACTGCTGGTTGAGGGGTAGACTCTCCGTCTTCAGGAGCTGCCGGCGGTGCTTCTCCCTCAGGATGGAATGGACGGTTTTCAGGAAATCTTTTCTACTCTCAGGAGAGCTGGAGGCAGAAAGAGCGACACACGTTATCGGTCTGTCAATCTGTGGACACCAGCTGTCAGGAGTATTATCAGTGTCTTCAATCTGCAGTGGAATCCATTAGAAGAGCTCCTCACCTGCAGCACAGCTGAAACGTCCTCTCCGGCCGCCCCTCCGACTCCGACCTCGTGTGGACGATCTCACACACGGCAGAGCCTTCGCCGTCTGAGGAGGAAACACCACACACACATTAAATCTATCTGAAATAAATGTCAGTGTCAGTGTTTCTATTTATTATTGTTTTTGTTGGGTCACTCACCTGTGTTGGCCAAGGATCGGACTTGAAGGGCGTCGGTGGGGATCATGTGACGGAATCGGAACGGGTCTTTATCATCTGAAGATATGGAGGCTCGATGGGAGCCACCCTACGTAAACAAAATGAAAAGTTAAATCATGTTTACTTACCCTAGGAAACTATACTGGTGAAATTAGGTGCACTTTATCCCAATCAGGTTTAAAGGAGACATTATGCACATTTAAGTTCACAGCTGTTATGCAGCTTATACTTGTAAAAGGTTAAAATGCTTGAATGTTCAGAAAACACTTCACTTTCCTCCACATTTCAGCCTCTGTCTGGAACACTTGATTCCAGCTCATGTCCCAATATAGCCCCATGATTGGGTTGGAACTATCCAACTCTGCACTCCCTTTATGTGGCTTTGCTATAGGCCGTCCTAGACTAGCTGATTGTTGTGCATTATTCAAATGTGGGGCTTTGTGATCACTTCTGTGGAGGCAGTTCAGGAGCTCTGGTTTCTGTGGACTTTGGGCTTTTTAACCTTGCAGATGCACGACAAATATATAATACACAAGAGAAATCAAACTGCATACGTCTCCTTTTAGTGCTGCTTTTTCTACAGGTGACCTATTCTTAAATTGGCACAATTAACTGTATATATTGTTGTTTTTTTATATTGTTATATTGTTCGCTATTGTTGTTTTTAATTTGTTGTTTGTAAAGTGCACCAACCACAACAAGGCAATTTCCTGTATGTGCAAATATACATGGCAATAAAAAGAATTCTGATTCTGATTCTGAAGTGAATTTGCACTGCTAAAATAAAGCAGGTTATCTTCTTGTTGGATGGAAGTGTTGCTGATGCCTTTTCTGCAAACATACCATTTTCTTCTTCTGCTTGGACCCGTCCTTGCATACGAAGACGACCGCCGTTTTGAACACTAAGAAGAAACGAGTAAGAAACAAACGTCATCACTAAAATGCATTACACAGGAGTGGTTACTTCAAAGTACAGTAAACATGAAATTATACTGATCACGTAATCTTGAAGGGAAACCTGACGTACCAAATGTTGCTATCTGCGGCTCTTTCTTCCATTTCCCCGAGGAGGCAGGCGGGTTGAGCCAGCCGACGCTGGTGTGGAGTAACAGGTCCCCCATCGACAAATCAGCAACCTGGCAGAGGAGACAGGAAAAGCAGCCGTTACTCCACACGTCCGCTCCGGTTGACAGAGTCGAGCCCATTCCACCTTTAATCCCAGACTTACCTCTTTCTTTTCGCCGCTCTGTTCGGTGATGAGGTGATCGAACACGGCTCCGAACTCCTCGTGGATCTTCTGCATCTCGTTGATGTGGCTGGCCACTTTGTTCATGGCTTTCATGGCAACTGTAAACGACACCGGCGGTTAGAGTTCAAGTCTTGTGGCTGAAATGTTAAAATGGTTTCATCTCCCTGCGTGGGTCTTACCGTCCAGGTGGTAGTGCTCCTCGCTGTCCGGGTCCGTGAGCGAGTAGAGCTCCTTCAGCAGCAGCGGGTACTTCAGGACCCTCTGGATGGGCTTGATCAGATACGACTCCAGGGTGGAGGAGTGCTGCTGCTTGGGGTTGCGCTCCTCCAGGAAGGCCTTGAAATCCTGGTCGGTTTTGGCTGAAAATGATCGATAAAAGAATACTTAGTAAAACGTTCTTCTGTAAATTGCTGTGTTTGCATGTACCGAAGATTCTTCTCTTTTGTTTATGGTTTTTAAGTCACAACAATAAAGCTTGTGCTCTGGATGTTTTAAAACTGGCTGAAGGCTAAATCAACTCTATTGTGTTTTAGTTTGAATGCACCTCAGAGAGAGGTTTTAGGCGTTTTTAGAATTGCTGCTGGACCTGTTTTCATTTGTGTTACTAACAGAAAAACATCTTAGTGTGGGTGAAGAGTCAGTTTTTTGATTGACAGATTGCCATCGCCCATTTAGATCCTGCGCATCATTGCATATTTGAGGTCAAAGTCGTGAATACAGGGAGGAGTCTGCTGGTGTAGTGCTTTTCTCTTCACGGCTCTTTTGTCCAACCAATTAGAATTTGATCGAAACTAAATAATTAACCTTAATCCTACTCGAAGGGTTAGTGGCTTGTGTTTATGTTTCTGCCGTTGTCATGTCTTGGAAATGATCTTCAAATGTTTCTTGCTTTTTATAGACAAGTCATTTTTATTTACCAGCCGCCAGCCACAAGTACAGAGGAATAATCAGTTTACTGCCTCAAAAGCCACTTTACCTAAATCACGCCTCAACACTGTCATTACGGCCTGTATCATGTTGACTCCCTGCACGAGAATTCAGCCAACAAAACCATCCACTTGACTTTAAGGGGGGTAGGGGGTGGGGTGGGGGGGGGGGGGGGGGGGCTCCTCGCTGCAGAACAAACTGTTCAACACTGGTATTATATAGATCATGCGATGCTGCGGTGCTTTCGAGCTCCGGGAGCCAGCAGTATGCAGAGGTCAAATAGACAACTGTCTCTGCTGACAGCTCTGCACAGTGGATTTATGGAGCCACGCAGGATATGGCAGAGGGTTGATGGATAAATACATCCTCTCCTTTGAGCCCAGAAGGAATGTTGACCTGAGAGCACATTAACTCACCCTTTACGAGGACCTTCGGGACTTTGGTGTGGCTGGCGCAGAAAGCACTGTAGATCTTGAAACGGTCTGCATAGTACAGGAAGGAGCCTCCCAGGGAGAAGAGGATTTTCTGTAAGGAAAAAAGTCAAAAGTTGTTACGCAAAGAGTTGTTAAAAGAGTTTTTGGCCGTAGCCGTTCATAGCTCTTGAGGTCTAAGACAAGGAGACACACCTTAAACTGGTCCACTCGCTCCAGCTTCTCCAGATCTGGAACCAATCTGGTCCCATCTTCCAGGGTCTTGAGAAACTCGACTTGAAACTCCACCATTTCGAGCAAATTCCCAAAAAGCACATCCAACTGGGGGAAAAGAGGATTTAAGCGATGTCAGAAAAGTTTCTCCTTAGTACAGCGTCAAGTAAAACGTTTCTCTTCATGTGATGATTCTAAAGCTGCTTTCAGACATGCACTGAACTCTGGAGATTCTCTGGAGTCCATCTCCAATTAATACTAGTCCCTTACTATAGTTAGAGATTGCTGAGGACATATATAATATAACCAAATAAGTGTCATTATTGCAAGTGCATGTAAAACATCCCATCATTTTGTACACAGCTCCCCCAGCTACTCTTTTACACTGTTATGTAACCAACTTTTTATTTTTTCACATTTCAACAGTTCTGACATTTAAAAGCCAGGCACCACTCAACGGCTCCCAGCGTCACACGTACCTCATCCTGAGTGAGGAAGGTCTCCTTCTGCAGGGGGGTTAAATATCTCCCAATGAGGCAATTGAGATCCTGCAAGACACGAGTGGTTGATTAGAGGAAGTCAATTTCATTCAGACGGACACAGACATGAGAAACATGCAGCTTTGCATCATTTGGAAAAACAATACTTATGAAAACAATAGCAGTGATTAAGATACAGGGATAATCTGAGACCCTCCAGGATCAAAACAGAGGAGCTGGCCTTTCTGGGTGAACTTTAAAAAGGTTAGAGAGCCACGAGGAAGCCCAATTAAATAAGTGACTGTGGCGACAGTCACCTCAGCAAAGCCCATTCGATTAATTAGCTGCTCTTAATAAAAAATGAAGTAGAGAAACAGACCTTTTAAATTCAGGGGCTTGGGGGTCTGAAATCAATGCTCTGTTATTAACATGTGTAAATTCTGTGTATTATCAGTTTGATAATAATAAAGCTTCTAACTTTTTAGTTATTGGTCGTACCACATACCACAGGATATCTCCCCAAAAAAAACCTAATTGTGTGAATAACTTTTTATATGTCAAATATGTAATAATAAACCTCACGTGAAAAAGGATTCATTAATCAGAAAACTTGAAAAGAGACTTGTAAATAAATGTATAATAAATCAACGGTGCCCGAATAGGTGAAGTATTAAAATATTTAAATGTCACAAGATCAAACTTAACAACAAGGATATGATTTGATCCAGTTCACATCTGTGCTGGTTAACTTGTGCACAACGAAAGATATTTACTGGAGAGTCTTAGTACTTCCTGTTTACATTATATACATATAAATAAATATATATATATATATCCCTGTATTTCCTAAGCAGTTGAACTGAAGGTCTCACACATGGACACGCAGCCACATGTTTGAACCTGGGTAATTTGAACAAATTGCTAACTTCCCTCTGAAGGTTGCAGAGTGCACCATCAATCAGGCACAATAGGATTTCCATAACAAGTATATATGTGGCCCCTCTGATGAGGTATAACATTATAGATAGGCTTGACAGTATCCCATTAGTCCCCCCCCCCTAACCCAGTTATTCTGCTGAGCAACGTTATAACAGGCGGAAACGGATTAGGCGATTTCAAGGCAAGGGCGCAGCTGTGTCCCCTCATGCCTCCTGGGACACAGATAAATATGGATGGGACATGTGGAATAGGTAACGTGCAGGAACAACACAACCCAGGACAGGCAGGGAAAGGCAGATCGATGGATAGAGAGAGAGAACGCACACATCCACCCACACACACACTCTCACAAAGTCCATCTGTCTCTTGCAAGTAAGGATGAGTGATACTGACTTTGACGTAGGCCCGCTCGGTCTCCACCAGCTCGCAGATGACTTTGCGGAGCTTGTCGGCGTCGGAGAGCTGCCGGAGAGTTGCGGGCGGCGGGAAGGGCGACTCCGGGCTGGGCGAGGAGGACACGCACTCCGAGGGATTCATGTCATGGAGGCTGCGGCAGAAAGCGGCGACCTGCTCCGTGCTCTGCGGGAAAAAAGAAAGAAACAGAGGGGCCAGAAAACTGGGATGAGATAACGAGGCAACTACGACTTAGTCATGGAATCCAAATATCGACCGCTCGGCGCCACCGATGGGAACTTGTAGGTTGTTGCTTTCCAGGTGCTGATGTGCACACACAGAGAGAGAGAGAGAGAGAGAGAGAGAGAGAGAGAGAGAGAGAGAGAGAGAGAGAGCCTGGAAAGAAAAATAATCATCTGCACTAATTTGTTCTATTTTCAGTCTGTCATAAGAGTGACTCCCGCCTCCCTCTCTTCCACTCACATCCCTCTTCTCCCTGGTGTTTTCCTCCCGACCGACTGATCAGTGGTGTAATGATTCATCACTTTCACGGATTCAAACTATACACAAACCCACACACAGACACACAAACACAAAACACAGACGCACATACAACAGTGTCTGTCCACATACAGTGTGCGTTGCTGTGGAGACCAGGCCTGATGTGCATTAGACTATCATTTTGGACCAAAATAGACCCCCCCCCCCCCCCCCCCCCCCCACACACACACACACTCATCAACAGCAGGCCCAGATGAACTAACACACTCTCCAATCACAATGAAAGGGTGTTTTGTCTTTTTGAATCAATACAACAACAGAGCTTGACTCACAAACCTATTTTGTTTTCTGGGGGGGGGGGGGGGCATTCTTATCACTGTAGACTTGTAAAAGATTAACCGAGAAGGTCGCTGAGAACAAACAAAATGAGCCGCTGGTAGGTATCGATGTCACTGGGAGCACAGTGGGAGCTGAGAGGTTTCAAGTTGGTTATCTGAGAGTTTTTTTATTGGTCGGACGGAAGCGATTTCTCCCGTCACACCTCCAAGCTCCTCTGGGAAAAGAACGAGTCTCCACGCTGCTGCAGAAGATGGAGCGTTATCATCTCCAGATTAAAAATCATCTTAATTAAAATCAGGGTTACTGGTCTATCATCCATCTTCACGGATGAGGGCATCATAACAACGTGAGGTTTTTCATTGTTACTGTGCAAGAAGCGACAACAATTAAAACAAAAAGAGTGCGGGCAAACCGTTTCCTTAATTCAGTAAACGATCAAAAAAGGAAAAGCATAATGCATGAAGGAAGAACATTGTGTGATCAAATAACAGTCATGCATCTTCTCCTGCACTGTCATCACCATTGTTACCTAATCAGACACATTCATGCGTGAGGCACGACGGCCCCTTTGTCCCTTTTCCAAAAATAATCAGGAAGCTTCCAGATCAGCAGATGAACCGAGGTGCTGTGATGTCTGTAAATGCAATGTTGCAAATTCACTTTGCACAAATGGGCGGTGTTTGGTAAATCTGCAGGAACAGCTGCTGCTGCAATTGACATTTTGTCCAATTTGATTAGTTTTTTTGCTAATCAAGTCAGATTTGAGAACAAATTGGAGCAGCATGTAAGTAATTACTTCCAGAAGCCTGTAGAGAAACAACAGGCCTGACGAAAGGTCAATTCTGAAAACATAAATTCATCTAGTACGATTTTACATAAAAATAAAAATCAGCCCGTCAAAAGAAGATAAAGTGAGAAACGCTCCATTATCAGAGAGAAAACTGCTTCTTGTCACAGATGTGATTCCTCTGTAACACATCTGGATTTGTTTCTGCAGTACTTAACTGTTGTGATGACGTACTGTACATTTATCTCAAATGAAAACAAAAAGAAAAACACTCAACATGATGCAATCCCTACAATAAATAGGAAATAAATAAATAAATGTCTGCAAATAAACACATTTTTACATCTATTTAAATCAACTGAGCTCATCCAGGTTTCCAGAGAGCCCAATAAGACAGTCAGTTATAATCCTAACTGGGCTAATCAACACCGTGGCAGCTTTGCTTGTGTGGACGGTCATGACATAACAGAGAGAAGCCAGAGAACAGAGGGAGGTGGAGGATCAAAGAGACTCAATATCACATGAAAAGAACAGTATGTAGATAAGAGCGTCCGTCACGGGGGAAACGGTGAGATGCAAACAGATAAGAAGGCTTCCCCCTGCAAATTGAATAGAGATGAAACCCCCATTTTCAAAGCCTGTGAGCACTGGTGAGGGAGCGAGGAGAAGACCGAGCGCCTCTCCTCCTGAAAGTGTGAGTCTGAGATCACAGCTCTCGGTGCCGGGAGAGAAGACTCTACCACGACGGCCTGGGTAGTTCTGTCAAAGATATGTAAAGTCCAAGTCATCCGGGGGGGGGTTTAGATCTGCAGCAGCTGTGTTCCTGCACGGTCAGTGTTCTACTCTCATCCTGCGAAGCACTCCGCTGATTGTGGAGCAACTCTGCGACACAACGGTGACTCACTGCTTCCTGTTTGTCTGCCTGCGGCGTGCAACAAGCGGCGAGAGGGAGAGGATGAAGGGGGGAATAAAAACAAAAAGAAGAGCTGGCCCGGGGGCGATCGCGGCAGCAGAGGCGACTAACCGGGGGTAAGGGATTAAAAAGTGAAGGAGTCTCACCAGATGCAGCATGTCATAGATGGAGTCGGCGGAGCGCTTGGTGTGCTTGCTCCACTTCAGCATTGCCATGGTGCAGGTGCAGGTTGGAGAGTCAGTTCAGAGAGAAGAAGAGTAAGCTTCAGGCTTTTGTCAACTCTACACTGCAGCTCTCCAACACATATCTCTCTCCCCCCCCCTCTCCTATCTTGTCTTTCTTGTGTATAAAGAAAAAAAGAGAGAAGGCGCCGTGCAGCTTGTGATGAAGGATGAGTGAAGCTGCTCTGCCTCCTCCTCTCCGCCCACCAGCACTTACAGCCTTCCAACTCCCCTTCCCTTCGCCTTCCGAATCTGCTGTAGTTCTGTCGCTGATATTCTGTGCTGTTCTCTCTCCCCACCAGCCCCCCCCCTCGCCGCTCCACAGGCTGGGTGAACTCAGGCACACAGTGTGAGTGTGAAGATCTGGCCAACTCCGGCAGCATTGTAAATCAGTCGTGATAATCCACCAGACTGGAGAGTGTGCAAAACAGGAGCAGGAGGAGAGGAGTCTCCTCCTCAAGGTTGCAGCGGAGCAGGATTGGCTGACGTGAGCCGCGCCGCAGTGGAATATAAATGCAGAATTTCAGGAATGGGGTGGGGGGGGGTGGGGGATCGGTGAAGGAGAGAGGGGAGCTGCAATGGAGCAGGCTGCAAACGGGGGTGAGCGGCACTCAGGAGAGCTCAGACCTCCACCGAGGACCCACCATCACCTAATATTTAATAAATCTGCACCAAACACTCATAGACATCGGTCCTATGTGCCTGGTTTTGTTCATTGAGATCCATGAATTATTCCCAGGGGAGTTAGAGAAAGTGAAAAGCTTCCTGGCAGTCGGGTCTGGAGATTCTCTGGAGTTTGCTTTTCACACGTGAACATCACAGCAGGAGACTGTCGATGTGTCAGACGTGTTCAACAACAGGAAAAGGTCCAGGACATTTGGGCGAGGGGTTGGCGTCTGGGTGCAGGAGGGAGGACATGATGTCTTCATTTCACCGGCATCGGTCCTCATCACCAAAAGCTCTTAAAAGTCTTTGTCTTTCCATCTTGACATCCTCTCCGGCATCTTGCGCTCCTCTTTTTCATCCTGGGATATTTATATTCTTCCTCACCAACACGCCAGCTTTCTCACAGTGACTCTTCTAACTGCATTCTCACATGGGCTCACACTGACATTCAGCAGAGTTTTGACCAGGGGGATGAAATCTCTGCCTAATGTCCTCAGCTACTGACTCAGACATTTGCATCCTCACATGTGCTGCTTTGACAAACCAGAAAATGCCCTTTATTCAGACCAGTAAAGTAAAATAAACCCTCAGAGACTTTCCAATGTCTTCCACCTCTGAGCAGATTCCAGCTCTGCTTCAACCCACGATCGTATCTCCTCTTCCTGCAGTCGGAAACTTCCACCTTTCCCAGTATGCCACTAACACCATGACAAAATGTGCATGCAAAGACATTGACAGGAGAGGAGTGACTGTTATCCAGATAACAAAACATCTTAGACTGAATGTGTGGCACTAAAGCCCTGACAACTTCTCAGAGCAAGTTAGGACCAAAAACCTGAAGCCATATTGTAAATAGCTTTCTTACCCCTCACAATGTCGAGCAGTGTTATGCTGGGATGGATTCCTTCTGCCTGTGCTGCAGTGACAGGTCCAAATCTCAGAATATAATCTACTTTTTCTCCAGGCTCAGGGTTTTTATTAATAAGCAGCAATGACTCACTCGCTACTCGAACCCTCTGGGGAACGTTCGCTTTGCAGCCACTACATCTTCCTGCCGTTTGGATGCAGCCCGCTGGTGTTGCTCCAAGTTTCCACTGACTGCAACAGGGAGCTCAAGGGATATGCAGTGCACACAAAGGGGAACATGCTCTGAACATGCTCCGTAACCACATCTCACACACAAAGCCTTAAATTCCCACTCAATCTCTCAAGCTTTGAAATTTTACTCGGAGTGCAACGTCTTTCACTGAAGTCCTCCAAGAGAAAAGAAGTCTGATCTTCATTTTTAAAAAAAGGGAAGAAAGTGGAAAAAGACGAAAGGCGCAGTTTGACAGGACAAGACGCCACAAACACACCTGCTGCAGAGATTCTCCTTATCGTCCTCCAGCTTGTTTGTTCATATCCGTAGTTTTGTTATCGTTAATCGATGCAGAGGATATGAATTGGATTTGAAACAGTATCAGGTTAATTGCTGCAGATGAAACCTTATGCAGAGTTTCACTTCTTTTAACAAGATAGAACGAGCCCAGTTACAGACGGTGCTTCAACCTGTGGTGAAGCAAACGGCTCTTCACTGCTCTACACCCGATGAAAGCACAAGTAGACGCCGCTCTTACCTTGCTGCACTCGAAGTCCCTGAAGATCTCGGAGTCGTCGTCCAGGCTGTCCCCTGAGCTCTCCAGCAGCAGACCCACCCCCACGTCCAGGATGTCCTCTGCAACAAATCACAACACGGCATCGGGTGAGTTTAAAGTAAAAAACATTTGAATATACAGTATATGCCAATTTATTACGATTTTAACTGTAAAGAAATTGCTGATTTATTAGTGTAATCCACCAAATATGGCTGCAAGAATGTTAACAGCCTCCAATCCTAATGAAGACCCTGTAGATTCACTGTAAGTACAAATTAAATAAAAAACTAAATAAATCTGAGCTTGACATCTGCTTCTGATTTAAAACCTCAAGTTTTATTCTTTAACAATATGAGAATGGCGTTTTCCAGCATTTTCCTTGATTTGAATAATTCATTATTGCCAAAAGATTGCAATATTGGAGCAGATCCTCATTAGAATCTAGATCCTGTTAATGTAAACATGGTTTCATGCGTTTCTGCTGTTTGCCTTTTATTCTAATTTAGTCTCCTTTGATTTAAAGTGTTATCAGCAGTGACAGCAACTGAGGTTTTTTAATGCACTACATAAATTTGAGGGAATCAGAATTTAAACTCTATACTGCTCAGATCTGCGAGTGTGCCAAGTCTCCCAGTGCAGCCCTATGAGGAACGCAGGAAACCAAATATCAAGATGAACTGCATTTGCATGTGGAGCTCACCTTGACTCTGGGAGAAGATGTCGGTGTAGAGGTCCTCCTCCTCGTCGGAGCGGCGCGGCGGCACGTAGCACAGCTGCCGGCGCTCCACGGAGGGCAGCGTGTTGACCGTCAGGGCCAGAGACGCCTGGGAGAACGCCGCCTTCATGTCGGAGAAGTTCAGGCTGTGGGAGGCCTTCCCGTTCAGCTGAAGTATTTCATCCCCTGCGTTCAGACCTGCGGAGTGGGAACAGCGTCAGCTTTGGATTCAATTTACTCGCCGTCACGCCTTCTACACAACCAGTACCCCCCCCCACCCCCTGATGTGAGACATTAACAACAATTTATCTATTTTTCAGTGTTGATTAACTGACCATTAAAATCCTAATTGAGATGATGAGTTGCAAACAGAGACCCATTAGGTGCAGATACTATTCTTTTTCAGACCCACAAGCATGACCGACTCCTCGATGACCTATTTTAGCCACTCGGACAAATATCTCCCACATGCATGTGCTTCGCCTGCTCTGTAACCAACACACTCTGATATCCCTCAACCCTGCAGCCTAGTGATGGCTGCAGTGAAATGTCCTGCCCGGCATCATCCGAGAAAGGCCAGTGAGAGGCAGTGTGGTTATGATTACAGTAATCACCGCCCTGGAGAGCTGCTGTGCTCTCTGAAACACCCCCCTGCCTTTTGAATAAACATGCTCTGCTGCGGGTTGTTAAAGAGAAACTGTAAAAATCCATCTTGACCTTGTGAGGAAAAAATGCTCTGGTTCTGAAATGGAATGTAAACAGCTAATGCACCACTCTCCCTCTCCCTAGCAGCAGCTCATCACTGCGGAGGCACAGTGACTTTGAAGGGAGTTCATTTGATGGAAATGAAGGGTAATGAACCTTTGGCAAAGGCTAATCCGCCCGCCTTCACGTCGGTGATGTAGAGCTGCTGCACGCCGTCCTCCTCCACCACTGAAATGGAGAAACCTGGAGGTGGAGGAAGGAGGAGAGGAAGAGAGGCGAGGAGTAGAGAGAGAGACAGAGAGAGAGAGAGAGAGAGAGAGAGAGAGAGAGAGAGAGAGAGAGAGAGAGAAAAAAACAGGAGGGACGGTTATATAAAAGACTGGGATTTGTACAAATGGGAATGTGTAGGTGTACAGGTCAAAGTAAAGCTATTATTACAGTCAAAACAACATAATAACATCTTTGAGTTATTTACTTCATTATTGGATCTTAACTGAAAACTAAAAAACTCATATCCTGAATGTGAAGGAAACCACACAGGATCATTTGATCGGTTCCTACCGTAGCCGATCATGCAGGACTCGTCTCTGTCAAACTGGATCACTTTTGTTATCTTGGAGCACAGCTCAATTTCCTTGTAAAGCTGTGGAGAACAAAACGAAGTTATGTAAACCTCGGGAAACAACAGCCGACTTTATTCACATTCTGGTGGGCGGGTTATTGACAGCGCGGGAAGTGAGTGTTAATTTTCTGTATTTCGAGACAAAAGCAGCTCGAGCTCAGTCTCAATGCAGGAAACGGCCCACGACATGTCGTGGTTACATGATGTGGAAGCACTGCAGATATTTTTAAACTGCGGCTTTCCATGAATAGATTCATGTGTTGGTGAAAACATGCAACATCAAGAGGATAAAAGTTTGAAACCTATTAATAATTTGCAAACGTAGAAGGGTCATTTGTGTGTAGAGTGGTTTCCTCTGATGTTTCCTTAAAAGCTTCAGGATCAGACTCATGCAGGTGGACACTCACCAGGTCGCACACGTCCTCCTCTGGCTTGGGGATGTAGAACTGCACTTTGTTTTCGATGAGGAACTTGAGTCTCAGGTAGTGCTTGGTGGAATCGAGCTGGTGAGCCTGTGAGACGAGACGAGAGGATTGGTACACAGCATCAAAGCATTGGATCTTTCCTCTCCTCTTTCTGACTGTGCATCGTAATATCTTGATAACTGGAGCCCGGGCAGGTCATGTGAGTGTGGGAGCCCTGTTACCTTGCAGATGGTTTCCAGGACACACAGTGCCGATTCCCCCGGTTGGATGATGGTGAGCACAGGCTGGTCGTTTGGCAGACACACCCAGGAGGGGGTGAGGTGGTCGGGCACCCAGATGTCGCTCTCTGTGCTGGGCCGTGGGAGGCTCTTCACAGTTCCCGCCTCACTTCTCTTTAAACCAGAGACAGAAACGAGACGGATTAAAAACAGCTTTGAAAATCAGAGCTAATTACACTGACATCCATCATCTACCGAGCTTTTACCAGCACTCCCAGTCTAAATGTTTCCTGTCAATTCACCTACAAAGCGGTTGCAATACATTTTTTCCAAGGACTTCAGCAAATTACTGTTTATCTGCATTAGAAGAAATTGAAGAGACATAGAGAAATACAGCACATTGCATATGATACAGTGCATTTGCAGAGTGTCCTTTATGCAAACAAAGTCTAAATGAGTCATTCTTACTCTGTGTTCCTTCGCAGGATCCGCATATATACCATCTCCAGGCTGTTTCACGGGCTCCTCGCCATCAGCAAAGACCTGCAGGCAAAGGAAAGGTCGAGGGGTCAGAACTCAAGCAGAGCTGTGGAGGAGAAATCCTTGAAGAAAGAGCAGGAATCAATCTTCGCGTGGTCGATGTTGCTCTGTTACTTTCTTTGAAACCTTAAAAATAACTACGAGACGGGAGAACCACGCAGACCTGGTTGATGGTGGGATGGGCTTTCGTCTTCTTCTTGGAGGTTGTGTCCAGACCCCAGAGCGAGGAGAATCTGCTCTTGCGTTTGCTGCAGGATCGAGACATGGCCTGCGCTCGCCTCCTCACTCCGGTCTCTGTGCGCGCTGCCACCTGCACAAATATCATGTTATTGATTAAATGCACCAAATGAGAAAAAATCATCTGTTCGAGAGCTTCCCTACCAGCTAAATAGGGACATACAAAACTAAAAATGTAAGTGTCACAAGTACGCAGTCTTTACATATGCCAAAACAATCTGTACATATCAAAAGTATGAACAATATATTTATGTTAAAATTTAATTAAAGCAAAAACAACTCAATGTCCAATGTCGTTAATTGAAATTTAGGAAATACGTTACACAAGCCTGATTAAGATAACTAGTTTACACACATATATACTGTATATAGAGCTGCAATTTCTGGTTTACACATGAGCACTACAACCAGGAACTTCTAGTGCAACTGATGTGTGAAAAGTAAAAACGTGATAAAGTGAGATCAAACCCGCTCAGTGTCTGTAGTGGGAGTGAGTTTTACTGAGGCGCTCATTCTGTCTGTTTTTGTTCCCTCAGCTTTTTGGACACGGTGTTGATTCAGGTATTCATGGAGGTGGAGTGAGTAAATTGAAGAGGAACAGGAGTGAGGTAAAGAGGTGATGAAGTGTCTCTTTTATTAGACATCCTGCGTCTCGCAGCCCAAACACCCACTTGCTCTGCAGCACCACGTTGGCTGAGAGGGAGGAGGGGAAAAAATAACTACCTCATTGATCCTCAAACTTCTCTAAGAAAAACTAAAAAATCAAATTGATGTTTTCGTTGCTGACGGTGCTTCTAGCAGCAGTGTGCACAGAGCAGCAGCAGCTGAACCACAACCTCCCGAACAGGTGCCCTGCTCGAGACCCAGACTGCAAAATGGCAGCAATAGCAGAATAAAGTGGTTCGACACAACAGGTTGTAGTTTCTGGAATCAACTGCCCTTCTCCTGCAGAGTCGCAGGTGTATTCAATGAAACCAATGTGTATTTTGAGGTTTTTGCTGTGCTTATAATCTGAGGAAGCTCTGTGTAAAAAGTACAACATAATATTGAGAGAGCTCATCCTACTTCCTCCTGGATGGTTATTAAATTAATGCAAGAAATCCAATGCAACAGCGGAAGTTTGTGCATACCCTCAAGGCCCCACAGTCTCCTTATGAGACCGGATTCAAAATCAGTAGATGCAGATTATTGTTTTCATCACCAAGTTGCAAACACTTTTTTTCCATCAAGATCCATCAATTATTCTCAGAAATGTAATGAAACTGTTGAAAAATCTCTATCTCATTGCTAAGGATACAATAAAACCCAAGATTCTACTATAATGAAAACAACCAGATAAAATAAGCACATTAAATAAACACAGATAAACAAATGAGATATATTTACCAGTGCGTGGAAGGAGGAGACAGAGAATATTCCCAGTCGGCCCATTGCCAGCTTGGTGGGGCGAGAGGCAAAGGCCAGGAGGCGCTTGGGGTTGGGCAGCTCTCCTCCCTGCAGGCTGGCCAGGTAGCACCTGAAGCGGAACAGATCCATGTGAAACTGCTCCAGGTTCTGCTCCCAAAGGAAGATCTGCGGCGTGAGAGAGGAACACGACAGTAAAAAACATTAATCACTCGCCGAGGCTCTGGTTCCCCGACTTCAGAGCAAGATGGAGGGTGTCGCCTCCCCCCCCCCGAAGGAGCTCCGTTACCAACTTGTGCCAATCTGTGCTCCGTGTGCCTAATGGTTTGATGTTCACTGGGGCAATGGAGAGGCACATTATGATTATTCACCGGCCTGCCCCCCTCCCAGTCACGGTGCCGCGCTGGTGTGTGGAAGAGGCGGCCAGCACCGTGGCAGAGCCGCTCTGTGCCGCTGCCAAGTCGCCCAGAGACCAGAGAGAAACAATACTGCGCATTCCGCTGGCAGAGAGAGGCTGGGAGTGTTTCAGCTTTCTGAGGAGCGGGGCCTATATCCATTCTGCTCGGCACAATGTGAAACCCAACACTGCCAAACAGAACCAGGCACCACCTAACTGGGCGAACAAAGGCCATTTGATCCCCCTGCTCCGTACACAGACCGACTAAAGACAATGTGAGCTTTGCAATTAATTGAGAGAATGGCAGGCTATCGACCGGTGCCAACCGCAGAGCGAGGAAAGAAAGGAAGGTGTGTGGCGTCAGCAGCCTCTAGCGGACGAAGCATCACTTACTTCATCCTCTCATCCCTGCTTCTTTGTCCATCTCCTGTTTCTTGGGTACTGGTGTGCAATTCTAATTTAGCAAGTAAGGTAGTGTTAAATATGCTCTAAAAATAACACTATTATTATTATTGTCACTATAAACCAGTATGAGTGAAAAGCTATGATAGCTTGCTTCTTAGGTTTAAACCATGATATTTATCCTGCAGCAGATCTCCCACTTAGTTAGTTCCATATTTGTAGTAAGAGGCTGATGGCAAGAGCTTTTATTTTCATATAATAATCCTCGACTTTATCTGCTAGTGAGACCGACAAAGTTAGCAGTTGCCTTTTAATCGTTCCACCAATTTTTAAGCTGCTTATCTGTCAAATTGTCATTGATCAGACAATCCCCCAATGTTCCATTCATAAAGAGATGAGCACAGCGATAACACTCTCAGAGAACAAATACATTCCTTTAGGCATGGAAACAGGGACAGGCTCCCTGTGAAGTGAAGTGTGTGGGGGGGGGGGGGGGGCAACTTTGAACTGATCCAACCTAATGCAAACAGCTAGATCAAACTTACATGAATGTTTACTGAACATTTCCACAGTGTCTGCTTAAAGGGTTTGATACTGTTAACATTTTGAACTGATCGAAACCGGCACGTTTTAATGAGCTTGGTTCTATTTTTTTCTATAGGTTGAAGTTATGCTTTTAAACTGAGTTAAAGGACAGGTGAATATTCTGTCTTGTAAGCAAAAGCTAAAATAAACTGAACCCCCCCTAGGGACAAAGGTTTTTATCTGAGGAATCTGCTCTGTTCATATATTTTATTAAAGCGTCTGATGTTAAACAGACATATGTGACCTTCTTGATAAAAGGGACAATAGGATCATGTTCATCTAAACCATGGCACCTGCCGTGTGGAGACCATCTGAAGTGAGAAAGAGACGCACCTGCTCCAGGATCGTCTTTCTCTTCTTGGTGTCAGTGACGGCCGACAGCTGCATGTCGCCCATCTTCTTCATCTTCTCGTCCATGTCGATCTTCTGCTCCAGCTTCTTCATCTCGGCGCGAAGGAGCCTCACCGTGTCGTCCCGGTGGTGCTGCCGGGCGACGGCGGTGGCACAGGCCGAGTGGATGGCGGTGATCCAGTTCTCCAGCTCCGTCTGGCTGCAGGTCTGCACGGGGACGGACGACAAAAAGGTCAAACGTTATTCAGCAGCACAGCAGCTCATTGACATTCAGAATAAAAAAAAGGTGCTATTCAGTTGCTTCTCCTGTGTTGATGAACAATATTTTAAATAAAGCAAAGCCAGGATTTAAAAGGATGAGAAGGAAAAGAACCCAAAGGGAGTTCGAGGTCATGTTTGGCTACAGGATCATTTTCTAATTCTCTAACCTGGAACAGAAAAGCATCTCCCAGGGAGTTGCTGAGACAGAACACAAAGTCCTTTTTGGGATGCTCTGGCACGGCCTGGACGATGCTGTTCTCCACCCAGATGGCGTGCTTGGGGATACTGTTGTTGTCGATGCCTGACCCACCGTCAGTCTCGTAGAAGAACAGCGTGCAACCTGGAGAAACCAAAAAAGAATGTATTACTTGACCACAGTCCTGCTGACACAGATTTCTAGGACAGAATAACAATGATGCTTGTTTTTAAAAGGCCTAGATTTGCTCAGGCAATTTTATTCTGCTCTCCAGTGGCCAACGTTAAGAAGTGCAGCATGGCTGACTAATCACCAAGGCAGGCATCGGGATCATTACAGAGCTGATTCGATTTCGGGCCCAGTCAAGTGGCAAAACAATTTATAATGGGGTTTGTATCATGCATGAGCTTAGACTTTCGATTTTAAGTATTTCTCAATGAACTACTGGGATGAGGGGAGAACAAACCTTTGAGGGAAACCCAGTAACTCTTCCACTTGCGCCGTGTGGCCGACTCCACCTTCTTGTTCTTCTTATGCACGAGGAAGTTCTTGACGGCGAGCCTGCCGGCCTTCCTCACCATCCCCTGGGCGACGCTCAGCAGCTGGTCCGACTGGTAGGCGGAGCTCATGGTGCTCTGCTCGTCACTCAGGGCGGAGCCGGCCTCCTCCAGGCTCTCCGTCTGGCAGGAGCTCATCTCCAGCTCCTGGCGAAAGTTCTCGTACACGCCCTGCACGCACTCGCTGGCCCCGCCGCCGCCGCTGCTGCTGCCGCTGTCGCTGCCGGCGAACATGCCCCTGCCGTGGGCCGAGCACACGGAGAAGGAGGCCGACATGGTCTTGTAGCGTCTGGACTGGTGCTCCGGCTCCACGGTCACCCCGTCGATCCCGCTGTCCTCGTACTCGCTGCCCTCGCCGGCTGTGACATCCTGCGATGTGGTGGAAGCACAAGACAGGTGAGACGGCATGCTGGCCACGTTTCCTTCATCACCGTGACCACAGCTCCCACCCTCGCAGACGACTAAGCCGTCCCTGCAGATGCAGGATGGAGCCATTCTTGAGAAGCAAACATTCTTGCAAACACTGTGAGTCCAGCGGCCTGACGAGAATCCACAGCTTTCTTAATCCCGAGGGCCTCCTCAAAACTAATTACTCGCGGCTAAGCAAAGCGCCGGGTGCTGTGCGAGTGCAGCCTGCCCTCCCTGTGGCCCCGCTGGGTCTGCCCTCTCCTACCCACATGGCCAAACGCTCCTGGGAGATGAAGGGGGCTACGCCGAACGTGGTATCTGCATCTAGTCACATGACCCAATCATGCGCTCCAGAGCCCCATTCACCGGGGGCCGACGGTGCCCCGCGGTGACAGGGCCACCAAACACGTTTTACTGTTACACTCTTCCACAGGCCTCCCCTCATTATCATGACAAAAGGCCGAGGCATTTCAGACGGGGAGTGACTTTAAGCTCTACCCCCCCCCGTCCCCCCCCCCGTCCCCTCCATCATCGCAGTCTCTCCCAAGAAAAACAACAGTTTCATCAGGACACAAGATTTCTTTCTTACACTTAATCTGTTTCAGCAGCTTATTATCTGTGAGGTGAAAGCAGCAGAGGAAATGCTCCAACAGAGTGAGGGGGGGGTGGGGGGGTGGCTGTCTTTATTTGGAGATGCCACCCCATTAAGATTCTGCACAGCTTTTCATACTCCGTCCAAAAGACGAGCACAGAAAGGAGCCGTGACAGTTCAGGACCCTGACACTTCACTATTAAGAGAGCATCGAACAGACAAGACACTGTCTTCATATTCATGAGGGTAGAAAATGAATTGTTGCGTCTTTTTATGAGCTTTGCCAAAGTGGATTTGTGCTGAATCTTACCTGTATGGTCTTCGCCCTCCTGCCCTGCATGCTGGCACAGATCGCGGCCTGGTGGCTGCTCAGGCCTTCGGACAGGCAGTGGGAGCGCCGGCAGGGAAGGGTGTACGCGCCGTAACTGCTGCCGTCCTCCTCTGACGGCGAGAGCATCTTATCGTCCTCTCCCTCCCTGATAACCCGGTTGGCGTCGTGCCACTTGGCATAGCGGCCGTGGGGCAGCCTGCGGGCAGGGCTCTTCTGGCTGTACAGCTCGTCCAGGGAGTTGGCCCTGTCGGTGGAGTCCGTGGGGCTGGCCTGCAGGTGGCCTTCACAGTCGGTAAAGTCTCTCTCATTGGCCGGGTCGATGATTTCCTCCGTGCTGGTCAGCTGCTCCTGGCTGAGGTCGGACAGGGAGAACTCCAGGCTGTCATCTCGCCACATGTCAGCAGACTTCGACCTCTTCTTCTTGAAGATGATGGTCTCCTTGGTCCCGTCCCGGGTCTTCTGGAGGTACGTCACCTCGCCCGTGTACACGTCCTCGTCCTGCACCTCCTCCGCAGTGGCCCCGGGCAGGGTGATGTGCATCGTGTTCATGTGCACGGAGGGATTGGCCAGGTCATTGTGGAAGGACACGGGTCGCAGATTCATGGCCACGCGATCCACCCAAATGGGGCTTCCGAAGTCGGGCAGGACATTTGTCTCGTTGAAGGGTTCCAGGCCGTGGTCAGCCAGGGACTGTGGGATGCTGGGAGTGCTGCTGGAACGCGTGCTCGTCTCAGAGTTCCGGTGCTCTATCTTCCCGGATGAGGCGTGTCGAGAGCGCCTGCTGGACTGCTTGTTGGAGATACGGAGAGACCGAGACATCTGCTTCCGTGACAAATAGCCACGCTCGTTACCGTAGAGGCCGTGGTCCCCATGCTGACTCTCAACATTCCCCATGATTCAGAAGCTGAGGAGGAGAAGAATACACACAGCTTGAATCAAGTTCTTATTATAAAAATGACTTGTCAGATATCAAGTACCATGCATATTCGTCTACCTGCAAGACTCTAGATAGTTTTCTGGCATTTTGCTCGTCACTGGATCTTCAGGCGTTCTGGTCCCGGAGCTGCTGGTTCAATCCACAAAGCTCTGAAAACACAGAAAACACGATTATCTCATGTGTCCTTTGTATTTAGTTTATTATAATAGTTTAACACCGGCCCATATTTTTTTAATAATCAACTAATATTCACTCATGAGTTTATGCAAGTCAACTTATTTTCTCTCACAAAGACAGAGCTGTTTGTGTTATCCCCCAGAGCCCTGCATACCAGCCAGAAATCCGGGGATACAAAGACGAGTCAGATCAAAACAAGACGGAGCATTTATTAACTGGATCAAAGATTTAAGAAGCCTCCCAGATACCGAGGAGAACACATGGCTGCCTGATCCTGACTTTAACTCATTGTGTGGCTTCATAATCCATTTTCAACTGATCCAACTTCAGCCTGTGATTATATCAGTTTTTCTTCAACAGTTCTTTTTTAGTTCGCCATCGATCAAATATTATTAGCAATCCCAGTATCGTCAGGATTTCAGTTTGACTGGGAATGACTCATCAAAACCACAGAGAAAGTCTCCAAAATAACAAGATGGACATTCAACTAAACTTGAATTCTGAGAAAAAACATGTTTTCCCCGTCCTGGAGATGGAGACCGTTCCTGTGGAGCTGCACTAACACCACCCTCTGCCTGACAGGAGAAGGGATCCGCTCAGCCACTCTCACCACGCGGCACTGTGGTCGTGTGAAGTGGAGGGGACGTAATGACCGTCCGAGCACAGTGACAGCCTGAGTGAACAGGAGCTATTCAGGGCCCGAGCGACCCGTCCACATAGTTGTTGTTATTGTCCGGTCTCCGGCTCTATCTCCTGCATTAGAGACGACAGGGAGCAAGAAAGGCGAGTGTGTGTGTCTGTGTGTGTGTGCGAGGGGGGGGGTCTGATAAGTTTTCACCATAATGCACATTTGTGCACCCGCCCTCGGGCCGCGCAGCCAGCTCCAACAAGGCCCCGCTCCATGCCTGGGACCATCACCAGATGGGACAGAAGATTAACTAACCACACTGTGGCTGTTGTTCCTGCTGATGTGCACTCTCCTCCTTTCAGGACAGACCCTTTGGGTGTGGGGTGGGGGTGGGGGGGGGGGTGCAAGGCTGACGCAGATGAGTGGGAGCCCAACCTACTGCTGCTGCTGCATGTGCTCAGGCTCACTGTGAAGAGGGGCGTTGCGTAAACTGGAGCTGACCCCGTTTCTCTACCTCATGTTGCCCCCCCCCCACACTCGTTTAGCTCACTCATCACCCCTCAGTGGTGCTGCAATGTTTGATGCTGATGGACGTCCATTTATTTTTCATACAACCCTGCAGTTTCCTGCCGGTTTCGTTCAATCCTGTTCTGTGCAGAGGAAAAGCTCAGAGGAGGGTAAGAAAAAGGAGACTTGGAGCAGGAGAGGATGAAATGCCACTGCGCTCATTTGCAGGAAGCGATATTCACCGAGGGACAAAACAGTCACATGTCACCCCACGGGCTGCTTCCAGCCTCGTTGGTATCCTTTCCCCACACAGAGCAGATTTAAAAAGGTGAAAGCTTCAAGGCTCAGAAGATGTTTCCAGTGTGTTTCCAACCCTGAGAGCTTCATAGAAGTACAAGCATCTTTTTCGACAGGTCCTACAGTCGCTGTGTTAGAGGGTTCTGTATCGTAGGTGAGCTTTGACCTCTCACCCGCTCTAGATCTGCTCTCAGTGGTTTCAATGTTAATATGATGTGAAATTAGCCAGAAAGGAATTAGTCTGTTTCAAGCAGAGATGAGGGGCTGAAGTAGCAGAGGCGTTGTTTCTTCGGTCAGGCCAGGTAAAGACAACCCGCTGGGCCGTGACCTTGGAATCTACAAAACAACCTCATTCGTTCAGGCCTGAAATAAATGAATCCACTGGTCATACAAATTTAAATGGCTGGTTGACACTGCACAATAAAAACCTACCACTATTGTGACTTTGCATTTTCTCTCACAAGGACCAGTCCCATTTAGATTCAAAAGGACAGAATCACAACTGATTTGAAGAGAAGGGTTTAAATCAAATAATGCTTAAATTCATGAGAACAAAATCAGATCAGTGGTCCAGCATAAGCAAATCTACTCGAGCCACTATCAAATCAGCACAATCACAAGGACGAAAGGTCTGTGGCCTTGTTCGTAAGTGGAATTCAAATGCATCCTTGGTGATTGGATACGTCAGAGACATTTTTGAAAGAGGCCATTTACAAATGTGACACAGATACATAAACAAACTGCAAGCATCTTTCCAATGCAAGTATCAGTGGTTCTAGTAGCCGCTGATTTTCAACACCCGTCTGTAGAGGAGGCTTCTGTGAGAACAAGGAGGTAAAACCAAGTTCTCTGAGATTCAATAAAACACACAGTTCTCACAGTGCTACAGAAAAGTACAGCATCGAGATAAAAATGAGACAAACTCCAGGAGGATATAAAATACACATCAGTAGTAACAAAGTTAAAGTTCAGCCGAGTACGTCCCTCCAATAAGGCTGGTGCCCTAGGAAACCAAACTCACTGGATCCAGATTTGTATTTGGATCTCAGAAATATCAGTGACCTGAAAATGCCAGATCCCCCCCCCCCCCCCCCCCCTCATGAAGATCCATTAAATAGAGACAAATATTGAAAGACGGCTAAAATGTTAGAGAAAGTTTTGAAAAAGAACTTTAGTAATGCATTCAACTTTAAGTGTCCTGCTCTTTCACAGAAAAGAAGCCGTCAGAGCAGGTTCTCCAGAAAACAAACAGCCACTTCAAGCTGTTAAACTACTGCAGCTCCACAGTCTATTAATTTAAACCATTATTTTCTCATTGTAAACAGGCCATTCACACACTTTTTCTCAAATAATGGGGTCATTATGTTTTCCTGCGTTTGAGTTTTCCAGAATATCCGAAGGCAGCGCTAAACTGGCCTCGGCTGTGCACACCGTGTTCTCTACTGCTGCTGGAATCCAACATCCACTCTTCATTAATACACAAAGGAGAAATGCCAGTGTTGTTACAGATGTCCTCCACCATTGGAACACCCAGTGGGTTTCATCTAATGCTGCAAAGTTAACGCTGCCGTCTGTCCAGCATCACCACCGTCCTCCCTCATACACAAATAAATAGACGTCAACAATTAGACTGGAAAATGCCCCCCCCCCCCCCCCAATTTGACAGTGTGACAGCCTAAGTGGGTCGCAGGAGCTTTTTTCAGTGGGACGCATGAGGGAACTGGACAGCGAGACTGGGATGATTTATCTGTTACAAGCCTCCTAATGAAATACATGACCACAGGAGATTCCAGCCACCCACAGACCAGAAGGAAGAATCGTTTTTATTGTGACTCCAGATCAACAACAAAATCAGCTTCATGGGGGGGGAAGCACAGACATTCACAATATAACCACCCGGGGAAGTTGTAAACAATCAGAACATAAAAGGTCGCGTCCAAGAGTGAGTGAGTGAGTGAGAGAGAGAGAGAGAGCGATGGGCAAACGTCCAATTCATAAAACCCGGTTCTCACGTCAGCACAAATTGGGGATGACACCTTAATTTGCTTGTCAATGCCAAAAAAAGAAAATATTCTGGAGATTAGTCATCAACCACATCAGCTGTAGGACGCTAGAGGTTCATATTTCTTCTGTTCTCACTCTGTTACAGTCTGTAAATGGAAAAAAATGTTATTGTAACACAGTGGTTTAGGATTTTGATCGGTCTCAACTGGACGATAACTGGATTTACGGCAAGAAAGACTCCACAAAATACTAATGGAGACCATTAATATCAGAGGACAGAGCCGGAACATTAATGTCTCCTGTTCTGATTTACGTCCGAGCTGCTCTACTTCACAATGATGTCGAAGAAACCTGACACTGTTTTGGGTTCGTGTTCAAATTTCCATTCTGCGTTCCTAGGGGGTTTTGTCATTCCTGAAATATGTGACAGGTAGATTTAAAAAGGGGCTTTGAGTCTATTTAAGACGACTTTAAAGAAAGCCCCGCTTTCATTTGACAAATACTTGGGCCTGTTGGAACAGGAACAAGGGGAAACTGCCCCCGACTCCCACCTGCTCTGCTTCTCCTCTGGATCCCCAAGGACAGAGAAGTGTCAAAATGTTTAAAAGGGAAACAATGAGGATTCTTGCACCGAGGCCAAAATCTGACTTAAAGACTTTAAAACACAAGGTAATTACAGTGTGAAACACCTGGTCGCCCGGTCCTATACTCATGAGATCCATGAAAACCAATTCAAACTCACGATGCTCTTAATAAAACCTTGAATAAATAAAAACCACTGAAATCAGATACGACAGAAGAAACACACAAAGCTTAAGTTTGACACAATCTGATTTGGTCTCTTTGTCTTAATCTTGCACAAACAATCCTGTTACTTAACCAGGCTCCACTGGTGAAAGGCAAGAATGCACCGTGTCGACAAGTTACAAGCTCCAACACACAACCCTGTAATCTGAACACTCCAGTCTCCGGAGATAATAACACAGGTAGTCGCAGGGAGGAAGAAGAGCAGGAGGAGGAAGAGGAGGAGGAGGAGGAGGAGGGGTACCACTGAAAGACGGCCTTCAGCACCGCTCACATTTCCCTGCTGATATGGAGTCATATGCTCCTTTGCGAGTGGAAATAACAAACAGCAAATCGCTTGTTCTCATGACTCACTTTCTGCTCCTGCTCCGGCTGTGTTCAAGACCTGATGAGGCCGGGCAGGGGGGGGGGGGGGAATTAAGCGTCAGCATCCTCTTTCCACGAAAAACATCCGCAGCGGAGCAGCACTTATTTTGGATGTTGGTGAACAGAACAAGCACTTCCTCCAGACTTAATAGCTCTAATAAAAATAAATAAACACTCTACGCCACTGTCACGTAGCCAAAGAGCGTTTTCTTCCTGACTTGGAATCAGCAGCCGGAGAAACTCTGAATAGTAAAACAGCTGGAAACCAACAAGGGGTTTCAGTGACAATCAAAGCAGCTTGACTCGTCTTGGAATCGCCTTGTGCCGAGTCGTGGCACCGAATGGATCATGAGGCAACGGGCTAGCCTGGGATTTGGTGCATCCGGCCAGGGTTCATACAGCCAAACTCAAAATGTGTAGAGAATACAGCATTTTGAAAAACTGGGTAGGTTATATTAATCATAAATAACTGTTATACTTTTCTTATTTTGTTTCTTTAAATTGCATTAAATGTTCATTGTATCCCTGTAAATGAATTTGTGATGAATAAATGTATTTGACATGGAACACAAATGTCCCATGTGGGACGATAGAGGTCTGAAAATGTTCATATCTGACATTTTCAACTGCAATTCCGCTCATAACAGCTGCATTTAAACGGAGGAGGATGCAGTACAATTGCACACAAATCATTTTAAACCACATATTTCCAAAACAAGTCAGTGCAGAATGGACTTCACGTCAATGAGGACAGGCTCAGGTGGTCGTGGGCTGCGAAACTTGAGACTCGACGCCAGCACACATCAAGCAGAGCGATGGCCGACAGTCCAGCTGTTGAGGGACCTGGTGGCCGGACAGAAGCAATCGATGGTGGACGAGGTAAACACCGAAGGCTAGATTGGCTGTTCCACTTGGAATTTTGAGACCACAAGTTCAAAATGATTCATAAAACTGCTACTTTATCTAAGAACTTTCAGTGTTCTCAGTCCTAAGAAGACCTGAGCACTGAGTTCAGGCGCCTGCAGGGGAGGCAGTCAACTCGAATATGAACAGGGAAGAAGTAGATTTACCAATAAGTGTATTTTTTATTATCTGGCATCCAGTATTTTGCATAGTTATCTAAATGTCCTGATCTAGAGCCACTAACTTGTGAAAAGTTGTTTTGATAGTATTCAGCGTTGAACCTGCCGGCTCTGGTCTGTGTTTTGGCAGCAGCTGGTGTTTAGCCCGGTGACACCTCTGTCACCTCCAGTGTTTTCTCTGGGGCCGTCGCTGTGTGCAGAGGTCACTGCTGCTTCGGCTGCCCTTTTAAGCTGTGAGGGGTTCATGTAGAGCAGATGCTGCAGGTTTCGTTGGGTCAATACATCTTTTGTTCACTTTTAAGGTCTGGAAGAAAAGTGTATACACCTCATATTGTAATAATCCTCCTTATTGAGGTTCATTGTAAAAGTATTTTGGCCAATATTGGTGATAAAATTTAAATTTCTGTCTCTATCCTTTTGTGTTATTGCATTTATTCCTTTTGTTTACTTTTATGTTCTTTAAATTTGTGCTTTTATGTGAAACAGAATCGTATTTATTTAATCCTGTGTCCACTTTTGTAAACCCTGTTTAATATGAAGTGAGTGCATTGGGAGATGCAGCAAATGCTATATAAACATAAAATCCAACATGTATACAATAAGCTGCTTTGATGTCTTTCTTCTGTACTCGTCAACGCTGAGCGAAGAAGATCTCAACTTCTTTCATCTCCATCATCAATGCCAGAAACGTGCTGGTCCACAGCCGAGGTGCTATCAGACCACTTCCTGCCTGTGGCTCTTCAGCTCCTCGTCCACGAGCCTTTGAAGAATTTAACCAGCTGTTAATTGGAGGGAGACGTCAGCCTTCAGACCACTGCTGAGGACAAATGGGGGGAGGGGGCAGGTTGTGGGTTTTCGGTGATTCCCCCTTCACTACAGTTCTGTTTTTGGTTTCACCAGACAGACGACTACATAAGAGCAAATTATGACTCGCTCAAATTATAGGGCAGCTGCAGAAAAATGTTTTTTTTTTTAAACCTGCAGCTGAACCACAAATGAATCCTGATGAGTCTGTTTGATAAATATACGATCCCCATATTATCACCTGTGATGTTGCACAGAGTACCTTGATTTAAACAAATGTTCTCTCACTTATCCCTAATGTCATTCTGTCATCTTGCTTAAACGTCTTTTCTCTAAACCATAGCTACACTCCTCATTTTGTTAATATATCTATAATAATCATGTAGGACATAGCATCAGTGATAATTCCCATTAATCCTGCTTCAAGATCTGCAAATTTAAACTTTGTGCTCATTTAAGCTGATTTGAATACAGGAAAACGTTTTTAGAAAAGACCCTTAACGTTAACCTTGAAAATATTTAGAAAATGTGAAACTTCAATTAGATGCCGAAGAAGAAAAATGCACCTCCAGCCAGTGAGCATGATCACACATGAGTTCGGGCATCTTACAGTTAGTGATGCAAGTATTAATGTGGGAAGAGCATGACAGGACTTTGTGTAATGGAAAGAAAGAGGGGGCTGCGGTCGCTGTGACCAAACATCACAAGCATGATCACCAGAGACTTACATGTTGACCTTCTCACAGGCTGTAACTGTCACTGCCAGTGGAAAGGTCTCCCCTGGCTACACGGAGCATCAACGCTCATCTGCCTTCACATGTTTCACATTCCAGACTCACAATCCACTCCTCCACGCTCTCCACTCGAATCACACCAAACGCTATCCCCCATCCACACACACACACGAGGAGCAACTGCGCCTGACGCTTTTATGATTATAGATCTGTGATCAATGGTATCAGAGCTCGTAGCCCTTGGTTATCAAAACACCATCTAGTGTTATGCAAGTTTTACGTTGCAATGGCAACCTTGAATATAATCCACCAAGCACTGGCCCAGACGGTGAACATGGTAAAACAGCTGGAAGATGAAATCAGATATTGGTGGAAACGGGGAAATTCACAATATTGACCTAAAGTGTCAAATACACCAAAGAGATTTTGTGTCAGTGAGGCTGGTTTCAGACCAGCACTGAACTCCAGGGCTGGATGGGAGAACACAACTGTCCCAGTGGCTGCCCCCCCCCCCCCACACACACCTTGGAAAAGAATGTCCTAAGAAGACGATGTGAGAACCCAGCAAAAAAGATCCTCTGCCACGAGCAAGTTGGTGTTTTGAGGACGTTTCTGTCACGCAACAGATGCAAACAATTAAAACAAATAATAATATTTTCTGACAACACGTAGAAGAGAGCCAGGAGAGCTTTTGGGAATACGGGCCGACACGGTGTTCAGGGATTTCTGTGTTGTTCACGTGTGAAGGTCAAACTCCGGAGAAAGTCCGGAAGCAGACATCCTCCAGAGCTCAAGTCTGAAAACAGCTTTTAGAGATTTAAAAACGTCTGTGCTCCAGTATATTTTTCTAAATCCTGTGTGAGGGCCCAGCCTTCCTCTGAGCCCAGCTGGCTTTGTGATCTTTTTGCATTTGGAGAAATTCAAATTTAATCAAACGTCCTGCTCTCATTCAGCAAAGCCGGCAATGCCACAAAGAAAGCGCTGAATGGTCGTTGATGCCTTCTGAGCAGAAGCCCCTGCACCCGGCTGAGCCTTTCACCGTCCCATCCCCGTATGACAGCTGTCTGGTCCGTTCCTTTGCTGGCAGCAGAATAGACACAATGCAGAGGACACGGAGGAGACGGGATCCTGCATTGGAAATCTGCTTCGCTCAGGATCTTCCTGCACAGAGGCAATCGTTTGCTTCCAGGTCAGCGAGTGGAAAGGCTTCGGTTTGAGTGTTTTTTCCTTTTATGTGGCACCACAAGTACAGAGACACGATCCAAAATCCACTCAAAAACCCATCTGGGTCAAGGTCAAGGTCCAATCCTGTCACTTTGATTCCATTATTAATGGAGGAGGAGGAGGAACACACATGGAAGGTTGTGTTGCAAATGCCTTTTTTTTTTAAACAGGGAATATATCTAGGAGTCGGAGATGATGAAATTCCGTGACACCTGTGTTCCGTCATCCTGGAGGTTTCAAAATGAAGTTCAATCAGTCAGAGAGTGTCTTTAAACCACGTTGCATCATTTACATGTAACGTGTGCTGAGGAAATCTAAATCATATCTCTGGACTGAGCCCAGCGAGAATCCTCCCTGAGCACCACCTCAACCATAACACCCCTGGAGCTCCCGGCTCGCTGCTGCTGCTCCTGCTACACGGTGCACTGAGGCAGAGCGGAGCTGGATACCGACACACATCACTGCACCGATCTGGGTAGAAAATACATCCACTCCTTCAAGTGGTCGCGATGACAGCTTCCAGTGCTGGGCCTCTTTCGTTGCCACGTGATAAACATGCCACAGAGAGAAAGAGATATTTCTGCTTTTAACTGGGTTTTTAAAACTGTGTTATCGTGTAGCGGGGATACAATATTGAAAAGGCGCTGCTGTGGTGCTTTCCTTTATAATTAGCAGTACAATTATCCATGCTCATGTATTATCACTCACTACTATACTTATCTTTGGCAAAACATATTTTTTATGTATAAAATGCAAGAATATTATAGTGAATTAAGAGAAATTTGTTCAAATTAACGTTATGTCAGATATAGTGTTGTAGATACTGTAAAAATCTCTTATTTTGAATTGACTACAGCTCCATGCTCAGGTTCCTTTCAAAGTTTTGTGTCCCTGTGATATTTTGTTGCCATTTAAATTACATTTCTTCACAGGCAGAGCTCAGTGAAATGCAAAAAGTTCAGTCAAACTTGCAAAGTGGGCATCACAGCAGTGCATCACAGTCATGATCACAGCATCATTAACTGCAGTAAATCCACTTCTGTGTGTTTCTACTTCTGAAATAATAACAAAGGAAGATACAAAAAGGTCTAAACCAAACTTGAAGTCTGCATACATCACTTAATATTCTTTCTATTATGACACAGCTGATCAAATATTCAGTGACAGTCATTAAAAAAAAATGTGTATGTCAGCAAAGAAAACCACAGGCAGCTGAAGCTCGTGCAGCTCCACATGTTTAGACTGGGGGTGGGTGGGGGGGGGTGTGCATTTCAAATGGGAACAAATTTACATACAACACACAAACAACTTGAACAACTTAACACATGGGTGAGTGCAGGTTATTTATAAAGCAAAGATCTTATTCTATATAATAGGACTGCTGCAGAAGTTGGCAGTGCAGCATGTTCATACGTCTGACTGTGATTGAGCCTGAAGCAGATTCCACTGAGTTTAAATTAGTCTCATTTAACCGAGCAGCTAGAAAACCCCTGATTGTGGAGCTGCATGTGGCGTCATGCTGAATCCGGCTGCACATATAGTCTCACTTTCACAGGAAGCTAAGTATCTGGAAGACTCACGTAATCTCAGATAAACATCGGCTGGCCTGTAAATCTACAATATGGCCTTTGTCCCATTATACACTGTGGCGTTCAATTAAATGAAGCTTATGACACACAATCTTGCAAACCAATCAGTGGCTTGTTCTTTTTCACGCTACGGAGAGAAAATGTTTGGTTTAAATTTAGATCGAGGACAAGGGTCCCATTGCATGTGATTCAATATAAAGCTTTTTATAAAGGGTGCAGAGTTTGTGTCTTATTAAAAGTCGCTTCTGTCATAACAGGAGCATTGTCAGGACCCAGGAGCCTGAAAGCTGGAGCCTGACCTCCTGTCCCACTAAGCCGCGAACGGTCAATACATTTCCATAACTATGACACCAGATGACCACTTCTCACCCCTCTCCCCGAGGCAGGAGTCACACAACAGGCTTTTCCAAAACAAAGCCGGAATTTTAAATGAACTCACACATCATAAAGTCCCCCTGCGCCCCACCAGGATGCACCCTGGGAATTCTCCTTGACTTTGACCATCTCGCAAATTTGCAATTCATCATCTCTCCCCTTTCTTGGAACCTGCCAGCACCGGCCGCTGCTTTGTCATTACAACGACAACAGACACAAGCTGCATTGTCCGCGTCTGACGCTGAATGGGGAGCAACACAATGGCTCGCGGCTGCCTGCAGTTGGAGGTGAAGTTGTGTCCTACAGGTACAAACATGAGGTGGCAAACCCCACCCTAAACAAAGGCTGTGAAGACCCCAGCAGCACACACTAACATAAATACACCAATTTCTAAAATGGGTGCATGTGAATGGAAACTAATGAGAAAAACAACGTGGTGAGATGATGAATCTTGAAGACACTTTACTCTGAAAAGCCCAAACCCTGATTTACAGGAGCTTTGGTTGCATCTGACACATTTAATTACAGAGAAAACTAGGCTTGCAGAAATACACATTGACTCAGTGTGTGTGTGTGTGTGAGAGACTAAAAGCTGTTTTAGCACCTCTTCTGGAAAGTGGGAGGTTTGGGGCTGGAAAGCCATTTGTCTCCTCTATCTGCAAACATTCAACCAAACACCGGTGCAAAGATGCAAAATAGGATAAACTTACCTCTCTGTGCACTACGAGCAAGTGTCACTCCTTCCTTTTAAAGCCACGAGAAATCCCAGGCAGCACTAAAGGCAAAATGTCAAGCTCCACATGAGAGGATGATTGATACTTCTTGTGTCCACAGCAGACTGACTCCTATATACAAGGATGAGTTGAAGAACTGCGGGAGGAAGGGAGGGGAGGAGGAGGAGGGAGGGGGTGTGACTGTTTGTAAATCTCCCCTCCTCCTCCTCCTGCTGCTGCTCCCGACTCTTTCACACCCTCCTTGCTCCCTCCTATAATTCCACCCCCCCCTCCTCTCTCCCAACTACAAACCTAGTGCCAGCAGGAATGTGTGTTCCCTCCCTCGTCTCCTCCGTAATTGCCCCTCCACTCCCAGAAGAAAAGCATCATGTTTGCACAACATGTCGCAGTTTTTCTTATTGTCAAAATTTGTTCAACAAAAAAAAGGAAAGTAAGATGAACTAAATCAAATTAAGAGTGATATTCAGAGTTTAGTCTGGATCAGTATAAGATTAAATGTAAACGTAGCATAATTTAATGCCGAGACAGAAACAAATTTGAAATCCACATCTTTACTTTCTGGCTTAAAAAAAAACAATCTGTCATTTCCAGGGGAAAAAAATCAAGCTGATTGTGTCTTTGCCTCTGAGGCGGCGAAGCCTGAGAGGTCGGAGCCTTAATGTGTTGCAGTGCATATTTAGGAGAATTCAGCCGCAGCCCAAAATGGACCTGAGAGGCTGGGCTTGCTGTTGTCATAGCACCAGTGATGTCGTGCGGCTATCACGTCAGCAATGACAGCGGCGCCTGGCCTCGATGGAACCGGCAGCAGGGACCGGGGGGGGGGGGGACGACGGAGGAGCGAGGGGCACCAAGACGTCTGTTCAGCTGTAGCTCTGCATCAGGAGCTCCGGCAGCAGCAGCAGCAGCAGCTCTGCATGCATGCACGGCAGAAAAGAAACAAACCCAGAGCTAATCAAGGGTGAGCACGACCACGCAGAGCAGAGGCAGAGCAGAGGCAGAGCAGAGGCAGAGCAGAGGCAGAGCAGAGGCAGAGCGGCGTTTATCTCAGAGGAGTCCGGTGAATTGAAGGGGAATTGCCATGTCTAGACTCTGTGATGACTACGACCAAAATAAAAAGGCACCGTGGTCAGACCGGCTTCCTCCCAGTGCAACTTCATGTCCTGCCAAGGTTGTGACCCTGATATTAAATGAAACCACTGGGGCTGCGTAGTAAAAGGCAGGAACGTCCGGTCTGCAGAAGGAACCGGACACAACAACCCGAGCGCCTATCTAATCTCTGAGCTCGATTGCACGCAGGTTATCTGTCAGGAGCAGTGATTTATTTTTTCCAATTAGTGATTTGTTGACACGTGGTCCAGTGACATCAACAGACTTGGAAGCACAGGCTACAGTCTGCAGACATGATATCAGGGTATTTCCTGGAAGGAGCACATTTTATACGTGCTATTTTTAAGTAACTGAAACCCAAATATTTAACTTCTGGTAATAATCCTGTAATATTCTTATTAATTTAATAAGTTTGATGAATGTTGAACTTTATGTTTGTTTATGCTACATCACATGAGAACTGCTTATCTCCACCCCCCCCCTTCCAAAGAATTCTTGGATCACGCAGCAGTGCAATAAAATGTCTATCAGTGAACGTGGACTAATGCTGAATCCACGTCTGCGCTCACCACAGGCATTTTAGAAATGTAGATTGCTCTGCTCAGAGTTCAGCTAAACAAACGCAGCTTTCTCATCAGTTCCACCGGGGCTATTAACCCCCCCCCCCCCCCGCGCTGTCCGGACTCAATTCAGGATCTGATTGAGCCGGACGTCCAATACATTGACAGGGCCGCTCAATACCGCGGGGGCAATCGGGCAAGTGAGACTATGGTTACAGATCCGCGGCAACACTTTGGACTGCTGAGGCTGTTCAGGTGTCACAACCAACTGCTATCGCTGCCAATCACCTTCAGGAGAACACACAGAGAAACTGCTGAAGGCGGCGGAATGACAGAAGAGTCCATTAGTCAGGAGTTACAGTGAGAGGTCCGACTGTGACGCTTCACAAAAACTGCAACGACATCGATATCATTGTTTGGATTAGATGAACAAAAGAGCCATTTATCCAATATTATTTTGTAATTACAAAGAGATCTTAAAAAGGCGTATAAGATATAAGAGAACTTATCAATAATACAACTTAGAAAGATCTTAAAATGGAGCATTGTTTTAATGGAATATGTAAATTCAGACTTTTGTACAAAAGTTAAAATTAACTCTGCTTTCCCCAGGACGCCCCACAGCTCCAGCTTTATTTCTGTACGTGTTGAAGCCCCTGCCAGTAAAAGAAAACAGCTGATTCAGTCCCCACCGTTCACAGCAAGGACAGTGTTCTTTGTTTACGGTGAACTACATAAGTTGTGTTCAACAATTAGAGCCGTGACGTGCATCTGTCCCGCTCCCTTCCCCTTTTACACAGACCTCCCCTGCAGGCAGAACCAACAACTGCTTCCATTCTGTGTTCGTACCTCTGCTACACAATGGTCCGACCGAGTGAAGGCACAGCACCCCCACCCCCCCCCCGCCTCCAGCAGACTGTAAAAGAGCCACCAGGTGATTCATTACCCCCCCCCCCCCCCCCAAAACCCCAGTTTGAGGGTCAGCGTGATTGATTTCTTCAAAACAAATCTCGAAACCTGCCATTTTTAGGGAACATGGAGATTTGTCACATTACTCCTTGATTATTTGCTCTGCAGAGAGTGGACGGGCCACTTTCTGAAGGAACCTCCCTGTTACATGCTGTGCAAGCTAAATCGCATTGCCCCCCCCCCCCCCCTCTTTTTAAATAAAGGTCAGTTAATAATTGACTACACACTGCTTTATTACAACAATCCCGAACAGACCACAGGGCGACACTTCAGGCGACATGATGCAACTGTAACGTCGAAGCCTCTGTTGTGTAATGAGTTAAAGTGAACGACTATATACGAATGGGGTGCAGTCAACGCAAAGACACGCACAAAGCCAATTTCAATACAGGAGGTCGAGGCAGGACTGTAGAACAATACAGAACAATAAAACTATGACTAGAAAGAGTGGCAGGTCTCTCCCCGACCAAGGTGATGTGAGGTCAATGTGCAGAACACTTTCTTGTCTCACACCAGTGAAATCCTCTATTAACATACAGGAGATGAGTATTACCCACAAGTAGGCATCGAGATGTAGATTCAATAACTTTGTTGTTTGTGGATTCAAACCTTATGGTCAAGACTGTCCACAAAGCCACTGGTCCATATGTACAAACACTCACTTTGAGCCTGTGTGCAGCGTCTGAATCCACAACAACAGTGAAAATGGAATCCATCACCACAAGGGCTCACTTCTTTATCATCCTGAAGGTCTCCACAATCCCAACAGCACAGCCCCCTCGTGCCCATCTGAAAAAATAAATGATCCATTGTGCTGCAAAAGGAACAGCGTGTACGAGTGATATCTCAAGAAAGAAGAAGCAAGTATTATGCAAGACATAAAAGCAGTAACCCTGAGCCCGGGTAGAGATCATTAGTGGAGAACCCAGTGCTCTCCTGCAGTGAGGAGCCTCTCCAGACTCGACATCAAAGACGTCAGTACAGAGAAGGAAATCACTCAGAATGCGGAGAAGAGGCTGGAATTGATTGGTCAGGACTCAATCCAGGCAGCAAAGGTGGCTCTCAAATATTAGTTATTATTAAAGTGTTCTCCCCTTAAAAAAGATGCCGGGTCGAGTCAACTGCAAACTTAAACCAAGACATGCTGTTAAATGACACATAACAACATTTCAATGAATTCTACTATTATATAATTATTTTGAGCTTGATCATAAGGTAATTATTTCTTTTATTAATACACTAGTCTTTGGGAAATTGTGTAAAATGCCCATTACAATTCTATGAGCTTATGGAGATGGCTCATTTTATCCAATTCACATTTGAAGAGGTTGTAAATCGGTGGAAACAAATTTATCTAAGTCTTATCCTCAACATTTTGACCTACATCATCAAACAGCTCCTCATTGAGATGTTCAAATGTGGTCCCAGAGTAACTGACCATCGTTACACTTCAGAATCACTTTAAGTAAATCATTATATACCAGATGGTTTTAAAATGAGTCGAAGGCTACATCCACACTATTAAGTTTCAGTTTTAAAATGAAAACAATCTCCATCGTGTGCATACTAATGTAGACAGGAAGCAGTGTGTTCTGCAACCGGGTGCTTTCTTGCAGAAAAGGCTAAGAACGAGGAAAGACCAGGGATTTCCGTCCTGGTTTGCGGTCCAGGTGGAAAGGTCCCTGGTGGTAAGTGATGGAGATGGTTGTTGTTTATTGTCCGTGTCCCACTTACCTCTGGCCGGCGAGTCGTGACTGATGAGATCCAATCAGGAGGGGAGTATGGATGCCTACATCACTGTTTCCAAAAGTCTCCATTTCTTCCCATCTAGAGTAAAACAAGGCAGAGTTCTTCAAACTAAAATTGGGACACAAGAGTTTCTTAAAGCCTCTGAAAGCCTCAGGGTACCGTGGACTCCAGGTGTAAACACAGCAAAAGGGAGGTGTTTTAAAACTTAAAGTCTTAGTTTGGACCTAACCATAACCAAACCCCCCCATGGTGTATCATAACCTTAGCAGTTTAGTGCACTTAGAATCCATTATTCATTAAAAACCCACGAGGCTCTATCGGCCACGTGAAGCTAATGATCATCACGATGTTTGATTCCGACGGCCGGTCATACATTCCTGCTCGCAGCTCTGAAACAGGAGGAGGCGCAGAGCACTGATGAGGCCTTTCAATGCTCATCTGTCATGTCTCTCCAAGCCCCGGGGCCATTGTGGAGAGCGAGTATCAGAGTGCTACTGAATACCATCCACTAGTCCGCGGATACAGATCACAGCCGTTCTCAGACGTGACCTGTGGATAACCGGAGAATCGGCTCCAGAGTTTACCCAGAGTTTGCCTTTGACACATGCCCAAGACAGCAGGAGGTTTTCTCCACAGACGCAGTGAGATATTCAGAGATTCATCAACCCCACCCCCCCCCCCAAACTAGATCGGGGTGAATCCAGTGCAGGATGCCTGGATTTCTACGTACATTATACCAGGAGGTCAGGTGTTCACACGTGCACCTCATCTGCAGAATATACGATAGGAACCTCAGAGTTCAGAGCATGTCTGAAAGCAGATACACTATGTTGGCCTCTCACCTTGGAGTTGTAGAAGCCCAACTGTAAATGGAAGAGAATCTTTTCAGAACTCATCTTTCTGAGGCTACTAGAACTTCAACGGAGGCTCAGTGAGACCACAGTGACGGCGAGTCTTGTTCATTCATGGGGAACACTTGTTTATCAGTTTCCAAAAGGTGCTAGCCACAGCCACAAAATAGACTTCTTGACTTTGAGGTGGATGCGAATTCAGTTTTGTAATAATTCATATGAAAACTACGCCTGAAAGTCAAGCTAAAAATCACACCTTGTTTCCAAGGGCTAGTGGAACACAGAGTGCATCAATGTCAGTCTAACATGCAGCTCGGCTAGAAGGGACAGCCTCTGGAACACATCTGGCCACAAACCCTGGCAAAGCACCGAGATGCTTTTCTTTCCAGATTATGCTGATTGTCAGCACATCATGAATTCCTCATGACCTCACTGTCAGATGCTGGAACACGTGGCAGCCTCCAGTCTTCTGCGATTTTGTAATAAGTGAGAAAAATATGCAAGGCTCTTTAAATGAAACTGATATTTTCAAGAAGGGTTTTAAAGATTCGGTCAAATCCCCGTCTTAGCGGCACACGATCCAGAATGAAACGATAGACGTGGACAATGTGACAGATTGTGGAGAACAACGGGATTCCTCTGTTCAACTTTCCAAAGATGGAGGAAGACAGACGGATACAGCAGCACATCAATAGTCCTCTCTAATGGAGACAGATGTCCTGTCAGGAGGAAACAAGGGAGCACCGAGCTCGGGTCTGAAACTCAATACAACATGGATGTAAACAGAAGTTGTCCTTTATCCGTCAGCTTGAGCCGGAGAGGGAACAAAGGCCGCTCAGTGTCACAATGTGATTATAAGAAATGTGTTCTGAGAAATTAATTGGATAACATTATTTCTTGCTTATGACAACATGGAGTCTGTCTCAGTCGGATACAACACAATCTGGTGTTTTGTGCAGAAAGAGAGTTGATTGTCACAAGACAACAACTCTGGCAATCAGTCAGTGGAAACTGCACTGTACAGACCAGACCACACACAGCTGCAGCCTCAGCACTGATGGGAGGGCTGCTCCATTGCAGGATCTGTATGGACGAAGGCCAGACTCCTCCACATCGTTTAGAACAGCGAGGCCAATCCTTTGGTTTCTGCTGTAAACTGAACCCATTTGCATTTTAAGATCATTCAATGGAAATTAATTTCAGCTTTTGTTTCCTGGTATCTACATCTAGATGTGTTTATTAAGAACAAAGACTTGTTTTGGTTTAACACACTCGCCTTCTCTTTGGAGTAGTAGCCAACACTGAAGGGAAGACACTATTTACCTCAACCTCAAAGGAGGCTTTGAAGCTGGAGTCCAATTCACAACGGTGCAGGTGAGTTGGCGTAATTTGTGGGGAGCACTTGTTTACTTATTACTCCCAAGATGGAGGCCACAGACGAGACTGCTTGACTTTGATGTGAATTCTGATTTGGGCTTGTAATAATTCATGGGAAATCCCCGTGTCTGCACTGTTGAAAGTCGAGCTGAGAATCATAAAAAAGAAAAGGCTCTGCTATCTGCGTGAGCTCAGGGTTAAACCCAGCCATTCTTCAGCGGAGCAGAAACACCAGAACGTGTGAGTGACAGATGTTTCTTGTTGTGCAGCTGTTGCCTTTCAGATCGATTGTTTGATCATTGAATCGCTCTGAACGTCTACTCTTGTTTTTAGCCTCGCGTTTCACCTGCGAAGACAGCATTTGATGTTAAAAATGAATAAACCTGGAGACCAGAGAGCTGTCAGGCAAACCAGTTTGAAGCTGGGAAAAACAAAAGGAAAAGTGTTCAAAGGCATTGCACACACATTTGGGCAAAGCCACTATCAGAACCTGGGAATGTCCTGAAGATGAAAGAAGCTGTTGGTGAACCGGGCAACACACAAAACAACAGCAGCGGTAAATGACACAAACCGGGACCTCACCACCGACCTACTAAGGCCCGGACTGAAGGTATCACAATCTTTTATAAAACATCCATCACAAGATGCAAACCACTCATCAGCAGTAAGGATCAGAATTCAAATGTGCAAAAGTAAAGAGTACAGACATGAGCCACAAAAGCTCAGGAACACAAAGGATCTGCTCCTGATCCAACACATACGAGCCAATCTCCTGGAATTGGCAAGGAATCACGAATATTTAGGAATTCACGATGGTATCAGCAGTGAGAAATTCAAAGTCTACAGAAACGTTTTTCTTTTTCTCAGCCAATTTCATCCAAATGGGAGGAACTGAATCACGCAGCAAGACAATGACTCAGAAAACCCAGCCAACACAAGAAGGGGCGGGGGGGAGTGGAAGGTCTGCGACTGGTCAAATCGATCAATGCACCTCAACTCAGTGAAATGTGCATTTCAACCCCCCCGAAGAGGAGAATTGGGGGGGGGGGGGTCAGATCAACAGCCTAACACCTTAAAATATACTGTTTTTTTACAGGATATAAAGCGGGGGAAGCAAATCCATAAGCGAGCGTTGACACTTAGTCAATGACTTCAATGATTTCTCTCTCGGTCAGCTGACCCATTGATCAGGTGATTGTATCAACATCACAAATATTGAGAGGTTAAGATTCATTTCTAGGATTTAATTGAACAACTCAAAACTGGAATCTGTCTTTGACCAGAGCGTCAATTCAGCTTCAAAAAACTGAAACTCAAACACCACTCAAGCCCAAAGTTTGTTCAAATATTTAAACAGCTTGGCCAGTTGGATCTAACTGGACCGTGGAGGAGTATATAGAGACAGAGATGTGGTGATTTAAATGTTAAAGCATAATGGGCAGAATAATGGCACAACAACCCAGCTCTTCATATTTGCCGACTTGTTCTCTCACCCACACGACTATGTAAACCAACACTGGGCTGCAAGTGACTCAACTCTAATCTAACAAGAGATAGAAGAAGTCAAACATCGTGCAGAAACACACAAGTCATTTTGGCATTAACAATTCATAACACAGATTTTTTTACACAAATCCAAACCCCTCTGAGTGATACAGTAGTTAATGGGGAGTGTGTGTTGGTATGAATGGCCTGTGTTGGTGCCGTCACGCTGAGCTCCGTTTGCTATTCAAGCAAAAACACTAGACTGTCTTCAGTATTTACTTTGCGCCGCTTTGCAAATGAATGGAGAGTTATGTGCAAGTAGGATGGAGATGAATAATTCACAAAGAGCACTTACCGGGGTTAAATTATGCGCATGTGAAGAAATCATCTGTGTTTGGTCGTACACTTGGGTGCTAGCATGAGGAACAAAGTCGTGCTCTGTGCAAAAAGCCAACAAATTACCATGTGAATGTGTGGACATTCTTTCATGTGTTGCTACAACAGTGGCTACGCTGCCTCAAGTTGGTCTGACATCGGAGGTCTCTGATGCCGAGTTTAAAGAGTGTGGATGCAAGCCAGGGGCTGGGGGGGGGGGGGGGGCAAGAAGACCAGTTACAACTCGACAAAGACACACACACACACACACAGTGGGAGAGGTCCCTGTGCAGGCATGTCACACAGGTGGGCTCAGGTTTCCACCCTGAGGACACATCACTGAACACCGAGGACATTCTGCTGGATGTCTTCTTCCCGTGGTTCACTCAGGCTGCTGCAGAAGGTCATGACCTCTGCAACCCTGCGAGTCCTCCACAGAGTGATTCACAGCCGTCGTCCACTGCAACAACTGTCCAATTCAACAAGTGTGAACTTAACAAAAGGGTAAAGGTCAAATATATTTTGGCAGAACAGGTGCTGGAGGTATCAATTGAGACAAACAGTGGATATTTGATGCTACACAGAGTTCGTCGATGGAAGATGAGACTGTGTTGCAGCAAAGGTCCAACCAGAATCAACCATCGGTTTTCTAAATGAAGTTTAACACTAATCTCAATAAAGTTCTGAAAATGACAACGACATACTATTAGAGCATCATCTGCACTAATGTTTAATTTTCCCTTCCGCACCAGTTCTTCGCTTTATATTCTAACTCTTACTTTATTTAATAGTGCAAGATACATTTTTCATCTATTAAAATGTCAAAACAAATCTATACTAACAATGTATTATTTTTGCTTTGTATATAGTACTGCTTTCTTTTACAGGTGTTAGTATTGATATCCTCTTTATTACTTTTAACTGCTCTCTGCTGTAACATGTTCCCGGTCCTGGGACTAATGAAGGAGTATCTCATCTTGACAGGATGTCATAGATCACATATCTTTTCTCTGGTGTCCAAACCACCTTAAGGTAAATGCAGACATATGTATATAATGGATTGTTTCGTGGAGCAGGCGGGTCAAACTGGACAAACCACAAACACCAGCTGCTGCCGGAGAGAAAGCTGCACCCTGTGCCTCCGAGCACTCCAATCTACATGTGTCACTTGGAAGGACACATTGCAGAAAAAACAATTAGAGCAAATACTGCCTATAGGAAAACATTAGTCAGCAAAAGTGACTGACCCAGCCCATAATAATGCTGATTTATAAATAAAAGATATACCATTAAAAAAACAGTGGTAACCTGCACAGTACCACCAGTGGAAAGTCACCTCTGCAGCCTCCAGCTCAGGATGAACACCATCACCAGTGGCTTCTGCATGACAGGAGCACAACACTGGTTCGGCGGCAGTGACGCTGCAACAAACTTGACACCTCGAGGTCATTTGAGTTAAAGCAGCCGCACAACACGAGCTCTCGCATTTCGGATGAGTCACCTGCACGCGATCCATCCACCGAGGTGTAAATACAGAGTCTGCACAGAGACACGCGACGAGACCATTTACCGCACCGAGGAGGCTACAGGAGGAGATGACCAGGCAGGCGTGCACACACACACCTCTGGGATCAGGGCAGGGACTCCTCGCTGGAGGCGGTGGGGGGGGGGGGGGGGGGGGGGGGGGTCTCTTTTTCCTCAGGTGCATGTAAATGCAACATCCCGCAACTGCAACCTTGTGCAGGATGCGGCATACAAGTGCAGGGCTATTAGAATGTGTGCACATGCACGGTAACCCCCCGCTGCTGCATGTGCACGCGTCATCCAGCTGCATGACATGTTCTCAACCACCGCACCACCGAGCGGATTGTGATGGCGGACACCGGCTGCACAAAGGCGCAGTTCCTCGGCCTCGACCACCGACCCGTCGCCTCGGTGCAGCCGCGTCCTTCCCCTCATATCAAACTTGTATGATGGAGTGACGCGCTCATGCGTCCCGTCGGCGCTAGGACCACGCAGAGGCGGCATCGGACATGCGAGCTCCCCGGTGTCCCTCCGCTGCCCCAAACGTACCTGTCACCGCCGCTCGCGACTCCCGGCTGCGTCCCCGTCATGTTCCCCACGCTGACCATCCGTGTGTGTGTGCGCGTGAGACCCCCGCCACTGCCTCGTCCACGGACCATGCGTGTTGTTTCCACCGCGCGCGCAGGGGCGGGGTCCGCGGGCCCTGGATACGGCGTGCGACTGGATCACGAGAATGTCACTTATTCTTTCTGGGAGCCAATCAGCTGCTCAGCTCCGGTTCAATAACTGAAAATATTATTATATTATTATTATAAGTAGTAGTAATCGTTTATGTATGCTATATAATTTGTATGTAATCTGCACCCTTAGTCTGAATAATAATCTAAAGGTTATTTGTATTATTATGTGAGCAAACAGATACATTAGTATTAATATGATAATACTTTAATCATCATTATTATGATTATATACAGTTGTTTATTTTATACTATATCTTTTGTATTTTACCTGGACCTTTAGCCTGAATAATAAATTAAAGGTTATTTCTATTATTATTATTGTCTATTTGTGAGTCCCATTATTCTGATCTCCTGCACACATACAGTAATTTCATCAAAACTAAATAGGATCATGATCAAAGCAGCTCTAGTCTTCATCAAAAGAGCCTATCTCTAAAAAAAGGGAAATCATGGGAATGCTTATTATGAAACAGTTGATTTTTTAAGTGACTATTTCTATACGTGTCTGAAAACAGATTATTGAGTAAGGCTGGGTCATGTGGTAAGAAAATGATATCAGGATCTAAATTTCATATCGATTAACATTTTTGCTCCTGAGTGAGGTTTGTGGGTTTGAACCCTTTGTTATGGTCAGAGGACGACAAATGCTACATTGTACAAATCTGAGGTGGATCAATTTTGTGTTATTCTTCCTCATCATTATATAAATAGACATATATTACTTTTTTTTTCTTGCTGTAGATGAAAACCTCATCCACGATATTTCACAAACTCGCAGATATTAATAACATCACATTCATCAACAAAAACAGACACAGCAGATCAAATGGTAGTCCCTCTTTTTTAATATTCACTTCATGTGATTTTTATGTACATCAGAGGTTTGCCATGGTAACAGGCATTACTCCTCCCTCTACTGGCAGGACATGAAATTCCCTGCTTCAAATGAAATCAGACATTTCTGGTAAAGAATTAAATATGAGTGTTTACAAAGCATTATATATTTTCTTTACTAAAAACAAAATACCAAAAAAGGTGTGAATTATAGATTTCATTATCTTTCTTCCGTACACAAAAACTCAGGTGAGGGAATAAGCTCAAAAATACAGATTGGCTTGTTTGTTTGTTTTTAACTTCAAACTATCATTATTACGGATTTTAACTACACAACTTCAAATATACAAAAAAGATATTCAACAGCTACAAGCAAGTACAGTATTTACAGGAGAGTCTCTTCTCTGTTGAACTCAGAGGAGCGGCGACTACATTCAGAACACCCAGTCTTTGTTTTACGTGCTTTGCTTTTAGCTACAAAAAAAGGTTCTGGTGGTGTAAAATAAAGTTTGAACTCATGTTTCTGCTCCACCAGTCGTTCCAATCAGTTACACCACATGTCCCAGAATCTGTCAGCGTCTTCTCCCCGCAGGTTCGAGCCCCACCTCTACCACCGCCCTCTGTGGAAAGGTGGGCCCCCGAATCCTGGCCTCCCGTTGCTGAAGTGCCTCCCTTCCCTGTCGTCCATGCCCTCTGGTCCCATGGAGGGATGTCGAAGGAAAGGAGGCCCACGAGGGGCGAAGGGCATGGGCATTCTGAACCGCTCCTGTGGGAACATCATCTGCGGGGGCATGTGCGGCAGGTTTGGAGGCGAGAGGAACGGTGGCATGCCTGGAGGTGGCTGCATGGGCGGCATGCCCGGCCTTGGACCCTGCATGACTGCCGAGCCAGGATGTGTCATCCCTGGTGCCCCGGGCGAGCCAAGCTGATGGTCACTGCCTGCATCTGACGGAGGGCCTTCTCTTCTAGATTCCATGATGGAGTCCTCCAGAGGTTTTACACTTCCTGCTTGAAGAAGGGAAACGATAAGGTTTTCTACTCCACAGTGGGAAATCAAGTATTGTGACAGACCAGAGGGGACATTGTAAAGAAATACCATTAAGACAAGACTATAGTCCAAAGAGACATTTTATTAAACATGACAGTTTCCAGATATTCCCTTTAGATGAATCTACAGTATTATCTTCTTTATATAAGTCTTACCTGGTGCCAGGTGTTTATGGTCAAACTCAGCGGGGATGAATGGGGCTCCACCCGGAGGCATGCCTGTCGGGGACAGCATGATGGGGGCAGGAAAAGCAGGTGGACTTCTCATGGGTGCTACCTGTTGAACTGCAGGTGCCTGAAAGACACAGAAACACAACAGCATCCAATTAACATTAAAATAAAGCAAACAAGGAAGTCGCCTTGAAGCGGTGAACACAAAGAAGAAACTGTAGAAACATCTTCTGGCTGCACAGCACGAGGCAGCTCCATTTATAACACTTGGAAAAACACTTTTTCATGTTTGAAGAACAAAATGTTAATGTTTCCCCAGGACAGAATTATTGTTCATTATTATACAGAGATTATAAATCAGATTACATTCACACAAAAAAGAAAAACAAGCACAAGGTTGAGGAAGTGCACAGATAAAAAGGGAGACAAACTTTTAATAAGAACAGAACATTTTTATTATTTACATCATATCTGCAACAATCTTGAGTCAGATCATATGAAAAACAGGACCCCCCCCCCCCCCCCCCTTGATGAACATTGTGACATAAATGAGAGAGAGGATGGACTCAATCCCATAAGAACAAACCAGAATCGATGAATGGATATTGCATCAATCCAAAGGACCTACATATCTATACCCATACATTAATTACAGTAACTATGAATTAAAAACTATTGCCCAGTCTGAATCAGAACTACAGGAACCTTTACTGGCCGTGAACTGTTGTTTCAGCAGGACATGTTGAATCCTATCTATTTCATTTAGAATGAACGAACTCCACGTTGAAGTAATTCTGTATAAAAACACGAAATATCAATTTTAGATTCTTGACGGCACCATTGCTTTCAAGTCAACTTATATTTATTGTGATTAAAATTTCAAACTACATCACTGCTTTGTTACTTAACCCCTTGCACACACAGAATACTGCAGGGTTCGAACCAACCCCACAACAGTAACAAAATATGTTTCCTTCACAGCCACACACACTCACATTTAACTGCTGTGTGTAAATAAGTCAAACAAAGTGTATGTCTACCACTGACCAACAGCAGTTTGCAGTTACAGTTGTGTTGTAACATGCTCTAGGTATGTATTGTGAACATCACTGCAACAAACACTATTATAGCCTCAAGGCACTTTAAACACTGTGTGTAGTAGCAACAACACACAGCAGTTAACAGCCACTATAGGACGAGGACGTTTTCCTTCATGGAGGAGAATAATATGCACATTTCGATTTTCAATGGTAGAGAAGCGACTGCTGAAGCGACAGGCTTTTGATATAAATTATTAAACCTAAATTCAAAGGGTGCAAATCACTGCTCTGATAATGCTGAGCTGCATTAATTTCCTACAATACTCCCCAATTATTCAAAATGTTTATTTACAAAATCCTAGAAGCATAAATCACTAGGATTTGACTGATACAACACAAGGGCTTTGTTTAAGGTCAAGGTCGTGACCTGGCCAGTGAAGTGTTAAGTTCCTTCACAATCCCCATTGTCATGTAATAAACACTCAAACATGTGCAACACACACACACAGTAATATAGACACACTGCAATAAAACTACCACTTACTTATATAGAAACTCATACACATAAGATAATCTGCTCACCTATAAACAGACAGAAGTTGTGTATCTGTGATGAAGGTCCAGAACTTTACTCTCATAAACTGCCACTTGACTTTAGTGAGAATCTAAAGGCTAACAATACTTGTATTTATCAATAGCATAAATACAAACTATAAATACTGCCTTGAATGCAACAATCACAGGTGTAAAGTATCAGTGTTACACCTAAACTGAGATGATAATTATTTTATATCACAAGGCTAATACACATCTGACTGTGTCTTCGATAATAATAATCAGATTAAAATATAAAAATGCTTTATAGATATTTAGAATGTGTATTGTTACTACCTAATAAAATGACAAATGATCAGTGTTTGGAAAATAAAGTTTAGAATAGTTATGATTAAACGACTTAAGTACTGTTATGAAATATTTCTAATTAAAACAAGAAACATATGCTACATGTGCTACGAAGCTGCCACTGCAATCTTGAGTAATTCAATTTGATAAGATGTAATTAGTGATGGACATATCATTTACCAATGTATGTTTAGACCTCTGATGCTTTCATTTAATCCAAAGTGCTAATTTCATTTATTTTCAGACATAATTTCGTCATATTACAACCTGCAACTCTAAATCTATAACTAACACAAATCACATTTCCCTACGTGTGTATGATTGCTTTTCACAGTCACTGAGCATATCAAGTCAAAACTCACGGCCTACCAGATGCTGCGAGATGCCAGATGCTTCTCCCTTGATTCTCACTGCTTGATGCCAAAGCTGGAGAAACACTGGCTACAAATCAAGTTCACCCACGAATCTCGTTACAGATAATGAATGAAACAGTTTCCTTTCATAATGTAGCCGACCTCCTGCAGCACGAGGACAACAAACACAAAAAAACATCCCAGTGGATTCATGGGAAAAAAATCTCTACATTGTCAAAATAAATCACCCCCCAGATAGAAAAAAGCTAATTCTATTCATAATTGTTTGTCGCAATATTGACTGTTTACACCTTAAAGCAAATCGCTACAACACTTAGAATATCTTATAGTATTTGATAGTATTAATATTATAAGTGTAATATTTGACAGCTAGAATGTCCAAGGATCTATAATGAGCCATTCAGAAATATTTCTGAACCCAGTGGGCTCTATGTTTACTGCCTGAAATACATACATGTGCAAAATACACACAAATAAATCTACACTGCAAATGGAGGATGTAAGTTTAAATGTGTGTAAATCAAGGACATTACTAAGGGATTGTAGTAATTTGTTCCACATCACAAGAAGTTCAAACACTGTGACTTTTATCTTTCTAGAAACATCAAGTGACCGAAGTGCATGTAAAAAGTATAAATAAAGGCATGAATCCCCACAGAAATCTGAGCTCTGGTAATTGCTCAATAAACCACTGCTAAGTTCAGGTCAGTAAATCAACCAGTGGTTGAAAAGAGGACCACTGTTGTGGATCTTAGAAACTGATCTATTTTTCATACTCAAAAACATAGTAATCCTGAATCACCCAAACCCTGTTCACACCTGATATTGAAATCCATCCGGAGTGATCAGATAACAAGTTGACAGCTGGAACTACAGGTATGAACGCAGCCATCTGCATCCTCAGTTTATACTGGGCCGCATTCCATTCCATTCCTAGGCTCCATGTGTCGGTCACACAGACCCTGAGGCCCTGTGCACCTCTGGTATCATCATCCGTCCTGAGCGATCTCATCAACAGGTCTCCTGTGACCACTTGTGACCGGATCTCACTTCCCCGCTCGACGTGCAAATGAACACAATTTGTGTTAGTTATTTGTGTTTTCACCAGTGTGTTTACAGATGTGTCCGATGACACTATTTGTATGTCTGTGTGTCAGCATAAAAGAGAAAGGAGTCAGGGGGCCACAAACAAATCAGCATGGGTACAGTTCATAGAAAAACTGAACATGACGTTCACACTGCTAAAAGAATGTGGACCAAGGCCCAGACCTCTTCCGAATGTGGTCTGGTGTGATCAGGGTGTGTTCTTATCACAAGTGGACATCTCTACGTACAGGTGTGATAACAGAAACAACATGTCATCACCAGGTGTGTACGGAGCCACAGACACACACGTGTAAACAGACTAAAAAAAACAAAACACAATTTGATCTGCACAAATAGAAGTGACATGTCTTTACAGAGCAGGAAGGTGCAATCCCACTCAGGACACATTTCAATGCCACATGTGAACAAACTGTATGTTGTCCACTTGTCATCAGATCTCTCAGGCTTGAACAGGGCCTCAGTTTCCAAATTGATATTTTGCAGAAATGCCTCATCAGGCCATGATGATGGCGTAATTAGCTCATAAAGTGTCAATTCTATAACTGCCATTAGGGGGCGCCAAAGATGGATATTTTCCAATCCTACACCTATTGGCTTTAAAGTTCCAGTGTGTAAGATTTAGGTGAAAGGGATCTCTTAGCAGAAATTGAATATAAAATAATCCTAGGGATTTTTTCACTAGTGTGTTTCTTATAAATATAAGTGTTATTTTCTTTACCCTAGAATGAGCCCTTTATATTTTAAAAACTTTATATATATATATAAAAAGTTTTTAGGGAGTCTTCCCTATGGAGGCCGCCATGTTTTTTACAGTAGCCCAGACTGGACAAACTAACACCTTTTGAGTTTTTAACTTTAGTCTACAGCAGGTTCTTTCTTGTTTGAAAGGGGAGCTGCAACATGCAACTTCACCACTAGATGTCACCGAACTCTACATACTGAACCTTTAACTTTCACTCTCTTTGCCTCAACCTCATGAAGAAACCAGGCTCAGAGAGGAGTTCACTTTCTCTATCTTAGGTATTGGCCTATTTCTTCGAAAGCTGCCGATCCCAGTTTGTCATTTTACAAAATTGTTAACCTTCAGCAAAATAGAAACAAAAAGATACACAAAATGATTTAACTTCATTACCTTGCAATGGGAGATATAGTGAATCATTTAACTATCTACAGCCTGAGGTCAATCACCGAGCACCTGTCATATATTCTATGGGAATGACCTTTCATGCTGTTTAAGAATTACAGTAAAAACGTATCACTTCAGTTGAAGCATTCCAGTGTTCTGCCCTGAGCCTGCTGTTTTATTCTATCAGCAGAAAAGACAGGATTATAGCAGCTTCTTTTTTGTACTGCAGGTTTATTCCACAGAGTAAAACCCTTCCAGAAGGGCAGAGTCTTTGATCATGAGCCTGATGGGGATCAGCTCAAGGCTGTCACTCTTCAATATAATGGCTTTGCTCTTTATTTATACCTGCTACTTGTAAAACATGTAAGAAGACAGTAATGAAGCAGCTCTACGATAACACGACCTTGATATTGAGTGAAGAAAGTGACATGTGAAAATTCAGAAGGTCTTTATCATTATGAATGAGCCCTTCATTACCTTTCAGCCATTCCACAGTTTCATCCAAGAGCAGAAATCCCAATATCCAAAGATGATTTCTATAACACTCACCTTTGTGAGGACTCATGTGAGTTTGACGTTCTCCAGACTGGGATAAAGACCACTGTTGTATTGTGTGAAGCTTACTGAAGAATTCTTCTCTTCCCTTGAAATGTCTTTTCACAGGAAAATTACTGAAAGTAGAAGACTGCTCAGATTTGACATTTTAATTCATGATGCGTGAACAACCTGAACCTTATCAGCACACGTAAGGAGGCTCCAGAGGATTAAGAATCAGACCGTTGATTTCTACAACACCCAGAATATAAATCTTTTTCATGCATGTAAACATGTTTTAAAATGTAAGGACGACAAAAAGTCCTTTATCTCTCCTGTCTTGTGCACATTTAGATTCTATATCTCTATTTTAAGCACAGGCACAAAGATTAGTAACAACGCAAACCTTTGTGAAAACAGAACGTTAAGTGCAATTACTGTGACATAGTAATTGATTAGAATAGTTTTGTTTATTTCAATTATGTAAATTTAAACATACAATATTTTTTGGAGCATAAACGCACTTTTAACCTAAAAACATCGAGACCATTTCCATCAGAATTTATGAATCTGCCAGGTTAATTTAATTTAATTTTGTTGATTTAGTAATTTTATATATAAAAAATGCATCAGCCATAATGTTCAAATCACTGACAGCGAGTGAACAGTCACATTTAAAGTTGTGTTGGAACCAGGAAGAAGTAGAGTGTAAGGATCTGAGCATCTCTCATGAAGGCTAAATTGAGCTGGTTGCATGACTGAGTCCAGGCATCACAATAGCAACAGCAAGTCCTCTGGGTGTAGGTAACCCAGCAGTGGTCCGTGCCTACAAAGTCGTACAAGGTCTGCAGACTGTTGAACCAGCGACAGGGTCATTGACGCCCAAGGTTCTTTTCTTGCCCAGTAAGGACTGCTGTGGGGCTGCATAGACTCACAGTGCTCATCCCAGAGTTCCAATGCCGACCGATGTCAACTACCATTTACACCTTCAGTAGGCATTTGAGCATCAAAACTGGACCATTGGGCAGTGGAAGACTGATAAATCCTAATTTATATAACATGGATGGCCTGGTGCACATGCATTGTTTACCTGGGGGAAGAGATGGCATCTGGATGCACCATTGGAAGAAGGCAAACCGGTGTAGACATTGTGCTGGTTCAAGCGAATGTTCTGCTAGGAAACCTCGGGCCCTAACATTCATGTGGAGTTTATTTGACCCACATCAGCTACTTAAACATTGTTTCAGACCAGATAAACCACTTCCTGTCCTGCACACCACTGCAATTCAGGAACATTACAAAGAGCTCAAGGTGTTCACTTGGCCTTTAAGTTCCCTTGTTCTCACACAAATTGAGCACAAGTGGAATGCACAGAAAGGATAACCCCCCATCAATGGAGGACCCACCTTGCAACTTACAAGACCTGAAGGACCTGATGCTAATGTCTTGGTGCCAGATACCGGAGGACATCTTCCACAGTCTTGTGAAGTCCATGCCACAACCCGTCAGAGCTGTTTCGGTTGCACAAGGACGTCCAACACAATGTCAGGCAAGTGGTTTGAATGTTTTGGCTGAAAGTGAAAACACTCGCTCTGAGAGATTGATTTCTATTTAATGTTAAATGTTTACAATACTATTTATTATACTAAATAGCCTATGGTTTTTTTTTATGTACAACAGGTAAATTGCATACAGGCCATATCTGCGATCTCTGAAGTTTCACCTTTGTTTTTTTTACAAGGAGTTTATAAATTAAAAAGGGCTGCCATTACATTTTTGTTGCTCTATCAATATCCATGGGAAATTGAAAAATACACTACCAAACATGTACCCTGGAATACAGATATCATGGATCAAGTACATGCAATAAGTGGATTTAAATAATCAGACCCTTCAATGAAGCCAATCTCTTACAAATGGGCATTATAAAGAGTATTATGGCCGAGATGCCAGGAGTAATGTTTGGCAAGAGATAAGGCAATGGAAGATATTATGTCACCTCAGTCCCTTGGCCTTGTGGTGAACAACTGAGCGATGGTATCAAAGAAATTAAAGCTCAGTCCTTTAAACTCAGGTGAAGCAAATAAACGGAACCACAATATCGGGGCAACGTGAATATTTTAACATGTAAATGGAGCATTCAGATTAACTCAGAAGTAAATATGGACTATAGGAAATTATATGAGATGTTATTTTGTAAGCTACACAGTACTACAGGTTAAAAAAGTGACTAAAGCTCTGTCAACCCAGTGCGTTAAACCAACATTGAACAATTCATTTCCTCTACATGTTCATCTGGCGACATTTAGCAATGTTTCTTTCTTGACACATTTGACTTACATCAGCTGCTCTTGAAGATAACAATACATGAAACTTTTAGCACAACGCACACGGACCAAATCCCATTATTTGACACATGTATAGAAAGAGGAGCCGGAGAAAGAGCTGTAACTGCGATTTACAGATCCAGGCAGTAAATGTGATAAAGTTAAAGCTTTCTTTGACAGTTGATGCGCATTGATGTTGGAAAAAGGAAAGGGACATGTCCTGACAGGTACATGTGCCCATACGTCAGTGGTGTGAGCTAGCATGTAGACAACAGCAGAAAACCGGTGTGGGTGCGTTTCATGTCAAAAATGGTTTGAGCAACAAGTGTCAGTTGGCAGCCTTCAATACTCAACTTATTTGTACAGCAAATTAACTGAAGACATATCAATACTATCCAAGTATCAAAACCTATGGTAAACTAATCTGACTGGCCATTAAGACTTGAAAAGCACAAGATAAATACAGACCATTAATCTTGAAATAAGCAAATGTTTATCTGCTCAGGCAGAGGTACACATGAAGATGTAGTGTTGAGTTAACTAGTCCAATGTTGCCTGTTTTTTGTGAAACAACTTGCAATATGTATGTACAAAACAAATTTTTCCTTGAGTGTTGGAGCAGCAATATTCAAAGTAAAACATCAGTTCAAAGTTCAAGCGCCTTTGACCCAATGCTGCTCAATGAGGAGCAAACATGACCCAGCTGTGCAGGCACTTGGACACAAACTCATTTGGACACACACACATTTGGAAGATAAATCAGCTATAAGCTCAAATGCTCTGAATCTAGTCCACAAATGAAAATAAAAAGGACTACGTGAGTTTTTTTCAGAATTATTCAATGAATGATAAACATTCAACTGCTGCGCTGAAACCTACCGTATGCACAGTGAGTTTAAAACAGAGACAAAATATATGGTCCTCCTCTTAATGTAAGCTTTATAGAAGTGGTAGGTGTGATACGAACAATGACACTAGCATAGTTTTATTAAGTAACATTTCCCTTAACTTAAAAAATTGCTTTTCTTCTCCAGTTTTCATAACAGTTGTCTGGTTTAACGCCACGTTTAGCACACGGGTGCTGTCGGCTTACCTTGTCACGCTTCTTCAATTTGAGCTTTACGTCCCACCAGCAGCCTACAGTCGACCTCATGACGTGTAAGAAACTGTAACTCCAGTGGAGGCTTGGCCGACCTGCTATGTTTGGTAGGTTGCACGCAGTAGAGCTCCATCATGTTTTATTTAAGCTAGTGCATCGACCATTTATTCAGCACATGGTCATTAGAAGACAAAAAGTAAAAAAAAAAAAGCTTCCCTCTACACATACCACAGTAATTGATGTTTTCGTATTACCCACTTTATTTGAATATGTTAAACTGCACAATACAAGACTTGTGAGTGAAGATGCAAATGTGTTGTAAAGAAAGAGGAGGAAAAGATAAGCACTGTAATTCAATTCCAATCGGCAGAGGAGCTTATCTGAATTGTGGATAAAAATCACCAAAACTACACTTATCTGTTTATTTGGTGACACTGAAACCAATCTTGTTCAAGACATTATGGCGACTCCTTTATCGCTCTTTTCATAAAAAGTTTATTTTCAGCACTATAAAATCCTATCCCGCATCTGTTGCACACTAACTGATGTTTTCTAGAGGCAGACCACTCTTATGCATTTAACCATTAGAGGCTGCTTGTCCTTGTTGGGAAGGTTACTATAGTTGAGCTCAGCGTTCAAGGCAAAGTAAAGATAACACAATGAGAAGAATTTAATGCTCATGAACTAGCTACTGAAGAAGTTTCTTTCAGCACCAAATGATTGTAATTATAATCCTCTAGAGAATTGAATGACAAATATTACTTTTATTCATGTTGGGTTTAAATAATAAATCTGAAATAAATTATACACTGAATTTAACCTTTTAATACCACATCATAATCGAATCAATTATATGTATCTCTCTTTTATGTTTAAGGTAGTAAATAAATCAAATAATTAACATTACAAAAATAACACATACCATTGCATAGCTTTTCAAGCCATATCAAATGAATGCAACAGTCTGTAGTGATTCCCTGCCTTAGTACTATGAAAGTTTCAACTTTAATTTGAAAGATTTAATAATTTAAATGGGTAATTTCTTCAAATTTAAACTGTTTTTATAAAGATTAGAGGATTTTTTTTTCAGATAAGCTCTACTACACATATGCAACAATTTGTTTTCCTTATGTCCTCCACAAGAAGAGCAGTGACCAACACCACAAGCAGTAAACCAATAAAACATCACATGTGATATTAATAAGAATGTGTTTAAAGACAGTATTAGCAGTACCTGAATGTGAGCAGTGACCATTCCATCTGCTGGCACACTCTCCAATGCTCCATTTACAGCCGCCGGCGTACTGAGGTCCTTGGCATTAGTCCACTCTATGCATAGAGGAAATTGACAAGACAACATCAGGAAAACTGGATGCGGCAGGTGAATCTTGACCACACTAAAGAAATAGTTACGCATTTACCTGGATTCAGTGTCTCTGGGTCCAGCATGCCCCCCTCTCGGTAGATCTCCAACTCATCGACTTTGGCTTTGCTCCAGGGAATGTAGGTAACCCCCCGTTCCACATCCCATAACTTTTTGTGTGCTGATTTTATACCTTTGTTCAAAGCCCAAGCAATCTAGGAAATAATGACAAATCCAAATACATTATACTGAACCGACACATGGAAGATTAGTGGAGATAAAAATAATATGAGAAAGAGACAATGTACCTTAACTGGTTTCTGATTGACTTTGTATGACCCCTTACTGAGCTTGTTCAAAGCTGTATTGGCATCTTGTCTGTGAACCATAACAATATAGGCACAACCTCTCGGGGGAATCATCTGGAGCAAAAACAGTTAGATAGGAAACAACATGAGCTTTAGATCATAGAGGCCTAAATTATCTTGATGTGAATAATCTAAACTTACATTGATGGACTCAATCTGACCAAACTCTTCCAAAAGGCACATCACATCAGACTGCTGGGTCTTCTTGTCTAGTTGTCCAACCCAAAGTGTGGTACTACAAACTATAAGCAAAGGATTAGGGTTTAAAGGGTTTACATTTTTACTTCACAAGATAACACCGAAGAGACAAATCCAGTGAATGTCTTACAAAGTTACTGTGTTTCGATAGAAAATCTCCTTTTGTTTCTATAATACTGCCGCAGCTCTACAAGGAACAATAGCCAAAAGGCCAGGATTAATGTGCAGTTTTTTAATAAAGCTCAAAAAAGCTGGTGAGTTGTTTGGTCAGAAAATAATCATGTAAAATTCAAGGGTAAGTTATATAGAGCCTTGTAAGTGGCAAGTGTTTGTTACAGGCAGATGCACAGAAATGTAGTTTAAAATAATATATTTATATTCAATGAACATACCGCTGAGTGTCTGGCTTTTTATGGTGGGAAGACCTTTCTGCCTGCGCTCCCTGTCCTTCTCTCTTTCGTTCCTGTCTTGAGAACGGGATCTCACCCGCTGTTCTCTGGAGCGAGAATGAGAGCGTCTGTGCCTTGACCTTCTTGAGCGGGATGTAGATCTTGATCTTCTTCTCCTGGGGGATCTGAAACACACAGTTCAACAGGATGTCACCATGTTGCAATTCCAAAAAGAGAAGCCATCTCTCAAAGTCCGTGAAAGCAGCTGAGTGGGTCAGTGCCTGCCCTTTACAACATGCTACATGCTCTCTGCCATGTAATTTACCCAAAGGCACATCATAAAATTATGTCTTAGCATAGTATTAGGATTTGGTTAGTATTACACATGCCCCCAGCAAACATGAAAACATCAAACTGAAACTCTTACCTGGAACCAGATCTTCCGCCGAAGCCCCTCTGTCTACCCTCTCGCCTCATATTCGGGTCTTCTCTTGAATTTCGCTATTGACAATGATGACATGACAAGTTAATTTCCCCCCAAAAATGAAGCACAGGATTCCAAGTTCCAAAAGGTTCATACCATGGGTCTCAAATTAAAATGTCACATGACAGAAACGTCACCGCATTGTCAGTTTTATGAACAAGAAAATGCCAGGACACATTCAATCAAATGAAACTAAATTGTGTTTGAGGATTTACCCTTGATTGGGAATAACCCTCGTCTATGGAATGGTATCCATCTTCCAACATATGATATTCGCCATGACTCATTCCTCGATCATGCTGCGAGATCACAAAGAAACAGCCACAAAAAGAAGATATAAAAGAGGAAAACTGATCACTCAACATCTGCAGACAGTATGCTGGTGCTAAACACAAGGGTTGTTATAGTAGTTTTATGAAGTAGTTATAACTGGATACCTCGATACCGTCGGTCTGTCCCATCATATGTGGATAAACATTCTCTGTGTTGGACATCTGACCAGGGAACTGGTTAAAAACCTTTTCAGTTATGTATCTGTCATGAGAAAACACACAAACAATGAGTGTGGGTATTATGAATCTACAAATACAGTGGAAAACAAAAGCAACCACCAAAATTGTGAAATGTAATTGTTCATCATGGCAGATATAGTTAAAGTTAAAGCAAGAAACGTGCAGATAAGTTTAATATAATTTATAACCATCTGCGGATTCAATTTCCACAACCTTGGAGTGAATTCCAGCTAAGTGGCAAAGCTTACCAGGACATTGTAAGATAACTGAGGAACAAATAGGTTCAGATTCACTGGAGCTTTCTCTGACATACCAATTTCTACATAACAGGCATAACTTATCCACAAAATGTTTGTGTCTTGCCATCATTCTACACAGAATATCGTGAGGTGAACAAAGGAAAACAAATTAAATAAAACACATTTTCAGTGCGAGCGGACTGGAACCAAAAGTAAACAAGATATTTTATTTAATTCGTCTGGTGCACTGGTGACATATGTGCCACATGCTTTGAAGTGTCAGTCTACAAACTAAGCTGTCTTGCCATCATTGCTAACAAATACATATACAGCATATAAATGAGAAAAGTGATGAAAAAAAATCTTTAAAAAAACATTAAACTTACTGGGACTGGGAACTCAGTTCTTTGGGAGCTATATCCTCAGGTTCATCATCATAGTCAAAACGATCAAGGAGTTTCTGAGGAATAATATCAAATATACAGTGATGTTAGCTAGGAAAGTCTATCGATAATATCTAAAGCGAATTTTGTAGAGACACTGCGCGATGCAATTACCTCAGCCAACGAGCTTTTCTTTTCTGGGTGTGCACTGTACGGATTGAGCTGGGCCACAGGGATTTGGACAGGGTCTGGTACGTTGTTTGCTATGGCAGCCCCACGGGTCTTATCTGCCTGCTGGAAGTTCTGGAGCATTCTCTGCAGCTAGAATTCACAATTTAAAGCATTTTGGTGACACATTTGTACACATGTATAATAGATCTGGTGGAAGAGATACAATAATGAATTACTTACCTCCTGCCCATGGGGGGACTGAAACAGCTGTGCCACAGCAGCTAAGGCATCAGGAGTGGGTAGATGGGGCACAGCAGGCAAAGCTGAGGCAAGGGTGATAGGAGGCTGGATCTCTGGTTGGGGGTCAGCGGGAACTGTTCGTATACAAGACAAAAGTGTCAATTCATCAAATAGTGGAGAAATAAAAACATCAATTTACGCAGGCGTATTGTTAAAAACTCTCAAATTCTTGCGCAAAGAGAATTAAATTAATTTCTCTACCTTTCAGTACAAGAGGAGCTAGAATTGGTTCGTTAGCCATATCCATCAGAGGCTGAATAATGTCCATATCAAACACACCGTTCTTCTGCCACAGGTTCAGGACACGGAGAATTTTGGTCTAATTTATGAAAAAATGTAAACAATCAAACTCGTTAGACAACACCATCCAAAGTTAAAATATAAAATACCAAAACCACAATATCAACAGTACCTTATCATCCTCTGGGCAGCGGTAAAGATTTTGGAAGGTATCTTGGAAGTTTTTCAAGAATCTGGCCGCAAAAACATCCTTGTCAACCCCAAACTGATGCCGTGACTGTCGAACAATGGAATCAACCACATATAGACCAGGGACTTTCAAATCTGGCTTGCACTGGTGGAAACAAACAGAAAATAACAAAACAATTTATATAGTCATATTGTCTCACCACATACTGGATTTGTCAAGTACATTAAAATGTTCGATGAGGTGTGCAGAAAGAAAGAAGCTCTATAGCACTAACCTTCTTGATGAACTTCTCAACAATCTGGACAACGTGTTTGTAAAACTAATGAAAAACAGAATACATTATCAGTCACAGCATAATACTTCAATCATACAAGGTTATCTAATTCACTACACAGTGAAAGGACTGCTCTAATAAGTCAATTAAGATTACCCATTCTGGCATCACATGATTAAACTGTCATATTTAATTTCTAAATATTTCAGAAACCCCAGATTTAATCAGTACGGTTCAGTTTCAGGATGCCACTGGATATATTACATCTCAAAATAGAGATCAGTTTGAAAGACAGCCAAAGCATGATTTAAACTCTGAAATTTGACTTGACTAATATATCTCCACAGCCTGGACTGATCAAATTAAATCTATTGTGTTGTATAATGTTGCTATGTTTCAAGTGTTCTTCAAGCTTTTCAGTGTGGCTCTCTGTGTGTGAGTGGTACCAAAAACCTTCTCTGCAAACAAATGATTGAAATATTAAATTCATACATTTAATTTAGAAAAACTGAGACTTCTTAATTTGACCTTTGTATTCACCAGTTTGAGTGCCACAAAGAATATGAGCCAAACAACTCAATGGAAGTATTTCTAAATTATAAAGCTTTCCATAGGTTTTAGAAATTAAACGATACTGTTAAACTGATTGAAAAGCAGGGACACACCATACAAATAAAAAAAATAGACCAAAATGTCTGCAGCAAATTCAAATTAAAGAATCCAAGAGTTTTATTTCCACTACAGTGCACAGAACATCCAAACACACATCTGAGCTTAAGGGGCTGATTGACAGATGCTTATCTCCCAGTAAAAACAAAACTGTCACATGCAACAATACACACAATAAAGGTGAGTATAGATAAATGAGTAAAAATTAGATTTACTGTCTTACCACCACACATAGTGGGTCATATCCTAAGTCATAAAGATCTGAGTATTAAATTTAATTATAAAACAGCAAATCCCCAAAGTCTAGAGAAAACCACTTGAATGAGCCACTGCTTAAAATGATGAAAAATCCTGATAACAGCATTGACTTTACCTTGATAGCTTTGATGGCTGATTTAGTTACAGACATCATTTTAGCTCGGGATATCGGGGGCTTCATGTCGATCATGGAGAACAACTGATGGGTTTAAAAAGAAAGAACAAAGAATCATATCCAGTCTTTTGAGGGAATTAATACTAATGTAAAATAAAACGGGAAAAGATCCTGTGTTCTGCTTTATACAATAAATAAAATGGCAGCAAAGAAACCACTTAGAGTTACAGCAGGATAAAGCCCCTTTTCCACTAGCAGATAACAAAACATTTACTAAAAGTAAAAATGCTCCCGTGAAGTGGAGAAAACAAATGTCCTGAACGCAAGTTTGCCTTGATCAAATGTTGATTTTCCAAGTAGACTACTTCTAATGGGAAAATATTCTGTCCCCTTTCTAACAATATTTTTGTACAATATTGTTTTTTTACAGGAAATTCAAGTTGTGAGCTCTACAGACAACACAACCGTTTTTGAATTAGCTCATGAAAGATTCAGAATTTATCACAGTCACACTGTAAAAATCATAATCTACAAGAGGAAGGTGGACATTTACAGTGTCTGTGAGCAATACAAAAAAAATCAAATATATCTCAATATCATTTTAACCAAAAACAACATAATAACAGACCAATATATGAATGTGTATAAAATGTGTCAACACCGGGAGGAGGTTTATCACAAAGTACTCACTTCAGATCACGTTTTGCTGTTATAAATAACATTGTGATATTATTGCTGTGGTTATTAATTATTTCACTAATATGAGAAAATGTTAAAAGGAATTTCCTCAGTATCTGTCTATCCATCTTCTATTAATGATTAACATCTGAGAATATAAGAGATATCTGATCCTAAATAGTCAGGTTTCACAGGAATGTGCAGAAATGAGAAATAAGATTAGCGCGTTGTCAAATGACAGTAATCCCCCCTCCCCCCACACATGTAGTCAACAACAGAGCAAGGTGCAATGACAGCTTCCTCACGTGCAAACCAGTATTTACATAACAATCCACAATCACAACATGCTATTTAAACAATTGCGACCGAAACTCCACCAAACAAACAAACACTAGTTAAATGGACGTTAGCGCAACTGTAATGTGTAACAAAATAACAGCCCCACACGTAAAGAACGCAAGACTGTGCGTGTAGCGTTAAACACACACTGGTGTTGTCCTGTGTGTTTGTGTTATCTTTCAAGGTTGTGTACGTTAAAAGGTTAAACTGGGAAACACGCACGGGCCTTGCGTGTGTTCGAGCGATGGTAGCTAACGGCTATCTAATCCAACCGAGCCTTGTTTTACGTTGAAAGCGAAACCTCGGAGTCAACCGAGCTAACGTCGACAAATACGAACAAATTCAGCAGTTATTGTTGAAATGTAGATTTTGTTCGCGTTAATACAACATTAGCTAAACCGACGAATGACGTTTAGCATCGATTTTGACGTCGCTACGCGGGGCGCTTTAGCGCGAACACACTTTACCTCCATGTTGAACGCGTTCACTGCCTCCATGGCGGCTTGTCTCGTCGTAAACCAGCTTGAAGAACGTGCGTGTGTTGTTCCTCTACCTGATCAAACCTGTGTCGAGTCGCGAAGCTAAAGACAAAATGAAGCGGTTTCGTGGAAACACTCAGAACTAACGTCGAGGCGGCCGCGCAGCTAGCCCTGCTAAGCTAATAGCTTCTTCTGCTAGTATGGAGGCTCCACCCCGTGCGCCACTATGCCGTCCGTTGCGTTGGCTTGTGACGTCATGACGCAGGGCTGACTTCACGCTTATATAAATATATATTCTTTGGTTATTTTTTTTATACCTTTACTTTTTTCAGTCAAATTTAAAATATCAGAAATTAAAACCACAGGATTAAACTCAAAATACAGTTTAATAAATTAAAAAATATGAAGGTAGGGCTTTGACGAAATGATTGTCATATATGATTTTATTGTTATCATTTTTAAACCATTTAAATCCACTGATATAATGATATTATCCTAGCATGATAACAATAACACTTACAAAGAGCAATGAAGTTTTGTTTCTCAAGAATATACAGTCTGACATTTGAATAAGAATTAAAAAAGATTAAAATAGGGGTGAAAAAAACTTGGTCATCCTCTGAGAAGTGTCTTGGTTTTCAAACCTATGTCCAAGACGACATTCAGAAATCAAGGAATATCTGGGACACAGAGGGAGATAGAGCGGACTCTGTGTGTACCTCTATTTAGAAGCAGCAGCACTGGGGAAGAGGTTTGGGTTAAAGCTGGGTTAAAGTACAAATGTCTTCTTGGAATATAAGGTGTCTCATCAGACCCACTCATAACAGGATACTCTGAGCACCACCTTGTTTTCCTTGGTTGTTCTCTCACTCACTGCCTCATCCACTCAAACACAGTCAGCCCATCTGAGCGGATGGGAAGCAGCTGGAGTCAGATGAACACATGCAGGTGAGAGCTGGAGGAGCTTTTCTTAATTCTTGTGGAAATACTCAAGATCAACTTTCTTTTTTCTCCACAAAACAAGTTTTTTGTTATTTCATTTAAATTTCCCCTGCTGCCTTTATGGAACAAGACATCGTCTCCCTCCCAGAAGATGGCTGCAACAGAGAACTCCAACAACTCTGTTTCTTATGAGTATGAATACTATTATGATTACCTCGACCCTGTGATTGTGGATCAGAGCAAGCTGAAATACAACAAATGTAAGTTTTCATGTTTTATAATTTGCATTTCTCTTCTTGTGCAGCAGGGATGTATCTGTAATTGTCCACTTCCCTTTCAGACTCGATTGTGATCATTTTTTGGGTATTTCTGGCGGCTTTCGTGGGACTCCTCTTTGTCTGTTTGAATCTAATATCTAGCACTGGAAACATACAAATGTAAGTGTGGTGCATCACCTTTCATCATCATATTAAATGTTAAAATGTAAAGTTAAAACGTATGTATACTGGATAATAAAATCTGAGGAATAGAGCCACACATCTTGACTTTTAAACGTTTCCTTCTGCAGGAGTCACAGATCCAGAGTCAATAGAAGCCGCAGAATATCATCCGCATGAGCTGAGGCTGAATCTGAATGAAGGCATTTTTATGGATATGAGCTAAAATCGTAGAAATTGAGGTTTATGAACATAATTTCACAATGATGATGGTTATAATGCAGCTGTAGAGGTGGATGTCATGAACATTTGAGATTAAAGGGTTTGCAACTGCAAGAAAACTGTCTATTTTTTTAATTTCACTGAATATCTATACATTGCAATAAAGAACTATAATCCTGTGCCTTAAGCAGCAGCCTGTGTTCATGACTCATGTGATCCCTTTATTTTAAAAAGGACAATAAGAGCTATTCATTGTAATCAGCTTCACTATCTCCTTCTTTAATGTCCTCAACAACCTTTATGTACAGATCATAAACAATAGGTAACACAAGGACAATTTGTTAAAAACACATGTTTATCACATTTGTAAATCATCTGATAACAGAGGGTTTTACAAAAATCTTTCTTTACAGTAACAAAAAAAGGAAGAGTACACACATTATTTGAATTAGCCGTCTTTAAAAGAACGCAGTTGTGTTTATCTCCTCCAGCTGATGATGTCTTCACAGATGGCTCTGACGGCTGGTTGTGCTTGTTTGGATTCTTTCCCTCTCTTACACTTGGTCACCAAACTGACATGAGACAGGAAGAGCTCGGCTGAAGAGGCGCCGCTCCACAGCTCATGAATGTACAACGACAATAGATGCAGCCCTGCGTCTGGAGAGGAGAAGACAAGAGGCTTCATTTAGTTACCTGACAATAATTATACAGAAGTCAATATGCTGAGGGAGACGACAGTGTTATTATGAGTGTGTCATTATTGTGACAGAGATAAGGTGAATATATATATATATATATATTTGTTTTAGTTTGCATGAGTTAAATGGTTTAATAATCCCAAAACATGAAACAAGTCTCTATATTATTCCAATCAAGTCGACATTCTCACATGTATTAGTCAAATCAAGTTTCTCCTCCATTACTGATTCTTAGGCTTCTTCTACAGCTTTTGATGTGTCTTCATGATTTGTTCTTTGGCTTTTTCAATGATGCTTAATATTGCAAATGTGATGCACATGGCGTTTAATAATTTAGCTAATTTGTAGAAATTTGACCAAGCAAAATAAACTGATCTGAAAAATGTGTATACTTTGCAACTTGTATTGTCGTTCCCATTAAATACCATGTTTTTAACCAGTTTCACAGTCCACTGCTTAATTTGACAAAGTAAATAATAGCCAGCGTTCTGTAGCAGCGGTGATTGGGACTCGGAAGTGACGTTTTCGATCACAACAACAACAGCTTCACGACAACGTCAATGGCAAATTATGTTTCTGTTTGGTTTTGTGTACCGAGTCAAGCTGCACTTAAATAAACCAGTAAACAGCTCTTTGTGCAGCAGCTGTGGTGCAGCTTAAGGGTTTTGTTGGTCCTAAGTCGCCGCAGCTGAATTACTGCTGGACACCTTAACTGTTTTAGGAAGAAAGCTGTAACCAGCCTCACCACAGTCCAAGCAAACAGCCCGTTCCAAACAGACGTGTTTAGAAAAGGCATTTCCCTTGTTTAGTAGATCTAAGTATAGCCCAGCCTTCCCCTCAATTTTACCAAAAGTAACGCCCCCCTCAAGTTGAATTTTCAACACTGCTTTGTTAAAAAGTTGGGCAATTCTGCTCGGTACATCTCTGTGAACCCGAATGTCAACACAACACAGATCTTTTCGTTATATATAGTGGAAGTAATTTGGTAAACTGGTATAGTATTGTTTGGCAGGCTCTTACCACATCTAGCCGAATCTTGAGTGGCCTCTGGCCGGCAGGCGGAGACGACTGCCTGATGCAGATCTGGAAGGTGGCCCTGGGCCTCCAGTAAGCAAATCATAATGTTGGTAAATCGCTGGAAGGTTTCCACTCTTGCCAAATCGCTGGAGTCACAATGAGCTTCAAAGGCCCGGTGGTAGAGTCGCAGCAGGTCAGCTTTCAAGCCGGGATCGAGCAGCATGACATCTAAAATCTCCCTGTGTTTTATCAAAGCCGTTTCAACCCAGCGCAGGAAGCTCTTTGTTCTGTTCTCATCATACGTGGCCTCCACCAAGCACCTCAGGGACCACTTGGTGAGCAGGTGTGCAGCATCCCTGGCCAGCTGACTGGGATCCAGTTTGTCTCCTGGCTGAACCTGCTGCGGCTCAGAGGGAGGAAACACGGGCTCCCAGTGAAGGAGGATACTGCTGAGGCTGAGTCTACAAGCTGTCAGGGGACTCTCTCCCGGATCCTCAGTTTCAGCTTCTTCAGCCGGGGTCTCCTTCTGTGTGCGGGCCTGGGAAAAGGAGCCTTTACCCCTGGCCTTATCTCTCCCCATCCCTGAAGAGGAAGATGAACAAAAGTTTGGTTATTCCATCAAAGATAAGTGGAATGATTTAGAGCTCTAAATTCCCCAGATTGTAATGGAAAAAGTTTGGCGAGTAATGACGACAAATAACAGCGTGATACTTTTGAAGCTTAATTTCGATTTGTTCTCTCTGGGGTTAGCGAGGGAGCAGAAGCCCTGGAGCACTTAATGCTGGGTTACTGCAGGTTTCGACATATTAAATTTAAACCTTCAAGGATATAATGAATTAAATTTAAGACGCATATCAAGTACGACAAATACGAAAGAATATCGGAGTCCCGGGATTACTCAGTTTTTCCTGTAATTGAAGATAAGGTGACATATCCTGGTAGAGAATAGGCAATTTCTTTCCCATGGACTTTACTGTCTTTTCTCATGAATGTTTGAAATATTATTCAGACCTGTGTGCTCATAGGTTCTGATTCAGATGATAAAATTTGACTTTTGAAGGACCCCGGACTAGAGCTGGTGTTGTCGCAGTATGATCTTGAGGAAGGCAAACCTTAATAACATGGGCTTGGCTTTATTACAGGCCATAATATATGACTCATTGTGGGAATTAAGGTGAGCTTTTTGGTAATCATTTCTGTTTCCATTCAGTGCTTACAGTACTTTGTCTACCCCTTGTATGGAAAGACAACCATGATGGCTTCTGGGTTTAAACCACTCACCCAGCAATGCCTTCACTTTGTGCTTTTCAGACAGGACTTGTATTTGAGAAGAGAGTTCCTTGTTGCCGGACAGCGAGGCCCAGCAGAGGAGCAGGGTCAGAACCTCGGCACAGGAGAGAGGCTGCGGGAGCATGGAGAGTCGCTCGGCCTCTTTGTTGACATTGAGAGCTGTCCCTCGATGCTTCAGTATGGAGCACAGGGTCTCCAGATACTTGCTGAGCTCAGCAGCCTTCAGACCCCCCAACCTGACAGCAGGAGGTCAATCATACACTCACATCCTCGACCAAGAGACAACATTTACTATGTGTAACGTCAACGTCTGATAACAACTGCCTGAAAATGAAACTTAAATAACATTTATGGTACTTTTAAATGTCCCTGACAGTTTGGGGGGGGGCTTTACCTGAGATGTCTGCTGACGGCCAACGTCGCACACAGGAATTCACAGACGAAGGGTAGAGGGAGACACTTCACTGAGCTCGGAGGTTTCCCCTCTGCAGACACAGAGGTTTCAGCTGCATCCACACGCTTCTCCTTCTGCCCCAGGTTTGTAAACCACAGCACGTGGAGCAGATCTACGACGGCACTGAGCAGACGCAAGTCTCGATTCCTGAGGGGAACGATGATGATAACAGACTTGATGCAGAGATTATGAAGAGATTATGGTAATAATACGAATGATAGTGTCAAAAAGACGACGGGACCTTACCTTTTTTCCACCAACTGTGTCATCCAGGTCAGGAGTCCACAGCTTTTGGTGAGGTTATAAGCTGCTTTGTTAACACGGGCGGCCTGGCACAGCACCCTGATAACCTGGGCCTAATGGAGATTCATGCAAAATAAAAACACATTTAATTGTTTTCCTTATGATGTGTATTTCATAGTGTCAAGCACCTTCCCCTCATTTGTTTTCCTGCTTGATTTCTCAATAGTGTGTGTATTTTGGATCATTGTGAGTCCCTCAGTGCATACCTGTGACTGCTCATCACACAGGGGACTGCTGCTGAAGCCTAAAATGCTCCTGAAGATGCCTTGTTGCTCGCACAGTTCGTAGCAGTTTCCATCGCTTATCCCTTCCTCCAGCACGCTCAGGATCCACTCGCGTTCCATCTTGTGCTAGGGGACAAAAAAAAAAACAAGACGGAAATCTAACCCCCCTTTCACAGAATCAGATAAGATCAGTCTGAGCTGAGCAAACAAACCGATGAAGGCTGAAAGTTGTTGATGCACTGAGGGTTTGTTTTCACAGTCCTTCATTTGTTCAGGGTCAAATTCATCCATCCTGATGCTAAGGCCTTAGTGCTGCATTTCTTGTTGTGGCTTTGGAGCATAGCAGTTTCTGTATCTGGGAGTTGTCATGCTGCCTGGTGACAACCTGAGCTACAACGTACTGAAACTGGTAGTCTTTTAGTAGGAGGCCTCATTGAGCTGGTTTTCCTTTGTTACTTTTTACTTTGGTTTTCCTTGGTCCTGTTTTGTGAAGAATCATAAAGAATTTCTTCTGAATCTTTTATTCTTACACTCCTCATTCCCTGGACTTCACAGAACAAGAAAAATAAAGAATAAACGTTATTTTGGGAGTTTTCTACATTACCTCTAAGTCGCAACCATAGAATAGCTTGAAGAACTCTGGGACTCTTCTGAAGTCCAAACTCTGATGGGACAGGAGGAATCGGTTTAAAACCATGTACATGTGGTCCTCTGGGAAAACAGAAACACAAAGGAAAAGTCAGCAGTGGCAGGATATTTAAAAAACATTCTTAAATATCAGGAGTCAAAGGACACAGGGACAAGCTCAAGTTCTCATGGATACACACCAGGTTTCAGCATCTGCTGAGCTCCTTTAGAGACGTATGTGGTCATGACGAAGGGAAGTCTTTGATTTGGATTATGAATCCCGTTCTTCACCGTGTCCATCAAGTACAGAAGCTGTTTGACCAAAAACAAACCGTGTCAACAATTCTGGAGGCAACTTCTCTCACATACACCTCATCCGTCCTGAGAGAGGTGTGAATTCACCACATACACAATGAGGATGCAGTCACTGCAACACTTCAGTCTGTCCTGAGAGAGGGATCCCACACATCTGTCTCTCTCTGAGGCTTCTATGTTGTTTACCTCTATTGTAAGGGTTAATTTTCTTCAAAGGAGTATGCTCTGCTCTCCCCTCTCTCTCTCTCTCTCCTTCTCACACAAACACTGACCCAGGTTCTTGGCTAACAAATGACGTATATGTGTATTTGCATGTAGAGCAGGGAAATCAGATCCGATCACAAGATTCTAATATCAGGCGTGGACACACGTACTTAGTGCTGTCCACTTGTATTTGAATCTCTCAGGACAGATGTTGAGATCACTAATGAAAGGGGCCTTATTCACACCCCACCTCCCTGTGACTTTACCTGTCCCTTCTCCCTGAACCGAGCGCCCTCCAGGTGTTGGTAGAAGCAGCTCAGAACGTGGTACGCTGCTGCTCGCACCTTCGGGTCGTAGCTACTCAGACACATTACTGTAAATCCCAGAGCATGGCTGGAAACAAACTTGAGGCAGTCAACCACACATTCTGTCAGAGAGAAGATAAAGAATACAACCTTTAATGATCTACACTGATGATGATGATGATGATGAGTAATGACAACAGAGGTAAAATATCCTCACCTGGCTGAAGTATGGTACTGAAGAGAGGCAGAAGAAAACAGGGATCATACACGTTCCCAAGGTCCTTCACTGGGTTGTTGTTGGTCAGCAGCTCACTGCCTTCCTGTAAGGAAGGAAAAACAAGCCTTTGATCAAATCATCCCAATAACAAAACCACTGTCTCACTTACTACTAATGGTATTTCACCAAACAGAAAAACTACTTTTCAAAACATGTCGATAATTTGGTATATCAAAATACAGTAAGTCCTTCTACAGATATGGGGCAGGAAAGTAAATAGGAATTAAGATATCAACCTGTAGGATGAGTCTTCGCCGCTGTGGAAATTGTGCGATACTCTGGAGCATCCCTTCAGGTTTCAGCAGAGCCAGCAGGTCGTCGGAGCTCGCCTGCTTCCACAGAGACGCTCCCAGACTCGTCCTGGTCTTGTGATGCTCCACAGCTGCTGCGCCCCACAGGAAGGACCTGCAGCCGAAAACTCAGGGTGAGTGTTTGCATTAAACAAGCGCACTTGTTGAGCATGTGCAGAGATATAGACTGTATAAAAAGATCACTGGCACAACAGCTCCACAAGGGAAGTCGGATCATTTGATCGCCCCCTGGTGGCTGGCTGCAGTATAGGTCATACTCCCCATGTCAGCAGATGGGACACAACACAAAAGGTTTGTTTTTAGTTATTTGATGCGATAAAAATGTGGTGAAACGTCATAATCGACTTGTGATTGGTCAAACAAATGTATTCGGAGGACCTCGATACCGCAGCTTCACCCACTACACAGACAAGTAGTGGGTGACAAGTGGAGACCCGTCGCCCATTGTTATCTAAGGTCTATGATGCAACATTAAAAAGAATGAACATGACTTACTGAAACTTCAGCAGACTGACTTGGTTTCTTTCGTATTCCTGAAGAAGCAGTAACAGCTTCTGATCTGCACCAACAAAACAAAATGTGAGAAACAACAACAACCACAACGACCGTGAAAGTCTTTAGATTTCCTGTTTTACCTGAAGTATTCAGCGTGGCTCCATATGCTCCCAGTAATAACACAAAGTGACTGCTGTTACAGACTGTTGGACATTTCCTCACCAGACAGAGAAGAAGAGACACTAACGCTTCTGAAATCACAACAAAATGAACATGTGTATAATCAGCGGTGTAGGACGAGAGCTTCATGTTTGTAACTTAGTCTATTTTTATGTACGGTACCTTTGGCTTGACCTTTGCTGGGCTCTTCGTCCGAGTCGAGCATGGTGGGCAGGAAGAGAGAATGGCTGCTGGTCATCATGTGAAGGGTCGACAAAGGTATCAGATCCTTCTGGACTTCACTGTCGCCATACATCACTTTCAACAGGCCGCTCAAAGTGTCCAGGAAGTGATGATCTCTGTACCGATATCTAGGGAGGAAGAATATTTCTGATAAACTTTTGAGCAATTTTTATCAAATAGAGAAACAGATTCCGACAGAAATCTTACTTCAGTCCATTCTTGACAAAACTGTTCCATTCAGCTGCAGTGATGTCTTCGGCTGAAGTCTGCGTGAAGAAGACTCATTAATGAAATGCATGAAATGATGCCAGAAAATGAAGAGCATGTGGGAGGAGAGTTCACCCACTAGGAGTCTCTGCAGCCGCTCCAGGATGCTCTGTTCCTGCTCTGACGGAGAAGCAGCCTGATCTTTACAGTGACTATAAGAGCCGGTGAGACACTTGACGGCAGCAGTTGTGACAGACTTCCTCCAGGTTTCTAGTTCTTCTGGGAAATCGGCCAGTTTCTCGGTGATAACGTCTACAAGCTGCCATCTGGGAGAGAAAACAGTTAATAACTCGTGACAGTGATAATTGACTTTATATTAAGAGCTAAATATTACCTTTCAAAACTGTCCACTTTCTGAAGAGCATTGGGAAGGTCTTTGATCAAATCCCTGATGTCCTGGGTGTTTGCAGAGAGTTTGATCAAACTGGCGAGAGCTTGAACAAACTTGGCTCCAGAATCTTCTGTCAGGCTTCCCAGAATGCACTGGGTCAACTTGGGGAGCAGTTCTTTCTTTAGGGAATTTAAAACTTCTTTTTGCACTATAAAAACACATAATGGACATATTTTAACTAATGAACAAGATAACAGCGACTAAACCCTTTTAATTTATGCTTCAAGACAATGGAGAACTTGATTTAGTACAAACCATCTTTGGGTCTGGCCGGGTCCTCCCTACTTGCCACCTGTAAGTAGGTACTGATCAGTGGAAGGAATGTTTCTGTCTGGTCTGAGAGCTGCTTCATGTTTGCAGGCTCTAAGCACCACACCTCAAAGCAGAGGCGGTGGGTGGAGGAGTTCTGCAGCAGCAGAGCGCTGATGGCCTGAGTGTCTGAGGCCGGCTGCTGGAGACAGTGCAGCAGCACGTCAGTGTGGATGAGGCGGGCACTGCCGGGCTCGCTGGACACAGCCTGATGCAGGAACTCTTCCAGCGCAGGACTGGAGCAGGACAACAGCAGCGTGCTCAGGCCGTGCAGGTGCGCCTGTGTCAGAAAGATGCTGTGGTCCTGGGTGGTGTTGGATTTACTCTCTGTGAGGATCTGCAGTGCTGCATTACCGTAGACACTCAGCTTGGCTGGTGTGCCCTTAGTGCCGGGAGAGATGAGGCTCTCCTGAGGGAGGAGCAGCAGCTTGTACACCACCTCCCTCAGATTCGAAGGGTCCATGTAGCTGTGCAGAGACAGGAGGGCATGAAAACTTCGGGACTGTTTCTTGGCAGCCTGAGAGCCCTTCTCAGTTAACTCCTTGAGAACAGATCTCTCTACCGCCCCCATGTAGTTGTGTAGGAGCTCCAGTTGACTCAGGTCACGAAGAACGGGGGCGCTGGTCTTCAGCAGGGCCAGAGTGTTATCGGTCAGATGAGCACACAGATGCTTCAGTCGGACAGGGTTCAGAGTGTTTGGAGGCAAAGCAGAAGACTCCAGAGCCAGAAACCACTGCTCCAAACACGGTTGCTTGAAGATCGAGCCAAGAACCGAAACAAGCATCTAAAAAGGAAAGGAGGCCATATTAGATATACTTAATCTAAAAATAGAAATGAATGTAATGATATTTGTCATGGTGTCAGCAGAACTGATTTCACATAAAGTCAAGAACAAAAGCTGAACTTTGTCTAACCTGCTCTTTATTGGCTTCTACTGCGGGGGACTGGTTGAGTTCCAGGAAAAGCTCTGATCCTTCTTGGAGGTTCTCCGCTGCTGCTGGCTCCATTTCCATGTTCTCCTCAAAGCCTTGGAGCTTCATCACCAAACCCTGGAGTTGTCCCATCACGGTCGTCAAAAGGGCAGCGCCCGTGTCTTTGGAGAACTGCGGCGAAGAAACACGATGTGCTGTGGATATTTTTAAACTTGGAAATGCATTGAAAAGCGACCTCGTCTTGTGCTCTCTCTTACCGTGCCAAAGTTTTCCACTGTTGATTTGATGTAGAGTAGGATCTGCTTGATTGCTACTTGGAACTCATCCATCGACATGAGGGCTACAGTTTCTTCCATGTTCTTCCTGAAGGTTTCTTCAAGCAGGGTGCTCGGTCCCTGGCTATACGCAGCTTTCATTAGTGCAGTGTATGAACTGGAAGTGGCCGATTCCTCTGAAAGGCCTTCAGAAGACTTGAACTGCAAAGGAAGAGAGAAATATAGTTTTTCTACTAAAAGAAATTACATCCCTCCTTCAGTTAAACTGTCTTGGTGTTACTAAAAACTGACCAGGTCCTCCTGGCTCTGTTGTGGCAGCCACTTGGAGTAATACTGATGAAGGTCTATGACGGCACGATGAGGAGAAGCCGACGGGTTGGAGGCTACGAGCTCTTTGTCATACTGCAGCAGAGCCAGGCAGAGGGGCAGCGGCTCTCGCTGACAGTGCAGCACGTCAGTGAGCACAGCGGACAGGTACTCATGCACAACACCTGAGGAAAGAAAGGATGTAAAAGAAAATGAAGGTGTGCATTAACACAAAACTCATCTTTTACCATTTCTGCTACAAAACAAATTGCTCCACTTTTCCCCTTTCAATTCACAGCCATTTGTCCAAATCTATGGTTTACCTTTGTTTTCTGGCAGTTTGTTCCGGGCCTCCAGGGCAGCAGGTACCACCACACTGAAGGGGAAGGTTTGAATAATGAGGTCTTCACTCAGAGACGGCCCAAACTCCTCCATCTCACCGTCATTTCCCTCCATAATGACATCAAGCATGTCCAGGACATCTACAAAACATGTATACATAACATCAAACACGTTCCAGAAACGAAGCTTATTGTTAGAGGAAAATCTGCTTTGATTAGAGTTCATATTTAAATGCTCACCATCGATGTGAGAGATGGGGATACTGGCAGCGTCCCCCTCCTGGTTACTCAGGTTAGCCTGCAGGTAAGCTGCCTCCTGCACCAGACTGGCAACCTTATCTGTGTAAGTGTAGGAGCTGCACACAAGTTTCACCAGCACCTAGAGAAAGAGACCAGGAGTTTAGGATCAATCATAACTACGGTGTTATGATACAACATTTCATATTTTGTTGATTTAAACAAACTCACCCTCTCCAAGAACAGGATGACAGTCTCTTGGTGCTTTGGCTCGACTCTGGTCAGCTGATCGAGCCAGAGATTGAGCTCAGTCCAGTTGTACTCGAACACGCCACTGTCCTTCAGCACCTGAATACGAGGCAGGAAATACAGAACAGCTGTTCATGATCCCTGAAGCTGTGATTCAGCAATACTGTCGGGAAGAGTCTGGCAAAGTCAAGTGTGAAACTTGGACAGTTAAATATTAACAGAGATAAAATGTCCTAAGCTGCTCTCACTTTATCATCCTTAGAAATATGCAGTTTCACAGCAGTTATATTTTGCTTCAGGACAAAGTTATTTTCTTAAATGTATGGACTGAACAATCTTCCAGAGTAGCATAGGAATGGCTCACATGTTCTCTAGAAACTATTCTGTTAATATTTAATAATAAATACCTCAAACTCTGGTGATTCATTTAAAAAGGGTATTTTAGTTCTTGCTACTCTCTCATTTTGAGATAAATTCCACTCTAAATTGGGTTAAATATTAATAATCAAGTCAAGTTGGTAAATTTGATGTGAAGTTAAAAGTAAAATTTGGCGACTTTTGTGCAAACTGAGAGCAAATGACGATACGAAGGGGAAATGTTTCTCACTTTGAGAACCAGCATGCGTGTGGAGGTCTTCAGGTGGCTGCTGCTGCTGCTGACAAACATCTGGAGAAGCAGATACAGCACCGACTTCTCTGCAGACGGAGACTCAGTATCTGCAGCGTCCTGAAAAACAAACAAACATGCAGATCACATTATAAACAACACTGATTACAAAGCAAACATTCTAAACAACAATAAATTATATAAAAAGGACTTCACCTGTATCCGGAACCAGGAGAACTTGCTCGCAGGGAGATCAAGGGCCAACTGCAGTATCTGATACTGCAGCACTGGAGGGACTTCTTGTCTCATTCCTTTCTCTGACACGATGCCTAGAGGGGTAAGGACAATCATTTAGATTTGATCGCTAAAGATCATGACAATATTTAAAGTTTCATCCTCTCAAAACTATAACGTCACCTTTAAAGAGCTTGCTGAAGTCAAATTTGCACTGGTTGACCAGATGTGGCACCACTCTCTGGTAAAGACAAATGACCTGAAGGATCAGAGCCTTGAGCATGATGACCTCAGCTGTCTCCGCAACTGCAACATAAAATACACAAGTCCGTCAAATTCCTTTGTTTAACAAGATTGGATTGGATTTGGATTCAATTTTATTGTCATTACACAGAGTACAGTTACAGAGGCAACGAAATGGAAGACTCATGGCAATAAACAATATTCATGCACTGATCATGTTATTTACCAGGTTCTTCCTTTTTATTATCCGTCTTTTCAGAGCTTCCTTCTGTTTTGGTCTTTTTGTCTTCGCCCTCCGTCTTTTCCTTCTTGCTGAGCGACTGCCACTTTGCAACGATGCTCGTCATATCAGGCAAAATCTGGAGCAGAGAACAAAAACAGTGAGGTGTTGAATGCAACATCATTACTATTTGTTGTGTGTTTAATGGCGGCACTTTCCCCGAGCTTACCTTGCTGAGAGTCTCCCTGTACTGTTCCACCAAGTCCACCATCATGTCAGCAGTGTAAACATCAGAGCTGTGCACCTCCAACAGGTACTCGATGTTCTTACTGGCTCTTTTCAAGAAGAAGTTCGTCATGGACAGAGTTGTGAGCTGCACTCCTGTGTTGTTGAACTGTCGGATACAAGAGGGAAACACATCCAGGTTACTATACATTTAAAAAAGTTTTCGATCCATTGTTGACTGTATTAAAGGATTCATTTGATGAGGGCTCAGTCACTTACACTCAGGCCCTGTGTGAAGAAGGCCTTGTTGCAGACGGGAGGAAGAGAGACCACCATCATCATGGAGAGGAGGCGAGGGAGAGGGAAGACCTCAGAGCTTTGAAAGACTGCAGAGAGCTCCGGTTGGGCCTGGTAGATCTGACAGGAAAATGAAAAGAGGAGCATTCCTGTCTTTTTCAAAATGAGCCAACACGGTATTTGCTAACACAGATGTCTCAAGATAAATAATAGAATCACACAGTTGAGCACATTTACTCAAGGCCAGGCCCACGAAACTCCATCTACTCAATCAAGCCATAAAGCTACGGCCACACTACGTGGATTAACACATCGGTCGTAATAGCAGGTTTGTACCATATTTGTTGACATGCAACAGCTGGAAAATCCAAACACACCCCAATTAAAGCACAATTAAGTCTGCTAAATCAGTGCCCAGAATACACCAGCTTATTTTCATAAAAAAATTATTCTCTGTGAAATCTGTAAAAGAAGGTGGAGAAAGAAATCCTGGGTTGACGCCAAAATGTAAAAGGTTCTTTCATGGCTCATGTCCAATGCTTTCACCAAGTTTTTTTGAAAATCCATTCAAGTCGTTTTTGTGTAATCCTGCAGACCAAAGTCCTTAAAAAATTACCTTTTTCAGGAGCCTGACATTGTCCTGCCAAGCACTTTTGAGACGGGGTGCGTATGAATACTGAGTTTCCTTGAAGTATCTGGCCAGAATATCAGGACTGGCTTTGAGTATGTTCACCACCAGCTCGGCCACCAGTTCATCTTCGGTCGCCTGCTTCAGCCCGACCAGGAACTGAAGTAACACGATGTTACCAGCTCTGGAAAGAAAGAGAAAGAGAAAATCCAGCATCAGCATGAGGAGTTTTCAGAGGAGGATGAGGTAAACCCAACATCCTACAGTTCACCTACCTGCCAGCGGTGCCGAAGCTGGCATCATGAAAGGTGATGCCATGTTTACGAGAGCAACACACGTCAACGAGGAAACTGTGAGCCAGATCCCGGATGACAGATTTCCCAGCATGCTCTGAGTTCTCCACCACCTTCAAAAAGTAAATTAAAATGTGTCCCACAAGTTAAAATTTGACAGAGCCTTCATTTAAATGAACTCAAAAACATAAGCAAACATCTTACTTTGGTATCATCAGTGGTCGCATCAACAATCCCGTTCCACTTATACAGAGAAGCGATGTTCGCCAAAACAGCGGCGGTGAAAAAACGCACTTTCTGTGTTTTACTCAACATCTTGTTCTGTAAAACCTGCAGAATGAGAAACAACAATAAATATAACCATCACATCTGTAGCTACTAGAGTTGTAAATGTAGAGATTGTGCTGCTGAACACTTACTCTGGTCTTCAGTGTGGACAGGATCAGATCCACGAGAGACATCCTGTCCTCCTTCAGACCCGTACTCATGATCTCTGGCAGGAGCTCTGACACAGCAAATTAGAAAATCATCAGCGCACTGGAGGTTTGATTGTTAGTCGTGTTGATTCCAAATCAATATCTCAATCATAATTACCTTTGACCTCTAATATCTGTCCAACTGTCACATTATCTCCAGACACCAGAAAAGAGAGAACAAACTGGATGTAAGCCATGCGGACATCAGGTCTTCCCTAGAAATGAACAGAGAAAAGTCTGCGTATGAACATCTCTGGCGTGTGTAGCCACAGAGAAATAAAGAACCGCACAACTGTGATACAAAAACAATGACTGCACCTTCTTGTCCCGTCTCTTTGCCAGTCCAGATAGAGCTTTGCTGATGTGAATGTGACTGAAGACTTCTCTGGCGGCTTCTGGGCCTTGAGACACCAGGGCGGACAGGAGGCCGAGGCAGTGACGGACAAACCTGTGCACAGGGGACACAACACAACATCAGCTGGACAGTAAAATACCTGTAGGCCAAGGGGACATGGGCCCCCGGGTGAAATGTGATTGGCCCCTGAAGTGAGCCTGTCAATGAATTTAGAAAAGATATTCAATGCTCAAGTCTAAATAGCTAATAGTAGAAAAGGAATGATTTTAAAATGCACCTGACTGAATCAGGAGTTGTGCATGGATCTTGGACATTTAATTGGCCCCTCAGTGTAAATTGTGGCCCCCTCAACAGTTCCTAGATCCGCCCCTGCTGTACGGATGTCTTCAAACCGACCTGTGATTCGCTGAGTGCAGAGATCCCTGCACAAGCTTTATGTGGCTGGAAACTGTCTTTTTCACGATGGCGCTGCCGACCATGTTGAAGTGGGACAGGTCGCTGGCTGTCCTCAGCAGGATCATCTCCAGACTCTCGAAGATCAGCATCAACTGGACACAACCACAGGATCAGACATTCATTTCAAAACACTCAGGCAGTCTCACACTCAGTAGCACTTCAGTTTACCTCCGCCTCCTCGTGCTTCTCTCCCTCCAGCAGCTTGAATATCTCTGCACACTCCATGGAGATCTTAATGTACCCTTCCACCACATCGTACAGGTCTGAGGACGGCAGCCTCTTGGCGATGGAGATGAACGTCTCCAGTCCTGCAGGAGATGGACACATGGAGGTAGAAGCATGCATGAAGGAGAGATGGGGCTCGAACGCATAAAAACACCATGTTTACATCCACTCACCCTTCTTAGCGGTGGTAGCTTCCTTCAGCATGGCTTTAAACACAGTTCCGTTAAATTCCGGGACTTTCTCCTTCTTAGCCGGAGGGTTCGACTCCGGAGAGTCTTCACTTTGGCGCTTTAGACCCATTTTTACCAGGTAGGGAAACAAAATGAAGGTTTTATATTTTATCTTCACTCATCTGCCTCGAAACTTCTGTCAGAATGACCCACGTTGCGGTGTAAACAGACAGCTGCGCGACGGAAATGTCGTCCGGGCGGAAACTTGTATCTGCTGAACTTCGGTTCCGTATTCTTTATTGTCCCATTCCCCTTACAGTTTTTCTCCATTGCTTTGGCTCATTTCACGAAACAGAAATGACATTCTCAAAACAACCCGTGCAAACCTCCAAACCACTGGGCACTTGTTCACAACAGATTGGAATATCTCATTCCTTTAATCAAATTGCAATTGTATTAGCACATCCTTGCAATGACAAGTACAATTTCCAACAGCTTGCACAAATTTCAAATGATTTAGCACACCTTTGCAAACGGTTAGGTACAATTGCCTTCATTTAGCCCAATTACCAATTGAATATATATTGCTGGTCAAAACTGACTGTCGCTTCTCAGTCAAGTGGTCGTTCTCTGCAGAACATGTTGGCATAATTTCATTGTGTACATCATCACCTGCACAATAGTTCACTCCACTGTCAAAATCGTACAGGCACATAATACCATGAAAAACATCATGGTATATACTGTAATAAAGATATCTTTGACCATTGGCTAAATTTTCAGGTGCAACAATTTCCATGGCAGTATGAGTTCAATAAACATATTTTATGTGAATCCTTGAATAAATCTTTTTTCAGTTTGATACACATAATATTCTGGAAAGAAAACATCTACTGTAACCATTCAGTGACCATTCAAGGACTGAGCCAAGATTGAAATGTGCACATGAGGGATATTTCTATGGTCCACTGCCATACTGACAAAACATCTAAACATTTTGACCTGTAGTGTTTAAACAGTGCCAAAGGGACTTTTCATTTTGGGGGCACTGACTATTTGTATGAGAAAAGGATTTAGTTTTGACTGATGAGTTGTCTGTTTTGGGAGAGATATGACCTTTTGCAGGTGTGCTATGGAGATTTGCTGAACCATCTATGTTATTTTGGCAAATGTATTTAAAGCTTTGAGAATGTCCTGCTTTTTCTGAGAGATGAGCCACAGCAATCAAGAAGGAAATTATCATTTTGGGGCACTGACTATTTATATGAGAAAATGATTTGGTTTTGAAACTTGAGTTAACTGTTTTGGGTGAGATATGACCTTTTGAAGGTGATCTATGTAGTTGTGCTGAACCACATGGGCTATTTTGCCAATTGCACTTAGAGCTCTGAGAATGTCCTTTCTGTTTCGTGAAATGAGCCAAAGCAATGGAGAAAAACTGTGAGTAAAACCTGTGCTTCCTGCTCCATCAATAAATAAAGATTCTGAAAGTCATTATAATGAGAAACTAAGTTCAATGCACCTTTCTTTTAATATTCATCCTACAATATATAATTGAACATATCATCAATTACTGATGCTAAGAAAAGATCAAATGATTCTTTCTTCATCCCACTATGAGGACATTTAGTACATAGTCAAAAAATATACATAAATAAGTAAACAAGCTATATAAGAGCAAGGGAGTATACAATAGAAATATAATGGAAATTATATATACAATTGAAACAGAATTTATACAGTGCAATGCATTGCACATTGCCATTCATAGCCATTGAATTACACAGATAGGAGTGAGTATTAGATGGATAATAAATATTGTAAGACAAATCATAGAGACTCCATCTTTCCTTTCAAAACGTTCTAATTGGAGGCACCTCCCTGTGGAGAGACGGCTGCACAGCACCTGGTCCAGTTCATTTTTTTTTAATGAAATCCAGGAGTAAATCATCAAGTCACTTTTTGAGGAGAACTGCAGAGGCCTTACCTGCAAAAAACAAGAACAATTTAATAAATAAGCAAAAGCCCAGTTCCCATCATCTCTCAGTAGCCTTTGGGAAAAGGAGCTAAGTTGGAATCTTTCGTCTGAGGAAACACAAACTGACAGATCAGACTTTTCAACTTCTTTCACTGACTTCACCCGAGGCCGCCAGATCATGAGCGAAACAACACTGTATAATAACTATCACTCATTCACTCGTTATTAATATTTGAAAACATTGTATTTCTTTATGGTCTTCACTCTCCAACACGCCTTGTTTTGGTTGCAGTCACATGCAGCATAATCACTTTTTGCCGAGACCATGCAGACATAGCTGTGGCTGAGCTTTGTAGCCTATTTGAAGAGTGTGTGGTTGTGAACCAATGTGGAGCCTCAGTTATTCTTTCAACATACTTTCACAGACACTGCCTGGACGTATCTCAAAGCTGATGTTTAACTGATAAGAACCCTGAAATATAAAACCTATTTCTGTCAAGCCGTGGTCGCCTCTGTATTCCAGTCTTGCTTTGAGAACGCAATTATATATTTGTTAGATGGTTATGATGAGGGATCAGATGAAGCAGTTATTGTGGTGACTGCCCTTAAAACCTCTACTAGTGGGTTTGCACTATTGTGTCCAAATGACACAGAAAGACACACAACGTTGATGATTCAGTGCAGTGGATGTGGTGTCAAGTTCTCCACACAAAGGAAAAGGCAGCTTAGATTAGAATACGCAGTGTGTGTTCCTTAAAAATATAAAGTTACTTGACTCAATTTGGTTGTCGTTTAATCACATGGCCACCAGGGGTCCCTTTTGCTTAGGTTGAGAGTGGACTTGCAGGTCGACTCTCACACAACAGATTAAATCCAACAAGAGGCTCAATGAATCAAACACAGATCTGCTCAGCGTCACATTGTAAAACTGTGTAATTATTGCGTGAAGCTTCCAGATTCACTTGAAATATAATTATAACCCAGTGAGGTCGGGCCTGCAGGTCGTCTGCTATTGTCTGGGATGTAACTTGTTGGGATCCTGGTGATTTGATTACAGCTCACTGCTGCGCCTGCTATGAAAAAAACATCAGGCTGTGGTGCAGGAACTGCCGAACTCTGCTTTAAAGGTATCTTTAGAACAAATGGGACAAATTCAATTCGATTTTAATTGTAAAGCGACAAATCATAATATACATTATCTCAATGTGCTTTAAATAGAAGGTCGAGACAATATGTTTTCAGTTTTCTTTTCACATTTACAACAAATAATAGCAGGATGCATTAAAGAAAAGGACAAAATAAATACAATTCAAACAAACGGATTCATACAAACAGTGTTGGAAGTTGCAGTGATCACTTGGAAGACCCAGATAAACAGGACAAAACAGAAAGAGCATAAAGAAGTAAATAAAAACAAAAATAACATTCATCAAGAAAAACCCTGGAACATGATGAGACGTCATAGTTCAAATAGGGTTCCATGAGTTTGTAGAATTGGTTTGTTTTCATATTCAATGTACATGTAAGGAAGCACGTCTGTAAAATACACAGTTCACTATCTGTGATATGACAGGGCAGACAAAATAAAACTTAACTGTAACTTGATAATCGTTTTCTAGGATTTAATTACAAAGATCCATGAGTCTTTTCCTCGAGATGTGTTTCAAACAGACAGGAACCCATTTAGTTTGGAAAAGTTGTGACAGTGTTATTCACAACTTTTCTTCAGGTTTCACAGATTAGAAAATGAAATTGTGACCTCGCTTCTTCTTCTTGTTCAGATGCGACGTTTGATTGTCGGCTGGTTCTCAGCTACTGAGCCTGAGAGGCATGAAACAACAGATTGAAGAGTTATCTTTAATCACAGTGGAGGGCAGTAAAAACTGTGATGGATAATATAAAAAGAAATCAAATAAAAAAATACATATCATGCTGGAGCTGAAATCAGTCATGCGGAGCTACAATAAGACCAGTGATCCCCTTGACAGTCCAACCTGATGGAATCTCTAATTTAGATTCTCTCATCACAGCTAAGATTTAAAATGACAGCTTGTTTCAGTATTGGTGCAAACACAACCCCTTGAATTTAGATGATGCAACTTCTAGATATTATTCAGCATGTTTTGCTGGTGTCTTAACTTTACAACTGCAAAAGCTGCTAAATGCTAAATAATAAAACTAAACCCCTCACTCATTTACTTTTAGGTTGCACGGAATTTATCTTAATCACCTTATAAGAAAGGGTCTGGATCCATTTGTTGTTTTTCATTTTGGGGAATTCTTTGGTTCCTGCAGCCCTATCACAAACGTTGGGGGTGAGGGGGGGTGGTGGGGGGGGGGGGGGGGGGGGGGGGGGGGGGGGTGAGGAGCCTTCCTCCTTCATCTGAGGTCGAACTGACCTTGTTTTGTCAAGAGGTTCCTCCTTGAGTTCCATCCATTATCCATTATCCATTCAGTTCATCCTTTCATAGTCATGGGAGTGGGTGGGTAGGTAGTGGGGAGGGGGGGCAGGAGCTGACATTGGGTGAGAGACTGGGGAGGGGGGGGGACACACCCTTGACAGGACACCAGCTAATCACAGGGGCAACATTTTTCTCCAATTAACCATGTCTTTGGAAGCCGGGTATACATGAAGGAAACACACGCAGGCCCAGGGAGAACAGGCAAACTGGGATTTGAACCAGGAACCTTCTCGCTGTGGGGCAGTAGCGCTAAATGCCAACCGCCATGTGACCATATTTCATGGACATGTGACGTTCACTGTCGATTATTGGAGTATTTGGTTAGAGCACCGATGTAAGGTGTCTGTGCCATATCGTAGTGTTTTGCTTCAGAGGACTCAGACGCTCAGAAGATATTTGTCTGTGCTGCAGAACCTGTGAATTGGAACCTTAATGCACGAGAGAGAGAAACCTGAGGTGCGGCCTCTTTCCGACCTGCATGATGCTGCCGTGCTCCTGCAGTGGGACCAGGCCCCAGCCGGTGGAGAGAGGAAGCAGGAGTGGCACAGCTCTGCAAAAGCCTTTTCTGTTCCATAAATGCCATGTTTATTTTGGAAGTTCTGCCCTGATGTGCTCTACTTCCTCAAACACCATCTCGCTGAAGACGAAAATGTTTGGTGCACAAAGCCCGTGACAGCTCTGTCAGGGATGATCAGGCCTTTTATAGCCCTGGGAAGCAGGAGCCGGATGCTGAGCAGTTCAAAGAGGTCTGAGCCACGTGGAGCTGTGCAGGCAGAGTGATCATGTCAGCAGAAGGCTGAACTTCTTCCCTTTCTTTGCTGTGGAAAAGAAAAAAAAAAAGTTATTTACGACATTGGTTCCTTTTCATGCCACAATGTGCTACACCGCTCAGCTCTGATGTACGATGGAAAAACCTTCTCAGCAGCACGGCAATTGAGTAAAGTATAATTTCTCTGAACACATGAATATGGATATATTTTTTACTATTAGTTATTATGTTTTAAGCTTTAATGCGACGCTTCAGAGGTTTCCATTTCTATTTCGCGTAAAACACACACTTAAAGATTACACCCTGTGCGCTTTCTTCTTGGTGCAACGGTAAATCACAAGGCTATGGACTATACTTATGTTGACTTCTTCCAGTAAGATGCCAGCCTGGATGTGGATGGAGATGCTGGGTGGTTTCCAGCGAGCTCTGTTCCACAGCTGAAGCCAGTTTGCCGAGCCTTTTTTCACCACAGTGCACCAGAGGCCCTCCTTTGAGGTCGCCGTGCTTCCGTTGCACGCCGCTCCGAGCTGCTCGGGCCCTTTTAAACAATAACGCCACGGCCCGGCGCTGTCGAGAGATCAAAGATCACCCCACGCCTAACAAACAGCTCGACACTTGGCCTATCAGAAGACATCTGGGAGCGGTTGGCTGCAGCTGTTGGTGCATGTCCACACCCCTCAAACAATCATGACTCCGGGGGCCAGATGTGGAGCCCATCTCACGTAAGGGACAGATGTTTCTTGCTCCTCGGAGCCTCTCACCACAAGAAGACGGAGGATGCTTTCTGAAGTCCTATTAAATTTAGACTGTTTGTGCTGCACCCGGATTGGGTTTGGTGTCGTGGGATGTGCCACCGGCTTGTGGGTTGTCACTATTCAGCAAAGCTAATTGAAAACAGTGCCGCTTCCAGAACTGCTTATGGAAAACAGTACTCATCTTTTTTTGTTTTTGCCCCAGAATGGGTGAGTGAGAAACCACTAAACATCACCTAGTCTGACCCGACTGATGCTATCGAGGCTGAGAGGTTGTTTCTTTCTCATCTCGTACATAATGAGCACTCATATTGCAGCTCTAGGAATATTCTGCCAAAATCGGATTCCTGCTAAAGTAGTTTTATGTTCACCACAGGGCACAGCCGCGACATCTCATAACCTCCCAGTGACAAGTCTCAGCTGCTCCCCGGGGGTTTCGTCTGGGAGATTGTTTTGTGCGAAAGGAATACAGAGAAAAGTGACAAAGCCACAGCAGAACAATGCTCCTATTGGACGGTTTAATGTGAAGCACTGCATCTTATGAAGTGATATATCCTATTATCTGTGCTGTTTATCCTCTGGAGGCCCACGGGGGAGCTGGAGCCAATCCCAGCTGACGTTTGGCAAGAGGCTGAGTAAACACTGGAGAGGTCACCAGTCCATCGCAGAGACAGAGAGACAAACAACCATACACACCTTCAAATTAAGAGTCTCCAATCAACCTAACCCCATCCTGCATGTCCTCGGACTGTGGGAGGAAACCGGTTTACCCAGAGAACCCACAGCAAACACAAGGAGAAGATGCAAACTCCAGTTTTAAAAAGTGCTACAACCACCACAACATGATTTCAATGCAGAATCTTTCAGAATATGTCACTATCCTGTCACATATTCTCTACTATGAGCCCATTTAGAGGTTTCTTTAAATATAATCTAATTAATTTTTCTTTAAATTTCATTTTAAGCTGCTCTTATGCTACTTAAAAATGTGTTCTTTCATATGAATTACACTTTTAACATGTTTTTATTTTGATCATTATTGTATGTAAAGCACTTTGAGCTGCTTTTCTAGTATAAAATTACCTGTATTCATCTAAAGCACAAACATAAACAGCTTGCACAATGATGAAACTGCATTATTCTATCTGACATAATAAAAGCAAACAACAACATAGACGACATGCATGCAGGTGCAGGAGGGCAGAATTGCAATAGCAAGATAGAGGGAGATGCCAGCAGACAGTGAGGGAGGTTCATCACAGAGACAATGTGCTTAAAGAGATGAAAACTGATCAACCATTTGTTCACATGAATAAAATGAAATCGGTTTTCCAACAGGTGATGCTGTACATCGAGTGTAGTGGAATAATTCAATCCCCTCTCTCACTCTCTTGAATGAAAGGTGCTCTTGTTCTTGTGTTGCCGGAAAATGGTTTGAGCAGAGGAGCCGGGACGTAAAACCATTTATAATCTTGTGCTTAAATCAAACATCTGCGTTCATAATCATGTTTCTCAAACACAGCAACTTTTATTACCCGCTAATGTTCGATTATCAGCCAATCCGATCACTGCGCCTCCATTCATCATGTCTCTGTCCCACTCAGTCACACAGTGAGGAGCACGGGCCATGAGTGCTGGTGGCTTTGTGTCCGTGTCCAGCCTCGTACCCGTGGACATGTAAAGTTAATGATACATAGACATGAAGAAACTCACAGAGTGATTGCCGGACTGACATATTAATGCACTGGATGTGATTCTAATAGCAGACCCGAGGTTGTCTGGAGAGAGTCTTCCGCTACCGCCGGCTCCCTGCGGTGATTAGAAAAACACTGATATTACACCCTGTTATTCTTTCCCTCCGCTGTCTCTGCCTGGTCCCTCTCTCTGCACACCATTAAAACAACATCTTTGGCCCGGGCTCGCCGTGCACGACATCGGAAGCAATGTTTAGAGGGGTACCCTCACTGTGACCCCCCCGTCCTCCCACTGTTCTCATGAATGAAATGGTTTAGTTCCCTGCATCAAAGGGAGTTCTTCTGTTTATACTGGCTTTTACTTTGTGTGTATCTCTTCCTCAGCTTTTCCCCTGCAGTGCGAACCTGCAGCCGTCTCAGAAGCCTCGCAGGCCCCCGACAACATCAGTGCACTTGTCTTGCATTTGTCTTTAAGTCTGGAAGTAGATGATTGCGGAAGTGTTATGCTTGCCACTACTTGTGTCATCTCTCTGACATAAGTCTGTCCTGCAGCTGCCTGGTGGTCCTCAAAGAGACGTAAAGTGAAGCCATGCCTGCACGCAAAGGCCTTTAAATGTTGCCGGACAAACACCTGTCAGAAGAGGTCACTGAATCTTGGCCTCATTACCTGTGAGATCCTCTCCTCTTAAGACAGTAGATCATTGTAGAGCTGTGATAGAGGGTACATGAGGAGAGTTCAGCTGCTGTCCCTGTGCATCCGTCAGTAGATGTGGAGCAGCAGCTCTTAATGTCAGTGATATATCTCTGTGGGCACATGATGTTTTAATTATCAATGAATCTAATTTATTTTAGGGCCACAAGGAAAATTTCTGAACGTGAGTCATTCTTTCTCAATTACTTTAGAAAAGTTTTTTTTCTTTCCACCTTAATTGAAATGTCCTGATGTATGAGGTTAAAATGTCCTGAAGACAAATGTCAAGATAATAATCGTTTTCATGGTAAACTAACATATAGCTTCCATTTTCTTTGATGATATTTAATTAAAAAATAATAGAAAAGAAAATACCTGGCTCCACATCTTGTGTGTAACATTTTCCATATGAAAGCATATACCGCTTTAAGAACCACCAGCCAGCCTTTATTTTTATTACTTACTTTAATGGCGATGGATGTTAATACAGTATGTGGGTCTGCACTGTGGTAGCAAGGCTGGGAAGCTGGTCTGGGATTCAACTAAGTGTTTCTTGGCAGGTTCTTTGGGCAGAACCAACCAGGAACAGACCACACAGGAGACTCAGAGGATCGTGTCCCCCTCAAGGAGATGGAGGAAGCTGGTTGGGATAAAAAAGAGGTTTCCACCAACGTCAAAAAACTCTGAAGTGGATTAATAGAAAAGACAAATCTGTGTGATAACATGGCAGATACGTTTTTTGATTCCTTTTCTTGATCTCTTGAAAAAATTGGGCAATATGTTTTATTTTATTTATCTTTCCTCATTGAGTATCTCTTCATTGACGTGCATTGAACGATTGAATATATTCATTGATAAAAAACTGCATTGCACACATGACACAGTGAAAACATCCGGGAGGATAAAAACAAAACCAAAAGCCCAGAGGCTCATTTCCTCTAGAATAACACTTAAAACACCACAAGATAGAAAACAAAACAAGACAGCAAAAGACAACACAGCAGCGTATAAATAGCAGAGGGTGGGTTAGCTATAACAGTATTATATTTCTTTGGTCGTATACAAGTTAAACCAAAAAATTATTTAAATATACTTCTGGATACTTTGTAACCACTTCTAAAAACTTCTTTGACTGGACTCAGTGGAAGTTGTGGTCAGATTACATTCACTGTACTGCTTCACTGTGGAGAAATGTATTTTGGAGCATTAGGCCATTGAATTGAAAAGATGCGACATTTGCCAAGCGACCACTTGTTAAAGGTTCAGTGTGTAGAATTTAGTGACATCTAGTGGTGAAGTTGCATGTTGCAGCTGAACAACCCTCACCTCACCCTCCCCTACCAGACATGACAGAGAACCTGTGGAAACCTTCAGCTGTCATAATAACTCAAAAGGTGTTTAGTTTGTCCAGTCTGGGCTACTGTAAAAAACATGTTGGCCTCCATAGAGAGGACCAACTAAGTGCATCTTTAGTTCATACTTCACGTAGACACTCCACACTTTGAGTCTTTGAACTCCATATGCTGCTTTTAAGTTATCATATGTATAATAGAAAAAAAAAAAAAGGCCCCAGTATACGACCCTGTGGGACTAAAAGGGTCCCACTCCTGTCTATAACGCCTCGTGAAAGAGGTCAACGCTGAGATTCAGAGTTAATCAAGTGTTTGCTGAGCGTCAAGTTTTGCACCAGCTTTCATATGATTTGGAAAACGTGGTGTTTGACTTTACTGACATGCAGAAGCCACGGGCCCCCCCCCCCCCCCCCCCCCCCCCCCGCTGCCCCAATCATCTGGAGCTTCCCCCGCCCAACTTTGATCTCACTATTACTGTATCCCCGACGACAGCCTCGCCATTTGTTAATTATTTGGCAGCAGGCGTTGGCTCTCGGTTCCTGAGCCGATGAGTCACAGAGCAGGAGAGAGAAAGACGCTGCAGGAAGAGGATCTGAGTTCAGAAACCTCAGGGAACTATCAAAGGCTGGGAGGAGGATGTGGTTATTTACTTCATCTGACATTATAAAATAATTTCTTTCGCCATTAAAATGATTACACTGTTATATTATCTGTAATTTCTGATGTGCGACTGTGCCTGGGTATTTTTGGTTGTGGGCTCGGCAGCTGGTTTACAGAGTGCTACTGATTATAGTGCTTGTGCAAACCGAAGCACATGTGGCCCGGTATCATAGCAGCTCGCTGAAGAACATCTGTGCATGACTAACTCTGAAACATGACATACTGATGTCGGATCTTCCCATGGGCCGTTTATACATTAGATTTACTTGCCCTCACCTTTATCCTCCACTCCTCCCATTGAGTGTGCTCTGGGGCTCTGTGGCGTTGCTCTTTAGCTTTGTTCCTAAACTCCTGACAAGCATTTATCATGTTCCCTGGGACCGGCTTGTTTTACACAACAGGCCGCGTTGCATGCAATCGCGGCTTTTTCACTCTGATGATTTAAAGTCGCGGGTCATAACTGACCAGCTGTCCGGACTTCAGAAAAATGGCTGTTACATGGTCACAGCTGCGTGTTATTGCCCTTTCATGTCACACTATTCCTGAGATTCTCACAGGATAAATACAAGATTCCTGCAGCCAACAGCTGAGCCAACGTTAAGGACAGGCCTTTGGAGCTCGGAGCCTCCTCTCCCCCCCCCCCCCCCCCCCGAGGACAAACACAACAGAGACATCGAAGACCATGGAGAAGATTTTTATAGTATTTATCAAACACTTTAGTATCGTTAAAAATCACTCAAAATCCCTGCCTGATGTTCTCAAGCATTTAGATGAATATTAATGCTCAGTATATATTTATGTTTGAATTTGCAATGCTCTCTGATGGAGTAAAACTACCCTGATTTAATTATCAAAGATAATCGGAGGCGTATTTTCTTTACAATTCTTTGTGAAGTCTTTTATGAAACTACTGCATTGTAAATTTAAGGATTTCACCCACGGGACAAATTCAGAGTTCAGAAAACCTTGGGGATGATTTCAGTTCCTTCAGGCCAACACGTTTCAAATGGCCTCTGTTACTTTCCCTAATCAGTGCTGATGAGGGATTAGCTCTGTTACTTTATTGTCTATAAAGATGCATGTTTCCAGCTGCACTTCAGATCTTCTCCTTGATTCCTGCCAGTGTTTCTGCTAATAGCTGAATGATGGTGACTACAGTGCTTTCTTCTTTGACTTTCCACCTGGAAGTTAAACCATGGATGAAATGCCCCGTATATAAAGCTATTCAATTTTGTCTTTTTATTCATCATAAAACATTTAGTGATTATCAACATCTTTAATATGCATGGTCATGAGGCGGCTGTGGCTCAGAGGGTCCAGCAGATATTAAAAAACAAGTTCTTAGGCAAACATTTTTTCTGAATTGCAATCCTATGAAATAATAACGGTATCATAGTGTTTTCCATGTGCCTTTGATTCATTTTCTTTCTCGAATTTTCAGTAACATAAATAAAAGATGGGTGGACAATGTGTAGATCTATATTTTTGGCTTTGTGCTCCTCCTTCATGAAGCTGTTCTGTGTTTGTGTCTCCATAAGGAACTGTTTACCCTCCATAACTATTCAGCCCTGTTTCTTGTTATGTAAATGTTTGCTCGTGAGCACGACCATATGGATCATGTGACCCTTATTGGACAGCGTGTTGGTGATTCCATCCACCACCCCCACCCCCCCCCCATAAAAAAAATTACATAACTGGCAAATCCACATTCTTTGCACATGTGTGTCTATTTCAGGCCGCAACTGCAGCAAGAAGCAAATAAATTCCATCGATATCTTCCACGAGGAAACTGCTCTTGGATCGTCAAGGCAGCGGCATTGCTCAAAGGAACCTTGGCAACCTCTGGTTCATATGGAGCATAATGAGACTGACACTTCTTTTGGCCACTGTGTGCATCGGGGCTGTTTTCCCACATGGACCTGATTTAAGGAGGTTAACTACATTCTCATAATTTTCTTCTTTTTCCCTGTTAACTCAAGCGTGGTGGTGCGGACGACGTGGCTACAAATCTTTATTTACTTTCCCGTAGTGATTATTCTTTGTCTGCATGTTGACATTGATCGACCAGATATTGTGAAATCCTCTTTTTGCAAGGGGGCTACAGGAGTGTAATTTATCGGCGATAAGAGGGTGTGGGTCATTTATGTTTCCTGTGGAACCAACTGAACGTTTCACCTCTGCCAAAGTAAATGATCACAGCAACAGACTCACAGGCGGAAAAAAATACTTTCCACTGTTATATGTTATTTCAGTTCATCCTGTCACTCCATATGTGTGATGTTTTGAACGAGCCCTTTTTTTTATTTTAGCCACCCTGGCTGTGATCTGCTCGTGTGGCAACGCAGGGCGAGCTCAGTCAGCGGCCGCCCTGGTGAGGACATGAAGGAATTTGCAGAGGTTGATACGTGCTGACCCTGATGCTGATTGTTCATTTCAGAGCCAAAGCTCATTGCTACGGTGTGACTCAAAACTCAAAAAGTATAGAGTCAAAAGTTTCTCAATTGACAGCATTGTGAAGTGGTGGAGTAATGGGATTAGAGAGGTTTTTTTTCCTTCTTCTTCTTCTTCTACTCCTCAAAGAAGTGTTTGCTTGAACAATTTAATTGTTTTGGGAATTCCCGGGCATCCCTCTCAATGCGCCGCATTCCTTTCCCCAACAGCATAATGCATTCCTGGAGACTCGCCGTGATCTCCATCAGAATAAGTTAGACTCCCTACAATGTCTGAGGAATGTCGTCCTGCAGGAGAACGACATGTTGGATGGCGTGATTGATAGCGTATTAATCAGAAAGCATTCACATGTGGAGAGCCACCGAATGGTTTTGATTTTTGCTGAAGTGGGTGTCATTGTTCAGAGCCAGACGGCTGTTAACTGGGTAAGAGGCCGGAAGCCGATCTCCTCCTGCAGTAGTAGTTCGGAGCAATGACTTTTTAAAGGAGAATGTAAGATATGATTTAAAAAATAAATGATATAACTCAACCACACACTGGGGATATTCAGTTGTTACAGCAGCAGGCAGGTCAGAATGAGATAGACCAGACAAAACAAATATTTAAAAGGAAGGGTAATAGAATAAACATAAAAAATTACATAGTTTGTACTTTATAAACACTTTTCACTGTAGTAAGCACATTAATGTAATCATCATTCATTTATCTAAATACTCTGGCGACACGTTGAGGTGGAACCCTCATTATAGTTATACCAATTAAAATACTTAAAAAATAATTTAAAGTTACAATTTAAAAAATGTTATGCTTAGGTATGATACAACATTTTAAATAAGACCATTAGCTAAATTAAAAGCAGTGATATCAATACTTTGGTTCTTTAAGTAATGGAATCACTGAGCTCCCAGGTTAAATAGCAGGAGCAAGGTTTAATACCCACATCACGTCAGAGCCGTGTCTTCCAGCTGAAGAAATCCTTTTTGCTGACATGCTGAATTATTCTCCTGCTTTTTTAGCAGAGTTCATTTCCAGGCTTCCACTTACAAGAGGAACTCTCCACTAAACGGCTCCTGGGAAAATGCCAGCGGTGTTAATTATTTTAGTTCTTCTTCTTCATGTTGTCAAAAATATCAGATGTCAATTATTTTCTCACTGACTGCATTAGTTGGTGTGATTCCTGTTTTGTCTGTCCAATTAGCTGAATTTTGGAGAGCCAGCAAAGCGAAGGCACCTCATCTCGATCTTGTTATGCTGACTCTGTGCCTCTTCTTGCAGTTTTTGTTTGTTATTCAGCATCTTGCAATCCTGAAATCTGTCAGACTCCATTAAAGTGGAACCACAATTTCATTTTCCAATCCTGAAGACAAACAGATGGAATCCTGTAATGTAAAGGACACATCACTGCACATCACTGCACAAGGGTCATTTGAGTTTATATAACATTCTCTGAGGGCCATGTTTGAACACACGTTATAATGCGACGGCTGGAACTGCTTCTCTTTGGCCAGGTGTCTGATGTCAGATGGTACTGATGACGACGCTACTGGCAGCTGGTTATTAAGGTTTGGGTCTGTCAGTCTTTTAGAGGGATGAGTTGTTGCAAGAGCAAGTTTTGAGATCAGAGATGAAAACGTCAGTGCATGTCTTCTCAGAATGAGAGAATCCTCAGGACGATCATCTCGAGCAGAGGGAGGTTGTTGTACTCTGAGCTCGTCATCGCACTTCAGCTTGTGCCTTATGAAACGTTTCTGAGTCCTTGATGCCTGAAGGAGTTCTGCTAACTTATCGTTATATGTAGGCCTCAGAAAGCTGAGTGGGAAAAATGAACACAAAAGCTTTTCAGGGTCAACAAGGCAAATACGTCTTCTGAGTGAGGTTTCAGCTTCTTGTTAGCTTGCTCACTGCAAAACTTGAGTAAACATAATATTGTCACTTATTGGAAAAAAATTGTTAAAGGTTGTTTTTCCTTATTAACTCATTAATCACATATTTGGCTCATATAATATAGGAAAAGCAGTAGTGTTTCAGGCAGCTTGTAACAGAAGCACAACATTATATCATTGTTAATCAGACTTTCTAGCGTTTGTATGCCACACAACCATGTGCAGAGAAGTATTTTTATATATATATATATATATATAAAGCGTAGTTTTGGAGTATGATGGGATCTTAGGTTTGACGCAGTAACAGCAGAGTGACGGCAGGGTCACCTCTGTAGGCAGCTCTTTCAGATATATATATAAATATTTGTCCCTTTCATGTTTTAAGGGCATCTGCAGGCAAAATATAAGAGATATGGGACACAGCAAACTTTTAGCTTTATAGTCTTTTAATCTACTTTAAGTGTGTGTCCGAGAATTCAGGGACCATCATCATAATCATCAACTGTACTTACTCACTTTATACCATCACGGTAGCTAACATACTTTTCCACCACCAATAATCAGAGGTGGTTATATCACATTGTTTGAAATAAAATTACTCTGTGATTTCAGGGTCCAATAAGACTTAAGCTATATATATATATGTATGCTGTATCCCTTTTAACATGAAAGATTTATTGTAGTAATTTTCTTGTGTCAGGAAGCCGTAGTGACACTAAACAGGAATCTATAAATAGTATTTTACATCATGATTAACCAGAACATGACAAAGAGCTGGTAGTCACATAAGTTTTCTCGACCAAATGAAAACCACATGTGTGCAATATTTCATATATCTGGTCAGAACCTTGCAGCATTCGTCTATATACATACAACAGTGCATGGAGGTACATCAGTGCGCCTTAAACCAGTGGAAAACAAAGTTGCATTAACTTAATTCTGTCAAAGTGTGTAAAATAACGTCTGAGCTCGTCCCATTCACAGTTTCTAAAGGTAACGTTCATCCAGCCAAAGATCATGTTTCCTCAAATGAACAGGATCTGGAGGAAATGGTCTACTGGTGCTTCTGGTTTGTGTTTTGTCTCAGTGAAAATACAAGAGACTCGAGCTCAAGCTCCACCCAACCCACCCCCCAAGACTTAAAAACATTACCGGTCCATTGGGTTTTGATGAGGCTGCAGAAATGTGTCCTATTCAGACACAAACTGAGCCAGCAGCTTAACACTTTGGCAGAATGAACAAATATGAGAAATAAAATCTACTCTTTATTTGGCTTAGGAAAAACTTGAATCTTTTTATTGGGTTTGTCTTTTGTCTAATATAATAAAAAGAAAAGTTTAAATAAGTGATATAGAGGAAGACTATTTATTTATTTAGTTCAATTTAGTTTTATTTGGTCAACCACTCGACTGTGAATCAAAAAACTCCCAAGTTTTGAACCTTGTGCTTAAGTTTAATCAGTTTTATTATTTCCTTTATTAACTTGATAAATACAGATACATTTTTGAGGACATCTTACTCTGTGTTGAAAATCAGCACAAAGCTTGTGAACTACTGCTCTGCTTCAAAACTTTGCTTTCCATGTCTTAAAATTCAGACTCTGGTTCGTGCATGTTGTGAAAGAAAAAAACATTTAGAGATCGTCTCTTTTGTTAACAGAAGGTAAACTTGCAAATGCAAAAAACAAAATCCTTGTGAGTGGAACAAACATGACGTAGACTTCAATGATCTCTGGGTCAACTGTTGTACACAGCAAAATGGAAATCGATAAAAAAAGACCTTGAGAAAATTATAAGTTTGAGACCTCGCAACACAAAGAATTAGAAGGAACACGTAGGAACAGCTGAATCCTATTTAGCTTTCCTCTATTAATAATACATGTGATGGCTCAATAATTATGGACCTCATTGACTGTGCTGCAAAGCTGAGCTCTTAATGTCTTTCAGAAAGCATGGATCACATATTTATCCTTATTTTATTACGCTTCTTGTATCAGCTTGTGTGCTCTGTTGTTCTGGTTGATATGAATTCTTCTGGTCAAATTGGCTCGTCACAAACTTAACTTTAATCTCGAATAAACTCGATCTGTTTATTATTTCTAACGTGGACGTTCAGCAAGGCTGGAGGAGCCAAGCTGAGTGGTTTCCCCCGCTAATCCATGTCAAATGTTACTAAAATAGCCATCACAGAGAAATCACCCAGACCACAGCCCATGTGATGTGGAGAGCGTCCGACCTCAAAGTGGAATTGCAGATTTATCGACCATAACGGCACCTTGTTTTTTTAATTCTTTTATTTATTTTTTTATTTAGGATTCACAGGAGGAGTCAAGATGCTTTCAACCGGCAGAGAGCAGCCTGGACTCTGCTAATGGACGGAGTCAAGCATGAAATAAGAACATGAAAAATTCATTGCAATAGTGAAAGTTCAACTTGGGTAAAATGAATGTGAATTATGTTTTAAGATGTAAAGAGTAAAAGAAATAAATAAGTTGTACTTTTCTATCGGACGAAAGGACGGATGCCAATAAGCAACAGGTGCTCCTCTGATGTTCCGATGCAGTTGATCGGTCGCTCGCTGTTGCTTTTGCCGTCAGCGAATGCATCAGGTCTGACATTTTTAAATGAAGCTTTGGTGCATCTTTTCCATCTTTCTTCATTAATCACCATCAGGGGAAAAGTGAAGGGATTCTGAGCAGGATATTTGACAATCCATTGTCTTGTCAACAAAGCTGTGTTTACTTGCTAAAAGAATTTAATTAAAAAGAAAAGAAAAGTTTCAATATAAAATGCATCTTGATAAAGGCAGATTATTTATCATTTGTTTTGCTGAATAACAAACGGTGACAGATTATTGCTCGAAGACACGACTCCTGTTTTCTATACAACCCTGTTTTACATCTTAGTGCACTGACTTTCATTAGATGACTCATTTCTGTCTCATGCTACTCTGTTCAGTTGCCGTCACACACTTTGCACTCGCAGCTATGTTGTGCATGAAGAACACGATAATAATAACAACTGAGGGTTTCCAGGTATCAAGGTTGCTCTACAGAGGTGGGGAAAAAAGAACAAATCAAACAAACCAAGGACAGAAGATATAAGCCGGAATGCTAGAACTATGTCAAAGACCTTTTTTTTGTAAAGTTTTTAAAAAGAGTTGAGAGATGGGACTCTTGAGATCTCACTGTGGGTTTTCTGGGGGATAGTGAACAGACCTAGATCTGAGGATTGTAGGATCCAGGATGGATTATAAGGGTGGAGGAGGTCAGACAGGTACTGGGGCAGGTGAGGAGGGGGAAGATGGGTTCGGGTGGAGGTGATGTGCTGCTCGTTCGCTAATGGCGTGGATGAGGGTCTCTGCCACGGACTCTATAATTAGTTTTATTGATTATATTACCACCAGGCACAGTGCAATTATAATCTATAATGTCTGTCTGCTAGTTTCACCAGAGGCATAAAAACATTTACGGTTCAGATATTACATTTGATCTGTATGATTGTCCCAGTAGAAGTAAAGCTGTCGGCTATGCTGACGACGTGGGGGAAAAAAAAAGTGTCATCTGACTTTGTGTGTCCGTGTGGTGTGAGGTCTGTGAGTGTGTGGCATGTGTGTGTGTGTGAGTGTGTGTGTGTGTGTGTGTGTTTGCCTGCTCTGCTGTCACAGTAATAATGAGTAGCTGCCAGTGCTGGATCTCATTCCACTTGATGATACAACCGTTCACAGAGTGTGGAGACATATCTAGGTTACGCGGAGTAGAGTAAAAAAAAGGTTTAGCCAGCGAAAATGTTGAACTGTGGCGGGGGGGGGGGGACTGACCAATCAACTTTTACCCCCCAAAAAGTTTGATTTCACTGATTCAGCACAGCCAGAAGGATACAGCTACGTCAGTACTCTGCCAACTGGCTGCTACACACTGACAGTATTTGTCTAACAGGATTCTGTCACATTCTGTTTGTATGCCTCCCTGCAGGTGACAGCCAGGGGCCGAAGGGAATTTAGTTTCCAGGTGGTCCGGTGTCCGTCTGTGATGTTGTGAACACAATATGTCAAGAAGATCTTAAAGGAAATTTCTTCAAATTTAGCAAAAATGTTAACTCGGACTCTCGGACGAACCGATCCGATTTTTGTGGTCAGAGGTCGAGGTTTAGTGAACATCCCAGCAACAGTTCGAGGGAATTATTCCGTTCACTTACTGAGTAGATTGTGATGGTCGATGGTCAAAGGTCAAGATCCCGCTGACTTCATGAACGTAATATATCAGTAACACAGTGTCAAAACCATGATACTTAACAGAAATTCACTATATAGCTTATAGTAAACTCAAACTAATCCTGATAAAAATGGATGTAGACTGGAACTGAACTGGTTGGAGGAGGCACAACCACAGGGTGGCAATTCTCATTAAAACATAATTCTATATTTAACAAAATAAATCCTGTAACGGTAACTTGGAAAGCAAAATGACTAGTTCCATGAATTCACCACACTTAAATAAATAAAAACATGAACAAAGCAGATCCTCTTTATTTGTTCTGCAGTCTCTTTGTTTGGTTATTTGCTCTTTGTTCTTAAACTAAATTGAAAATGGTTTTATAACTTTCACAACTTAAAGGGACAGACAAGGACTTGAATCAGGGTCACAGCTCCAGCACCATCGGGACCTGAATGGAGGATTTATGCTTCTTTAAAGAGTAACAAAATGTGAGGGAACAGTTTGGGGCGATTGTCCCGATGACAAATCACCTCAGATGGTTTCTTGTCTCCCGAACATCTGAAGGCAAACACGGTCTGTGTGATAGCTGGGCTTGCTGGTGAGGCTGATGTTTTGGGTGTAGGCGGACATAATGTGAGCCTGTGGCCCCCGAGAGATATAAGTAGAGTAGAGTTGATGTCAAATATATATTTATATTCAAAATGTTAACTAACACCACTGAGGTTAATTCATCTGCACTGGAAATCACTGAAAGCTTCTTTATTCTCACTGTGAGGGAAGGACGTGCTCTGCAGGTTTTTTATTGGAGAAGCTCAATTGTAACAAAATCATTTTAATTTGTTAGATCGATAGATAGATAGATAGATAGATAGATAGATAGATAGATAGATAGATAGATTGATACAAGATAGATTGATTGATGGATAGATAGATAGATAGATAGATAGATAGATAGATAGATAGATAGATAGATAGATAGATAGATAGATAGATAGATAGATAGATAGATAGATAGATAGATAGATAGATAGATAGATAGAGAGTAGATAGATAGATAGATAGATAGATAGATAGATAGATAGATAGATAGATAGATCAAGATAGATAGATAGATAGATAGATAGATGGATAGATAGATAGATAGATAGATAGATAGATAGATAGATAGATAGATAGATAGATAGATAGATAGATAGATAGATAGATAGATAGATAGATAGATAGATCAAGATAGATAGATAGATAGATAGATAGATAGATGGATGGATAGATAGATAGATAGATAGATAGATAGATAGATAGATAGATAGATAGATAGATAGATCAAGATAGATAGATATATAGCTGGATAGAGAGTAGATAGATAGATAGAGAGATAGATAGATACTTAGAGAGTAGATAGATAGATAGATAGATAGATAGATAGATGGCTAGATAGATAGCTAGATAGATAGATAGATAGATAGATAGATAGATAGATAGATAGATAGATAGATAGATAGATAGATAGATAGATAGATAGATAGATAGATAGATAGAGAATAGAGTAGATAGATAGATAGATAGATAGATAGATAGATAGATAGATAGATAGAGAGTAGATAGAGAGATAGATAGATAGATAGATAGATGGCTAGATAGATAGATAGATTGATCAAGATAGATATATATCTTGAGATATATAGATTATATTTATAAATATAAATAGATTATTGTTGGTTTTCAAAAACATTCAGCCCTATGATAATTCAAGTGAAACCAGTGCATGTTAAATACTGCAGCTGATCTACACTTCCCTCTCGTGTAGGATGGTGGCACCAGAGTTCAGCAGTACCGTGCATGAGCTGGGTCTGTGCAGAGTGCGTGTCTCCTGGTGGCCGCAGCAGAAGCAGCAGCATCAGGAGCAGCAGCAGCGGTGTGAGAGGAGAGAGGAGGTTGAACTCCGTCACGTGTTGAATAAATTAGATTTGGAGAAGGAGGGACGTCCAGCTCCGCTCGGCCTCCTCACTCTGTTTGGTTTCAGCAGCACGCGACGGTGCGTCTCCGAGCAGACAGACACAACTGTGCGATGAGCCGATAGCTAGAAGAAGAAGAAGAAGAAGAAGAAGAGGAGGAAAAAGAAGAAGAGGAAAAGTTTTTACAAGTTTGTGCTTTTTAAACTTCTAATCGCTTCGCCTGGAGAGAGAACTCAATCGGAAGGAAACTAATTGGGTCCCACCGGAGTAATCTCTACAGACACCGGCGAAGGACACCAGCTTCTTCTTTTAAAAGGAACCAACCTGGACATGGATGTAACTTCCACGTTGGGCTTCACGGGGGAATACTGAGGAGAGCCTGGTTTGTCCTGTGCAACACAGATGAATGTGAGTATCTATCACAGCAGGACGCACGTCTCCTCACTCCGCACAGAACCAATGTTCATCACTGCAGTTTATCCTGTTACAACTCCCTCCGATCCAGGGTCTGCAGCAGATACGTTGCAGTGCGTGTGCAACTCACACCAGGCTCTTTTTTCCTTTCGTGCACAGGCAGATTCATTGAATGGTGCAACTTTGCAAATTACTTATTCAGCCGTTTAAAAGTCTTGCGGAGTTCAGCCACAGAACCAAACGGACGCACGGCAGTCCAGTTTCTACATGACTCAGTGCCTCCGGTTAATGTCAGTGCACAGCTGTCACCTTTAATGCCTTAACACGCTAAACTCTCCGTAAGGATATCACCGGTTTGTGCAGTTAAATACTCGTGTAAGACATACTATGTTCATTACGCACACGCACCGTTCCTGCTTTACGCACGGACTTTACGCAGCAGTCAAATATTCTAACCGTATGTGTCATGTGTCCCTTCTTTTAAGCCCCTCTGAGACATTCCTCTCCAATTGGTCATCTTCGGGAGTTATTGTATTGTGGTGCCGCCGCCGCTGCGCCTTTCTGTCTGTGTCTGCCTCGTCACACTCGCACAGACCGAACGATCACCCGCACGTCGCGCACTTAACGATGCTGCTCGCTGACCGTGAATAGGTCTTCCTTTCCCTCAATTAATTAATTAATCAATTAATTAAGTCGCCCCCGGGTTCCGTCACTGCGCACTTCTGGTTGTGAATGTGATGGTTGCCATGGTGCCGCTGCGTAATTACGCCGCCTCTCTCTCTCTCTCTGACTTTTTCTTTAGACACAACACGGGGGCAGGCTCCTCCTTTCATTCTCTCTCTCTCTCTCTCTCCCACCAGTCGTCAGCTTGAGGGGAACTGCTCTTGTGCAACTTCAAGTTAGATGATGTTCATTCACATTGTTGCTCTGGACTCTAATACTCGTTATTACAGCGACATGAGGCAAATGGAGAAGATCATCCTTTACGAGCTTAAAAGTGTTTGTGCCCTCGATCCATCCAGTTATCCATCCTTAAATCCCTCATATCCATGTCTGCACTCGCTTCTTCTCAGGGCAATTTCAACAATGGTTGCCACTTTCTCTGTTGAAGCCTCTCAGCTTTCAAGGATTATTCTCACTCATTCTTTTTTCCACTCTCTGGGTTGAGTTAAGATGTGAAATTCACAGAGAGAAAACAACCAAACAAAAAAATGCTGCACTGATGGATGAAAACTCAAATTCGGGCCACCCCAGCTTTTATGAGAATCCAAGGATTATGTCATAAACCCTCGGCGCAGTGCATGAAGTAATCATTTCGCTGGTCCTGTCTTTGTAGCCTGCATATGCTGTTGATGAAGCTCGTGTTCCCGACTCCTAAAAAGGCATGAGCAACACAAGATATGTTTTTCCCAGGACAGCCACACTAGCACCAGCACAAGAAAATAGTTTTTTTGTTGCCTTGCATTTCTGTAATCGTCCTGTATGCAGCTTTATTCATCTTTTTGTATTGTCATCATTAACCGAGACAAACTCTTGTGGACACCCTTAAAAGCTTTTTTAATAATCCCAATCACTCCCTGTCCTGCATTCAACTTTTAGTACAATAGTATTTGGTGAACTTTGACCTCCGCTCTAGTAATGTTGTGCAAACACTCCTTGCACCCCTGCTACTGTAACTCCGTGCACATGTGTTTTTCATGATGCAACCGCTTGTACTGCAAACGCAATATCAGATGGTGTCATCTTCAAAGACCTAAGGTGTATTTCTTTTTATCTGGAACATCTTACTCAAACAGCTGGACTAACCCATGCTGTTCTTGTTGTGGGAAAGAGATCATCCCTCTTGTCGCAGATCCTCGGCAGCCCCGAGCTCGCCCTGAAAAAGTAGCCAGTGTGTTTTCCCAATATCGTGTTTGTTATGGCCGGGGATCGCGTGCGTATCTGAGGCCTGTGATGGCTTTTCCTGGCCCTCGCACATGCCCTGGGACCACAGTTTCAAAGACTAATGCAGAGCACAGAAACGTGGCACTAGTGAGAGGCAATAGTCTGGCAAACATTCAGAGCCTTTTTTCGTTTTGCTTTGTGCTAAGCCTGTCATCCTCATGTCCAGTCGATCTGCAGTTTTGTCTGTGGTTTCCATTATGGCTCCACTGAGCCTCAGGCAGCCTGGCATGTTTTTGAAACCGCAGAAGTTTTCTTTGAGTTAACTGGAATCATGACGTGGAATTGGAAGCTGGTTTTTACGTCGTCTGTCACTACAGCCGTCCCCCTTGGTCTGTTGGGGGGTGAGAATGTGTTGGTTGCGTTAATTAAAGCTGATTTACAACATTTGGGGTCAGGTTTGTGATGATTTAACCAACTTGTGTAGATTCTCTGGTTAGCACCACATTAAATCGGCATTCAACTTTCTCAAACATTGCTGTTATTGTTGTTTAAGATATTAGCTCAAGATAAGGTATTTAATATGCAGCCATTTCCCTTGATATGGCATGACTTGGCCTGTGGTATGAATAGCAAATCAACTTTATTAATTGTGATGTTAAACAGTTTCTCTTACTCTGCACTCTTTAAAAACTATATTAGCATTTCAGTGGAGGTTTTGTAACATGGGTTTTGGCTCACAGTTGGAGGCAGCAGTGTTTATTCAGATGTATTGTCTATTGTGTTTTTTTTTTTTCTAAACCAAAGGCCAGCTCGTCTTCATAATGTAAAAGAGAGACAAATATTACTTCCACAGGGAAAAAAACACACAAAAAAGCAAACATATTCTCAGCGATTATGAAAAGTGGTTACGGCACATATTGCCAAACATGATGGAGACCACAGCGGGGAGGTAGAAATGTGCCCGCGATGTTCCCAGCTCTCACTGCTGCCATGGATTTCTCCACTGATTCCAGTCATGCTACTAGCAAAGTGCCCAGAATGATATCCATTGTATTCACACAGAGGTTTCATTCTGCATGTAAATCCTTCAAACCTTGGATTTGGTCGGTTGACTTGGTTCAGAGGATTCGAAAAGAAAGTGGGTCAAGCCACGGCTGCTGCAAACAATGAGGCGCACTTGAGGTGTTGTACACGTGTGTTTCTGGTGTGACAAGGAGGGGGGGGTGGGGGGGGGGGTTGGGGGGGGAACCTCAAGGATGCATTTGAACTTCAAATAAAAGATACAGGACTGCCCTCGTGGAAAAGCACACGGGGGTTAATCCTTCAGCACTTACATCATCCTAGCAAAACTCTCCACCAGTGTTTAACTACCAGTGGGAGGGACTCGCCATGATCTAGGACAATGATGCAAGGAAAACATCTGAATCCAAGCCACAATGGAATTGGCTTACTAAATACAACAGCTTTCAACCATCAGCGGCTATTCTGAACTGTTTTTTTCCCCCCACATTGCTTTCCCCGAAGCCCCAAATGCACGAATGGGTTGTTGCCTTTTATATCCCAACTACTTACCGGCCTCTAACTCGCAGACATGAGACTCTCGCTGATAGATCCCAGAGTGTAGCCTCGCAGTGTTTGTTATATATTTAGCGAGCGCCTTAGCTTTTGAAAGTGCATAAACTTCTCTTTAAACTTCCAGCCGAAATCCTTTTTAAAAACCATATGTTCCCTCTCAACCTGATATTGTGCAATTAGCCTCGCCGAGTGCGTCTGCTACATCCATTAGTTCTCTGCGGCTGTGCAGAGGTCCTCCGCTGCAGCTCAACCAGAGAATGCATTATTTCAGTTGTGGCATTTGGACTCAGGTTCTGGCCTTGAAAGTGATTCTTCTCAGCTTCGTGAAAGTGCACCCCCCCCAGTTTAGCAGAAAAAAAAGATTTAAATACTGAGGCGAGGATGTTTTCAGGCTGTCAATGATGTGCTTATATGTGTTAGTGAACTGCAGCACTCACAGAGCAACACAACATATGGCATGCAAGGGTGACTTTGTAGTGCCTGGCTTTATGAGGCTGTCGTTTGCGATTATTAGGGCCTCTGTGGAAGTAATACGACTCGGGCAGGAATTCAGCAAATTGATCCAGGGTTTATTTTGTTTCTCCCCTAACTGTTGAAGAATGAACCAGGATTTGAAGATATGTTAACAACACCTAATTCAAAACTAGCAATGCTCCAGAGAGTTTCACACACACCGAGCTGAATTCAAAGCAATTTATGAGATTTAAAGTCAGGAGCTCTCGGCGTTGCGCAGACTGAAATGAGCTCTGGAGTCCTGTGAGCCGATGGCCCGCGTCCAGCAGACCTCAATTACAAACGCGGCAAAGCCAGAAACGGGGAGAGAGGTAGACTGCGTGGAGCCCTTCAACAAGCGCAGCACAGCTCCGTCACTCAAACACACTGTCACCGCCACGGCCCAGACGGATCGCCGCACTGCGCTCAGCGGCACATGGGAGGCATTTAGAGTACGAGCACACTTACCTCCGCACTGATACACACATATGTTTTGTGGATGTGAACGTTCTTGTGCAGGTATCGGTTCAACCACTGGGGGGAGCATCGCAGGGCTCTAACTACAAAAAAAACTTTTTAACAGTACAATGTGCTTCTGTATTTGCTCTGAATTAAAGTTAATAACAAACTCAAAGTAGTAATGAATCACATTAAAACACTAGACTGGAACCACAGACAATTTGAATCCTTCACCGAATGAAAACGACACAATCATTTGATGTGTGCCAGACACTTGGTGGTTTTGGATTCTTCTGCAGATGGTGACAGTGTTGTTGAACAAGTTCCACATTGCTCCGCAGTGTCTCTCCCTCTGCAGTGGTGTCTCTCCGTTGCCAGAGGGTTCCTATTGTTTGTGCAAGGAATTCTAACACCCTCGCTCCTATTAAATATCAATATTTGGATTTGATTTAACACTCGCAACTCTTAATTCTCACCAGTTCTGGCAAATAGAAGTGTTTTCTTGGGGATGGTTAAAAATTTTAAATGGTTCCTGGAGAAGTGTTTGAAAGCTGCTCATTCCATCAGAGCTAAATGTGGTGGCAGCACATCAATATTAAATCCAGGACTCCGCCTCCCAGACTTTCATCAGAGTGCACTGCCACGGTGAGCGCACCGGGTAGGCTGACAAAAGAGATTCCTGCACCTTTATAATTGGAATCGAATCTCATCCGTCAAAGGCTCCCTGTCTGGGGCGGAACGCTGCAGCCTGTGGTTTTGATGTTTCTTTAGCAAAGGAGAGCTTTCTGGTATGTAGCAGGAACAAGGTGTTGACTTATTAGGTGAACTAAGAAGTGTAGGAAAAAAGTCATACGCTGGGCCTATTGTATGTTCTGCGGTTGGGAGGAGAGCCCATAAAACATATGGTAAAGTATTCAGGGGCATAGACTTATTTTTCTTAAACTAACTTAACCTGTACACAGAAATAATACACCTTTTAAAAAATGTCTGCTTTTGTCAGGTTTTGACATTGCTCAGCTTTTTCCTCTTCTGTGTGTTTCCAGGTTTAAAAAGGCGGAGGCAAAATGAAGACAGCTGCCAAGGGTTTTGGGAAGTCTATTATGGACCCTTCACATCGTGAGGGTTGGTGGAATAGGTGGATGGTGCTCATGGTGTACGTGGCCCTGGAGCTCGTAACAGTCCATTCATCCGTGGTCCTCGGGACCCTTGAGCTACAGCTGGACGAGGAGCAACCAGCGGGCACAATCGTCGGGGACATCAGCGCCGGCCTTCCTCCTGGCATCACAGCCTCCCTGTTCTTCATCTCAGACCACGAGGGAACAGGCGTGGGCAGTGATTTGGACATAGACGAGAGCACCGGCATTATTAAGACCGCCAAAGTTCTTGACAGGGAACTCAGGGACCGGTACAACTTTATTGCCGTCACCATGACAGGCGTGACCGTGGAGGTGACCATCAAGGTGAATGACATAAACGACCACGCTCCAACTTTCTCAAGAAGACGGACAACGTTCAAAATCCCTGAGCAGACGGCCATTGGGACGAGGTTTTCTCTTGAGCCCGCCGTAGATGCTGATAAAGACCAGTTGACGACACAGGGTTACCTTATTAAAGACGGAAATGTTGGCCAGGCCTTCACCTTGGAGACCAGGAGGGGCAGCAATGAGGTTCTCTATCTGGACCTGGTGGTCAACGCCGTTCTAGACAGAGAGAAAAGATCCACCTACACTCTATCCCTGGAGGCGTTTGATGGTGGCTCCCCTAAAAGGACGGATCAGATGACATTAGATATTACTGTACAAGACATTAACGACAACGCTCCTGTTTTTAACCAGAGCCGCTACCTTGCTATAATATCTGAGAACCTCCAAATAGGAAGCAACATCCTGCAGGTGTTCGCCACAGACGCTGATGAAGGGGACAACGGGATGGTGCTGTACGAAATCAACCGGAGACAAAGCGACCCCGACCGCTACTTTGTCGTCGACCCTCGCACCGGTGTCATCATGCTCAACAAACCGCTGGACTTTGAGATGCGGCGAGTCCACGAGCTGGTGGTCCAGGCGCAGGACAACTCAACCCATCCGGAGGTGACCAACGCATTCGTCACCATCCACGTCAGAGACTACAATGACAACCAGCCCACCATGACCATCATCTTTCTCAGCGAGGACGGGTCTCCCAGAATCTCAGAAGGAGCACAACCGGGCCAGTACGTCGCCAGGATCTCCGTCACCGACCCGGACTATGGAGAGTACGCCAACGTCAATGTGTCGCTGGAGGGGGGAGACGGAAAGTTTGCCCTGACCACGAAGGATAGCATCATCTACCTGATTTGTGTGGACAAGATTCTGGACCGAGAGGAGAGGGACACCTATGACCTGAGGGTGATGGCGACGGACTCGGGCACGCCTCCTCTCCGGGCCGAGTCCTCCTTCGTCATCCAGGTGACCGACGTCAACGACAACCCGCCTCTGTTCGACCAGCCGGTGTACAGACAGGTCATCCCCGAGGTGGTGTTTCCGGGGAGCTTTGTCTTACAGGTGACGGCCAGAGACAAAGACCAGGGGCCCAATGGGGACATTAGCTACAGCATCCTGCAAGGCCGAGGTGCCTATTCCAACTGGTTCAGTATAGACCCCGTTACAGGGATTATCACCACTCTCTCCCAGCTGGATTATGAAAAGAACCCCAATCCCAGTATAACTGTGGTAGCAAGTGACAGAGGGAAGCCGCCCCTGTCCTCCACGGCTGTGGTCAACATTGTGCTTCAGGATATAAATGACAACGAGCCTGTTTTTGAGAGGAACTTCTACAATGTCTCCATCAAGGAAAGCACACTTCCAGGGACCTGCATTCTCGAGGTAAGACCTTTTTTCTTTCCCATTTATTTCATTCATGGGTCGGTTTCGTAAACACACTCCCACACTTTGACACCGAATTCATGCGAGAGTTTGAGCTCGGCTCAGGGGCCATTGTGAAGAGCATAATAAATGGAAATTTATTTGATAAATAGCCGAGGAATTTGTCAGACTTTGCCGCTTCCTTTCATTCCTCTATGACGAGTAATTTAAACGGTGAGGTTATTTAAATTGGACGGCTTTAGTGGAGATTTACCTGTGTTTTGAGGCCAAGATGATCCCCTCGCTGGCTGTCCTGCCTTTCACCTCTCCAAAGGTTCCCAGGGTTACAGAGGCAATGCAAAGTCCTCCATCAGCCGAGGCACAAAGGCCTTTTTCACATATTCGACCGCAGAGACAAATTCGGGGGCTTTATCCAAAGAAAGAGATGTCACTTCACTCTCAAAAGGCACCTTAATTAGACCAGTTGAGCGTGAGAAAAAATGGCCACAGACGACAAGGATGAATTAAAGTTCAGGCAAATTACAGCACCCGCTGTGACTGCGGGCCTTTTTCATTAAAACCTATTGTTTTGTCGAGTCGTTTCTTTTGGCCGTCGCATTAAGGAGACATCAGTTAAGTCATTAAGTAATTTCTTTTCAGTTCACTTCAGTGTTATTTGCAAAGTGCCAAATCACAACATACGAGTCAGAGAGGCTTTTTCATTCTTCTGGCCAGCACAGAGATCCATGCAGGCTCTATTCCACAAGCGTCTGCAGTAGTGTTGCATGGATCAAGGAGTGCTTTTCACACAGAGGGCCCGGCAGACAGGATCTTGGCCGGGGGTTTGGCCTTGGGAGAGGGAGGGGTTGGAGGCAGACGTAGGTTTACACCGAGACTCTTGGCTCGATTGCAGAAAAAGAAGCTACGAGAGCTTCTTATGGGAGGTCCCCTAATTATAAATCACAGGGACCACAAGGATAAGGGGGAAAAAATAGGGGGGGAAATGCACCGAAGCTGATTCTGGAATTTGGAAAGTGAACCAGAGAAGAATTAAAAAATGTGTGTTTTGGAAAACTGCAAAGCTGCGACCATCACTCTTTCCAATGTGGGCTGAAGTTCATGTTCTGTGAAAATATCTGTGAGCCCTCATTTTTGTTTTTCTTTTGAACTGGAGATGGTCAGACTTTTGTTTCCCCCCCCCCCAGCAGCTTTACTACCTGCTTTCAATCAACACCTGAGCAGGACATGCTTGATCAATGGCCTCGCAGGGCCCGAGAGGATGAGGAGGAGACTCTCCCTCCTCTTCATCCTCTCCTCGGTCTGCCTGGATGCTGCAGACGGGTGTTTGGCCGGCCATGTGAGAACAGACTGCTCTCACTCAGGGTGCCAGAGCTACATCCAAACATCTCAGCAAGACGTCTCATGTCTGCCTTTTTGTTTTTTTCTTCCACTCTCTCTGGATGAAATTTCCAATCCCCCCCCCCCCCCCCCCCCCACCGTATCCGATGGTGTCCAAGAAGCCGTTACAATATGTGTACTGTGATCATTAATTCAAACATTTGAAGTGTCTTGATTTTTTATATTTCTCTCTCCTCAGCAGGACGCCAGCGCAGCGGGTTGTGATTATTCTAACGTAGTCTGGCTCCTCGGCGCTGCGCCGGCGATATTTTGTCACTTTCCGCTCGACATCATTTGGTTTATGGTTGACATTATATTTAGATGTGGGGGGGGGGAAGATAACTAAAAATAAGGTCTTAAGCATATTAACACCAATCAGTTTTGTAATCCGATATGTATGATCTACTGCTAAAGTAAATAGGTCATCCCTGAGAGGGGAAATCAAATACGACATGAGAAACAACATTTGAAGAACCACAAGCTCCGTTGTGGAATGCGTTTCATGAGCCATTAGTAATTCTAGTCGCCATTATTAGTTTTCAAACTGTGTCCAACTTTACAAGTTGTCTGGATTGTGCAGCAGTCAAATATATTTGCTCGCACCATTTTATTTGCTCCATTTCACTGTGGTTTGGGAGTGTGCTTCAACCTAGAGGATCTGTTTCATTGTGTTCTGCTGCTGGGTGTAATGTGTGAGGTTTGCCCAGAACAAAAAGACCAAAAAACAAAAAACAAAAAAATTACTTCAAGCTCATTTAATTCGGTCATTAGGCTCAGAGGCTTTTGATTTCCTGACACGGAGGATGAAGAGTAATATTACATGTCATTAGGGATAATGAGACCCATCAGCCAGCCCTCACATTTCCAAATTCTATAAAACAAATCCTGGTTGTCTTGGCTTTGAGAGTTATTCGTCATTTCATCTCTCTCTGTGTTATTCCACTTATGAATTAATATTTATTTTCCTGTTGGTTATGTCCGAATCCCACATTGGGGAATAATTTGCACCTCGTAGCGTTGTGTTTTTTTTTCCGGTTGGCTTGGAGTGCCTCTCAGCTAAGAATTGTCCCTCTGTCTGTTTTGGGGGGTCGCTCTGGCTCCAGCAGAAAGGCGAGAGGGGGTCTCCCGGCAGCTGAGGGGGAAATGAGCCCTGACAAGCGCTGGCATGAGTGGCGGAGGTGACATTAGCAGGGGGGCTTCCTTGTCTGTCTGTTGGTCTTTCCCTCTCCAAGTTCTTATCTGATTTCCCTTCATTTCTCATTAAGCGGCTGTGAGGACAGGGCCAGGCCTAATTTTTCAATCCTGCCTCTCCCAACTCCTTGTTCTTGACAAAATGGGCAGCTTGTCATCGCCGCAGCAACCCGAGACCAACCCTGATAGCTGCGAGTGAAGGAGCAAAACATTCAGATATTTTTCTTTCTCCAAGCCGTAACTCAGATTTTTGCATTTATCTGTTTCTTTGCCACCCAGAGTGCCTCCTCCCTCACAAATCGAAATCTCCAAAATGTTCAGGCGAACGTGTGGAGACTGGATAAAGCTCCTGCAGTCGGCCCTTATTGCAAAAAGCTCTTGAATCGTTTCTTCCTTCTTTGGCGTCTTCTGGGTTTATGGCTCCTTTTTTTTTTTTTTTTTATACTTTATTTTTAAAGAAGCAAAGATACATTGAAACATACATACATACATACAGGGAACAGAAAGTTGGTCACTTATACGTTATAAACTGTTGGTACACTGATGGAAGTAAATGTCATTTTACACAGTAGAAGATCAGTGATGATCCTGTGAGGTCACAAACACAATCCATTTTTCCCAATACCACAAAAATGTATCAAACCGTAGATTCAGCGAAAAAGTAATTCTCTCCATATGTTGAATATCAGTTACAATATTTGTCCAGTCGGTCTCTGTTGGAGGTTCGGCCTGTAATGGCTCCTTCTTTTTATCTTGAAATACTTTTATTTTCATTTTATATATTCTTTTGAACGTTAGAACTGTTATCAGCATCCTCACTTCTCGATTTTCCTCCTGTATTCTCTCATCGGCTCCCTCGGACAATCCCAGGAGTGTTTCCTTTGGGGCTTGCAGGAAAAAATCCTGAGAACAACTGAAACATCAGCGTTCTCACGTGGAGCCTCTCTGGATCATTTCAGGAGATTATCCTGGTGATATTCTTGCCAGCTTCTTACGCCTCCTGTGAGCAACAATGCTACGAGCCTGCTGGTCTTTAGTTTAGATAACTACAGATGCATTCTTTTCCAGCAGGGTAACATACGGCACATATACAACTGCAACGCGGTTCATTATTTCACGGAACTTTTTTAAAGGCAGCCTAGTTGAAAGTAGTACCTCACTGAAGTGCTACTCCGAATCCCCTCCCCCCTCCAACTTAAAAGCAACCGGTCTACATGGGGGGGAAGAGAATACTGATAATTGCCTGAGAGAGAAAGTATGAATGATTGAAAGATGTGTTACTTTCACAGCCGAGTTTCCAGAGTCTTTTTGTAGTGTAGTGACCACCTACTGGTAACCGCCAGGCAGGTGCTAATAACTCTGATTCCATTACCATTGCATCCTTGAGCCTGATGTGTTACCAGATTAGAAAAACTCTGGCTGTACCGATGGGGGATTTAAGGAAATCCTGCATTTTTTAAATATACCCTGCGTTTCTGCAATCTGTGCCTTTTATTATTTTATGTTTGCAGGAACACCTAGTTTTTTTTTTTTTTTACATTCCCCGAAGAACAGATTCATCCCTTTGTATTTAAAACAGAAAGTTACCCACTCACAGTAAGTTGGCGAAGTATATGGCACGTGGGATTTGAAGCAGAAGTTAGTTTGTTGTTGTCTTCTGGTTTATTTAAACAAAAAAAAGGCCACTCTTGGAAGAAATTTAATATTTATGTTTTGCATCTCTCTTCTCCTCCACAAAAGGAGTCGCAGCCGCTACTCTTAAATTTCAACCTTATGTTCCCAGTGTGGTGCGTAAAAATAGCTCATTTTGACTTTCGCCCACACGAGATTTCTTCAAAACAATCGTGTAGAGTTCTGTGGTTTTTGTGACCGAAGACGACACCTGCCGGCTCCGGTTCTCTATTCTACATGGCCACTTGTTTTCTCTGTCCTGAGCTCTGACAATGTCCTGGTGTTGCTGGCTTTCCAGATTATCCAAAGACGACTTTTTGCAGATAAGTGAGACCAAATGGAGATTTAAAAAACGAGAATTGCCCCTTTCATCCTGGTATTTTGGTACAGTCAATTCTTACCAGACATTTTTCTTGGGATGGTGTGTGTAAAAACAAAATGTTCACTTGTCTGTTTTAATAGCAGACTTGCCCGTCTCCCTGTGACGTTGGTTTAGCTGGAGGCAACTTTGCTTTGGGTCTCCTCTGTTTCTCTTTCCCTTCGCTAACTACCAAGCTTTGCTGTGTGGCTCTGCGGTGCAACAGTATTTTCAGAGAATGGTAAAATTGCAGGAAACTGGATGTGCTACTTAATGTGTTCGCAAATGTAATACTTCCTTGAACACTTACTCCTGGGCCTAGCAGGGGCAGTGGAGCGAACATAAACACCGATGTACATCTGGATGGAGTGTGGGTGTTCAGGTCAAAGTTGCTTCGCTTGAGACAGCTGAGCGCATTTTATTGTGCTCGGCCGTCCATCAGCAAATCCACAGCCTTGCTCCTTCCAACAGGAGAAAGAAGAGGAGAACGTTGTGGTGGAAATGTTAATAACACAAGGCTGAATAAAGAGACCAGGAGGAAATGTCATTCAGGAGAAAATCAAATCTGTGAGTTTGAACAGCAAACGCTGCATTTGCGGTGTGAAAATGTTACAGCTTGATTTTCTTCTACGGCTGCAGCAGAAAGTTGAACAAATTGCCACAATATTAGACATACAAGACCAAATACAAAACATATTCAATTTGAAATATTATAAAGTAGAGGAAAGCAGCAAATCCATGTGCAAAATATCCTCCAGCAGCAGCAGCAGAAGTTTTTTAGTGTTAAATAGTAGATTGCTTTGGAATATTAAAAAGCTTTCTTGTACTTATTTATCATTCAAATACACCATTAAACAGTAAATTCAGCATATGTCCTGAAACTTTCACCTGCTCAAACATGTCGTAAGGCTTCTTTATTGGTTGCAGTCTGCTTTGCGAGTGCCGAGGTAAAGCGAGCCGTGTTTACATGACTTCAGGGTGACCGTTAAAAGGTCAGTGCAGGCGGTGATGCAGCCACACAGATTGTTGACTGCGAAGTCCTGCTGGGGGGGGGGGGTTCCTGCCCACATCTGGCAGAGAGGGGAAGATGGGCTTATGTATCTCTCCCGCAGGACCAAGAAATTTCATTACGCTCTGTCTGCTCGCTCCGTCTGCTGCAGGTGAGGCAGACGTCCCAAGTTTCTCTGAAGGAGTGTGAGTGTAGAGTGAGAGGAGGGCGGGGGAGGGAAAGAAAACAGTTGAGTCTCCAGAGGGACAGTCGGCCTCTGGCAGCTGTGACACGGCTTCGACTCAGCAGCTGGATCCAGCTGTTTGGTCCTTCCTCTAACATCTCTGACTCTGTGGGGTTAGCGCTCCCTCACTCTTCCTGTCCCTTTGTTTCTTTTTTGTCCCGTGTCCGTGTCCATGTGGGCTTCTTATCTTTTACCGGTCGCCCCTATCCCACATTGCTGTGTCCCCCCCTCGTGATCCGATTACACCTCCTCACCTCCCTGCGGAGCGGTGACACGTGGATCGGAGCAGGTGAGAGCAGAACATCAGCCTGCCTGGGGATGCTCCGGCCTCCCTGCAGACAGAAACACACTTCCTTGAGGGTCCCAGCCCGACCAGGCCCGGGATTAACCAATTTGATGATGCAAGAAAAAAGCGGGTTTGAATTACCGACACGGTGAAGTCAGGCTGCAGGTGTCTGTGCCTTCAGCGTCACAAGGTCACATCGTTTTATTCCGGCTCCAGATGAGCACGTTTGTGTGACCTTTCATAAACAGAGACAAATATCCCCTTTGCCTCTTTGCTCCTTTTGAAAGGAGGCGGATGGGAGAGGGATGATAGACCGAGAGGCTCGCTGGGACAAGGGCTGCCAGGCCTTCTGTTCTCGCAGCCTGTGGTCCCCCTGCACATGTGCACGGCAGTTGGTGCCGCCGAACAAGCTGGGCATCAGGAAGCATCATCTGCTCGTGATATTCATTCGGTTCCAAAGCAAATCCGTGCTAAATCATTCGTCCAGTCTCCAGCTGCCCGTCGGGAGCCACCAGACTGGAAAGCAGGCGCTCGGCGACAGATTGCTCGGTAAAAAGAAAATCAGTAACCAGAAATGAAGATTCCAAACAAAGGGCAACAGAGCATTATCTTGTGTAAAGATTAAGAAAAGGTATGGTAGCGGTCGATGCTCAGTTGCCACCATGTTGCACATTTAATTCACGAGAAAAGTGCCTCCTCCTAGAAAAAAGCACGCCCTATATATACACAGCCTTAGAATATCTCAACCGCTGAGCAAATCGTCTCCATATCCACAACTTCACTGTTACAAGGAATGCATCGCTTTCGTCTGCCAGCAACCTCAGCCCCCCTCTTCCCGCTGCAGCCATGCTGCTGCACAGGCTGCCAGTTGAAATAACGGCTGAGAAGAATGTTACTGAGCCCAACGAGCACATGGAAAGAGTGGTGCATTCACTTACCGGCCATGTGGTCAGATCCTTCTATTCCTGCTCTCAATTAGATCAATGTTGGCGAACAACCAGGTTTGATTTGGAAGGTAGCGGACTGTAGGGATTAGTCAATACCTCAGAACCTCATGTGAGAAACAGGTGAGAGCGGGGAATAGGTGGTAAACCAGAAAAGCTAAAATACAAACAAGGCCAGGGGTGAAGATGCAGATGCCAAGGCCTCCTCTGTGTGTGGTCAGGAAAATGTGGGACCCAAACGGAGGCTTTTGGAGGAGGATGTTTTACAGATGCTTGTTAGTAGTAATGATGATGTGAAAGCTCTCAGCTCCTGTTTGGAGCAGACCAGTGTTCGAGCTGGGGTTTGAACCCCGGTGCATCTTTGGTACTGACTAATATTTGAGCAGGCTCCTTGTATCGGACAGTTTTTAGACTTTTTAATGATATTTGGCAGTTTCTTTAAATGTGAATTTGATTCAGACAAATTTCTTGTTCTTGTGCAGCTGCTGTTTTAAGGCGATGTAACTCGGGAAGTTATTCTCTTTTTTGTGGGAAGTTGCAGAAATGATCATTTAGATATGACACTCAAACTGCTATCAGAAAGCCCCTGAACTCCAGATAATCTCAGAGTTAAATACTTTCTCTGGAGTTTCTCCAGCGACCCGCCTGGTAAACCTATAGGGTCATATCTGCTTCGGGTGATGCAACACAGCAGGAGTTTTTCTGGAGGAATCACCACAAGCGAGTGGGGAAGTTGGTGATGATTCCAACAAGCAAAACTGAAAACAAAGCAAACTCCAGACCCCAACGAATCTACTCAAATGAGTCCTTGTTGTGCTTGAATAACACGTTTGATTGGTCAAGCAAACGATTCCAAACATATTGGCTGAATTTGAGTGAGTGAGTAGTTTTTGAGACCTTGTAGGACAGAGGGAGAAAATAGCAGCGAAAGGGCGAGAACAGCAAACCATATGGAGAAGGAGGTTAGTGGCGAGAGACGCTCCACTTTTACATTGCGGTGAGCCTGAAGTTGTCTGTCTTGGCTTCAGACTGAGAGGCACCCGGGCCTGCTCCAACCAGACTCCCAGTCTGTGTGTACTGATGCTCCACGGTGGTCCACCCTCACACTGTCGGTTGCATATCTCGAAGCCTTCGCCACATCAACCAGAAACGCCCCTCGTGTGTTATAAGGCGGAACATCTGTTATGCCTTATCTATTCTAAGGTAATGCATCCACCCCTGCAGATTAGTTGTAACAGGGAGACAACTGCGTAGCTTAACACTGACGTCCTCCGTGCCGAGTGCCCGGATGTTATTAAAGATTTAGCGGGAGAACTAATTATCACAGGGTTAGGTACCTCATCAATAAGGCTAATTTGGTCTGGTGCTGCAGAGTTTATGTTGAGAGTGGTGTGCTGCTGCTTTCAACCGGCGTGTTGAAAGGCCAAATCTTTGTTTAGATTGTTGTGTTGCTGTGAGGAGCCTGGAGGGAGCTCGGGGAGCAGTGGGACTCGGCTGTAATTAGGCAGCGCTGGTATGCAGGAGTGCAGGACTCGGGACGTGTGATGTGGTATAAGAGCGGGCGAAACACAAAGCCACACACCGGGGCTTGTGTGTGTGTGTGTGTGTGCATGTGTGGGTCTTTGTGTAGACATGGAAGAAATTCTCTAATCAGAGCCCTGAGTTCTTCCCAGATCGCCTCACAAATGCATCTTGTGGGCTCCGACGTCTCAACAAAGGATTCTCAGGAGAAGGGCACTTTATGGTGCAGATATGATTTTCTCTGCCCATGGATAAACCAAAATGTCGATACCATAGTTTCCCCACCACCTTTGCATTAAAGCGTAGAATGTTTAAAGCTGTGTTTCGATCAGATCTGGTGCAGGATCGTATCGAGTTGCAGGGCCGTGGAATGCGAACTGAAAGATTCTGACCTTACATCTCTGTGTTTGTACTCGGAGTGGACTGTGCTCTCCGCTCAGAGGCTCTCTCTCTCTCTCTCTCTCTCTCTCTCCCAGGCGAGGCCGATCACCCTCAGAGGACGCATGAAAAAGAACTCCACGTTTAAGTTCCCAGAAGAATGTGTGCACGTATTGTCTTCAGCAGCCTCAGCAAAGTCTTCTCGCCGCTCAAATCGATGCAGACAAGGGGCTGGTCAGTGCAGTAGTCGGGATAATGGAGAAACAAGTTGTTGATGCTTTCAACAAGCCAATGCATCACTGCCAGGGCTGAGAGGCTCCAGACATCTGGTTCCAGGAACCTCCTACACTTGAACCTGGCTGTGTCTTTATAGAGGATCCCTGGAAGTGATGCATAATATATTTCCTCAGATCCCTGATGCAACTGCAAGAGCCTCAAATCCCAGTTGCGTTTCTGTCTGGTGCTACTACAGAACAGTGTATCATCTCCTCTTTGAACATCCATCGTATTGGATCCGTCTACACCTGTCTGCAGCCAGGTGACCTTTTGAATCACCTGCTGGCGTTCAGAGGTTTACTCTTTGCGTCATCGTGGTGGAGTGGATCACCTGCAGCTTTTACTCTCCTGTCATGGACGGCGATATTTGCTTGTAATCACCCTGAACGGGACTCTGGGGCCCGTGCAGATGTGAGCGATCTTCATTCGCAGACCTGTGCAGATCTTTGGTTTCGTGCCGGAACAGAACTAAAGAGACACCTGCTGCCAATTTTTACTATCAACAGCTTATTGCTCACAGGCCCTGATTAGGCCAGACAGCGGATATGGTGATAAATTGCGCAATTTTCCTTTTGTACGTGAAGTCACGGCATGCTGCAATAACACCAGCTCATTCAAAGATCTGCTGTGGACTGAGAAGTGTGTCTATTTTAACTTCTTCAGTAATTCTGAAGAAGTTAAAAGGAGTCCTGAGGATCCATCATGCAGACCACATATGGAGATGCTCTGGGACCAGTTTTGGGTATCGATAGCTAGCAGCTATTTGTTTGTAGTCACCGTTATCACCACCTTATGACTTTTCTGAAATTGATTAAATCTTTCCTTTAATATATGCCCCTGAATTCCCGTTAAACACAAACATTGGCATCGACACACCTGTGAACTCAAACTGGGTAAAAACAACATAATTTGGTCTTTGCAAACACAAACGACAAACCTGTTTATCTGCAGGGAAGTGAGATCTGATCACAAGTGGCCACAGGAGGCAGAATCAGGACGTATTTAAATGCCAGGTCTCTCAGGGTGGATTTTAATACCAGGTCTGAGAACAGGCTTTGTCAATGACTGAGGCTGGGGGGGGGGGGCTGACATGTTTCTCACTCCATCAGGAACACACTTTCAGTCACAAGTCTGTTGATCTAATATCTCATCATCACTTGTTGAACAAAAGCTTTGTTTTAAATGATATACTGTTCTGCAGGAGGGTAGAAAACACAGAGTGAAGTTGTAAAGTGGATTTTGACGAGATCTGAGAACATATCCAATAGACTCCAAAACATACAGAATATTTGATTAGCACAGTAGAGATGTACAGTCGAAGCCCCTTATTTACTGAGCTGTAGGATAGATAAGACCCTCGTGCAGAAATGCTCATTTCACGGCCATGATTTCATGTTAAAGCTGCTTGGCTGCTTGGATTTTCACATTTTTCCATTCTGATTGCCTCCCTGAGATGTGACGCTCTGCGCTGTGGGCAGCCTGTAATGGTCCCAGTGGTTCTCCCTGAGATGTGACGCTCTGCGCTGTGGGCATCCTGTAATGGTCCCAGTGGTTCTCTCAGCTGCATTAGAAATGTCACTCATCAGTTTGTCAGAAGCAAATTTTAAATATGATTTACAACATCCTAACTCTGCTCAGACACAAGCACAAATCATTTTATTTAAATCACTCTGCAAACTCTGAAATTGATTACACTGTCACGGTGCCTTGGCAGTCACCTTTTCTTTTAAATATACGATCCAGTCCTGACTATATCATGACTGTTCATGGAAAGATGAGAAAATAATCAGACTTCTCTTCTGGTTTTGAATCTCAGCCACTTCCAGTCAACGCTCTTCCCCTGTCACCATTTCCTTTCATCGCTGCCACTCCACCATTTTTTATTCATGATCCTTCTTCTTGCAAGATTTTCTCTCTTCCTTAGGCAAACTAATTCTACCGTCTAATGGACATAGTGGTATCTGTGCAGTTTGTATCATGTTTGAAATATTCTCCTCAGGCCGTGGATATACTAACTGTTTACTATATATATTTATACACTTGGCCGGTAGGGGCAGTGCAGCGGTAGTATTAAGTGTGTGTTGTGGTGTATCACCAGTGGGCTAAGCCGGCGGAACAAATCATCAAACGTCCTGGTGGATGTCGAAAAGTACTGTTGGTGTTTTTCATCATCAATTTCTCGCATTGGCAGAACGAGAGAAACAAACTCTGCCATTGTCACGCCGTGCTTGATTTAAGGGCCGAACAGATCATTTACCATGCTGTCTCTTTTCCTGCTCTGATCTCAGAATGAACAAAATAGTGAACTCTTCTATACTGTGTGCCCTCTAGTGGTACCACGCGTAGTGTATCTGCAAGTTTGAAGAATATGGTCAAGAATATCTCCGGCATTAGCGTGAATTGAACTGCGTGGACGTCTTTGGCTCAAGTAACCTCTCTGCGTTAGCAAGAGCAACGGTTTTGTCCTTTCAGGAACCCCATTTCAGATCGTCAGTTCAAGTTTCCTGCTGCCTCTATTTACTCCACTTGTATATTTCTGAAAGAGGGGCCGGGAGCCTCCCTCTCTCCCTCCCTCTCTCTCTCCCTCCCTCCCTCCCTCCCTCCCTCCCTCCCTCCCGCCGTTCAGTAAATGCCTTGTAAACAGGCTGTTTAAGTGTGAAGTCACCCTGTGCCCTGTTGCTTCCGCTCTTTATTCATCCCACTAACGCACAAACACATCGAAGTATAGTGAATGTTTTGCAAAAAATAGTTGGGGAGGGGGGGAGGCATAGCTGCGGTGGGTCTGGGCCAAGACAAGCTTTGCAGAAAGTTTTTTTCTGCACTAAAGAAAAAATAGACAAAGACGCTCTTTCAACATTTCCTGTATCTATTCAGTGAACATGAAGTTTGAGATTCTAAAACTGGGCGAAAGAAACTAAAAGGAAAAATAAGAGAAGTGAAAAAGCTGAATGAAAAAAGAGAGAAAAGCAACCACATTGTTTTTTTAAGAGACCAACCGGAGAAAGTGGAACGCAGGAGAAGGAAGAGTGAGAAAGAAAAGCAGATGCTGAGAGGGGAGAAGGAGGCGATTTACCTCATGCGGTGTGCGTGTGCAGAAGTGGTGTGTGGATGAGGCAGGAGCAATGGTTTGTTACCATGGCAATATGTTGGGAAAGGATGGGGGAGCGGCGTAAACAAGAAACCCCATCGATTTCACGGGCGACTCATCATCCCAGAGTGCCTGCTCCTCCGTTATAATTGCGGCGGTGCTGTCCCTGAATGGATTGTGGAGAGGTGAACTTGTGAAACCTTCAGAGCTCGGTTACCAAACAGCACGTCCCAGAACAGTTTAGAGACTTTTTGTTTGTTCAAGGTACCGGAGTTGGCAGTCCCCCCCCCCCCCCCCCCCGCCCCCCTTGAGTTCACTGCTGTTGCTCGTTGGACCGCCTCACAGTCTCGACTATCGCTCGACGTTATCAACACATCCTCGAGGTCTGGGGAACATGCAGAAGGGCCTGCGGATGTTTGTTTGGAGTTTAAAAAAAACATGGCGAGAGGAGGTACATTTATCCTGGTGTGTAAACACGGAGTATAAACTGGACTATCAGATGAATCCATATTGTATATCTACTGAGGTTTTCTCATTTGGACGCTGGGATCGAGGGGTAGCGGCGGACTGGCTGTGTTTATTCAACATGCCTCCCTCCCTCCGCAAAACCCTCACCCACCCCTCGAGTGTTGTCGGTGGCTGGGCCTCTGCATCTGTCATGAAACAGACATGAGGGAGAGTTCCCGAGTCCTCCTCTCTCGAAACTCCAGCTCAGACATCTTTGTCCCTGCTTTTTGTCTCGACTTCCTCCCCCCCCCCGACCATCTCCAGTCGATAACTGATCGGGGGGGCATCCTAATGAAGTGCCAGCGCGATTAGATTGAATTTGCCCGTCTTTTTTCCACTAGGGCGAGAAGCGCTATCAGGCTTAAAAACACTTCCCTCCAGAAACAGACTTATCCCACACCTACACCCCCCCCCCCCCACACCACTACCATCAGTTGCCTGGAGTTGCCAGACGGTTGCTTACAGTTGGACTTTATCCCCCCCCCCGGACATTTCAGCCATGTGAAGAAACAAACACATCTGTTATCTAGGGACCAGACAATGCCTTTGTGGGCACTGTGGAAAGTAATGTACACTCGAGGAGAAGTTTCACTGGGGCTGATGGGAACATGTCAGACGTTTGTCTGAAGATCCTGGATTTTGCTGAAACGGTTAAAGTTCATATAATTCATGATATGAACCTGTTGCGTAACTGAGGCGTCTCTGTCGGACAAGTGGTGACTCTACTTTAACCCTTTTTCCACAAAGACAGGAAAACATCGAAATATATATTTGGATAAAGTCTTTTAGCAGCTGCAAGGGTCCCCCCCCCCAAGTTAATATCTGTAAGATGTATTTATAGACTACAGTAAACTCCCCTTCTTCAGTTGGACCAAAAACAATCAAAATAACGTTTATAAATAATAATGTACATAAATAATGTGTTTTTTAAGGAGGCATAAACTTTATTGCAGCTTGCCTGTGTCTACTCTTCCCACTCTGGGAAGGTGGGATGAAGCTGCAGGATTTGCTCTGTGTTTCTGCAGAAGGAGAACGGTGTATCACGATGAGGCCAAAGCACACAAGCTGAAAAGATTGTTGTTGGGGCCTCGGCCTTTAAGAGACAATGCAACAGTCCCAGCAGATGCAAACCCCGGGGACCAGTGGGCTCCGAAGGCAATCCTAGACTCAATGAGCCAATTCCTTCATGTGTGAGAGTGCGATTGAGTTGAAGTCATAAAATGTCCCTGTTAATTATATTAAATGACAAGTTCTTAAATATGGGAGCCCACAGGGGGAAATTGGGTTCTGGTGACACACTTGAGCAGAGCTGTGGAGAAAAGACAACTAAACAGTCTTAATCCGGTGAGACGGTGGGGACGCTGCCATGTCTTCCAGTGGCCGGTGGGGACAGACGGACTTATTAAGTGTGAGGGAGTGAATTAATACTGCTCTTTACCAGACTGGTCCCGGGGCAATAGGGGTTCACATCAGCTTGTGTGAAGAAAATTGTTGAAGGGCAAATCACATTATGAAGGGGGGGGGGGGGTTCTGCCATGTCTGAGTCAGTTATCCTGCCTCCTCCACGTTAGCGGATGGAACATGGGTTGAACCCTGATGCCTGTTCAAGAGTTCAGTCATTTGATGCTTTAAAAGGAGGATGACACATTTTGATTGACAGCTGAGACTGACTCCTGATTGGTTGGAGCATGCATATCGTCGAGACCTCACTTCCGTGGCTCCATCCCTCGATGCTCGGACTCTGGCTCCAAATGCAAAAGATAACAAAGTTAATTTCTTCAAATATTCATCTTCGTATCCATGTTAAGTAATAACGGTAGATATTGTGTAAGAGACCATGATGGATCAATAAGTTATTTACCAGGCAGAATGAGTCTGCACCTGTGCTCCGGGCGTTATCGACACTTGCTCTCAGCTCTGTCCGTCTGTATTTTAAGTTTTGGAATTCTTTGGCCGATGTTGGGGAGTCCTGCAGGATTCTTTTGCGCCGCCCGCATCCTGGCCTGGCATCGGGCTCGCGCTCCGCCTGAGGGGAAAGTGAGGAATGATCTCCTTTAGGTCCCAGGCCATGATTATGGGAATAAGTATATGAATCGGTCCCAGTGGATATTCCGTGTAGCTGTGGCAACTGGTCTAGCTCTGCAGCCTCCAGGCCCTGCAAGACCATTTTAGCCACTTAGGTCATTTGTTATTTTCAAGGGAGCCTCCTCTCATCTGTAGGAGCGGCTCGACCATTTAAAGCACCGGTGCTTTGTTGAAACTGGCACTTTTTAAAAACTCTGCTGATTTATTACAAACAAGGTTGAAGAGGGTTCGGCCTTTTCCTTGAAGTGAGTTAGTGTTTCAGCAGCGGCTCCGTGCATTTCGCTCAATAGCGACTCAACTTTTTACTTCCTAGACTACAAATCATCCCAGTTGAAATGTGTGATGACAGTTTTCACTTACATCTTGCACGGTGTTAGAATCTGGATGTATTTGTTCTCCTAATATTCCAGACAGCCTTTGTTACTCAGTAATTTGTGAATGGTCTTGAAATCCGTCAAGTAGACACTTAGAAAATGCTTGAGATGTGTAATCAAACATCGAGTCTGGATTCATTTAGTCAAAATCACACTATTGTTGTGTGGTAACGAGCTGAGTGATGTGAAACAATGGAAACAATGGAGAACAATGGAAAACAAGGGAGGACATTTCAAAATACACATACTTTGATTGAAACCAGCATTTTTGAAAAACTGCAATATTGAAAATATTAATGTAAAACAGACCCAGGACAATAGACTGTACATAAAGATGGATGACTTGACAGCTCCCTCAAAAAGGAAAACCAGGGAATCTGGATAGCCCCCTGGTGGCTGGCTGCAGTATAGGTCATAAACCTTCCCTCCTCCATGTAAGCAGGTGGGACACGGACCAAAATGAAAAAGTCAAACACTTTTTCCCAACTTGTTTAAGTTGGTTCTTATTCTACTGATGTTTGCTTAAGTGTTCATGTGTTTTATACTTATGGTTTTATTTAGTAATTTGATGCTGTTAAGATGATAAAACATCCGGATCGACAGCTGCTGCTCTGACTCCAAATGACGGCTTTGGCACAAGATGGCAGCTTGGATGCAGGATATTATGGCCTCATTTCTGGACAGCGGGAGGAAGTGGAGAGACGTGGTCCATTTTTATTTAAAGTCTCTGTTTAAAACTTATAAAAGCTCTGAGTCAAGACTTCATCTTTTGTTATGATATCCAGTTACCCCCCTGGGGTCAATGTCGTCCTTCTCTCCTTTGTTGCTCATGATGAGTCATAATTATTTATCTTCTAGGATAGTTTTTCATGAGCCGCCGTCAGCGGCCGACATCTGTTGTAGCTTTCCGACGACTTCTGCTTTTAGTGGTTGTACTTTTCCTTCTGTGAAGTTCATTACTGGTTTACAGAACGTAATAGGCCTCATTACGGCCGGCCCCAGCCGCTGAAAAGGGGGCGAGTGCAGGATTTGGTGTGGTCTCCCCGAGGGCCTGGGTGGTATGGTGAGAGGGGATTAACCGTGTGACGTCAGCGAGCTCGGACTGGAAAGGGTGGCATGATATCCTCGCATAACTGTGTTTGCGCTGGACAGTAGGTTAGTTTCCAGTCCCCGCTTAATCCCGGGAGTCCTCAGATGTGGGCACCGAAAGGAAGCCAGTGGAAATGAACACTGGGGCAGCGGTATGCTCTGGGGATGACAGAGAGGAAATTGCGTGCTCATACAGCACCGGACCAATTCAGGGTTTTCCAGATCCATTCCAAGTTAACCAAAGCAGACTTTATTATATAACCACCCCACCTTTTGTTTTCTACTTCTCAGCTCGTTGGAAATACAAAAACAAAGGGGAGACGGGAAACAGCCTCTTTTCCTAAGGCCCAGTGTCAGACGAGATTGATGGATCAACCATTTCCCCATATTCATGCTATTATGCAAAGTAAATTATTCAAATGAATTCAACTCAGCCAGGACAGCTCAGAGAATAGTTTGTGTGAAGCGCTTTATTTTAGAGATACAGAGCTCATTTAGCTTTGGCTGTTAGCAGAGTGATGGGTGATGCTGAGAGAAAAGCACATCGGTTCTAAATAAATCAAATCACTCCTTCATGTGTTGCCAGAGGACCTTCTCACTCCCAAGTGCTCAAGTAATATTAATAGTTCCAGGCATGTTCAAGTGTTTGGGATAATTGTGGTTCGTGCCCCCATTTTTTGTTTTCACCCCTCGCACCCTTCTCACAAAACATACTGCAGTTACCGGTTGTCCCCGATCTGCAGCTCCGCTAATTGCGGTTTTATTTACAAGTACATCAGTATCCTTGTTGCAGTGTTTCTTTTAACCCGGAGCGCTAATGGGAAGCGAGAGGTCTCTTTACAGGACCAGTCTAGACCCCTTTTCACCGCGCCAGCTCCTCTGTTGCCAGGCTGTTAAAAAATGCCGGAGGAGTTGCCACAATGCGCCTGTATAGAATGGCTCACGGCACAAACACGGCACTGTCTCCGTCCGCGGTGACTGTCGGTGTGTGGGACAGCCGCTTTATGATGGTAAACTCCTTTTCCCCTGAGAGCCAGAGGACCCCCTGCTGACTTTGCCAGCATAACCACATTGTACGTGAATTGACTCAACGTGTTGGATTAGCTGGTTAAATACAGTGATCCTTTCCCCCTCGAGAGTACAATTCTGACATTTAGGGGCATTGGAATACCAACAAAGACGGTTCAATCTTTCTCAGGCCTTGCTTTTCTTTGTTTATTCCTGGCTTGGTGTGAGGAAGATGGCAACCTGCATGTTAATTATGTCTCTCCGATGGAGATTAAATCAAAGTTTTATGGAGAAAAACACCAGAAACTGGACAGTTGCTCTCCGGTTACAATGCTTCTGCTGTAGATGCAGATAAATGGCTCTTGTGCATAAAGGTTAAAGCACTTTGAATATATATACGCTGAGTGGATGCTGCCAAACCAGTGACAGGGAGCTCCAGCCATCTTGGCAAGTGTGTGTGCAAAATAAATACAGCAAGAAAGAAAGGAGGAGGGATGGGGGGGGGGGGGGGGGGGGCAGCAAGTGAATATCGGGATCCAAACCAGAAACCAAGTCGTGTACAGGCTGTTTCATTTTCCTCTGTCAAGCATGCAAGGCTGAAACAGAGCTCAGTGTTGTGGAGGAAGAACTCGGCGGTGGAGTGATAGACAGAGAGAGCAAAAGTGGAGGGTTAAAAAAAATATAAATAAGGACCTCAGAGAAGACTAAGTGTGGGGGGGGGGGGGAGAAGAGGAAGAAGAAGAAAAAAAGAGAAAGCGAGTAAAATGGAATAAAAATAGGCTCATGATGGAGCTGGTGTCTCGATGAGGCAGCCCACTAACCTCAGAGGCGCCACACTCCCCGGCTTATCCCAGCCCAGTGAGAGAAGGAGGGGCCGCACCACAGATCTCTCCGACTGCCAAGGCTCCAGCGCCAGGCCGACTCGCGTGGGGGGGCCAGGGCATCTGAGCCGCTCTCCTTTCTAGATGACACGGAAAGCTCTCGGCCAGGTGTCACTTCAGACCTGCACTTTTCTGTGAGAGAGAGAGAAACTGCAAGGGGGGAGGGGGGGGGGGGGGGGGGGGTTCTGTTGGTTGAGGAAAAGTTTGCCGGCTCGGTGCGTGCGCTGGTCGCTACTGAGTCAGAAGCCTGACATTTGAACTGCACCGGCAATATGACGGCAGTGTAGCTCACATCAATCACAGTGAGACCGGAGGGGATGATGGAGCGAACAAGAACCTGGCAGGACTGCCGCTGAGCCAGGGAGTGAAATTCCTCAGGTTTACCATCACTTCCTGTCTTCCTGTGCTTGAAAACCAGCGGAGTAGACACTGTGATCTGCGTAAACCATCAGGTTTATTAGAAAAGTGAATCCAGAATCCAAAATGTACACAATTTGCAATCAATCTAAGCCTGGTCTGGGACTTGCAGATGTTGCTGCTTCCAGATTTCCCGACTCGTTTGGAAGTGAAATCATATGAAAACAAAAGTGTGATCCATCAGGAAGTTACGACGCTGTCATCTGGGAAATGTTGACGGACAAAGAAAGGAAGAGAATGAGACAGCTCGATACGCTCTGGAGGATATTCAGGAGAAACAATATTTTCATAACTGTTTGAAATTGTACATATTAAGTGGATTTAAGAGAGATCTACACACAAGTTATTTCCCCTCAAGTGGGAAAAAAAAGGAAACATCTGGATTGAATTAGCCGCGACTTTCGATTTGTCCCTTTACAGCCAGACTAGGGTTATAGTGTATAAACCAAAAGATTGTGTATCTTATTGTTTTTTTTCTTCTTCCCCCGTCTTTGCATCTCCTCCTCCTCCTCCTCCTCCTCCTCCTCATGTGCGTGCAGCGTGCTGTAATTAACTGGCCACGAGTCGAACCCTATGTTTTCCAGAGCCACACAGAAGTTTAAAATTTGCTGAATGGTCACGTTGCTTCAGTTGCACTATATCAGGAAAATTTGTAAGCTGAGTCTTCCTTTTGTTACCAAAGGCCGGCGAGATTACAGAGTGATTTCACTGCAGCTCTCCAGCTCACTTCCTCTCCCTGCAGAACAAAGAGGACATGTTGAAGCACTGACGGTGACGAAGTCAAGATCGGTTGTGTGAGGTTCTGTTTATCAAGGGAAACTTTTTCTTTACTAGTTTGAACATGGTTGAAATTATGAAGCTAGTATTTACAAAGTCAAATCAGCCCATGAAGATGGAATAAATGAGACAAGAAGAACCCACTGCAGAGTATTTCTGCAGCTGTGTCTTTTTGTCAAGTCAGAAGCCGATTTGGACTTTGGCGACATTTCACAGAAGTATATTTTCACCACAGGTGAATCAACTGGAAACCAAATGGAAAGATTACGTAGCACTTTACTCATTAAAGGGAATGAATACAATAACCGAACTGACAACGTGCCAAAGTCAGATGAACGCCGGTCTACAAACCAATCAGTGTCAAGGATAAGACTCCGCCCACCTAGGTGATGACGAGAGAACTTACATGTGTCATACAAACGTCTCCCTAAATTGCAAAGTGAAACTAAAACTAACCAGATCAAATGTAAATAATATAAACAAAGACACTTCCTGGTGGAAAAAGACATATTTGAATGTCTTTAAAAATAATTAACCTCAAACTTTTCAAGATCACAAATGGTGCTTTAGGCTAATTAAGCCCAAAACTCAGCACTTTCTTTAATTAGACCTACTTTTATAACACTCTCTGGAGACTGTGGAGTTACAGCTTAATTCAAAACCGCTCAGCTTGCACCCGAGGACCTTTTCATCTGGTAGCAATCTCCCCCTGAGCAGTCTCAGCCACCAAAAGCTCAATGCATCAGCCACTGTCATGTGCCGCAATGAAATGTGAAAGGGAGAGTAAACGCTGAGACATAATGATCTCTTAAAATGGAAAAATACCATTTTAAAACTTCATTTGTGCGTAATTGCCTTTTTGGGAGAAAATAAGGAAATGAATTCAAAGTTCCCCCTTGTTTATTTTCAGATGAACACGGAGCATTAAATGAAACACGTCTCCTCTCTTTTTTAAACCCGGCCTGCTCGTTATCCTTAAGCTAACATTGGGATTACAGTTGCATGTGCCGATTCAGCTCATACACAACAGATTGGTTTTAATTGGTTCCTCTTTCATGTTTCATGAGACTGTCACCGCAGCGTGTTTGGGTTTGACGTGGAAAACGAGCAGCAGATTGCACGGGCTCCAGCGCAAACAGGGTAAAGAGGTGCCGTGTGCATGCAACGTAAGTGATTGTTGCCAGATTACACGCACCATATGTATTCCTTCAAGAGACCAGACCGTGTTTCCTTTTTGGTGAATTCCTCCCAAAGTCCTCGCATACAGCGCAGCCGCGTTTACCTAGGCCTAACTGGTTCCATGCTGCCGGGTTCAAGTCGTCCTGAGCCTCTGGACGGATGATAGCGGCGCAGCGGGTCAAGGAAGGACAGAACCGCCTTCAGCCATCTCCCACACGTAAAACAAATCATATCCGCTCGACCTTAAGGAGTAAGACACGGGATAAAAAGCTAATATTAACTGTCTGTTTCGAAACTGATGAAAAGCAGTGGAGGAGCATGCAGCCTGCTCGCTCCTGCCCTGAGCGTCAGACGCGCGGTCAACGCTGCGGCTCGCCCCCCCCCCCCTCGCCAAGGTCAGTGAAAGGGCTGCGTCATGGGATTATGGGATGCAGGATGTCTGCACTTACTAGACAGAGCGAAAGGAAATGAGAGGTGTCTAAATAAAGCCGGTTAAAATGAGTCAGACAAAGAGCAGCCGAGCCTCTCTCGCCATTCACTCCCGGTTTGAGATAACGGATAAGTTGCAGGTTGGGTAGGATAATGTAGGGATCTGGAGAAGGAAGAGAAAGAGACAATCTTGAAAATCACAAGCAGACCCGACATGATTGGATGTCTCCTGTGTAGGAACGAGGGCTGCAGGGTACAAGCTACTCTCTGACAGAGACGCGACAGGCGCGATGGAAGCGAGGAACACCAAAGGGACTCATTCTGAAGTTATGCTGCTTGTTATTTTTAACCAAGTCTACTGCAGTCAAATGTTGCACTTCTGATAACTTCATTGGATTGATGCCTTCGGAAGATGCCTGGAGAACTAAAAGGAAAGATTCACGCTGGGTCTGGCGATTGACCTCCTGATGCACAGATCAGGAATAATCAAGTTTAGAGAAGTTTCGAGAATCAAGATTGAAACCCTCAGTTTACTGTAATTTCATGGAGAACCACGGATGGTAGAAGTGCTGCATGAATGTATATGTGTAAATGTACTGTAAAGAAGTTAATACTAGTTAATAGGTGTAGAAAAGAGCCATATAATTACAGTCCTTTTACCATTAAGTGCTTTGGGGGAAACTCCTGAGCTCCAGTTGCTCCCCTAATTCAGTAAATCAATTTCTATCCAAGCTAAAAATAATTCCTGGGAGGCAGAACTGAGATGCTGCATCAAATCTAATTTATGCCTCCAACGCCATGTCCCGATGAAATATTAAAGATACAGCATGTCAAAGACAAACAGCGGCGTTAGGTTATTTTCCGCACAGACGGAGACTCTGAGGGAAGTTGAGGTGACAGGAATCCGACTTCTTCAGGTGACTTCAGAATCTGAGGTTATCAGGGGGGTAGCTTTTGTTTTTTTTACCTGTTTTATATAGATTGTATATATAAAGAGGGAAAGAATGGTGGCTTAGTAAAAGTGAAGCCAAATTTAAATCGCCCCCTGGTGGCTGGTTGCATTATAGGTCATAAGCCCCGCCTCCCCCATGGTGGCAAATTGGAAATGGAGTGGACAAAAAGTAATATTACTCATTCTAGAAAGGGGAGATTCGTCGTCTTTCTTTATATACAGCCCCTGGTACCTGGTACATTAGGCTGATGAAATGGATTGACCTTTTCCTTCGGGGGTCCTCTTTGTTTTCTCTCGCTCACGTAGCTGTGAGGGGGTTGCACCACGTTGAAGTGAGCAGCTGCTTCTCATCTTTCTCCGAGCATGTGTGTTATGGCTCTGCTCTGATTGGGTATCACATAACCTCCTTGTATCTCCTGAGCCCTTTGAGGCCGCGCTTTAGGCCCTGGCCGCTTCCTTATTGCTCCACAGACGTCACTGCACTTGAAAGGAAAAGTGGTGGCAGAATATATTTTAAATCTGCTCAGTCGTTCATTGTTTTGTCAGGCTGGACTAAACACGTCATAAATAACGCGGCCTGAATCCAAATTCCAAATACAAGTAATCATAAGTAGTGTTTGTGTTGAATTTGACAGTATATTTCAGACGGACGTCTTTTTCCAATCTTGCAACCGAGAAACAATGTTCATGAAATTCAGATTTAATTCCAGACTTCAACTCAAGCCCAAAGGAAACATGACTTTGTGAACTTTGTTGTGTAAATTCTCCGTTATTGGACAGCAAGCGTTCCACATGTCATCATCATCATCATCATCATCATCATCATCACTGTCAGTGATCCCTGCTCGCCAAAGTGTTCCTCCCTCCCTCCCATCTGACAGGGGTCACCCGCCGAGATATAAACCTGGTCTCATTCCAGACTCGGACTTGTGTCTGTTTCTCTGTTTGGAAAGCGGGCCCTCTCCACGGCTCCTCCACTTCCCGCATCCTGCACGCCGGTCCTTAGGTTGTTTGTGAAATGGAAGTAGCACAGGATCCCTCTGGGACGTAACAGAGAAGGGAAGGCCTGTAGCCCCCTTCACCTCTGTGTTTCTGCAGAGTCCCCAGTGGCTCAGTGAACACTGGGCTTCCTCTCCTGGTCTTTAGGCTTCTTGTGTGTGTGTGTGTGTGTGTGTGTGTGTGTTTGTGCATTTGTGTGTCGACGCTGGGCCCTTTTCGTGCCTTTCTGCATTAAGAGTGGATGTCAGATTGAGTTAGTCCAGCTTTCCGACGAGGTTCGGCTAGACTGGAGAACAATATTGTTCCTAGATTGCCCCGAGAGTGGCAGTAGCTGAACTGACGGGAGGCTGCCGTTTCAGCTTCTGATCTTTCCTGTGGCTGCTCGGCATGATCCTGTCATACTCAGACTTTTAACTATATCCCTGCATTAAGTTACAATGTGCACGTATTTCAGTTTGTGCAATAATTATACCCTGTCGGTGCCAGCCCATCAGAACCACTTTGCCCCTGTGAGGCAGTGAGCTGCAGTGAGGTCTGTATGGTGTTATCCTTATCTGCAGGATGCACCGGGCAGAGTGCAGGAATACAGGCCGACTGATGGGTGGTGCATTTACTGTGGGAGACGATACAGTGCATCTCCAGCAGATCATTTTCTGTGGTATATCATTTGTAATCCATTGCAGTTCTGCTTTGTGCACTTTCTCACATTACACCCCCGCTAGAGTTTCCCCTCCCTGTCTCGGGCGCTCAATTACCTTTCAGGCTCGTTTGAGCCCATCACATGGAGCTGCGCATTTTTTCTCTTCTGGAAAAAATTAAGGACTCCATTTATAACAATAAACCAAACATTTTTTTGGACGTGACATGAGGCAATGCTTCACTAGAGGGGAATTAGCCTGTTTAATTTGTTCTCAACAAAAGATCAGGGACGTCCCACGTGCCTTCGCCAAGACACTGAATCCCTAGCACGTGAAACCAAAGAATGTATTTTTAGTAGCGTGTATGAATGAGGTCTTGTTTTGAACCGACGGTCTAATCACACTGTGAAATCCAATAGTTCCCAATGCATGTTTTTTTCCCCCAGTTTTATGAGAAAGTGAGAAAAATGTTGCGGGCACTCATGCACACCTCCGCCGGCTGATTGAGTTGGTTTGGTGGTTTCTTCAGGCAGCTGTCCTGCACAACGCCCAGGTGGGGGGTGGGGCTGGGGGGTATCCGTGACCAGGCCGCGGTGAGTGTGGCAAACTTTGGGTCTGCCAGCTTTAGCAAAAAATTCCATCAACACCCGCATGTCGCATGCCAGCTGCATTAATCTGAGGGGGACAGTTGTAAAAATAAGGCTGTTAGATCTCCCTTCACGGACTTGGTCCATGAGAGGTCCCCCCCACACACACACACACACACCTTAATCCCACAGTTGTTCCCCTGATTGAAAACAAATGCTTCCTTCATCACCGCCGTCATTTAAAATCCCTCACAACCTGATTGATCTATAAAGGGCACTTTAACACATGTAGAATTAGTTACCTTTATTTTGAATGAAAATTTGAAAACAAAGTTTAACCAGTTGTTTAAGATGCACCGTGCTGCACCGGCAGCAGCTGTTTTTAATGGATTTTTTTTTTTCTAAACAAGCACCAGGATATGAGAAACACAGCAGAAGAACAGAAAGTATTAACTTCTGGCAGTGAAACTTGCATAATTTAACCATAACAATAAACACATGACATTTAAAAATGCATGAAATAGTTGTTTGGGTGGCAAGGATATAATTTAGATGCTTGTATTCTGGTCTTGCCTGGCTGCAGACCATCAGGCAGGGTAAGGCCAAGGGTCAGGGTTCACAGAGTGGCCAACAGTAGGTTTGGTAACCTCCAGGGTTAATACATAGTCATGACTTAAAGCTCCATGATTTCCCAATCTTCCTATTCTCCAAAAAGAACCATAAATAAATAAAACAGAGAGGTTTCGCTGCCCTGCTCCTCCAACGTGGCCGCTCCCTCCAGTTTTCCCTTTTCATCTGGGTCTGCAGTGATCTGGTTTATCCATTAGTCCGAGGAGGCCCGCAGCTCTTTGTCTAAAGGGATATGTCAAACTGTTAGCAGTGCATGGTCTTCTGGCAATATAACATCACGCAGAGAGTTGAAAGACAAAGGGAGTGTAGGCTGCATAAACCAATAGCCTTGGAGACAATTTACCCCAGCGCTGACATTCAAAAAAACCTGACAAATGGTGTTTGTTTGTAATTTTCCAGATTATGCATTTTTAAAACGCTGAAAAACACTGAGGATAATGAAGCGTTTAATTTAGGAACTTGGATACACTTGAATGTGACCTCTAGACCAACACCGCCTTCTCTACTTCAGAATTTTCAGCAATCTGTAGCTTTCTGCTTAAAATATATAAAACCTCTTTTGAAAATGGGTTAGAAAGAACACATTTGAGGACCTTTTTGACGGATCGCGGTGGCTTTGAGCGAGGCCTTCCACAGAGGATGTGTTTCTGTGCAGAAGAAGTCACTGTGCTGAGAGAGAAGATGGCAAATGAGTTGACTCACCCAAAGGGAAGCCTGGATGTGCAAATGACTCTACCAGAGGCAAAGAGGGACAGAGAGGTCAAGATGTTACTGCAAAACAGATTTGACCTTTGGAAATATTCTCTTTTCAACATGACACGCAGTCTTTGCAAATCCAGCAACTCCCAACACCTGTTGTCCACCTACATTTGCTTTTTTGAGAGAAAACAGAAATACATGAAAGGAGGTATTTGTACCTTTATTCTTTGTGCAGAGTCAGTGGCATGAAGGATTAAATAAAACTCTGCGTTCTGCAGTGAGTTTCGGTGACGGTTGAGCCTTGGCTTTGTTTGTTCATGTATGGGTGGTTTGTTTTTCCCCCCCCCGTTCCCGTCCTTTCCAGATCCCCATCCTCTGCCAGTTTGGCACCGCACATTGTTGCGTCGCTCGCGGTGTCAAGCAGCAGGTCCACCGAAGTCATCCAGAAGCCAGGCCTGGAACCGTGAGAAAAGACGGCTATGTGATTGGATTAGCTCTTGAGCGCCACGTTGCTTAATTAATGAAAATGACCCGGGAGCCCAGAGTGAAGCCATTGTCTGCACAGCGACAAAGTCCCTGCCCATCAGCAGTGTCTTTAACAGGATTTCACAAAGTACGCCAGGCGTTCTTAATTTGTTGGCTTAGGTCTGCACAGAAAGGCCTTGGCAGCTGAAGATGTTGTCTGGCCTTTGTTTTGCAGCGGCGGAAAAGTAGTTCAATTGAGGAGTATTTAAAAAAAAAAAGGTATTTGTTAGTAAATAGGGCAAATTTTGACTTTGCTAAGCTGCAGCAGAGAACTTTCTATTTAACAACTCCCCCCGGCAGCTTATAGCCCAGCTCAATGCATTCACTGCACATGTGAACAGTAGCTACGGTTCACTTGACTATGAGCCCCTCCCTCTCTGCATCTGCCTTTCACTCTCTTCTTCCTTTAACCCTCTGTGGAAGGCGAGGGGGGGGGGCTGGTATTACGAGGGTGACGACCCCGCGGGGTCTTCTGAGAGGTTCAGCAGAACCAATGTGACCAGATTACTTTGCATTCCTCAGTGCTGAATGGATCTCTGGAAACTATTACCTGGAATTACCTCAAATCAAAGACTTCTTCCTATTATCTCTGCAGGATCAGTCGGAGCACACCAGACCTAAAATAACAACACCCAGGACAACCCCACCACGTCTTTGTTGAATTAGTGAACTTAAAAAAATAATTGCAGCAGTAATTTACGGGAGAAGTATTTTACAAAGGATATGAAGATAATGAATTAAGTTTTACACGTTGCTTGTCAAACTACTACAACTTTCCTCGTGTTTCGAATAGTTCCATTTAGAGTGATTTAAATTATTCTACAACACACCCACACACACACACACAGGCTCAGACCACCAAGGCCCACACGTGTCAATCAACGCACACACCCACTGACAGTGGCTAAATATTGCCGATCGCTCAGACGCTCATCATGTGGAGGAAGATGTGTCGGACACAGTGGTGCGCTTTGTGTCCGCCAGTCACATGAAAGGAGGCTTATTCCAGAGCAGTGGCCCGGTCCACGTCCACGTCCACGGGAGCAAGCAGCCGCTGTCAATCTGAAGAGTGTCACTTTCAGACAAGAACCTTCCCAAAAAGTGGATACTGATAATATTACCTCTGCGATGGAGTCTGTGTTTAGTATCAAGGAAGATCCCGATTTGATCTTGGTGCGTACTGGACTGATCTGGGTCTGGTTTATTTAAATGTGGTTTCATTAGGGGACTGTTGTGGAGCTTTAGTGGAGGAATGCGATCAACTGAGTGCCATTCTCATTACTGGTGTTCCAGCAGGATGCCACACACTCCTTCCAGTCTGAGGTAGAATTCAAATAGATAACAGAGACAGTGATTCATTTCGCAGTTACCATAGTACCGTCATATCTTTCCATGGTGTCTCAGTTTTAAAGGGAAAATTCATCAAATTAACCTTTTGGTGTTTAAAGCTTTGATGAGTTACACTAAAGGAAAGTCTCACTGTGACTTTTAATCTGCCTCCTAGGAGATATGCATATGTTTTAAGTTCTTCTTTGGTGTTTTCAGTCTCATCTGAAATTTGGTAACGTATGAAAACTGCCTCCTTCTTCTTCCCAGTGGTTTTCCACCAGGGCCTGTTGTTATTTTTAACCCCCCCACAAGTGTTTGTGGTGTCACATTTCTCCACGACTTGGAAAGATCTGGAAATCTCTGGAATCCTCTGGAAGGTTCACTCCACAAGCCCCAAGATAAGGATTTGGTTTTTGTTTCAATTCAGTGGACTTCTTCTTCACAGCTTGATTTTAGTTCATCCTTTAGGAAGAACATGAAAAATCTAAGTTTTGAACGTATAGAAATCCAGACCATGACAAGGGGAAGAGTAATAAATGAATTAGATCCCCCACATGAATTCATTAAGACCATTTTGTGGGCTTTTTACAGTCTTCGTATTGAACTGGTGTTTAGTCCCAAGCTCCTTATAGCTGGGCCTCCCTCTTTAGGGAGGGGAACAACGGCTCAAAGACAAATGATCTACTCACCGGGGTTCCTGGGCATTTTGCCCGTACAAGTGAATTTCTGTTTTCCTGAGCGTAAGAGCATTTCATAAGGTGTTTGTGTGTGTGAAGGATTTTGAATTTGACGAAGGCCCGGGGCTTAGCGTCGATGCTGTGCCGGTGAACAAGAGAACACAGCGAAAGTGAACTTTTTACCTTATATAAGCTGATACCAAGAGAGTGAAACAATATGTGGGTAAATCACCATCTTGCTTCCATTGTTTCGTTCTCTTTATCTGACTTTAGAATAAGTCAGCATAGAAACAGGAATAGTCTTTAATTTCCCCTTTGATTAGATTGGCGGGGGCGCTCTATTCCTGCTTTGGTCTCCCTCCAGTAGGCATGTGTGATAGGAAAGGTCCTAATCCCCCAGAATAATGGGGTCTGCTGTGGGGGGGTGGGGGGAAGCTCACAAAGTGTGCGGTTCCTGGGTCAAGCCTGGCAGTTTCCAACAGGATCACCAGAGCACAGCAATCTTTTCTTGTATCATTTGCATAAATCTTAATATGTTGAGCAGATTTCATGGATCTCATCACGTGTGTGAGTTTCAAGAAGCATGTTTTTTGTTCCTGTATGAAATAACGTGGTCGCTGTGTTTTCCTTGAACTACTTTGAATAGCTTAACTGGTTCAGTGGCTCTGTGAAAGAGGGCAAGCAGCCCCCCCCCCCTCCTCACCAGTTCTCTGTAGAATCTGTTGTCTGGACAAGGTGTGAAAATATGTTTCTGCTGCAGGAACTCCACAGTCTGTTTCAAACACTATCAAGATGGGAGGGGTGCTACAGGCTTTATATTCCCCTGGTGGTTGTTCCTGGCTCACACCACACTCGGGGTTGGGAAGAGCATGTAAATGCCGGTGATGACCTTCTGTTTGACATGTACATCATAAAAGCGTCAGTCAGCCGAGAAGCATTTATCATTTGGACGTATCAGAAGCAAATGGGTCCAGAAACTGGAGGGATGTAACCTCACTCTTACTCGTACACACCAACCTAGCTGCCTTTACTCCACTTTCCACGTACTAGCACAACCTATAGATTCCTTTTTGCCTTGTTTCCACATGGCTTTGTGTCCGGTGGATTTGTGCCTCAGGAAGAGAGGCTATTTCATTCAATTCAGTTTGACATAGTCGATAGTCTACTGTGCAATTGTATCATAAAGGATAAACCTGTTGGGGTGTACTCGATATATATGAAATGGAATTAAGGGCATGAAACAAAACTGTGGAAACTATAGCCGTTAGTTTCTTTAGTAATGTAGCTAGTTGACAAAGAGATATATTTAAACAGAAGTGTTAGAATAAACTTCGAACTTTGGGCGACGATGTGTCTTGGTAAAATTTTTTTAACGAGCTGAAAACATTTTAACAGATAGATAGACGCCAGGAAAACTGATCTTATCAACTGTCATCTTTTTCATATGGATTTCAATTAATTTGTAAAGTGAACATGCAGAATCGCAGACATGTTTTCCGCTTTTTCCATTTGTAAATAACTGATCACATCTGAACCAGACTACATGTTTACTAGATCAATGTGGATACGCAACGGTTTCCTTCTCATGATGTGTCATAGTCACTCGAATGTAAACAATTGTCACTAATGTGCCCAACTCGCTGAATTATAAATAGAGCAAACCTAAATATTGCCGTTAAAACATAAACTCTATTTATCTGCGATCGCCGACATGATCCTCCTCGGGCTGCCTGATTTACAAGACCCTTGAATAAATACATGTACCTACTGTGTGTCTGATCCAACATGGATCACACTGCACTGTTTATAAGATGCTGGAGATACTTGCTGATGTCGCTTTTCACTGCTGACTTGGGGTCAGCGTCCCCAGCTGCTGCTTTAAAGAACCCATCCAATGAAACGTTTTTAACCTTGTTAATAAAGCCATGTGTTTTTATTTTATATGATAGAAGATGTAGTGTGAGTGAAATAAGGAAAAGCTGAGTATTTTCATCATAAGCTGCAGTTCAATGAAACAAACTCAGTTTTTATGTCGGGTTAAGGAACCAATCTTATTTATTTGAGGTTTTATCAGGCAAAATATGTAATCCCTTTTATTTGTTTAACTGAAATGTAAACAGTTTACATTACAGATAAGAATATTCAGAATCCTCCTTATGGTGATTTATGGATTATTTTAAATCATTTATCATCTATCTTATCCTTTTAGGGCTGTGGGCCAATCCCAGCTGACATTGTGTGAGACACGTAAAGATGAAAAACCATTCACGCTCACATTCACACCCCAGGTTAAAAAGCTGCATGTGTGTGGGTTAAAGTGAGGGTTTGGAAGAAGCTGGAAATCCCAGATAAATCCCACACAGACACTGGAAAAAGCCGTAAACTCCCCTGTACCACTGGTGCAGCATCTCCCAGTGACGCATTATTGAGTGAGAACAGTGTTTAATTGATAATTGTTCCATCTTGAATCGTAATGCGTCACAGGTACCACAACATTCATAAAGCAGGGGGAGGGGACGGGAGGGGGGGGGGGGTGATAACAGGCCACACACTCAGATCCATGCCGCCCACTCTGTCAGCAGGTTTCCCCTCCGCTCCGTGTTCATTGCTAATATTCTCATTAGGGCCAGTGGAGCAGCCACCTAACGTGTTTTCACAGCCGGCGAGTGACATCATCACATTTCAAAAAGCACCTCATAAACACGTAGTCATCGGCTGGGAGCGGGTCTGGGAAAGCTTATAACCAGCCCTTCACTCGCCCTGTCTCTGGAGTGACAGTGATCCCAGAGACAGGGAGCGATGAAAGCAGCGGAAAAGACCTGAGGAGATTCAAAAAATCTATATTTCTCAGAGCTCTTCAGTGTCTGTTCTTTGTTAACTTGAGCAATAGTTAACTAATCAGGGCCGAGGTGTTCTCGCTGAGCACTGCGGGTGCCAGGCTGTGCTGTGCTGGGAAATTAAAATTTATTCTGCCATTAAATATTTCCTGGAATGTCTCCAAATAATCCTTCCTTTCTAAAAAAAAAAAGTGAAATGTCAAACAAAGAAAGCTTTAAAAAAATATGAAGAGTGAGGCTCTAGTCAGCCAAACGGTCCTTAGTCGATTCACAATAATAAGAGCGGAGGCCTTGAATGTGTGAAGTGTGATTTCCACCAGCACTGTCCCTTTAAACCACGGCCACACAGTCTGCAGGAAGAAATATCTCCACCACCGAGGCTTTGAACTCAAAGAAATTACTGTTTCCTCACATAACTGCTCAATGGGACTGAAAGAAAAAAGTACTTATCACAGACAAGCACTTAAAACTCAGTGAATTAGTATGTGTACATGGTGCGATGCTGATATCCTTCCCTCATCGATTATTCATCACCGATCGAAGCGGTTCTCTCGTCTGTGGATATTTGACTTGGTCTCACGAAGCCGCTGACACGAAGGGTTTTGATCCTGCGAGCGGATCAGATCAGAGATGTATGATTCATTTGAATGTTCAGAATATATCCCCACTGCCTATTTGATCTTCCAGTAAATGAGGAAAATCTCCCTATTTGATCACGCTGTGCAGAAACTGGTTACAGCGCCACACGTGGTGACCGTACAAGACTTTAATAGTCGTTTTTCTTCAATGGTGATGTCTTCTGCTTTTTGCATGTAACGATGTTGATGTGCTTCAGAAGAGAACAAGTCTTTTATCATTCATAACATTACACAACACAAGATCGCTCGGTCAGGACACCGTGCACCTGGTTTTCTCAGTTTGACTAGTTCCCCCTCTCCGAGCGTTTGCCCTCTGAAATGAGAAGTAATCCCTTCACCGGGCCGTTGATCTGCTTATTGTTTTTTTTTTTTTTTGCTCCACAAAGAGCCGGTTTCTGCCGCAAGGAATCCGTCATGTGACATCAGAATTTTTTTTTTTTAACCCCCCCATCAAATAAGCTTAAATTGTACTGGCGAGGCAAAGTTTCAGAGATCCCATGACTTCTCAATAATCCATAGTCCCCATTTACCGTTGGGTCTTTTTGGATTACAATATGTTTTTCTTTGTGCCACTTTCCTTCCTCTGCTGTTGACGCTTTTTTTTTTTTTATGAGTGCCACATCTAATCCTTCATTAGCCCGCAGGCGTTTATTGAAATGCTTGCAAGCCCTGTGCGGTGGCGCTGCTAGATTAGTGCATTTAGTGAATTTCCAATGCATCTGCAATACATGCATGTAGATAAGAACCTCATTTAGAAGCTCTTTGCAATGACTTGTGAAATCTCAGGTTCTTTCACAGCAGCCACAGTTAGAGACACTTATTGTGAGATGCTGTAAAGTGTTTGTAGTTGAAGGGGAATAGACTCTGGTGCCGCTGATGTAATCTGTTAGAGGGAAGGAAAACATTGTATAGTTGTTGCTGAATGAGCTCTGCAAGGCCCCTGCCTCAGAGGAAACTGGGAACAGGGGCCTGGAGGATTAGAGTGTTTTTTCTCAGACTTAGGCTTCACTTTTCCTTAGGCCCCCCCCCCACCCAAGCACCACCCCCGTTTCCTTTTTTTTTGTTTTTTTAAGGGTTACTAAATTTGCTCCTGGCCTCATCAAACAATGCAGCCTTTTACATTTGGACTGGCAGATGCAAAGTTACCGTTTGATGTTTTGAATGGAAATACAATGGGCTGACCTCGGAGCAGTTTTGCGCTCTGTGTATTTAGACCCCGAATCAACACAGAGGAGAAGATATCAACACAGAGATCCACATCACATTTCAGGAAAAAGCACCTCAGACTGAAACTGTAAGCACGCGGTCACGTAATGGCCGTGCATTATCTCGAGCATTGTCGGTGTTCTTTCATGTGGTTGTAGTTTCCAATCCCATCGCTTCCTGCAAAGATGCAACGTCAGCAGTTTAAAAAGGGGAAAAAAGGCCATAATAGATTTCGAACCATAATTTTGCGAGATGCCTACGAGTCTCGAGGTCCAGAGTTTGAGAGAATCCGAGAGGGTTATCCACGCCACATCACAGATTTAAAGATTTCCTTAAGGCCAAAACCTGTAATAACACCAGTAAAGCTTCAATATCTCAGGCTCCATCCAAACTCATACCATGTAGTTTTAAAATGCATCACTCTTTCTACATTTACGCCCGACGTCCACACTACCCTGGAGCTTTCGAGAGCCTAAAACTGAGGAGATTGGAAATGCTTCATGCTTCAGAACTCTGGGGCTGAGTTGTGCTCTGGACGTTGTCTTACTTTTCACCATCGTCTTTTCTCATTTGTAGTATTTTTTCACCAGCTAAGGAGAAGACTATTTTCTTATTGATTATAACTCACACAGAGCTAACAGGCTCATGTGGACATGGATTGTTGTAATGAAGTATTTATATGGACATGTCCCCAGACAATGCTCAACAACATGGGGTCTGTGCCAGGGGTTGACGGGGGGTTGACAGTTGTCATAAGGAGGAGTTAATCAGCACCACAGGGTTCCGTGAGCGCCGTCTGTTTCCCCGGTTCATTATCTCTCCTCATGTTTTGCTCAACTGGGTCACATTTATCTGCTCCTCAGAACCAACGCTCCTCATCTAGAGTGGTTCTGGCTCTGCTCAGTCTCTGTGAGAAATGAACCACTTACTTCTGAAGCCTGGTGACACACCAAATGAAAAAATAAAGCTGCCTTCTTAAAAGGCTGGTGAAAGGGTTTAATGAATCCTCGTCTTTTGTGTCACGAATGGAAAGAAAACCCAATACTGCTCTTATTTTCTTTTCATCCAAATCAAAAACACTGTGTTCCCTTTTATTTGGTTGTTTATTTAGTTGACCTTGCAGCACCGTCTGAGCTGCTCGGCCGCTGGCGCCAGTTTGTCCACTATACCCACGATACCAGTGACCCCCAGGGCGGCCTCGCTGCCTTCATCATGGTCGTTCTCCCATTTCAGAGAGGCACCAGAAACATAAGACACGGGTGCATGTGTCTCTTTTTCGACAGCTTACCCTCCCTATTAAAGGATCTGAATTGCACGGTAGCTCTTGTCATTAAATACACCTACACGTCTCTTTGATCTGGTCAAGGTCCGTGGCCTTATACGCTCCACAGTATCTGCTCCACTGCTTCCTTTACATCTCCTGTAGGCCTCTACGGAAATATCACAGTGACCGCTGGTTTCTCTCACTGACAATAAGTTACTGAAAACCTTTTTCTCACAGTAATAGCCCCGGAAAAAGCAGCGCCTCGCACGCAAAGGTTCATGGAATCGTGCAGGTGCCGAAAGAATCTGTTGGAGATAAAGAATCTTAGATAAAGACGTCACGGTGATGAATCTGCAGGCGCAGTAGCAAACATGTGCGAGGAGAAAACCCATTTGATCATAGTTAGCCCCTTGGTGTGTTTCAGTAGACGGAGAAGAAGACGGAAAGGGCAAAGAAGAAGTTTTTTCCAGCTGTAAAAATACCGCTCATCAAAGAAGCTGCCGGAGCAAAGTCACATATGAGGAGTGACATTTTAAAATTTGCGGCAACATACCAAACTGGCTCGTTAAATTGCAGCAAAACTAGAACTCCATACAAAGAAAGTTCGCTCTTATAACTTTGTTTTTTCTTTTCACATGAAGTAAATCCCGGTGCAGCTCGGCTGGTAAACAAGCTCTTACACTGCTCTGTACCAGTTCTGGCCAGTGAGGTAAACATTTACCTCTGGCAGTTTACAGTCTACTTGCTGCTGTTGGAATCTACCTCTCGACAGATTGTTTTTGTCTCAGTTCAATTCAGAGAAACTGACCGGGCAATGATACCCTGACCATCTTCCCCGGTCCCCAGTCGGACAGACAAGAAAGAGAAATGGCGACCTTTGACTGGTGTTGTGTCTGTTGGGTCAGCCGGTCCTTACACTCCGTGACACATTCCACTCGCTACGATAAATCTTCCTCACAAACCTTTGATTTATTCCCGCCATTGTCGCAGGGGTCTAGAGTCAAAGCGCCGGACAGAGAGTCACGGGGGTTAGCGCTCTCCCAGCAGGATATGATACATTAACCCATTGAATCCCTGTGTAATGTCCTCTAACGCTGCTGTAACGTGCTCATTTGTATCATGATAGCGGCCGTGTGTGAAAGACAAATTTGCATGACTATGTATAATTTGGTTGACTTGAACAGGATTTGATCTAATGTAGAATAATGAGTTTGACAACCACACAGAGGAACCACTGCCAGTTGGCTAAAAACAGTCAAGTGATTACGTCATTCTACAAAATGAAACGTGCATGTGAAATTCAGAATAAAGACATAGATAAATCTAGAATGTTTTGTATGACAACTCAAAAGCTGATTTGGGGGCTGCCTTCTTATGCTTTTGACAGAATTTGGAGCCAGCCTCTGTGCAATAATAACCGTGGAGTGGAGCCATGGTGTCAGAGTTCCAATGATAAATGTTTTCGACCAATCACGTGCCAGTCTCAGCTGTTAATCATAATGTTTCAACCCCTTTTTATAGCATCAAATAGCTAATTAAAACCAAACCTGTTGGAAATATAAACACCTGAACATAAATCAGGGTGATAAAAACTGTGTTAATTGGCATTTAAAAATCAATGGATCCATTGCCTTTTTGATTCCATAGTTTTAATCATCTGTGTGTGATTTTAATGCATCAAATTTATTTTAAAGTAGCATCTTTAACTTTTATTTAAAAAAAAAGTTCTGACTGAAGATGTTGAGAGGATCAGCCTGATTGTGGTTGTGAGAATATCCATGCTCTGCTCCCATGTGTAAAATACAGGAGGAGGAGAAGGAGGAGAGGAGGAGGAGAGGAGGAGGAGGAGGAGGAGGAGGAGGAGGAGGAGGAGGAGGAGAGGAGATACTGACATCAGCAGACAGACATCTTTTTGGCTTCCAGCTGAAGGTGTATCTGATGATGAGTGTGGTATTCACAGGAAACTGATAATTATGATGATGATGATGATGAAGCTGTGCTGGCGACTGGTTATCTGTTCTCACACAGGAGAGGATTTGAGATGGACTGCAGCCCCATGTCATGTGTTTTGCTAGAATCGTCCATAGCCAAGCGAGAGTTCAGATTGAACTTGAAGTTTAATGCGTCTGCAGATAAGGAGATGATGCATGCCTTCAATTATTAAATAGATGTTTCTGGTGTGTTCCTGAGACCCCTGCTCAGCTCCGATTCTCTGGTTTCATCATTCATAACAACCAGCCACAAATTCAGATGAGATGAAAACGCAGGCGAAGGCTGAAATTGGGGTTTCAGTCGAGCCAATGATGCGTTGATTCCAACATCCAAATGACAGAGTGTGAAAGCTGCTGAGTCGGAGCGGGACATATTAAAGCATTAGACGAAATGTTGTCTTTTGGCTCGACTTTCTGGTTTAATGAGTGGGTTTGCTGCTCGTGGCTTATTTGAAGATCATGTGTTTGTCAGAGATGCCCTGTAATATCAGACCTCAGAACATCAGGGCAGTCTGTAATTACAAAGTCGGAACAACATCTACTCGGATCGTGGAAAAACACAAAAGGGCTCCAGGGAGACGTCTGGTGCCAATTTATCTCTGATATATATATTACCCTTCCCTTTTCCTGGGCCATAAGTCACTTGTCTGTGATGAAAGCAGAAAGCCCCTCCCTGACACACCAGCGGCGGGTGGCTGGCTACCACATGAAAGACGGAATAGATGGTTGACCAGGCCGAAGGTCGCGTAGGGCAGCTGGACGTTTGGCTGACCCCTGACCCAGGACCTTACATGTTAGTCCGAATTTTCTGCTTGATTAGATTAGATTAGATTTCACCCTGCAACCCTTTCTGTGTTAATAACAAACACACAGAAGCAAGAGCACTCTCACAAACATGACATCTTATTGTGTGTGTGTGTGTGTGTGTGTGTGTGTGTGTCAGTGGGTTGGGGTTGACACTTGAGTCCTCAAAAGGCTGGAGAATCAGCAGTCACTTCAGGTCTTTTGAAGATTTTCTACCTTTTCATCAGTTAGATGACAAACACCAGGAGTGTCAAACACAACACAGACTTTACAGCTTCCTAGATACTGACATTTCTGAAATTCCTGAACCTGCAGAACAGATTTGGTTGTAGGTTTTCGAAATACTCAGAGGATAAAGGAATGGGAAAATGGTGCAGAACTCCAGGAGAAACAGAGACAGACAGAAAAAAACCGCTCTGAGAGAATTAGATCTCACTCCAGGTGGTTTGTGATTTCATCATTTTCCTTCTTTCGTGTTTGTATCTTCCACTTCAACTGTACAAAAATCTTTAGCCTTTCCCAGTATAGACTGGTTAGAAGGCAAGAAAACCCCCAGAATGAGTTCCCTACTTCTCTCAAGGCACGTTACCCTGAGCTGACCACAGGAAGGTCTTGGACTCATATATCCAGATATTCGATTCCCTTTCTAGTTGCATATATATGTATAATGTTGAGTTGCCTGGTTTTGCTTCAGGGTTTGGTGGAAAATCTCCTCTAACTTTCAGTGAAAAACAGATATCAGAGTGTATCTTGGCGTTAGAATCTTAGGAGTGGCCTGTGTCTGCCTTCATGTGCGCTGTCTGCTGTCCTCATCATGCTCCCGCCCCGGTCGTTTGGGGGAATCATACTGGGAGACTTCGGTAACCAATGGTTGGTCTATGAACCGGTGGCTCCTCACCCACTGCCCAACTTTACCCTCCGCTCTTTTAGGGTGAACCCGACTGCCGCCCCCCTGGTGGGAACAGACCTGGCTGCTGTGGCTCCCGCTTCAGGCCTCACTCCAGGAGTGGAACATTGCTTCAGGAATATTCAAACACATGGTCTTTAATTCACTCTCATTCTGATTCCTAACATGGAATCAAACCACCATGCGAGAACATAGCGGGGGCTTCGCCCTCACCAAAACAGAGACTAATGTCGACATCTGGCGAGAGCAACATATAATGAAAACCATCCAATATCCTTTATGCTAATGTAAATGTTATTTCATGTAGTGTATTCCGGCCACAACAAAACAGACTGAATAATCTGATTACACTGAAGCAAGCAGATGTTTCAGTTTAATTAAATGCTAATGTGATCATATTAAATTTATTGGAAATATGTTTAGGAAACTGTGTTGAAAGTTGTGATGCCACCGGGTTTTTAAAACATCAAGACCTCTAATAGTTCCCAGAGAAAATCAAAAATACCCGAAACATTAATCAACAGTAGATTTCGGTAAAAAAACGTTTTCACTTTTAAAACTTTGTGTATCCGTTTTATGTACTACTGCTTTGTGTAATAAGAATGTGCCAGAGACAACAAAAACAATGGCTGCTATACACTGAAGGACCCCAGCATTCTTCTCAGGTATTTAACGGACTGTTGATGAGGACCTCATCTACTGGTACGGCATGCTCGATGAAGCTTTTGTAGTTGTTTGTGTGCTCTTGACCGGACGGAGATATTTAGTCAAATGAAGATTGTGTGGACAGAGTCGAGGCCTTTATCTAGAAATTTTACAAAGAAACACCAAAGACAAATGCAGTTTCCTTACCAAGTGTCTCCCCGACAAACGCACACAGAAGACATTCTCTCTGCACAGCTGCACAAGCAATAAATACTGAAGCATAAGTCCAGACACTTGACGGTAATATCCTCGTCCTATGCAAGCCTCGCTGCTTGGCAAAAAGCAGGAAATGTAATCACTGCACAGACCTCAGACCTGTGGCTAAGTGCTCTCGGGCAGTTTGCGAGGTGAATTCAAGGTGTGTTCGAGTACAACATGAGGATCATCAGAGGGAAAAGGCTGGTTCAGGATCAGCTTTTACCCAAACGGGTTCCTTTGTCTTTCAAATAGATGAATTGTGTGTGTTCCTTTTAAGAGCTTGCGTGAGTGTGATGGTGTGGAGGACGTGTTTACTGTGGAAGTCCCTTGTGCTGTGAGGAGCAGCTGAAGTGCTCACTGACTACCTTATGTATACTCAGAAGGGATTGTTTGAAATGAATCACATGAAGGAGGGGACTGGACATGTATACAAGATAAAATATAATTACGCTATCACCTAAATATTTTGCACAGAACTAAATAAATACGCTAGCAAGGAAATGAAACCCGCCTATGGCTTTAAAAAAAAAAGTGCCCTATGAATCAACAGCGGACAACCTCGGACCGGTAAACACTCAAATATTTCATAGTAACCAAATAAAAATGGAAAACAGGCCGGATCATAACAGACGGTTCAGGAGGTGACGCATTTTACTTGCGTGCGTAAATATGGAAAATCTCATTATCACATTTTCCAGCTAGTTTTCGAAAAACAAGCTGACGGTGTAACGATGACAAGGCGGCAGCATCTCCATGTGACGGAGCAGGAGTTGTGTGTGAAGTACAGCTGTTGTTTGTTGTTGGCAGGGATCTGTTTGGAAAGTCACCGTTCATGTTGCATGCGAGTGTGTCCGAGCACAAACTCATCCGTCTTATCCGTCTGTGATTTTCCGACACGGCCCGGGATGAAGCCGTTGGCGACTTGTGCTCGCTCGGCGAAAACAAAAGAGAGAGATATCTAAACAGACACTCATCTCTCCGACCCGTCTCCGTTGCCAGAGAGCTGTTGTCTTTATGTGTCCGACCAGAGTCTGAACCAGAGATGACTCTCCTTCAGGACCGGGCTTACAGCGAAAACAGCCCTCGCCGGGGAGAGAGGAGCCACGTGCACTCCAGGGCCCGGCCCAGGCAGCCTTCATTTGTTTGCAGTGTTTATCAGTCGGTGACAGGGTGTGTTTATGTGCACGGTTCCAGCAGGCCTCCGTGACCCGGGTGCCCAGACCCCACCCACCCCCCCCCCCGTCCCACGGAGAGTGACGGAGAGTGTTTCCGTCCTCTTCCCCTCAGCTCTGATTACATTACCACAGAGCGGTAGAGCCGTAGCAGCTCCTGAGGTTGGAGCTGGAGGTGCGTTGATCACCTCCTCCTTCTCAACAGTCGGCTTACAGTAATGTGTGCGTGCTTGAATGGCTGCATGGATGATTTAATTCCGAGGGTCCAACACGCGAGGACATGCAGGATCTCTCTCTCTCTCTCTCTCTCTCCTGAGACCTGAAGAACAAATGGAGCACTGGCTGTTACTGGTTTGATGCAGACGAAGGGCACTGATTGAAAATCTGATGTGTTCAGCAGCAGCAGAGGTCACATGTGATCTCTCAGACAGATGGGAGACAGACAAGAGAAAAAAATACTTCCTCGAATGTGTCCTGCAGACGGCGTAACAACCGTCACACATGTATTTGTGCCTTCAAATTGTCAAACATTTGTGTTGGCTTCAGACTTTATGACACGCAGCTGAAATTGATTTAATACGACAATCGAACATCAACCTTTGACTCGATGGCTTTTAATGCGTTTTCTCCATGTGACTGGAAAACAAGATCAAACCTTTTTTCTCCTCAGAGAACGGGTCGATAGGAGTTTTTCACCGAGAGGACATTGAAGTGAGTGTCGTTGCCACATGGCCACGGAATCACGGTCAAGTTAAATAGTCTCCAAGCTGCATCACAGCAGGACGAGTCTGTCGGCTTCATCATAACGTGGAGCTCCCGCTGCCCCGGAGTCGAGAAAACTGAGCAATCACACGAGTTGTCATTTAGGGGAGACACTGCGTAATGCATTTAGAGAGACTGCAAAAGCTCCGCGCTGATGATCTATTGATTTATTTACATTTTACATCACTGCAGTAAGTGGCTCTGTCAAGCTGTTTCAAGCACCGACTTTAAAAAGACACAGAACGCATACAGAATATTGAATCTTAGCTTCGATGCAAACGAGATAAATGGAAAACTGTAAAATAAATGGGATTTAGAAAACCTCATCGTGGGGTTAAAGCTTCCTCGCACTAGAACTCTCTTCCCGTTTGCAGTTTGTTTGTGTGATCCTCCTCCTGAGACGGGTCGGGTCTAGACACTCAGCGTAAGCAGCTGCACTCAGTGACACACGGGGCCGCCTCTCGCTCTCCACACTGTCTGCTTTAATTACTGTTTTGCAGCGAGCTGAAATGAAATTACAATGGCACAGTACGACTGTCAATAAACACGTCCTTGATACGAGATGACTCCGCTCGATTCCAGCCCCCTGAAAAGCGTCTAGTGTTCTCTGGAAGCTGCCTCTTGTGCAATCGCTTTTCCCTCTTCTCATTACCCAGTGAAAGATGGAGGCAGATTGAGGGATGAAGTTTGGCTTTTTCATTAGAGCTCCACTGGTGCTTTGCACGGTGAAGGCTGCAGAGCTCGGGGAGACTCTGGTCCCCCGCCTCACCACGGATCTGGCTCCCTCTGCTGTGCTGCGCAACCCGACCGATTCCCGGTCCTATGCGCTTAACTGCTGACCTCAGCTGGTTCTCAGGAACAAGACTGTAAATGCACACAGAGTTAATAGTGCTTGTGCATTTTTTGGTGTGCGTGTCTGTATCGTTGTGTCCATATGCGTTTTGCACAGCCTACATCTGTATGTGATTCTGTGTGTAGGAGAGAGTTCCTGGAGGAAATGTAATTCTTCCCTGAACAATCTTAAAGCAGAGCACAAAAGTTTTGCGTTATGATCAGTCAAACTTCTTACAAAGGCAATTTGTATCTGACGTCTCTAGTTTGTTATTCATTACTAGTGATGCTGGTAGCTGCTGTTGGTTGACTTACACAGGAAAAGCACTGCAGGGTAGTTGTTTTGAATATGAATCCATGTCCAGAGCAGTTTACTGTCTCCTGTGAGTCCACGGGGCCTGTAATGATGAATGCTGGGTCTTTTTTTGCCTGTTGTGATCAGAAAGTCAGCTTGATCTCAGAGTGAAGCAGATTGTATAAGCTGTCACTGAGAGAATAGAATAAAAACTACAAACTAACATTAAAGTCTCCTCATCAAACCAGATCATGGATATCTGGGAACCAGGGTCTTATCTGACTCTGCAACCGCATCTGTGCTGTGTTTGTGCATGCCCTGCTCAGTGGGCATCCTCCCACCCACTGCAGACAGCTGTAGCGTTTCAGCCGAGCCCACATCAGAAACTCCTGCACCCCCACACGCTGTGCATGGTTCATATTAGCTCCCCTCCCACCTACCCAGACCCTGGGATCCGCCGCCTGGCTTGCCTCAGCAGACCTGAGCTCCGTGCAGCAATTGGATCGCTGCAGAAGGGACGACTGGTTGAATCGGAGCCAATCAGCCTGACAGGGGCCAGCACCTCACCGTGGTCCATGTCCTGTGGGAGTGGATCTCCTCAATAAGCTTCGAGCATCGGTTCACCCCCCGATGGGTTAGGGTTAGAGGCTTGTAAGAGGCTCCACTGGGGGTTTTGTGTGTGTGTGTCTGTGTGTGTTTTGGGTTTATTAGCGGTTACTTCAGCAGTGTGCGCTTATATTGAATCATGTGAGGGTCAATTGTTGTATAATGTTATAAGAGAATTCAAACTGCTGCATTTATCTTTCATTTTACGGGAATTTGCATAAACTAATCAGTGCTGCGTCCTTTTTGCAAACGAGTAGTCAAGTATGTTTTTGTTCCAGTTCGCCTACACATTTAATCTTTGTGTTCGATTGCTGGAAATGTAATGCCAACCAAACAAAACAGCAGATAAAATGGCAAAGTGAAACAATTTTCCATTGATCATAATCATCAAACCGGGGTTGAAGTGAGGCTCCCTCAACCCACCTGTTTATTTGAGATCTTCTAACCTCCACATCTTGTTATGAGATTGTCACTCAGAATGATTATTCTTCATTAGGGCCGAGTCAGACTGGGGCAATTTTCTCTTTGTTTTCTTTTCCGTTGGCTAACCACTGGTCAGCATGCATAAGAAAATACTGGCAGGTTTGTTTCTCCCATTTGAGCTTCGGGAAAATAAACAAGCTGAAGTCTCGCGCCAGTGTCTCGCAGATGGGATACTGAGCTGCCCTCTGTCATCGCAGCTGGCCAAAGGGTTAACGCCACCACACACACACCACTACTCTCACACTTCCAGTTGAGTTTGTTCTTGTTTATTTGTACTTGGAAATCATCCCCAATAGTGTGTGAGGAGATTTTTCCGTGGTGGCAAATAGCTGCTTTGAGCCTGTGCACCAAGATCGGCACCAGGTCTGGAACGGAGCCTTGTTCCCAGGACCCCATGCTATGCTTCTCAAAATTAAATTGCCTATATTTTTTTACCCCTTCCTCTCTGTACTGGAAGTTTTAAATAAGAGCCACAAATCACATTCTCCCAGTTTATCTGTTGGGAACATGGTCCATATCAAACACTGACTGGGTTAGTACACACCAGAGGGCCCTTAAAAAAGCCCTTAAAGTTGTTTTCAAGGTGCTGGAGTCACATTCCTTCGAAAATACACAGACACGTTTATAAGCAGCATGTGTGAGAAAGGAGGGGAGATCGTTTCTCACCCTCAATTGGAAATCAAGTAGATTTGCTTGATTAACCTGCACAGATAGTTTAAAAGCTCGGAAATAGCATTGATGTCTGGTCTTGAAAGCAGCTTTAACTTTGTGCAGCTCGCTTAGCTCTAACTTTAATCCTTTACTTACACAATATCTCTCCTCTCTGCTCATTTAGCCCTTTTCTGGAACCCCTTCTCTTCCTAAATGGTTTGATGCTTAATCACTTCCAGATGCGAGGTCCAGATGAAAGACAGACGCTTCGGTTCTTTAAGAAGAAAGTCTAATGAAAGTTTTTTTTTAGTTTTTTTTTAAGTGCCAGCCACCCAACTTCTAATAAATGAGGTTTGTTACAACTTTTCAAACCCCAAACTACAAAGGGTGCCTCCATATAGTTTGCGTGGGTTTTGTGAGAGTGCTTGAAAAGCTGGCAGGTTCAGAAACACCTTGAAGAAAGTCAGAACTCTAAAGAGGAGATATTGAGAGATATTCTTTATTCTCAAAACTCGTGCTGTTAGATTCTGTCTCTATTTACACAACAGACCCAATGACAGGGTTCCTGCTTACCAGACGTTCATTAGCACAAATTTATGATAATGAATGCCGAGCTGCGACTTGATGAGGGGTTGAGCTTTTTAAAACTTTTGCTTTCTTGTGCTGGAAACTTTCCCCAAATGTCACTTGAAGGGTGGACACAACAGAAGAACATTTTTATTACAAACCAATAGTTTCTTATTTGGATTTGTAGGTTTTTAGTGGTTTTCAGGCAGCAACAACAGAGATGTACCAGCAATCCTGGAGATAAGCAGAGCACCAAACCGACATAGTCCTGATCTCACAGATAAGAGCACTAGTAAATTACATTTCTTATCTTGAAAGAAGATAAGACAAGAAAATGTCCAAAATAAACAAATCAATAACTGTAGGTGAACTAGAATGTCCCACAGATCTGCAATGTTACTTGGATCTGCACCAAATGCTATTTATCGATTTATAAACATCAGTCCTCTGAACATGTCTGATCTGATGAATCAAGATCAATTATTGATTCTTTGAGAAAATCAACAAAAGATGTTCTTGCAAGAAAGTGAATCGTGAATTCCTGAATCCGCATTTGCACCAAATTTAATACCTTTATCCAAGGGTCATGTGTCACCTCTCCACAAAATGTCCTGAAATCTCATTTGTAGTTTTCGTGTCAACTACAAACAGAGAGAAACAAATGCAGAAAGTATAACCTCCTTGGCAGAGGTGAAGAGACTGTAGCAGATAAACCGTTTTTTTATTTGGATGTGAATCTTCCAAAAAAAGTGTCTCTAGTGACATAAAACACGTTCAAGATTCTGGCTTGATTTTTTAAATTGTGTGTTGTTTCACGTTGAATCTATCAACGCCCCTGACCTTCTACCCGCTTCAAACACACATGATGTTTTGACTCTTTTTTTCTTCAGCAGTGGTGTGGCCGTTACGCTGACTGATTTGTGACAGGAGAGGAAAAGGACAGAAACGTTATCCTGTCCTGTGTCTGCACTCAAGCACTAAGTGTCATTATATCCCTGTCTGCTCTATTACCCTCCCCTCTGTTCCTATGCCAGACATGTGAACCGTACATTTATGTCGCCGCACTACACGCCCAGCGAGAGATGAAAAGCTGCAGTTGGTGGCACAATTGTTGATTTAGAAATCGATACTGCTTTGTCTTCCGGTGTCAGAAGCTAGTTTGTTTCATGCTGAGACCGACCCATTCCAAAAGCTTAGGACAGTAGGATCTGGCAGGGCTTTAAACTTGGCTTGAAAGTGCTTCTCTTGCAGACTAGTCAAACAAAAGCTGCTTCGTTTTTTTCAAAATTCGCAAAAAGTTACTTAAGCTAGGCAACGGAATTATGTCGAGTAACCCTATAATTGTGGAAAATTGGCTGTAAAATGTTATCATGTTCATCCCTCGGCACTTGTGTAATGGATCTTTACCAGCAGCTCCAGTCCGGTCAAACCATTAGCCGTGCAGGGACAGTTGGAAATCATTTCCATAGAGAAAGGACAGTTGTGGATGATGTGATTCGGCAACTTGCACACAACTGTATATGTTTGGAGAAATCAGTGTGATTAAGATGCCGGCTGACCTTGACATTCATATGGTGTTTCACAGGGATACCCCAACACAGCACATGTATTTCAATGGCAATCTGCACATGAGAATATTCCTCGACAAATCTGGAATGGATTGTGCAGGGATATACCAAAGGAGGTTTTGTGAATTTGAATTGCTAATGATGAATATAGTCCCTCATAAGTTGTTTGTTCTGTAATCATAAAGAATGTGTGGCTGTGGCGATCCCTGTGAAGTGTTCGAACACAAGTTGTGGCAAGAATAATCGTGACCCGAAAAAAAATTGGTTTAGCAGAGTCACACGTGGTTAGCAGTGTTTGAGTGTTTTCCTGTGAATAAAATCTATTTGGCAGGCCACACACAAAGATTTGCCCCCCAACCAAAAGCATGATTCCCACAATTCCCGGGGTTCAGACCAGGGTGATGATCCCTCCAACACTGGCAACCCCCTGTGTTGGATTTCTATAAATGAATGGCACACACAAAGTAGATCTCCTACATTGGTTACAATGTAATCTGATGATGCAACTGAGACAGCCCCGCGAAATGTCCACAAAAAGTTTCTTTAATTGAAGAGTCAAGTTATTATCCTGAGTCCTTACACTCGTTTTGCAGCTGTCTCCTCAATTTGTAGAAACTCGTCGTCCATGTAAGTAAAACTATTCCACAACATTGTCCACATCAGAATTAGATTCATCCTCTCAGTCAATTCCAAACTCTTCTCTCCAACGCTCTCTCTCTCTCTCTCTCTTTCTCTCTCTCTCTCTCTCTCTCGCTCTCTCTCTCTCTGTCTCTCTCTCTCTCTCTCTCTCTCTCTCTCTCTGTCACATTTCCACCTTCGACTTCCCTCAACGACTCCTCATTGAGCGAGACAGCTGTTATGTTTCTAGACTCGTAGCATTGACCCAGAATAACAATTTGAGCCTTTTTTACTGGTGAAGAAAAACACTGTTTGCAGACATTTCATGGACTGTTGCAGTTGTCCCATGAGATTACAATGTAGCTGCTACCGCTGCGTCACAGCTTGATTCCAAAAGTTTTTTGTGAAGTGAATTTGGAATTTGATGGCCATTGACTTCACTGTGAACATTGATAAAGAAGATGAATCCTAATGTTTTTGATGATCCGCCTTTTTCTAGACTGTCAACATCAGGCAACATTTAAATATGTAGACAGGAAGTATCATAATCAATCCAACAGATTGCTGTGAAGTGGATTTTATGCAAGTCATCATCATTCCCTAAAGCCACAAACCTCATTTCCACAGTTAAGCTGATGTTGGTGCTTTGAAATGCAATTACCCACTTTGCTTGAACATAAGAATTACGCCTGTGTTTCAATGAGCCCCTTGTTTTCACCTTTACATTTTAAAGTGGTAGAATTACCATACATTAGAGGGATACACAGGATACCTTCCCCCCCGAAAATACACAAATACCTCAAATTGCTCTTCAAGTTTTCCTTAGACTGCAAAGTATAGTGTAACATAGCAAAGCTCACCCCGGTAATGGAACCTCTTACTATGCAGATCTTCTCCATATTCACATTAAAGTCTTGCTGGGAACACAACAAGGTCACTGGGATGATATTTGGACACGTGTCTTACCCTGTTTTAGCTCGAGCATCTTTTTAAACCTATTCATTTTCATCACCCGACCTCACACACCACAATCAGACAGTGTTTTCACCACTTAGTAGATCTCACACGTGTCTTGAACTATCCAGCAAAGATCTCAGCTTTTTGTCTGCTGAGTAACCACCCCAAAAAAACCCTCACACATGTTTGGTCGCGACCCAGACAAATTTGTATGTGGCTGCAAATGTTTGGAGTATTGATATATTTGTCAACAGCGCGTGGGCGTCTTCCTTCCGCCGGGCCGGTGTGGTCTCACTCCGGGTCTTCACTGCGGCGGCGGACATGTCGCAAACTCCCTGACCTGCCTATCTGCTACTTTAGCGAGGAGTGAGAGAGGCCTTCAGGAGGTCTCCGCCTCTCCTCGTCTCGGCTTTCCTCAGAAGCGCTGCCAGGACAATAGAGGGAGAGGAGAGTGCACGCGGCTTCACACCAGCTGTGAAAGCTCAAAGCAATTCTCAGTCCAGATTTCTGCAGCTCGCCCACTCATTTGATTTCTTTGAGCCTACGCTTTCCGCTTCGCCTTTACCGTCTTTTAATGATCTCCCTGTCGATCAAACGTTCTGTCGCCCGCTGCCTCCAATCCCTGGTGCGGACGCTCGTGCCTTTAACGGCTCAATTAGTCATGTTTGTGTACTTGTGTTTTCGATATTTATTGAACAAAATCTGGAAGGTTTCCATTTTCGGGCGACTGTAAAGCTGTGAACAGAACGACATGAAGTGCAGTTTTAGATTTGGGTGGAGCGCTCGGACCTTTCACCTTCTTAACGAGTCTCCACCGTCCAATAAACAAGGTTCTCTTTAATGCCAGATCCCAGGGGAGGGAAACGTGTTCCTGTTCAGCATCCACACTGGTGTCTGTAACTTAAGTGCGTCTTCGAACCCACTTCAGCTGCCGTGCCAACTGGCCGGTGTGTCACATCTGGTGCTTTAAGTTCGAGCACTCTCCAAGTGGAGACAGAAATAGGATCAGTCATAATTGTGAGCTAAAGAGATTTAGAAAATGACATCCAGTATTTTCTTAAATGTCAAAAAGTTGATGAGTTTAATGTGGGCCAGCGACACAGTAGCTGCACACTCATCTGTGCCTGGTTTGTTTGTGCGTAGAGTTCCTGCAGAATACAAAGAGGGAGATTCCAGTGTAATCAGAGTTCAAAATTAACCTGTTTTCGCTCTTTGACTTTATTCCCGGTGTTTGTACGTCTGTGTCTTTGCTTACACGTCTAAGGTACACTCAGAGGACGTGTGCACCAGAAGTTTGATTGATGTGTGCGATAATTTCCCAGTTGGCAAACCTTTGCAATGCGCACTCTGTCATTTGTGGCCTATTTAGATTGGCAGAGGTGCGGTCCCAATTGGCTGGTTTTCACCGAGGACTCTACGTGAGACAGATTTGTTTGACTGGGCACTCGAAAAATACGGGGAGCATGATTGAAAACTGCATCGCCTTCATTTCACCCCTTGTTGGCCTCAGTGGTTTCACCTCTATATCATTCAGTTACTCGTAGGATTTAGCGAAAGTTTTAAGTTCCACGGTGGAGCTTTTATGCATGGCTGCACAATGAAGATGGGGAGCTCACCAGTAGTGTGGGCAAGTGAGGTCACACCGACATACATTATCCTCAAAAACGTCAGAACTGGAAAGCTACGCTCCTAAATCGCATACGAGAATTGTCTAAATTTCTACTACTAAAAATAGAAAACACACAAAAATCCTGGACTTGTTCCTTTCCAGGCCTGGCTCTAACTCCCAGACCACAGAGCGGGGATCCGAGATGGGCCAGAACACGTCGGAGCATCCCAAAGCCTCTGGATCATTATTCCATTTGAACAGATTATACATAAACATACATAAAGCCCTGCTCTTTCCTGTGAATCCCTCTCTCTTGATTGGACGTCCTCTCCGGACAGCTCCTGGAATCTGATGGGAGAACCACAGAGTGGCCCAGTTATCGTTTGGATTCTCCCAGCTTGTTTTACTAAGGACTCGGCCAAACGTTGCCTTTCCCCTGCTGATAAGACAGCTCCCATCATGCCTCACTCACAACATGGAGTGTAGGGAGAATAGTGCTGGCTGCCGCCGATGATCTAAGATTACTCCAGCTTTTGAACTTTTAATCCAATATAAATACAGCTTGCGTAATACCTATACGTTGCAGTGGAAAGAGGGAGAAAGAGAGGCCCCCTCGTATCCATGTCAAATGGCTTGAGAACAGTGCTGCTGCTCAACCCCCCCCCCCCTCCCCTGCAGGGTAGAACATTTCTTCACATGACTGGCACATTTTAAATTACTTTTCGATGCACAAATATTTTCCACTTTTTAATTTGCTATATGTCCATTTAGAGGAGGTTGTAACCTATAATCACTGTGTGAGCACATATTTTAACTTGACAAGCGCATACCTCCACCAAAGGCCCACTGGTCCTCTTCATCTCAATGAAACTGCTCAGAATTTCACACACACTCATAGGTTGTATACTTCCCTTAAAATGCCTGTTTTTTTAAAATCAATATGATCATGAATGATTCCTTGGGGAAAGGATGAAAAAGCCAAAAAACCTTTATCTCACAATGTTAAGAAAGTGGAAAACTGAATCCTGGATCTGCCCCCTGATCCAGATCAACCTTGACGTGTTTCATTCTTCCACCAAGTGTCGTTTAAATCCATTCAGTTGTTTCTGTGTAATCTTTAAAAAAGTAACTGACATGCAAACCAATCAACAAACAAACGGACATTTATGAAAACATAACCATCGTGGTGGAGGTAATAAAAACAATGAAGTTTAGACCGGATATGAGAACAGAGGAGTTTACAAATAGTCAAAGTGCTGAGACGAGGAGTCTTGCTTTGCATTGTGGCTGAACTGCAGCGTTAACATCCCAGGCTTCAATCTTTAAGACTCTGTGAGAATCTGGTTTCATCAGTGGAAATCGACACTCACCGTGTTACAGATTTATCGTGTTTTTCTGTCAAACATTTACTGCAGAACTGTTGACGCCAGCGGCCACATTATGTCAGATTGTCCTCATTTCTTCGGGTTGTGGTTTGTGGTCTGGCTAATTGTCCTGCTCGTTTTACATTTGCATACAGGGCCTCGTCGGGGGAGGCTGGCAAATTATAATTGTGTCCTGCACAAACGAGCCTCTCCAGTTGCAGGGACATGACATTGATATGCCGCTATTAACCTACAAGTGTGAGCAGAAGTGAAGTTGCCGTCTCGGCAGATTCCAAATTTAGAGCGATTGCTCGCGGCAATCTACTCACAGTGGTTAAGATTCCTCAAAATGTGATTGTGTGGTTTATTATCTGACAGCAAATTCCCCCAAATAGTCACTTAACTCATGGAATATAGCGTTCTATAGGAATATAGGTTTTCAAACCACAGAGGGGGCCAAATATCCAGAGTACTTTACTCAGCACTTTGACTACTGGGAAGAGCACTGGATCCTCCTCATGTAAATGAATTTCATGGCCTGAACTCCGATGAACTCAGTGTCTCTGCGGCAAAAAAAACTCTCCCATCGCACAACGCTCAGGTTGAAACTTTTCAAACTTTTTCAAACTTTTTATTGCTTATCATCATGAATCATGGACTTTTAATAATTATGGACGACCGGGATTCACCTCCTCCCACACTCCCATTTTTGGAATGAAGCCCAAAAATGAACGTTGCCATCTTGGAGCCAGAGTCCACTCATAAGTGATCTGGGAATGGGGGTGGGGGGGATGCTTTTGACCAATCGCGAGACGTCTCAGCTGTCAATCATGGCGTTTCACTGTCTCATCCACTAACTTGGATGAGGTGGGATTTATGACCGATTCTGCAGCCGGGCCCCATCGAGGCCCTTTGGGGAGCCTCTCGTGATACAAACAGTAAAAGTTATTGTCTTTTTTTCTCTTTTACAAGCTTTTATACCGGAAATATAAATGTAGACTTTTTACAAGTGTTGTTTTTTTAATGCACTGTATGTGATTGTACTTTGCAAGAAGAAAAAGAAACGATGGCTGAGGCTAAAACGAAAAAGCAACATGGAGTCCCCTTCAAATAGGCTGCACGTTCCCTGCCAAAAAAAGTCACAAGAGGAAATATTTTCTTACAGATCTGTTTGGAACTTTTTGCAGCGTATCTGCTGGCTTTTTAAACGTTCTACCAAAGTATTCACGCTAAAACGCTGCTTCGGGTTAACCTCCAGCCGACACTCATCACACAACTTTGGAGAAAACAAGCACATAACGCCGTGGGGTTGTTATAAATAACTTGTCCCCCTGCAAAATGATAAAATATTACAGTAAACTGCAGCCCTCGCACATTAAAAGATGGAGTGGCTTTCTTGTATTGCTCTTGGTTTCCCCCTTTCCTCATGTGGTTTATTATTCTTCTGCTCGGCCTCGGCTCTGCCAGCTTTACTACTCCCTCACTCCTACGCACCGCTCGCCCTCTGTTAGGAGTTAGGGGCATGCTCTCCGCCGAGCCCCCCCCGTCTGCCATCTGCTCAGGAAAGAGCCGGAGCCTGAATTACCACAACCGAAGCTTCATCACCTCGAATGAATGATTTCCATCTTCTCACACTCGCAGTGATGCCATCAGAGAGTCGGCTTTTGATGATAAGCACGGCTTGCCTTCTTTTTCTTGGCAACGCTCCTGATGACAACTCCTTTTTACGCAGAGGAGGCTCCCTGTTGTTGCATGAGCGTGATTTGAGCTTCCATTTCTTTATCCCCCCCCGCCGATTAGAAAAAGATCCATTTATAAAAAGGTGGGAAGAAGAACTCAAATCAACTTGTGAGGTTTAATCCAACTGTAATCTCTCTTGCAAACTGAGATCCAGACCCGCCACTTGCAAACAATTACGCTGCTGGCACCTAGGGGCCCCGATCTGATTGGGCTGTTTGCCTTTACGCTGTCTTGGGAGATTCTGCAGTAATTGAGTCGGCACCCGGGCTGATGGCTCGTGAGCGGCTTTTATAGCTCCAGTCGGTTCCAGGCCCCTGTCGATGTGCGGTGTGTTATTAAAACCAGACCACGAGCGGGACATTGCATTAGGGTATAATGTGTTGCACTGAAGCATGCTGTGTGGTATCCCACTGTTCCCCCAGCCGTCCCTGTCACTGCCCTCTGCAGACAGACGCCACTCCTGAAGCAGGCAGTCACCCCAACCCCCCCCCCCCGCTGGCAGCTCTCCCGGAGCCTGTGGAAGTCATCCTCCGCCCCGCCAACCCCTTTCATTCCCTCGGAGCCCCGTTCTGCCAAAGGGCCTGTTTGGCTCATGCTCTGGCTCAGATAAACAACAAAGAATTAGTCCAGAGATGCTTTCACGAGACACCTGGTACGGTGCTCTTGTTTTTCGGTCTGCGATCTGTCTCACATCCTCGGAAAGAGTTGCATTAGATCTGCTGTGCTGCTTCGAGTGATATTTATTAATGAACAGGGGAACCGCTGAGTTTATTCAATCAGATTTGATGTATGTTTGACCGTTCTGTCTGTTTCCTCTCTGCAGGTGAGTGCGACGGACGCAGACGGCGGCTCCTTCGGCTCCATTACCTACTCCCTGGGCTCGGGCATCAGCAGCACGGCTCCCTCTCAGTTCACCATTGGCAAGGAGACGGGCCAGATCTGCACCAGTGCTTCACTGGACAGAGATCAAGGGCCGGCCGGCTTCGACTTCACCGTTACCGCAGTGGACGGGGTGAGCCACCACGTTTTGGAATCATGCTTAATGTGAATCTATTGAGCCACGGAGTAATCCTATAAAAACGAGAGCGAAGGCACGGCCAACTGAGCAGAGAAAAACTTTGGTTTGAGCAGCCGTGTAGAAAATAAAAGCTCTCAGGGGCAGGCTCACTCCACAGTCAGTGTAGCATCCTGTTCGCATTAGCCAGATAATACTTAGAAAATAAAAAGGTTAAAACTGAAATAAAGTTACTGCGGTCATGTTAAAGCAATCAGAGAGCAGAGAACTGCCTCAACTGTCAGGCAGTAATATTTTAACAAGCTGGACTGCCGCCTCCCTCGTTTTTTGCCACCTGGTCCAAATGAAAAGCCTGCACTGTATTTTCTGCAAATGAAAAGCCCGTGAAACAGATTGTTTGGTTGAGCCGAGCCCTCTCGCCCTCCACGGGTCATGACACATGGCTTCTTCCCGAGGGAAACTATCAATCTGTATCCCTCCACGAACCTGCTGGGACTATATTTTAGAGGGTACGCTATACATTGGATTTTAACAGGGTTTACTGCTGGTTTTTACAGGCGCCATTAACGTGGCCTAAATCCCGCTTTCAGGTGTGTGTGTGTGTGTTTTTTTTTGGTCCGTGATTTAGTGTGAAATATAACAAAAGAGCTTTTTGTTTCCTCCGCAGGGTGGACTGAGTTCAGTAGCATATGTGAAGGTGGATCTGGTCGACATTAATGACAACAGGCCAGCGTTCTACCCGGTGAGCTACGCTGTTAGCTTGAGCACGCAGAGCGCCCCGGGGACATCTGTTGTCAGAGTGACGGCCTATGACCCCGACTCGGGAGAGAACGGACGAATTACATACAAGACCGTGCCCGGAGGGGCCTCCCCATTCTTTACTCTCAACAAAGACACAGGTTGGTACTTTTCCTCTTCCTGAATACACTTTCACTTACTTTTTAAGACTTAAGTGATTGATTTTGTTATGTCCCTGTGACGGCAAGTGGCCAGAGGCACTATGTTAAAACATTATCCATCCATGTCTGTCCTTTTTATTTTTGTGAACGTTATATTTCAAGAACGCCTTGAGGATATTTCTTCCAATTTGATAAAAACATTCAGTTTGACTTGAGGTTTGAATTTGGAGGTCACAGGTCAAGGTAGGAGGGACTTCACAAAACTCTTTTTTGCCATGTGCACACGTGATCTTTAGAACGCCTCGAGAGAATCAATTCTTATTTGGAAAAAAAATGTCACTTGCACCCATAGATAAGTTACTCTCAAGTCTGCATCAAAGGAATTTCTTCTAATTTTTGACTGAAGCTGAAACAAATGTATGTAAACTGAAGCTGTACTTGTTGGCTGACGCATACATTTCCATACAAGAACCTCCTGAAATTGTAAAAATGTTTCTTTGGACCCATGTGCAGGTGTGATCTCCCTGTCTCGATCTGTCTACGGGAAGGCCAACTCTGTCATCCCCGTGGTGGTCTCGGCTCAGGATGGCGGTGGTCTGGTCGCCCTCGTCAATGCCAGAGTCAACATCAGCGTTGTGGCTGGGCTGGTGGCGCCTCCTGTGTTTGAACAGACCCAGTACTACTTCATCGTGTCCGAGGACGTCCTGCGTGGAACAGTCGTGGGCATCGTCCAGGCCAGCAGCAAGACAGGTGGGGACGGAAGACACATCTACGCTCTCATCCCCGTCTCACTCACTCGCTCACTCACCACGTGTGGGTCCCTCGGCTCATATTGAACAGTTCACTTCACATTTATCAGTCACACTGGATCTGTTCTGCTCCCTGTACCACTTGAACAAATAGGCGTTGAGCCACTATACACACCTAACTTCTGACATAACATCAATCAAAAAAAATTCCATCTCACAACTGTGTTTATATAATCGTTTTCTGGATTTTAAGAGCTACTACTGTCGGGGAAAATTGAAAAATTACATCGTTGCAGTGTTCTCTGACTCTGCTGCTTTTAGTGCAGCCTCCTGGGATGTGGTGACAAGTCTCTGGTTTGTGTCTTTTCAGGCTCCTCTAAAGATATCTCCTACACCATCAGCTCTGGGGACCCTGCGGGCTACTTCACGGTGGATCCAGACACTGGGGCCTTGAGGACGAGTCTGTCCCTGGATCACGAAGCCCAGTCAGCTCTTGATTTAGAGGTGCAGGCCCGCAGCGGAAACCCCCCTGCCTTCGGCCAAACCCGAGTACACATCACCATCGTAGACGTCAACGATAACCCGCCGGTTTTCCTGCCCTCATCTTCGGAGTCGCTGCTATTGCCGGAGCACACAGAAATGGGAACAGTGATGTATCGGGTTCAAGCTGAGGACAGAGACTCAGGAGTCAACGGACAGCTCACCTTCGACCTTTCTTCTCCAAGTGTAAATCAGAGGATCTTCAGCATAGATCGCAGCAGTGGAGAGATCCGATTGGTCGGGAGCCTCAACTATGAAAGCAACCCTCGTTACGACCTCCAGGTGATCGCCAAGGACAGTGGCGTACCCCAGCTCAGCGCCACCTTCATGCTTGTGGTCCACGTCCAGGCAGAGAATGATCAGGGACCTGTGTTTGATACCCTCACCTACCGGGTGGAATTAAAGGAGGGCACCCCGATAAACACACGCTTCCTGCAAGTCAGAGCCCTGAACAGAGAGACCCCTGGCTCGGGCCACTTCAGTCCCCTGGCGTATCACCTGCGTCCAGATGGAGACGCTGCCGGGTTTGGCATCGCGGCAGACACCGGCTGGCTGTTCGTGAAGAGCGCCCTCGACAGAGAAGTCAAGGACATGTACCTCCTGACAGTGCTGGCGAGTGCAGGTCACGGGCAGTTAAAGAAGACCGGCAGTGCCACAGTGCGGATATCGGTCACCGACGAGAATGACAACTCTCCCAGGCTCACTCAGGAGAGGGTCTTCATGGCCGTGAGAGAAAACCTGCCGGCGGGAACGGGCTTCGGTCACGCGTCGGCCACGGACCGAGACAGTGGCCCCAATGGCCGCCTCAGCTACCGCTTCCTGCACCCGGACCGCCACTTCCAAATAAACTCCAACACAGGTTAATTGGAAATGTCACGTTTTTACATTCCCGACTGGTTTATTGGAATGAGAGTGTTGAAATATTAATGTGTAGTGTTGAGGATTGCTTCATTAGGCAAGCAAAGAAACTGTGTGCATTCATGCAAAACCCTATATATACCAAGATGTGGAGGGGAGAGCTGACTGGCTGATGATAGTGTCATGCTGTAATAAAGCTGCTGTCGACAGAAGAGCCTGCACAGGAGGAGAAGGGCAGCACAGCTAATAACATTTGTTGAATTTGGATCTCCTCCAGATTATGTGAAATACCTGGAACATTTCTTTATAGGAAGATTCAGCGAAAATGAACCAAACTCATTTCCTCCTTCATGAGCTCAAAGATTCTTTGCCCTCAATTTGAAAACCAATCATGATTTCACACCAAACACTTGTTATTCTTAGTCATCGAGAATTGAAATTAACTGTGGACATTTTTAATTGGTGTTTAGTCAACCCAGTGAGTCCTCACTCCACTTGCCTCGTCCCTATTATCATAAATTAGTCAGATGATGGTGACAGCAGCACTGAGCATCCTGCTGGGCTCTAATTGGCCTGCTGAGCCTGTTAGTCTGTGGGTGGACACTCCAACTCTGATTTGTGATCAGTTTCTGGCTGAGCTGTGAGTCTCTACAGCGTCTGCCAACCTTCCAGAGTTCCTGTATTTGTGTGTGAGAGAGAGAGAGTGAGTGTACGTACACACGTGCATGAACATCTGCGCACTGTGCGTGTGTGCTACTTGTGTGTCACTGATCAAAGCCTGCAGGCTCGTAAGTCTCTCATCATTATTCCAGTGCTCTGCATGACATTCCTCTCATCCACCTCTCATCCACCTCTTCCTCTCCCCAGGTGAGATCAGTACAAGGTCGACTCTGGACAGGGAGCAGCAGTCGAGCTACCAGCTGGTGGTGGTGGTGCAGGACGGGGGTTCTCCCCCTCGTAGCGCCACAGGCACGGCCTTCATCACTGTCCTGGACGACAACGACAACGACCCCACTTTTACCCACAGCCAGTCGGGGAAAAACCTCATCATGCAGGTGATGGCACAAGACCTGAAAAGAACACGCACCGAAATGGAAAAACCATCTCTCACGTCTGAAGTCATAACCTTTTTTTTCTTTTAATCATCAGGTGACAGAAGGTCAGTCCTCGGGGGGTTTACTGGGCACATTGCAAGCAAAGGACCCCGATGAAGGAGAGAATGGCACCGTGTTCTACTCTTTGTCAGGTACAGTTTCATCCATGCTAAATAATTATTGATTTATTATGTGAATAAGCAACATGTAATGGTTTAAAGATGTGGCAGAAGTTTCTTTTTTAGATTTGTTCTGTTTTTGTGTATAGTTTACTTGTAGTAGTTGCAGTGTAAAGTATTTTAACTGTGTATACTTGCATTTAAATCCTGTAGACAAACGACAACTTGGTTGCTTTGATCAGAAACTAGTCTAAAAAAAGACCTGCTGAATAATCACTGCAACTGACTTGTCTGGGTTTTATGTATTCAGGCCTCACACACACTTCATCTCCACTGAAACTTTGGACTCTGTGTCTCCCCCCCCCCCCCCCTCCAGGTCCCAGAGCTGAACGTTTCTCTTTAAACCCAAACACTGGCGAGCTGCGTTCATCATCTCCTCTGAGCCACTCGGAGCGGGCGGAATACGCGCTGACGGTGACGGCCACTGACAGAGGACTGCCCCCCCGCAGCACCTCCTGCTCCCTCGCCATTCAGGTCAGACTTCCACTGGAGCCCGGCCAGCACAAACACCCCTCAACCGCTCACTTAGTTCATATCAAAGAGTAGACTCCGGGGGCCGGGAGGATCCGTGTCTCCGTGCCCCATCCGACTGGCTGCAGACGCGTATCAGCCCCACTCCTGACAGGCTCTCCCTCCCCATTCCCCTCCCTCTTCTTCCCCTGTGAATTTTCAAAAGGGAAATTTCTATCTGAAATGGAAAAAGTGGGTCTGAATCAAATACTCCCAGCTGGCTCGTGATGAGGCCCAGCTGTAGACCGCTCTGATCAAGGTCACATTCACTGACTTCAACACTTTTTTTTAACACGGTAGCCATTTTTGCAAAGAGCACTGGGGCTATATACTTATGTAGCATTGAAGGTAATTTGGTTAATATTTAATATAGACCAGAAAATGGACAAAATGGAAGAACGCTTGAAGGGAACTCAGATTTATAGGTTCCAAGAAAACAGCGTTGCCATATAAACAGCTCTTGTGAGCGCCAGTTCACTTTCCATTCTAACAATAAAAAAAAATGAAAGTCCTAATTATTAGTTAATGGGATTAAACAGTTCTGTGAGGTTTTTGCCCACTGACGCATTTCCTTCAATCCTCTTTTCAGACTGATTTATTAAATCCATTGCTGATAGGATGTGACGATAGCAATTTATGCTCTGGAACGTTCCTTTTCCATATAACGTGGAACCAATTTACAGCGTGTCATGTACGATTCCACAACAAACACTGTGTATTTATTGAGTGCCTACTCACTGTGGGAACTGTGCTGTAGGATGCAACGCTAGACTATCCAGATCAGCCCTTCAGCTTACTTAACACTGTCAGTAACGCTGCTGCAAATTTGATCAACAAAGCCTCTCCATCTATCCCCCCACACCCCTCTTCCCTTTTATGGCCGCTTAAATCCCCCCCTTCTTAAAAGAAATGAACTTTTATAAAAACAACATGTCACTTGTTATTATGGCACTCTCTTCATCGAAAAGAGAGAAGTAATAATGTTGTCGTCTTTGAAGACACTCGAGCTGGCCATGAAAAGAAGTGTAAAGCTATACGCAGAACAGGAATTCAGCCCCTCTCACCATAGTCCCTCTCTGATTGTGTTACTTTTATCCTCCTTATTATTTTTCCTGGCCGACGTCTGAGTTTCAGATTAAGTGTGATTAATGTGAGCAAGCGTGTTACTCAAGTCTATAAAAACCTCTTGTAACTGGTTTCACTTATTCCCAGTGAACGCGTACAGAACAAGAAGTCGGAAAGGGACAACGTCTGGTTTTGCTTTGCCCTGAAATCCATGAAATATTTTCATCTTTGTTTTGAAAAATTCAAACTGAAATCGCCACCAGGCATCTCAACAAACGATTAGATCCACAGACCTCTTCTTTTGTCCTCAGTGTTTTTTTTGTTTTCTTTCACCGCAGGTTCTCAGCATCAACAGACAACCTTCCAACACCAATTCACTCTCCTTATCGTTCAACTCTGTGGAGGAAGCCAAGCCCGGCTCCGTCATTGGCTCAGTCCGCCTCCGAGACAGAGAAAGCCTAGAGGAAGGCGAGGTGACCTACATAGTGGTTGGGGGAACTGACCGAGATGGAACCTTCGTTGTCGACCGTCTTACCGGGGACGTGTATCTGGCTCGCGCCCTCGACTATGAACGAGACGCGCACTACACCCTGCACATTGAGGTGGATGACTTCTCTCAGGACCCCCCCAGTAGCACCCTTGTCCACCTGGACATTGACGTAGAGGACAGCAATGACCACACCCCTGAGTTCCCCGAAGACCCAATCACCATTGTCATCTCTGAGAGTATGGACCCTGGCTCTTCGGTCTATACTTTCCAGGCTGTAGACAAGGACGGCAGTGGCCCCAACAGTGAGGTGATGTACTCCATTCTCCAGCAGTGGCCAGACACCCCGGGCCTTCTACACCTTGACCCGACCTCCGGGGTTCTCTCCTTGGGCCGGGAGCTTGACCATGAGGTCACCTCCAGTCTGATCCTGGTTGTAAAGGCGACAGACTCTGCCCTCGATGTCAGCCAGAGGCGCTGGGGCTCTGTCACGGCGAGGGTGTACGTCACGGATGAGAACGACAATCTCCCGGTGTTCAGCTCGCCGACGGCCGTCAGTGTGATGGAGGACCAGCCGGTGGGCTTCGTGGTTTTGTACGTCATGGCCAGAGATGCAGACCAAGGGGAGAATGGTCGAGTGACCTACAGCATCGAGTCGGGCAACACTGGAGGAACGTTCAACCTCAACCCGAACACTGGTAAGTCTGGGCAAATGCTGGAGGTAGTTTGTGCTGTATACTGACAGTCGATCATGGCGGTTATTGGTGTTTGCTTTGTAAACTACAAACACTATATATGTTGTTGAAATTACAGAGCTCTGCAGGAATGTGCAGGGGTTAGCACTGTTGCAACACAGCAACAAGATTCCCTGTTTGAGTCCCGGCTTAACTGGGTCCTTCTGGGTGAAGTTGGCATGGGTTTCCTCTGGGTCCTCCCACAGTCCAAAGACATGCAGATTGGGAGCTATATTTAATTTGAGACTCTAAATTGTCTGAAGCTGTGGATGTGGGAATGAATGTCGTGAACTATTCTCCTGAATGTAAGCTGGGATTCAGCTGCCTCTGTGAGTCTCTATGGATAAATTACAATATGGGATTTCATAGAATTATCACATTTGCTCTTATGAAAGTATAGTTAAAGTAATATACGAAATAACTAGTTGGATGTGTAAGGTTCATTTTTCAAAGTTTATTCATATGCACAAAGTTTCATTTGGAAATGTCAATGAAAAATACACATTAGATTTCAACATGTGTATCAATGTCAACAGCACCAGATCTCAATATGTGTATTTCCAGTACCTGACCTTAGTATTATTGTGGCATGCTTTTTCAAGCACTTGATATAATATAATATAAATTTAATTTATAGAGAAACTGCATCAGTTCAGATCCCTCTGGGTCTTTCCATTGGCTTCTTAATGCAGTAATTACACCTCTGAAGTGAACTTTACATCACATGTGTACTCCCCTTTCCATGTGACCCCCAACCCACACTACAAGCACCAAGCCCCCCCCCCCTCCATAAACACTCACAAACATTTACAATACTCTGCTTACTTCTAAGTGCAGCCTAACTCTTGCTTCACCTCTCATGACTTATTTCTCTCAGTTGGAGACCAGACAGACAGAGCGGCCTGCCAAATATTAAAGACCCACCGAGACACACACATACATGTGCAAGCACACGCATGCACACACAGCCCATCATCTGTTATTGTGGATCTATTCCCATGAAAGACCAAAGAGCCTCCTGCTCCGGCTTCTGGGAACCATTAGAGAGGGGATCGGTTACGCGTGTTTATATGTACGCACGTGTGTCTGTGTGTAGGCACGCACATGTGTGTGTGTGTGTGTGTGTGCGCTCGCATGAGACCCTGTCACTTACTCAGCACTGACCTTGGGCTATTTGGTCCTGTGGGCTTTGTTGTGGTGTTTGAGACACGTGTCGGCGATGGCTCCGCCTTCGCCTTCAAGTCGCCAACCGGCGTGCCCCCTGGAGCTGCTCCGCGATGGAAACATTCAGGGGCTGTCATGCATGTCACTTCTGGTTCAGCCCTGTGTGTGCACTCATCTTGAAGTGTTTTCATGCACACTGGTTATTTGTTAGAATCATGACAGAGTTAATCCTCTGAGCACCTGGTTTGCTTCTGTTTGGGGGTCAGCGACCAGAGACCTGGGACCATCTCCACTCCACTCTGTTTTCATTTCTGTGGCACCACAGTTAACCACAACAGAGGGACCCATCCAGCTATTATTAGGAGTCTATAATGTCATGCCGTGAGACCTACTCTCATCACTCATTGTCAGAGGGGAGGTCATTAATTTCACTTTCTGTTCAAAGGGAGGGTAGACGGGTGATCGCCTCTCTACAAAAGGCGTTTAGGGATTAACGGATTAAATGTTGTTAAAAGAATAAAACCTCCGCATGTAAGAGGAGAAAGATGTGTTTGTTGTCTGAGCAACCTCAGTTTACCCTGATACTAAAAACCAAAGTGTTGGCGCCACAGACCACATAGGTTTAAGATGCTGGAATTGAAAACATCCCAAAAATAAAAGACTTTCCCCTGTTTCCCACTGCTTTTTTGTTGTCCTGCCCATGTGTTATCAGTGACCAGGGATACGACAGGACCACAGGACTCAGAAGTTGGTGAAAATATTCCTGCCTGTAACTCTGACCAGATTAAAAGCTTGGGGGCAAATTATCTGAATCCAAGCAAAATACAAAGCAAAACAAAAAAAAGTTAGAAACCAAAACATCCCGGGCCGACTCTTTCTTCAACAGTTGCAGCCCGTTTTTAAAGCATGAAATTGAAATTGAATCAATGCAAGTTCTACCCTCTTAAGGCAGGATAATGAAAAGGCGAGGGTGCCCCTAATTTCTACAGAGCACGGCAGGCCTGGCCCTTGCGTGTCTAGAGCGTGTGTTTACTGCTCTGCTCTCGACGGCTGCGGCATTCTCCTATGGAAAATCTCGTAAACTGTGGCCAGACTGTCGGCCTGTTAGAGCCGCGGTGGTGGTGGTAGCACTCAGGTAGGCAAAACTGTGTGTGTGTGTGGAGCAGATTAACTCTGATTTAGCCCTCACACGGCAACTTTTCACACTCGCTTTTTATACCACTCGACTACACACAACCGTGGAAAGTGGTGTGTTTTATTGCCTTTGATAGCATGCCTTTATACCGTAGCTATCGTGTGTAACTGCCTCTGGGAAAGAGGCTATAATGAAGAACACCCAACCACACTCACACACACACACGCACACATACACGCACACAGGAAATCTCTCCTCACGTTTCACCCCCCGATTCTTCTCTCTGCAGGCTCTCTGTCGATCTTCAAACCTCTGGACCGTGAGGAGCAAGACGTCTTTAACCTTACAATAATCGCCGAGGATCATGGGACGCCGCGGCATTACCGCAGCAGCCAGCTGCTGTGCGTCCATGTGATCGATGTGAATGACGAGGTGCCCTGGTTTGAGGAGAGCCAGTACGAAGCCCAGATCTCTGAAAACCAGCCTCCGGGAACCAGTGTGGTGACGGTTTCCGCTTCTGATCTGGACCAAGGTGAGACATAAACAACTTTTACTCTCGTGGTTACTCTAGCTGTGGTTAATGTGAGCCATTTTTTTTACCAACACTTGGCACCGACTTGGTAATTTGCTGTTCAAAACAAGGTTTGGATAAAACAAAGACCTACATTTTCAAAACAAGGCTTAAGGGATATAACTAACTTCTAACCCTTGTTTCAATGTCACTTAAATGACTGTTTTTGATGCGAAACAGATCCTAAGAACATGTTTAAACCTAATCATAGAAATGCTGATTATACAGCGTGTATAGTTACATGTAACCGAGACATCTGAAAGAAAAACTTTCATCCATATTTAGCCTGATCTTCTGAACCACAAATTACCTGAATCATACGTGTACTGTTGGCTCCAATGATGTTGCTAAGTGGTCTTACCCTTTTAGGCCGATCCTACGTGTGTGTCGATTAAGTGTCAAGAGATACCGAACTGTGCTGCATCAGCAATTACTTAAACGCCTGTAATTACCAGGCGCCTTCATATGCTAACGTCGGTAACGTGTTCACGTTACCGACGTTAGCAGTTGTTTTTAATTGAGGACTACACAGGAGAATGGGGGGAGGGGGGTGCATTCCCCTGGAGTTAGTCAGAAGCGCATAAAACAGAATGATTATAAAGGTTTGCTCCAAAAGCGATTAGTGAGGCAAAACAGGTGAGGTTGCCAGACTGCTCTGTGCTAGCACGCTATCTGGCATTCAGACACATGAGGGTGAGCCGGCACTGCCTAACGCTGACATGGGTAAACTAATGACAAACAAACAATTACCTATACATGCTATTCGCGAGAGACATGTAAATATTATCCAAAAGCTTGATCTTGTCAAGAGTAAATTAACTTTTTGAAGTAATTAATTGATTTCATTTCATTACCATTAATATGTTTGGAAATAAACTACAATCACTTTGTGTGTTTTGCTGCAGGAACCAATGGGAAGGTGACGTATGGTGGTATCTCAGTGGACGTCTTCCACATCAACCCAGTGACGGGCATCATAACAACAACGGGGCCGCTGGACAGGGAGGTCCAAGAATACTACACTGTGACAGGTACTGCTTATGACTTTCAAATACATACTACAGATACATATCACAATTATTGATTATCGTTATCGCAAATAATTCTGTGTTCTTTATTCTGTTTTGTCAGTTTATGCAAAAGACGGAGGCTTCTTACCCAACTATGCTAAAGCGACGGTGAGGATCAGAGTCCTCGATGAGAATGACAACGCCCCTGTGTTTGGACGCCTCTACTACAGCATAGAGTTGCCTGAAAACCTGGAAGCTTTGCCTCTGTTCACCCTCAGAGCCACTGATCAAGATGCAGGAGACAGTGGGGAGATAAAGTACAGAATTACAGGTGAGGATTTGTTTCAGATGCGCTCGCAGCTCAAATTCTACAATGCAACATTTGTATAACTCAGGGCAATGGTGCAGCAAACTCAGAAACTAAATGAATGGTTGCTTCCCTTGCAGCTGGAGACCCATCTGGAGACTTCCACTTGGACGGGCGATCAGGAGTGCTGTCCACTTTGAGGCCTCTGGATCGGGAGAGGATGGCTGCTCATACCCTAACAGTCACAGCTCAGGACCAGGGCCACCCTCCCCTCAGCAGCACCACCACCGTGGAGGTTACTGTGCTCGACATCAACGACCACAGCCCCCAGTTTCAGAGCAGCAGCTACACTGCAGACGTTTCAGAAGACGTTTCCATAGGCTCCCTTGTCCTTGAGGTGAAAGCCATCGACCTGGACCAGGGCTCAAACAGCCAGGTGATGTACTCTCTGAGCCGTGGCTCCCAGAGTATGTTCATCATCGATGAGAACACTGGCCGCATTATCACAGCAGCACCGCTGGACAGAGAGAGAACCGCTTCTTACACCTTTGAGGTGTGTGCCACTGACTCCTCCCCAGCTAACCCACGCAACGCCACTGCTCAAGTAACCGTCTACATTCAAGACGTGAACGACAACGCTCCATTTTTCATTCTGGACCCGCTAATTGTGAACATCTCCGCCAGTAGCGTGTCTAGCCGGCGAGTGCTGGCCACCATGAGGGCGGAGGACAAGGACTTTGGGGCAAACGGCTCAGTTTTTTATCGTTTTGCCAACCCTGTGAGGGGCTTCACCATCAACTCCCTGACAGGAGACATCCAGGCCACGGAGAATATGCAAACTCTGACCCAGAGCCAAAGGACTTTGATCATTCAAGCCATGGACCAAGGCAACCCGGCTCAATCCTCCCTCGGAGTGGTTATCATTTACATTCGGGAGCAGAGCTACAGAGGGATTCGTTTTTCCCGCATAGCTCGAGATGTCAGTCTGCAAGAGAACGCAGCCAAAGGTTTGCATGATGTTGTACAATTTCCCACTTTCTTTTCTAAATTGAAAAGTAGATTTAAAATGTTTGACCCTGTTTTTAACTTTGCAGGCACTGTAGTAACACAGACTCAGGCCCAGTACCCTGATGGCTCCCAATCTGGCATCAGCTACAGTATTTTCAGTGGAAACAGGAAGCAGTCTTTTGGAATCAACACCATCACCGGTAAGTGCCGAGACAGCAGCACCGACGACAACACGATGTTCTCTACATGCACAGTGACTCATTGTTATTTTTGTGAATTAGGTGAAATATGGGTCCAGAAATCCGAAGTCCTAGACTATGAGGAGACCCCGAAACTCCGCCTTGTGGTGAAAGCTGAGACGGCATCCTCCAGCTCATACATGGCTGTCAACTTGATTCTGCAGGACGTCAACGACAACTTGCCACGCTTCCAACTCCAGAACTACATAGCCTACATCAGAGAGGCACAAGGATACGATTTCCCCATTATCCAGGTGCAGTAGCAGGCCCCCCCACACGTTTATTATGCTTGGCTATTTGAAGTTGTCGAAACAGAAAGCACTCAAGCCTCAAAAACCTGGACAGTTTCAGTGGAGTGGAGAAATTACCTCATTCCTTTGACTTTGTTCTCAGTGTCTCTGCTGAATATATGAAAACCTTTTTTGTCCTGAAGCCAGACGCATATAGAACTTTATGTGAACTCTTGACTTGCATGTCCAATTTTACTCACTAGTAAATCACTACTGTTGAATACTTCTATATTATTAACGTTGGTTTCTATTTTTCTCCAGGTTGCAGCGGACGACCTGGATCAGGGTCAGAACGGTCAGGTGACCTACTCCATCAGGTCGTCGACCATGAGCGGCTTGTTTAAGATCGACCCTCTGACCGGAAGCATCACCACAGCAGCCATTATGGACCGAGAGATCTGGACGCAGACAAAGTGAGTTTGATATTATTGTCATGTGGTTCTCCTCCGCTTACCATTATTATTTATATAAATTGTCTCTCTAATGGAGTAAATGTTTCCATGTTTGCTCCATCTGCTCTGAAAATGCTTTCACGTATGGAAAAAAATGAGTTTATCATGTTATCAAACCTATATAAAAAACATATTTGCCCTTAAGCTTGTTTTGTTTGATTTATTATTTTCAAATCTGATTATTTTTATTATTTTTAATAGAAACAATGACTCTCATATATTGTATTCTAAAACTAAAAACAGGCAGATCTTGGTGGGGGGTGGAACAGTATGCAGCCATATGTTATTCATAAAGTCACAGACACTTACACAGATTTTGTGGCACTAGGCTGGTTGTAACAGCAACAGACCGGGGATCCCCGCGGCTGGCTGGCTCTGCCACTCTCACTGTGATCATCATCGACCTCAACGACAACAGTCCCATGATTCCTCTGCATCGAGAGATCCATGTGCCCGAGGGTAAGTCGTCTTCACTGGGAAGTTAGTCCAGCGATCTTATCGGGAAGCATCACGTCACCTACCCCTGCAGCTCGCGCAGCGCGGCTCAGTGAGAAAAGTCTGACCCTATTATGAAACAAGTTATTGCCAAGTTCCTCTGTTCATTTCCTGTCTATTAGATCGAGGCTTTTCCAGAACAGGATATATTTTTTCAGTAAAATCAAAAGTATCTACAACTTCAATATTTGTTCTTCCTCTCCTGTCTTCCCGCTTTATTCTTACACATACAGACATGCTGATTGGCACAGTCATCACAACGGTGACAGGGAACGACGTGGATTCGGGGCCGGCCCTCTCCTACACACTACAACTGGACACAAGCAGCCAAGGCCTGTTTGGAATCCACAGTTACGGAGGAGGAGTATCGCTGACTGGCCCTCTGGACTACGAGGAGCGGACCTGGTACACGCTGACCATCCGCTCGTCCGACTCCAGGCATCAGAGCGAGGCCAACCTCACCGTGCTGGTGGACGATGTGAACGATAACGCCCCCACCTTTACTCAGGACTTGTATCAGGTGCGGCTACATTCACACATCTGTCTGTTGAGCACTTGCATATTTGTTTAATTGCATCTCTAACGGCTATACATATGTCTGTGTTGTGTTTTTATCAACAGGTGACCGTATCAGAGCACCTCCCAGCAGGCAGTGCCGTCATCACAGTAACAGCCACTGACCGAGATTCTGGGGAGAACGGGAAGATTACCTACAGGGTCATGTCATCAACTAGGGCCGTCTTCTACATTGACCCAAACAATGGTGAGATCACTGTCTGCACATTTATGGTTGTTTATAGTCATTTTCTGACCAGAGCGCCCTGTAATCATGGGTTATTCCCTCAAGCTCTACTTATATGCACATTTGGGGTTTGGACTTAAGCCATTGCAAAAGATATTTAATCATTTTGTTCATTAAGAGTCATTGAAAACCCAGATTTCATGTTATTTGGCACAGATGTTTTGCTTGAGATAGCGTCTGAAATAAGTGTGTTATAAAAGAGGACTCCTTCATCGCCTCAGGTTATCCTGTCTCCTATTCTCAAGTGGAATTCCTTTGCTTCGAATTATATTCCCTTTTAAAACAGAACATGCTCAAACCTGTTGGTAATAAAGTTAATTTAACAGCGAATCACCCTGTGTATTGAGTGCCTTTGCTAATTAACATGATGGGGTCTAGACAGATAATTAAAATAAAGTTTCTCTTTTTGTTCTGTTTCCTCACAGGGACTTTGTTCATCAACCAAAAAACTGAGTTTGATCTTGAGAATCCCTCCATCCTGGTGCTGATCGAGGCGAAGGACAAGGGCACGCCACCGCTCTCATCCATCGCCACAGTCCAGGTCCAAGTATCTGATGTCAACGACAACACCCCCATCTTCCACCAGTCGGAGTACAGAGTCACTGTGTCTGAAGACGGCCTTCCTGGATCAACTGTTCTGATCTTAGAGGCTGTAGACGGAGATTTGTCTCGGGACAACTGTGGTTTCGATTTCGCTATTGCCAGTGGCAACTCGGGTAATGCCTTCCAGATTGAGAGCAGCGTGCGTTTCTTGGAGGGCCAGGGCTTCCAGACGGTCGGCAGCCTGATCCTGGTGGAGGAGCTGGACTTTGAGGCGGTGCCCAGTTATAACCTGACTGTCGTGGTGTCCGATCGAGGAATCCCTCAACGTAGCTCCAGCGTGCCTATCCTTATCAGCGTTTCGGACGCCAACGACAACCCTCCAGCTTTCAGCCGATCGGAGTACAGCGTGGTGCTGAGTGAAGGTGCGGCAGCAGGGACAGAGATCTTGCATCTATCTGCCACAGATCCGGACTCTGCTCCCAATGGAGAGGTGCAGTACTTCATAAGCTCAGGGGACGAGACGCACATTTTCCAGGTGGACCAGTGGACCGGAGCCTTGAAGCTGCAGAGACCTCTCGACAGCGAGAGACAGTTGAAGCATATCATTGTTGTTCAGGCCACTGATGGGCAAGGGCACTATGCTCTGGCCCCAGTCAGAATTGAGGTGAAGGACATCAATGACAACCGCCCCTACTTTCCCCTCAAACTTGTAACTGCAAGCATCAGGGAGAATCAGCCCCAGAACGCCTTAGTCACCATGCTGCATGCCATCGACCATGACAGAGGTGTGTTTGGACAGTTGAGGTACTACATGTTGGACAACTCTCAAGAGGGAAGAGACGCATTCCTCATCAACCAAACTTCAGGGGAAGTGCGGACTCGCTCCACGTTCGACTTTGAGAAGGTAACCTCCCTGGATTTTGTGGCTGTGGCCATGGATGCCGGCAACTATTCTGCCAGTGTAACGGTCCAGGTCTATGTCACGGGGGAGGACGAATACGATCCTGTCTTCACATCCTCGGAGTTCTTGTTTGAAGTGCCTGAGGGAGCAAAGAAAGGTCAGATTATTGGCAAAGTACAAGCCAGAGATGAGGACGGAGGCGTGGACGGCATTGTTCTGTATTCCCTCGAAGACAGTTCGCCTTATTTTGAGGTCAATAAATCAACTGGAGCTGTCTCCTTAAAGGTGGACAGCTATAGTTCACATGCAAGTCGCTCTAAAAGAGATGTGCGTCTGATGACACTGGACGTGACGGCTCACAGCCCCCTGGAGACATCACGTAAAGCTGTGGCGAAAGTTTCCGTAGACGTGACCCACACGTCATTTGGTCTGACGACAGACATGAACATGCTGCTCATCGGTGTCATCGCCGTTTCATTAGGGGCCATCGTCATTCTAACCGTAATCGCCGTGGCATTGTTTTGTGTGAAGCTAAGACGTCGGAAGAAGGAGAAAAAAGCAATGAGGCGAGCACCAACATCAGGCACGATGCTGCACAAGTTCGAGGAAACAAAAATAACAGCAAATGAGATGATTTACCACCAGGCGCTTCCTGGATACACAACGAGTCAAAGCGGCGGTGGTGGGGGTCCGTTCCCCCGTGGTGGATCACTGGATCCCTCCCACTCCAGCGGGCGTGGCTCTGCAGAGGCCGAGGCAGCGGAGGATGATGAGATCAGAATGATCAACGAATACCCACGAGTGTCGAGCATCTCCTCGTCCATGCAGGAGCGCATCTCAGCCCGGGGGCCGGACTCCGGAATCCAACAGGACGCAGACCAGCTGTCGGACGTGTCCTGTGAGCCGTCCATAGACTGGTTCAAAGGGAAGAAACTGGGCAGTCTGAATAGTACTTTGTTGGCAGGCCAGGTACCTGTCTACAGGGACGATGGGGGCGGGTATGTGGGTGTGGGACGGGGACTCAGCATCTCCCATTCCAAAGACTATACCTTTCCAGAGGATGGGAAGCCAGCTGTGGACGGCTCCCTAACAGCCATTGTGGCCAGTGACGAGGAGCTGAGGGGCAGCTATAACTGGGACTACCTGCTTAACTGGTGTCCCCAGTTCCAACCCTTAGCCAACGTTTTCACTGAAATAGCGCGATTAAAAGATGAAACCGCTCCCCCTCAGTCCCGCAGGTCATTTCATCACAAAGCGAAGGCCGAGTCGAGGATCGACCCCCCGCCTCTCATAACCTCTGTGGCCCACCCGGGTGCCAAAACTGTTCCTACAAAGCCCGCCGTATCGAGGACGTTCCCACACTTGTCTTCTTTCCGACGATCTCCCATTAGCGCTGAGGGGTCGATCTCCTCGGTCGCCATGTCTCCCAGTTTCTCGCCCTCTCTGTCTCCGCTGGCAGCTCGTTCTCCTGCTGTCACGCCCTTCAGCGTCTCGCAGGGACCCTCCGCCTCCATGATCAGCGCAAATGAACACAATTTGGAACATAGCGAGGAGGCAGAGCTGAGGATTTGAATTCTGAAACATGAATAAAAACTGAGGTCAGTGCTGTCCCAGACCTATTCTACTGTATGACCACAGGGGCTGCAACTTGAAATGAGTCAATCTCATTCTTATTCTCCATCTTCAGAGAACAAGTACAAAAGGTTACATTAAGAAGTCCAAATAACTGAAGTTGTGGTGCTTACTGGAAAAACTGAACTACAGGACTAACAGGCCAAAACGGACCATGCCTTTTGTGAATGTGTGTGGGTGCGTGTGTGTGTGTGTGTGTGTTTGTGTGTGTTTGCGTGTGTGTGTGTGTAAGAAACTCCGTATTCCTCTGTTGATCAGTGTTAATTTGCACATTCGAATAGGGATTCATAGATGATGTCAATATTTTGTACAAAAGCATTGTCTATATTTTTATACTTACATGTGGTTTCTGACAAGAAATGGCATTGAAGTGTCAAAAAAAGGTTGTTACAACCTCAGAATATATTTCTATATTTGTATATTTGTAGCTTGTACTGTATACTTGTTTGTACTGTATGTTTTATCCCCTGTAATTCTTAACCTTGTGGTTTTAAATGAAGCTCTCCATTAATGCTTTATGAATTGGGATATTTCTTTATACAGATTATTGTAAATATTTATAGAAGAAGAGGCCTCCGTGCTTGACAAACTAGAACATCAGTCAGAATAGCGCTTTGTGTGATCAGACTTTCTCGGGATCCCGTGTTTGATCTCATATCAAAAGGTAATCATTGAATGTGAATTGTTAGAAGAACATTGTCTCGGTCCTCGACAAGTCGCTACATGTTTTTGCAGAAGAAGATGAAGCTCGACGTCCGATGATCCCGTCCTTCAGGTTCTCTGGCTTTAATTGTCTCACCATGGGCCTTACTGCGTTTTTCCATTTTGCATTGTGAAAGAAAATAACTTGCACGAGGCAGAACAATGAGCGGCTATGTATGTAAATTTGCTCCATCAGCAGCCTTATCAGTCCAGAGAATGGAAGCAGATCTCGGTTGTTTGTTTAACTCATATAATTAGTCAGTAAAATATGAAAGAAACCCGTTTCACACTCTAAGGGCACAGTCCACACACAGGCAAATGCAAACCAAAGCTGAACTCCACGTGAAGCCACACTGCGATTTGCCTTGCGCCTGGATGCTGATGTATAATTCGCCCACTCGCTTGTGCTGACTGGAAGTGAATGGGAGGCTGAGGATCATCACTGAAACATTGGCGAGCTTGGGCCCTAGATCAGCGATATCTTAACACTAATTGCTGTCCTGATCACTTTTATTGTATAAATTCACAACCAAACTGTAATGAATGTTTTTCTTATGGACCACAATTCACCCCGGCCTTTCAAAGGCACTAAAAACGATACTGTTTGGATGGAAGTATGTTTAAGTGCATCTATGAATGTTACACAAACACTACCGGAGAATGTCTCCTCGTCAATCAGAAGAAGTTCATGTCATGTACATGTTCAGCCATAATATTTTTTACACAGATGCCTACACCATCAATATATTCATGACCGGAAGTGTAAATTTGGCAAAAAGGAAATAGCATGTAAATTTGTATTAATAACTACTTAGAACTCTGTCTTTGCTCTGTCTGTTTGCGTCTTATAATTACTGTAAGTATTTTTCTTTTTCTTCAACCCCAGTTTTACACTCGTATATTAAGCAACACTAACATTTTACAGTAGTTTTATTTATTATAAAATGTAAACCTCTGACGGATTTTGTAAATTATTTACGAGGACGCTATTTTGACCACGGCCAAATACACATGAACACTACCTGTTTGATAGAATGAGGGTAACGTTGTTGTTTGTATCATTTTTTTTTGCATTGAACAGTTTTACCTGACACTTACATTTCATTTCCTGTGTGTATTCCGGTGCCATAAAGATGAGAAATTCCTCCAAATGTTCTCACGTGTCGTTTCGAAGCCTGTCCTGTTTGAGCAAAGTGCCTGATTAAAGTCCTTATGTGAACACGTCGTCCCCTCTGTCGCATCTTTCTCTGCTCAGAGTAACGGTGAAAGTTACTGCGTACTAATCCATGAAGGTGTTTTGGAAATTTCAGGTGAAAGATCCAATACCTGACCCGTGCTCTACCCCGAGGGCTCATGTATCGAGCTCCTCTGAACATCGATCCTCCGCTCAACGGTATTTTCTGCAGATTTTAAATGCAGCTCAAGCCTCCAGCACTACTTTGTAACCTCAGGCTTATCCCTCTGCATAAACACTACAACTCAAAACCCCCCTGAGTCCCAGGGGCAACAGGATAAATGGAGAAATGCAATCCCTCCATCAGCCTGCAGATCAGTCCCAGTGTTGTCCCGATCTTAAGACAACATCTCTTAAATGGACGATATTGGATTTAATGATAGCCATTAAGTGTTATTTAGAACTTGATAGGTGTGTATGATGAAACTCGATCACAATACGAAAACCATTTGCCCTCAGACGCGGTCGTTAAAAACAGCCAAGAAAACAATTATATTATATTTTGTTCTGTCGGATATTCTGAAAGAAATGTTTCTTTCTTTATCGGTATGAGATTGTTTTTAAAATATTCTTGTTATTTTCTAAGAGAATAGTTAGTGGATTGAATGTAAAATATTTATGTGTGTGTGCAATTTGGTGCAGATCCAAATAAATATCTGGATCCAGTCAATTCAAATGTGGTTTCAGTGCCATTCTAGTTTTACCTTTGAGGTGTTAGTTCAAATTAGCTCCACATTAAAATCTAATACCCCTCCTGAAATTTTGGCAACAAAGAAAAATCTGATTTGCATTTTGCTTTGCGGCTCAGAATTCATTATCGTGTTCCACCGACGACACCAAACTCCAGGTCACATCTCAGTTTTTTTTGTGTCTGTATGAAACTGTATGTTTATGCATGAAGTTGACATTCTCCCAATTATTCTCCCTTCTCTGTTACTGTTTGTGTTCACTTATCTTCATTATGCTCCAGCGTGAATATATCAGTTCTCAGGTATTTTCTTACTAATTTCTCATGGAACATGTAAGAGCAGCAGGGGTGAATACAGAAAATAAATGTAAGAAATCCACGTGCAAACAAATAGGCTTTATCTTTTCATCTCTTTTCAACCTCTGTGGTCACGACTCAATTCTGGCTCAAATGCTACGGTGAAAATATCGCTTGTTTTACCCCGATGAACTTTTCAACATCACAAAGTTCAAGCAGGGTAATAATCCAAACTTTTCCTCCGGAGAAATGCATTCATCAGACAATTGTTTGAACCTATTTTTTATGATTAATGCATGACAGTAATGTTTCTAAATAGTGTAATTTTTTCTGTATCCGCTCCCACCTGAACATTTGCATCATTCCCGTCTCGCCCAGGGCCGGACCACGCTCCCGCTGCCTGATGAAACAGAGCTGAAACCAGACGGGCGGTGTGTTCCCGCTCCGAGGCCTGCCTCCAACTGGTTGTGCAGCTGAAACCCAAACCCTGTAGTATTCTGAGCAATAACATAAACACTGAGGTGAATTCATGTGAGAGTGTGTTTTCCTTCCCTGGCTGGAAATATGGGCGGAGTTGGGCCAGATTGGACAGTCCTGCTGATGACACTCAGGTTATGAGGTGAGCGGCGTGACCCTAACCGAGCACCTTGGATCGGAGGCCAGTATATACACAACAGAACTCAGATTATATATGAGTGAGAGGGCAAAAGCCAAGTCATTACTCAAAGATTAAATTAAAGGCTGCGAGCTAACCAAATGAAATCTATAATTTTCCCGTCAACACAGAGTGGATAGGCAGGAGGCTGCTCTGTTAACATGCAATCAGTAGAGCCAGGCGGCGCTTTTTCCCTTCCACCGACTCAACCTCTGCAGATCTCTCATAGAGCCGTCACAACTGTCATGTTTTCATGATACTGAAAAGTACACTCCCTGTATTTGTTCACCTGGAGAAAATCTAAATCGCAGCATACAGCAAAAAGACATTATGCAATTTCTATTCCGCCTTTGTCCTGAGAGATACTTGGAAAAATTAGTGGGGATAACTTTCTGATAGGCATAAGCTTTTGATTTAGTGTCGTTGTTTGAAGACACACTATTTTGTTGACCTTCACATTTGACTTGGAATTTGGTGAAAATCCATCTTTGTATTGTTGAGTTATTTTGTACACTTTTGTAAATGTACACAGATTTGTATACTTTTTGTTATGCGCCTGTAGCACAAGCCAAGTGCCAGGTTAGACGTAACACTGCCAACAAGTTGCTGTTACATTTTGAAAAAGCTTTACAATAACTTCTGTATGTTCTTTTTCAACTTTAGGAGAGAGTGTCTGTTCTGGTAGTAATAAAAAACGATCTCATCGCTATGATTCAAAAGAACACGAGGATAACAACCACTTACCAACACCATTATTTACCTTTAAATGTTTTAGAGGCACAGTCATTTGTATTCAACTCCCCGTTCCTGCTCAAAGCTGCGTTTTCACAGAGAAGGGGTTCGTGCCTTTGAAATCCTGAAACCTGCCGGAGAACAAAAGTGTTGTTGTTCACATTGATCAGTTCCACACTTTGATCAAAGAATATGCTAATCAACTAATTTCATGCATTGTTGAGTAGTTTGCCTTTGTCACCGGTGCAGCCGCCTCCTGGATAAATGCAATATTCTCTGTTCTCACACAACAAGAAGAGAATGACTTGTTTCTGTTTTGGTAACGTCCTGTTTCATGTCGTATTTGTGAAGGGTTCTTATGTTGAGCAATAATTCATGGGCTGGTTGTTCCATCAAAAAGCTGTAGGAGGTGCGTAACTACATGATTACCTGGTTCCATATTGGTAAACATCTTCTAGTCGTTTTTTTTTTTTTTGTCATTAGATTGTATTGAAGATTTGGCAAATCCGTTTTCCTTGTTTTATAATTAATTTAACAGTGGCTAACTTTAATGATCCATTGGTGCGTGCCCTATAAACTAACCAAGGATGTTGTGTATATTTGTATATATTTAGTAGCAGTGTAGAAGTCACACAAAGTTTTTGCCTCAACCATATTTAGTCCGAGCTGATCTTGAATTTTTTAAATTAAAAAATGTAATCATACTCTTGTACAATCAAGTGAGCAATTTGTATATCATAAGCCATTTCCTTCAGGTAAATAATTTTTCCCAATGAGCAAGAAATATTTTTATCCTACCAGGCAGTAAAACACTGTTATATCCACCAAAATAATAACGATCTTTAAATTTACATTTTAAGTTACTTTTTAGGAATTGCCTACTCTCATCCAACAAGTCAAATATGTTTTATTTCACAACAGTCGGCAAAACAACAGGATCAAGTGTGTTTTTATTACAAAAAGCTTATACAAGATAGTGCAGTATGTGTTCTGAAAAGTCCTTAGACCTTTTTGTTAAGTTTAAAATGTTTAAAAAGCAAATTGTCCATTCTGACTTAAAGGGAGACATAAATCTATTTGATTGCTGAGTTATCGTCTCTTCACAATCTTTAGTGTCGAGCTGAACTGAAGATCAAACCACCAGCGAACATAATGACTGGACTTAAACTGGTCTGATTGGTGAAAAGTACTGATCATGTGATAAGAAGAACAGGGACTCAGGAGGGGGACCCCCATGTCACAGGCTTCATCCAGGGCAGCCTACTCGTCTCTAAAGGTTTCCAAAAAAAGATTAACCCTCACTCAGATGTTCCAGTAAACTCTCGTGCTCCTTCCCAATGGAAGGCCCCGTGCAGCCTTGAAGGCATAATGACTATAACGACTGGAGGATATAATGGTTTTAACATGGCTTCTGCAGAAGAGCTTGTGCAACGAGCCCTTTTCACTGTCATGTGTTCAAACGCGCTTTTCTATAACGAAGGCACCAAAATAGGCAGAGCTTCAAAGACGGTTACCCAGGGCCTGATAATGTCTCTCTCGTTCTTAATCTCGGCAATGATCTCATCTTGATGACATAGCGTGTGATGATGGATGCAGAGATGAATAACAGCTGGAGAGATCAGTGGGTACAGTGGAGTGGATGGCAGTGAAGGATGTGGCCTGTGGATATAAGGACCGGGAGTCTTTGCATCGGGGATGTGAGCTGCTGTGAATGCAGGCCGCTTGGTGAGGATCAGACACTTCTCTTGGAGAAGCCCAGGCTGCCGTCCAGCCGAAATGAGGCCAGACCAGAGAGAGGTCCCTGTGCTCATGCTTGGATTACCCATAAACCACTCATACCTGCAGCTTGCACGGAAGTTTCTCCTCCTTGTTCCCTCAGCGTACAGGGCCAGGCTCCAGGGATGCTCCATCCTCAGCTTACCACAATCCTTTCTCCAAACACTCCAGAGAGACTCCCTCCCTCCCCCCCTCGCTCTGTTTCTCTTGTCTCGTACAAGTTGTGTTTTTTCCCCCTGCCTTTTTCTTCGAGGTCTTGCCAGGCTACTTGCGTGACTAGAGGGAGAGAGGAAAAAAGAAAAAGGTTTCAAAACCCACTGGCACGCAAGCCCCAAATCTATTTTGGGGAGAGCGCACTTTTTTTTTTCTTCTTTGAAAACAAAAAAAGCCACAGGGAGAAATAGGCAACACCGGGGTGAAGGGGGTCTGTTTCTCATTTGGCCGGGGCCTGCCTCCTGTCCTGCCCCCGCCAGCGTCAGAACCACAGCACTACTGGGAGAGAGGGCGGCTCAGACTGGGGAGGAGAAGTGTTTTTCCTTCGAGAGCTCGGCCAACACTGTGGACCCTCATCTTAGCCCTTGTCACTTAGCAACCATCCCAACCTGCTTCCCATTACACCACCATCTGCTTGCGTTTCACGATTTTCTTTTGTTTTGATTTGTTTTTCGCCCCCTTTTTAAAATTTTTGTCTGAAATTAAATCACTGCATTTAAATTTGCCCTTCATTAGTAATTCATTTTCATCAGGGGATTGTTTGCCGGGTCCTGCTGCAGAGGCATTAGCTGCAATCCACACCGCGGGTTTGATTCCCTCTCTATGACGCTGTGATTTGTTGCCGTTATTATGCTCAGCGGTTTTCGGAGGAGACAGACAATGACACGGGAATTCGGTAAATTATGAATGAGGTGTTTTTCCTTTTTGGAGAAATTGGAAAATCTTCTTCACTGTTTTGGGTTTGCTAGTCAAGCTGTACATTACAACAAAGTAGGGTCACAACAACCAGGACTGTGATGCTTTGAACTAACATCAACATTTTCGCACCCGTTCCTTTGAAGCAACTGCAAAAAAAAACACAACCACGACCTTGACGCCGACTAAACCATCGGATTCCGATGATTCAGTAAAACAAAAATTCCATCCCCCTGATTCATTGATTTATTTGGCTGCAATTAACATAATCTTAGCATAATTTAACAACTGGCATATGTTTTCTTTTTGGGATTCTTAATGAGGCTGTTTGTTTATGCCAAGTTAAGATTTCATTGTTCTGGTAAGAGGAGCCTAAGAAGATGGCAGCTCATCTGAAAAGAAAAACCCCGTAATAAATTAAAAACAATGATGTAAGTGCTTCTAAAGACGTTTTATGTCAAACTATTACGTCTGACGAACTAATCTGAGTTCATAATGACAACAGTTGTAATTATACCCATTTAGGCGAAAGATGCTGCAGTCTGTCAGTCTGACGGGCCAAAACATTATGGCATGAATGAAAACGGAGAGCTTTGTGGTTGTGGAGGATAATGACTCAAAGCAGTGTGCTGCTGCGCTGATGATGAAGTGTTTCCCATCACTGATTCTGTGATGGGAAATTTTCTTGTAGAGACTTAGGAAAAAAACCATTGTGCCTTCGACTGATTCTGTCAAAACAAAAGCCTTTTTTCCTATATTTCAACAGACTGTGCGGCAGCGGAGCACATGGTTAAATATCCACCCGTCCAAGCCCAGTACAGTGGCTCCTTGTTGTACACTTGAAAAGTCTCAAATGCAGTGTTGTTGTTGCTGTACACACACTCTGAAATCAAATATACCTAACAATATCAGAGACACTGCTGTTATTCCCTCGGGGATTATAGTGGTTGTCATCTAACAGGAAGGTGGGCGGTTCAATTCCTTTCTGCAGGCCGAAGTGTCCCAAAATACTGAACCCCAAAATGTCCCTTCTCATAGAGGAACTGTATGAATCTTCGTGTGAGTGGGTGAATATAAAACTGTGAAGCACTTTCAGGAGTCATCAGGACTAGAAAACTGCTCTATGAATATAGAGCATTTATTTCCTAGTGTGGTGAGCACACGACCGACATCTCAGCTGTCAATCATGAAGCCTTATACTGCGTTTAACCATCAAATAACCAAAAGTGAGCACTTAAATATACAGCACTGGGAAAAGAGCCACCTGAAATGACAGGAAACATCTTTGTTAAAAATACATATTTTTTACGAGGACCATTTTGCTTCAACTTCAGAACTTCAGTATCTATTCTTTCTTTCTTCTGCATTATATGTAAATGAGCTTCTCTGTCCTCACATCTGGTGCCACCTTATGTGAAGAACATCAGATCTTTATAAGAAATATTATTTTTCTTGAGGCAGGATCAAGTGAATCAAATCAATCAATCCTTTGCTATCGGAGAAATAGAATTTGATTAAAAAGATGAAGAAGACTACTCGATTGAAATTGGATTATGATGAGAGACAGAGTTAGATGCCCCGTGACAAATCATCTGTGGGACAATTTTTTTTAATGGAATAGGTTTCTGTTAGGACCAGAACCCAAATCTCTACAAGGTCAATATGAGGGTCACGGTTTGTTGAGATTTTAAAGACAAAACTGACTTTGGTTAAAGTTTGGGGGGAAGCATTATCATGACTGCCACCTCCCTTTCTGCTTATAGCACATGTGAAAATAAGAAAGTAAGTATTCTCTTCTTGCACAATGTAGTCGAAAGGATTGCTAAAAAACTACAGAACTGATGAAATCCATGACATTAAGTGGAGGGGTGTGGAATGACACCAGGAAGAACCCATTAAATGAACTCGCTAAATTAAGGAGCATATCCTGATAAACAGGCAGCTCAAGGAATGTATTTTATTTCATATGGTGATTAAGTGAACTTGTTTTCTTTAGTTCAGTATCTCTATGGGTGTCTGGCTCCGTTTAGGGCAAAACCTTTTGAGACATAGGTTGATTAACTGAATGAAAACAAATCCCAGCTCCACTGACTGAAAGGAAACGCTGGGACGTGTAGCTCTGCTCTGAGAAAAAACCTACAGGCAGTTCTTGGGAACTTGCATTTATTGGAATCTCCGAAGTTTCCCTACATGATGAACAGTCAAACGGCCTCTCCTGTCGAGTATACAGGTGCTGAGGGAGAAGAGATTATAAGATATCCAGGTGGAAAGGAGCCTCATATAGTGGCATATAAACATACCATCTAGACAGTTTCAGCCTGATAAACCAACACTAAAGTCCAACTGTTGTAACTGAGGAACTTGGCGCTCAACACTCGCTTTAACAGATACCTCTACCTCCCAGTACTAAAGGTCCAACGCACATAAATCTAGGACTATGAAAACACTCGCTGACAGGCATAAGTAAGAAGACCAGGAGAAGGCATGATTTATCTGCATCTCTTTTCTTATTAAACTATCATATGTGACACTGTAACATATTTTACTGTAAATTATTAGCATCACAGCTCCAATGCCTTGTGCATTCAGGTTTATGTTTTAATGACACCAAAATATAATCCTGGGTATCAATCATAAAGGGGGGATGAATCAAGGACGACTGAAGAGGCCTCTTGATGAGAAGCGAAAGGTCTTCAAATATCCACAAGCAGGTCCAGAGGATCTTCGCTCAATTGGAAACTTGGAAAATTGGAACAGAAATGGGTCAAGACTGAGAAGTTTCACTGACATTTTGTCTGTGAGCAAATTCACTAAATTGGACAGACTATAGGAATCTATATCGCAATCCTTCCCAAGGGGAATCAAACTGTGGCTCTTTGTACACAACCTGCTGAAAGTGAGAATCAATGTTTGTTTCTTTGTCTAGTTCAGTGTAAATCAGCTAAGTTGGTATGATCTCTCACACTGGTTCCCGTGCAGCAGACTACAGATATGTTTGCTGCCACTGTTGTCCCTCCGACCCCCAAGAAACCTCGTTGAACTGTTCTCTTCCTCGTGGTTTGCTTCTGTTTCATCACCCTCCCTTTGCTTAGCATGCTTTTCTCTCTTTACACACGTGTACACTCACTTACACACAATCACATACACCCCTTACTGTACAGATATCATGCTAGCATAACTCGTTAGCGAGATCACACCTTTCCTTTTGCTTCACACTATCTCGCCTTGAATCTCTGGGACAGTGTGACCTGTCAGTCGCACACTTCCCTCCACAAGCCACGTTCATGGTGACTTTTTGTCACAGCTGTGATGGATAACCGATATTTATGAGGGTAACATGGATCGTTGAATAATATTACTGTATTTATTAGATTATATAATGTATTCAACAGCTGGGTGATGACGGGTGGGTTGTGATTTTCAGTACTTGGATGCAAACTTCCCTGTTCACCCTAAAAAGACTGTATGTAAAGATGGACATTTTAGCTCCTCAAAAGTGAAGCCTAAACATCTTTATCACCCCCTGGTGGCTGGATACAGTATAGTTCATAAAGCCCACCATCTCCATGTTAGCAGATGGGACATGTGACAGAAAAACAAGTAAAGGTGGTTTCTGTCACTCACTGATGTATGTTCAAGTGTCGTATCTGATGAGTTTGGTTTTAATTAGTTAGTTGATGCGGTAAGACGTTATTATTGACTGACTCACGATTGGTCGAGCTTATGTATTATCCCTGATAATAATTGCTTGTATCTGCTAATAACCAAACCTGCTCCCAGAAGTACACACCATGGCCGCTAAACAAATTGTGAATAATTTATATGTGTCTGACATTTTATTGACTCTCTCCAGTCACCTGATTAGGAACACAAAGAAATCCCTCAAGCAAATTAACCCCCTCGCCTCAAAATACACTAATCCTGGCCATTTGGGTTTAAAACCTGACCAGCAGACTGGAGAACACATTTCTGGATCCTCGTTCAGACCTGTTGCCTTTTAGGGCCTGTCTTCTAATAAGTGTGTTTCTGCTCTGTGTTGATGCCACGGAGCACAACAAGGCATGGCTCTGTTTTTGTTTTCTCCCGCCTGAAGGATTCCAGCATGGTCCCACCAGACGCGAGCGTAGATGCAAGTCTTGAAGTTTGAACAATGGACCTGACATACTTAACCTCATCAGTCACTAAACACATTCTTGTCATTTGGGTTTTAAACTTGGCAGCGTCGAGAAAAGAAATGTGGGGTACGATAATAAAGTTGCAGCCAAGGGGGCAACAATAATTTATGATGATCCCTGATGATGTTTATATCAAACACACACACACACACTCTCTATTGCTTTGAGGATTATTATGGCACACACAATGAATTGAGAACATATGGCAGTGCTTGGCTGCCAAGTGTTTTTCATTTCTTCTTTTCTGAGGCTCACTATCCTCACAGCACAATGAGGAGTGGTGAGGCTGGTAACACTGAATGCGGATGCTAGCCTAAAGGTGCGTAGTCACAGAGGAGCGGGTGATTAGCGTGCATTCCCACACTGAAACGCTTACATTTAATTTATTGTCACGATCAGTTTTATCCGATGCCGCTCAAAAATATCATAGCAGTAAAACTCTATGCAAGTTTCTACAAGTAAAGTTTGACACCAAACTGCACATTGATTCCTCGAAGCTGAAAAATAAGATCAGCCTACAATTAATGGCAAGGGGTTTCTTTATCCCGCTGCTCTCGGGAAAACAAGAGCTTTGTCTGTTTTCAATTCTAATGAAGGACTGAGACACACGTGGGATGTCTAGCGATTGCAAGTAACTGTAATTAACATCCTTTTGTTCTGCAAAACAAACTCTTCTCTCGAGTCTGGATTCTGTGGACCGGGCTCTGGTAGCTCCCTCGCTCAACGTGACTTCACTCAAACCTTCGGGTTTACCACCGACAACCTGCCGCCACTGTCTCTGTGTGGTCAGTCGCACTTTGAATTGGCTCTTTTTAAGATTCTCTCAGAAGCTGCTTTTTGCATTCGGCCTGTTTTGCATTAGCTTTGAATTTCAGACCAGAACATTTTCACCTCTCTTTTTATCCGTGTCTCTTTTGCCTGCAGCTGGCCAACTTATATTGTGCGACTAATTGGACCTTTTCCACATGTGTCCTTTGTGGCCGCATGTTTCAACTTTGCGACCATGTTTCTGTCATGATTAAGAATCCCACATCGCTTTACAACCCATTAAAAATTTAGATTTAGTTGTTGGTCTGGCTGTGTAATGACCTGTCAACAGCATTCTGAAGTGATTGAAGGTTCCAGTCTGGTGTTTAGATTTAATATCCTCCTTATCTTTTCTACAAACACCTTTCTGATCCACTGTGAATATCACCCTCAATTTCTGAGTCCAGATTTTTCACTTTATGGCCGTCTAGGATTTCATCTTTGGCAAAGAAAAATGAAGTGATCAATCATTCCCCTTAGAAAATGATTTGAGGCAATATGGCTGCTGGGTGAATTGCCTATGACCTTGGATAAGGATTTCTCTATTTCCTGACATTTTAAATGGAAACTGGGCCGACGCTCTGAAAAACTTTTTCGCTTGATTCTTTTGTGAACTTTGTGCAAAGTTGTGGAAAAAAAGCTCAGCGTTACTTTCATCACCACATGGCAACACACAAGGTTTTATGACCAGTGTGCTGCTGGTTATTTGTCAGTGGTCTCACAAATGGCTCCAGAAGCCACGAGTCTTATGAAATAATAATGAATAACAATGAAACATAACTAAAACAATATAAATCAGTCAGCGAAGGTAAGAAATTGGTTATGGCACAATCTATATGGGAGTTTTGAATGAATTCAATGTATTGAAGTGATCGTCTAGAGGAAAATAAACAGAAAAGCTGATATTAAATCGTAATTAATCCTGGAAGCATTTTCAGGCCATTTCCACCTTTTTTTTTTAACCTGCATAAACAGTTGTTTCATCTCAAGCAGCACGATTCCGTCTGCACGCTCGCTCCGCGGCTGGGTCAGCAGCAGTAACTTTTTTTTTCTGCGAGCTGTTTATATGTGGGTGTCACAGACCGGCCTGAAAGAACCTCTCTAGATACTATTACACAATAACGCCGCCACATGCGCCATTTTAATTTGTCAGTGAGCTGCTTGCTGACTTCAGAGGTCACAGTGAACTCCGCCAGAGTGTTGTACATTTATTGAAAAACACAGAACATCTAACCTTGCTTTGATGTGGAAAAATAGGAGCTAAATATTAAATGGCGATGAAGGGGAGTGTAGGTGTGGATGTGAGTGAATAAATGTTGAGGAGGAAAAACAAACCAGCTTCAGTACACAGCGCACGTTCTCTCTCCGCTGGGAACTGCTCATCCAGCACACACTGGGACATGTCATCACCTTGTGAGGGGCATTACGGGGGTTTGATTCCCTCACTGGGTTTTGACAATGAAAATACACCAAATCAAGCTTGGCTGTAAAACTAAAACCAAAACTGTGGTCAAACATAAACTCTTATTTTATTTTGTGTCAACACGTGTCTGACGTACATTTTGCAATTCCAGAACTTTGTTGTTAATATAAAAGTTAGAAATACAGAGAGACATCATCTTCATCAAGCAAAACAAGGGGGGAAATCTTTCTTCAAAACCAGTAAAGCAAAAAAATAAACGACTGACTGTACTGAGTTGTTGCTGGTTGGCAAACACACAATTCAGTGTGAACCCCTCACCCTCCTGTTTAGTTTTTCATTAGATAATTCTTCTGACTTTGTTCTGAAAACAACCTGGTGAACCAGAAGTTAATAAAAAATACATTTGGTGAATGAGGAAAAGATATGAAATATAATTTTCATAATTGTTTGGTCCAAACTCTTCAATTTAGACGAATAAGTGAAAACCTGGGTATGCAGGATATCAAACTTGGACAGCAATACAAGTTATAATGTACCTTGCGTGGCAGAGTACATGGTAGGATGTTGTTTTCAGATTGTCTCTGCTTCGTGTCCTTCTTGGAATGTGTGTTTCTTCACTTTCCAGCTGTAGCAGCTGTGCACATGCACAATATGGTAACAATACTTGCAGACCCGCGAGAAACACACTGTTGTGTCTGAATTCTTGGGTGCCATTCTTCATCTGTGGCCAGTCCGGTTGGTGGACTGGTGTCGTAAATCAGCATCTACCCAGCGACAGCACGGTGTGAGAGGTGGGAGCCAAGCAGTTTGAACTTCACTGCTGCAGCCGAGCGTCTGGAACGGGCCCAGCTACTGAGAGAGCTCAGAACAAGAGCAAGCGATCTACTTCAAGTGGAAAATATTTTAGCCTCCCAGCGCATCTGCTTTCACTTTGATTCCACATCTAAATAGATAGGGGCTCCAGCGTGTGCGTGATTATGTGTTTTACACCGCAATTCACTTCTAAAATATTGATGTTACGGTGATTTTTCTCTCGTCATTATGAGCTGTTCACTGCGCAGGGTCTGCTCGGAGCTCGGAGTAACACACTCAGCATCTCATAAAAGTTATGGCTCAAAATTGCAAAACGTTTTAGTGCTCGTAGGAAACTATTAACTTTGAAACTTTAAACCCGGACAAGAATGTCATTGATAGCCTCAGAAAGTGCCTGCTTGTTGCTTTGAGTCCCGTACAGAGAAGTCAACCACATGATGACTGGAGCTTAATCTCACTCGTAATGCATATACATATGGATTATATTAACCATAAAGACATAATTTGACTTATGTCTACTGTGCGTCTAGACCTAACCCTGACCAACTCTGCTTTAACAGCGTGTTTAATATTGTAGCTATACGACGATGAATTATGCTTCTGAGATGACACACTCAACACACACAACAGACGCAGGCACACACACATCCTTAAAAACCTTAATGGACGGAGTTATGGATAAATTAAGGTACGAGTCAATACACTCAAGTCTTTGATGTGTACATGAGCATCGAACCAGCTGATTGGTTAATCCCTGCTTGTGTTGGGCTCAAAATGGTTAATGAAGAAGATCAAACATTACACAAAACAGCTGGACAACATAAGCACGCATAAAGGCTCCTCACAATGTGCTTGACCACACATGCAGTCTGATCTATTACCTCTCTCAGTTACACGAGAATTGATGCCAATAGAGCTTATATGACCAATACTAGCAACTGCATATCCTGCAATAATATGGGTCAATGAGGTTTCAACACAAGTTATTTGCAAGGAGGGAGAATTTTGTTGCCCTTTCTGGAGAGGCCAGAGTATCTCTACAGCTTAGCCTGACTGTGATCACGCACATATAACCACTACCTGTGGCATCCGTACTTGAGTTAAAGGTCCAGTGCGTAAAATTTGGACGAAAGGGAACTTTTGGCTGAAATTGAATGCTAGTGTGTTTCCTCTAAATAGTACAAATTTTGGTTTTCTTTACCCTAGATTGTGTTCTTTTATTTAAATACTTTATATTTACATCTGGAGCAGTTCCTCTCTGCGGAGCCCGCCATCTTTTTTTTAACAGTAGCCCAAACTGGACAAACTAAACACCTACTGAGGTGTTTAGTTTGTTTAGGTTCTCTTTCGTGTTTGTAAGTGTAGGGTGAGGTGAGGGGTATTCAGCTGCACAGTGCAACTTCACCACAAGATGTCACTAAATTCTACACTAAGTTACTTTTTTTTTAACTCTACATTCATTTTGAACCTCACATCTTGTCTCGTTTCAGATCACCTCACCTCCGGTCCTCCTGCGTCTCCTGATTAGACCACACCTGCCTGAATGTGTCACACACGTGTCTTAATGTCTCCGCTTCCCTTTTAGTATTTAGTCTTTGAGTTACTCTAATTAATCGCCAGTTTGCCTGAGTTCAGCTTTCTAGCACTTTATTAGAACAGTTTGTATGATTTCTTATCCCTCTAGTGTTTTCTATCTATTAACTGAAGAGTTACCAAAACAATATTATCATTATTATTCCTTTCACACTGATGTACTATACTTGAAACACTTGCTCTCTGACACGTGATGTTTATTCACGTGACTACACCTGTCCCATTTTCCAACCTTCCAGTAGATTTTCAGACCACAAACCAGTGAACCATCCTCAGCTTTACAGTTGGATTATAGGATCACGTGTGGGATGGCTGCTACCTACATATATATCAGAATGGATGGGGTTTGATCATAGTGATGTATATTTGGCACGACTAGAGAGGAATGGAATTGATGCTGTTCCTCCCAGGTGCTGCTGCAGAACATAGATCAAAGGCACATGTCAGGAGAAATAACATAATAAAATTATAGAAATGAAACATTAAAACTATGAATAATATAATGTCCTGTTCATTGAACTTTAAACAGGGATTCATATTTGATGATGGCAGACTGCTAATTGCTGTTCAGGCTGTTGGTGGAGAGGTCTGCCTGAGCTCTGTCCATGCAAAGTAGCCTTTAAAGTCAGCTATTTCTTGAGCAAATACAAAACTGACCTGTAGTGCAGGACACTTATCAGGACACTCATCGGTCCTCATCTATTATTTAGCTCTCTAAGTAAGTCCACTCTCATTTATCGTGACCACATTTAAGATTCTCAAACAGCAAGCCATTGCAACAAGTTTTCTGGGATTTTAGTAAGTATGATTTATGATTGTGTGAAGAAATTAAAGTTTTGTAAATGTTTTGCTTTGACCCTGGAACAGGACGTTTAAATGCAATGGAATTTCTGCACAGGAAGAAACATGAAATAATGTGGAAAGGTAAAACAATCTGGATCCATCATGAGTGTAGTCTGATCCAGGATTAGAGGTTTTTGGAGTTGGAGATGAACTTCCTAAAGTTCTTAAAGGCCTCAGTGATCCTCTCTTGGATTGCGATCATGAGAAAGTGGTGCCCTGATTTGCAAGTCTGTTTTAAAACTGGAAAAAGTTTCCTTCGGTATTCACAAAAAGAGAGATGACTCATGAGTCTCCTGATTAAAAGGTTACATGTACGAGATTTTAAACATTAATAGAGCGGCCAACAGCTATTTTCAAGCGTGGAGTAAAGGTGTCCTGAGCAGTGGGAAGTCCCACTCAGCCTCTGTATGTGGTGTAATCTGAGCTTCTTTGTTCTTTATTGTGGTAGCTGGTCATTGTGGTGTGTTTTAGCATGTGATTCCCTCCTTGTGAAACCGTTGTCCCTGCACACATTTATAAAGCAAGATGGCCGAGTCCATTTCAGCTCTCAGAATAAAGCACATTGCTCTGCAAAAAAAAAAGCTTCCAATATAATCACTTTTCACACTGGACGAAAAACCCACTAACACCCACCAACATCTGGCTTTTGTCTTCAGGGTTAAATGAGTAGCCACTCTGCAGCAGTCACAGGTATTTGTCGGCCACGGCTCCAATCGGCAGTGATGTCAACACGGCACCAGGGTGGACCCACTAATCTTTGCCCTTTTCCAGCGCTGTGACGTCTTTGAGATTACTCAAACAGTGTAAATATACCTGTTAACTGCACACTGCGGTGCCGTTAAACCAAAATCACCTCATTTAGCAGCCCAGGAATAAGTTTTAAAAACACACATTTACGTACATCACAGGGAGGCTCAGATAGTGAAAGGAGGACCAAACAAGAGACAGTCTGCACATGGCTTCCTGGATCCCTTTTTCTGGGGCTTTTCTGTAGAAACGTTATTCTATTGTGCTTCTGGTTGTGTGATTATGGATCACATTTACTTTATAAACATATGTTTTGTCTGAAATTCTGGTGTTAGTAAAACATCTTGAAGCAGTAAATATCATAGGCTTTTAAGCTAGCGTTGGTAATCCTGGAAAAGTTAGCATCAGCAAGCAACACAAATACAAACGATACATCCCGACCTCTCTCACTGGCCCTCCAGGCAAATTCACCAACCCTATACATGTAAAAGGCAAATTTTTACTCTTGAGCCTATTAACAGGTTCTATACACTCATTGAGAGTATGTCGATTTTTACCATTCCCAAGATCCATCTGCTGCTTTGTCAACAATAGAAAAAATAAGGACATTGCTTCTATGCTTCCAAAGAGCATCAAAAGATATATTTTCTGTTTGACTAACCACTGTTATCCAGCCGACATAGTCAGTTGCATTAAACAGTTGTTTGGAAAAACGTTTCCAGAACTTTGGACTTCCCGCTGAACGGTGCATCAATCATAGAAACCACAAGAAGAGCGACGGCTGACAATGTTCTCTCTGTCCAAGTTGAACTTATATGTAATTTTAAAGACATAATTCATAATTTTTTTTTATCAAATGCTTTGCTTATAACATGTAAATGTCACAGCAGCAGCTCATGAACTCAACACCAGTGGGTGCTGGTCAGCTCAGCAGGGACAGTTCGGTGTCAAAGCACCGATCCTGTGATTAATGGAAGACCTGTTGCTCCGCAGGGAAACATTAAGAAATATATATATATTTATCTCTTTTGTGACATGTTTTTGTTCTTGTCAAAAGTGCTGTGTAGGTAAAACAACAAACAATGTGCTTATTCAGCTGCACAGATTCAGAATCCAAGAGTACAAAGCAGAGCTACAAGTAACTTTCACACACAGAGACCAAAAGGGGTAGATTAATGGAGCTTCCTGCACTGGTGACATTTGTATCGAAGATCATGTTCCTCGACTTTTTTAAACATATAAACAAATTAATATTACACTTATTTTAACAATGCAAAGCAGATTGTACTACATAAAACGATTGCTTAGGAGCCTGGCAAAAGTCGGACATCACTAGTTTGCTCAATGCCAACAGGCCCAGGTAGTCAAGCCATTAACCAACACATGCACATCTGTGAAGCAGCTTTTACCTTAATGAGTGGCAGCCTCAGTATTTAGTGTGTAGGGCTCTGGAAAAGGTACCAGGTGGAGGAGAGTCGGAGGTCCGAGCTGACGGTGACCGAGGGTGAAAGCAGATCCTCATCAACAAACAGTGCTCGGCTCCACATCTGCTCTATCACACTTGTACTGTTGTGATTCGAAGGGCAAGACATGTACAGGTGCTGTTCCACTTATTGCATACCAGAGGAATCGTGTCCCATGTGAAAAGAGAAGAGAGGGCAGCAGAGGTCAGATGTGCTACTGTGCGATGTGCAGAGGTACTTCTACAACCTGGGTTTCTTTGAGTCATGAAGCCAAAAGCTTTGTTAGCTCCACCAAGGAGGTTATGTTTCCACCAAAGTCCATTTGTGTGTTGGTTGGTTTGCCTGTCTGTTCGTTAACAAGATTACATAAAAACAACAAAATTGATTTCCATGAAAAAGGAAAGATGAGACATGGGCCAAAGGAGCAACCATTAAACCAGTATGTGGATCCAGATCAGGGTTAAAGGAGTTTTTCTTTTTTCACTTCTTCACATTGGAAGAAAGGTATTACCCTCATTTTAATTAATGCATAATGAAAAAAATCGTATAGCATTAACAGTGAAGTTTTAATATTATTACAGGTGACAGGACGATAAACTTTGGGGGTAAAATTCCTAACCCCTGTGCATGTTTTTCCCAGGAAGCCAAGCAGAAGGATTCAGGAGAGTCCCCCTCTCCCAGATGTAGTTAAAAAGCTTCTCACTGGCAGAAAACCACTGAACTCGGCCGAACGCTGAGAGCTCTGAATATTGATGGATTTAATGAATCTTTTGTCAGAATTGTGACGCGAGTTATTGAAAAAGAAAAAAGCGTGGTAGAATTAAGAAACATGAAAGGTGGTGCCCACACATACAGTAAAAGCAGATGGATGGATCTTTGGAAAGTCTCTGCCTAGGTGCCCTAAGTGATACTCTGCTATTCATCCATTCAGCTAACATTGTAAGAATCACTCGGCTTTCAGAGCAACACTGTGTCCACTCCTCCACCTGTAATATATGTGTATACATGGTATTAACCACAAGGAGTGGTGACACATCTATGAAACAAAGAAAGCCAAAGATATTAGCGCTGCCATCTTGCACTGCTAAGAGTCTCATGGAGCCTCAGTATCGAGGTTAGCAAGTTAGTTTCAGCTGTTGATTATGATGTTTCAACCAGTTTTTTACAGCATCAAATTTTTTTTTTAAAACAATTTACCGGAAAGTTGACACTAGATCTCCAAAAGGTACCTGAAATGACAGAAACTGTCTGTGAAAAAAGTGTATTTGACATGTACTTTGACTTTTAAATCTGGTCCATGTCCCATCTGTACACGGAGGACGCTGGGTTAATGACCTATACAGCCTCAGTGGTAGCAACACTCACCCGATGCCTATAGGACCTATATTTGAAGATGGCACGATTCTTTTGACAGTTGTGACGTTCAGGTTTCATCTTTCTAAGAAGATCTCATGAGTTTAGGTAAATGGTGATCAACAGGCGTTCCCTGCACACATGGATTGATACTATTGAATGTATTTAGTGACTTGCTTATTTTGGATCTTTGGAACTGTAACATTGGCCTTAATGTTTCAAAACTGCATGTAATACAAACCTACTTTTAAACTGTATTTCTATTATAATTAACTTGTAATTGTATTTTCCTATAATCAAGGATCCCCTGCCCTCCCAGAGGTCTGAAGAGGGGAACCTCTGTTCGAATTATCTCCTCTCAGGTTTCTTCCATGTGAGCACAATGGAAATTTCTATATATATTCTGTGCAGTAGGAATTAACTTTTCATGGCACACTGGAATCGAACACATGGCCAGTGAGCACATTGGGATCACCTAAGGAGAAAAGAGGACGTTCTAGGAGAGTCGTGCTTCTTCCTATATCCTAAACCAGAGCTGGTAGTCGGAGAAAATTACTTCTTTGGTACGCTGGTCATGTTTTTTTGTTTTGCTCATATCTTTCATATAATTTGCATTAATAACATGTAATCATGGTTGCAGATATTGCAGTATTTCCAAGAAAAACCATATTCAAATCATGGCAATGGGATCTGTTAGAATCAAAAGTTCTCCTATCTACCATTTATCCTATAAAATGTGGCTGCATGTCCACAAATCACCCTGGTTGGTATAGATTTCATACTCTATATTTTTCTTTATGCACACAGTAGTTTTTATGACATTGCTGTCCATAGCTGGAGAGTAGCTGCATGATTACAACTGGAGCGCAGTTTGTGCAGCAGCCTGAACAAATCTGACCTCAGCAGAATGAATCGGAAAGTTTCAAATGTTTGTTGTGTCAGGAAATCATCGGGAGAATTATGTTCCACATGACAAAAATAGGAAAACTAATCTTAAGTACTTTGTTATTGTAAACATTGTTCTGCGTTTAGTTGCTATTTGCAATTGAACTGACTGTTTACTATCTTTAAATATGTATATATAATGTTCATATCTGGAGTTTATTTTCATAGAGCAGTCCAAATTCATGGTTTATGAAAAAGCGGGAATCTAGAATGAGTGAGATCGCAAAATTAGAGACCTGCCACACAGAGAATTGCACGCCATCGTAAGTAAACAGTTTAAAGAAAACTAAACATGCCCTTTTGTGCGTATCCTGACCACAGCCTCTGTCTGCAAACCCAAGGTAGCCTTCAGGAAAACAAAATTAACAACTGCTTTAACACTTCGGTGAAAAAGCCAACAAGGCCTCTGTGGGATTTACGATTCTTAAATTGCCACCACGGTTTATTTGCGGCCCCTCTAATGGTTGTCCCTCAGATTATGCAGGTGAATTTAATTGAAAACATCAGTGCATTAGCACAGTCTGTGTTTTAGTGGGGCCGTTGCTCTCACGCCATCCACCCCGCCGGGTCACTGTGCACACTCACACCCAGGGAGCGTGCACAGGGTTCGAGCTCTGTCTCGTCAATCTGTCTGGAAAACTGAAAACGACTCACACTTTTGAAATGTCTTAGATGTGACACTCACTGAATAATACCCCGAAGTTTTGTTTTTGTTTTTCTTCTCGTGCATTCATATACAACTTCCCCCTCAGTTGTTTGGGACTTCATTTAAATACTGTTGACAGCTCTATATCTATTTCTAAATGAAGGGTTTCAAAAGGCAGAGGATAGAAGAATAAAAGGGGAACAAAAGAGTCTTTATGTCAACAGTGATCAATCTGTCAATCAAAAGCTGATGTTTTGTGTTATAAAAATTGGACATAGCTCTCTAAAGCATGCATTATTCCACACAAACCCATGTCTGTACATTGTCTGTAGATGAAACCTTTTGAAAAGGGAGTGATATTCAGTAATGGAGAAGCATATAAATATACGTCCTTTCTAGTTATGTGTTGTCTTCTCAGACAATCTCTAATCGACATCGACATCATCCAAGGATCCATTATGATGATAAATTGCCGTTTCTCTGTGAGACCATTGATTGAACCACCAACTGGGACAAAGGTTTGACAGACTGTTTGAAATGGCGTATTAGAGACACTGTGTAAATGACTTCCATATGCTCTATAATTTAAAAATTGAGCCCTGTTTGTAATTCCCATGGAGCTACAGATGCAGGCAGCATCGTTCTGCCATGTTGTTCTGGATTCCCCTGTCTCGCTTCAGTCGTCTTGTTTGCTGCAGCAGAGCACGGGGGACTGTGTGAGGATAAAATTGCCGCCCAACATCTGGAACCATGCTTAATGATCATTAAAAAACGAGATGAACTATTCCGCAAATTGACAGGGGGAAGGGTACACTGCGGTCGAGATCTCACGCTCTCCTCGCATGCACACCCTGGCTCTTTGACAGTTAGTGCAGTCTCAAAAGAGACCCCGCCTTAGACCTTTCAAATTTAATTTGGCGTTGTTCAAAATTTATAGGGACACTAAATTGACACGTCCCTGTGTGAGAATTTTGTGTTTTAAAATTTATATCCAGGGGTACCTTTGTTAAAGTATAAAACTGTTACAAAGCTACATCTGTGTTGTTCATCACACTAACATGGTGAAACATAAGAGAACTTGTGAATAAGCTCCACTTTAATAAACTTTAAGTGGCTCATTACATCTTGCGACGTGCAGGCGAGGCTATGTAGTCACTAACTGCTGTCCACGATTTCCTTTACCTCCTCTTCACAAAAACAAAACGGCTATATTTAAAATTCAAACCTCGGTGACGGCAGACCGGTTGTGGCCCATGAATAATGTGGAGGTCAAAGGTACCGGAGCTAAAGGATGTTGAGTCAGTCCCGTTCTTCAAATAGTAAGTCAAAACATACACTTTCAATTATTCACTCGTCAAACTGGAACTTAGGTAGCTGGCCAGCCATTGAAACCTTCAGCTTTGAGATCAGCCATAGCCTTGTGCTTTACGATTTTAGTGAACTCAGTTCCTGCCCTCTGTGAAAAACATGTTAATACTGACTGACTTGTGTGTTTTATGATCCAAAACATGTTACGGTTCTGGTTGAAAGAAGCAACTGTAGCCTTTTTTGTTCCATTAGTGAAGGGTTGGATTCTTAAACAAGGTTAATTTAGAATCAAAAGCTCTTTTTAGACACAAACTCTGCAAAATGTCAGAAAAATTGTGTCACTACATTTTCCAGTTGACTTTCCCATATGAAGGAAAGACCTGGAGATTAACCGGCGTCGGCCATGAATCGGCAAAACTCTTGAATTTCATTGTCTTTCGAAGTTGACATTTTCGTCGGCATCCTCATGTCTATGGCAGCTCTATTTCCTCCTGAGATATTTGTATTAGTTTTGTTATCTTTCAGTTTCATCAAGTCGCCCGACTCACTGGGAATTTTCTGGACACGGGCTAACTTCGACATCTTCCATTGATTAAAGGAGACTGGCAGGAGAGGTTTTGGAAAATGTCCGGAGCAACATAATTGGATATTTGCATTCTCACTTACACAGCCGGAGTTCAGCGTGCGTGTGAAAGCAGCTAAATTCTGTACGAGGGATTTTCTTAATGAACTGGTGCCATCAATAAAATATACTAAGACATACTAGCAGTAAAATATTTAGAGATAAACGGCCTTGTTACATACACAATGCACTCAGTATAAAACAGATATACTACATTGGACTAGAGATTGTCAAACACTCCAGAGAGAGAAAGAGCGAGTTCCTTGAACTTGTACATTTTACTCTAGTGCTTCAAGATATAATTTATGAATTGCATGGCTGCAAATGTTTACACACACGCGAAAGAATACTCAACCCTATACTTATGTTTGTATATGGTGCACCGCATACCCTGTCCAATATTATGCTCCAAAAATCTATGCATTTTGGCAGAAGGATCAAAAGCAAAAGTATCATGTCAGTCAAATAGCCTTTGACAAGCTGATTTGTAGATTAAGGGGAAAACATGAATAACCCGGCTTCATCGTTTTCCATTTTGTTGTGTTTGATCTCCGGGAGGCAGTAGTCAAATTCAGTCATGTGCGATAGTCGGAAAAAAAGAAGGATGAGTTCAACGAGGATGAAGAACAAGAAAGGTTGTCTCAACGTGACATCTTTAGATGTTTGGAAAATACAGTCCGTGCAGGAAATCAGCACATCGAGGATAATTAACTATTTTACAACAGGAATCAACCGTGGGCGGGTGTTAGGGTTCGGTTCTGCTCAGATTTCGAGTGATTACAGACAAAAAAACTAAAAAATATCTACATTTGGTGACCATGTGCTCTTCGCTAGCATCCGTGATTGAAACAAATGAGGCAGATAATTGGAAGTGTGGTCACTTTACCACGGGGTGAGGCCCAACTCCAGGGCGTCTCACATCAGGAAAACAAACGAGTGTATTTATACAGTTTGATTCCAGGAGATATTTTGCAATCAACGTAGCAGGACACAACTCCGATGATTAACACTCACAACTGACTCACAACATCTGAGGGGCCCCGCGGCTCTATGGAGTCTCTGATGGAGAGTCACTTTGTGTGTGTGAGTGTGTGTGTGTGTGTGTGTGTGTGTGTGACATGACGGGGCTATCCTTTGATCTGCTTCTGGTTAGTGAGCTGTCAGCGCTATCCTGAGGAGTGAGGAGGTACTGCAGCTTGGGTGTAGAAAGCAACGTCAGCACTGCACTACGTGGAAGAAAGAGCCGGAGGAGGAGGAGGAGGAGGAGGAGGAGGAGGAGGCGAGGGGTGGGGGGTGATGGTGATGCTACGTTTAAGGTAGTATCCTTCAAAATAAAAGCATGCATGCACGGTATATGCATCGGGCCTCAATTTTGTTTTATTTTAACGCCATAAAAATGTAATACGACTTATTTAATTTTGTTTGACCCGCTAAGCCGAACCATACCATCACATAATAGAAAATAAAAATGACGCATACTTTTAATTTGAAGGGAGGCTAAAGCTGCTAGCAGGCTGGATGCAGGGATTTTCTGACTGAGGTAAATGGAGGCGGCTGCGGGGTTTGCGTGAACGCGACGGGACGAACAACCATGGATGCGTCGGTGACCTGCAACTGAAGACAACCGTCAATTGTTACCGGAGAAGCTACCCGAAGTGTCGACGCTGCTGTGCGGGTTGAAGGACAGCTGGAGTCTGCTCCAGGTATCGGGCTCGGCGGCGCTACACTGGTGAGCAAGCTAGCTGTCAGTTAGCCGCCACATCAGCACCGTGCTAGCATCAGTGTGAGCTAGATGTGCGTGTGTCTGTGTGTGTCTGTGTGTGTCTGTGTGTGTGAGTCTCATCTCTAGTGTTGCTGTCTTGCAGAGACTTCATCATGGCAGACAGCATCATGAGCAAGGCAGCAACCATGGAGATCCCCATCAACAGCAATGGAGACACGGGGACACTGGCAGAGGATGACAGCCTGGAGCAGGTCAGTGTGTGTGTGTGTGTCCCATGTTGTCCCCGTCCTGTGTGACGTGCACAGACCGGGACTGTAAAAGACTGATGGGGACAAAATGTCGACCCCCCCACCCACACACACATACACACACACACAGGCCTGTTCCCACACACAGGCCCTGAACACAAACAATACTGTAGATCACCAGGATTAGTGTGTTTTGCAGCCAGGACTGATGTTACTGTAAAATGGAAGGTTGAAGGTTCAGTGTGTAGAGTCAAGTGGTGAAGAGTCCTGTTGCAGCTGAACAACCTCCTGTCATAAAAACTCAAAGGATGTTTAGTTTGTCCAGTCTGGGATACTGTTAACAACATGGTGGACCCGCCCCCTATGTAAATATAAAGGATTTAAATACAAAGGACTCATTCTAGGGTAAGGAAAACAACACATTTACATATTTATGTTACAGATTCATTCTTTACCTATTTTAATATTTCATAAGAGCAGGAGTGATGATGTGTTGATCTGCCTTTGTCGTTTTTTACCTTGACCTGAGTCTGAGGCCTTTCTGGCATCTTATTGGTTAGTTCAGTCACATGAGAGTGAGAAGGAGAAACTTATCCTTTTGTACTTTGATGAAAAATCTGCCAATATGAGCTTTTCACAGACACGTCATGCAGATGATGAAAACCAATATTGATGTCATTTGTTGTTGTAAATCCATCAGGATTTGCAGCAGGTGATGGTGTCCGGACCCAACCTGAATGAAACCAGCATTGTCTCAGGAGGTTACGGAGGGCCAGCAGGGGGCATCATTCCAACCAGCTCCATCAAAGGTACTGGAACCAAACCCTAACTACTATCCTCTACCCTGTTCACAGTACAGACAGCTCACTGCTCGTTCCACTTCATGTTTCAATTACCCCCCTTTTCGTCCCATTCTGTGTGTTGTTGGTTGCAGGGTATGATGACCAGGACTATGTCCCTGTTGTTGCGATCCTTCATTCACAGAGAGGCTGTTGTGTAATGTCCCTCAAAGAAAGCACACCGAGACCTTTTCCCTGCCTGTATATTAATGTGTCACTAGAGCGCTGCTGTCCTCCATGCTCCTGCTTTAAATTACAAACATCCATATCCCATAGGGCCTGCTATTCACTACAACCCCGAGTATCTGGACAGAAGACGAGCCCCTGCACCAGGACCAGGTGGCTGTGTACTCTCACGACCGTTTTCTGAGTTAACCTTTTATATGTTCGTCTGTCTTGGCCCCCCACCCCTCCTGTAAAAGGTTTTTGAAAATGCTTGACCTAGGGGGTTGTTTTCAGTCTTGCTTGTACCTCCTCAACTTTGAGCTTCAGCAACAAGACATATTTTGGCAGGTGTCAAAATGAAGGATGCACTAACTCGATATCACAGGGCTGTGACTTGAAATGTGTTGGCGTCCGTCATGGATGTCCTCTTCTGTGAAAAATGCACTTTGGATGACTGTTATTTTGTCATTGCTTGGTATTTACCTTTCATTCCATAAAGTCCATTTTCATTTTTTCTCATAAATCACTTTGTTCTGCATGATGCATGGAGGATTATCTCCCCAAATAAAACATTTTAACTCCTACTAAGTATGTATCCTCCACCACGGAGACTAACCTTCACCTTTTCATTTACACACTCAGCTGCATATCCTCTACCGCCCTTCCATCCTCACCCTTTATCATCGCCATGCTCATTTCAGACATTCGCATGAAATCCAGGGGTGTTGGCTTGCCTACGAGCCAATCTGCAGCCGGTCGACTTGCCCAACACACAAACCAGCATGCAGGTATCCCCGGGGCTCATGTCCACACAGACCTCATTCATTGTCACGACTCAAAACTCTGCTGTGTAAACTTTTAAAAGCATTAGACCATCAGATTGACATTTTTGTTTATTCCTCTTTTAGGGTCATCAAGCCACAACCCGAGTAGTTCAACTGAAGAAGTCACCCGCGGTGTGGCAGTGGAGAAAATAGATAGTGTCAAGAAATGGGGCATAAACACATACAAGGTATTTGGGCACTTCTTTATAAATGCTGCCCTCCTTATTGAATTCATATTTGTTGTACTCTTGAGTTTATGTCATCTCTTTCCACGTCGGCTGCTCAGTGCACCAAACAGATGTTCTCCGAGCGGTTCGGCCGGGGCTCGAGAACAGTGGACCTGGAACTGGAGGCTCAGATCGACGTGTTAAGAGACACCAAGAGCAAGTATGAGCACGTCCTGAGTCTGGCCACTGCACTCATCAATCATTTCCAGAGCATGGTGGAGACACAGCAGGCTTTAGGAGACAGCTTCACCGACCTCAGCCAGAAGTCACCAGAGCTGCAGGTACGGAAACGCTAAAGCTCCCCGTGTGACATGAAATGAAATCAGATCTGATAAGTATGTAAAACCTTTGTTTTGCTCTGCAGGATGAATTTGGTTACAATGCAGAAACCCAGAAGCTGCTGTGTAAAAATGGCGAGGCCCTCCTGGGCGCCATTACCTTCTTCGTGGCCAGTATCAACACCCTGGTGAACAAAACAATGGACGACACTCTGATGACCATCAGGCTGTATGAAAATGCAAGGTAACCCAACCCGACATACCATTTAGGAGTTATGGAAAATAATCTGAATTGGTGCTGGGTGATAATTGGAAGATCAGAGCGTGTGACAGCTTTTCTCGTTGTTCACATGCAGACTTGAGTTCGATGCCTACCGCTCAGATCTAGAGGAGCTCAGCTTGGGCCCCAAGGATGCAGCGGCCATGGTTCGCATCGAGATGGCTCAGCACGATTACCAGATACACAGAGACAAATATGAAAGACTGCGCAGTGACGTCACCATCAAACTCAAATTCCTGGAGGAGAACAAGGTTTGTAGTCACCGGTTTTCCTTTTGTATGTGAACAGCCTGTTTATCCAAAGAGAAGTTTTTGGAACAGTGTCATTACAAAATGTAACTTTAAGGTTTATGTTTTTATTCTACACTCAGACACTAGCAAGGAGAAAAGTGAAATACAAATCCTCACTGATTTAAGTGTTCATCTTGAAGTAATCCAACATATCATTATGCATCAGTGAGTCCAGTTTCTCATCCTCCCATAGCCATCTGACAATATAACAGCATCTGATTGCTTCCCAAAATGTTGGTCTGGTTGATCTGTTTCCCAGCAGCCACTAATCAGCCGAGTCGACTCCTCTGGCAGTTTTCTTTGCTCTGACAGTCTGTGTTTTTTACACAAAGTCCACTTATCGGCACTTCCTATAGGACTATAAGAATTATTGTTTACTCATCATGAATAAGAACATGTTACACAATCGTTTAGAAACTCCTGGAGGTTAAAGTGAAATAATCAAACACTTTCAAAGCTGATTAATACCATTATAGATGGTCTCAAAGTGACTCACTAGCCTAACCACATAATAAGGCTATTAACCCCTCATGCAACACTGTACAATTTAATTACTGTGCAAAGAGACACAGATCCTGGACCCACACAGTAAAAAACATGTATCAATAATAATAACTCTGTTTTTATAAGCACCTTTCAAAACAGCCATTTCAAAGAGCTTTTCAAAGAAGTACAAATAAAGAAAACATAAAAAACATAATTCTGTTTCATTTTTATTTTATTTGTTAATTAATGAAAACCAGGAAAATGAATAATCAGCTTGTAAGACTTGAATGGCTTAAGGTAAATAGCATCTAATAGATTTTACTGGCCTGTGCTTTCCTTTGGAGACTTAAACCTGAGTTCCTAATGGCTTTTCTTTGTTTCCTCCCCGTCTTTAGGTGAAGGTGATGCACAAGCAGCTGCTCCTCTTCCATAATGCTATCTCAGCTTACTTTGCTGGCAACCAGCAGCAGCTGGAACAGACTCTAATACAGTTCAATGTGAAGCTAAAGCCCCCGGGATCCGACAAGCCGTCCTGGCTGGAGGAGCAGTGAAGACCGCTCCGGGCCCGGCTGTGTGACATGTACAGTGACGAGCTGGTCAGTGAAGAACGTGACATTGTGGTTAGATGGACAAGAAGCAAGTGTATAAAGGAGTCTATCGTAGGATCAGTAGCGGCCCGTGATAAAGGAAAAACAGGGGGATTGTTTTTTAATGTTTTCCAGTATCACTTATTTTACATAGATGGAAAAAAAGGTCTGGGTTGTATGTACAACTTTTTTGTTAAGTCACAAATTGACTTCTTTTTACTTTGTTATTCTTTAGGTACACAATCATTTACATATATATCGTTTCTTATTTATGTAAAGTATAGTCTACTATTGTGGAGATGCCCCTTTGCTTTATTTGCACATGCTTTCTTTTCTTTGTTTTTAATGTTGTCTGAAGTGTTATCTTGAAAATTTTCGATTTAAATCCATTCAGGAAGGAATTCTACAAATCACATCAGCAAGCTAGAGAGATAATGTCAAGGATATTCAGAAACAAACTCTGAAAATGTATTTAAAATCATGAGTGTGCATGAATTTACCATATTCCTCACGTTTTAGTTGAACAGATTTAAAGTTATCAGAATATAACACTGTTTTAAGTTATCCCTCTAAATTTCTGATATCGCTTTGTGGAATACCTGCCTGACTGGTCAGTTTACAGTTGACATGCATAGAAGGGAAAATAAATATTGTCAATATAGTGTTTTTTCTTTCAACTAATACACAATCAATGAATAATTGGATCTTCCTAAATGTTTGGTACCTTCCGATAAGTCTCTAGCAGTAGACTCTTTTTTTAATGCCAGTGTTTACACGTGAAATCATGCCTCAAAAACTCAAGATCTCAGTTATCATAAAGGAAATCAAATTTAAACTTCAATAGCCAGTGTAAGAGTCTCTTTGATCAGACCGGTGTTTGAGGCTCAGGTTTAAAAATCTCTGGTTTTAAAACACACATAGTGAGCGGGAATAATGAACACGTGATGACATGCGTGCCAATTTCAACGTCTCTTCAATGACCGAATGTATGAGTACATTTTTATTGTTTTATGTTATTTATTTCCCGTATGTTAGGCTAACTTCTGCTTTTTAAGTTCCTAGTAAGCTGATGATCTTTGTCTTGTTCTGCATTTCTAAAAAAGTCTGCTGGATGTTTTGTTTTGGTTTCACGTAACTGTGCGGTTTGACATGGGACGCTTTCACAGGAGAATGTACAGAGAAGAGTCACAATGTATGTAATATGTATGTATATGGCAATACAGTCTGATATATATCTAACTTGTCCCTGACTGAATTAATAATGAATGAAATCCTGGTTTGATGATTTCCTCTTCGATGTCAGGTTAATGATTTAAAGGCTGAGAAGCAACTTGATCACATGTTCAGTGCTTTTACTATCGTTTGAAACACGAAACTACTAAAGTTGCCCTCAGGAGAGTGCGTCCATCTGCCAACGAACCACAGGCTCCTTAACGATCCCCTTGGAAATCTGTGAAACTGTGAAAAACGCCCCCAAAAAGACAAGAAGTTCCTCGTCAAATTGTAATGGGCTCTTTCTTGGACTATGTCCCTTCCTCCTGCAAATTTTCATGGAAGTCTGTTCTGTAATTTGGGAAATGGACCTGGGGGTGAAAACATAACCTTAATGGGCAAAGGCAAAAACATCCTTTTAAATAAAGATAAATCCACTGGATCAGTTTGTTCTCAACGGCAATGAAAAACCAAATTCATTTAAACAGAATTTAATTAAATCAATGTTATTGGGATATGATCAGAATATTGTCTTTCTTACATTCTTCTGTCAAGCTAGCGAGCCATTTAACAGTCTCTCTAAACAAAACTTAGACCTTGTATGGAAATTCTTATTAGTCAAACTGTTGTTGGTCAAACTCCCTTGCATTAACTGTTAACGTATTGACCTAGTTTCATTGCAATGTATGCGATGCACTGTATTTCATTGCATTGTATGCACATAATTAATATGTATGGCTCCATTGACAGCACATTGAAACCACTGGTGCTTCCAGCTCCCAGTTTCTCTTCCCCACACACTCCTCAAACTGTGGATCCACTGATGCTGCGTTTGCTTGAAAGAAATTCTCTTGGGGATCTTGCATGAGAAACATCTCGTTTGGCCTAATTTACAGCAGTTTATATAAGCCGGATGTTTTTTGTTTGTGTTGGTTTGTGCAGGTGATGATTACAGCATTATAACAACATTAAAAACCCCAACTTGAACCTGAAGATGATTCCTTTCCCCGCTTCTCATCCAGTAAACACACTCCTAGCTGAATACAACACAATAGAACACACACCGCACTAATCTGCAGATGAAAGCATTCCTGTTTTACTGACATGCTCAGTGAATACACACCATACAGACCCGTGAGGTCAAAGGTCTCCTCACATCACCTAGAATAAAGCTGCCCAGTCGTTATGGATCCACTCTGAGGAATTATCTGTTCTCTTTTAAAAGTAAACCTCAGAGCTTTTCATTAGGGTTTGGTTAAAGAGTACCACTTTATTTTATTAATAGTTTTAAATCAATATTTCGGTCACTTATTTTTTAAATAAATATATTTTTTATTATATATTATATGTTATGTGATTATACTAAATTTAATTTTTATGTTATTAGAAGTATTATATATTTTAAATATACTGTGCAAACGCTCCAATTGTACATGTCTTTATTTTTTATTTTGTATATATGCACTTTTATATTGTTTACACACTGTTCCCTGATTTTATATTTTAGTGTATATGCTTATTCACACACATACCACACAGCAAATTCATTATATGTGTGAAAATACTTCGTAACTAAGATTCTGATCAGACTCTCCATCACTGTGTGATTAGCACATTTCTTCCTGAAGGGTTCAAATTAAGATTAAACACATCTGTATTTGTATTATTGTTTTAAAGGATCATTCTTCCACTTCTTTTGTTATTCGGCAGAAGAGGATCAGGGACTGTAGCTGAAACTGTTTCTGATAATGTGGATCCAGCTGATTTGCACACAAACACTCTCATTCTGAAGCTCTTATCAATGGTGGGTCAGGGTTGAAGAAGCGCTTGAAGCTAATTGACTATCCCTCAAAACAGCTAAAGGCCAAAGTGACCAACAGCAGCAGCAGCAGCACAGATTCAATCCACTACTGTGTGATCTGCTCAAGTGGATTGATGTTTAACCAAGAATCGTATGTGTTGTCTATCTCTTTCTCACCAAACATGAAAGTAAACACAGCCGCTGAAGGAGGATGACAGTTGCAATGGCGTATTAAAGGAGCGATCGGGTGTTTTGTGTGCTGCCCGAGTTAATTTATCAGCCAGCAAATGCCTTTAAGAGGTAAATTGATTTTTGTCCCTATCAGTGTGGACATTAATCAGTCTATAAACCAGTGGACTGTCCACATAACACCCCCCCTTGACAAGCTGCACACAAAACACAGCCAGCAGATGACTCCAGTTTCCCAGAGTTCCTCCTTCTCAGGAAAAGGTGTGGAGGTTACCTGGGCGTGTCGCTCACACGCAGGCAGTTTCGACATCCAGCTTGTTCTCCCCAGTCTGATGTCACCCTTTCCGTTGGAGGACTGGGAGCTCAAAGTAGGAAAAGAGGGAAACTCCACAGGATCATTACCAGTAAAGGTAAGAGCAATGTTTTTACTTCTGGATCTCAAGCTGATGGTGATTTTTACTGTAACAAGTAGTTTTAGTTGTTTAGAGTGAGTCAGTAGCTTCAGTAGCTGATTTGACCTCATTCTATTGTCACCCTTGTTTTTGTAGTCTTTCATGGCTGTGTTGTTGACTTTTTACTTTTTTACGTGTTACTTTCCATGTGTTTTGACTTTCTGTATGCTAAATAAAACCAGTCTTTATGATTAAAACATTCTTCTATGTAATGTTTTTATCAACCGAGCTTCATGTTTATCTAGCTCAGTAACTAAGTTTAACATTGTCCTTAGGACTAGATTAGTTTAAATGAAAATGAAACCTGTCTTTACGATCTGAAATTATACTTTATACAAATTTACATCATGTTTTTAATTAACTAAAATAATGGTGCATCATATTTATAACTGAATTTAACATAGTCAATATAATCTTTTTAACAGTTACTCCTAAATTGACAAAAGAAATATAATCCAAAATCCCGATCTATTTTATGATTCAGGGTAATCATAAAATCATGATGCTTCACTTCTTTATGGATTACTTATGACACCTCTTTGTGGCTGCTCAATTTAATGTTTTAAGGATTATATTTGATTTACTGACTAGTTTTATATTGAGTTTTATTTTATTTCATTTTTAAATTTAACATTATTTCAGAACATTACTGCTGAACCTTTTCATTTTGCATCGTTTGTTTTAACGTCCATATGTCAACAAAACTTGTTTCTACAGCAATAAGCGGTTCTTAGTATTAGTCATTACTGTGTAGACATGTGTTCACAGTTGTGGTGCACATGTTTGTAACTGTGTCCCCACCCTGCTCTGTCTCTTTCAGTCTGAATGCATCATCCCAACTGAAAAGATCCTTGACACAACGGCTGCACCGCTCTCCTGTAACAACCGTCATTCAAGAGCAGCTCATTCTTCGCTCCATAGGCTTTAATCCTGTGTGCATGTTGTGCGGTGATGTCTGCATCCCAAGCCCTCTGAGAGCTCTTCCCCAAAAGATGCAACCAGGAGGTCCTCCCACTCCGCCCTCGCTGCTGGTATCATCTCCACCGCCACCACCACCACCACCACCTGCTCCGGCACCACCCCCTCCTCCTCCACCACCACCTGCCCCTGGCTTTCCTCCACCCCTAAATGGCCTGGGCATCAATTTCAAGGGGGAGCGGCGGCGCTCCAAGATGCGCAATTTCAACTGGGAAACGCTTCCCAAGCACAGTGTGGTGGGAAAGCACAACATCTGGACCACGGATAAGATTGACGGGGAGTACAAGCTGGACACGGATCACATGGAGGAGCTGTTCAGCCACAAGCAGGGCCAGCAGCTCAAGGCCCAGAACCGCCAGAGTCTCAGGTCGCAACCGACGGCCAGTGCAGGAGGGGAACTGGTGAGCACACCAGAGGTTACAGATGTGACACCAAGCTGAATCAGAGTGATGGTTAAACCACGTGGAAGTGTCTGGAGTTGTTGTTGTGTAGCACTGACATATTGAGCTGGATTGACGTTTCACATCGGCGTGAAGTTGAGATAAAGAGGAAACTTTCTTTAAAAGGTTGGAAAACCTTAAAACCACCATTGCAGACAACTCTGTGTAGATGTGGCTAAGCATTTCCTCAGTTGTTTATTACTTATTATGCATTTGCCATGACTGGCAGAAATACAATAATAGTACATGGTAGTAAGGGTGGAGTCTCAATATTATTCTCCTCTGTTTGCTAAAGGACGGTATATGTGTGTCCTCGTGCAGCGCGGCTCTGTCCACTGGCCTTATTGTTTCTCGTATTCAAGCCGAGTTTTATAATAATCTATGTTTATTGCCATTTAATCGAAAGTAAGTCTGCTTTATGGCATTCGGTCTTATCTGCTTACATCTGCCACTATCATTAATTACAGTCAGTCTTAACATCTGGGTTAAAAGTATCTCAACACTTTTTCTTTTTACTTTGACCTATGTTAACTTCTCAAGAGAAACAATAACAAGATGTAGCACTGATGCAAAAAAAAAAAAGAAGAAGTATCTTAGCCCCGATTGTTCAATACAATCAACTCCAAGAACTCGTAACCTTTGGAACCGACTGTCTGTTTGGAGAGCAGACGTCTCCTTGATACAAAAACAACAGTGACATTATCTCCGGCACTGACAAGCTGATTATAACCAGGTCTGTGTCTGCTTCTCCTCCCAGGTTTCCATCCTGAACTCCAAGAGGAGCATGAACATTGGAATTTTCCTGAAGCAATTCAAGCGGTGAGTCACCGGTGGCATGTTCATAAGGTGTGATATCTCCCAGGGTAATCAAACAATGCAGGATGAGGCTCACGCAGTTTACTCTGCAACATGGCTGTCTCATGCCCAGTAAAGCTTTAGTGCGGACGTGTCCTGACAGGTCTGACACTCTGCTCTGCAGCTCCGACAGGCCGCCTCCCTTTCATAACCTGCAGATCAATTATGGAGAGGTATTGTAAAAGTATTGCCGAAGGCTGTTATGTGCATGAAGCAGATCTGCAATAGGAAATGGTAAACTATTCTTTGTAGACTGTTAACAACACCATTGTTAACAGTGACATTATGAGGACAATGAGATGCCCAGAAATTCATCAGCAGCAAAACTGAAAAAAACATGGATTCAGACATAAATACACAATCTAGGCTATAGATGTAAAGCACATTTCCTAGGGTTTCCCAGGTAGATTCAAGTTGCTGTACACGTGAATTCAAAACAATAATAATAATAATATAAGTTTTAAACAGGAATCACATAATACAAATTTCTAAATAAAAGATATTTAAAAGAGAAGAATTCAAAGAGATTAAAGAGCTAAAAGAAATAAAAGTAAAATCTAGATACAATTTTGTTTAAATAATGATTTAGAAAAGTAATACAATACAATAGATAAATACAGATGAATTATTTAAAAATACATTGAAATGTGTGAAATAATCAAATAAGATACAATGATAGTAATAATAAAAGTTATTTGTATAGCACCTTTCAAAACACAGTTACAATGGGCTTTATGAGTTAACATTTTTATCTTGAAAGCAAACATAAAATAACGATTTAAAGCAATTTGAAGATCATGCAGCATTAGAGCACAGATACAGAAAATAAAAACGATCAGTTAAAACAATAATATTATTAAAATAGACACCTATAAAACTGGGTCTTTAAGAGAGATTAAAAACTGATTACTGGTTTTTCCAGATGGAGCGGGAGCTATGACAGAAGAGTAGATTTTGTAAAATAGTTTAGTTAAAGGTTCTTGAATTTAAAAGTCCGAATGGATGGGGCCTTCCAAAGACCATGAGGCAGTTGGTTCCATTGCTGTGCTGCATAATGACTTACATGTAGTGCTTTTACCTACTTTCCTCCAAATATGTTTTTCTCCCAGTGTCCAATGAGATTCCATCAATCTTACGTCTTGTCATGTGTGTTTCACCATGTATTGACATCAGAGTGCCAGAAGTGTTGCAATTTTTTTTGTTGCAAGGATTTTTGAGCATGTAGAGACTTGTCGCCGTCTTCCAGACAAGCAAGTGTGGTGTTGCTGTGACACACACTCCTCCTGAGATGTCCCAACCCCGGTGAAAACCTTTAATGACTTAAAGATCTGTCTCTGTCTCTGTCTCTGTCCCCCCCCCCACACACACCAACAGGCCTCTGAAAGAAATGATCCAAGACATCATATCAGGACGTGGTGACAGTTTTGGCTCAGGAAAAATTAGGGAGCTGTGCAAGCTGCTGCCAGAGGAAGGAGAGGTACTTGTGTCAGCTGATCGTTTGTTTCCAATGTCAAGTTACAAGTTTTAAAGCTGGTTTTAAGATTTGTTCTATGTTTCTTTGAATGAACACAGGTCAAGCAGCTGCTGGGTTTTAAGGGTGCGGACTCGGCTCTCCCTGAAGCAGATCTGTTCATGCTGAGGCTAGTGAGGATTCCCAGGTGAGCTGCCTCCAACCTGATCTCAGGAATGCCTTAAATATAAGTAGTAGTTTATTAATGATGGAGACTTTGTGTGTGTGTCAGTTATGAAGAGCGTCTCAGAAGCCTGGTGCTCAAAGAGGAGTTTTTCCCGCTCATGGATGAAATGAGAGAATTCATACGCATTCTGACGGCTGCTGGACGAGGTACTGTATTTCATCTTTGGTTTTAAATAAATAAATAATCGTAAACGAAAAGTTTGGACGAAATATTTACTTTGTGTATCTTCTTTTTTAGAGCTGTTGGAGTCGGATAATCTCCATTCTGTCATTCGTCTGGTACTGAAGACTGGAAATTACATGAATGCTGTAAGTGTAGTATAATATTATTAATTATAATGTTTTTGGATGACATCCTTCTGCGTTTGTGCATCACTGAGTCTCATTTGATTGATCCCAGGGAAGCTACGCAGGCAGTGCAATCGGCTTCCGAATGGCCTCGCTGCTGAAGCTGGTGGACACCAAAGCAAACAAACCTGGAATGAATCTGATGCATTATGTCGTGATGGCAAGTGGCTTTTAATATTTATTATTACTATTGCAAGTTAGAGGCTGTTTTTTTTTTTGCATGTGATGTTCATACACGTTGTCTTGTCCACCACAGCAAGCTCTGAATGCCGACATGGCCCTGCTTGAGTTTCCAGAGCAACTCACACACATCGTGGCTGCGGCGAGGTGACTCAATTCACCAAATCCAAAAGCACTCATCCTATTTTACCCCTCCTTTTTTTTATTTATTATTGTTAATCAACTTATTTCATTCTTTCAGGATAAATAAAGGTGAAGTTGAAGCAGAGATTGCACGACAGGTAAAGAAAGTTCAAGCTGCCAAGGTGGACACCCTGAAGCAGGAAGACCTGAAGACACAGATGGAGGATTTTCTAAAAGTGAGGATTCGTCCTGTTGGAGTTTTGGTGAATGTAAATGGTCGGTTACATGTGCTGATATGTATTTTTTCTCATTTGGGCTCCATATAGGAGGCTGAGGTCTGCTTGGCCGAAGTGGAGAACGATTTTCAGGAACTGCAGTCGGTGAGTGATACTGTGGCCGATTACTTCTGTGAAGACCCAAGCAAGTTCAGACTGGAGGAATGTTGCTCCATTTTCAACTCCTTCTGTGAAAGGTTCCTGCGGGCCGTGCAGGTAAGAATATCTACTGGCCTGCTATCATCACCTGGCTGAGAAAAAAATCTGATTGATCCATTAACTTTGTGAATTTTCTGCAGGAGAACAAGGCACGAGAGGTGGCAGATGTGAAGCGGAGACACAGAGACAGATTACAGATCTCTGCCAAGCGAAGGTCCACAGCTACGTGCTCCAGCAGAGACAAGGAAATGGACGGTGTCGCATTAGAGTCCGTCCTGCAGAACCTCCTCACCAGACGTGGCTCCCGCAGGAGATCTGAAAGACCATCGTCCACTCAAGGAAGCCCGATGAGCTGCAGCCCAGACAAAGGGAGCTTATCAGAAATCACCTCACAGGCAAACCTCCCCCCTGCAAATGAAAAGGGAGGTGCCTCATTTACAGCCCACGAGATTTTCAGAAAAGAATGGAATTCATCAGCTGAAAGCACGGGCAAGGTTTCACAAAGCAAAGCCCAGTCAAACGTCGAGGACAGCAAGCCAATAAGTGTGATTCCTCAAGAAGAAGAGGAGATGAAAACTTCCAGTAAAGAGGAATCTAAAGGATTTACACATCCGGCCAATAGGACCCCCAGCACTTCCTCCTCAGGCAAACATTTGTCAACCAACACTGATGATGATGATGAGGAGGAGGAGAGCATACAGGACAATAATGAGGAGGAAGCCCAAAAGTTGCGAGAGGCATCTAAAAAAGTGTTGCACTTTCAAAGGAGTCGTGGCAGTTCCTCGTCTGTGGATCATTCTCTGGAAAATCAGAAAGCTCCTGGTCATGGCCCCATGTTGATTCGTCAGCGCACCTTCAATGAGGAAACCGACCGCTACCCTGGAGATCCAACCAATGATGAATTGATCCGGTTTCTGATCAGCCCCCCCGCCACGCCAAAACGCAACCTGGGCCGCCGCCACACACTGCCTACCAAAGTCTCTAAAACCGATGAAGAGCAGGATATTCTGTTTGATCTGTCTCCAATCAGAACTCCTAATACTGCGAGAGCAGAGTTCACTGAGAACAGTCCCCCAAAACAAGTGTTTGACTTTAATGAGGCTTCTCCCAACCTTAAAAAAACGGACTCTCAAGATAGTAGTTTGACAGAAGAGAAGAAAAACCAGCCGAGTGTTTCCACAGCCCATACGACACATGAAGGGCAGGGGGAGCGAAACCAGGAGTCGACGGAGCCCACAGAAAACCACGTGCAGAAGAACAGTGAAAACATCGCCCCAAAGAACTCGTGGACTAAGACCGACACGACTGGACTGTTTTTGAGCTTTTTCAAACGTCTTGGAGACATGGGCAAACATCAGAGCAGCAAGGAAACTGTTCAAAAGGGCTCTGGTGTATAGACTTGGAAAGATAAGACATTTAAAGCCAGGGAAGGGAATACAATGTTGATTGAGATTTCCTCATTGTGCCGATGGTGTAGTGATGGGCCTTGAAGGTAAGAAGAAGTCCAAGATGGTTGGAAAAATTGAGAGAAGGTTTGAAGAAGACAGAGAAGGTTTGAAGAAGACAGAGAAGGTTACAAGAAGTCAGAGAAGGTTAGAAGAAGACAGAGAAAGTTAAAAGAAGACAGAGAAGGTTTGAAGAATTGAGAGAAGGTTTGAAGATGACAGAGGAGGTTACAAGAAGTCAGAGAAGGTTAGAAGAAGACAGAGAAGGTTAAAAGAAGACAGAGAAGGTTTGAAGAATTGAGAGAAGGTTTGAAGATGACAGAGGAGGTTTGAAGAAGACAGAGAAGGTTACAAGAAGTCAGAGAAGGTTAGAAGAAGACAGAGAAGGTTAAAAGAAGACAGAGAAGGTTTGAAGAATTGAGAGAAGGTTGGGAGAATTCAGAGAAGGTTCAGGAGGTTCATTAATGGACGGTGCTGTGTAGCGGAAAGGTCATTGTGCATGTTGTACCACTAGATGGCAGAACATAGCAGGAACAGTGTTGTTGAGGAGGGGTGTTGTTGATTTCCAGACAATCTGTGTATTGCCGTGTAAACAAAAGAAAAGAATGATGGAAACGCTCACCGTAAAAAATGGAGTCGTAACTTTCTATCCAAGGTGGATAATGTCTACTGGATGGTTGGATAAGTGAGTTAACACCATCAGTGTTTCTAATATTGTAAAATGATTGCTGAGCATGATAGGAGGCAATAATAATAGAGTAATCAAACTGCATTAAATCTTGGTTTGATTGTTATTTTTGATACTTTGATAAACTTGTACTGTTTGCTTGAATACAACACTGTTATTTTAATAATTACGTCATTAATATCTATGTTTTTTTTTGTTCTTCCTGTTTGGTCTCCTCCCTCAGCTGTTTTTACAGAGGCACATGTAAAAAAGTGCAGAAGGTCGTTGATGCTCTCAGGGTCTGACTCAATCCAGCCATTGTTGCCATTTTAAATGGGGTCAGTGTTACAAAGGCAGCCTGTATCCGGGCACAGCTGAACCGTGCACTGTCAGTGGCAAAGTGAAGGGTGCGGATTTCAAATTGGTTTAAGGGCAAATGCCCCCTGGTTTCCAATGATGGAGAGAACCAGCCTGTCTGTGTCCTACACACTGTCTGTGCCTCTGCCGGGCTTCAACGACCTTCTGTGTTCTCATTCCAACTGGAATAATCTGAACGTTTATCATATTTATTTGATAAGAAAATATTTATAAGATGCATGAACACTGAAATTACAGAGATCCAAAGAGTATTGTGACCAAAGTGTGAGTTGTCTTTCTTTTTTTACTTTATAGAAACAGACAAATAACAGAGTGTCGGTACAGAGGAGACTTTGGGTAGCTGCAGTATCCACCGCTTATATATCATCAGATATAAAAAGATCGACTACAGATTCACACAGCTTTGGTTTGTGCAGGTTTTGACGTGTGTTGACAGCGAGTCCAGGACACAGACATTTCAAACGCCTGCTCCACTCGTGACGAGCTTTCAGTTCAGCTTAAGTTCAGGAGAAGACAAAGGAGAGTTTGTGCGACGTGAGACGTAAAATCCTTCAAACATCCTCAGTGTCAAACAGCTGCTGATAAATAGCATCTCTCGACGTTATTGGGTCAGCTCGCCCTGTTTTTCGGCAACGTGATAACAAGGTTATGTAAGGGGGGGGGCATCTTATTATGTTGCATGATCATTTTTATCGTTACATCATCTTTTTTTGGAAAAAATGCACGCCTTCTGTTACACATGCTGTTTGATTTGACCTCATCTCGGTATCTAAAATCCAATAATTTCAGGCTATAGTATTTTCTACATGACGTGTTGCCTCAATGAAATCAGCCATGAAGAAAAGCATGTATATTAACAGTTAGGAAAAGCCTGATCGATTATAACAGATGATACTTTCTCTTGTGAATATGTGATGGAATTGAAATATTTGGATTTTCATTCGGCACAAACCATATTTTTCCCTACAAGCTCCTGAGTGGGAGAGTCACCTGCAGTTTGAATGGTGTGACCCGCTCCCTGCTGCTGCCTGTCTGGCTCTGGAAGCAGCAGCGGCCATCTTGACTTAGCTACGGCGAAGGAAGCAGTCGCCATGGCAACTCCACATTGCAGAATAAAAAGCCCAGAGATGTGTTTGCCCCTCACCCCCCCCCCCCCGCGAACCCCCCCCCCCCCAACGCCTGCAGTGTCACACACACACAGACACACACGCAGACCGAGTGCATCCACATTACAACACATTGCAATCTTTTCTTTTTTTTAATCCATCCATGCCTTTCTCTGTCATCCTCCCTCCCACATGTATTGACCCATCCCCCTCTTCTCCCCACAATTAAAAGACTAAGCTTCAAATTAGATTAATACGCTTGAGCTAATTGCTTCATTCTTTAAAATTCTACCTTCATGCACTTTAAAGAGGAGATGGTTTGACTCCTTCTTCTACATGCTGAATCCAAATAGACTCATCAAGTGCCCCCAGCCCCCACACAACCACCTGACTCCACCCGAATAACTGTATTGCTCCCCTGATGATTGCAAACATCCAACCCTCTGCCCTCGCTCTTATTTCCCTGATGTCACACCCTCTATGCAATAATCAGCAATAAGTATTCAAGGTCTCAAAAAAAAACGCATGACACACAAAAGGAAAAAAGGCTCTGGCCCTGAACTGCTGTCTGGTTTATTTTTATGATTGCTTCATCCGGTGGTATATATCCCTTTTGTCTTTGCACTACAGAAATTCCTCGCACCCTAATAATTCAAAGCTTAAAGGTGATAAAACTGAAAACCCTTTGTCCTTTTAGGGAAAGTGGGCGGTATCCCAGGAAGCCACACCCCTTTGCAGCAGGCAGCCAGGCTGTGTGAGCCTCAGTCAGTTCCCTGAGATTTCATCTCTTCTGCATATTCCCTGCCCCCCTCCATATGCCATTGGGCTGCTCGGCTCCTCCCAGCAGCTGTGTGGCCAATGCTGCGTGTCAGCCACTCCCCCTGATCTCCTCCTTCTCCCTTCTCCTCTTCCTCACTGTCCTCTTCTTCTTCTCCCAGACAGACCCTGCCCTTTCCTCTCTGTCGCCTGGAGTCTGTGGATTGTGTTGTGGAGGCTCTGGGACACTGACAATGGGAAGACTTCTGCACGGCCTGCATTGCTGACCCTCCTGCTGGGATTTCATGTGAGTACAATCCCAGCCATTCACTGCTGATTTTGTTCAGCTGCTCCCTCCATGGTGTCCTATTTCGGCTGCCTCATCTTGTTTGTGCCATTAACTGGAATAATCAGTGATACAGGGACTGAGCGGATGAATAATTGATCCATCACAAACTGCATCTGTGTGTTGGTAAATCCCAGAGGGGCTGAGGTTTAAACCAGGTTGTGATATAGTCTGTTTTTTTTTCAGTAAAGGGAAACATGAAGTAAAAACATTTCATTGCAGCAACTGTTGCCCTGAAGATCTCCTCCGCTGTGTTTCTGTATTGCTTCCTCATCCAGCCCACACACTTCTCCATTTTAGCTCCCAGGCAGCCCTGGCTGTTTGGCAGGTGGGCATCTCTGCTGCAGTCTCAGGGCTGGGCTCTGTAATCAGGCATACGTGCTCTTTTGTTTGGAGGATTACTGATCTTTCTTTCCTTGCTCCCTCTGATCTGAATATGCATTGAGGAGTGCACGGTGCGGGGGGGAAAGCTGTGTGTGCCACATGTGAATCAGCATGTTTGGGGGCTTGTGTCACCCTGCGTGTTGCATTGTACTGCAGCAGCAGCAGAAACAGCCATTGCATAAAAAAAAAAAAAAATGTTCACACCTCTGGCCTGTGAGTGTGAGCAGATTGTTCAGGGGCTGGTTATTGATCCGTCTTTTGTTCTGGAAGACGGATCATCTTTGTGTCAAACTGTCCCTTAAAGTCACATGTTGGACGCGAGCAGCTGCTGGAAATGGTCGGTGCTGGTCGGGCTCTGTTGGTTTTCTCTCACATGCAGGGTCACTGGAAGGTTGCAGACTGTCCTGGATGCTGAACCCAGGGGAACATGTGTTACATGTCTGAGTGTGTAGGGTCGTCAGGTTTCTGTTTGTGTACATGGGCCTGGAGGCGCAGATCATGTGCAAGAAAACTGTGGTGCAAAAATGGTGGTGTTGATTTTACAGCATAGTGAGAGTGACAAATGTTTGTAGATGTTGAGTGTTGGCTGGCAGCAAGGAAAGCTCATATTGTAACTGAGAAGTGAACAGACTGCTTGTTGATTTCCCTCTGCACACATGCAGAAGTAGGTAGATCGATTAATTGGTGATAAATACATAGATGAAACAAGATAGTTCGCTAAACAGATTTATCTCCAGTTCATAATGCCCCTTTTGTAAATGTGGTACATTTTAGTGGTGTTGTTTTTGCATTTAAGCCAAATAGTACAAACCAAATGTGATGAATTCAAAAAACAGTTAGTGTGTCTGGCTCCTTTAGATATACATTTCACCGTCCAGTTAATCTGTCCTGGAGGAGAAACCCACATTTTTCCTGCAAAACAATAAAAAACTCAACTGAACTGAGGGTTCTCATATAGCCACATAATAACTTTAATATTGGCCTGCATAATAATGATGAATCCGATATGAATATTAACCCAGAGGCTTTTGATTCTATTCTGCTCATGATTCTTTGTTTACTGTAGTTTTACACTCTACACTGATCAAAACTCATGATCAGACTCTGTCATTCACTTTCCTTTAAGATGGATTTTTCTGAACCACACTTTTAGGTTTGGTCCTTTCCATTAAGGTCAGCACATTTTATTATCTGTAGCATCGTAACCTTATACAGAAGGAAGCAGTCACAACAGACCATGTAATTAATACTAAATGAGATTATACGAGGCTGCAGCCGGGCAACACCTCCCAGTCTAAAGTTTACATCAACAATCTCAGGATAAAGCATCATGATCATTGCACAGGAATGGGGAGCAGGTATCCGAAGGTTTCTGGTTTGATTCCCGGCTCCACCAGAGCTGAAGTGTCTTTGAGCAGGATTCTAAACCCTGAACTGCTTCCATGTATTCGAATGGAGTCAAACAAGTGGTTTGAGTGGTCGATGGACTACTAGTCTATTTCTAGTGGTTGATACGTTTCATCTTCAGCAACTGCACTTTAATTTCAGCCTTATTTTATGTGAACTACAGTTAATGTCTGTAAATAAAGATGACCTGAACACAGGGGGACAGGCAAGCTGGCCGCCATTGTTAAATTTTAATGTTGACCTCATTTAACATGTGAGAGGATTCATATTAAAGGACCCAACTGGACTCAGACGGTGAAAGAAAACACAAATATATGATAATTAAATGTTATCACACACACAACTAAAATCCATTTCTTCACACAACCTGAACATTTACTCAACGTGTTGGTATTTAATATACATTTCATCCAGCTGATATGGATTTTTGCTGTAGATACCCATATTAGGTATAAAGAAAATTGGGATACAGATATATTGGCGTATAAACATATACAAATAATTGGCAATAACAACCAAGTTGGCAGTGTCAGACCCTTTTCAAAAAGAATTGTAACTGAGGATTTTTAACCATAAACTTTATTATAAATAAAAATAAGACAAGCTTATATATATAACTGGAATATAAGATAACAAATACATCTATTTATGAAATGTAAACATAAGTGCACATCTATTCTGCCTTGTTCATTCTGTTTAAAAAGCTTTCACATCCAAACTCACTGTGAAAGGCTCATATCATACGTATGGTTCTATCGGCTCTAACACAAATTGCATCTGAGTGATCACACGAGACGCCACAGTCACTCAGTAGCTCTTACTGCAGGTGGACAAGGGTGCACCGGTCGTTCTGTCTGTAAAACCTGCAGTGCACCGTGTTGTTCCTGCAGAATCTCTGCCTGCACGCTGCATTGTCTTCTGCCGGCCTTTTATAATGAAGGGCTCGCAGAGAGAGACCCAGACACAGTCCCCTGACTCCGTCCTTTGTGTCAGTGTTGATTAAAAATTCTGCTGACCATCCCACTCCACATGAAGTGGTCACTTTCTCTCATGCCTCTCTCGTTAGCTGCCAGATCTCATCAACCAAACATCTGCAGAGGAAATAAAAAGATAGAAGACGACTGCAGCATTTGTCCTTTTAAAAATGCATCCTCATTGAATTTCAAAATAAGAGCCGTGCATCCTCACTTTTTAATGGAGCTCATGCACAGACTTAGTCAGCACATTTTTGGACAGGCACTTGTTGTTCATGTGAATGTAGTCCCATCAGACTCAGATCATCAGGAGAGAATAAAATAAACATAGAAACATATGGACGTAGTTATGCATAAGATGAATTAATGAAACCAGCTCGTTTTGACCTTTTTGAAACGTTTAAAACGCTCAAACAGTTTTTCTCTCATCCTGTGTCCACTGCTCGGACTCTTCTGACAGAGGCTGATGCATTGAGACAGATTCCTGCATCGGAAGCACCCAAGTGAAGGCCGGAGCTTATTAGTTTGACGAGCAGAGGTTTCTGTGCAGTGGGAGCAATAACTGACGACTCATCACAGGGCCCCTTAACACAGAAATGTACTCCTAGAGATTGGATGCTCTGGGTTTTCATCATTTCGGCTCCACGTCAGCCTCCTGGTTCCAAACCACACAGGAGCCCTTTTGGTTTGTTGTTGCTCGTACAAATTGGAAAATGCAATCGGTCACGCTTCAGTCTGGAGGAGATTCCATCAGATAATCATCACAAGTCTCCCATTTACTCATCCATTTACTGCCCAGTGAATCAACAGAATACTTTTAAACAAATAATGATAAATAGATATTTGCTGTGATGCAGATGATTTGTGACAGCTCGGTTACTGTAAAATCTCTCAAACATTCAGATATTTCTTCATTTCACTCAACATGTTTCAGAACGTAACACAATACATGTTAGTGCCCAGGCCGAGTGTAAACAGGAGCATTTACCTCCTGATGACACACACACTGGGAGAGAGAGGGCACAACAGCTGTGGATGGAAACACAAAGTTCAGTCTGTATTTAAACACTGTTAACAGAGCATCTTCAGGGGACCACCGCTTCCTATACGTCAGGTCAGAACTTTCCCCCAGATTTAGTCCAGCAAACAGATCCGAACTGAGTATCAGGGATTACAAAGTATTTAGTCCAATTAATCCTGCAGAGACAAAGAGATGATACAGAGACACATACTGGAAATACCAGACGAGGCTGAAGGTTTCACTCAAACACAGGAAGAGGAAGTGAAGAGAAAAATCCTTTTTATGGGCCTTGAAGTGCAAACATCCTGGATTCCTGGACTCGTCACAGCTCAGGAATGAAACTAACAATTTCAGAAATAATAGTTTACAACTCATCCTCTGCCATTTATCATGTTTCAGTGAAATCACGTCACAAAGGCAAGATATTAATAGACATACAAGGGAATATGGAACAAAGTCATTTTGATGGTTATATCTGTGATTTTAGGTTCACTTGTTGTATCACGATATTAAACAATATCCATATTAATATAATGATTTCACTATAAGCAGTCCTGATATTAAGCAAAGCAGCACATTGCTTTATGCAAAAGTACCCACTAGAGTGGTGGTAATTTAATATCCGTGTACATAAAACGATTTATTTCTAGAACCATGTACCATTTAGTCAAGATATTCTACAGATGTAGTTGTGAATAGTTTTCTTTGGGAACTCTTTTATATCATAAATGGTGTTGTGTTGTCTTTGTGTGTTTAATTTCATGGGCTGACTCCATAAAGAGAGGCATATTTAAATTAACATGAAATATTAAGAGGATCCGTCTTTTGAAAGAGCCCGTCACATTTAAGAGGTTATATTTTTGTGTAGTCTCCACTGAATCTTATGTAACGTGTCTTTATGAATAATTAAAAACTACTGCGGTGAGAGAAGTAGATCATATATTCAATTTTCTCATCTGTAATATAAAATCACTCATTTAAACCCACTAGTCATTAGTCACAGGCTGAAAAATTATATTTAATTTACAATAAAACATGACTCAGTAAATCGTGAAGGACAAAAGCATCTGAAAATGAGGATTTGCAGAAAGCAGTGCAGCTCGTACACAACTCGTTATTTCAAAACAACAAGCAGCATTTCCTGGGACAGGTGTAAAATGGGGTCGTGGCAACCTGCCCACGTGCAGCAGAATCCACCGAGAGCTGTTTTCCTCTGAGCTCAGGTTTCGGTAATCCAATTTTACCATTCATATTCGAATTAGATGTTCTCGGAGAAAGACGTTCGTGACCCAAACATTTCACCCGAAGCCCCGGAGCACGTCCTCGTGTGTAATCTGGCTTGTGAACGAGCATTAGCTGTTTGTGTGTCGGGCCACGTTTAGCAGGACGTTGACACAAGGAGCCGGCTTTAGACCAGATTTGAGTTGATTGGGCGTGATGGTGTCTGTCATTATAGACACAGTAATCCAGATGGCAGACAGGGCCTGACCCTGTATGAGGTCATTAATCCACTTAACGGTAATGCAGAGTGAGAGTGTGGCCGGGGACACTTTGCCTTAAAACTGATGAATTCACACACTTTCCAGCAGGCGACATGTTCCTGTGTGACGCAGATACACTACACACACCCACACACACAGAGAGAGAGAGAGGGAGAGAGAAAACCCTGTTGCAAACGGACTCGGATAATTGACCTCATCTGTATGAAGTGCTGATCATGCAGTTCCTGTGACAAAGCTTTGAAGAGGATGTCTGGTCACATGCTGCCTCGATCATCACAGCATACTGCAGATGTAGATCCCTACAGCCTCTGTTACTGTGCCATGCTTCTGTCACAGCTGGGTTTTTCAATATTCCGACTCATGGATTATGTTTATTTTTAGATTCATCCGTCTGTACTCATGGGTTTGTACATCTTGAAATAACCGAACCTTTTAGAGCTTCGTGTGACAATGGCTTATTCAAAGCTGTGATTTCATTGATCCTGTTTTTGTGGTTTTTGCTTTTTGAAAGTGTCGTCTCCTCTCCACGTACGTGCACAGCGAAGCAAGAGCTGCAAGTCAGCGAGCCTTTAAAGCAAGATCCTCTATTCTGTGGTGAGGCGAGTGGGAGGAACTGGGGAGGGAACGGGCCGGCAGGGAGCAAGGGGAGTGGAGGAGGTGGTGGTGGTGGGGAGGGTGGGGAGGGTGAGTGGGTGCTGCTGCAGCCGTAGAGGCAGTGGCGAGCTAGCCGAGCGAGGGGAGGAGCCTGAGGGGCTTTGGCTCCTCGAGCTTCCTCATGATGTCACTGCTCAGCTGCTGCACTTCAGAGTCCATGTAGAGGGGAGGACTGCCCCTGCATGGAGGGTGTGGGAGGGGGAGACGGGAGAGGGTCGGGCTGTGTGCACAGTGAAAGGCCTCCATGTCTGCACAGCGCCTCAGTCAGTAATCACTTGGCAAGTGGCAACAATGAGGCCCGGCTGCTTGAGAAAATCCCCATCTGCAAGACGTTTGCGGCTGAAATCAGGCCTGCTGATGCTGTGAATCCATTTAATGTGGCTGAGAGAGAGCGAGAGAGATACAGACAGAGAGAGAGGAGGAAGGAGGAGGAGGAGGAGGAGGAGGAAGGAGGAGAGGACAGAGGGGAGAAGACGTGTGGGGTGGTGGGCTGTGAGAGCGACTGGAATGCCATTGTTCCAGCCCGCCGCTCTGTGCTGCAGCTGCCTCTGAGGCCTGCTAGCTCATGTGAGACAGGCTCAATGTGAGTCCCCCCTGCCCTCATCCTCCCCGTGCCCACAGACAGACACACAGACAGACACACAGACAGACAGACAGGTGGGTGTGCATGAACTCGGCCTGCTGGGAGTCAAGGGAAGGAGGAATTTTCGGGGAGTGGCGTCTCAGAGAGGCTTCCTGTTTCCTCCCCTTGCTCTCAAAGAGAAGGGGCTCAGAGCTGGACGTCAGGGAGGGGACGAGCTCGGTGCGGCTCCTGGTGCGAGAGATGACTCACAGGCCCCAGGTCAGATTGAGGGAGTAGTTGTTCAGACGCAGCCCCAAACAAGACGTTACAAGCGGATGGATCAGTGGAGCGGGGGATGAGCCTGAAGAGGTGTACAGTCATAGGGCTGTGACGCAGTGAGAGGGGATGGGTGAGTCAATGTTACTTTCTTAGAAAAGGTTTGTTTTCTTAGGAATATTAAGATTTAGACGATTTAACTGGAACTTTTTGAGCCATGACACACTGTCATATAAAGTGCGTAAACTGGGTATTCTGTCATTATGATGAAACTTTTATTTTCTTGAAACCTCCCTCAGAACTATAATATATCATTAGAAACTGAACAATGATGTTTTACAGTTCGGCTGCTACTGGTGTAGTGTTAAGTCCCAGTGTAGTGACAGGTTTCCAAGTGACATCCACAGCTTTTACAGAGCAAAACAACTCAGTCAGTTTTTAGGGATGTATGTTTGTTATTAGATTTATGGCATTTATTTGAATTACGGAATTAGCTGCTCATTCATTAAATACCTCCACAAGGATATGTTTTCACCCCGGTCCATTTGTTTGTTTGTTTGCTGGTTTACACATAAACAACTGAATGGATTTCCTTAAAACCTGCTGGAAGGATGTGTTGTGGGTCAGAGCAGAAGAAAGGGCGTCATTCAACACTCTTTTCCTTGGAAATCATTTATGGATCTTGATGAACAAAATCAGTCATTTTCAGGGAAGTGATGTCAATGAGTGTGTGTAATGTGTTGCAGCTTGATTGGATTTAAGGGAACTGTTGGCCCTTGGCAGAGGGTTGAGCTCCACTGAGTGTGAGTGTGTTCTAGTTTTTACAGTAATTAAACGTGTAAGTGCTTGTACTGTCATCGATGACATCACTGCTTGAACTGTCACGCAAGTCCTTCCTCTGAACTCTGTCAGTCGCCAATGAAATCTAGGAAAGTGGAAGTAGAGCTTCTGTTCAAGAGGGACAGTGCAGCTCTACGGACTCGGATAGTGTCAACAAGAGCAGCATCTAAAATGAACTGACCACTACAAGTTAAACACGATCTGATGATGGAATAAAACAGAGTCTAGATTGTCATTGTACAAGGGAAAGATGTATAGTGACATTAGAGGTTCTGCTTCTAAATAGATCTGAAAGTGACCTGATGGTAAGAAATGCTTTTTGACTGTGGTTCCTCACAAATCTGTTTTTAGAAGGTGGAAGACAACGACCACAACGGATCAGTACCTGAAACAATTCTGTTGCATGAAATACAGATCGGTGCTCTTCTGTTAGCATCGTTGATTGACCACATTGAAGTGCTGTTTGTTTGTGTGTGTGACAGCTGTGTTTTTCCATGTAATCCTTTTGTGTACTTATTTACAATATAACAGATGTACAACCTGCCAGTGTCAAGCTCAGATAATCTGCGCTTGACCCAGTGATACAGTTTCATGTAACAGTGTTTTCACCGGGCCTCTAGACGGCAGAATCGCTGTCGGGACAGAAACCAGATGCAGAATTTGGAGCACGACAAATAAAACATCCACTGAACTTTTAACTCTGTGAACTCAGACGTGTTGGCTCTGATGCTGCATCGTTGTCTTGGCTGAGAGCTCTGCCCTGTGGTGTTAATTAAATGTATTCATTTCTCTTAAACTTCATCACCTCCATTTGGATTTTCCCCTTTTAAAGAGTCAAACAACCTCTGGCTATTCGGATGTTTGCAGGAAAAAGAAAATGGCTCATCCTGCAGACACCGTTTCATAAGTGAAGGAGAAGCATTAGAACGATAGACTCAGGCCTTGGATAACATTAACAGCTTTATGACTCATTTCTCCCCGGTGCTCCTGCTGAGGGTAAACGAACACGCCCTCCTCCTCACCCTGTTCGAACGTTTCCTCCAGGCTTTCTTGACCTTTGTCCTGTTTCCTCCACGCTGTGTGTGCGCAGGGTAACTGGTCCCCGAGCCGCCTCTGAATGTCCGTGACCATGGCGAAGCGTGAGACCGGCAGCGCCAGCCCCGTGGTCCGGCAGATAGACAAGCAGTTCCTGGTCTGCAGCATCTGTCTGGATCATTACCACAACCCCAAGGTGCTGCCCTGCCTGCACACCTTCTGCGAGAAGTAAGTCCCCAGCATCGATCACTCAAGCTGTTGTTTGCACAGTGCTTTTCACTCATTGTGTGGCGCTCACGCAGAAGCTGAGCAAATAGGAAAAGACATAAATAGAGTTTCACAGGAAGTTCTCTAAGCAGGATGCATTAACGGAACGTCTGAGGAAGTTGGACAGTGCGTAATGAGCCAGTATCATGCCACTCACACACTTCTGCATGATGTCAGGCACCAACCACTCTGAACGAGGCCGCAGGAGAGGCAGACAGCATTTCTAATGGCACAAAAGTGTTGGCAGCCACTGTTGATTTCCACAGCGTCGCTTTGCAGCTATTTAAATAATTGGATTCTCAGTTGTGCCCCGTGAAAACACTCAGGACCTGAATGTCTGTGACTATCTACGAGAAATCAGTCAATTCTTTTAAATCACTTCTTAAAACCCATTTTTATAGACTTGCTTTCATGAGATGTCGTGTTTCCTCACCTTGGTTTTATCGATTTCTATTCACCTTTTCTTTAAATTTAAATTTATTTTGTATTGACACTCTTCTGTTTTTATGTGTTCAAGTATTCATGTGACGCAGCTCTATATTTATTCATTTAATTTGAACACTATCTTCCGACCCTCTAAATGTGGTTGTCTGGCCTCCTTGTCAAGTCGCATCCTGATGATTGTTAATTCTCTTATATTTTCTTGCTTTTCCTGCAAGCACTTTGCTGCAATTTTTTTTTTAAACGAGTTATTTATAAATAGTTTATGATTACTATTACTTTCTTAAGTAGTTTTTGCACCACGTTGAACCTGGACCTAAATAATTTCTTTCCACGTCTCCTCTCTGCGCAGATGTCTACAGAACTACATCCCTCCCCAGTCTCTGACGCTGTCCTGCCCCGTGTGCAGACAGACCTCCATCTTGCCGGAGAAGGGCGTGGCGGCCCTGCAGAACAACTTCTTCATCACCAACCTGATGGAGGTGCTGCAGCGAGACCCCGAGTGCAGCCAGCCCGAGGCCTGCAACGTGCTCGAGTCGGCCAGTGCAGCCACGGCCTGTCAGCCCCTCTCCTGTCCCAACCACGAGGGCAAGGTCAGTCAAATCTCTGTTATTACTGTCAATGAAAATCACCACATCAACCCCAGAGTTCATGAAAATACTTTGTACTTTTAAATCTCATATTTCTCATATTTGTTAACATTTCCAGACGGATGTACCCACAGAAATGGGAATGTTGACTTGTCTCTTGCTCCACTGCGCCCTCTGCAGGTGATGGAGTTTTACTGCGAGTCGTGTGAGACCGCCATGTGTCTGGAGTGCACGGAGGGAGAACACAGGGAACATGTGACGGTTCCTCTGAGGGACGTGCTGGAGCAACACAAGTCCGCACTCAGCAACCAGCTGGACACCGTGCGCAACAGGTACAACGTCCTCCATCACCGCTTTCTGTCCCTGTGCTGTGAATCAATAATGCTAATTGGATATTTTGATTTATACCGGCAGACTACCTCAGTTGACGGCTGCCATTGACCTGGTGAATGAAATCTCCAAGCAGCTTTCAGACAGGAAGAATGACGCCGTGACCGACATCAGCAACACGTTCGACGAGCTGGAGAAGGCGTTACACCAACGCAAGACGGCCCTGGTCACTGAGGTGGAGAACATCTGCAGCACCAAGCAGAAGGTCTGACACGTTTCTGAGGTTTAAACTGCAGCGAGTGGAGATGTGCTGTGTTTCAGCAGAAGCACCTCTGACTGTCTGCTCCTTGTCTCTTTGGTCAATCGCAGGTGCTTCAGGTGCAGCTGACCTCTCTGCTTCAGGGCAAAGAAAACATCCAGAGCAGCTGCAACTTCACGGAGCAGGCGCTGAGCCACGGCACCGCCACGGAGGTGCTGCTGGTCCAGAAGCAGATGGGCGAGCGGGTCAGCGCCCTGGCACGGCACACCTTCCCCGAGCAGCCTCACGAGAACGGTCACCTCGAGTGCCAGGTAGAGACGGACGGACTGAGGCGCTCCATCCAGAACCTGGGGGTCCTGATCACGACGGGGGCCGTGGGCCACACGAGCGTCGCCACCGGTGAAGGCCTGCGACACGCGCTGGTCGGCCAGCACACCACCGTCACGGTCACCACCAAGGACAAGGACGGGGAACTGGTGAAAACTGGAAACGCTGCTCTCAGGGCAGAGATCATCTCGGCGGACGGAGCGTGCACCGAGGCTGAGGTGGCGGACAACAAAAACGGCACCTACGAGGTCGGCTACACCATCCGCACGGAGGGAGAGTACACCTTCTCCCTGCTGCTGTACGAGCAGCCGGTGAGGGGGGGGCCGTACCGCCTGCGGGCCGTCAAACCGTCCGACGTCCTGCAGTCGCCGGAGGACGTGAAGAGAAGAGTGAAGTCCCCGAGCGGAGGGGGGGGTCACGTGCGACAGAAGGCCGTGCGCAGGCCCTCCAGCATGTACAGCACCACCAAGAAGAAGGAGAACCCCATCGAGGACGAGCTGATCTACAGAGTGGGTGGGTGGATGACTGGATACTTCCTTATGATGTGAACTGCTGAGGGTTTCCTGATGATGCAGAGAGTTAAGCTTTAGACTTCACACAAAGTAACTCCCTCTGTTTTATATGGTTTGTTCAAACTGACGGAACAAATGACTCCAGACATGTGTTTAGGTGACGTACAGACGTATTCATGCATCTCTTGTTCGTACGACAGGAACCAGAGGTCGAGACAAAGCCGAATTCACCAACCTACAAGGCATCTCCACCTCCAGTAACGGTCGGATTGTGGTGGCGGACAGCAACAACCAGTGCATACAGGTCAGTGATCACTATTCTCTGGATCTGTTATATAAATATCTGGGTTTAGGCTGTGAGTTGATTTGTATTGTTGCCTTTTTTTCTAGGTCTTCTCAAACGACGGCCAGTTCAAGATGAGGTTCGGGGTCCGGGGCCGTTCCCCGGGGCAGCTGCAGCGCCCCACCGGGGTCACGGTGGACGTGAACGGAGACATCATCGTGGCCGACTACGACAACAGGTGGATCAGCATCTTCTCCTCGGACGGCAAATTCAAGGTTAGAGCGATCACAGCCACGAGGACAGAGCACAACGTTCGTTACAGAGATTCTCAGAATAACCAGAGTGTCCCTCTGACTGTCGCAGAGCAAGATCGGCGCCGGGAGGCTGATGGGACCGAAAGGCGTCGCCGTGGATAAGAACGGCCACATCATCACCGTTGATAACAAAGCATGCTGCGTCTTCATCTTCCAAGCCAACGGGAAGCTGGTGACCAAGTTCGGAGCGAGAGGAACTTCAGACAGACACTTTGCAGGTATCGAGTGCTAAAACTACAAGTTCCCTAAAGTATGATCATCTCGTGATTTGTTTCTCTTATAGGAGAAGATGCACACATCCCATGATGCTTTGTGTTTCAGGGCGGGATGTTGGGCCAGATTTAAAGACTTTAATTTAGTTTCTTTACAGGAATGTTCACGTTCATTTGTAGAAATATTATATTTTATTTAATGACCAGCATGTTTCCCTTTAATCTGACGCGCTAATTAATGTTAGCATGTTTAGCTGCTTTCTTTGATTATGCACAAAGACTGTAAATAAAGATGGACGCATCTCCTACAGATAAACGCTCTCGGCCAATCAGGAGTCAGTATCAGCTGTCAATCATGATGTCTTACCCCCACGTTTTTATAGAATACATGAACGCACAAACCAAGGGGGCCCGTTTTATAGGTTAATACTGCAGCCAGCCACCAGGGGGATATCAGTATATTTTGGCTACATTTCGGGGAGCTGTCATGTCGTCCATCTTTATTTACTGCCTGTGATTATGGGCATCATAGCACACATATTATGATTCATTATTGTTGCATTATAATCCTCTTTTTAAAAAAAAGACCTTATCCTCTTAGTGCAAGTTATAAACCATGTATGAAATTTCACAGTTGTCCACAAACCTTTCCCTCTCACTCAGATTTTGGCTGAGAATAAATAACTATTAATAAGATAAACAACTGTTTTTAATTCATTCTAATGAACTGTTTGCATGTTTTACTGGACTCTTGCAGTGAATTTGCCTCAGTCGTTGCACAGGCGACAGTATTTCTTCTGAAACTCACTCGTTCTGTCAGATTTTTCATTTCTCACCTGGACCTTTTCTTTCCCTTCAGAAAAAAGTGGTGCAAACATTGCACTGGAGCAAAAGATTAGTAAATCTGGCCCAGTTTTCAGTAAGTAACGAATTCCCCGTGAGTGTGAACTGACCAAACAAATCTCCGTGTTCTTTTTCCATGTCGATGCTTCAGCTCTGTCGTGTCCCACGTTGTGTCCCACGTCAACTCTGAGTGTCTTTTGTGTTCTCTGTGTTTTCAGTGTCCAAAAATAGTCAGGGACTTCCTCTTGTGTGTTGTAAAGCAGCCGCTGACGCATCTTTTCCTTTTTCCTTCTCCTGTTTCCTCTGCTGTTTCCAGGTCCTCACTTTGTGGCCGTAAATAACAAGAATGAAATTGTGGTGACAGACTTCCACAACCATTCAGTTAAGGTATGGTTTGTCTCAAGTGTCTTTGAACTTTCTCTTTGCACAAAACCTGCGTTGGAAGTATTGTGAATAAACAGCTTATAGGGAAATCATTAAAAATGTCATTTAATTTTACATTTAGAATCAATTTAATCCGAGGAAAACATCTCCCCCTGTTTCTTTGTCAGTATTTCCAACTTTTAATCTGAAAAATAAAATAAATCCCACTTATCAAACTGAAGTAGTGGACGTGTTAAATGGTACAAATTATCTTCTTCTCACAATTTTTCTTCCACATTCATGTGTTTCCATTGCACCTATAAATCAATAAAAATAATATCACTCTTTAAATCAAATAAACACACAAATTTACCAAATTAAATTGTACCAAATGTTTTTAAAAACACTTGTATACTGACTAACTTGAAGCGATATATATATATATATATTTATGAAATGTCAATCAGGTGAATTAAAGTGCCAGTAGACTGAATACCTGTGTTATCATAAATATATTTTTGTGTATCCTGTTTTCCTCAACTCCTTTTCATTACGTGTGACAGCAGAGTGTTTCCTGTGTGCTCTCTCCTGCAGGTGTACAACGCAGACGGGGAGTTCCTGTTTAAATTCGGTTCCCACGGAGAAGGGAACGGACAGTTCAACGCTCCCACAGGCGTGGCCGTGGACGCCAACGGGAACATCATCGTTGCAGATTGGGGCAACAGTCGGATCCAGGTTAGTTTGAGAAAACCACAAGTCGCACGAAACACACAGAGTCAATTCATTATCTAGGAACATGCCTCATGTCTCCGACCTCTCACCTCTGTGCAGGTGTTCGACAGCTCAGGCTCCTTCCTGTCCTACATCAACACCACAGCGGACCCCCTGTACGGGCCCCAGGGCCTGGCCCTCACGTCCGACGGCCACGTGGCAGTGGCCGACTCCGGGAACCACTGCTTCAAGGTCTACCGCTACCTGCAGTAGAGACCTGAGGGGGCGGTGCCGTCCTCACCACTGCAAAGCACTGACAGACGACAACAACCAATGTAATCCACAGGGTGCAACGACCTTTCCACTGCAGCCTTTCGATGTGCACATCAGACCCCCCCCCCCCCCCCCCCCCCCCTCCTACCGGATGTAATTACGTGTCTGAACCTGAGTTTTAATCTTAATGCCGTGTAGTGGAGGTTGGTTTTCTTAAAGTTGGGTGATGTGGCGTCTTTGGGACGAGTCGTGGACATGAAGCTACGGACTGGTTTTGAGGGCAGAAGCTTTCTGGTGTCGTGTCCCCTCAGATTGTGAGAGCTGGACCTGGTAGGAGGATGAAGTATTTAATGAGCCATAACTCGTCCAAATGCATGAAGTTTTCTTTGATCTCCACGCCTAGGCAGCAGCACAGTGTACCCATCCGTTGCTTTCCTCATCCACTCGTAGATGCTTACAGTGAAGTGAACAGCGCCGCGCTTTCTTTAGCAGTTAAAATGTACAAAAAATAATAATCTTTTAGGGACATCTCACGTGACATAACTCACACCACCATCCGTGCATTGATTTGCTGTATGTACTGTATATACATAAATGTATATTGTGTATATTAGATCACTCGGTATGTGCTATGAATTTGAGACACGGGCCTTTTGGCTCCTGGGGGGGGGGGGGGGGCAGCAGTCAAGGACTTTCTAGGATTTTAAACGTGTGTACGGCAGCTGTTTAAAAATACAAAAACAAAGATTGTGCTTTCTGAACATACCCAGCACTTGCTGAATAAGAAGACATGTGTCATATTTATTGCTAATGTAAGCAGCACAATAATCCTTTTTTTTGTTCATGTCTGTTGATTCAAAGGGAAAAAAAACTAACAAAACGACAAAAAAAGCTAATTTATTTTATTTTATACACTAGTTCAGCATTTACAAATTATTTTTCTAAACGGGTGTGTGCTTTCTTTTCACACTTTTCACCGTAAAGGAGAATTCACATCCAGCTGAAATCTGTGTTTGTGCACGTAGGGAAGCAGTTTTCTAAAACTAGTGACACATTTTCTCTATTTTCATTTGGGAAGTCATCAAAAATTACAGATGAATGGCTGAAGATTTCCAGAATGGTTTCATACAATACATAGAATTTTTTTTTTTTTTGTTGCCTTTTTCCAAACCGGATTCAGAAATAACACATATCTCAGGAAACCCATTCATATCACACACAAACAATAGAAACAAAATGGTTTCAAAGATTTTGGGATTTTTTTGAAACGGAGATGTTGTGAGAAAACTGCTGACCTGTGCAAAACACGAGATTATAAAACTATTGGAATGGAGCATGAATTCTGTTTTACCATCTTTTCTGTTTTTGTTTTTGTTTTGCTTGCACATAGGAAACCATGACAAGTGTTACATTTATAAGACAATATTTACCAGAAACCTCATCCAGGATTCGGCTGTCTGAACAAAACAAACGCTGTTATATCCCAGTTTCCGCCTGAACTGTATCAAGCCATGTAGAGTAAAAAACCCTTGTACCAGTAGAGGTGTTGCTGCTCCTGCTTCTCCCAGTGTTCATTCTCTGTACTGTCAAACGAAACCCTGGTGCCAGAGCAGATGAAGAGAGCAGGTGCAGGAAGGACGGCAGCTTCCTGGTCCGATATAATCACCAACACCAGCCGGAGGTGACCTGCCGTCACCAGTTAACTCCACCAGGAAGCTGCCGTTTCACGTGTTGTTTGACTTGTTGCCAAACAGGAGCCCGGACATCTTTCACAGAGTCGAGGGGTTTCCACCTTTTTTAGCATTTTAACCTGCGCTGTTTGTGTCACACCACTACAAACGATTTTTGTTTTTCTTTATGAATATGCACTGGTAATAAAAGCACATGGTTTACTGATGTTGTGCCTGTTCTTATTGTGTGTGATCAGCCTGCCCCCGGGGGAAGTGTTTCTCATGTAAAGTAAAGTAAAGTAATGAGGCGGTGATGAGTTAAGTGCACATAATGGGTCAGTTAGAGCAAGTTTAGATTTAATCACCCTAGAATAAACAAGGAGAGAAATCCCAGAGCTGGTTGCAGGAGTTAGTGTGAAAGTATTTGTTTGACTGATGCTCACATGGATCCATAGATATTCATAGATCTGAATATGCCGATGGATGCATGTGATGAAAATATAATGTTCAGATCAATATCCCTGCGACAGCTTTGACCTTCGACATGAGTTTAGAGCCGGAGAACCACAGGGCTAAGCTATAGAGACCACTCTAAAGACTTTATAGATGCATTGTGAAAGAAAAGATAAGATGCTCACGTGGATTTAAAGATAGATATTCAAAGATCTGAAAAAGGGCGATGGATGCATGTGATGAAAACATAATGGAACAGATGCATAAGTTCAAAAGTTCAAATTCCCTGCGACAGCTTTGACCTTTGACATGAGTTAAGAGGCGGGGAACCACAGGGCTAACATTTAGAGACCACTCCAAAGACTTTATAGATTGCATTGTGAAAGAAAAGGAGACACGATGCTCACATGGATTGATTAACTATTCCTGGTAGCTGCTTAAAACTGAATTCAATCCATCCAAACAACAAACATGGAAACTCTGCACAGAAAGACCCCCGTTTGAACCGGGATTCAAACCTTCCTGCTGTGAGCCGACAGCGCTTCCCACTGTACCCCCCGTGCCGCCCTGAGCTGAAAAAGAAAAAAGTCAAATAGTTTTCTTGAAAAATTATTTATTTGCAGACCACGTTGTGCTTCTGGTCTATGTTACAAATACTTACAGCACATACAGTATGCATTTTCTTTAACAATAACCATTCCCAAAAAACATCCAAATGGTATATTTATATGTAAAACATACGTATATACATACATACATGTGCATAAAAAGCCCAGAATGCACTCAAAAGCATTAGAGTGGGAAAGGAACAGGAGAAAAAACCACAGTACATTGATACAGTGTTAAACCTAAATGAGCAAGCAACTCGTGCACTGAGGAAAAAAACAAAATACTCATAGTTGGGAGTAAACATTTGATGAAGGTGTGATATCACAGGTTGCATAGAAGTTTAAATTTTGAGAAATAAAATTGCAAACACACGCTACATTTATAAAGTAGTGATAGGAACATGTCTCAGTGGTGTGAGGTAATCAGATTTTATGGCAATCCGGTGCCTGGATCTGAAACGAACGAGGAACAAAAATAAAACACAGATGTGTGGAAAGCTTTGAGTGACGTCTCATTTTGTGTGCACAATGTTTTAATGCAAACACAAAACAAGAACTGTATTTCTGTTTGGTATAAGTCCTACAGTCTGAGATAGGTTCGAATTTTTATCCCCCAAAAAATGATGATTGTACATAAATTTATATTTGTTTCAGCACTAAATCAAAGTGAAATTGAAAAATAAATAAATAGATTTAAAACTAATAAACCAGGGAGGGAACTTGTCATAATGAGGACGATGATTTGAGCGTTAAAAACATTTCATTCCCTTTAAGTGAAAGCTAATAGACGATATAGGAAATGTATCAGCACAGTGAAAATGAAGCCCTGCTGTTGGAGGGATTTACAGCCTCTGATGATCCGGATGGACGACTGGAGTTCACACCAGCGTTTCCTCGAAGTGAAAGTGATTCCTGTTTGAAATAGAGGATCTGGAAACCACTGCTATTCTTCACTGTACATTGCAGACCAGCTGTCTCTAAAACTACGGATTCTTTTCTCTTCTTGAATTTAGTGTCACATGGGTTCAAATCAGAATCTTGAATATTTGGGTTGTTTTTCGTGGGATGGGCTGTAAAGTGATGGAAAAAGCAGCAGGTCAGACGCTTATTCTTTCCCCCAATTTCTTTTCCGAATCAGCATTTTTTTTAATCACAATTTCAAACAAATTAAAAAAGTAAATCCATGCAGAAACGTGTGAGAAAAACAAATGATTATTTTCACTCGAGTCGGACGTCGGGCTGATCAAACAGAACAAAACAAAAACACATCGTGAAAACCTTTTAACATCCTGTGAGTCCTTAGGCACGCACTGAATTTTAGGACCAATCTTTCTCTGCGGGTTCAGTGTGAGCGACCGAGGGACAGTTGTCCTCACGCACCGAGTCAAACCACACAAAGCCTCCAGCTCCTCTTGACCTACTCGGTAAAAACACCAAATAACCATTCAAGTCAACAGGCGTCTTCTCTTAGCACCTTTGGAAACATAAAAACCTTTTTGGAATCAAGTGGCATCAAAAGCAAATCAATAAGTGATCGGTGACAACTTGACAAGTGCCTTGGAGCAGCGGCTGGAGCAGTCGGCCTCCCGGTTCGTGTCCAGACCGGCGTGAGGCCGTGAGAAAAGTGATCCCGTAAATATTTCAAGTAGATTTTCTGAACAGAATCAAAGCTCTTGTAATTTGTGTTGCTTCACACAATCTTCAATTTTTGTCTAACTTTGAGGCACTTGCAAAAAAAAACAAAATAAACATGTCAACTAAAAGATCCTCCACCGCCCGTGTCGGTTAAACCTCGGAGCTGTCGCCGGCCCCGAGGCCTCGCGTCATCATGGGCTCGGCGCTGCTGGAGGTCCTGGGGACATCCTTCTTCTTCTCCCGCTTGGACCGGACGAGCAGCACCACCACGATGACGAGGAGCACCGCGAGGAGCAGCCCCACGAAGACGCCGATGATCAACACGAGGCCGTCGTCCCCGTCGTCTCGCTGGTTGACCTCGCGGGGGACGATCCCTTTGGTGAAGATCTCCCTCTCCGGGCTGGTCCTCCGCTGGGCGCCGGGCTCCAGCGCGATGTGCAGGATGTTGGTGCCCCGGTTGTTGCTCACGCCAATCTCCTCGATTAGGTCCGGCGCCTCGTTGGCCGACCTCCTGACGCGTCCTCGACCCTTTGGAGGCAGCTGTGAGTGCTGGCTCATCACGTGGTACTCCAGACTCCTCTTCCCTATGCCCCGGTTAGCATTGTCCCGGGAACGAACGGTGTAGATGGTGTGAATGTACCACTCCCGTCCTGCAGACACCTGAGGGGGGGGGGGGGGGGGGGGGGGGGCAGTTATTGTTTTCATAAATTAGTGTTTTAGGTCAATTTTATGGCACAAATATTTGAAGAACACCAGTTCCCTTTTCCCCCTTGATGCGTTTTGAGCAGGACGGCACTCAGAAGAGGTCAATCCTCCAAGGAATGTATATGTGCTTTCCTAAAGGGATAGTTGGGCCTTGGCCGAGATGAGTTACCGTATGTTTTCATTACACCAGTTCCCTGACAGTTAGACCGAGTTACGTGGCCACACAAAGCAAAAACTTGAATAAACATAACATATACTTAAGCATCATGTGACCCGTGATGGAATGCATGAAGGATTAGTGAAACCTGAGACTGTGCACTGTTCTTAGTTGTGTATTGAATGTGTTTATTGTACGTGACCTGTAAACTGACCTGGAAGAGAGCCGTGGAATCCATTTTGAATCCATCGGACCCAGGTTGCCTCACAAGAGCCAGAGCTCCGGGGTCGTCCACGGCCAGGAAGGCGTTGAAAGCCACGCTGCCAAACGACCGAGCCTGGGTCTCCGGTTGGGCCTTGTCCTGGAAACGCAGGGAAGAGTATTAACCTTTGAGTAGACACACGGCACATGACACAGAATGACAGATATATACTTCAGTTACTCACAATGATCTTGAATCTGTAGAGGATCGACGGCGCGTCGGCCAGACAGCCAAACTCAAAGTTGCTGGGGTTGTATTTGGGGACGTATCCATCAGCTCCGGTGCAGAGGAAAACTTTTTCTATGTTACAAATGAAGGAGTCGCCCAAGTTCTGAACGGGATCCACCATCACTCGGCTGTAAACCGTATCCCCTGAGGGGAGAGAGAGACACGGATCACATCACTGAGAAACACACAGAACTAAATACAGAAGAGCAGACTATGCTCAGACAGCAGCTTCAAGGACTTTTCAACATCTTGTTTTGTGAAAAACTAAAAACTCAGGCTCTTGTTTTGCGAAAATACATGAAATTGGACAAAATGACGCCTCATTCTACTTTCTTTTTTTTATCCCTGTGACTCAGGAAATAATGGGGAACATTTCTGCTAACTCAACAGAAGCATTCTTCAAACAGGGATTGTTCTTCGGGCTCAGTAGCATTGCAGTTAGGTTTGAGGATCTGAGGGAGTGGGTGTGTTTGTGCTTTACCCTGCGAGAAGGCCGTGTCACTCTCCTGTCCGAAGCCCATGGAGCCGTCGGAGAGCCACAGCGAGCGTTTGGAGATTAGGATCATCTGCGTGTTCAGACTGAACTCAGCGGCCACGGGGTCGCTCACCTGGGAACACGGAGACGACACAAAGACACACAAATCATCATCATCATTATCATCATCATCATTCAGACACAAGGCCGAGCGGGGTTAACTGTCTGGGGCACAAGGTGAAGAGAGTTCAATCCCAGTAAACACATCACTGGGATCTGTGTACAACATATACAGTATGTCTGAATATTTTATTATACCTGTGTGGAGATTACTTTGGATTATTTGACGCTTTAGGAAAATAAAAATACAAACACAACCTCTTGTTTTCAGTTCGATTAACTCCTGTTAAAATGACTTTTTACTTTTAATGAAACTTTGGCTGAGGTGGATCAGGAGGGAGTAATTCAACCGGGGTCAACGAATAGTAGAGGCAGGAAATATTACTTTAAATATTAAATTTCACAAAGAATAATTAACAATAACTTATTTCAAATGTAAAGAATTAAAAGACGTTGTTGAGACTACAGGTTAAAAAAAGTCACTACATCCATACATGCGGCTTAATTCATAATTTTCATCGGTGCAATGGAATAATTTGTTTACATCAGCATTGCCCATGTACGTGTTAATCTCCATTGCAGAGAATTTCTCCAAAGACCTTCAGACGAGTTTAGACGAGTTGAAGTCACCTGCTGAAAGCGAATATCCAGGTCGAAGGTCAGAGGCTCTCTGGGGTTGCACACAGGAGGGATGGTGTACTCCAGGCTGGGGGGGGATGTACAGGGAACCAGCTTCACTGTATACGTTCCGGAGTAGTCACGCACCTGAGAGAGGAAATTATGGAGAGTTAAAAACAAAACTAAACCAATTTTACCTTCAATAGAAAACCAAAATGTTTCCTCACTGCAAAATCGGAGATGAAGGTCCACTGCTGGATGGGCTGGTTGTAGGTCGGCTCATTCCTCACGAGGCTGATGTTGAAGGTCAAACCAGGGTGCTCCGGACACATGACCATGGAGGTGAGAGGTGAAGCTGATGGGAAAATACGTCAATTAAGTTAAATGTGACATCAATATAATCAAGATATTCAACTTTTGACTAATGAATAGAAATGATTCCTCTCCTGCACTATTTAAATAATCTATACTTATAAAAACATTGATTTAAACCTTAATGCAACACAAAATAAAAGTACCTGGATGTCCAAACACAAAAAGGCCTCTGAACCGAGCCTCAGTGCGGAAGTTGACCACCAGTCGTCCGTGGCCATTTATACGCATGCTGGTTGGGTAGAGGGCACCTGTCACAGATTTAACAAGTTCACAGTTGTTAATTTAATATGACAAATATTAACAAATGCTCAGTTTGATGCTCCTGTTAAAATCTTGCCTTGTAGTTCAGCCTCTGGCGGGCTACCGATCCCATCTCTCCACAAGATGGCAGTGTCGTACACGAACGTGAGCCTCAGCTCTGACTGCAAGTCGAAGTGCTGCCATCCACCTGCTCCCACGGGCGAGTGGAAGACGTAGGACACATGCAGGGGGACTCGTAAGGTCACGTAGGACTGGACCAGATTCAGTACCTGCAGTAAAACAAAATATAAAAATTCTATATCACAGAGTAAGATCCATTAAAACCCTGAATTAGGTGCATATACAATATATCCGGACATAGGGAGCACTACTGTAATAAAAACCACAACTACAGCGAATAAAACCAGGTTCTGTTCTGAAAAGTGCTTCATTAATTACAAATTGAATGGACTGCACTCTACATACATTAGGGAACTTAAACCCCCACTTCACTGGGAGATCAAGCCTGGAATGTTAACTTCCAGTCGGCATCATTAAGTTCACTTGATGGTCTGTAGCTGTAAGATTTAACGTTTCCCTTAAAGGGGCTCATGGGCTCTGACAACCATGCCAGTTTTTTTTAAATCCTTTTTCTACCTAAATCAATTTAAAGATTGCAAATCAAATGTGTCAAGCACAAGTACGTGAGTCGAAAAGAAACCGTGGTGGAAGGGCTGGGAGTGGAGGGAGTGCTGCCTCTCTGGTATCTGCACTTTCCTCTGACCTGTGAGCCGTGCCTGCCTGCACTGGTCCTGTGTTCGTGTGGAGACGTGCCTCCCTCAGCCCCCCCCGTATCCCCCCCCCCCTTCTCTGGGCGCCGCGAGCTCAGGCAAATGATTAGCAGAGTGGCCTTCTGACACAACCTGCTGGTCCTTAATAGTTTCCCGTGGTCGTGTTAAGCTGGGCACTAAGCCCTGCACCGTGACACGGCCGCTGGTCCCCGGCCTGCATCGAACAGCCAGTGCTCCCCCCCAGACCGCCAATGATGGCTCAGGTCAGAGGAATAGATCAGCACCCAACCAGCAAAGGATTTGTCTTCTTTCGATGTTCCTGTCTCACAGATCGGGAGGTGGTGCCTAAGGGTTCAGGCAGTGCACCTCCACGCCGTCTCCAGCTCTGTGCAGCAGTCACCATAGCAATGAAGTCTCCACACAGAGCTTGTCCAAGAGGTGACAGTTACACACTCTCCCCCTTAATGGGATAACAACAGGGACAAGAGCAGCTTTCATGGCTTAATATGTGTGTTTTTTTAGGGTGTTTGACACTTGGTAGTCTGATGCTTTTATACAATATCAGATTTTCTATCTCATTAATCCAGAAATCTCTGTCGACAGTTATCTTGAGAACTGTTCCTCTTATCCTCTTCACACTCATGTGTATTGTTAAGGGCCCAAGGAAGTGCAGTGCTGAGACGACCGGCACGTTCATGACAAAGGCAACGACTGATTCTCTAGTTCTTCGTGCAGAGTTGTGCTTCAATGAACTTCGTATAAAAGAGTACAGCTATTTGTGCAGCAGCTGCAACCAGCATTCATACACCAGCACAGCCGTGGGGTTCAGTATCCGGCCCAAGGACACTTCGGAACGCATTGGACAATCAGCTGGGGATCAAACCATTGACCCTCTGGTTTGTGGTTGACTCCTGTCTCCTGAGGCACAGTTGACCCACTTCTACCTGATCAGTGTGGACACTAATCAGTGAACAAGAAGTCGATACTCATGATTATAGATTCACTTCCCTCACAGACGAGGTGCAGTTTACTACCAGCCGCCTGCTCACTTGTCCAGACACGTTCATCACTGTCAGGTTTCCATTAGTGTGGCTGCAGGCAACGAAGTTGGTGAAGCCTGATTTCATCTTTGTTATAAAATAAACCTGAAGCCATGAAAAAAGACGGAGTCCCATCAAAGCAATATAAATCCTTCTATACCTTCAGAGGCAGAACACATTCACCGGTGCTGCAGAACGTTAATGAATAATGTTCAGTATGGAGCGTAGCATGAGGCTTGCACCATGATGTGCACCGTGCACTCCTCTTGCACTGTACTTTATCAACACTCCACCTTAATTAAATGCGAATAAACTAACAGTGGGTTTCCAGGGTGAATGCAAATGTGGAAGGGCTGGGAGGAATGTGTTCCGAGAAGAGCGAGAGGGCTTTAAGATCTCCACACATAACAGCTGCTGCTGCTGCTGCTGCAAAGATTGTGCACTTGGCAAAACAAACTAACAGGGGTTTTATGAGGCTGCTGGTTATTGACTTGCCACCTCGACAGGACAAATAAATGGTCCTGCCAGGAAGTGAAGGAAGCAAGGGTGTCGGGTTAGTTATTGCTGCTGAGGTTAACGTGGGTGTCGACGGAGGATAATGGATGATTTCTCTGCAGGTCGGTATTTACTTAGGTTCTTTAAAGGAAAGCCAAGAAGGTAAGAAGCGTTTCTAATACGACTGTAAATGATTGATCAGGATTGAGAATCCAGGTGGATTTTTTTCAGGAATGAAAATGTGAAATAGTCAAAGCCTCTAAGTCCACATTCCTGTCCTGGAGTCAGGGAGGCTCAACAGCCTGATTGACCTTGTGTCTAAAGATGACAAAGGGGGGTCGGAGGTGAGCTGGTGCTCACCGGTGGGGGTTGCCTACCTGTCCATCAGTCCCAATGGTGCCTCCACAGTCGCTGAGCAGCTCGGACATGTCGTAGTAGCTGGTGAACTCCCACAGACAGGCCTCCAGGTTGAGGTTTCTGTAGAACCGCAGTGTGCCGGATCCCCTGAGGGAGCTGCTGAACTGGTAAGGGGCCGTCTCGCCGATGACTTCTGGATTCTTGGTGGCGTCGGTGAGGAAGCCATGGCGGGTCTTGACCTCGGTGAAGTCCAGCAGGTTAGAGCAGCGGTGGTGGCCGACACGGGTTCCGTCAGGGCTCAGGGTGAGCTCGAAGTTAGAGAGGGGCCGGGTGGACACTATGGGCAACATACCTGAGGGAGGCAACGTACAGATACGTTGTGAGGGGGGATCAGAGGAATGTTAACCAAGGACATATTAAACCAAGGAGTTACAGATTTACTTTTTAACCAAAACTAGCAGGTATAACACTCTAAAGAAGCTGTTCGACTCGTTTCTGAATTGTTTTTCCCCCACGTGTCACGTTGAACAACACAAACGTGTCAGGAGCAGGAAACACAACCTTTTAAATCGCTTGCATCTTGCGCGATACAAAGAAATAAGCTGCTGTTGCACGTTGTTCCAAAGACTTAAATAACAATAAGTACACAAAGCGCTTGTGGCTATTATCACGCCGACGCCGGGAAGTTCAATGCATTTCATGACGCGGTGCTGGAGAAGCTGCAGGTGTGGATGCCGATTGAATTCCTTCTCATTACAGATAAAAGCCTGATGTGAGTGGGTGTTAGTGGGTTTGTTAACCAGTTGAAAAGGAGCTTAAGTGATACTTTCACAGATGAAAACGGCTGCTCTTACCATCGATGTGAGGCATGGTGACAGTCACTTTGATGAGGTTGGGATGGTCCGTGTCTTCGCCTCCGGTGTACCGCAGCTTGGCAGAGAAGGGCTCGGCGCCCACTGTGCCGACAACACGAGGCTGACACATTCCTGCAACCACACCGAAAAGACGAAGAAAGAAAAACATCAAACAACCAAACACTTTGTTTCCATAAAAATCCTCCACGGAGAAATTCCTTTATATGCCAGTTTTCTGTCAGAGCAAAGACAGCAACAACTGTGGCAGGAGAGCGAATCACCGCCGGCAGCTGTTCATCGTGTTAAAGCTCTTTTTTCCACGAGCGAAACCAAACGTCTGAAGCAGCAGAACGAGCTGCACTCACCCTCGTCCGGGCTGATGGACACTACGTGGCTGGGGAGTTCCAGGCCTTCATCCCCGTTCGAGTTCACGGCCCTGGCAGCGCACTGGACCCTGGATCCGGCCTGGAAGTAGACCGAGTCCAAAGTGATGAGCTTAGAGGAGGTGAAGAAGGTGTCAAAGTCCACTTCCCGCATCGGGCTGGTGACGCCGTCCGGCCCGGTGGGGGCGCTCACGAGCCAGCGGTAGCGGGTCAGGGTGTTGTTGATGTTCTCGCTCACACAGATGGAGCCGGTTTTGTCGTAGTCTGGGTATTTAGGGTTACAGGCCTGGAAAAGAGAAAAGACACAACAGTTATGAATGAGAAGTGCACACAGATCCGATGAAGCCTTTGGGGAAACCAGAATAACCGAAACCAGTTAAATAAGATATCTGATGCTATAAAAACAGAGGGAAGAGTCATGATTGACAGCTGACACTGACTCCTGACTGGTTCAGAACACGTCATGGGCGGGTCCTCAAAACTGCAACTCCCCCCTCGATCACTGCTGTGCAGGGTCTTGCAAAAAATTATGTGAAAAGTGTACACAGGAAATTTTGGCTAAATTTTTCATCCAACAAGAGTAGGTGGAGATGCATCGTCCATTTTTATTTACAATCTATAAGTGCACCCCAGAAACCTCTGAGCAGCCAAAGACACATCTGTGTGCTGCGGGTGAGTTCTCAGGTGTGCACATCTGTAAAATACCTCATAAATAGTATTTACCTGTCTGGAAATGCACTCGCGAGACAAACTCTTAACTCCATGCATCACTTTAAAAGTATTTACTGGTCTGTGAGCTGGGACGTACCGTGACACAGATGACCGGGTATCCAGCCAGAGGCAGAGAGTCCCTGCTCCTGTCGATGTCATCGTACTGCAGCAGGGAAACCACCCTGGGCACCGAGGGGAAGGTGACATCTGCCATGCTGTGCATCTCCTCAATGTAGATTATTGCTTTGCTCATCTGTTGATTGACAGGAGGAGGTGCGGGGATGTTAATGGGGAGCAAACCTCTGCCAGCTTGTGATGGGATCGTTAGCCAGGTAGCTACACACTTAGCAGTTAAATGACATGCTAATTCGCGGTCTCTTTTCACCTTCGTCTCCGCCACCATGTTCTCATCCGGCTTCAGGTGAACGGTGAACGCCTCCCTCATCTCTCTGACGCCGTCGTACAGAACCTCCACCTCCACGTAGTGCTCGCCGTCGCCCTCTTTGAACACGATTTCTGCCGAGAAAGGAGATATGAAAATGATTTCCCCCCGGCAAACGTCAACACGGTTGCTGTCCTGATGCAAAGCGCCTGTCAGTGTGATTTACCCTCGGAGATGGGATGGTAGTCCTCCCCAGAGGTGGCGGATCCATCCTTGGTGTGAACTCGGACCACGGAGACCTTGGATGTGTCTCCGACTCGCAGCACCGGGATCTTCACCACGGACACTTTCCCACTTTCCTTCGGCTCGTTCACGCTGAACTTGGTCTCTCCGAACCTAATGATCGCCTCTGAGGAAGCAACCAACACAGTTACAATCACGCTTGAAAACTTATAACATGTTAAACATCACAACGAATCTTATTAAATCCACTGTGGTCAATTTAATCCAAAAATGATCTGAGGTGTGATGCATAACCGTGTAATAACACTGTAATAATGCTATTTCATACTCATCATAGTGTAATTATACCGTATCATTACACATAAATCTAAATAACTGTAGATTGTGTTGCTGATATCATTGGTTTGTAGCTTGGTTGGTGTGATCATATATGATTTGACCTATATAAGCTTTAGGTTATGAGATATCTCATAAAGTCTTCATAACCTCATGACGTCTTCTCATGTGATATCATGTGATTTGGGATAATTGTCCTAGATTGTCTCTCTGGCTCTTTTATGTTGGAAACTGTGTTTTTCAGACCAGACTTCTGTTGATCTCGACCTTAGATCTTTGATCGATCGGCTTCAAAAGTTAATTATCTGGAGATGTCGTCCCAAATAATGCTCCACCCAAGTGCGGTGGTGCAGACGCGGCAGGAAGCCAATAAATTCAGCACAAGGTGGATTTAAACAGAAATATTGAAAGGGAACAAGTGTAAGAAGAAAAACGTACTGTCTGCGTCGTCTTTGATCTTGATGAGCGTCTCGTTCTGTCCTCCGACAGACGCGCCAAAAGGAGAGTCACTCTTCGGGCTTCCCAACACGAGCCGGAGTTCTTCTTCCTCCTCGTGCTCCGTGTCGTCGACGAGCAACAGAACACAAGGCTTCTCAATCTCTCCTAAAAGAAAACAGTACCGGGAAAGACAGTGATTGATTGCTTGTGTCCTGATTATTAGAGAATATAAATCATTTTGAGATCGGCTTTGCTGAACCACCTGGCAGGAAGGTGATGATGGAAGCGTCTGTGTTGGGCCTCTCGTGGAAGTCCATCATGACCTGGGCCGTGCCCTGCCTGCTGTAGCAGCGCACGGTGGATCTGTAGCTGATGTCACCGCTGCGGTACACGGTAGCCGAGATCCGCCCCGAGTCCTCGTTGCCCACGTACACAGCATCGCGGAACTGCACCTTTGGCACTGGAACATTATTAAAGCCATAAATCAACATCAGAAATAGAGAGTAAACATCGTACATCACCGTGGTTAGCAGTTTCAAAGGAGCACATTTTTGATTAGAAACCCAGATTTCCACTCACGGTCGGAGACAGAATCGTTGATGAGGATGCTGGATTTGCTCGGCTCCCCGAGGACGCCGCTCATCGGCATCCGGAGAATCAGCTCAAACCTCTCCGGCCCCTCGAGCACCGGCTGGCCCAGGTCGTCCAGGATGGTCACACGGAAAGTCTGCATGGTGACCCCCGGGGCGAAGTCCAGATTCCGGCTGATCCCCACATAATCTACACCGGCTGCTCAACAACACAACACACTGCAGGTCAGGGTTGTGTTTCACAGGACAGATCAGGGAACAGTGGGCACAGCGCTTGATCTTATTCCGGCAGCACATGTTACTTCATAATTAATTTGTGAATGTCAGGCGGCGAGTGAGATGAAACGATATTCCCTGCATCGTTGGCAAAGTGATGCTTTCTTCCTCGTGGTCGATGGCCGTGAAGAGCTGGAATTTGTTGCGTGATTAAAGGAGCAATGCAAGAAACTGGATTTCTCCTCCGAGCGCAAACAGGTTATTCATTTGCCATTCTTTGAAGAGGCTGGGTATTGAGAGCTCACCCTTTGCCCGCAGGCCTTCTTCATGTACTTATGACCCAGTTATGTGTGTGTGAGTGTGGACTTGCATTTTGAACATGCTGCATACGATTAGATGCTGGTTATCTTTTTATTTTTTTACAATTATAATGCAGGAGGGGAGCAAGAGATGGTGTGAATCTCTGTAAAGGGTGTGTGTGTGTGTGTGTGGGGGGGGGGGTGGGGGGGTGGGGGGGACACACTGCCTGAGGGCGAGAAATAATGGAGGCTGCAGGGAAGGCTTGGGAAAGCAACTGGTCTTAAAGTCCAAAGCACTTACTGACGTGCAGAACAATCGGTAATGCATTCCTAAATCCCTGTCCTCACTCAGACCACCATTATCTTCACAACACCGTGTCTATCCGGGGCCTGACAGGAAAAAAAGCTGTGATTTCGCCTCCTAACCCCAAAAATAATGTTTACATTCCTCAGGTCATCCGCCCGACACCCGGCGTTAACGTCTCCTCGGACGTCTGAGTGACAGGGTGACACCTGACGCCTATTGTTGAGTCTAGAGCCAGAACCACCTGTCAGAGAGAGCTGCCGAGCACGGACACGTACCCTCGGCCGAGACGGGCTCCGTCTTCCTGGAGCGCACGGTGACGGTCCCCGCTTTGGACAGGTCGGTCCCCGTCCTCCACACCTGCACCTCCACGAAGCCGTCGCTCTCGTCCACGTGGTGGTCCGTGTTGCCAAAGTAGAAGACGGGCGCTGGGGAGAAAAAACAAGGGGAAAGAGTGAATAAGTGGATGTGATGCATAATCATCTTTTTTCCCCCCCGCCGTTTCACACAGGACGCTTTAGATGCTCGCTGTAATGGCTGAGTTAAATCGATAATGGCTGAAGAGATCATCTCTGATTACAGGAGAAATCGAGGGAACGTTTCCATCGAAAACAGCCACAGGTGGTAATTGTAGCCCTTAAACAACACTTTCTAACTTCCTGGGGTAACGTTTCACGGGAGGAGGGAGGTGGGGAGGGGGAGGGTTTCTACATCTGTGAGTTACATTTAAAAAAAAAAGAGCCGCGTCTCCTGGTTTTGTTGTGGAATGAGCGTGGAGGTGCTGACTGGGACGGTGATGGGTCTGAGCCGCAGACAGGAGGCCTGACAGGAGGTCTGGAGGATGTCGAGCTCAGCGTGCCAGCCCGGGCCTGCCTGACTGCAATTAGTGTTTCTATGAGGGCGAGATTCCACTGCAGCCAAACTCACCCACTGTTCTTCCATTTAACCCCTTCGTTACACACGTTCCCTCCGCACGGCGTACAACACGCTGCCTGTGAAGCGGTTGCTCGAGGGCTCAGACCTCCGTGTGCACTCTGCAGGGAGTCGCTCACACGCCTTCACAGCACGGAGCAGAATAAAAAAAGAAAAAAGGGCTGCAACCAAAACCAGAGAAGCAGTTTTGTTTATTTACAGACATTTTTCACATTCTCCTAATTGATCAAATACATCATTGTTACGACTATTAGGAACGAGCCGCTAGAGCTGTAAAAAAAATCTGCAGCTGTGACCAAATTATGAATAAATTATGAATAAATTAAGTAAATAGAGACAGCCATGGGAAGAGTTTGTGGTTTCCCTGACAACTAGCTTCAGAACAGCACTTAGCTGTTTCTCATCACGCAGTGGGAAGCAAGGAGGAAGAGAGAGAGAGAGAGGAAGAGAGAGAGAGAGAGGGAGAGAGAGAGAGAGGGAGAGGGAGCAGGGGGATGTTGAACTGAGCGATAAATTAATTCCACAAAACAAATACATAATGTAAGTGTGATGATGTGATTTAATAAAAACAAGAGCAGGAAGAAACAGTCCATCAGCGCGGCCAGGTGTAATTACTGATCATGGAAAAAAGAGTTTATTACTTTGCTCGGTATAATTAATCTTCCAAGTGATTTGCATCTTGGATCATGTTTTGATACAGTGTGCTATGTCAGAAAGTGTTTTATTATTTTATTATTAAAATATTACTATTGGGTGGACAAGATCTGAGAGGGGAAACAGACTTGTTGGGGAAAGCCTTGGGATGTTTCTATCAGGTGCAAGCAAAGGACGGAAAACTTTTATGCTTTAATCTGCCCTGAAAGCCGAGGCAGGACAATGAGCGCCGCATCAAGAGGCTTGCAGCTGCCAGAATCTTCTCTCCACCGGCGAAACCACACAAAGATGGTTTTGGCTGCCTGCACCGGGTCCCAGCAGAAGCGGTAATCAGATCTACTAGCCCGAGGTTGGCAGCCAGGAGCTCGGGCCCTGTTGTACTAGGCCGGTAATCAGATAAGGTCTGTGCAGCAGGCAAACGGTGAACTTCAAAGTGCTACGGCCCATTAACTGAAAGGTAAACCGCCGTGTCCTGGGCTCCGGCTGCCCGGCCGCCGCCGCAGCCTGCGCCAGCCACAAAGCACATCTAAGGTTTCCAGAATGCAAGTGGAGTTGATCCAGATTTAGATGTAAAACAATATGAGGTGTAAATACCCTCATTTTTTTAAAAAACTAAACAAAAAAATGGATATAACTTTAGATTTCCTCTCTACTGCTAGCTTCTTTTAACTTGTAAAATCTCTTCATACCTAAAATAAACTGTGAATAATAAAAGAATGTAAATATTGATTTTTAAAAATGCCACCCTGATTACTCCTTCTGGGAAATAAAAAATACATCACACGAGTCCTTAGAAAAACCCACCATATGTAAAGTTATGCATAAACAACAAAGCAAATGTCTGGACAGTTTCATATATGTGAACATGAGATACAAGTCGAGGCACAAGCAGAGACAGAGGCATCCCCGAGGGAACTGGTACACTCCCACTGACTGCTTGATTTCACTTGAACTTAGCCTGACATTCCCACAGTGCTAAGTGGCTTCTCTGGATGAGATTCAGCCGAGCCATCGCAAAAGGCTCCTGTGCTCTCTCTGTGTGCTCAACTAATTTGTCTCCAGCAGCAGAAGCCCGGCTCCATATTCATCACAATGTAATCTCCGACTAGAACCAGCTGAGACTCTGAGAAACACTGAATCGAGGATTACATTCTGCACCTTTGGGCTTCGGACATCTGTTTATATCAGAATGAACGTGAATCCAGGTGAACGGTAATGACAGGGTTATCGCCCACCTTTTTAAAACCGGCCTCATAATCATAACCTTCAGAACTGAAACGAAATTTACAAGGAGCTGACACACAAGACTGTAAATGCGCGAGTCGAGTCCTGCTGTACAAGAATCCTCATGTCCCCCGGCCCCCCCCAACCAAAACATCTTCCCCCCCCGGATGGAAGAGTCAATATCAAACAGCAATTACCTCTGCAAGAAAGAACAAGTTTCTCCGAACGCATCGCAGGCAGAAGCCCGAGCTCTCTTTTGCGAGGAAGTGGCCGTTTATGTGCAGATGGTTTGCCGCTGGGAAAATAAGCAGGTATCGAGCGAAAAGCAGCTGTTCGTGCATGTTACTGTAAAAAACGTCGGGACAGCTCGTGAACTTTACGGTCTTTTAATGCTGAACTGCTACATCGGAAGTTATGGCTCCGGTCGTGAGGAGAGAGACTGTCAGTCGCTGCACGGAGGTTGAGGAGAGGTGATTCTCAGCAGCAGCTCTGTACTGCAGTAGGTCTATATGTGTATTATATGGACATGTACTACAAATCCTCGTATATGTCTGAACACTGTGACGGACAGGTTGTGAGGACATTCTGGGAATGTGTCCTCTCACACTCTGGCCGACCCTCACTTTCTGTCACATTTAACATCTGAGTTACGCTTTAGTTTGAAGGTCATGGTTGGGATAAGGTTCATGTTTATCGAGGGCTCTCTCTATCATTTTAAAGGTCTCGACCTTCTGTGTAAAGAGCCCTGAGATAATATATATTATGATTTAAGGCTATACAAATAAAATGGTACTGGATTGAACGTGTATGGGTTCAGGATTTGGCCATTTACAATCTCTTAAAGCTGAGCTGCTGCAAGAATAAAAGTCTGATCATAATTCACGTCTCTGGTTTAAAAAGAAAAACTGTCAACATTTACAACAAGCTCGAGTAAAAAGTGGTTTTCAGCCGCAGCTCTGTGGTTTTGCATCTTTATTCAGTTGCAGGCTAGAATAGAATCATTTAAATGTTCTATTAGCAATGTAACACAAACCTTTTCCACAAGCTACTTTAATGTTTTTATTGACTTTTTCAATTCTTAACTCCTCTTGTTGTTTACCTCTTCCTTCATCATTGTGCCTTTTCTTGTTATTTGAACTTCATCTTTTTTTAATTGATTTTATTACGTTTTCTTTAGTTGTTTCTTGAATTATCTACATCTACATTGGAGAGTCTCCACATCCCCACCTTCCCTCATGTGATAAAGTCTCAAGATGAACCTTTAAAATCCCCATCGTGTCCCTTCTTCTGTTGAGTGGTTCACCTCTTCATAGAATTACCTCCACCAAGGGCCGACAGTCATATATGTCATATCTTGCAACGTTAAAGACGGGCCAAGAAAGAACTCATTACATTTTGGCGTAGGTCTGAACAAAGGGACGGATTCGTGCCAAACCTCAATGGGCTCTTTCCTGGCCCGTGTCTCAAGTTCCACTGAAATACACTCAAACAAACAAACAAACAAACTATTGGGGCCAAAACAACATAACCTCCTCTGTAATTAATCTCATGAGCACCAAGCAGGTGACAGACAATCCACCGGACGCGTGTCGTTTGAGGGCATTTGCTCTGTTTGGCCTCCTGGCTGTCTGCCCTTGTGTCTGAGTCAGAGCCTGTTACCATGCAAGGGTTCACACCATCCCCACCGAGATCCGCTCTCTGCTGAACAGACAACCAGCACAACCAGCAGGGCTCCACAGAGCAGCGAGCAGACAGAGATCCCTGACCACCTTCGCACCCGTGTGGACTGAGAATGTGCTTTAGCTGCAGGGTCGAGCTCAAGGCACCGAGGACTGAATCCTGCACGGATCTGCGTGACTGCCCTGTAAATATTCAAACCCTCCTCCATCTTGATGCTCTCAGGCGACATGTCGGTAACAGCTTCTTTACTTGTTTTCACAATCCAGCGATAGCATCTCGGGAGGTGATATGAGACGTGTTCGAGACGATAGAAACGTGTTATCGCTCAAAGGATCTCACATTTAACTCTGTCTGAGGAGGCGTGTCAAAACCGTGTCTCCCATGAATTATTTAGACTGTTGCAGGCGTCTCGGTGGTTTGGTTCATAATCATGCAAAACATTTTTGACACTTCTCATAATAATAAAAGAGGCTCTCTAAATTGGCGCTTTGCTCCGTTGCTGCATTGTAGAGCCGGATCTGCACCAAGAGTTTTCTCTCTTCGCCCGTAACCACATCCCTCCGAGTAGTTTTTTGCACAATCCTAACTATTCCTGTAAAAAGTATGAAAACAAAACTGCTTTGGTAATATTGAGTTTTGCAAACATTCGGTCCAGATCCTCTTATGTCTTCATCAATAGAAGTGTACTCATTAGATCACACTTCCACGGATCAATACAGGAGATTAACAACTGCATTCAAAGACCAAATAAATGGCAAAAGAATCTTTTGTTGCCCCGCGGACCCGATTGTGTGTCACATCGATTGCCAACAAATTTCCTCCACAGGCATAAACATCGGCTCCGTGCAGGAGACTGCTGGTGTTCACTGAAAACAAAGCTAATTTTAACTGTGCTCCTTATCTGCCGGGTGAAGGTGCGTTAATTAGTGAAGTTGAAAGAAGTTTCTTTTTTGTCAGAAAGAAGAAAAACACTCCTCCTCTTCCACGCCACTGGTCTTCACACCTGATTACTTCTTGAGGAAACTTATAAACAATCTTAATTTAGAAGCACGTTAATTGTCAGATTCGGATCCGAACCTTGACGGGAACAACGAGCTGCAGCTCCGACTGCACTCGTGTGGTTTCTTCCTCCTTTCTTCTGTCTGAGCCGCTTTGATACATTTGTGCCCCGTGGCTTCTAATTTCATCTCATTGTGCTGCCCTGGCTTGTTTTGAAAGGAAGTTGTCTACGTGACGCATTTCTGCTTGTATCAGTAATGTGTTTCTGAGAGGTAGGAACCGACAGGAGCTTTGGCCAGGCGGCGACTTCTTTGTCCCGTGTACAGGACCCGGTGGACGGCTACATGAGCGATGACAAGATGGATGTGGTGCACGCATTTACCCCCCCCACATATACTGGAGCGGAGTCGGAGGAAAGAAGTGAGAATTACTTACCTAAATTTAATCCCCAGCCAGGCTAGGTGCACTGAAAGGGGGAATGAATCTAATGCTGCCTTTCTGCTCCCGCAGACAGCAGATTGGTCTTGCTCTGCTTGCCTCAGAGCTATTTACCATCTATTTCACCTTCAGTGCTCAAGTCATTTCGTTATCACCTCCTTCAGGGGGAATATGAAGGTTTGACACTACCTTATTTCTCCCCACTCTTCGTGTCCATTAATTCAGCGGACGGGAGCAACCGAAACACCTCCAGCACCAAAATCCAAATTATACTGCGGAGGTGTTGCCGCACAAACTTTGCGTATTTTGTATTTTTAATGCACGTGTGAGTGTGTGTGTGTGTGTTCAGGCAATCAATCTGATGTCATGCACTTGTGTCTTTATAATAAGCAGCCAGCTTGTCAGACGATAGCTGCAGGCTCAGTTTCTCTCCGTGTCACACTTAACGTCTAAACAGCGAGAATCAGAGTTTGAGAAAAACAAGGAGCAAACACAGCGAGAGGATGTTTCCAGACACGGCGGCTGCGTTCTGCTCCCTGCACCCGGTGCAACCGCGTGAGTCAGAGCCGCTCGCTGAAAACCGATATGCACAAGAAGATTTTGATTGACACTCAGCCACGCTAACAAAGACCGAGGCAAAGAAAACATGATTACAGATAAAGCGTGAATAAACCCCGGGTGCAGACTGCAAACACTGGTTGTCAATGTGAAGCCTGTGATTCACCGAGCCTTCCTTTTCTCCTGTGTGTGTGTGATAATACACTAAGGACCTCTAATGTAGACGAGGGCCTGCCGCGAGGTGTTCAATCTTTAAAGCAAAAAATGTTCTTGGTGTATTTTTAAATTAATTGACTTTTTCAAAGCTACAGTCACAGTTTATAATAGCTGAGATACGACGGCACACTGGCTCATTGTGAAGCAGAGGCAATCATAAAATAAGAGTTTGAGCTTTAATGCACTAACATGAAAATGCTGTTTATTGCTTGAAGGGAAACTGTGCCCAACAAGAACAAAGTACACAGAGGACACTAGTTAAAGCATTAATGCTTTGCCTTTGACTTTCTAAAAGTACTTGTAAAGCAAACGTCTTATTCTGTGTAAGAATATTTAACTGCTTGTTTTTCCAACATATTTACATCTCATCTTAAGTTCAGGCTTCATCCAAACCTTAAATCAGTGTATTAGTGGGTTACTAGGTTAATTACAGAAAATAATATGAACGAGATTTCTTTTCGAGGTGGAACCGTTACTGACGGTAAGTGTTCTCAGATTTTCTCCTTCGTCTTTGGCAGTCGTGTCGTGACTAAGGCGAACCAACCAGGAAGGGAACGTGTCCAAACAGCAGATGACGAACCAAAACGCATCCCTGGAGATTTCTGGCACTGACGGTGCCAGCGGAGCTTTCCAAACTTCTCTGTTTTCGTCTCCACAGTGATAAGTATTCTAACTAAAATGCAGTAGAGTGAATGGAACCTTCGATGATTCAACAGTTTAATCCATGAATCAATGATATTTAGCTCTATATGGCAGAGAAGAGAAGTGCATGACCTGTTACAGCCTCTGTTTGAATTACCTCAGTGGCAAATCACTTAAATATGAACCTTGACTGCTGCTATGCATCCTATGAAAACCTGTGTGTCTGGGCAGCTGCTGCAGAGCAGGGCAGGTTTGGAGTAAACACCCGGGAGCACGAGGTCGAAAGGCCCCGCGCTCACACTCAGGTTACACCGGACGCTGCTACAGGCCAGAAACATTCCAAGCACGTAACCTCCTCCACTTCCACGAGCAGGTCAAACAAATCCACTTGAAGTGTGTCGGACTCTATTCCCAAATAACCTGTTACACAGACTGAAAACCGCTGCTGCAGGAGCCTCCGGCACAGGAGCTCTTTACCCATTAACCTGCGGCACATGGACGTGAACTTGATCGTGTTCAGAGGTGCTATGGAATATAGAGTAATATATTTATAGAGTATTTCCATGCTGCAAAAACACAGAGAATGTTCCTTCCCTCGTGGGATTATTTCAGAAACAGCAGGACTAACGTCACTGATAAAAAAAACAAAACACATTTCATTTATTTGAGCTTAGATTGTTATTAGCCAGCTGAATGAGCACTACACTGTGTTAATGATGTTTCTGTGCATTCTGGGACGTTTTCCACAGCAGGCGCAGCACTGAGAAAAAGGAGGGGACTCCTACCAGAGCAAACTGAGTCACTTGAGCAGGTGGAGAAGATTAAAAGAAATGCCAATGAAGTTCATTTACTTCAGCTACGTGCACACTACTCATTTCCCAAAAGTCTTGGTTTCCCGACGTCTTGAAATAGATAACAGGATACTAAATTGAATAGCGCATCTCCCCCCCCACCCCACCCCAACCCCCCAGTTATCTACTTCCAGCGCGTTTCGGTTCAATAAAAATAAATAAAAACATTTCCACTATCAGTTTCCACAGGTCCAGTGACGCCTGCCTGCGATCACACAGTCTCGACTTCACAGCGGTGCTTCCGGAGATAGTGAGAGCGATAGGGAACTGAGGAATGGCCGTCAGGTGTTGGGGAACAAAGAGGCGTCGGGAGAATATGGGAGACTATCAGCCCTCCAGTCTGAGCCTGCAGATATGAGATAAAGGCTTCGCCTCCGGGAGGGAGGCTCGCACACTCAGACGTTTTCTCCCCGAGACATTGGTAGACAAGCACAAACACACACACCGCACGAGAGAAACAAAAAGAAGAAGAAATTCAAACACACAGCGGAGATGCACACCGACATGTTTCCTGTCTGTCTGCCCACCTGTCTGTACCTGTCCCTGCGTCTCTCTCTCTCTCTGCATGGATCTATGCAGCTGAAGACGACGCCTGCACCAAACTTTCTCAAGTTTCATTTTCCTCTTCCGTCAGAGGGCTCATCCGTTACACATATTAAATATGAGGTTGCACAACAAACTGCAACACCTCAAACTAAAGCAGATAAAAGCCCAGGAAGCAAATTCATGCTTTTATTCAGAACTGAATTAACAATTAGAAATGAATGGAAAAGGTTCAAAAACGTGTCTCTTAAGGGCAGAAAGTGATTTACAACTCGAGGCATTTTATCTTCTTGTACTTGCACAGTACATTTCACTCTGTATCTTCTCCCACGTTGCACCTAAGACCTGTGAAACGCAAACCTACCGTCGTCTGCATCGGGGATGATTGTAATTGTGGCTTCGGGAAACTCGGAGCCCAGACGTCCTCCCATGGGCAGGCTGAGGCTGACGATGAAGCTCTCCTCCTCTTCGTACAGGGAGTCGTCGATGATCACCACCCGGCAGGACTTCTCCACCTCGCCTTTGTCGAAGCGCAGGATGCTGTGGTGGTCCTCGGGCCGGGAGATGTAGTCGGAGTAGGAGAGCACCTTGGTGGGGACGGTGCCCGTGGCCGAGACTGAGAAAAAACGGAATGACAGAAAGATGATCCCAAATGTGCCACATCAGAATATTCACATAACCAGACAGACAAATTGCACACATTGATATCTGTCCCATAGATATATCAGGTTAGAATAGTTTTTTACTGGGAAACTGGTAAAAAATGAAAGAAAAGGGTTTCTTGAAATGTTTAAAGACCAAATCCGCTCCAACAATTTAATTGGTTCTTTCTTGGTCTGTGTCCCATCCTCAAATTTCATGGAAATCAGTTCGGTAGTTTCGGCGCAATTCAGTTAAAAAACAAACAAATCAATGGAAAGAAGCAAGAATATAAGATCCTTGCAGAGGAGGTAAAAATCAACATAGAAATATGATTTTCTTTTTCCCTGATATTGTTTTTTTTTTTCAATTTACATGAACTACTTTAGTAGCCTGGAAAACACTTTCTTCTTGTCTTTCTGATTAATGGAAGAATACGTCTGTACAGCATCCGTTCCTTTTCAAATCTGCTTTAAGAAAAGAGCGACCTTCGCTTCCTGCTGCATTTCATCTTCCACAGAAACGTTTCATCCAACATGGATCTCGATGAGGTCGCTGTCTTTGCACTTCCATTTTTCAAGGTGATATCCGGTGACAATCAAGGCGGCGGTGAGACCAGCTTATGGTTCCTTTCATCTCATATCTGAGGCATCCATTAACTCGCCTCGCTTCCACCTCGGATGTGCTAGAAGCCTTTCAAACGCTGTGCAGTGCAAAACGAGCGTGAGAGCCATTAGCCGTTCTTCATTTTGACCATTTCCCTTTCCCCATCTGCTGCTCCGCCACGTGGTGGAGGGATGAGTGATAAGCATTCAGTCCAGATGAGGAGGAGGAGGTACAAGAACACGAGCCATTCCCCCGAGAGACACGCTCATATTTCTAGTCCAGGAGTTTGTCGTTGACATTTCCCCATTAGGCTTGTTCCCGTGTTACCTTGCTGAGTGTAGCAGATGACCATGAGCTCCTGAGTGACGTCCCCGCTGCGGCGCACTGGGACCAGCAGCTCGCCGATGTCCTCCTCGATGTTGTAAACAGCCGAGGGGAAGAACACCGTTGATTCTGCGGGGGGGGGGGGGGGGGGGGAGAAAACAAAATCAAACATCCACACACATGAGATCCTGATTGTGATATGAGGTGTTGTGTTATCAGAGCGGTGTACTTTTATTGTCGAGGCTTATCTCGACAACATCAAACCATGTGTGACATTATTTACATCAAAAAAGGCTCTAATGCACAGGTTTGCATTACAGCTCTGCAGATAGCGCCTCCGTCACGTTTTATCAAACCCCCCCCCCCGTCTGCTGTTTATTTATCTGCAGCAGATATTGCAGCTTAGAGTCGGCTTATGCAGTGTGACCCCCGGAGACGGGGCTGGTTATTGACCTGATCGACCTCATCTCAGGGGGAGAGCTGTCGGGAATCGTTCTGTAGAGGAGCTGCATTCAATTCAAATTCAGAGACGTCCCAGACAGAGAAGGTTTCCTCGAGGTTCAGAACATCATTATGTCTCCACCGTGTTATGATTCAGGGCAATATATATTGAAATCTACTGTGAGCTTTCACATTGAAGTGTACCGATTTTAAACGAGCACTCTGATAAATGATAAATGTGCTTCTCTCACGGGAAGTCAAAACTGAAGAAACACAAAGAGGAAGGTTTTGTATTTAAACGAGCATCTTGAAATAAAGTGTTTAATAAGAAAGAATTAAATAAAAGGTGTAAATTAAATTTTTCCTAACTGGACTTTACCCAGAATTTGTTTTTCACACACGCACAACACAGCGGGAGGCTCTCTGCACGGACACGTTCACAACAGCATCAAATCCTCCGGAGCAGCCGGGCGCAGCAGGCAGAGGCAGGAAGTTTTAACTCCGCCGTGGAGATCACGTGATTTTCTTGACAACACAAAGACGCCAGAAACTGTCTTGACACATTTGTCTGTGTCTTCCACGTGTGTTTGTCAACGCTTTTTCCCCGGGAGTTGTGTCTTTCATACCGCCATCAACCTCCCTCCCCCCATTTCCTGCTTTTTTATTGCTTGCTGGAAGATTGAATAGGCAAGTGTCATCATATAAGAGGCTGTACAATTATCTTTTAATCATCTAAATTTCTCTTTTCAGAGCACGCCATGTGAAGTTACTTTTTCTCCGACTCACGGATGTGATTGGCCGAGTGGCGTCACGTGGCCAATCAGTCTGTGTGTCTAGTTCCTGGTCTGCCAATTAGTGACCTCTGCTTCAGGGAATTAGAGGAAAATAACAAGGACAAAATTGACTGTGTCACACGCTCAGTTTCAGTTAAGAAGCCTGCTGTTGGTTGCCAGCATTAATTGAAGGAATAAAATATGAAGGTGTGTTTGCTCTATTTGGAAGCAGGAACACGTTGAAGCATTTTGTCTCTTTTACTGAGCGGGGCTTCTGGCAGCTCTCCATCTCTTTGTCTCCCTCTCTCACTCCGAGCTCGAGAGAGAATGAGGTCTCGTAGCATTTCAGCCATGAAATCCACAGAGCTTAGACAGAGGCCTTGTATCCTGCTCACTGAGCATCATGGTCACCCCCACATTAAAAAGGTGCTGCTGAGTCAAAAGGAAAACGACCTGCACCCTTTTCCTCCCAAGGACCATGCGGACAATCTGCTGTCGTCAATCCGAGCCACTTGAGTTCGTCTGAAATCATTTATTTTACAGCGTCTCTTTTTTATTTATTTTCTACAGTGGCCGCCCTCGGGCTCCATCATATTTCCTCTGCTCTCGGTGAGAAGTGAACAAGAAGTAAAATAATACATTTTCACGAGCCGTCAGCGTTTGTTTTGACCTTGAGAGGCCGAGACGCACGGAAAAAAAACTCTGCAAACCACAAACAGCACAATGACGCGGTGCAGAAGTACGGCTGCCGGAGTTCAAGGTGCGAGAGACGGAAATAGGATTTCACATCTCGTGGAGAGATAGCTGCCAGTTCTGTTGATTGCCCTCCAGAGACGGATGTTTTGTGAAACAAAGCTGCAACTTAACATTATAATTAGCATAAAGTGTTGCCAGCAAATTTCATCCTTTGCACCCAATGAAGCCCGATGGGATGAGGATAAGAAGCATCTCCCCTTTTTTATATTATGCAGCTCTGAATCTCAGCTCCACATTTTAAACGATGCTTCGATTTGCATCATAATCATTTCAAATGCAAGGGAGGTCATCCTCATCCCTTTGACCTTGTTTATCTATTCATGTGGCGAGAGCTTGTCCCTCTTTATTTTTTATCGAGCAATTTTCATAATCAACCTGGGCTCTTGGTGTTCAGTCTTCATGTGAATTGATATTGTGTTCAAATGACTCCCTGTTCTTCCCTCTTCTATCCGTCTTCCTGAGCAGCATTTCACAAGTCGACGCTCGAAAACATGAATACAGCCGAAATGAAAGTTTGAAGGCTTCCTGGCCCCTAACTGAGATCGCTGCTGTGAGAGAGAGATTTACCTTTAGACACTCTGCACTACTATTCATTCTTTCCCCGGAAAATGCATTGCCTTTTCTTTCCATTTATTGATTTTTCATGTTCTAACCCACAGAGAAGGGCATGTACTGTGTTATTTCACTGAAAATGTCCTGCTGTCAAACTCTATTATAGCTCTAAGACCCAAGAGTGTTGCATTGTTAAGCAACAACCCCCCCCCCCCTCCCTGCCAAAGAAAGGAAAAACGCAGGGTATATATACATTGCAGTATTTGCTTTAAGTTTAACCTACAAGAAATATATATATTCTCAGAAAAAACTTCCACTATTCCAATATTAAATACTAGAATTAGTCCACATTTGATTAAATCTCAATTAGTCTCTATTACTCACCATCATCAGGATCAAGGATCTCCACAGTCGCAGCCTCGGGGAACTCCAGGGCGGCCATCACCGGCTCGGAGAGGAGGATCTGGAAGGTCTCGGACACTTCGTACTCGCTGTCCGACAGGATGCGGACCCTCCAGGTGGCCGTGGTCTGACCCGGGTTGAACTGAACCTGTTTTTGAGACTTGCCCCGGAAATCTTTGTCCTTCTCTGCCGTGCCATCCTTTGTGCCGATACCTGAGGGAGGACATGGGGGGGAAATGGGTTGTTATCATAATCAGGTGGCATCTGCAGAGCCCAATAAATCAGGATTCACCTTTGTCCTTTTCTGGCACTGGCAACCTTATATATTAAAAAATTGTCTTTGACGTGTTGGATTCTATTATTCTCTGTAACCATGAATTGTGAATAGTGGTATGATATTATCAATAAATATGGTTAAAGGAGACATATTATCAGTTTTTCTTGGGTGGGTCTTAAAGAGGCAGGAGATAAAACCTGGACTCTTTGAAATAGGAGCCTACTCAGTGCATAAGGAAAGAGATGAGTCTTAAATCTTTCTCTAGTTATGACACAAATTGAAGTTATATACCTTAATTTGATGTCTCGATTAAGCTACTGTTTTTCAAAAGGAAGGTCCACACACTAGTTGGTGTAACTCCTCAATAGCTGCCTTTGTTCGGGATTCAGTTTCCCAGTGTTTGAAGCGACCATGGTGGGAATAAAGCCAATTATCCCTCACGTCAGCCTGGTTTCTGGAGAAGCGGATGGAGGGTGACTTGTGTTGTCTGACCTTCAGCATGTGAGCTGTTTGATGGAGCTTACAGCCACTATAGCAGTGATACTGGCAGGATTCCTGGGGAGAGGGAGCACTGAAGCCAGTGAAATGTCACAAAGCCTCTCCATTGTTTTTGCTAACTGGTCACACAACACACAGCAGGGGGTCTGGCAGTAGATATAAAGAACATGGCTACACACCCCATGTCCATGCAGCAGGCTGCCACAAATAAAAATACTTGGAATTAAGCGATAAAGGGAGCAGTGGCGTGACAGGAACTCATTTTTCTTCAGAAACACAAAGAAGAGAAAAACCTGAAATATCATCTCAAGTCAACCCACGAGATCTTCAAAAGACCTCAGATTAAGGAATGCATGAGTTTCGGGTTTTTTAAGAAAAATTGCAATTCTATTCTTTGATGGGAATAAAAAGTGGGCTTTGAAATGCAAGCACAGGCAGAAGGAAACGGCCCCGGCACAAATGTGCTGAGATAAAGTGGTCAAGCTCGGGAGGCTTGGAGCTTGGAAAATCAGCCGCCTTCAAAGAGCTGCTCAGTGAGTATGATTTCCTCCCAACTCCGTCTACTGAGCAGCGCTGGGATTGGATGGCCCGGATCACAGGGGCAACTCTGAGGCATTGTGGCAGGTGCGCTCTTTGTAGGATCCATGACCGGTGAAGCAGCATTCCACCAGTGGGCCCCTGTGTCCCTCAGGCTGGGTTTAGGGAAGAGGAACTATCCACTGGCCTGGGATCAGTCGTGATCTCATCGCAGCACTGAGGCAGATGGGTGGCTTGAAATGTCAGGCTGCTCTGGTGGCCTATTTATTCTGGTTAATCAAAATGGTTCTTTTGATGCCTAAAGCCTTGTTGCAGAAGGGGAAGGGGCAAACTCAAAATAATCACTGTGACAAAGTGTTGAAGGAAGCAAAACTTAGGGAGACAAAATATTGGTTGTTAGTTTTGTACATAAATATTAGTTTTTAGAAGGAGGTCTGATAAAAGTATATCTCCAAAATCATTCCCTCTTGGGTAATCATGATTCTAACTTTCTTTTTTGGAACTCCCTCGAAAACAAGATGATACATCTCATGATGATAGCTCCAGTTAGATAAGAGTGAGGGGTTAGATTTCTTGAGATTTAATAAGATTGTGTGTGATTCACTAAATTTGGCAAAAAGAAGGTTCCAAGTTGAATCCATATTTGGCCTGGGTCTTGTTTTGATGGGTTTCCTCCCACAGTCCAAAGACACACAGATTGGGGTTAGATTATTTGGAGACACTAATGTGAGTGTGAATGGATGTTATTCTGTGTATAGCGGCCCTGTGACACACTGGTGACCTTTCCAGGGTGAACCTGGCCTCTCGCCACATTGTCAAATAGACATTAATGGGATAGCCCAACAAAAACAGTTTTCTGTTCAATCTGCAAATGTTCAAATAAAAAAGAAGAAATATTTCCACAGCGAGAACCGAACAGATAGTGCATCAATGATCAAATATATTCAGCCTCTGTGCATAAACATGTATTTGCTTACTGTTCAAAAGAAATGCACGACATAAATGGTTCCACCACTCTGGCGTTTAGAGAGAGAAACTTTATCGCTGTGCTACTTCCGAGGCAGAATGTTCCCGCCTCGGAAGAAGAAAGCAGAATAACACTTTTCTTTGTGAGGTTTCCATCATGGAGGAGCCCATCACCCTCCCTCATTCATTATCAGCCCCTCGCCCCTTCATGCTGCCTCGATCGAAAGGAAACTGCCCTGAGGGAAAAAAAACGATCGTTTGGACTCAAAAGAACGCAACAGCGACTTTGGACATTTTGAAAAAGGCAGGCGGATTTTGTTTTCTGGGCACCGAACGTCGAGTGTAAATTCAAAGGAGCGCTCCTTTCATTTATAATGCAACCATTAATAAAATAGTAGCAATGCTGCAGAGAATCAAAACAAGAGATAATATTCAAGAGATATACTGTTTCTTGTTTAATATTAATTCGCAGAGCCATCACTGCGAGGTCGTCACACAGGAAAAATACTTTTCCATTTTCTTTTGTTCTTGCTCCTCATCAACATAAACAACAAAATAAAAGCATATTCCTGTTCTCAAAGTTGTTTACTTTTTACTGTTATCTGCAGCTACACCTGCCTGCAGAGCAATAGATGAAGATCTGCCTCTGGATGTGTATTTTCTTTTCACTGAGTAGATTCCCTGTGCAGTGTGAGGCGCTCTAAAGGTCAGCAGAATCTGCATATCACCTCAGAGATATTTCATTAGCCCGAAGCCCAGGGGCATATAGAGCTAGAGACGACAGTACAGTTTATATTCTATGGGATTTGACCTTTAAAATTGGTCCATTTTAATCACTCCTCATCTACATAGACGGAATAAATGAAAGCACTAAAAAAGGCCATTTGGGCCAGTAGTAAAAATTCCTTCCACCCATAAATGCTCGGCTAGTTTTTTTAACAGTACGAACAGGTATTGTTCATTTAGTTCCAGCCAGTAAACTGCCTCAGCTAACATTTTGAGTGGCGTCGTTCGGTGGCCACCAACCTCAGGCGACCTCTCTCCTGAGCACACGGACTCCCCGAGGGAATCGTCAGTGCTATTGTGTGATTGGAATGTAAACAATGGCCGAGAGGAGGGAGGGGTGAAGGGTCGCGACCTGTGTCACCCTGAAGGGTGTCTGGGCCATCCTTAGAATTGCGCCAAAATATATGAAGAGTGTGATGCATGTCGACGAGTCCTTGCTGCGGGGGGGGGTTCGTCGATCAATATGTCGGACCTCAGGCACCGAGATAAAAAGGACTGGAAAGAATTCCAAACAACATCTTCTGAGGAGGAGTTGGTTTTCATCCCCTTTGTTTGTTTCTTTATCTGAACATCAGCCATGAGGACACATGAAAAGAATCAACAGAGTCACTCAAGTGTGGTGTTTAGTTAAGAGCAAAGTTTAACACGTTACAACATCAACATATAAACATTGGTCTATATCCTACATTTTTTCATTGCAAAAGCTTTTTCGGGCAAGTTACCACTTATATACTCTGTTGATAGCCCCAGAAGCGACAATATCAGATCATCAGAGAACATTCCCCTGAAGGTCCCAGCAACCCGAGCAGAGCCGAGTAAATCCGCCTTTTACTTTCATGCATCTCATGCTTGAAAGGGGCTGCGCAATGTATTAAACTTGGATTCCTAACCCTCTCTTGGAATGTTTTAGAATCTTTTAAAATTAGTTTTCATAGAATATCTGCTTTTACTTTCTTTCTTTTTGGCTTTGACCCTTTAATTTTGATCCCATCTCAACCAGGCCACCCTGGCAGAAGAGCTTATGTATCTCAAATGGCATCTTCATGTTTAACTATGGGCTAAATAGAAACATTTTCAAACGTTTCATTTCTTCTTATTTATTTTTTATTTCAATTAAACTAGTATAATACTTTAATATATAACTCATTAAATATGTATTGCATTCATTCATTTACTATTTTTGTTGCAGATCAGAACCTAGATTAAAATCAACCTTTTTTCAGAAATCAAATCTAAATCTTTCATGCTCTCTAGTAGCTTTGAATAATGAACTGTGGCTCGCCTTGTAATGAATCAGTACTGTTATCGTAGTCAGAGGTTGTGTTCACTTACTAACGAATGAAGTTTCCCCCAGGTAGCCTCGCCGCCGCAGCACCACCTCCAGGAACTTGACCTCTTCATCCACCACGTAGCTCTGCTTCTCTAAAGAGATCCACGCCCAGTTCAGACGGAACTGCTGGTGCTTCAGCTTGTTGCCTCCTGCAGATAAAACACGATTAGAGGGAAGTCAACCTCTGATGTCTCGCCAGCACTCATCACACGGTTCAAAAAGAAAACAAAGACGAGAAGAGTCAAATGAAAAAATACCCCTTATTAGCACGATTTGGATACCTGCAGGACTTGACTTCACTCAGAGGGAGGGATGAGGGATGTGCTGCCCTTATGCAAAAGAAATAGGGTCCGTGCATTCTAATTGCTTCATTTCTAATTAAGATGAAAGGTGTCTGTTTCCTGTCTGAACTGGATTATTTTATCTTTTGCTTTTGAAGTTGGATTCAAAGGCTGGAGCTACAGTACTAGAGGGCATTACAGCTGCAATTTGACCATAAAGACTCAAAGCAGACACACACATACACACACACAAACAGGAATCACACGAAATGTGTAACGATGTGCGCGCAGTGACTAATTCATAAATCAATCCTCACTTTTGCGTTGCAGTTTCTTGCATACCGGCTAGCAGTCTGAATCATATTTCCCTCGTGAGAAAAGAAAGTTCAAGACAGAAAATAACCCCCGAGGCTGTGAAAGAAAGGCTGGAGGAGGACGATCGACCTTGGCGAGAACTTGACGGTGAGTCAGATAATCCGCACAGCACCGAGACATTTACACATAAGCTTCTGGACATCTTCTCTGAATATGTAGCTGCAGGTGGTCCAAGATAACATGTGAGGAAGTGAGGCTTGGACCCGGCAATGACCAGCATCTCTTGAAAGAAAGGTCGAGTCAGTCGAATGAGGCACAGCAGCAGGACACATCCCTGAGTCTGCTGAGCATCAATAACCCAATGTCCAAGGGGACCAATCCAGGCAGAACATCTGATCTCAAACCCCCCCACCGGGCACAGACTGCTACAAAGAAGAAGATGCAAGGACACGGACCACAATTGAAGTGGCCAAAGTCGAGCTACAAAGATGAGTGGGCAAAAGTCAATACAGAGCAAAGTGAAGTTCTGGGGGGGGGGGGGGGGGGGGGGGGGGGGGCTCAGCAGATTCGAAAAGCTGGAAAAGACTGAGTGACCTGATGTACAGCTAGGCAGAAGAAAAGTTTGATGAAAGGAAAATGAAGTGAGGAAGAAATAAACATCGCCCCCTGTGAAGTATGGAAAGCAACATGAAGCTGAACATCTTGTTAGGGACAGAAGGGTCTTGAAGAAAGAGAGGAGGGCGGCAGGAGAGAGAGAGCGGGTATCATCCTTCAAAAAGATATAAAAGCTTTCCTGGCAACACAGCAGAGGACAAAAAAACTTCACACACAAAAGGGAGAGGAGGGCACAAACATCTTTTTACTAGGAAGCTTTTAGATGTTTGAAAAGACTTCTCAAAAGGAAGAAAAGACAGGATTTCTTTAAAATGTGGATGAGGGAGGTTTACGACGACCTGAAAGTAACACACCAATGATGAGAGGCAGGAGCGGAGTCATACCTCCAGATGTGCCAGCCATCCTTCAACCAGAGCACTGCAGATATCCTGAGATGGCTCTAGGAACTACCGAAGGTGGTATTGGAGAGATAAACTATTGTGAAGGCCTGGGGGGAAACTAACCCAGAAGAAAAAAGAGGCCTCATACATTGATCCTGTCGGCAAAAATCAGTCTCTTTAATGTGGTTGGAAAGATCTTCCTTCCATCCAGAACTTTAACACTTCTTCATAATAACATCAGAGATCTCAAACCTGGTTTTTAGCTCTGTTGCTAAAATTAAGAGCTGTGTGCAGTCCGATTTGCGGCACTATTTACCATGTGGATGCTAGCGCTATTGTCCATAAAGTTGTTACTGTCCATGCAGACATTAAGACCTACAGCTACAGTTCTGATTGCACTGTACCTGCATGCATGGAGCTCGGAAGACTTCTCTCAAAGCCTTTAGTCTGTGAGCCTGTCGCCTGAAATCTATTGTGCATGACAGCAATGTTTGTGTTGAATGAATTTTGAGAAATGTTGCACAGAAAGTAAAACATAATTCCCATTAATTTGGATCCACTCCAACATTGTATTGGTTCTTTCCTGGCACGTACCAGATCCCTCCAGTAGTAGCACAATCCTGCTAACAGAAAGACAACTAAAACGAAAACACAAACTCCTGGGCGATTGTAACCGAACGTTATTTGCAGAATGATGTTACACTGTGCTGCTTTGCTTGCTAAAAACACACAAGCAAGATGGGGCTCCAGATTCCAACTGCTAAAAAAGGCAGGAAGAGAACAGCACGTCTTCTTCTTCTTCGACCTAACCAACGCTTTTGGCTCCATCAAACACTTCCTCCTCCAGACAGCCTTTCATTTCTTCCATGTGCCAACAACCATGACTACCTCGAGTGCTAATTATTGTTGGGGATAGTTACAACATGTCTTGGGAGCTTGAGTGGTTCTTAAAAAAAAATCTGCATGCATCCACCACACTGCACTTAGAAAGTTGTCGCCTGCTGCTGGGAAGGATGTTGAGATCCAGATGACTGCCATTAAACATCTGGCGCTCGTGAAAGTGGTGAAATAACAGTGAAATTGCCAGAAGGGTGCAGGTGCTTTGTTCCGTGCTTTTAGAGTCGCTGCTGTCGCTTGTGTTAGGCATGACTCAGAGGCTTGTACGCCCCCCCCCCCCCCCCGGTTGTTAAGGTCAGTAAGTCTGTCACGTCCATCCAGCCAATCCTGTGTCCATTTCCTTCCTCAACGGTAACGCTGACACATTCACCACGTGTATTTTGTTAAGTGTGAGGGTGCATGCATTTATGAGTTTGCGTGACTGTGTGTGCGTGCATGTGAAATGTTCTCTGCACCTGTTCAGGACTCTTCCCTTCGGTGTAATAGTGTGAATAGATCCTCACACAGAGTAAAATCGGGCCCTAGTGCAACTCGTGTTGATGCCTTTTGACAAAATGTTGCCATATCTGAGATAAAAAGACAAAATGTGCAGCACAATGAAGACGATCAGCAGATCAATTGAATTGTTTAGCTGGGGACATGGAGGACTTTACGTTGGGAAGACCAATAATTTTAAAAAATGCTTAAGAAATATACCTTTCCTTAATTTATCTTTATTGCAAAAGTGAATTCTGTATAACCTGGTGAAACCGATAAAAGGTACAAATCTACTATTGATCAAAACGTCTAGCTGGAATCTGTTTCCTCCATTAGTGCTCTTTTCTTTATTCCAAAGCCGTTTCTACCGATGCCAAAGTACATCAAGTGTAAAATATTTTGTTTGGTGTTTTGCCAAAAATCGCACCACTTACAGTATGGAAATATCGTAAAGTGAAAGCACTGAATAAATCACAAGCTCAGCAGGAGAGGAAAGGTTTACGGCATTAGGTTTGATATAGTGAAATAACAAACAAGCCTGATCTCTGCTGAACCCTTTGGAAAGCAGAGATTAACCTAATAAGATGGATGAAGAACAAACATTTCAAGGTAAAAACTTTTTTTGGCACAGCACAGCACTTTCCAAGTAGCAAACACTGCACATTTATAATTGGACTCGATAAACTTTCTAATTGTTGTATTTATTAAATAGCTACTTTGTCTGTAGCTTGTATATATCTCGACAACCGTTCATTTGATCAGCTTCACACTTTGCGTGTCTATTGTTCGGAAACGTGTTATATTTAGGACACACGATACATTAAATATTAATAACCAGACCTCTGACGGCAACGACAAACTGATTCTCCGGTTTGTTCTTCTGCATACTGAGCCAAGTTTCACCGAACTCTGAATAAACAGGCTAACAGCTGTTTGGAGGCCAGCAGTCGGTCGTTACTCGCCGCAGCTCAATTACTGCAGGTTCAGAAAGAAAGAAGGAAACCGAGGAAGACACCTGATTCCTCACAGGCAGGTTTGGAACAGGCACTGCAGCGGCTTTATCCGTTGGTAATGGAGACTCTGAAAAAGGTCTGAAGTGATGATTATAATAAGTTATACATTCTTGGGGTCTAAACCACAGTGTAGGATTTTTGTTCGCTTCCTGTGTGTTCCACATCAATCATCCGGGGACAGGTGACCTGTATATGACAGGACCTCCCCACTCCATTTGGATTAAAGCCAGCCGCTTGGCACGTATGCCACCGGTTAACACGCCATGTGTGATCTCTGAGTCGTGAAGGAGCCTGTCCTCCACTGAGGTAAAGGCAACAGAGACGCTCTGTGCAATATATAGGACTTCACACGTTGGCACGCACTTTGTAGGAGTTATAGCAAAGCAGATACACTTGATCTCAAGGATAATTTTTGAAAATTAACCAAATAGATCATAAGCATCTCGGGCAGAGACGGTTCCAGGATTGTTTATTGGTAGAATTTATCTTGAGTGCCTCTTGTGTTTTTAACTAATAACAGTAAAAGGTGACTTTGTAATATTCTTCTTATGGCAGAGAGGAAACAGCCCATGCATTAAACTAAGCCTCAGAGGCTGCTGTGCTTTTCAAGATGAATCACGTCAAACACCTGTTTGTCTTCAGCAGTACCCAAACAAAAAAAAAAGGTGGCTCTATCAATTATTTATTTTTCATATCCGGCAAGAGTGTGTCCCCAAACCTGACGCTTTCAGACATCAGGAAGAAAAAGGAAAAAAATCCATTTCACAGTTTACACAACAAGACATATAGTCCCCGCATCACTTGAGTAAATATTGAGTTCTGAGGCCGTAAAGTCGCGTTAAAGCTGTAGCGGTGCGTTCAGAGGGCTGAGGAGAGGAGGTGCTCAGTTCCAGAGGACCACTTCACTCCCCCAGATTTCTTTCTAATTAAGATAAGCAGGGGTTGGAGTATAAGTCCACTTCAAAGAGGCCCCAAGGAAAACACCAGAGTTAATCTTTAACCAGCCCTCGGAGCACTGAGAAAGAATTTAGTGAACAATATCAGTGTCTCTCATGTGCCGGTCTGTGCAGATACATATATTAAACAGTGAAATCATCATATTCCTCATAACAGGAACCTGGACTTCATGTTTTTATATTTCTTAATATATCTTTATTACTAAATCTTTGTCATAGTCTCATAATAAAAGGAGTCTTACAAAGTCCAACTCTAATCTTCTTCAGCCCTTCACAGATTTACCCTGTAGCGTCGGTCTCCAGCTCGGGCCGCTGCAGTTTCAACCACTTGACCGTAACCAGCCTCGTCCATTAACCTTTTCACACACAAACCCATGTTCCAGTTCACGTAGCAAAACACCCAGTTCCCTCCGCTCGCATACTGGATGTGTGATGACGGACAGAAAGCTTTTGAGAGAGGCCAAGAAATGTGAGGGGCCGAACCGTGCCAACTTGGTGCCCCTGTCTCCTCCCTGCATACATGTTGCAGACAGCCCTTATTTGGTCACTGCCGAGCGTTGTGGGGCCACGGTGCCCCATGGACCCTCATCCGTTCATTCAGCCGGGCCGACAGACAGGCGGTCCTTTGCCCGCAGAGCCGGCAGCGCACTGATTAGTCAGGATAATTATGGACCCGCCAGTGAAGCCTGTTCGATGGGCACAATGCAGCTAAAAATACTGAATGATCTTATACTGCACCTGGACTTTGTGCTAAGAGTTTCCGAACTGAAACATTATAATGTCACGTAAACGCTAAAGATAGATGGATAGAGATGTACAGCTGTGCACCGGAGCAGTGACGTGCTCACACTCCAGAGATTCTAGTACAATGTGAAATGACACAAAATCCATTCAGATGCTTTAAAACAGAGCAAACAAGAGGACGCAAGCAAGGGAAGGTTTCTAAATGAATGTTGTTTAATAATAAAGGCATGAAATGTGAACCGTAAGTGAGTCATGTAACTTTATTGAGAAATCCTAGTTAAATCAATTATTTAAATCTGTATTAGACTTTAATTTAATGAATGCAATTTATCTATCAATCAAGCGACCAACCAAGGAATTAACCAAACAAACAAGCAAACAAACAAACAAACAACTAACAAAGTATACAGTATATCATTAGCGCTACACTACACAGATATACAGTTGAAGGCGACTGGAGACCTACACTGCAATACACTCTGCTCTGAGAAACAAGCAGGATAGAAATAATAAAAGAGGAGAAACAATACTTAAAATAAACATAAGCATCTGACAACAGAGGAAGAAAATCCCTCCTGCCAAAAGACTGTGAGCCTATTTTAGGTGTGGTTATTTTTGAGAGCTGATTTTTTTACAGCAGCTTAGTAAACTGTGGTAATTCTTTTAAACATTAACTTACTACTTATAAAATCTCATTAATGAGTTTTAAAATAATTAAGCTTTCAAAAAACTTGAAACATATGAACTACGCCAACATAAAAACTGCCTGGTCAACAGAAACAAGCCCTTTCTGCCTGGATTTAACATATTTCATCTCGTTTAGATTTTCATTTCTGCAGTGCAGCAGGTTTTTGGACCACTGGGGTGCTAGTAAATGCTTTCCATTCCACAATGAGCACAACAACCAGTTAGAACAAGCTGTATGTTTTGTAAATATTACACATTACACCCCTTTCATTGTCTTCCAACTGCATGTGTCACATGACTAGTCTGGTCCAATCCTGATCCAGGGATCACGCCTGGAGTTACAGGCTATGGTTTAATTAGCTCTAGATGGATAATAACCCTGAGATAGCAAACCCCCTGAGCACATCCATGCCAGCAGCAGTGTGGGAACATTTTGGTTGTGAACCGTACCATGAATCTGGAGAATCATTACACCACTAATGTACAGACAGCTCAAGCAAAGATTCAGTTTTGATTTTGTCGTTGAACGGGGGAGAGCTCTATCATTCTGTCCTGTTAATTGACTTCATTGTCTAAATGCCTAAAATCGATGATTTGCAGGAACACTGTTTTAAAATGAAAACTCTCCCCCGGTGGGAAACTGCTCATTTGCACTTCCCATGCGTCATTTGTTTACGTGCACGGAGATATTTAATAATGCGGGTGATGAAAATGCCGGATAGGGAGTTTTTGTATCTGCACTGGGAGCCACAAAGTCTGATGAGGCAGATTTAAGAGCCCCAGTTAAGCCAATTCTTTAAAAATAACTACACTGCTCGGCAAATCTCCAAAGTCTTTACCAAACAACCGGCTTTGATCTCAGACTTGAGCGGCTGAAGCAAAAGATGGTTATTGTATTTTTTCTGTTTAGCCAGCATTTTGATCGTCACCACATATTACTGCCAGAATGCTTAACATTTAAAATGATATGGTTGTATGACTAGACAGAAGACGACTCCTGTGATATGAGATAATCCTCCGTTCTTTTGATCTGGGGCGAAATGGCAATCCAATTCCTCCCATTTCCCGAAATCAACCAAAATATCCCTTTAAGGAAAAGATAAGGATTCATTTCTGTGATGAACTAAGATAATTCTCCGTCATCACAACTCTGTTACATGAGCAGTCTTTTAAGCTTCATAATGTACCAGAGCATACTGGCATACTTTTCACCTCTCCAATTAAGGGAAAAGGAGGATATGATAATCCTGTTGAAGGAAAGAACGCACATAGCAGAGCAGAGAGCGCGAGAGAGCGATATGGTCTAATCACCCTAAGCCTTGTATCAGGGGCTACGAGTGGGGAGTTGGCCGCGGCTAGAAAGATTTAGAACTGTTGAGATTTCACAGGCACTGAAGCCCCTTCTCTTTACCGGGGGGTGCAGCCGCTTTAAATCTGGTCGCTCGGCAGGATCCACTCTGGCTGCTGTCGCCTCAGCATCCGCTCTGACGCAGTGGTCGTTCTGAGGAGATATTTGAGGGTTAGAAAGAAAAGGCCAAAGGCTCCTCCAGACAAAAGTGCTGGGTCAGAGTGCCACGCCGGGCTTAGAGCCGGGGGAAGGCTTTGCTCGCAGCAGGTGAAGTTCTGTGAGATTAACATCTGAACCACAACTATAGAAGTGATTTAACCGTGTGCACTTTCCAAATGTGGAGCACAATGGCTGGAATTGCTTTTGTCCCAAACTTTCAACGACCACATCATGAGCACATTTCCTCGAATGGCCTTGGAAGGTGTCTGGATATTTACCTCCTGTTCACATCCATGGGAACATATTGACTTATTCTGTTTTAGGGAAGAGCAAACTCTCTTTAGGCTTTTTTTGGATCCTATTTTCACCACTTCAACGGAGCGGAAATAAGTCCAGTGATTACATTTTCCCCTTCGTTCAGTCTTACACACGCAAAAAACCGACACACTGACAAATAACTTCCCTAATGCATCCCTAACCGGCATCCACAGAAAGGCATTCAAGGTAAAACACTCAACCCTCGCAGTCTTTGATTTAAAGGTCTTTATGAATCAGAAGAAGTCCTTCAACATGACAGTCAGTGAGAAACCTTTTATTAGGCAAAGAGGAAAATAACCTTCTTTGCATTCGTGCACGCTCCGTCTCTAATTCCAAATGTGCAGCACAAGGTTGTTGTGCCTGACTTTCCTCCAGGGTCACAGAGGGAAGGAGCCCCGGGAGAGCGGGTCCTGTGTGGCAGGAATTCCCAGAGCTCTTAAAATCGTGGATGGGGGATCCTTTATTTGTCGCCCAGAGAAGAGGAAATACTGTACAATGTGATTGTTAGGAGAGGTCACTCCTGTCCTGCGAGTCCGCTTCACGCTCCACTGTCCTTTCACACTGACACAAATGATGTCATTAGTCACCTCCTACACAAAACCCTCACAAACCCCAGAAGCACTTTGCCTGCAGCGTTTTTAAAGTTGACGAGGACCAATCGAAATCAATTTGTTGAAGAAATATGAATCGTGTGAAAAAACTACTCAATACAGTGGATCTTTGCCGGGGTCGATATTTCTCAGTGTCTAGAAATGACACATACCTGCATTCAAACAAGCATAGTACTATTATTCTCGCCTGGAAACATGAGTTGAAACAGAATCTGTCCCAACACCTGAGGATCAGCGAGCGGCCAACTCCGGATGCACAACTCTGCAGAGGATTCACAGGTTTGCCGAGTCTCACCCGGGGGCACAGGGTGTCCCTGCCAAGCGCCTGAGGTCAGGACTTCTCCCTGATCATGGCTACATCATTAGTGCGGGAGCTCTTCAGAGGTTGCTGGGCACAAGTTATTCTAAAGCAGTTCTTCCCCCCTAAAGTTATTAACAAGATTCAGAAAGACCGATTCTTTTTTCCTCTTCAACATTTACCAAATATGGTGCAATCTGGTGAAATCTGAATCCGAAAAAAAAAAAATGTTTTTCTGACCTTGCTTCGAGGGAAGACGAGCACTGCACCTGAAAACTGAGCAGATGAAACGTCAAATGTTCTCATATCTCAGCGCGGGGAAATAACCAAATCAATTAACCGACCTTGAGTTTGGGAACAGGTTCTGAAGAGGTATATAAAAGTGGTGTCAGGGGGGTTTGCTCGTCTCGATTGTGAAGGTGAGGTCAGACAAAGTCCCCCTTGATTGCCCTTGAATAGCATTCCTGTCCGTCAAAGAGGATGCAGCCCCGAGTGTCTTAATTAACTGTCAGCCACACGGTTTAGAGAGCAGAAGCCCCCCCCCCCAGCTCTCAATAGCAGAGGAAATAACAACAAAGGCCTGCATTAGCAGCTGCAGGGCTTTTTTTCGGCGCCCGCACATAAAGTTAAATGTGGATTTAAAAGAAAGTTAAGAAACAAGTTTCTCCCTCAATACCCGACAGTACCGGTATGAACAGTTTGGATATTCAAGCCAAAAGTTACTCCAGTAACTTTGGCAATCTTATGTGAACCTCTGGAAAAAGATAAGTGAGGTGTATGAGGTCAAACCTGCACCATAACCCTAAACACAAACCCTAATCAAGGTCTAGGTCATTTTTACATTACATTACATCACATTTCATTTAGCTGACTCTTTTATCCAAAGCGACTTACAATAAGTGCATTCAACCCCGAGGGTACAGACCCAGTACGACAAGAATCAAGAAAGTCCAATTTCTTCAAAATAAAGCAAAACTACAAAGTGCTAAAAGTAAGTGCCATTTAAGTGCTACTAAAGTGCTAGTTTCAAAAGTTGTTAGTATATATATATATATATATATTTAATTTTTTTTATTCAAGGTATAGTCGGAAGAGGTGTGTTTTTAGTTTTTGGTGGAAGATGTGTAAACTTTCAGATGTCCGGATGTCGATGGGGAGCTCATTCCACCATTTAGGAGTCATTTAAATTCACTAGATCCAGGTTTGATTGGAATCAGCAACGTACACAAACTCACCTAAATGTGCCTGATATTTTTCATCAAGATCCATGAAAAGACATAAACTGCCCTCTCTAGCAATATTAAAGAAATGTTGAAAATGGTCTTGATCTACACCAAAGCTAACTGGGTACCTCCTTGACCTTTACCAAACCCTTTCACCGAGTTTCAAGGAAATCCACTCTGTTGTTTTTATGTAATCTTGCTCACAAACCAACCAACAACCCAACAGGAGTGAAAACAAAACCTCCTTGGCCGAGACAAAGAGCTCCTCTCAGAGGGATACCACGCCACACTCCATTTGAGACGCCGTGTGAGATTAACACACATTTTCCCTGTCATGTTAGACACTGACTCGAGACGTGAGATCATGGAGACAAAGATCTGTCCCATTGTTGAAACAGCATGTATTAAATGTACGTCCACTCTCCACTGCTGCTGCTGCCGGTGACCGATTAGAAAGAGAACAGAGGTATCGAACTAACAAGAGGAAACAAGGGAAGGTGTGAAAATGTGGGAGAAAACAAACCAACCCAAGGATGCAGGATGAATGGGCCTGACAAAGGGAGGGGGCTGTGCTTTTTCATGACCCCTGAACACACTGTGTTTGCTCTCTTGTCAGACCGAATAATGGCGGACTGTTTGCTGAAAGCAGCAGTGTGAGGCCATAGAATATAAAACCCCATCCGAGTCCCACGGACTCATGAGCTCCATACTAATAGACCCAGTTGTTTGTTGGGGCTGTTCTCTGGGCTGGTTTCACTTCCAACAACATGTTTCTTCTGCATTTCACAGTTGTTACTCGCAAATCCTCACATGAGAGAAAAATGCTTCCCTGAAAAGCTGAAATGGTAATTCCTAAATAAGTGTTAAACGACTCCTGCTCCTTTGTTTACCACTGGTGAAAAGGAGCCCTTCGCCTAGAACTGTGCGAGCCTGCATGTAACAGATAAGCATGCAAGTGTGCGCTCATGAAAGGAGTGGAAGGATTTAGTGTTGTTATTGTCTCCCCCCCTTGTAGTACTGGACTGAAGATTTGTCTGCGCAGAGGAACAAACCCTGGTTTTCAAAAATATGCACAGGTACGCTGAAAGAAGATTGCTTTTGATGTTGCTTTGGCAAATTTCATTGAGACTCTCAGACGGCAAATTGGAATCAATGCACAAAGAGGGTTTTTTTAGGGGGGGGGGGGTTGTGAATGTTAAAACAGAAACTAATTCAAAGAACTTTAGCTGAGAAAGTTGGAGACTGGTTGTTGCAAAGTCATGAATGTGTTGGCCATGCAAACATCATATAAAATCCTGTTTACAGTCACCACACTGGATAACATGCAGATTTAAAGTCATGGCTTTATGCTCTTTATCCATTTACTCTCGCCTTATTTCCATGTAGTATTATTTTCAATCCAATCAGCTAAATCCATCTCTTTTTGAAATACTGCAATGCAGTTTATTGGAGTTTAAGTCTTCAAAGAAATTACTTTTGCACAGTAAATCAAGGTTAACCCACAAAAAACATTATTTTCAGTACGATGGGCAAAGGTTTGGCAGCTCCTTCAGATTCTACACTAAACTATGCTGATGCAATGGTCCAATGGAAAAAACAACCTTATACATTTAACTTAGTGATGTAATGAAGCATTTGTATGTAAGTATGTACATTATCCTGCACATAATTCATTTAGGTTGGATGTGTAACACCTAGAATAACACAAGAGGATCAATACTATGCTTCCTATATGAGAACAGACCACCAGGGACGACTTCACGCTCTGGCTGTAAACCAGGTCTCCCTCCGGGGACGCTGGAGTAATGACTGAAAAATGAGGATCAGCTCAGGTCATGAGGCTTAAAACCTCCCAGGAAGAGCAGGTTGTTTACCTCAGAGTCCAGGAGGCCACGCTTGTGTCTGTCATTCAGGTAAGCAGGTTGCACAGGGATCAATGTTTAAAGATGATGTCAGCATGAGGGAACAGCCATGCTCACTGGTTCGACACAAGTTACGACCACAGGGAGGATAGTTCCAACACAACCAAACAACCCAACGCTTTGAAAAATTACCAGCAGATCAAAAGTGTCAGAAACGATCAAGAGAAGCTGACGTGGAGCTGCTCTCTCCACATCAGCTCTCTGTGCTGCCGCTCAGAGACCCATCTTGTTCAAAGCTGGAGCAGATGCACAACCCGATGGGAGGAGCACAACACCTGGACCCCACGAGGAAACGGGTAAATAAGAAGCGGCGAGTTCTTGTTTCACCGACGCCGAGAACAATTAGATCTGAAGGACAGACGCTAACATGTCAAAGCGGGAGGAGAACACGGGAGATGAGCTGGATTTGCATCGTTGCTCCATCTGTGACGTTTTGAACTCGCGCACACCGAATGCCCTTTAAGAGAAAGTTAAATTGAATCTGTTAGCCGGGTGTCCCAGAGGTATCTCAGGACCCGGCGGACTCTCCCTGAAATGATTCACAACGTGCTGGGGCGCGGGGGGGGGGGCAACCAGCTCTTGCATACGGCTCATTGACCAGTGATAACCTTTAAAGTGTTACAGAACCACTTTTTTTTTTTGTTGCAGTAATTGCAATGGCGTCAGGCAATTACTTGGAGATTTAAGGAGCTAAATGCAGCTGCTGAGCGAGATTGTCGGGCTGTCTGTCTGGACCCGTGGCCTCTCTTTGTTTTCCTTCTTCCCGTTTGTTAATATGTAACTCGTCACTCCGAGCCCGTGTCCTGGAAAACCGAGATAAGTCCAGACTTGGTCGAGTTAATTTCAGGCAGAAATACATTCCTCAGTTTTCTTTTTGTTTTTTGGGGGGGGAGGGTTGATCCGAGCCCTGGACATCTTCTCTGTGGTTGTTGCAGAAACTTTTTTTTTCTACTTGTGCAGGTTAAAAAATGGACCAGCTGAAAAACAAAACGCTAGATAATTGCTGCCTGCGGCTCTGCAGAAAGAGACCGGAGGACTCATTTGATTTACAGGGGGCCGTCTGCAATTTAACAAAAAAACGACTCGCTTTGCCAGTCACTGGATGACAGCTCTTTCAAGGCGTGCAACCGGAACGCTTTTGTAAAAGTTGACTTTTTCAGAGACGCGCTGCAGATGCTGGAGGGGAACATGGAGCAGGAGACAGGAATGTTCTCCGACTTAAATAAACCACACAGTTTGAGGCCGTCACGTATTTTTAGAAATGCAGAGAAGTGGGGCGCAAAAAAACTTCCCGCACGGTGCCTGTCGTCGCACACTCTCTGTTTGCTCATCATCGAGAAAATATCACAAAAATGATTCCTGCTCGTATGTAGACGAGGCAGCGTGCCTGCAGGGCTCACCTGCTCCGCTCGAGCCCTCGCACCTTGTCATCGCGTTCAGGGGGAAGAACTGTAAATCGACTCCTTCATCCCATCGCTGCAGGCGACGGGAAGCAACTTTGACGCCTTGCCCCCCCCCCCCCCCATCAATACTGGAACCAACAGAGCACTTGTATCTTTCATCTCCTCTGACAGCTCGTCCCTCCCATTCCTCAAACAGATGAATTCTCATATCCGGGGCCCATCAGACTCCACTTGTGGAGAGCGGAGGGGCGGCGATGGAGGTGGGGAAATGGGGGGAGGCAGCTCGATCCACACACAGAATCCCCGACGGGTATCATCAGCACCTTTTTATGTGATGAGAGCCGTGATATCCTCCAGACTCTATACCGTGTGCATCGGGAGTGTATGAAATGAAAACCTTCCCACGAGAGGGGGATTCAAACTGGGTAATATTTCAGACTCTCTCTGTGCTGTATATATTTTCTTGGCTATGCTGGAATGCCAGTGATATCAAAACAAAAGGAGGTGGTGTCTTCTCTTGAAATCAAATACGAAGCGATTATTAATTAAACTCGCCTGTAGTCGATGCATGGTATTTATGCGCTGCCAGCTTCATCTCTGATTATTGTCTCAGCCCCTGACGTGGATGTGTGCTGGACGCTCTGTGTGTGTGTGTGTGACTGTTTGTGCACGGAGGAAGTTTACCCTCCAATCCTGAAGCCCGGGCTCAACTGGAGAGAGCTGTGACACCGGAGCCCGAGCCAAGCTGTCAGAGGCTTATCACGCAGCCCGGCTGGAAGGAGCAGCTCCAGCCCAGCGCGGGGCTCCAGGGGCCAAAAGCACATTATCCAGAGTGATTTTTTGCAAAGTTGAACAAAAAAGAAAAAACTCTGCCACAATGGAGGGGGGGAAGGAGATGTCACAGCAGCACTGACTGTCAGAGTTCCAGCTGTTTTTCTAAAAATGAAATCCCATCAAGCCGATTGAGACACAAATGCAATGATCCCATCAGAGGATGAGATTTAGAATTTTGCTTCCATCATTTCATTTTGCTAAACGTAACTTGTCAATGCAAAAATGTAGGGACGTAATTTTTATTGACAGCCAATTAACAGATGTCCCATATAAATCGATGTATATGCATTGTGCAAGCACAGTGAAGATGTATAACACAAATTGATCTACCTCAGAAATGTTTTGCTTCTATAACTGGTGTTTTTCATTCTCTGTCCATATAGAAGAGTTTAAAACCACAAGCTTCACTCAGGAGCAGAAGTCAGTCTGTAAACTTATCGATATTCTTCAAAATAACTTTTGGACATATCTCCTGGCCCTACCAGAAAAGCTGTTTTTATTTTGTACATATTTCCATCATGCTTTCTGCAGCTGAGACCCGTCTCCAGCACTGATATCTTCAACCTGCACACGTCCTCCACAAAAGAGGGATTTTCTCGAGAGGCGTCACTTGAACAACCTCAGTTCTGCTACACTGATATCCTAAGGCGGGTATGACGACACGTATCATCATCCTGGGAACAAGCCCGGGCCTGGGCTCCCTATGCTTTTGGGAATTTGCTTTAGCTTTATTAACCCCGGCTCCGAGCACTTACTTTGGCAGCATATCTAAACAGAGGAAAGGACTCATTAAAGAGGGTTTCCCTTCTGTTCTCCTCAGAGAAAATGAGGGCAGCTTACTGTGGAAGAATCTTTCACCCGAATTATATGTGGTATACAATCACTTTCAACATTTTAAAGATGCACTGTAAATGCTGCCGCTCGCCGAAATCATTATCTCTCTCTATCACCCTGTTTTCAGTCCCAGCCGACACATCTGACTCAGCAGAGGAGGCTCTCCTCACCAAATGTGTTCAGTGTTCAGTTCGGACTGTTTGGCAGAAATCTGCAGTCCAGAGAAGAAAGAAGCTGCATTGAAGGAAAAGAAGCATCTGCTGAAAGTGATCCAACGAACATGAGCCAAGGAAACACACAGAAAAACCTTCACTGGCGACTTTCCTGCCTAATTGAAACCTGTTTTTGTGCTTACTCGCCTTTTAGCAAGAGTCAATCGTTAATAACGTCTTTTCAAATGTTTTCCCGGAGAAGAATTAAACCGGTTCGAGCCGGTTGAGCCTCAATAAACGCTTCATCCTCCTCCAGATGAGCACAGGTTCTTCACTTGTTTGGTTCCTCACTTCAGCAGATCTGTCTTTACTTTGGCAAATCACTGGGTTTCGTACCTGCACATTAAACGAGGATACATTTACAGACACAGCTCGTTATGTTGGATAATAAACATACGAAGCGTAACTGCATTACAGACCCACGAGAAGATTATAACTCAAAGTTGGCGACTGAGGACACACGAGGGACGGGTGAGCCGCGTAAATCACTCTCCATCTAAAACGATTAGCCTAAATCCTCTTTGTAATTCACTTTTTCATGGCCGGGGAGAAGCAGCTGTTACCCAGGAATAGCTCTATAATCAACTCCTCAGACGTTTCATCATAACAAATATTTTTCCATCACAATAAAGTGACTACCTGATCATTTATTAGCCGCAGCACAGACAGACCCTGAGGGAAAAACCGAAAACACCCTCAAATCTCTTGAAAACACAAACCACTGGACCGGCTGTGTCATTTGCCGCAGCTTGCAGCCTATTTTCATGCATATGATGATTCATACCACAGGCCAGAGGAATGTTACCTCCCTGCAGAAGAAAAGTGTAGGAGAGACAATTCCCATTAATAACAGGATAGAAACACACAGTGGAAGTGCAGAGTCACCGCTCTCTGTGATGGGGGTATCACAGCACACACAGTGTCTCCACTAACCTCACGCAACGGCATGTCGCCGCATGTTTTCCTCTCACTTCTGTTGTGCTCGGGGTATAAGAAGAAAGATAATCCCATCCAACCTGGGATTAGAACCGGAGGGGCGGCGGTGGCGGCGGGGGGGCGGGAGAGATGGATTCAAGTATGCACCCGGCGTCACGAGCGATTAAACCCTGATAACGTGGAAGATGTACACGATGTACAGGGCAGATGGAGCTGCGGGGGTTTGAAAGGACGTGTGAGGTCGAGGTACTTTGCGGTGACCTGAACTTATCTTGTTACAGGAAAACAAAAAATAAATAACAAACAAAACATGCTTGTTGAGGTGGGAGCTGCAGTCGGGCGTTGGAAACCAGAGGGGGGTGGGGGGGGGGGGGGGCATTCCTCTCCGTTTCAGGTGAGGCCCCCCCTGCCAGGGCCCAGCAACCCCCTCGTGAAGCCATATTAAAATCTGAAAGTTCTGGATTAAATTTGTCTTTAACGACTCCAAAATAACCCAATACTGAAGAAAAAACTACATGTGTTCCTTCTTACCAAGTTTCATGGATATCTGTTGGTAGATTTTGTGTAATCCCAACCAACTAACAACTGAGCAAAGAATGGCCCCTCGTGAAATCCACATTTGAATTCACTTCATCACGATATATATATATATATATATATATAGATTTGTTTTTCTGTGAGATTCAAAGGAAAGTGTTGTTCCTGGACCTGCCCTGAAGCTCTGTCTGAATCTGTGACTTCCTTCTTGACCCATGTTCTCATCCTCCCACCAAGTTTCATCAATATCTGTTCAGCACTTTTATCCTCACCAACCAACAAACACATATAAACGGAGAGGGCTGAAAACATAACCTCCAGTCAGGACTTTGATCTGCGTTGTGCACCGCGGACCCATTCCAACACAAATCTGAATTCATTTACATACTCAACGCACTCTACATACCAAACCAGTGTCACCCGTCCAAAGGGGAAATCCGAGCAGAGCCTTTTGAACTCGCTGTGGATTTTGACCCTTTTAGACGGTTTCTGCGTTTCTGTGACACTGAGCAATCAATAATCTTCCGGTGCCCTAAAAAAAATATTAGCTGTTAGTGAGTGCCTGGAATGAAAAACAAAAAGGCCACAGCGGTGTGTGTCTGTCAGTGGGAGCGTCCCTGCATGCTGACTGACTGGCTGGAGGCAGACAGGGACTCCGCTCCACAAACAACCGCCTGGGAATGCCAAGACTTGTGTGTGCTCAGGTAAGCTCACCTGAATGCACCCGAATCCTATAAGGGGGAAGAGGGGAGTTTGTGTGTGTGTGTGTGTGTGTGGGGGGGGGGGGGGGGGGGGGGTACTGGAGTCTGCTGAAACACGACAATTACCTGACTTAGAACGACAGCCCCCTCCCCAACACTCTCACAGACACACACACACACACACATTCCTGTCACGTTCTATACGAGACACTTTCACAGTAATTAAAGGGGATTTGGCCCACACACACACTCACACACAAACACACACACCTCTGAGCGTGATTTCACTGTCCAGGTGTGAAGTTTCCCCAGGTCAAATTAATGTGTGTAATTTCCGTCCTCTGTGATTACTCATTCAAAGCGTTGACAAGCTTGACAAATAGCGAGAAACACAAGCGGCGCTGAGAAAATAACCCCTGTCTTCTCCTGTTTTGGCAAAAAAGACTTAAAATGCAGTTGAAAAAGGCACGAGGGCAGCAGTTTCCTGGAATTAAAAAGAAACAGGAGACAATAACAAGGAAACAAGGCTGTAACAAGTGAATTTCCCCATTGTGTGGATAAATAAAGAAATCTAATCTAATCTAAAAACTCCACAACCTGTTAAGTTATTCACGATCTCAAGCAACTGACTGAGACATTTTGAGGTGATTTCAGTGTCGTCCTGATGTCTGTTCCACCTCATCATCGGTCAAAAGCAGCGGCCATTGAGTCCAACATTTAAAAAATCCCTTCACTGTGGCCAGCACTAATTAAAAAGAAGATAAGTGTTTGGGGATGTGGTCTAATTGCCATGTTGTTATTTGTGGCCATAAGCCCATCTGGTATCTTTTCCTCTATGTAGCCATGTTTATTCAGAGGAAACAGCAACTTCTCCTCAAATCTAAATGACATGAGCACATTTAATCTGGCCGAACAAAACAATTAACAAAGACTTTATCACCACATTTTAATTAGCTAGAAACGGTCATTATTGCAGCCAGTATTCACATATGTTCAAAACTTTGCCAAACAATGGACAGAAGTAGGTCGGGTCCGACACAGATTCCAATCTGAGAGTCTGAATACACCAGTTACAGTTAAAATGACACCCCCGAGCAGCAGATGCATCGCTGCCAAGAAGAGCTCCGAACTGGTTTGTGGAGCCAGAGCCAAAGTTTCCTGTACCGAGACCATCCATCAGCCAGGGAGACTCGGCTTTAACAACTGAAACAACCTGTGGTGAGATGTCAAAGCTGCTTTAGGTTCGAGGATGGAGTGTGAGGAGCGGCACCGCAGTTTCCATCGAATCCACCTTCATGCCAAGAGTAACTTAGTGTTGCGCTGTACTGAGTGCAGGTTGGAGCCTGCAGAAATCCTAGAACAGTCAGTTGTGTGGTGCAGTCGACTGACACGGGAGCAGCCGATCCTGTTTGACACAGGTCGGAAAAAAGACCTGAATAATTTATCGAGTAAAATCCTCTGAAATTTGTTATTTCGGCTTCACTTCACTTTGGCCACATGTCGGTGAATCAATATTTTGGATTATTCTACAAATTAAATGTCTGAATTTGAAAATGCATTCCCTGTGTGCGCTGTAGCTCAAACAGGTAACTTTTCTATATTGTAATAATGCCATTTCATAATGAACGTTATTGGGATATATAAGGTTAAATCGATTAGCTTTATGAAATATGCATGACCTAATTTTCTCATTTCTTTGTGTCTTCTTCATAACACAACCTATTATACGATACCATATGACAGGGAATCTTTTCTGATCAATATAATTTTTTTTTTTGACCTTTAACCTTTGACCAATCAGTTTCAAAATATAAAAATTTAAAAAATGGAGATATCATCCCAAATAATGTTCAGACTAAGTTAAGTGAAAATCTGCTCATGTATTTTGGGGTTATTTTGCACACACACACACACACAAACACACACCATCACGCCACACAAACACACAAAGTGGCAAATACGACACCCTTCTCCTGCTCAATCATCATCATCAGCTGCATCCATGGCTGCAATATTTATAAAAAAACCTAAGTACATACATTTGCACACAAACTCAGTTGAACTTGTCAGATCAGCATTCAGCAGCCAGTGCACACATACACTTAAAAACCTCAGAGCACATTCTCAGCTCATCACAGCTGCTCGCACAAAACCCCTTGAAATCCCACTGAGCAGCTGCGACACGGAAAGTAACTTTTCACCCCCCGAAAAAAAAAAAGCTGCCAAGAGCCGTTGGTAAATTTCCCAGTGAACTCGAAGTGAGGAGGAGAATGTTTTTCCACCGCCGAACATGACAGAGTGCAGCTGTGTGCCAGTGTGCACCATTCAGCTCCTCCCCAACACAACTGTTCAAAGAGCTGGAGGCTCCGTCTGGGGGATTTGTGGGCCGCCACTAGTACAGCTTAAATGTTATTAAAAAAATGTTCACCGACTGCCTCAGAAGCTGAAGTGCCATACATGTCGAATCCTCACGGACCGGTCATCCAAAGAGAACTCCTCATCATTTTGTCAAGGTGCCACAATAAAGCACAAATCCAATTTCAAACAATGTTCTTTATAGACTAATAATCCCTCTGACTGCTGCAAAGTTGTGGGGTTTTTGTGAGAGCACCGAGCATCTATAGAGGACAGACTGAGACACGATCCTCTAGCTGGAGAAATGTGAATTATTTTTAAATCTGATAGCGAGTTGTGTAAGATAAACAACCATTAGAGGATCTGAGTATGTCACCAAGCATCAAGCTCGCTATACAGAGGAGGAAAGTGACAGGGAGAGACACACCCTCAGTTATCCATGACAAATAACCCTGATTCAGACGGTAATGAAGGGACTGACTGAACCTCATTCGACCACAAAGTAGCTTTGCATGGGCTCGGCACTCGCCGGCAGCTCAGGTTAGAGGACTCGCCATCGCTTCCCGATAAGGAGAAGTCCCCTGCACTTTACTCATCACTCATTAGCTCCCCCCATCCCCCTGCTGGCAAAGACGTCCACCCATTACTCAAACCGGAGCCCGCAGATTAGTCCCAAGTTGAGAAATGAGAAAAATGCTTACAGGGCCCCACGGAGGTGCTTGTGGGACAAAGAGGGCCCCCATTAGAGAGGGCCATTGTGCTCGCTCATCACCACTGAAGGGGAGCAGAAAGGACACACCGTCGGGCACGCTGCTTCGGCTAATCGCTGATTACTTATATACACTATCAGGAAGGGCTTCGCTAATTGTTCTACTAATTACTTACTTGCTAAATGAATCATTACTTCCCCCACCCCGGATGCCCTCGCAGGAGAGAAAAAACAGTGGGGGGTCTTGGATGGGGGCGCTGTAAGACTAAGTTGTAATGCACAGTGAGACTGATATGAATGCTCGGATCCAAAAGGTTAATAAGCACGGAAGCTGTGACATTAACATTTTTTTTTGCAGAGCCCTTGGTTGAATAAAGACCAACTGAGCATGACAGAAACAAACGTTATCTATAAATAGTGCATTCCACTTGAATCCTCGTTCATTTTATGCTCGTTTTCTCATTTACTCAAGATGAAATATGAAACCGTTTGAAATTACGGTTTCATGAAGATCTCTCATCTGTGCACAAACCCTTTGCTTTGTACTCCTGCTAATTTAGGCACAAGCAACCTTCTGCTTGCTCCTCTCAGAGAAATCCGAGCGTCTATAAATAAACTCGAGACGGTCTGAAAATCCACTATTTCAGACTCAAAGCTCGACATGACAAGGACTCAATGCAAAAAAAAACCTAATGGTGCAGGGGAGGATAACTTCTGGGATGTTTGATTAGAAATAACTCACCATTGTCCTCGATGGAGAAGTAGAAGTTGTCGTTTGTCGGTTTGTCACCGTCCCTCAGAACGTAGCAGATGTTCATCTCGTCAATTTCAGCTGAAAAAGAGACACACACGCATGAAATCCGACATAAAAATCAGTTTCGACAAGTAGGAAGTAACTCACGAGGACCAGAGAGAGGCCGTGTCATGAAGTGAGCAAACTGCAGAGTGGTGTGGCGACATGACAAGACAAACTGCTGCTGGTAACAAGGGCTGTAGATCTACTTGACTCCTGAACGACACCGAACATAAAGAACAGCTTGACACTTGAGGCTCCATCACACTGTTTGTGTTTGTTGCCGGATGAGGTTCTTTACGGCCCCGGATCAGAAAGATTGTGAAGTTTACAGCCCGTTCCATCTTCAATATTTGATGGTAAAACTTTTGCCTTCAAAGAGACGATGGATAAACCTGCATTGCCACAATTTTCAAAGGCCCAGGAGATAGTGTCTTTATTTACCATCTGTTTACTCTGGTGAAGACTCTTGAAATATTGAACAGGCCTCTTGGGTGGAGAGCGTCTCACTGTGACTCAGTAAATAAAAAGCAGAGGATATCGACTGTGCACCCCAGGTGTCTGTTTGGGTAGCTGCTTTGAGCCAGAACACCATGTCTCCCTCCCTTTAAACACATTCGCATTTCATCATCTCTGTAATTGTCTTCAGTTTAGAATATTTCTCTCCTAATGTTCGAGTCACACAAGTTATTTTTTGAAAGTGGCACACATTAGACATTGCTAGAAATATGAAGACTCTGGCACATTTCATCGATGTTGATAGAAAACTAAAACCTATGTGTCTGATGGCAGCATTTTTCTGTTTTACAGAGGGGAGTGCGTCTAGAAGTGTGAGCCCATGTAAAAGTTTTAAGACTCAAATAAGAATAAACATGCAGCTTGAAATGTAGTTCTCTTACCTTGCGTGAACGTGGTGATTGTGACATTTCCTTTGCCGAGGTTGATCATGTACCCGTGTTGTGGGGCGCGGGTTATCCTAAAGGTCACAGAGTTCTGAACACTGTCTCTGTCCTCTGCCTTCAGGGTCTTGCTGGTGATCACAAACCCCAGGTGACCTGACCCCAGGACCCGCAGCGTTGGGGCGCCCCTGTTCACCACAATCTGTGGCACCCCGTTATCCACCGGGACGATGCTAATCTTCATTACTTGGGGCCTTCGGGTCTCGAACACAGTGTCGGGGAAGACAAAGAAGTCTGTGTGAGTGCCATCGGTGACGGTGAAGCTGAAGCTGTCCTCGGCGCTCTCCGTGCCGTCGTGCTTGTAGCTGATCATGTTCTCATTCAGGTCCTGCTTTGTGAAGGAGCTGACAGGCCGGGTGTTGTTAAAGAGCAGGCGACCATGAACTGGGATCTGAGTGACTGTGAACTTCAAGAGGCGGTCAATGGTGTCTCTGTCCTCCACCGTTAGCTCGAAAGGCGTGATGAGCTTGTTCTCGCCCTCGGTCACCACCAGGCCGTGCACCGTCACCACCGGCTTTTTGTTGTCCACGTCGGTGATGGAGACGCGGAAGGTGCGGAACACGGGGTTGTAGCCGTCGGTCACTTCAAATTCAAAGCTGTCCATTTTCACCTCGTCGTCGGATGTGTGCAGGTAGTACACTTTGTTGCCGGCCAGCTGCAGCTGCGTGAAGGACGAGATGGGCATCCCGGGCGTGTCCGTGCACTCCAGGTGGCCTCTAATCGGAGCTCGGGTGATGGTGAAAACCAAGTGTTCATCTGGGCTGTTGAGGTCGCTTGTGCTGAGGAGGTCAGTGGTCAGAGTGACCCTGCCGCCCTCTTTAAGGGAAACACCTTTACTGACCACGTCTGGGAAAACCATGTCGATGCCGCCCACCGTCACATAGAAATATCTGTCGATCAAAGGGTTGATGCCGTCCGTCACGTCGAATTTGATGAGGTCTCGAATCCCCTCCTGCCCATTGTGGATGTACACGATCAAACCCAGATCCACTTCGTTCTGCGTGAAGTTCATTCCGACTGTGATATTCTGCAACACCCCCGAGGGCGTCGTCCACTGCAAATACCCCTGACCGGGCCCATAGCGAATAATATACGTTAGCGTGCTGTCCTCAGAGTCCAGATCAGTGGCTTTTAAAACGCTGCTGTCTATGACTTTCAAGTCCCCGATTTCAATTTCAAGCCCGTCGTTGATCGCCATCCTCGGGGTTTCGTCGTCCACGGGGATGATCATAACTATGACGGTCTTCTCCACGCTGAACTTTCCGTCCATGAGAACAATATCGAAGCTGTCCTCTGTGGTTTCTGAGTCGTCGTGCTCGTACACGACGCTGGAGGCCTCCCTGATCTGATCCAAGGTGAAGTTAAAGACGGGCACGGTGCCCGTGGTGAGCTGATTGAGGATAAATCCGTGCTTCGGGGGTTTGCTGATAATAAATGTGAGCTGATCAGCGGGGAGATCTGCATCGGCTCCGTTCAGGATGGGAGTGTCGATGACTATATTCATTCCCTCCATGACGACAAACTCTCTCATGTAAATCTCAGGCTTTTCATCATTGGAGGGGATAATAGAGATCGGGAAAAAGTGCCTTTCAGAGAAATTGATGCCATCAGAGCATCTGAATGTAAACCTGTCCTCGACCGGCTCCACTCCTTTGTGAATGCTTTGAACATAATAAATGTGATTGCGTCTGATGTCCTTGATGGTGAAAGCACTAATGGCCGTCCCAGACCTGGATTTCTCTGAGCCAGGGGCCGGGGAGATGTTTTCCACGTACCCTGAAGTCGGCTGTACAATGATAGTACAAAGGAGGTCATCGTTGGGGGTGTCGACATCCTCAGCGCTTATGTGGAGAATCTGAATGACGTTCTTCTCCCCCTCCACCACGGTGAACTGTGGCCCCACGAAGAGCTCCGGAGCCTGGCTGTCCAAGGGAAGAATAGTAACGTGCACTCGGACGCCTGTGATCTTGTTTCCTCCGACGGTCCACTCGTCAGACATGTCCGTCAGAGTGAGGTTGAAAAAGTCCTCCTTTGTGGTGAAGCCTATCTCCCCGCTGGTGTGAGCATAGACCACGTGGCCGTTGATGATATCAGCCTGGGTGAAGGTGCGAGACGGGACGCCTCTCACCAGGATTTCACCGAAGAACGGCGGGTCCTCAACAATGAAGGTCAAACGAAGGTCATCCGTGTCCTCGTCTCTTCCCTGAATGACATTGCTGGTGATTTCCGTGGCTCCGTTTTCCAGCACGTCTATGTAGGAGCCGATCGTGCCGGCCGGGAGACTGAGAGTCGGAATCTCATCATCGATCGGCTTCACGCTAATTTTGATACTAATTGGGACAACGTGGACGCCATCACTCACATCTATTTGGATCAAATCAGCTGTTGATTCATCCCCATTATGGATGTACGTGATTCTGCCGTTTCCAATATCCTCCAGGTTGAAAGTGTTTCCTTTTGTCATGTCGGTGAATGTGAATTGGATTTGTCCGTGCAGCGGTGGCTGTGTAACGGTGAATATGATCTGACGGCTGTCGGTGTCCGCGTCCGAGGTGTCCAGCTCAGCGCTCGTGATGATGTGTGTGCCGCGTTCGAGCACAGTGAAGCCAGAGTTGGTTATTTGAGGCGGCGTGTTGTCCACAGGCTTTAAAAATATGGTGAAAACTCCCTCTACGCTATTTCCTGAAACATCCTCCACGGCGTACCTGAACTGCAGAACATGAGTGGTGATTCCGAGCTCAAGGTCAGGTGGTTTGAAAGCTATTTTGTGGTGGTTAATCTGCGCCTGAGTGAAAGTTGTGACCACAGTGTTTGGACTTTCAGTTAATACCAGAGTCCCCAGGACAACGGGGTGGTTCTCGTCGGTGTCCGTCGGCGGCTGGATGACCACGTACTTTAGGTCCCGGTCCTCCGAGTCCAGGTCAGAGTAACGGAGGAACTTTCTCCGGAAGTGAGTGAGCTGATACTCGTGCACGGTCATCTGCAGAGTGGTGCCAGGGTACAGCTCGGGTGGGAGGTCGTCCACAGGGAGGATTTTGATAATGAACGAGCTCTCGCCTGATTGGTTCGGCGGGTCGTTGTCGTCCTGGACCCTGAACACAAACTGATCCATCACCGTGCTGGTGCTGTGGGGCCCGACATGCTTGTAAAACAATTTACCATCGATGATATCCTGCTGCAGCCACTCGCTCACTACTTTCTCGTACATTTCATCATCTGTGTTAAACTTCCAGGTGGACGGGTCCTCGGGGGCCTCGGCCTGGCGCAGCAGCACCTGCCCGATCCTGGAGAAGGGAGGCTCGGTGATGAATCTGATCGTAGAATCCTCCGAGTCGATGTCTGCCGCACTGAGCACGAGCGAGGACACCGGCATCATTTGGTTCTTGAACAAAACCAAACCAGTGTTGGCGTTGATGATGGGCGGCTCGTCATCGGTCGGCACCACGGTGATGGGAAACAGGAACTCCACTTCGTGTTTGCCGTCTGTCATTCTGAAGATGATGTTATCGCTGTACGTGTCACTGCCGTCGTGTTGATAAATCACTACTCCAGCGTCCAGGTCAGTCGGGGTGAAGAATTTCCTCCTGGAGCCCAGAACAGTTAATTCTCCGTGCCTCAGCCCATCGATGACAGTGATCTGGACTTTGTCTAAGTTGTCCTCGTCGCTGACTTCCAGATTGTGCGAGCTGGACAGAGGCCTGGACTGACCCTCATACAGTAACTGGCCGGCGTTCCTCGTCACCACGGGGGCCAGCGTGTTCATCGGCTTAACAACGATCATGAAAGCGAAGGGGTCTGACACGGCCCCCTCCGTGTCCACGACCTCAAACTCAATCTGGAAAATCCGCTCAGTGTCTGAATCCACAGCGGGGGGTTTGTAGGCAATTTTCAAGTCTTTGAGGTCCCCCTGGTAAAAAGAGGTGATTGGTAAATTCCTATCATCCGTGCTCACTATGTAGCCCTCCTCAAAGGACAGCGGGGAGGTGATGTTGAAAATTAATTCATCTTCTCTAGACTCAACATCCTCAGCCGCCAGCATGTCCGTGGTTATAGCCGTCATTACAAACTGGTCCACTTCCATCATCATCATGGCCACAAAGCTGGGTTTAGGGGCCGTGTTCTCCTCTCCCTCTCTAATCCGGACTAAAATTTGGAAGAATTCCTGCTTGAGCAAATTGCCCTCCTTATCCTGCAACTCCACAAGCATGGGAATATAATCTCTGTTTGGCGACTTCAAAGCAAAAGTGTGCTGATAGCGGATGTTCATTTTAATAAATTCATCACAGTCCACCATTGCTCCGAGTCTGTCCTCGTCCACAAGTTTCCCATACCGGGGCATCACACTGCCACTGGAGAGGGAAGCTATCTTGCATTGTTGTGCACTTCTGTCAAACGTGAACTCTAAGATTCGTCTGTCAATGGGGTTACTGGTGCCCAGCAGCCTCTCCACAGTGAGTGGCATGTTTTTGGTGAGTACCTCCAGCTGTGTGAAGACGACCTCCACCTCCATCATGAAGGGGATGATGATGGTGTCAGTCTGGGTGTCATACCTGAGCTGAAGTGTCACTCTGTCCCTCGGGGGACTCCTGGAGCCGAAGTGGGAATACTTCACGTCGTTGGGGCCAAATTCGCAGGGAAACTTTTTCGGGGAGAGGTGCCCGGGCCTCTGGGACAGCGGGTCATTGTCCAGCACCGTGATGCTGCATCTGTCTCCGGGCTGAACTTGGATCACCAGATCGTTGATGGGATCCACGAACACTGATCTCCCGAAAGGCACGCGGATCCCATTGTTGGCGACCAGTATGGTGTCCTCCGTCAACTCGGATCTGAGGGCGTAGGATAATCCATAGCTGTCAAAAACCTGCGCGACCGCGTCACCTGTCAGGACCACGGCGAGCACGAGTAGAGCGGTGCCAGACGCGTGCAGATGCGGGGGGGTAATCCGAGCCATTTGTGGTGTGTGGAGCCGCAGAGGACACGCGTGGAACTTTGCGCATAGACGCGCCGTGCCAAACTGCGCACCGCGGTTTAAAGTTGCAAAGAAATCAGCTGAGAGTTGGGTGATATCACGCGTCCGTGCGCGCCGAGGTGCACCATTCTCCCCACACAGCAGCTGAACACTGATAACTCAAACTTCACTCTCCTGCTTTGTTGGAGTAACGGAGAGTTACGCCCTCCCCGCAGCCCATTGGCTCACGTCTCCGCAGGAATTCGTTTGTCAGGCTCCGAATGGACGTGGCCTCTGTCATTCTGGGCACACGAGACGATTCCGCGTGGGCTGGACCTCATCGGCTCGAATGATAAAGGGAAAAAAAAGATATATGGAGAAGGTGATGTTTGGGTGTGAGGGGCCACTTGCAGCCTGGCAAACTTGGAATGGATCAGAAAGTGTTTTATAATATCTCTTTTTGCAGGTTTCTACTTTTGCATTCCTCTAATCCAAGCTGCTCGTTCACTTTACACTATTACTGACAACGAGTGAACCACAAGTGCAGATGAGGGAGTCTTGAGTGGCAGTCTGTCTGGAGAAAGGCTTTGTCTCCCTCTTGTGGTATGTGCCACTGAGGTGGGAGGATTCTGTGCACACACACTCATCATCTACGAGGAGAATAACATACACACACGCTTCCATATTTTCTCCTTCATTTCTCCCTGATAAAATATGTTTCTTTTCTTGAGACACTTATGCTGTGCCAGTTGTATACTTTGGATTGTTTGACAATGTCCAATTAAAGGAGTGAATTTGTATTGTATGTGAAACACTGCATAGATACTTGAGCTGATGCAGAGGAAAAACACTGGCAGTGGCGGATCTAGGATTTTTAGGGGACATATAGGAGCCACAATTCACACAGAGGGTGTCCAACATCAATGCACAATTCCTCATTTCCTAGCTTTACAGTTCTAAGCGGATCTAATTTGAAACTTGTTCTTTGTTCAAGGACATTGCACACCTCAAAAAAGCTTTAAAACAAAAGGAGTCAGTGTCCATGGCCCCCAATCTTGGACCCGCCCCTGAACAATGGAAATAGCAGCACATCTTCTCCTCACATTTCACCCTGCACAAGTATCCCAGTATCCAGCTTTACAATCATGATTCAAAGACGTCTATTCATCAGAGTTATGCACAACGACACTGTCCCGGTTCCTGAGATGTGGCTCTCATCACAAACTCGGGGTCCTCCAGGTGTCAGAGCTTCTCTGACACCTGAGCAGAACGTCTCTCCTCTGACTTCCTGACAAGCCCGGTCATGAGGTGGTCGCTCTCCATGCCGCTCATCAGGAGATCCATGTGCGGGTCGAGAGGACACCCACGCAGGCATTGTGTGGCACAGCAGGGCGGGTCAACATGACTCAATTGTATTCAAAGTCTGCTTGATTTTTGGCACAAAGGGAACAGCCACACGTTTGTTCAAACATCACAGAATATGAATCAGTGGGAATAAGAAAAGATTTGTGTTTAAAGGGGAGATGAAGTCGTGAAAAGCAATATGGGGCGTAATACCCAGCTGCCCCCTATGTTTGATCTATACCCCACCCACCCTTTGTGTATATTAGATGTACACACATGCCGATGCTGGCATGTCAGTGACTCTAAACATTGAGCTTTGTGCCGCTAGGAAGAATTTGACTTCCCCTCTGATCCCTTTCAGTCGATTTTCATTCCGTGCACGAGCCCGTGGGTGCAACCTTTGTGTCCGCACCTACCTATAGCTGCACATTAGTGCCATATAGACTGTCTCCCAGCTGGCATGTGTTGAAATCAGTGCACAAACGCTGCCACAACAACCCAGTGCAGTGGAGCTGCACCGGACAGTGTTGACAGAGTGCAATTATAAATATAGCCAAGCAAAGGCAGGGCATGGCAAAGCCCCTCGGCCCTGACAGCTCCTAGTTACAAGAGAAAATGAAAAAGAAGATGAATAGAACTTTCTGACAGCAGCAATGGCAGTGAGGGAATTGAATCATACCCGAACCGTCAGGCTGATTTTAGGGGGTGAGGGGAAATTTGATGATATTCTGTCATATCACATTTGTGTCCAATTTATTGTAAATGACCAATCCTTCGGAAGGAGATGGAAACGTCGGTCTGTAGAGGAAGTGGAGTTTCCAGTCCCCCCCCCCCCCCCCCCTCGTCTGCAGGTGATGAATTATCGGTCAAAGATAGATGTGGTGCAGACGGGGGGGTTAAGAAACATCAGATAAGTTCAGTGTTTATCGTAATAACTATAGATTGTTTTACTTTGCTCTCTCGGTTAAAGTTCCCGGCTGATAAAATGCTGACAGGAACATATTCAGAGATGTTAGTTCAGGAGCTCCTTCACTTATTCTTTATGGCCACAGACTCAGTGTGTTTCACTTGGTGGTGACAGATAAATGTGCTTCTCTCAGCAGTTCAGAGACACCGGCTGTGTGGAAGTCAAGAATAAAAGTGTATTTACATTGGGATGCATCCATAAGCGAAAATGATCCTGTGTCGCCTGCTGTTCACAGCACGGCTGACTCATCGTCCTGCCTTGTCTCACACACACACACACACACACACACACATACAGACACACACACACACACACACAGGCACCGACATGTCAAACACCGGAAGCCTTATTTCCCCGCTGTCGGTGACACCGCTGTTATTGTGATCGTGTTAACAGAGATATACATCACGTTTGGCGCCTTGAGCTCTGAGAAGTGACATCATCAAGTCAACCTGAACACGGATAATGAGGTGCAGCGGGATGAGCCATCTGTGTGTTCAAATCTGAGGCCCCTCTCTGAACAGCTGCTGTATTGTTTCTCTGTTTGCAGAGTCTTTATTAACGTCAACAATAATGTTTATTTGCTCTGTTTGCTTGTATGATATTTATTTCCGCTACGGAACTGTTTCTGTCTGTGTTTAATCAAGCGATGATGAGTGTTTACCTCCGGCTTGATTGGCCCGTCAATCAAGCAACAGCAAAGTCCACACACACATCAATATTAGTTCCCTGTCAAATAAAAGCCTTTACTCTGATGTTAAAGATATTTTTTAACCGGTTATGGAATGGTCTCATTTGCCTCTTTATGACCTGCATACTGTGGCGGAGTGAACTCAATGCACTGCAAATTCAGAAAACAAATGCTAATAGAAAAACACGTGAACATTTATAAAACAACTTCATCAATTGGACAACACACCCACTGCAAAAAGTATCAATAGATACAAATACAGAAACAATGGAAATGTTTCCAGGGGACCTATGAAAGTGAGGAACCTGGCTGTAGTTCAAAGGTTGTTTCTTTTTTTGCCTGTGTTGTGAATTATTGATGAGTGGTCAAATTGATGAAGATGTTTTCTTATTACGTGACACGATTTTTTCTTTTTGCATGTGTTTTCTGAATTTGTGGTGTGTTGAGCTCTCTCTGCAAATGTACGTTTCAGGGAAAGAGTTACCATTTACTGTTCTTAAGGTCGGACCAAATGCTTTACTGCAGTCGGGCCGGAGAGGTCAATGTGTACATTTCCACCGGCAAAGTGTGAGGAGCAAGCTATCGGTTGAAAAGGAAGCTGGAGGAGACTTAAGAAATTAATATTTTTGATTTTTGCATTTTGTAGTTATGGCTGATCAGAATCAGAATTATTTTTATTGCCATATATGTTTGCACATACAGGAAATTGCCTTGGTGTGGTTGGTGCACTTTACAAACAACAAATTAAAAACAACAATAGCGAACAATATAAGAAAACAACAATATATACAGTTAAAGAGTTACGTGCGGTTTTAAGGTGCAGAGATTAGTAATAGTGAAAGTAATATAGAGTTATAAATTATGTGCAAGGGTGGATGCTGGGCCATTCATCTATACATCCATCCATCCATCTATCCATCCATCCATACATACACACTTGTATCCATCCATCTGTTTATTTGATGGAGACAAACATATATATAACAGTTTATTTTTGGGATAAAATATCTATCTATTACAAATGATAACTTCCATAATGCAAAGCTTCATGAATAGGAATCCCCTCATCACTATGATCATCACTGTTTTTTCTTCACATTGTCACAACAGTGTTGCTCATAATCGTCTTCTCTAGCTTCACTCCACTGTTTGTCTCAGCTGCCAAAATGACTCCATTCTAACAATCGCCCAGAGTTAACAGGTCTATTTGTGTTGAGGCTTATTCCCCCAGAGACAATGCAACCCCGGCCTCACTGATCTCATCAAGGCTATTTTAGTTCATTTCGTATCTGTCAGGATCAATTCTTCTGATGATTGAAGCTGGAATGCCGGGGCAGCAGCTACTCTGATGTCCTCCCCTATGTAAGCAGGCTGCTCACTGCATAGGAAACACCGTCCACAGCCGGCCTGGCACCCACATCCATCTTCCTCAGCTTCTGAGTGTCTCTGGGGACAGCAGCAGAACAAACAAGGAGCCGCAACCAGTCGACTTGGATCATATTCGTTATTTGCTCTCACGTATTCCCCAGGTGCACGTGGACCCGTTTGTTAAGACGATAACATATGGCCACAGCAATCACACTGCACTTGTGGCCGGTACGATTTATTCACAGCGATCGCACACCACAAATAAGTTCATCTCGACAGAAAACAAAGAGGAAATAAATAGATCAAATCAAAGGATAATTGAAAAGGGAGGTGTTTGTGTGCGTTTGTGTGTGTGCGTGCGTGTGTCTGTGTGTGTGTCTTTGTGGTGCTGATGTGACTGATGAACATTATTCACCTGTCGTTCCATTTCAAACCTCAGACGCACTTTCCTTTGTAGAATTCTCAGAGTGCACAGCCCAACCCACATTTGCCCCTTCACCCACATTCATATATTCTGCTATCCCACACCATCTACACACTGCAGGCACAGCCGCTGGGGCCAATTTGAGGTTCAGTGTTTTGCCAAGGACACTTTTGAATGCCAGGGGATCGAATAAGCCTGAAACCTGAAATCAGAGAGATTCAGAAATCCACAGGGTCATATATATCTTTTTTTATGCTGTAACCCCAAAACAGGAGATATCTTAATAAAGTCTGTCACGATTGATTGAATAAAACATCATAAGGTGATGTTCAGTTGTTAATGTAGATTTTAGATTGCAAAGGGAATAACAGTCAGTCCTAGAATGGTGAAAAAACAGCATGATGGCATGAAGTACTATTTCAAGGAGCTGGAGATGTAAAACATATATATAAAGTATATATAATTTTATTTTGATAGCACTTAAGTAATTGGTATGTTGGCTTTGCCTGATTGACAGAAGAACAGCTGCAAAACTTTAATTATGTGCTGTGGTTTTAATCTGTTGTTCACCTCCCTGACAGATGTATCAAAGTAAAACTATGGCTGTAAAATCGGAGCAATCAATAACACTACCTTTTATTTAAAACGTCAAATTGTCCATAATAGGATCAGTTATATTTCCCCCAATTTTATTTGCAATTGCATGTTTGTATCCTTCGGATAAGTTAGATAATAATGTGATAATTAAGCGTCTGTGGAGTCTATCATTAACATACTATTTTAGAAATAATCTTAATTGCTTCATTCAGTGTCTGCAATGACTAAAATCCATTCTGGTTAACTTGTAATTCATTGTTGTCGCAGAACCTTAACAACATGTTTCCAGCTTCTCCAACAGCCCGTGAAGAAGTGCTGCACCAAGCGAATCACTCTGTGCTGCTACAGAAATCAAGCATTCTGTCTGTGGGAGCAATTAACTGCCTGATGTTGTTGCACTCTTGTAAGGGCACCGTGTTACCGAGAGATTTTAATGAAGTACGGTGTGTAATGCCGCGGCCAAAAGCCTCTGATGGCGTAAAAGCAATTGTAGGGGGCACCGGGGCCCAGTCACAACTGCCTTCATTAGATTCTAACTAACCTGACTGATACGCCGGCAGTTAAGGACACCGGCACACATTTATCCATTCATCCGTAACTGCAAACTGTGTCTTTGACTTCAGACTTTCATACGTTATTAAAAACCCCAAATCTCTTGGCTTCCCGCGGAGGCGTGGTCGCCTACAGGCCAAAGGTTACATCATTTAATCAGATTGCTGGCAGGCACCCTGCAGGCCTTCCTTCTCCTGATGAGTTTTAAAACTGAGAGGCACTTAAAATGGATGCCCACCCTGCGGGCTGAACTCATTTATACCGAGCCAAAGGGAAAGAGGAATGAGACTTCACCTGGTGGGAGCCACCGTGTGACATCTGCACATTGTTATGGCACCAGCAGGAGGATTGATTATGAGATTTCAGAGGTGATTATTACAAAACAGAAGTCCAAACTGTGCCGAGCGTGACCTTCTGCACCGGCGCATATTTATTTTACAAAAGTCGGCCACAAACATTTTAAAATTCCATCATTTATTTATGAACCCAGTATGATGTTTGCAACTTAACGATTGTTTCATGTTGTTCTTGTAAACTCTTTTTAACCTCTTATGCACAATTGTCTGTTTTTAGACCATTTAAACACCAAATAATGAAATGCCTTAATAAATGAAGTCTCATTGTTTATATATTTGTAATTTAATGTGCAAACTAATTAATTTAAGACGACTTTTAATGTACAATCAGTTATTAATTAGTGAAATGCTTCATCAGTCTTTCCATGTCGCTTGTGATCCTCCTTCGTCTGCAGCGGGACACAGAAATAGCCCTGAAAGCCGTTTAACTCTACACAATAAGAATGATGACACCAACCTCGAGTGTTTCCATTAAATCTGAGCTTGTGAATCTTGTGATGTTGTGTGTGTTTTTTTTATAGCGGCTTCTAATTTCTCTCTTTGTGTGGTGTGTTTTATATCCTCCTCAACCCATTTGTGTTTCCACTTTTTCTGCTGAGCTGAATGAATCTTCCTTCTGCTCTGTTTGATCTAAAGTTGGGAACCAAGTCAGCAACAATATCGTGGAGCTCAGACGCCGGATGCTCGTGAAAAAGCTGCACACACTGCACATGGGGGGGGGGGGACAGTAAGTGCCTCCTCTTGCAGTGCGTTCCACGGTTATCATTGTGTATTTTATCAAGAGTTATACTGTAGAGACGGAGCCCGGCACATTTTGTTGGAATTAGTTTGACATAATGACACTAGGTGCCTCGGACTGACAGTGGCTGTGTGGGTGCCTATTGTTCCAGTGTTCCAGGGAATGTCTCAAATATTTCCAAGGTCCCCCCGCCAGGCTGTAATTGACTTAATCTTGCCATTAGCCCCAAGTCGCCCAGAGTCAGCTGTCATCTGTTGGAGTTAAGTGCTGTAACAAGGTGCTCTTGATGCGTCTTGATGGATGTGAGTTTTAGCTATGAGGCTCAGGGCTGATTTTTAACCCCCTAGCGCCCAGCACTGCACACAAACACACGCACACACACCAAACCCACACCGCCTGCTGACAGCCATAATAAGCACCGGCACACTAACTGACAAACTCCGGCTGGTTCCTGTCAGGGTGATGGGATGTTGCTGATCTCATGGAGTTTGGTAAACACACCCGCTGCAGACCGTGATAAACAGAACCTATAACCTCCACGCACCATCACCTCTCCACAGGCAGCACACCTCGTCGACAAATCCCCACAGTGTTTGGATATAAACCTAATCGCGCCTACCCTGCAGTTTTTTATTTGACAGAGAGCCAGCTATTCAGGCCCTTATAAATTATAACAACTGTGGAATTCATATATGGGATAGTTCTGCCACTGCCAGTAGGTGGCAACATCACGTTACACATCCTGCATGTTGGATATTACACATTTAAAATATGATTCATTATTATGACATCTGCATGAAGTTAGGAGCCCAACAACAACAAGAAAGACATGAAATGTGCAATTTTAACAAAACTGCTGTGGGAAATCATTAATGGATTTGAAATTACATATCGTTTTAGTTTGACAAATTAATATGAATCTAGTGAAAAATACAGATTACACATATCTGTCAATATCAGTTAAACCTCTCAGATGTGCTCAGTCTGGGTGAACCTGTCAAGCTGCATCCTGCCGCTGTCTCTCTCTGCTCAAAGACTGGCAGCTCCTAATTAGTTCAGAACCTCATCTAATGACCTTGAATTTCTGCTGCCAGCTCCACTATTGCATCAGTGTACAATTTTAGAAGCGGGGGAAGAAACCTGGCCGATGCTCGGTACATCAAATTGACTGAGAGCTGGAGCGCAATGCCCAATGAGTTCCCACACCCACATGCTAAGTAAAAAAACAGATGAGCTCCCATGCAGCCGGGACGTGCAGCCAATTAATGCAGAATATACTGAGTTTTGGAAATCTACATTTCCCTATAACATACTTTAAGTCTTTAAACCTCATATGCAAAAGCATTTAGCACAGAAGACTTTCAACAAATTACATTTAAAACTGTGAATAACCATTCATGAGTCACTTTCCCAGTTCCTCTCCCTCGGCCCTTCGCTGGGAGTGTCCCCTTCAAACTGAGCCACACAGGAGAGGGCTGGAAGATATACCCCTTCTTGTTTAGAGGGTTCCTGAATACACTCTACGGTTGAAGGGGTGTTTCAAGGGCTAGATGGCCACTACCCCTACATCACATAGATAAATAGAACAACACTACCCCTTCATGGCAGCTCAAAAAAATGAAGGAGTCCACGTGGTCAGGCTAAGAGGTGAATTGGGTCAGTCTTCACAAAGCATTACAGCCTGTTGCGTGATGATTGATTTAAAGCTTCTGAAGTCAGACACTGTGGCTCAGTTTCAATCCCGGAGGACTAAGTTTGTTAGTATATCACATATACAGGAGAGTATAGAGTAAGAGTTAGATATGGAAGGATAGAAAGTATTTATATTTTGTTAATACAGCAGCCGTTTCCTGATCCTTTTCATTCATCAAAATATGCTCTGTTCTGTCTGATTTGAAAGATATCTTATTTTGTCTATATTTTTGTGGCACGTTGTTGCAAAATATTCTCTTGCTTAAAAATCTAAAAAAACTATTTATCTCAACCAACATAATCCTCATTTATCATAGTGCCAGCATGGCTGTGTTAACCAAGTTCATATCTTATACAAACACATTAATTTAAACCCCAACCCTTCTGTAAATGTCTGCAGTGCGATCTGGCAGCAGCTACATCAGAAACCTGATCTGACGTTTTCCACTGAGAATTCACAAACTTTATCTCTTTTGGAGGGGGGGGGGGGTAAGTGCACTGCAGAATTTATCAGCGCTGGCACAACAAAGTGAAAGTCGTCGCATCCTTAAGAGAAAGTGAGCGCAGTAATCAACAAGCCAGGAAATAGGTCAGAGGACTCGCTGGCAAACAGAAAACATCATTAACAAACATTTGGCCCAGATTTCTCTAACCCTCGCTGAACATAAACCTTTGTAGGAAGTTTATACGATTCGCAAACAGCTTCCCCCATTATTCCATCAGAATCCTCTGAGGGGGTGTTTTTCTGTCCTTAACACGGGGGAAGAGTCAGAAGTCTGCAGCTGCCACCAAACAGCTCGACGGCAGAGAGACGGTATAAGAAGAAATGTCATCAGTTGTCTGGTGTCCTTAAGAAACTGTGCACCTCATGAGACTCTTCAGGATGTTCTAGACGGGAGGAAATCTCTCTCTGCCCTCTAGTGGCATGTGAATTGCCCGAGTCAATTACTGTGTCATTAATAATTAAGGATAAATCCATAAGTGTTACTGATGTAAACATAAGAAAACAGCTCGTTGAGGCCAGAGGAGTCGATGGTCTTTTGTTTGCACTTGTTCCAGGGATCGTGTGTGTAGAACTGCTCTGATTGAGGATTCACCAACACATCCGGCTCTCAGAGGCTTTGCCACAGAGCCCCAAGTTCGCAGAAGAGGCATTTGTTACCTTACAGGCTGGAGCAGGGGAAGGAAGAGAGGTCACACTCTGCAGTCTGGTGTCAGTTCACTCTTTTAAAGAATACAGTGAAATCCAAATGCACTACAGGAGCTGAGGCTACGACTCTTACCTGCCAGGGCGGCGTTGTAACCGGCGAATCACCCGAGGAGAGTGTTTCCTCTAAAAATAAACAGGTTACGTTGGAGCAGTGGTCACTTCAAGGCCTGTTTCAGAATAAATAGAGACGGCTCAACGCTGCTTTGGGCAAAACGCTGCACAACAGCTGCTTCAGCTTTATATATTCTCTGAATCAGAAAGGCAACATGGGACAAATTATTTTTTATGATACATGAGGATCTCAGACTGAATCACACTGGATGAATTTCCTCACTTGAATCGTTTTTATAGTATTTTTATTATTCATTTATTTCTGGCTTCAATGTGGATTGATGGTGGATATTCGTAATCGACTTTATGATGTTTCTCCAAACGAAATGACAGGTTAATTCATATTTCATGGGCCATGACACTTGAAGTAAAATGTTACATAACAGTAAACTAATAAATATTCTTAAAAGAGGAAAACTTTAAATGTCCAAAACTGGCTGTAAATTAAACAAAAAAAAACATGTCAACTGAAGGTATCACTTTGAAAACTGCTCTCCAGCTGCAACAGGAAGCTTTCATACATTATTCATGTTTAAAAATAAAAAAATGTGTGGTTAAGCTGCAACTTTATCTTTCTTGTTTTTCACCAGTCCATTTGTGGAAATCATAATCTTTCTTGCTGAATTCATTCACAAAGCCATAAAGTCTCATTAGTCATAAAGAGCATGAATAAATACACTCTAGAGCAAAAAGTTCAAAACTCTGAAATGTGTTCATCTAATCCCTAAGCCAGTGGACATTTGATCAATCTACAGAATGGGATGAGTTATGTTATTATGCAACGGGGCTGATTCAAGACATTTGGTGCAGCAGTATAAAACCATGATAACCCATTGATAACTTGACCCATGGAAGCAGGATCTTTCAGGGAGGTCACAGCACTCCAGCAAACTACATACACGAAACATGTTTCCTATGGAAAATCAGCTGGAACGTACTGGGTTATTATTTGCCTATAGATGAGGGGGGGAAAGAGACATGGTTCCTTAACAGCTGTGCTCACTCACACTAGTCAACAATTATCTGCAAAATGTTACTTCAGATAACAAAAAAACTGTGAAGTAAATATACAACTCACGAGGAATAAATGAGCTATAGGGTCGTCGAAGGACGCCCTTACATTGACTGATCTTTAGTTATTATATCTGAGAGCGAGAGAGAGAGATAGAGAGAGAGGGAGAGAGAGAGAGAGAGAGAGGGGGGGGGGATAGATGGAAAGAATAAGAGAGGGAGGGATAGATGGATAGATGGATTAGATGGATAGATGGATAGATAGATTGATCAGAGAGAGAGAGAGAGATTCAGTCGATAGTAAGATAGATAGATAGATAGATAGATAGATAGACAGATAGATAGATAGATATAATTGACATATAGTCAGAATCCATGTGTATTTTTTTCATCAGCCTCCAAAATCATGGTTAGAGCATTTCTTCACAGTCAAAATACTATAAAACTTTTAAGTAATGACGTAGTTTTTTCATGATAATAAACTCTGGTTTCCTTTAGTTAACAACGCACTTGTTGGACCAGCCCCTGGCTTTTTGCGGTGGTTACTTTTCATGTTGTGGCTGAAGATGCGTGTGTTTTTACGCGCGCAGTTTTGTGTAGGGTGCCCAACGCCCCTCGGTCCCCACCTGCTCCGACGCGCAACGCGCAGGTCAACAACATGTCCGTGAAAACCAGAGAGCGGGGGGAGGAAGGAGGGAGGAGGGAGGAGGGAGGAGGGAGGGATGAGAGGAGAGGAGAGGAGGGAGGAGAAGAGATCACACAACAGGACAGCGTCTTCAGAGGAGACGCCAATGAGTGAGGAAGATGAGGATCCAGCCTCCACTTCCGCTGCGCGTAAAATAACACAAGCGAAAAGCAACAGGAGGACGGTAAAGTTGTCTCTTTCTTCTGTGCACGATTGTTTTGAACGTTGGTATTTCATTATACATTTTTTTACAAAGATTCATAAACTCTCTCCTGCTGTCATCTGAACTGCTGATCATGTTTCAGATTATACTTGATAACACTAACTTAGACATTGACAAGAAGTCTGTTAAAAAGCTGTTGTAAATATTGTTTTGCTGTGTAGATGGATGGACACGTTAATTGTTTTTACTGCTTTTGTTCTGAAAAGCACAATGTTCTACATTGCATCAAAATATATTTTTGGGGGTTAAAAACATATACATTTTTCCTACCGTATAGCATTATGACCTTTAGTTTTGAACTGCAAGTTATTTCAATTTAAGATTGCTCTTGTTGAGATTGTTGAGCTCTTACATGATCATTACAGTTCTAGACTTAATGTCATTTAAAACCCAACAAGGTGCAGTTTCCGTCTGTGTCAGAAAACTCTCTGCTGACCTCATGTTTCCATATTTACTCTTTGTCTCTTTTCTGAAGTTGACTCTGAGAAACTGCAGCAGCAGCAATGTCACAGCTGTATTACGGCAAAACTGAAGGCTCCTTGTACAGGGACAGCATCCCCCTGCGGGTCGTGAGGGCCGAGTCCGAGCTCTCGTCCCTGGAGAAGGCCTACCTGTTGGCAGTCGATAAGGGGGACTACGCCAGCGTGAAAGAGGACCTGGAGGATGCCGAGATTTATTTCAGGATCAACATTAACTGCATCGACCCCCTTGGACGCACGGCCTTACTCATCGCCATCGAGAACGAGAACCTGGAGATCATCGAGCTGCTGCTCAGCTATAACGTGTACGTGGGGGATGCCCTGCTGCACGCCATCCGCAAAGAGGTGGTGGGCGCCGTGGAGCTGCTGGTCAATCACAAGAGGAGTGGGGACAAAAAGGTAGCCTCCACCATGAGGACATCCCATGTGCAGTGATGCTTTTACAGTGTTGTTCAACTTCAGATAGAAAAAACTCAGAACCTCACGTGACAACTGTTATAGCTCTACTGTTATACTCCGTTTCCCAGTCTGATGGGCCTCTCTACAAATAGAAGAGTCCAGAGAGATGCAAGTTAAAGACTCTAAATTGCCCAGAGGTGTGAATGTGAGTGTGAAAAGTAGCTCGAGTCGGCACGTTGAGCCTCCGAGATGCTGGCGACTTGACCAGGATGAACTCCGTCTCTCGTCCAATGTCTGCCAGGAATGTCTCTGGCTCCCCACGACCATCGTAGGATAGAACTGAAATCACGGAAACATGCTGAAAAGCTCATTTGAAGCTGCTGGGATGTGACAGTATGACTGGAATGGTTGTAATTTAGTTTTAAAACAGTATAATTCTTATTTTTTGCTTGAAAGTTGCAGCTTGGACTTGATGTGCTGCTGCTATAGCGTGGTGTATCAGGCATTTTTGTAAATTTTGTGTTTTAATTTCTCGACGCTGCTGGTTCGGCCTGTAATGGACTTGATTCTGTGAAGAGAATAACAAAGGGTGTAGCTGCCTCCAACCAGGAAGATATTTTGAGGGCAGCTCAACCACAAGCCATTAGCTGTGGGCTTGCTGTTAGACAAGAAGTGTCAGGCACCCAAGATGAAATTGGATCCAGTCACACTAATTCAAATTAGCTGTTTCCCTGTGAGAGGTTTATAAAGCTGTTTCTTGTTCCCTGTGAATTTATCCTTTTTAAGTAAGTTGGTTTCCTCTCTTGGTCTCCTACACAGGTTCCACCAATCCTGCGAGACAAGCAGTTTTCAGACTTCACCCCGGACATCACTCCGATCATCCTCGCAGCCCACACCAACAACTATGAGATCATCAAACTGCTGGTGCAGCGAGGAGTCTCCATCCCTCAGCCGCACAACGTACGCTGCAACTGCGTGGAGTGCGTCTCCAGCTCCGACGTGGACGTCCTGCGTCAATCTCGCTCCCGTCTGAACATCTACAAGGCCCTCGCCAGCCCGTCCCTCATCGCCCTCTCCAGTGAGGATCCCTTCCTCACGGCTTTCCAGCTCAGCTGGGAGCTGAAGGAGCTCAGCAATGTGGAGAACGAGTTCAAGGCGGAGTACGAGGAACTCTCCCGTATTTGTAAACAATTTGCAAAAGACCTCCTGGATCAAACCCGGAGCTCTAAAGAGTTGGAGACAATCCTCAACTACCGAGACGACATCAATCCCCTGCTGGATGACAACAATGACCTGGCACGTCTTAAACTGGCTATCAAATACAGCCAGAAAGAGGTAAGCTCTTAATCACCATTCCTTCTTTTTACAACACAGGATCAGAAAACTACTCTGGTTAACACAGGTATACAAACAGAGCTTTACAGTCCTGTGTTGAAGCACCAGGAGGAACAAGGGACAACATGGACTATAAGATGAACAGTGCCAAGATGAGCCGCAAATGGCCTGAGGAGGGTGGAGATATCCTCTGGGAGCTTAGAGCTACATGTAATTGCCTGGCTGGCTCTTAAAAATGCATTACAGTGGCCCTTTCAGACGGTCCCAAGACATCTAGATAATTGGCGATAATGATGGAATAAGTGATGAGCACTTCCGTGAAATACAAACTCATAATATTTTAATTAGGGAGGGAACCTTTTACTGTCTTTTAACATATTCTATGGAAGCATTTTTTTTCCCAGGATGCAACAAGGACTTCCTGTCATTTATCAAGAAAATTTGCGATGGAAATTGATACTGGTGATCACACAGTGGCTGCAGCAGAATAAGATGCACGAGGAAACATGATTTAGGTGTAATTTATGAGGTTAATCAAAGATTACACATGTGAATGCATGTAGTTGATGAGGATGACAACATGAAATATTACGAGTGGAATTTCAAGCCTTTGGTCTTAGTCGACCTCTTAAAATGTTAACATCCTCATTTAAATCCAGGTCTGTTTTGTTGTTTTGTTGTCTCCTGCACAACAGGCGACAATTAACCTGAACGCTGTGTTTCAGCAAGGTTCTTTTTATTTGTTCCACTCATGAAATGGATGAAACCACTTATTTGTTGTTTGTTGTGCAGTGTTTGCAGCAGGAAAAGATCACAACACCTTTGTGTGTTCACGTTTAGTCTCAAGCCTTTAGGGTTCTGCATGTGGACTTTGGGCTTTTCTGTTATACTGTATCCGGATGAGACAGTTGGGAGCATGGGAATGGGAGATCAGCTCCGTGTGCCACCACTGGTCTCCATGGCAGAAGGGTTTGACAGCTGAGTTTCAATGGCTACAGTGGGAAAGGGCTTTATCACAGATGGGTGATTTGAACAAGGTTTCTTTGGCCGGTTACAGACAACATTTAGCTTAAAACTTATAATATCTAAACTGCTGCTAATAAATACACTGGGATGTTCCACGATGGAAACATGGTAAAAGATAACATAAAACTGAGATTGATAACACAAAAATGTTTTAAAACTAAACACTGTTGGCTCGAGATAACAGTGAGAAACCTCTGTTTGTAGTGAACTCTAATTTAAGAACAAAAAAGTGGGCGGATAGACTGGGATTTCTTTGTTGCTCGTGATTTTAATATAAATTTCTTCTTGGACTCACCTGCTGCGCGATTTGACATTTTGTGACCTTGAATGACCTCAGATTCAACATCTCTTCAATCTCTGAAACAGAGATGTGTTCAATTAACAGCATAAATGTTATAACATCTTATATTTGATGAATTAAGGCCCATTAGTAGAATGCCAAACGAAAAGTTTACAAGGAAAAAGCTAAAATCTTTTAGGATTACCATTCGGTCACATAATCTCCGAATTTAAACTGTATCAATATTTTGTGGGGTAAATTTACAAATGAAAAGTTTCTTGTGACAGATTTAAGACTTGACTTGGATTCCTCTGCAATGACTTAACACGAAGACTCCCCCTAAATGGAGAGGCGGTGGACTAGTGGCAGAAAGGTCTCTGGTTCGTATCTGGTTCGACTCCACGGAGAAAAAACAAATAGATGAACCTGGATTGATCTGTCCAAAAATCCAAGAGGATTGTCTAGTGCCCCTGAGCAAGGCACCTTACTCCCCCAACATCTGCTCCCCGGGCGCCGTACATGGTCGCTCACTGCTCTGTGTGTCCTGCACCAGATGGGTCAAAAGCAGAGGTTAAATTTCCCTACAATTGCATGAGTGTGCCTGTGCATGTCTGTGCATGTGTTTGGGAAAAATAAATAAATGTATCTTAATCTTAATCTTAATCCTAAATGATGTCACTTCATGAGTCAGGCTGACATTTAACAAATATTTAAAGTAATTTAAAAAATACACTGACCACCAGATGAATGAGAGAAGTTACAGAGTTAAGTTCATATAAGACTTGGATCTGAATTGAATTGGTCTCTAACCTAAAGTCAAGCATACTCCACACTGATTGCAGCATCTTCCAATTGCTGGTAACATGAAGAAGTAAGTAAAATGAATATGGGGCTGTTAAGTGTTCGCTCTTCTCTAAGAGCATAGATTGTGGCCAGAAAGCTGTTTTATGAGTTTCAATTATTTCATTATTTGTCCACTAATGTCAACAACACACTTCCTCGAGATGGGTTTTCCTTCTGAAGAAACAGCATCAAAGTGGTGCAGTCTAATTGACTGCGTAGACCACCAGCACTTATTGATGGCAAACATCTCCTTTTACACAATTCCGTCCTCTCTGCTCCTCGTGCCCACTTCTGCACTCGTTGTGGAATATTACTACGTAATCCTGTACGCAGATGTTTACTTGGAGCTGTTATGTTGAAAAAAAAATGCATTTGAATACTTTGAAAGAGTAGAAAAAAAGTCTGACTACTTTTATTTCCGGAGCAGAATGTCATCATGAGATTATTCATCAGTAGGTTTAATGACGGAATTACAAATCTTGGTCGTACTGTTTATTTAACATCATAAATTCTAATAATTCTCATTGATAATTGAGAATCATATGACTGGAGATCTTTCAGTGCTGTTCATATAAAGTTATCCAGTTTAGGATGATGTCAAATCCCATAAATAGTATATCTATATACAGTATGCATGTAAGGAAATAGAGCAGTATTATATCACATTTACCTTAACATACTGTGCAATAATTATAATATTATCAGATGACGTAAATACCCTGTCATTAAATTATTTATATTATTAAGCATACTTGTGCTCTTTGCATCAAAGTTACCCTAAGTTACCTTTATTTATATTGTATTTAATAACTAATAAAACATTTTTTTTTAACAATGAGCCACTTGAAAGTTGAACGTACTTTTTGTGAAACTGATTTAGATGTATAGAATAAATACTATACATTTTCCTTATGATTAAACAATGTGTTATCACAGGATTAATGTCTATGTTTTAAGGGGCAGAAGCATGTGACCACAGTCATATGATCCTGCCACGAGCACAAATAGGAAACAGTGAAGTCAGAATCTGCTTTGCTACTTGACGTCATCCACCACAATTTGATGCTACATACAATGTAGAGATCCATTTCACTATAATGTGGTCAGGCTAAAGTGATCGTCCATCACCGGCCACAGACGTCCAGCACATGCTTATATTAAATCCCGGGGGGGCAGAGAAGATGTGTATGGGAAACAGATTTCACAATAATTTTTTCATTTCTTGACAGAGGATCACAGAACAGAGGATCTGTAATGCCCCCCCCCCCCCCCCCCCCCCCCCACACACACACACACACACACACACACACAGACACACACACACTTCTAACATCTTGAATGCCTCTTGCTCGGGGTGAAGAACGGTGAAGCATGTTTTTTTCATTCCACAAAGTTACCTTTGCTGAGGATAAGCAGCAGGGGGGGAGCTCTGGAGATTTTATCGTATCATCATGTCTGTGGCGGGGGGGGGGGGGGGGGGGGGGCTCACAAGCCTCCTCTAACATCATTCATCTCTCTTCCTCTCAGTTTATCGCGCAGCCCAACTGTCAGCAGCTGCTGGCGTCTCGGTGGTACGATCAGTTCCCCGGCTGGAGGCGGCGTCACTGGGCGGCAAAGTTCCTCACCTGCATCTTCATCGGCCTCCTGTTTCCGCTGCTGTCCCTCTTCTACCTGATCTCTCCAAAGAGCTTCTATGGCTTATTCATCCGCAGGCCTTTCATCAAGTTCATCTGTCACACCGCCTCCTACCTGACCTTCCTCTTCCTGCTCTTCTTGGCCTCGCAGCACATATCCTACTCGCAGAAGGACTGTCAGGGCCCACCACCCACCATCGTGGAGTGGATGATCCTGCCTTGGGTGCTCGGTAACAATAAGCACACGCGTGTACACCAACACTAACCTGTTTTTCTAATGTTATCAGGCATTGTTTTGCATCTGCGCACATTTGAGGAGATTCAATCAGAGGCACTTACCGCAGCTGCTCGATAATGAATGTTGACCACTTGTGTTTTTCCTGTTTGAGGTTTTATATGGATGGAGATCAAACAGATGTGGGATAATGGTTTCCAGGACTACATGGACGACTGGTGGAACCTCGTGGACTTCATAATGAACTCCCTGTATCTCGCAACCATTTCTCTGAAGCTCGTTGCCTATAAAAAGGTACTGTATACGTCAGGAAGTAACGTATTTCAGCTTTTCTGATCTTTAAAGTTTATAAAAGAAGACAGATATTTTTGATCACGTTGAAAGTGATACTATGCATATTTTAAACTTTAAAAAATTTGCTTCAGGCTTCAAAATTTGTTTGATGGTTCACCGATTTGGAATTAGCAAATTGGGGCTGCTTTTATTCCCACTCCTGTAGCAACATTTATTAAGTGAGTGGGTACATTATCCTGCAAGTAGTGCATAACTGGCAGCCTAAGGCCTTCTCTACACCACTTCCAATATTATTACAGTAGTAGAGGTCTTTAAAAAACAGCGTTTATCACCAATATTCTGTGAGGAAACTTGGTTAAATTAATAATTGTAAACAGATTTAGTATCCAGCGGTTAGTTGTGTTGTGTTTTTAGTCGGAGGGACTATTAAGTCAAAGTTAATAAGAATTATCTATCATGTGTGGCTGCAGAGGGCGCTGTTGCTCAGGAAAAGTCACATAGTGTTGCTTTAACTTATACAACAGTCAAAGTGAGGAGAATTCAAATGAATGGGAATGCTGTGTGTTCTTGTTTTTTGAATTATCTGTAATGCTCAAAGTAACTTACATCATTCTCACTGTTTATTGTTTACAGTACAGGGGGCCCAAACCCAGAGACCAGTGGGAAATGTGGCACCCGACTCTGGTGGCAGAGGCCTTGTTCGCCATCGCCAACATCTTCAGCTCATTGCGCCTCATCTGCCTTTTCACTGCCAACTCCCATCTGGGGCCCTTACAGATCTCGCTGGGTCGAATGCTCCTGGACATCCTCAAGTTCCTCTTCATCTACTGCCTGGTGCTTTTAGCCTTCGCCAACGGCCTCAACCAGCTGTACTTTTACTATGAAACAGAACTGCCGTGCAAGGGGATTCGCTGCGAAAAACAGAACAATGCCTTCTCAACGCAAGTCCCTAAACAAATTGCTCCTGACAAAGCTGCGATACTAATATTGAATATGATTTTCATCCAGTTATGCACAATGTGACGTACGGTTGTTTGCTTTTCAGGCTGTTCGAGACGCTTCAGTCGTTATTTTGGTCCGTGTTTGGCCTGATTAGCCTCTACGTGACCGATATGGGTCCGGATCATCAATTCACTGAGTTTGTGGGCAGCACCATGTTCGGCACATACAACGTGATCTCCCAGATCGTGCTTCTGAACATGCTCATCGCGATGATGAACAACTCCTACCAGCACATAGCTGTGAGCGCACCGGCCCGCTGGTTTCATCCGTACTAATTTGTCTTGTGTTCCTTCGCGAAAAGGGTTTTGATGAATTGTTTGTTTGTTTCTCTTTTCAGGATCATGCTGATATAGAATGGAAATTCGCAAGAACAAAATTATGGATGAGCTACTTTGAAGAAGGGGGGACTTTGCCGTCTCCGTTTAACATAATACCCAGTCCGAAGTCAGTTTTTTATCTGATGAGATGGATAAAGAAATTCTTATTCAGGAGACAAAGCAAGAGAATGCATGATACCTTCGAAACATTGGGGGTGAGGAGTTTCCAAGGATCTGATCTATATTGTCATCACTGTATAGAATACAGTTATTTAGTACCATGCTCTCTGATATTACAGTGAATATGTTTATATTCATTGTAAAGAATAACTCATCCTACCATTGCAATTAACAATATGTACCTTTACTTTCAGAGACGCGCGGCTAAAAGTGTAAGATCAAACCATCAGTACCAGGTATGACTGTCTTTTTAAACAAATAAATGTAGGCACCTTTTCATACAACTTTATTTTGAAAACAAATCTGTAGTTTTTATCTATAAGATTATGTTTTTCAGGAGGTTTTAAGGAACCTTGTGAAGCGATATGTCGCTCGGCTGATCAGAGACGCCAAGACAGCGGAAGGTTTGACGGAAGAGAACTTTAAGGTAGAACTTCCCGATCCTTCAACATTGTTTTTGCATTGTGTAATCTGTACCATCGTTTAATCTGCGGCTCTCAATATATTACAGGAGCTGAAGCAGGATATCTCCAGCTTCCGCTATGAAGTCCTGGGATTGATGAAGGGTAAATCTCAGGGAAGGGTAAGCTCCGCCTTGGCCTATCCTGGAAACCCGTTCAAATATTCTCCCAAATTCCCCATTGATGAGCCGGAACGGAAGCAGAGCATGTTTGAAGTGGTCATCACCGCCCAACAGAGCGGAGCTTCCAACACCATCGGCTCTGACAGGCTTTTCAACGGTGCGGCTCTTCTGTCCCCTGCGGGACAGACTCAGGACGAGCTGTCCAAGGATGTCTCAGACGAGGGGTCTCATAACTTTGAAAACATATCATCGTCACCGAAAGATTCACTGGGATCTGGGAGCAAAATGCTACTTCAGATTGAGAAAGGCTTCCAGATAAGGCAGAAGAGAAAAAAACTGCCTGGTCCCCAAGATTCTGATCAAGATCCATGAATGAATATCTGGATCCGCCTATATGTCTGAATCTAGTTTCTATCTTGACCCATGGCCTGTCCTTCCGAGTTTCATTCAAATCGGTATGGTATTTTTGTGCGTAATCCTTTTGATAAAGAAACAGAACAACTAACAAACAAAACCTAACCAGAACAAAACATAACATTACATTAAAAAGTACATGTTAAAACGATTTGTGGACATTTAAAAGCTGGTACAGATGTGAGTTTTTAGTTAACCTTACATATGTACAGAAGATGAGCTCTTAACCTGATTGTAGCCTTAATGGGAAACTTACAAAACTTTGTGGCGGCTGCAGCAACGGCATAATGGCCCGTTCCCCTCAGCCGTGACCAAGGGACAGCCTGGAACAGCTGGTAATAACCCAGAGTGTCTGAGACATCTGGAAGTGGACAGGAGCTCAGAGACGTGTTAGCGGAGCCAGGTCTTTAAAAAAGAATCAGATAAACAAACCTTATTCTCAATCCTGTTCTGGAGCAGGTGCCAGTGCAGTGATGAGGTGAGATGCTGTTTCACTTCCTGGTCCCAGTGAGCGGCAGCGTTCTGCAGCAGCTGCAAACGAGACGGTGATGAAAACATATTAGTGCAACATCTTCCAATAATCGAGATGTCATTCTTTCTGTTGCCAGTTTTGAAAAACGTATATTGAAATAAACACATGTTCTCAAGGTAAGGAATATTGTAGTTACCTCTCATATTCAGTTTAATACCTGCATCCTGCCATGTATGTTATTGCAGATTATATCACATGCATTCCTCCCCGATTGGCGGAATATGAAAATACAGAGTGCCGATTTGATGCTCAGGGAATTTGACACAGGTCTGTAATTCATGATTTACTGTGAGCAGCTAAATCCAAAGAGCGCCCCCCCCCCCCCCCTCCTGCTGCCTGTCCTCAAAGCCTGCACATTGAACTGTTCTCTTATTGTGATATGCAAAAAATTCTAAAAAACAATATTACTCCTCATACACTGCCAGTATCCATTTTTTGTATTGGTTATGCAGTAAAAATGTAACCCTGTGTTAAAACATGTTTATTTGTATATGTGTGAACTGATTGAATATGTAACTTGGATACATTATCCAGCTGATAAATAAGCAAAGCAGCACCGGGCAAATTCAGAAAAAGATTCCAATTGTTTTTACTCCAAAGCATCCTCCTTTTTCTAGAGTGAGAAAAGCTCCGTTGCAAGATTTATTCCTCAACCTCCGCTTGTACACTTTACAACCTGGAATGCAAACTTGTATTGACATTTCTCTCTGATCAAATAAAAATCAATTCTAACTTTTCTGTCTCGTGGTTCTCCGCAGCAGCTTGTCGTTCCCCTTTCTCCCTTATTTCTTTCATTTCCAAACAAAGGATAGTGACACTGGGAACTAAGATTTAAACGGAGCCTTGAGTTGAAGCAGGAGGTCAGGAGGCGAAAGTTAAACTTCTGCATGAGTTCTCTTGATTCACTGTTGCGATGTTCCCTCTTATCACCCACAGCTTTGGGTAAACAGTTTACGAGCCTCTTGCTGTTTATACAGTGGCGCAGTTCCTAGTGGATGCACAGTTTACATCAACATCCTCCCCCTGAGGGATTTCTCTTGTGCTTTGTGACTCGTTCACCAAGAAGCACAACTCAATGCTCTTATTTACAGTTACTCACATCTTGTCTGTCCAGTCAGGTTGAAGTGAAGAGTATAAACACAAAATGGACCTGGGAAAAAGTAAGGACAGTATTAACACACTCACTGTAGCTAGAGTCTTTCACTGTCTTTAGTTTAAAGAGGTTGTTGTGGAAGTTTGTTTAAAAGCTTGTTAATGAGTAAGTTCACATGTAGTAAGTAATGTATAGTTTATACCATAAAGAGTCAGTTAGGGTTAGGGTTAGTCATTATGTCATTATAATACATTACAATATACTCATCAGGGTTAGGCGATAGCTTATCCCATCGGGGAGGAGGTGGGATGCACCCAAGGTGTCCGTCCCCGACTGAACCGGAACTCCAATCAAGAACCTTCATGCTGTGAGGCGATGGTGCTAACCACTGCACCACCATGCCACGCTTGATAACAAAGCAGTTTCCTTAAAAAGTTACAAAGTGGAAATTAAAAGAACAGGAATTGAAGCTATAGAAAGATAAGTTCATTAAACAGAGAAAAATACATTTTACCTGCAAAATATATAAATATATTAAAAAAAATTACAAAGAGATTTTAAAGCGTTTATGATGTTTTTGTGTCTCTAGCAGCAAAGCCCTGGTCACCCTGCCTGAAATAACCAGCGGAGCTCCGCCCCCAGACGTGAGTCAGAAACCATTACAATTCAATTTACATGTCAGTGCATCACAAACAATGATCCACTAATAAAACACTGACAGAGCTCGTTCTGCATGAGTGTGAAGACAATCAAGTCACATTACCTTTTTATTTACCTTGTCCTCAAATACACACAAATAAAACAGGCCCGATACAATAAAACAATAATCTCATTTATCAAAATTCGGGGGTGTTCGGGAGGATTATGAGTCTGTGAGGATTGTTTTCCTACTTATCAGGCATCAAGCCCCCTCTAGTGATGTGGGAGAGACCAGTGCAGTCGCTGTGGGCACAATAGAGACGTGTGAACAATGGCTCCAATGCATCCGCTGTGCATCCAGCTGTGCATCCAGCTGTGCATCCAGCTGTGCATCCAGCTGTGCATCCAGCTGCTCACACTCTCAAAACACCCAGTTTACTTGTGATGCAGTAATTACTGTACTGCCGTGTGGCTGCAAGCACACTGTGAACAGTAGAGTATAAAGTTTTCCAGTTCGTTAAAGGCGTGCTATTGAAGTCTACTCGTGCTGTGTACTTGCACAGATATTCAACTTCACACCTTCATGGAGGCTGCAGGCAACCTGGGGGGGGGGGGGGGGGGGGGGGTCCTGTTACCATAGCAGCCACAGGCAAATCACACTATCTTTAGAAATGCCAATCACGGGCTGTTTTGGAATATGTCTCCACTAAATCTGTGTGAGCCCAATTTAGACCGAGCGGCGGCATTTTCCCTTTCATTTCAACTTAAAAGCAGCTCAGTGGCAAGATACAAAGACAGGAATCCATATGTGGGATCAAAAGTTACTTCATCCATTCTCTGTGGCACATGCACTGTGTGTGTGTCTGTGTGTGTGTGTGTGTGTGTGTGTGTGTGTGTGTGTGTGTGTGGCTGTGTCAGAAAGGGACAAAGACAGTTCCCGTTCGAAGTGTTAATGTCACGTTGCATTTATTAAATCACTGCTGTGAGTTTGCCAGAGCAATTATTTGTCCAACGCGAGCAGGGTGCACACTCTTCACTTTGAGAACTAGCTGCTCGCTGGATTCTTCAGATTGTAAAGTTAATTTATTCCAGTCTCTGGGGTTTTTTAGGAGAGATGAAAAGCCTCAGTGGGGATTTTATGCATAAGCGCTTTTCTAAAGGCCCTTGACGAATCCGGCTCTTAAGAGGCTTGCTGCAGTGGAAAAGGTTCACTTGTTCACTGAGGACGAGATTCACTTAATGATACACCTTCTGATACTTTTGTTTTTTTCAACTTCTGCTCACTTTTTTCAGTCCAGCGACTCTGCAGGCCACTTTCCTGTTCACATCTGGAACATCTGCATGTAGGCTGAACACCATGTGGTGAATGAACGGTGATGAAGTGATGCCCCCTGGGTATGTTCGGAGTAACAACACGCACTGCTGAACCTGAACTATTTTCTCTTTTACAAACTTTCAAGGCTTAAAACTGAATCAGCAAAATTATGTATTATTTGATTGGTATCAAACTTTGGCCATTTTGCTGTAAGTATAAGGATCAATCATTTAAAAAGAAATCACAGGACAACATTATAAAGTAGATTCATAAGCTGCAGCCTCTTATCTTGCATCGTGCATGTTGAGCCATTTCACAATAATTGTTTTCCTGAGACTTTCACTTCCCAGAAACTGTGAAACTGTTCTCGTTAGTTTCTTGTGTTTCAAGCGTTTTCAGTCGGAGATGGATTTACGGCTCAGGTATTGTAGCTTCAAAAGGAATCATGATACATGTCATTTGATGTTCACGAAACAAGTTCAATGTTTTGTGATTAATAAATGAAAATAGAACCTAACGTCCAAAACTCAAACTTGAAATCAGTATGTTTATATTTTTAAGGTTTTTTGTGTTAGCTCTTGAGGTCTGAACTGAACCTGAACTTTTTATCTCTGAGCTTATTGACTATTTTACTCATTAAGAATGTTTATTTAACTTTTTTCTCATATGTAACATTTAGTCTCTTATATTTTGGTTCAACCTGCTCTTAAATAGTTCCTGTTGTTTGCATCTCATTTTTGTCTCGTAAAACATTTTGCATCTGTGTTTTGAAATCTACTTGAGACTCACTACTATGTGGCAGTTCAATCCAGACACAATGGAAATGCTGTGAGACCCGCTGCCTGTGGTCCGTGCTTCCACTAGGTGGAGCAAACTACACTCTGAGAAATACACTATCAGTGCTCTGGCATTTGTTCAGAGTAAAGATTATGTAACGTTTCTTTGTATTCGGTCCAAATAAATGACACTTTTAGAGACAAGCTACAGCTTGATTCTGCCTCCCAACTATTCCATCTGCTCACAATACATACCTGATGTGGCAGCCGGCTGCAGGGCTCGGAAAATGCCAAAAGCTACTTTGTGTACTGATAAATGTATTAACCCAAGAGGTTTGCTCAAAGCATAATATTTACAACAATTAAACCTTTAAACTCTAACCCTTTAAATCTAATGTGCACTACAAACATGTTTTACTTGATTTCCCTGTATATCTAAAGTGTAAGAAGTTAAATTGTATTTGTGCAAAAGTTGTAGTTGTATTTCTACAGAAAAGATTTAAACCAAACATGTTTTGTGAGAAATTAACCAATCTCCGCTGATATAATCTGCATAAAAGACAAAACATTCTATAAATGTTATGGTGGCCCCCCTTTTTAAGGGGTCCCTGCATAAACAATTAAAAATATAAGAGAATGCACCACATATTAAGATTTACAGACTCACAATTCATTGCACACAAGTGATGACTCATTTCTGGGTAGACGTACGGTACAGAAACGTAGTTCGGGGAGGTCCTGGGTGGTCCGTGAATCCACTAAACCCTGCCATCCTCCTTGAGTGGAGGGAGCGACTCATGCTATATAAACTCCCACTCTGAGGCTGCAGCCGTTACTCTGGGTCTGGAGGGGCTAGCTGACAAATCCAGGATGAAGCTCCTTTTCGTGGCTGCCTTTGCACTCGTGGTGCTGTCGACGTTGGACCGGGCTGACTCCTCGGCTTATGACAAAATAGTCGCCCACAGTCGCATCCGGGCGAGAAAAGAGGGGTAAGCTCATTGATATTTCATCATGAGTATTTTTTTAAGTATTCTAAACCTGTGTGAGTTATTTTTAGTTGCAGGTAGTTGCATTGAACTTTGAGGATTAAAGGGCATCAGTGTTTTTATATTAAGTCTGCACATGCTGTATTATTCAGTCATATTTGTTTCAGGGGTTTCTTTAAAATACATATCATTGAAAATATTCAGTGAGAAAAGTATTAAAACTGCAGAGATGTATTCAAATCCTTATTCACATCTGACATACTAATCTCAGAACCTGCAGGCAGAGATGTCATTATTCACATTTGACAAGCAGCAGGGGATAGCTGCTTGATAGCCCCCCGACAGAAAGTCTGTTGGACCCACAACGTTTAACATACAAATAACTTTCCACTGGACCTGAACTTAAGCGATTTACCTGCTGACTCATGCTCTGTCCCCTTTTCACCCTCAACTCTCACCAGACCCAATGTCTGCGCTCTCCAGCAAGTCATGGGCACCAAGAAGAAGTACTTCAGCACTTGCCGTAATTGGTACCAGGGGGCCATCTGTGGAAAGAAAGCGTAAGTGTTGCTTCGTGTTTCCCGACGTGTTACACGAAAATCTCCAAACTAAAAATGTATTCCCCTTCGGTATCTGCCTCCTCTTCTTTTCCCTTTCCTTAAAGGATTCAATGGAAAGTTCAGTGTTTCCATAGAGGCAGACATCTGTTATTGTACTTTGTATTTAACTATTGCATAAAATGAAAAACACATTTATTGATGCAGCCCTAAACTCTTTGTGTTCAAGGCGATTCCCATTCGCTCCAATAAACTGTAAGTCAGGGTTTTCATGGGTTTTCATGAGCCCGGGGTGTCGTTGGATGCCACTGCGGTGAACCACTGATTCCAAGATGTGATGTGGCTGCTCTGTGTTCATGGATGGAAAAGCATTCACCTCAATCATTCGAGACAACCCCTCGTTTTTTTTTTCTACTATTGTTCCAGCGCTCTCAGCACTTTTCGGGGTTTGAACATGGATCTGAGCCATCCCTGTTTTACAGTCTGCTCTCCCACACACTCTTAGTTTGCCCTCTATGTTTGCATTATGTCAGAATCATGCCCAGTGCCCTGAACAGTCTGAAGTGAACAGCCCAAGGAATTTGATCTGGTTCACAGGAGTCTGACACGGGACAAGGGAATCAATCCAAACATGGCCGGGGCCAAGAAGTTGAGATTCAGACAGTAAAGTGATTTATGCATCGGGACATTATGCTGATGCAAGATCTCCTGAACAACTGTGGGTCACGTAATATTCTTTCAAAGCGGAGCTGGGGGCTGGAATATTCTCATGTGTTAATAAAATACACTTGTAGATTAGTAAGTAACCAATGAACTGATCTCGATACTGCTTTAATTGATTTTAGATAGACATATGGTTACACAAGGACTCCATGTGCAAACATTTGAATATTGATAAGATAACTAACATAAATAAGTTTTGTAGTTGTGAAACAGTTTCCTTCTCCAGCTTCTTCAACCCAAACTAGAAAATTTCCAAAACCCACCCGTTTTGTTTTATCTTCATATTTCAGTCAAACTTTATTTACATGAATTATTTTGTAGGGAAATGATGAAAAAGATTGAAAAAAACTTTCTTGCAATGTTCAACCAATTATAGTAAATCTTGGATCCATTACACAATTTAAAGGGTTGTTTCTTAAACCCAAACCTCATCCTTCCACCAAGTCTCGTAGAACTCCATTGGATATTTCTGTATAATCTTGCTCACGTACAAAGGACAGAGGTGAAAACATAACCTCTTTTTATTGAAGGTAAAAAAAACTGGAGGTTAAGGCTCTGACAGAGTCCCGGGGTTTACACAAGGAAACTACTTGAGTTTAAGGGAAATTAGGGAAATAAGTACTTAAAATAAGAACTTCCGTAAGGTCATAGGATCTTTGTCATTGTGGTTACTATAATAAACACACTGTTAGGGTCCTGGCGTGGTCATAAAGAAAATCCTACTGATCAGCTTCACACAGGAAATGAAGAACAGTCGCCTTTGAGTAAGGCCTGTGTTTCGTCGAGCCGATTAAAATCCCGAACCTCTGAGCAGCGCAGACTTTTTTGTTATATGTTCGAGGTAAGCGAGAGGTGACCGGACAATAAAATGTTACTATGAGTCGTAATAAGCTTCCTGCACAGGCAACCTATGCCCATTTCCACAGGAGCACAGTGCTCATCAGGAGCAAAGAGTTTAATCCAAAAAACGAGAATATTATTTCTGTTTCTAACACAGCCCTGTCTCCAAGTAAATATCGTCCAACCAAACTGCCCATTAGCGATTGGTTGAATTGGAGCGAGGCCACAGAGGCCATATATTATGTTTGACATACCTATCTTGATTCTCAGCGGAACAGTTTATTTCGCGGAGACGCTGACAAGTCAAAAGTTTCCAGCTCCAGGGCCGGCCACAAGTGGCTTTGTGTGGGAAAGCAATGCAGCGCGGCTTTTCTGCTGACACCGCTCCATTGGGGCTCGTGTGATCTCATCCCAGTCGCTCCAGCTCCATGCAGCTTCCATTCAGATGCAGCAGCGAGAGTTTCAATTAGCCATGAACCGGGAGCCCTGGTGTAACCCCTGTCTGGGACATCAGCAGTGGACGAAAGCTATAAACAAACCTTTATTGTAGATTTGTGCAAATAACTATGGACTATGTGAACAGCAATTATATTCATGCACAAACGGTTTAAGGCTCAAATTACGACAGATCCCCTGAAGGTGATTTTTCTTCTTTGAGCCCACCACAGGAAAAAGACTATCACCTTACAGGACCTAAGGACTTTAGGGGGATCTGTCTCGACTCCTTGTTTTTGCACAGATGCAACTTGTTACTGAACGTGTTAGCAGAGACTTTTTTCAGATCATTTGTCCTTAAGCTTCCTGACAAAGTCCTGATTGTCCACTCGTTTCCCCAAATGGCACAAATTACAGCACATTCCTGGTGTGCAGGAAAAGTCCAGATAAAGATAAACTGCTAAAAGTAGACAAATCCCAGCAGCTTGAACAACATGCATCAATCTTCCCTCGTGAAGACGACTGATTGCAGAACCAGTGCACCCGTACACTCCCACAGGTTCATAGTAGAAATTGAACAAGTTGTAAAACACGAGGACCCGATAATGTTCAGACTATTGACGTGAACATTTTAATTGCCCAGAGCAAGAAAAACTGGTGCAAAAGCAGTGTGAGTTTTTAAACTGTAAAAGCAGGGGCAGTCTACAGTAATGAACTTCCCATGCGGCCAACTCAGGACACATGTGGTATTATTTATCCCTAATATGGACATATATGGTATTCTTTAGGCCTTGTGGGTCCTTTCTTTTTTTTTTTTTATAGTTACATACCTTTTAGTTATGTGAAGTGAAAAGGATATCGCCAAATGTCAGGAGCTGAAAACAATACAATGGTTCCAGCATGTTGGAACCTGCTGACAGAAGGGGTATAGGCATGTTTATATCTGGCAGCTGCACACTGAGTTTTACTGCTCTCCTGCAGACTACAGGGTCCAGTCCTGTGTAAGTGGAGCGGAGACACTGCTCCTCTCATGTATTTCAAGCAGCGAGTGAATATTTTCCCATTCGTATATCTAAATTGTATAAAAAAAAGTCTGTTTCTTTAAGACGCGCTGTCACAACCTTTAAATTATCCTTCTGTCAACCAAAATTTCCTTAAAACTCAACTCTTATTATCCCGCAGCTTTTCAAGGGCAGATTATAAAATGTTCCTGAGGTTAACCAAACGTCAAGTCGAGTCCAAACTAATTGTTTAGCTTCAAAGACGAGGTCTCGGCAGCACAGACCCACTACTGTAATGGCAGCGTAATCCTCACGGCTCCCTTTCCATAAGAGTTTTTGGCCAAAGCCGCAGGATCACATGGACTGTTTGAGCAATGAAAGAGATAATGAGCAACATCTGGAAATGATGAATAGACCAAATAATGATTCAGCTGAGAACAGGGCAGCCTTAGAAAAAAATGCATATTTCTTCTATCTTCCATCATTTATGGTCTGTTTTCTTTTTCCTGCAGGATGGTGCTTTACGAGTGCTGCCCCGGGTACATGAAGATGGAGGGCTCACGCGGTTGCCCCGCAGGTATGATATGTTGAGCGCAGTCGAGGTATGAGGGTTAGAGGAGGACATGCCCACCAACTGTGGAGCAGCTGTGTGCTATTTCTGAAATCAGACCAAATAAAACAAGTAGAGGATGCCGCCGCATATTGTCAGCACATGCAGGGTCTGTCTTCCAAGGCACATGTTTCTTATCTCTGTTTCCAGAAAGACAGGCTGACGTCTCCTAACACTTACTGTTCATGTGCTTCTCAGTGGCTCCTATTGACCATGTGTATGGCACCTTGGGTCTGGTGAAAGCCACCTCCACCCAGAATTACGCCGACATTTCCAAGCTGAGGCCCGAGATCGAGGGACCCGGGTCTTTCACCCTCTTTGCCCCGAGCAACGACGCCTGGGAGAAATTGGACGAGGTGAGAAAACCAAATCCAAAGCTGCACCTCTCTTCCTGTGACGTGTTAACATCTTGTTTTTTCTCACCTTACAGACGGTGAGGAGTGCACTGGTCAGCAACGTCAACATCGAGCTGTACAACGCGCTGCATTACCACATGGTCAACAAACGCCTCCTAACCAAAGATTTAAGGAACGGATTGGTGGTCCCCTCCATGTACAATGACCTCGGTCTCCTTATTAACCATTACTCCAACGGGGTGAGTGGGATTATTCTTCAGTGCCTTCGTAATTCTTCTCACATCACGTTTCATGTGGTTTTAACACAATAACAATTGTGCGTTATGCGCAGGTGGTGACAGTGAACTGCGCCAGGCTGATCTACGCCAACCAGGTCGCCACCAACGGAGTCGTGCACGTCGTCGACCGCGTGATCAGCGCGGTAGGAAACACCATTCAGGACGTGATCGAGGTTGATGACGAACTGACAACCCTGAGCGTGAGTACACACGATTAATGTGCCAAAGTTTGTTTTCATCTTTATTAATGAGCGTAATGACGACAAACTGAAACGTGAAGAACACCCAGTAGAGCACATACCTCCTAGTTCTTATGGTATAAATACAAAAGAGAAAAAGAGGTCGTCTGAAAACTCCAAAACGTATTAAGAGACAGTTGAAAATTTGAATCTGTGCTTTATCCTCTAAAAATGTAACAAAAAAATGATCCACCGCTAAAACCCGAATCTGCACAAAAATGTAATCGGTTCTCCCGAAGCCTAGGCCCCATCCCTCGACCAAGTTTTGTGGAAAGCGGTTTCGTGATTTTTGCATAATCCAGCTCACAAATAAACCAACAAACAGACGAGGATGAAAAAACCTCCTCGCTGGAGGTAGCAAGCCTTCACAGGAGCATCTGAGGAACACATGGAGAAGTGTGCAGATGTTGATTTAGGTGCTTTGAATTTAACTTTTGAATGGGGTTGTATTGTCCACATCCTGCAAATGTTTCACTTAACCCTGCCCATGAAATCACCGTCTAGGATGTGGCTCATAGCGCCGGGATGCTGGAGAAGCTGGGCCAGCCAGGACATTACACTCTCTTTGCCCCCACCAACGCAGCCTTCGAGAGCCTCGGCACCGACGTGCTGGAGAGACTTCAGAGCGACAAGCAGGCCATTCAAGGTAACCCTGACTCGGGGCCACTCACAACACTGCAGCAGCAACAGAGGTTTTATATTAGCAGTAGTAAACGAGGACTATATTTATATTTAATGATGAAAAGGAATATGGAGGAAGAGCAGTCGTTTGCTCGCGGCACGATTGCCAGAGTGCGTTTTTTTTTCTTTCTCATGTTCAATGAACAAAAACATGAAACCACAATGAGTCTGGAGCTTACACACTTTTGGCAAACTCTGCATAACAAAGCTGTGTTGAGGAGAAATAAAAATAACAGTTTTTAGTAATGCGTCACGCTTTGTGGACGGAAAGTCAAACAACGCAACACATTATTCAACACTTCAGGGATAACCGTATGTTTTGAGAGTAAGTCAATATCAGTGGCCACATTTGCAAGAATGGTATTATGATATTTATCAATTAGAAGAAGTTAAAACCTTAAGAAACACATTAAAAAGTGAAGGAGAAAACCACAAGAAACTGCAGAATCTCAGCAATTTTTAAACTTTTGCTTATTTTAGCGTGAACACTGACAGGCGGGAAGCAGCTGCTTCATTGGGCAAGCTGGTCAAATTGGCCACGACACAGTATTTTTTATTAGCCCCCAGCTTGCCATATGATCCGAGATCAGAACGTTTCACACAAAGTTTAACAGAGCTGTGAAGAAATCACGAGTCTTCTCACTCAAGGACCCAAGGGATCCAAAGGATGTCCAGGTTCTCAGGACGTTACAGACTCAGCTGCAGCCGAACATGGGAAAGATCCTAAAACAGCCCGTGCAGCGCAACTGACCGACATTGAGCCAAACATCAAACTACCGTTCACCTGAACCGCACATTCATTTCAATCTCTGCCTCGTTCTTTCAGCTCTTCTGAGCTTCCACCTGCTGGACTCCGTGCAGTGCTCTGAGGCCATCATGGCCGGCAGCTCCTACGAGACTCTGGAGGGCAACAGCATCGAGATCGGCTGTGACGGTGAAAGTCTGACTGTCAACGGTGTCAAGATGGTGCTCAAGAAGGACATCGTCACCACCAACGGTGTCATCCACCTCATCGACAAAGTGCTCATGCCAGACTCAGGTTTCCATCTCCTCTTTCTTCAGATTCAAAGGGCTTTCACTTCTGACTTGTTTGATCTGGACCTTCAGACTTTATAAGAGGGGTAGAAGGTTCCTCAGACCAAAGTACAGAACAACGGACCCAAATGAAAAAAGGTTGTTTCAGTCCAGATTGAACTAGAGCCTGGTTTAGTTTGTTTGCAGATTGAAAACACTTTTTTAGATAGTTTGGACTTTTGGACAAATTGCAGGAAGTTACAGAAGTGTTAAATAATAGAAGAAGAAAAAGAAGTGGAAGTGTTTCGCAGTCTTCGTCTCTGATGACATAATAATAGTAATAACATAATAATACTACAGTGGCAACAGAATTAACTGATTCATTCATTTTCTCCAGTCAAACAGAAGACAACTTTTTTTCTCTGCACCTTAATCAAAACAGGGAATTTAAATTACGGCAACATCAGACGCACGCCCGTCTACAAACCAATCAATGTCCAGTACAGGTAGATGCAAGCCACATAGGTGATGACCATGTGGAGTAGGTCAAACACATTTCTCAAGTTAGCTCTCTAAATCCGAAACCGGATCAAATGCAACAGAGATAGGAACCATGTTTCAGACTTTCAGGTGTGAAATTGCCCTAATTGCCCCTGGTTCACCGCGTACATAATTGTGTTTGATGTTTTCCTGTAATCCATCATCTAATAGTGCAAATCTCCTTGTGAACTCTAAGCCAAGCAGGTGATGGAACTGGTGGGAAGTTCCCAGTCGACCTTCGGCGATATGGTGTCTGAGCTGGGCCTTTCCGCCGCCATGAGACCTGAGGCTGAGTACACGCTGCTGGCTCCTCTCAACGCTGCCTTCACTGGTGAGTGAACCAGTTGCTGGAGGCCAGGAGCCAGTCTGGGCGGAAAAACAGGGGAAGATGTTCTACTTGCAATTACATGCTCATATGTGAATAGATATGTACACAAGTGGAACTGCAGGGAGGTTATGGATTTACTGCAGGAGCTTTCACGGCATGTAAAAACGAATGCCCACTCCCCAGAGAACAGTCCTGGTCTTCAATTAAAAGGGGGGGGGGGGTTGTTTTGTTTCGGCAACAGCAATGTAATGTGCATTTAATCGAGGGAGAATACTTTACGTTAAACTATACCTTTGGATCTCTGGGTGTGAGGAATGCACGAGGAGGCAACAGCTGGATTTAACAACCGTGCATTGGAACCGTTCAATCCTTGATGTATGGTATCCAACAAATCATGAGACGGGATTCGTAGATTATTGTACACGGTCCATCTACAGAAATGGGCAGTGAATCAAGCCTGTGCTGGCAGATGTTTGCAAACAGGTCGAAATGTGGACGCTGCTCCTGGGATACTTTGTCCAAAATAACAGGAATAGAAAAATATGTCAAATTTATCTTCCTGAGGAGTTTGATGTCAAAACTCACAATGTTGGTGGTAGAAGGGGAAAATATAAACCCCCGTCCCTTTCCTCTACAGATGAGGTGATGTTCATGGACCAGAGGCTGCTCAAGATTATTCTGGAGAGTCACATCCTGAAGCAGAAGATCGTCCTGGGACAGCTGTACAACGGCCAGCGGCTGGAGACCATCGGGGGGAAATTCCTGCGAGTCTTCATCTATCGCACGGTGCGTCCTCTATTCTGGAAACCTGTGACTGACTGCCAACACACACACACACTGCATGCATTATCGCTGTGATTTGACCATCAATCCTCCCGTCTTAGACATGACATCAATCCCTGTTGCCTTTAACTCGTGGATTATTTCTGCAGGCTGTGTGCATTGAGAATTCCTGTCTGATCAGGGGAAGCAAGGAAGGAAGCAACGGGGCCCTTCATCTCATGAGGACTCTGTTGAGGCCGGCTGAAAAAACCATGTTTGAGATTCTGACGGAAAAAGGAGGGTTCTCGTACGTTCTCCAGACTGAGTTTTTTCTGTATCTTTTCATTGAACCCGCATGGCACGCATGCAGGGGACTGAGAAAGTGCTGTTGTTGCAGGATGTCAGCCCCTCGGGTGGTGCTTTTTTTCTTTCTGCAACAGCTGAGTTACTGTTTTCTTCTCCGTGCCGCAGGATCTTCTTGTCTCTCATGGAAACTGCCGGCTTGAGCGACCTGCTGAGACAGGAGGGAGACTTCACCCTGTTCGCCCCGAGCGACGAGGCCTTCGCTGGTCTGAGCGAGAGGGACATGTCCCTGTTGAAGGGTTGGTCTCCCGCACTCCCTTTGTCCGTTTAAACCAGTTCCAAGTTGCCAGGCGGGGGAAAACAAGCCCACAGTTTGCTGTTTTTAATTTCAGGCGACATGAACGCTCTCAGAACCATCCTTCTGTACCACGTCAGCAACGGGGTGTTCATCGGCGGCGGTCTGGAGACCGGGGTGACGAACCTCCTCAAGTCCCTGCAGGGCAGTAACCTCAGATTGATGTTTGTAAGTATTTCCAACCACAACTCTTCTAAAGGTAGATAAAAGCTGTAATTTTATTATACCGGGAAATCATTTTTTGATTAAATCTCCTCCCCACTTCTGAACTACATTATTTGCCATGAAGCGTAACTCATATTCATACAGGTTCGTTCAAGCCCACCTCATTCTGTGGCGTTCTTTGTCTGTAATTGTTTCATAACTGTCGCCCTGCAGGCAAACAGCAGCATGCTTGTGAATTCTGTCCAAGTCCCCGAGTCTGATGTCATGGCTACAAACGGAGTCGTTCACTTCGTCAACCAAGTTTTGTATCCCGGAGGTAAAACCTTCACGCGTTTGACTTTCTTAATATCCCCTCTTTTTCTTTTGTAAACAGGAGATGCGCTGTGTGCTGTGTTTGAGGTGAACGCCCTGTGCCTTCTTTTCCAGATATCCCAGTGGGAAGCCAAGATTTCCTGATGCTGTTGAAGAGGCTCATCACCTACATGCAAATCAGGGTGATAAATTGTTGTTATAAAAGCTCAGAGGCTTATTAAAGACAGGGTTGTTGTTTTTTTGATCTAAAGAATCTACAGCTGCTTTCAGACATGCACTGAATTCAGGATATTTCCCTGGAACTGTCCAGAGGGGAGGAATCAGACTTTTCCGGGAACTTTTCTCACTGTAAGACGAACCCATGTGAGAAAACTGCAGGAAAATGTCCGCACATTTCGTAGCAATGACTTTTCTAACTTGCCACAGAGCCGAAACTGAAAGAATACAAACATCGCAAGATGGAAAAGAGGTGTCGTAGAAGACACAGACGAAGATGTCAACTTGGAAAGATGAGTCTCGAGAGCTTTTGGCCATAAGCTGGTGTCGGTGTAGTGTGAACACAAACACTGTGCTTTCTGCGGAGGACTTTTAAATGTCCTGCACGTCTCTGCTCAGATGAAACCTCTGACCTGAATGTTCCGGACATTTTTCTGCTCTGACCCGATCTCCAGCTGTCGCTCATGCGTAAAATGCAAACTCCAAGAAAATGTCACGACCCAATTTTTACGGATGTTTCCTGGAGCTCATGTCTGAAAGCAGCTTTCGTGGAGAAAAGTTGGTTGTTTGCAATTCATTTCTCGGCTTTCTATTAATTATGATCACATCCTTTCTTGTTTACAGTACATTTCCGGATACAAATATCAGGAGATTCCCCTCACCTTCATGAGTAAGTTTCAATAAAACTGAGTTTATAATTTCTTTGTTTTCATTTTATTTCTTGAAATATATCATATTTTCTTTTATCACATTCTTCACTGTCATTGATTGGTTTAAATCTCCTGTTGTCACCAGAGAGGATCATCACTCGCGTCGGCCAGGAAGGTACAGTAATGCTGAGAGTGTCATCATCCTGTGATTCCTAATCAGCCCAGTCGGACACATTGGATCTGGTTAATGAAACAGTTGCATGGTTAAATATCAGGGAGGTTGGTAAACCCTGATGGTTTCATGCACATATGCACTTGCAAGGGGACCAACATCTAAAGTAGAGTTAATCAGAGAGGGAAGAAGGTTTCTTCTCAGCTAACGGAAAGAATATTTGGATATAAATATGAAAAAAGACACAAAATAAACACAATTTACACAAACGAGCAGAAATCCTTTGATTATGAATCACGTTTTCTGCCATAGCAACATTTCTGATCCAGTGAGAGGGCCATTTGTTTTGTTAGATGCAAACAAAAGGAAGATTCTCTGTATCAAGGGGCCATGCTGTGCTACCTGTAATCTCATCGTAGTGAAATGTGTCCTTTCCTTCTTTTAAAGTTCCCCAGGTGACCAAAGTGACTCGGGTCATCGAAGGCCAGCCCTCCGTCACCAAGGTCACCAGGGTCATCGAAGGCCAGCCCTCCGTCACCAAGGTCACAAGGTTCATTGAAGGCCAGGCCACCAACACAAAGGTCACCAGGGTCATCGAGGGAGCCCCGACCGTGACCAAAGTCACCAGGGTTCTCACAGGTAAATATGTCTCACCTGAATCAGTGAGGCAGCAGGTTTTAAAACGAAAGAATCAGAGTAAATACTAATGGACGCTCTCGTTTCCAGGCCCTCAGTACTCAGCCAGCAGTGGCAGCACCAACATCGCACTAGAAGGTCAGTGAAACTAACTGAGATTACCAGTGTGTGAGTGGTGTGTGAAAAGACCAGAAAAGTGATATAGAAAAACAATCAATCTCTTATTACCATTTACAATGTGGAAAACAATTCAGTCCCACTTTGATGTTTTCTTTTCTTTTCCCCTCAGGAGACTTCTCAGAACTCGACAGCGATAAACTTACCCAAATCATCCAAGGTGAGTTTCGTCAGTTTGGACGCCTGCAGGGAACAATCCGTAAATAATCTGTGATTCATATTGTTTGTTTGACTTTGTAGAAGGTGGTTCACGAAGAACTGGCAGCAGAGTTATAGGTAAAATGCAGTGAGGCATTTGAGATGGCTCAGTCAACTGGAGTCCGCTGCTTTCATGGCCCATGTGCTCTCGTCCCTGCAGCCCTATGGGCGGCGTCGGCCATCGCTGCATTTCCCTAAGTGTCAGTGTTAACAAGCAGGGATGAGTTGACGGACCTGCTGCATCAGGAGCCTCATACCTCAACTCTGCATGAAGGCTATCGCTCTGTGATCCGCAGGCATTTGTGTTTATCTGTGTGTGCGCGTGTGTGTGTCCACACTGCTGCTGCTGAGGTTACTACCAGCCCCACATTTATACAAGGATTTCTACAGTGAGAGAGAGAGAGAGAGAGAGAGAGAGAGAGAGAGAGAGAGAGAGAGAGAGAGAGCACACTTGAAACTATTGCCCCTTGAACTTTATGTTTTTTAACCTTTTGGACCTTTTGGTATAATTATAACCTATATTTGCCTTTTGCGACTATATAAATATGAATAAGCCACAATTCTTTTGTATTTGTAATCTGGATAATTATTTGGATAAGAGCCACCTTTATAACTAGAGGTGGTACTCAGTAGAGAAAAGGGCTCCACTAAATTATTCTTCAAGAAATCAATGAATAAGGTTGAAAAAAGCTCCTGGATCCAACCCCCTGATTCGGATCCACACCAGAATTTACTGGGGTCTTACTTGGGTCGTGTCCCAAGTAGCTTGCTTGCTAACAAACAGGCAAACAGACGAACACACAACCACCTTGGGGGAGTGAAGCTGATCTGGAACCTGTAATGTGAACAAAGAGGTTTGGGGGGATTGATAGAAAAGAGGAAGGAAAATCTGTAATCCCTACAAAAAAAAAAAAACATTTAGATTTTACACTTCAGGGTTTTCCACAGATCAGATAAAGAAGGATTTATCTGTTTATTAAGATGCTGCATTTGTGTCTGTTTACACTCTTCTTGCTGCTGTGGCCTAACCAATCAGAAGGGACTGGTGTCCGGGTCCTTATTTAACTCTCTACCTGTTTTCCAAAGTGTCAAACTAAGCCAACTGTAGGCTGCTGACTCTCTCGCTGCCGTGCTTGCCACCACATCGCTCGCCTGACACGCTCCGCCGGCGTCCTCCTCTCATCTCCGGGTCTATACGCTCCCTGCTCCCCTGTCATGCTGAACTTGGTTGCTTCCTTGTGGAGGAGGGGGGGGGGGGGAGCGATGAGATCAGAGCCTAGATGTTCAACTTGAAAACATATTTCATGTTCCGCATGAGCCGGCTGACTGACGTGTATTTATGTTTCCACGCTTCTTTCCACCAGCTGGCAGCAGGAGGAGAGGAAGGGACTGAGCGTGGACGGACGAGGGACCGTCCACCTCGTAAAGGCCGAGTGAGACTCCACAACCCAGGAGGTGGAGACGCTGTGTGTTCAGTGCAGGGGGACACACTCAAAATGTCAATGATTTCAAATATACTGTAAAAGGTGTATAGGCCTAACTGACAAAAAATAAAACAATTTCTCATTAACAAGTTAATGGTGCTTTTGGAATGTATATCTCATGTGCAATGTCTTGTTTGTGTGTTCAAATGAACATTCCGGTCGTGAGTTTAAAGATGGAGCAAGGCAAGGTAGCAATAAAATGTTTTTATAAGGCATTAGGGGAGCAGCGCAAACATTTCAATCTCAAAACTATGGGACTTTGGCTTTTCTGGAGGTGAAGGTTGCAGCTGGGAGATTTTTACTGGCTGTTTTGGGAAGATTTACAAATCTCAGCATGATAGAGATTGAAATATGTATTTGGTTTGGTTTTGACTTTTTGTTGTTGCGTTTTTTTCTTTCTCTGACTGTGAGTTGCTTTTAAGATTCATGTGAGTTTGTAACATTCGGTTCAATGTGGACAACGGCAGGTTCCAATAAAAAAAAAAAATCTTTCTTTGGTATAAATATGTCGTTTTTTTTAACAGCATCTGAAGAGACCTAATGTTTTGAGTCATTTAAGAAGTCGTAGAAAATTACTCACCCACACGAAACAGTGTAGAAAAGGAACAAAGTTGCATAAACAAATCAATAATTCATTTTTACTTTAGCAATATAATTTTATTCGCCTGAGACGAACAGCGATGGGCTTATGTTGTTAATTGGGGGAATATAAATCATACCTAAGCTGCTGCTTGCAACAATGCAGCCAGTTGAAATATTTGCCTTGAGGTTTTTTCCGCGACCTTGTGCACAGACGTTTGATTCAAACCCAGATTCTCTGTTATTTGGCTCATATAACAGAGTGCGTCTCGTTACGATTTACGACCTCTTGGACTAATTAAATAAGTTAAAAAAATAAGTGCAACTGCCAAAATAGAACCACAAACATAGTAAAAATTTAAAAAACAGCTTTTTTGTTTTTGTTTTTACTCTTTATCTGCAATATATCACAATAAAATAATTCAGAGTAATGGGCTTTGTAGAGCCAGACAGCTGGTTCACAACTGCTTGAAGAGGCGTAGTCAGTGCATTTGTTTGCTATTGAAAATAATAACTTGCTTTAGCATTAACGATTGTCAACCAATATTCTGTATATATATATAAAATAGGATAAAGGCTTTAAATCCCTTGTTTTCGTAGTATGTTTAGATCCATACTATTATCTGTGACAGTTTCAGTGAATGTGGATGTTTGCTTTGCACAGTAGAGACCAAAAGTTAAATGCACATCAGACATTCTCCACGACTGACAAATATAATATATCACTGTCATAATAAAAGCTGCTCATCTCGGTATCTTTTAAATCTGTGCACCATGTTCTTCTTAGATGTTGATTAAAAAGTCATACAGTTCACCTCATGTTAATGATATTAAACAGCTGTTTAATAGTTCAGTGCACAGAAGGAAGGGAAGTCACTGTGTCAGCAGTTTGTCCTTATAGGTACATTTAGTGGCCATTTTGTCCCGATGTGCGATTAAGGTCATGTTATAATTGAAAGTTCAGTGAGTTCTTTATCAGATTGAAGATATAAATGATATTAAAATGTCTGTTTTTAATTTGGAAGTAGACGAAGAATCAAATCTCCAATAATATTAGAAGATTAAAGAATTTCTGCTCCTATTGGTTTGTTTTTTCACATCTTATTTCATCACTCTGTTTAGGCAGCGTTGCATCAGATAAGTAACAGACTTCTACAGTAACATGCAGATCTTTCCACAGAGGGACTGAATATCTTCCACAGCCAGCGACGCACAGCCGGCAATATTTCATACATTTACAACACTGTCTGAGAATTGAGAAAAACATCTGCCGCTGGATCTTATTGCTTTTCCATGTGGCTTTGGATTTTCCAGCCTGTAGTCGGGGCCGTGATCTCCCAATCAATTGTGGAGTCCTTTATGAGGCAGCTGATATCGCCCACATCGGACTCAGATTTCAGCTCCTGGCATGACGGTGTCCACGGCTCCTCACTATCACCAACATGCAGCTTGGCTGATTATCCTTAAGTGAATCCACCAGGGCGGGATATTCGTAAACTGCCTCTTGCTGCTGAGAGACATTTTACTTATCTTAGATTATTGTGTTTTTAATTTTAACGAGCATCAGGAATAACCTACTTTAATGCTTGTATCAGACGTTTATGTGCAATTAAAGTTGGTCTTTCAAGAAACGTCTCACGGCTCAATTTCCACTGCGATTGGCACTTTGTTTTTCTTATTGTCAATTCTTATTGATTCAGCCAAATCAAATCAGTATCTTAAAGATGAGCAGCTATTCCCTTATCTTACACACTCTCTGTTTTTTATTTTGATGGTCAGACAGTGGTTTAATTAGATGATTTTTATCTGCTTGAAAAAATTCATTTCAAATTCATTTGAAGGTGCAAAAGTTGCAGGAAACATTGATTTGCATGTGAAATTTAACACAAAGATGCCTTATTTCTGCGTCATTCCGCATTCTGGAGAAATCAATCGAGAATTCAATCATCAATTAAGCATATTATGCATAAATTAACTCGCTATGAAGGATTAAGTTTCTAACACTTGGCCATTTGTATTGGTTGTAGGAGATTTAGAGTCATTTTGATTTGTCAGACGTCTCGGATACAAGTGAAGATTTGAATGATCTGATGAAACCGTAATATGCAGCAGGTTTACATATGTATTATGACGGATTGTATGATGTTCTCGATGTAGAATACATGTATACTTCATCTGACCTACAAGCTGAGGAGTTCATGGAGTGTCTTGGTCTGTTTTTAATTAGTCCACATCAATCAAGCATACCAGGAGACACATCTGGCTCTGGATAGGCTTTGGATGCAGCTGTGTGAAAGCAACTCGTCATCTGGATGCAACGTCTGCCTCCACGGGGGCTGACATGTTCCTGGCACCTTCGGCTCCAGCTCAGGCCTGGATGAGTCTGCGGTGCGGTGCCATCATGTATAGACTTGGCCACAATAAACCATGGGATCTGTCCGTATGCACAGAAGACGGTGGAGGATAACTGCACATTGTGTTCGGCAGTAAACAGTTGAGCAATGTGAGGTGTTCTCCTGCCGAGCTCTGAGTGACGGTTTCAGGTCAGGGAAGTGCTTTGCTACCTTGTATGACTGCAGAACCATAGATCCTCACCTCAGGCAGCAGAAACGTTCACCTATCACAGACTCACATTCCAGCCTGTCAGCCCCGCTCCGATCCCCTGTGATGTTTTACCTTTCATTAGACACCGAGGATTTGATTCCACTTGGATCCGTGATCTCATCCGTCTCACTTCAGTGTGAACATGTGGATTTATTGTCGTTGTTTTGTTTCCAGGTGACAAACAGAGTCAAGCAGATATTTAACGGTACAAACTGAAATCGTTTCTGAGTAAATGATTTACACTTGTTATCAGGTTTAATTTAATTGATAGTTTAAAGTTGTTTCTTTTTAAAGAATCTTTATAGATACAGGATGTTAATCAGGTAGTGAAGGGATGCCTTTTGACTTTGTGATATTTTTAGTTTTTTTTTTTCCAAAAGTGACTTATTCTGGTATTTCCATTGCAAAACGTTTGATATAGAATAACAAGAGTATATTTGAGAGTATAGTTTTTTCAGGAGTAAAACTTTAAAACTATTCAAATATTAAGAAGTAATAATAATCAGGTTTAAAGCGATTCTTTTTGATATTACTGGTGTCTTAAAATTAGATATTTGCTGAAGTTAGACTTTGCCAGATCGATAGTTTAGCCTCTTGACCTCAACAGACAGATCCCCACAGTAAGTGTGGGAGCTGTTATGTCGTGAAACTAATTGAGACCATGACCTTCAAGTCTCCTCTGCTCGTGTCGTGGGAGAGCAGAGAGCAGCTGCTCCAGATGTGAGCTGCTCCCAAAGCTGATCCACATTATGGGACTCAAATGATCACTGGTACCTGGGAATTGATTCTGGGAGTCTATGACCTATTTCCAGCAAAAAACAATAACTGGAAAAGCATAACTTTGTGAAAGTAGAAACTAAATGCTTTAATCCCATTATGTAAGTTTGAAAATGACTCAAACATAATACATAATAAAAAATGGTATGAACTTTATAATATGTTAGGTATTATATCATCTCCTGGTGAATCCTGTTATATAATCGATTAGAAATAATACAGTCCACCTAACGCGTCATCCATCCCTGTGCAATGTGTCGTATACAGAATTGGGTTCAAACGTTACATAAGCTGTCGTCCTCGGCCAGGAACGAATGTGTGTGTGTCAGAAATGGAGCGTAACACACAACCTCCTTCATGTTCCAATCAGATCACTCATTCATTTGTTTTTCCAAAACCTTTATTTTAGTGGCAAGAAATTTGGCTTTCTTGAAACATATGTTTTAATGCATTTCCACTCCCATATGTCTTTCATTAGCGAACTAAAAATAATGATAATCAGTCCTAATAGCGGTGGCTCTGTCAGACGTGTCTCATCTTCGAGCTACATCCAAAACTTACAGACTTTCAATTTTGTTCCTCTATTTCCACCCGTGAAGCCCGAGGACATTACGTATGATTTGAGCTGCTCAGATGATGCACGAGAAAAAGATGCAGTGAAATCGACTCCTGTTGGATTGCAAGTAAATTTTCTGTGAGCACCTGCAGACATCTGTCTCCATCACTGCTGATTGTTCACCTTAAAGGGTTCACTTAAGGTAATGAACCAGGAGAAAATATAAGAAGCTAAAGTCAATGTTTGCTTTTTAACACGTAGCCCATCGCGTTAGCTGTTTGGTTGAGTTGAAGCCTGATGTTCAAATTTGAAAATTTAGCAAAAAGACGTTTTGGTCTCGTCGCTCACAGCCGTCTTTATCTCTTGTTTGTCAACAAACCACAATGAATCCTGGGAAATGATGCATTTCTCAGCCATATTTAAAGGAGCCGTCGAACTGGAAAAGCCACTCACGTCGCTGTGATGCACTCGGTCTTTAAATGAAGGATGCAGCCCCTGAACTGAGACACAGCTCACATGTCTTTAGCTGTCAGGGTCAGGTGTCTTACCCAAGGAGATTTCTATCATATTGTTTGGTTAGTGGCTGACCCGCTCTACCTCCCGAACCACAGCCGCCCATGAACTTTGCAGAGTGTTTGCAAAACTGACCTTTTACACAATTTAAAAAAACCAACCCTGTTTCACAAAAGCCTTTTGTTAAAAATCCTTGATTCCATTGTTTGCAAAAAAATGCTGCAGATTTACACCAGCCTTTGTAAAGCAGGAAGTGGCGTCATCGTTTCTTTAACCCGTCCCTCAGAACTATTGAGATGGTGCTTTGCTGTTACTGGTGTAAAAGGCTGATTCTTGTTTCCACTAGTTCACCAACTGGAGCGGAGCCCGGCAGTAAAGATGATGAAAGCCTTCAGTTTAGCCACTGCGCTGAGGATATGAAGGTTTACAGCTTCGACACTTCATCCTGAACTTGGATCTTTCAAATTGTCCCCGAAAGTGACACCTTGATTCATAACATGACTCGCTTTCCCCCCCTCATCTTTTTCTCTGAGCTGTAATTTGTGGAGTTTAACAATTTCCAGCTTGGCACAGTGATGAATAATACAAAAAAAATGAAATGCAGCAAATAGCGATGGGAGACGATAGCTGGGAAGAATCTACTTTTCTATGAGCCAGAAACTTGCTTAATTGCATAAAAACAAAGTGAACTTGGGGGGAGGGGGGGGGGGGATTTTCCACATAAGAAACTTATTCAAGCAATTTTTAATGCCCAGTTTCTATGGTCTGAAGTAAACAGAATGAGTTTTATTGATTCAAAACCAGACTTCTGCAGATTGTCTCTTGCCCACATGTTTGGGCACTAAATAAATCCATATCTCTTCAGTTTTAGAAGCGTCTCCTACATATGGATAAAATATTCTTCTCGTGTCAGAATTTTATATTTTACTGGGTGCGGCCCCAAAATACCGATCATTTGGCTCCAGCGAAGATTATTATGATACAAAGCAATAAAAAAACACATGGGTTACATTATTTCTTTATTCTTACAAATAAATTTAGTAACTTTATCTCTTCATAAATCTGAGTATCTTCCTTTTGTAGGACACGCATCTGCCGAATTCAACTTTTGAAATAAATATGAAACAATCATATGAGTCCTTAGCCCAAGTGAAGGAGTTCAAGTACCTCAGGGTCTTGTTCGCGAGTGAGGGTACTATGGAGCGTGAGATTGGCCGGAGAATCGGGGCAGCGGGGGCAGTATTGCGTTCGCTTTACCGCACCGTTGTAACGAAAAGAGAGCTGAGCCGCAAGGCAAAGCTCTCGATCTACAGGTCGATCTTCGTTCCTATCCTCACCTATGGTCATGAGGGCTGGGTGATGACCGAAAGGACGAGATCGCGGGTACAAGCGGCCGAGATGAGTTTTCTCAGAAGGGTGGCTGGCGTCTCCCTTAGGGATAGGGTGAGAAGCTCAGTCATCCGTGAGGAACTCGGATTAGAGCCGCTGCTCCTTTACTTAGAAAGGAGTCAGCTGAGGTGGTTCGGGCATCTGGTAAGGATGCCCACTGGGCGCCTTCCTTGGGAGGTGTTTCAGGCACGTCCAGTGGGGAGGAGACCTCGGGGAAGACCCAGGACTAGGTGGAGAGATTATATCTCAACACTGGCCTGGGAACGCCTCGGGATCCCCCCGTCAGAGCTGGTCAATGTGGCCCGGGAAAGGGAAGTCTGGGGCCCCCTGCTTGAGCTGCTCCCCCCGCGACCCGATCCCGGATAAGCGGATGATGATGAGTGAGTGAGAGATGAAACAATCACCACTCCCCCCAAAAACACTAAGTATCCACAGCAGCCTGCGCCGCTCCCTAACCCTTGTATTCTCAAGTGCTGGATGGAGATCAGGTCACATCAGTGTCTGTAACGAATGAGGAATTCACGGGAATGGTGCCACACGGAAGCAATAACTCTAGATACTATTTCAAGAACAAGCTGCTCCTGGATCTGTTCCTGCTGCCGGATTAAAGTTCTGTCTAAATCACGTAAGTATGGCTGCTGTGCAAGGCCTGATAGTAAATAACCAAACAGCGGTTCAGAGGTCCGGTCCTAACACCGGGTTGATGCGGTCTTGAATATGAATATGCAGAGCAAAGAGGTGCAACACATAGATCACATTGCAATCAGCTTTTTAATATACCTGCATTCATGTGCAGAGAGCTGTGAAAAGAGTTCAGCCCTAAAAGACGTGTGGAGCTAAACAACTACAGAAAGCATAGCTGTGTGTGTTGTGTGTGGAGAAACGTTCGACTCCTGGGACAGTAAACGGTGTCTGGTGAAGGGAACGCGGTCCCGACCCGGATATCTGCCGTCTTCAGTGGAAGCCTCAAGTATTGTCTTTTGACCTCGGAGGCTAATTCATCGTCCGACGAGGGTCAATGGGCTCTGAGTTCGGAAGCAGTCAAACTACTCAATGTCTACGTGGCACCTGATAACAATTCCTCCATACGATTTAAATGGTTTCCATTTTTTTATATCTAACTTTATGTGGAGGATATTTTGTTGTGTGTATTTTCATAATGCTTTGTGTCTTTTTTGTTATTTATAGTTAATGTGTGTGTTTTTAAAGCCTGCAATACAATTGTATTAAATTACTATAATCAGTGTACAAGACATGATTCGGGTATTTATTTATTTTTTCAACAAAATAGCTGAAAATCACAGATCCATACCGAACACTCAGTGACTTGCAGTGCGTTGCACATCAAGAAAATTTGACATAATTTGTCTTCTTTGTGTTTTCAGAACTTTTATCCCTAAAGTTTCCATAGAAGTGTTTGACAAATCGTGTGCTTTCTCGACAGCTTCTCTTCTAACCTTCGGAGACATTTGTGGTAATTATATGTTTTTCCTGAAACTGAGCCTTTCATCCACAGATAATTAACTTTTCCCCCCTCGTCTCTTTTTCTCCCAAAATCTGTACTTTCCATCTCTTGGCTCTGCTTTGTTAGATTCCTGTTGAAGATGTCACATTGAGGTTTCCTGTCATGTGATGGCACATCTAAATCTAAATACTCAAAACTCACCACTGAGCTGAGCAACTGAACTAATAAGATTACCAAGAAGAAACACACATTACAGGCAGTCGGACCACCAGCAGCTGCAGCCTCGTGTTTTCCCCAAATTCCATGGCTCGCTCAAAGCACAAGAGACATCAACAGCTTCCCAAACAGTTTGTCAAACAGCGGCAGGTGGATCGGAAAAAAATATGTTATGTTCAATTTCTATGGAAAGGACATAAAGTTTCTGTGATAGAGCACTGGGATCCAGGATCTGGATCATCCTCTTAGTTTTGACAAATATGAGAACAGTGCCACCACCCGATACAACATCAATCTAGTTTTGTTTTTCTATATTTTTTTAACTTTTTAAACCAAAATGTGAAGTCGTACAATTGACTCTGTGACTTTCCTTTTGAAATATGGCTCCGCAGCAGACAGCTCCTGCGTGCTGTTGAAAGGACAATTACGAATTATTCATGTTTAAAGCAATTGCAAATTGCCTTCAGGTTCAAACACCCTTCACAAGCCGAGCCAACCCACACACTGATAGATGCCTTCCCTATAAGCCCCGGCTTGCAGGACAGCTTGCGTGACACCATGAGGATTTTAACTCTTTCAGAACCACCCAGCAATGACAAGGAGACAAGGAATTGTTATTTAAGTCATTTCTACAAAGATATGACCCTGTTTTTACCTTTCTTTTTCATCCAGAAACATAATCAACCGTTTGGAAAAGTTCTCCAGTTCAACCCAAAGAGCTTCCAAGAGCCACGTGGTCACTTGAAGAAAAAGAAGTCCAGTAGGTCTCGGAGAGTCTCTGGAGCCCTGTGCTCATATACTGTACACGTATATCAGACAGTGGTCTCATAGCTCTTTATTTTTACTGGATATTTACTTGAGCACCTTTGGCTTGAGTGACAGCTTGGAGAATATTTAATATTATTGCCCAAGTGCGACTCGAGCAGCTTTAATTGGACTTCATACCGAGCAGACCCTGCACAGGTTTGGCTTCGTTGTGTGTTTTCATTTCTCGACCCGGTGGAAACCAAAAAAAAGTAAGAACAACCCAGATGTTTCCCAGTGATCCCAGGGAGGACACGCGGCATAGTGTTCGAGCCTGAACTCAATCCAGTTAGTTGTCAGTGATGCAACTCACAGGTTCGATGCCAGTGGTTAACAAATCCGTAATGGCAACAAATGTGTTGCTGAGGTAACAGAAAGATCATGTGTACAGCGAATAACAAGAAAACTATGATTAATGGTGTTACAGGTGTTGTAATGTGCAGGAAACAAAATTTGAACTCCACACGGAGCCAGGCTGTGATTTGCCTCACCAGGTCCTGAAAGTCTATTTGTCCATCACACCTCCACATCCTCATGTTCTGCCTGCCTATGCATGTGGGCTAATAACTCCCTGGATGTAAATGTTGAGGTTTCAGAATCCTCCATTAAACATTTATTATCCCTGGATTCTGGCCCGACTCTCGATAACAACCTGAGAGTCGATGACTGCAGGGTGATTTCGGTTCGGAAGCTGCACATTCTCAACACAAAGCCAAGATTTTGTGTCTGGAGGATCCAGCGGAGTGGAACCAACACGCTCCAGCAAAAGACTATCATTTTCAAATTATTCAAAATGATATATTCTGCACGATTGGAGCCAAGGGGGACTAAAGTTGAGATATCTCGCCCTCTCTTCCCTCGATTCTGACCATTCTCGTTCTGTGGTTGGTGAGTCCCCTCTCTCTTTATATAGAAGCTTAAGTGCTTTTTTACGTAAAGTTATTAAATCTACTCAATTATTGAATCTGTGGCCCAAACCAGTTGTAAAATACATCTCCCTTGCGATTACTTATTTCCTTCGGAATCCAAGTACTCTGTGTTTTCTCACCATGACAATGCATCAGAATGGATTTATGAGCAAATGTACAGCACGGAGCAGAGGACACTCTGAATTATGTTACCTCGGGGGGGTGAGAAATATCAACCACATGTGCCATTAGTGCACAGATTCACAGTGTAATCATTGTTCATTATAGGCTACCATACAAGTTTGGTTAGTTCTGCTGCTAACAGGAGTGTGTGTGTGGGGGGGGGGGGGCTGCAATACCTCACTCGTTTCAGTGGGGATCAGATGGCCTGCAGCGTCACTCCCCTTCCCCTCCTCCCTCCAGCGGCTTCTGGGAGCCATGAGCCACGTAGATGGGATTCCCTGTGCATTCATGCTCCAGATTTCCACACTGACGTTTTCCTCTCTCTCCGGCCAGTGGTAGTATGATGGTCGGAGATTTGGCTCAGTGCGTTTCCTCATCACTACTCGTAGACAAAGTCCAAAGTTATAATATTTCAGAAAGCGAAGAAATGGGATCATTAAATATATTCAGTTACAGAGACTTTTTGTAAGAAGTTCCAATAAATATAATTTTTTATGGAAGGAAAGTACTTAAATGTAAGAAGCAGGTTTTATCATGTCCAGTAGAACTTTTTTTTTATGGTGAAATCCAGGTTTAATCGAGGCCTTATACCTTAACTGACCTATAGTCACTGTTCATCTGTTTGTCTGTTTGTATATTAGCAGAAAACTACTGAACCGATTTCCATGAGATTGAGTGGAGGGGTGGGGTATGACCCAAGAAAGAAGATATCACACTTTGGAGTGGATCCATATAAACGGGCACATAGAGGATATCTATTTCATTTTATTTAACATTTTAACATTTTGAGAGAATTTTGCTTCATATTCCAGAGATTCGTGCAATTGGCTGCAGATCTATGAGAGAACACTGGATCCAACTCATCTAAATGTGGTTTCATAATGGGAATTTTGGGCCTTGGCAGAGGAATGCAATCTACTGATTGCACTACTCTAGCTATTCATGTTCTCATCCATAGCTCAAACTCAAAAAAGCTCATTTTGAAATTCATTCCTGAGCCCCATGCATCTTGTTATGTATAAATTCTAATGTCCTACAATGATTTATTCGAAACTAGTAGCATCCTAACTTTGAACTCCATCAAACTGCAAATATCATTGAGCATTAATTAACGGGGGGGGGAGAGTCTCCAAAGAGAAAGTCCAGCTAGATAACAGGAAAATGTATATATAGTGTACATTCGATGATGCAATGATCAATGAAGACCAATAAGCCTTCAAATGATGCTCAAGCTATTTTGAAATGGTAATGTGATGCAGCAGTATTTTACAAAAGAAAACTTGAATTCATATTTCCCTCTCGTGTGACGAGTTCAAACAGCAGGAAGGAGTTTTTTAAAACTCCCCCTCAGACGTATTTCCAGACCTCAATGCTTTGATGGATAATTTGTGTCTGGTACAATCGTCTGCAGGTAAAAATCCAGAAAATGTGAATTAGCAAACATTTAACTGCTGAATATAAGTTTCCTCACTGAATTGATTTATTTCGCCCACACAGTCTGGACACTTTGAGTTTGCTCACCTCACTTATGTAAGATGCATGTTGGAGACTGTGATTTAATGCCACGCTGATGGTGATGGGGACACAGGCGTGCTCGTATGCACACCCCCTGAACTCCGATCTAACGTGAGCACACAGAACCCCCCCCCCCCCCCCCCCCCTTCGGCTGTGATAAGCAGAAAATGCATTAGTCACTGGATAGGAGCTAAAATCCGACTTTAAAGGTTTGTGGAAAATTCAAGGAGATGACTGACGGCGGGAAGGTCAAGAGGTCGATCGTAAAAATTTATGATTTCTGAGGTAAATTATGGAAACATTTATTTTAAAGCGTCTTTACTGGATTGAGGGATGAGCTGAGTTACATCGGCTCCAAAGACCACGTCATGTGACCGAGAGAAGCTACATGTTTATAGTTCACGATGACAAGTGGGACAATTGGGTCGTAAGGTTTGGACCGAGTTGTATACATGTCACAACTAGGAATTTATTAGATTTATAAACGTCAGGTTCTACAGACCCTAAAAAAAGAGAATTGATTGTCTCAGTCGTAGCCTTGAGAAAAGACAGTATGGCCCGAGCCACACCTAAATGCATCTGATGAATTCCTCTATCTGTGCTGGCATGCCGAACACATCCCTGCTCTCCTCACCTCGCCAAGAGCGCTCGGAGCCATAATGCATCGGGGGGGGGGGGCATGCAGTGTCATTGAAGGATTATGTGTTGACGTCGTGCCTTCATTGTGAAGTAAATACATCGGTTGGATGATATCCATCTGCTGTCAGAAACAGAATATGGTCAAAATAGGACGTTGTACAATCTGTTTTCATCCCCTTCATTTCATTTTCTGTACAGTTTGTTTGTTTTCCTATTTATCTATTAGACTGAAACGTGTCTATGTTGGGAAACTTAATGTTGCTGTACATTGGATTGATTAATGTGACTGTAAAACATTTTATTACCGAGCATTTCAAACGCTGCATGTCATTAATCATGTTGTTGTTTTAACACTCACTCTCAAAACCTTGTGTTTATCATTATAATATCTATTTCTCTCTCAGGGGCTCTTTGCTTCTTGGAAATGTTTTAACTGCGTCCTTAGATTTCAGTCATTTTACCTCCATTTCTGATTTCCACATTTTATCAAAACCTCTCGTCCTTGATGATTAAAATAGATCTTAAATAAACCTAAATAACGTTTACCACTGATTTTCTATATTGAACAGCACAACAACACGCGACACGCTCCACATCTTTTCTCCGTTGTTGGCTGCTCTGATGTACTGGACCCAATATGTTTGGCCGTCCCCCCCCGCCACACTTTCCTGCCAATGATATTTTACTGTCTTGGGAAAGCACAGCGATGATGTTTGCATGTGTTTGTGAGTGTTCCATTACTGACTTTCTCCTTATTGCGGCTCAGCCACTTGATGTTCTGTCGCGTGACAATAAACATGTGTATATGGTACGATTCATGTGACCTGATTCTATTCTCCTGGATCATGAGGATGATAGGTAGGTCGGCAAAACCATCAAATATGATCTGACAAAGACAGAACGTCACCCAGAAGCACAATATACTGTATTTGCAGAAAGGATATCACATGGAAATACAGACGTCTTCTGCCAAGGCCCAGTTCTTCCCTAATGAGATCACATTTAAACCTGCGAGGTCCAGATTTGTAATTGGAACTACACCAATCTGCTCACATTCATATCAGTCCCGTAAATACGCCAGACTTTTTCCATCAGGATCCACAAATTATTCTTGCATGAAAAACATAAAAACACATAATCACGCAACGTTTAAAATCCTGGATGTGATCCTGACCCATTTTGAATCCCTCCCCTGAATTATTTGGCAAAGTGTCCAGTAGTTTTTGCGTAATCCTGCAAACTGACAAAGAAAACAACAAACGTGCACAGATGAAAACATAACCTCATCTGTTTTGTACACTCAGTGGAGCACTGATCTCTGCCAAAGCCCAGACAGTCCCCTTACAAAAACACATTTAAAACGGCAAGATCTAGATTTGTGTTTGGATCCGAATCAAATTGCACATGCTCATGTATCAGGGTGCTTTAAGTGATTAGTCCCTTGGAATTCTGTGGAAATATCAAAAACATCCAATCGAGTCAGGTTAGATAAAACGATTTAAAATCCCTTAAATCCACGCCAAACTTTAACGACTTCTTTCTTGGGCCGTGGTCCATCCCTCCACTAAGTCTCATGGAAATCCGTTCAGTAGTTTTTTACGCAAAGCTGCAGACAAACTAACCAACAAACGTAAAAAACACAAAGTACCTCCTCAACAGAGGTAATGACAACTGAGGCAAAGTTATCCAAATGGTTTCTCAGACTTACTGGGAGCAAAGCCATTACATTTGTTTGAACCGTTCCACTTCTGACAACAACAACAAAAATAATCTGAATGTCTTGTAGTTTTTAACAATTACCATTAGAGATTATTAGAATATTAGAATATGGGGACAGAAGACAAACAGGGATTTTTACAGTATCTTCTAGGTCCAGGCACAACAACTGTGTATTGAGGTTTATGGGTAACATACCTTAGTTTAGTGCAAATGACATCAGTTATCTCTGAGTCATTTCTCCTGAGGTGGAGTGTGTGTACATGCAGCGCTGTCAGATCGCTGGAAGGACTTAACTCCAGCCTCTGGTGGAGCTAATAACTTTTTAACAGCTGAGTGATTTATTGAAGCAACTTTTCTTTTTTTCTCTCTTTACGGTGAGCGAGCGAGTACTTTATAAAGTTTACCTTCATGTTATACTTTATCACTCCCAGTATAAGACTGCTTCAGATTAGTAGCACCACCCCCCCCCCCCCCCGCTCCATATTTAGCAACCTTTCAAACAGAGCCGTGCAGCTTTGACTGGGAACAGAGTGTTTTTTCCAAATATCGGAGCGGTGTTTCACCTCGTGGATGATAGCTCAAGACCCCGCAGCTTCTCGGAGCCAGAAGAACAGGATCTCTGGGCTCATAAATCACTGGGCCCCAGACACGTTTTACAAGGGGCTGTGATCCAGTCCCGTTTTCTTCATCCACCATTTGGGAAGAGCTTCTCTTTGTTAAAAAAAAAAAAAAAAAACAGCCTCTTGAAACGTATAAGAATATCAACAATGAGTGTAATTAACATTTGTAAAAGAAGAGATTAGAATGAACACATGCAGACTTAATGAAGTCTGCATGTGTATTGATATGATCTCACAGCTACTGACCACTTCTCATCACAGTAGATGGGATTAATCACATGACACCGGAGCCATTACTTCAATGACAATAGGAATATTTACATTTGTAAGTTTGTTTTTGACCAAGAGGACAAAAACAAGTGGTCGAATAAACACGTCACTTGGTGGAAAGATGTGGTGCAGATGAGGGACGTTCTTTTTTTGATGTGGATCCAGGACTTTCTTTCCCTTCCTTCCTTCCTCCCTCAGATAATAATTTAAGAATCTTGATTAAATAAGTCACACACGTTGGGAACTCATATCTCTGAGTGTCTGTAGAATGTGGATGGAGTGAATTTAAATGTGGTTTTCGCTGCCAGGGCCTCGGCAAACATGTGCTGCATCCTGTCACATGTGCTCACAGCAAAATAAAAGTTACGACAAACAATTTCTAGATTTTGTCCTGTAATCAAACTGAATATGAGCGGTTGTTGTGACACTTAACTTGGAACCAGACAACATTTTCGGTGCCTGGTCCAGAGTCGTTTGCGGCCGGCAGTGTACTGTGTGCACTGTGGGGACAGTAACTCTCAGATTATGAGCCTCAGACTGAGACTGAGGGGAAACTGGGACTTAAGATCCTGATGTCTTTTCAGAACGGCATTGATTCATATGGCTTTCATTAGCAGCGTGCATCCGTGCCTCCGAAATAACTAAATGTGGGACACTCGATGCAGCTGCCCTGTTTTTTTTTGTTTTTTTTATTGTGAGCATTTCTTTTTTACAGCTGCAGCAGGAAGGGAAAGACAGCGTGACCGTTGACTGGTTGTGTACCTTCCAACTGGTCCTGTTTACAGTTGAGGTAACGTTTGTTCCATCAACATCTAATAAATATGTTTACCGCAGGAACAGGAAATTAAATAAGCTGCACATTTTTACCAGACTTTATAGCATTCATTGTTCTGTATCAATTTCTCATTGCCTGTCGTGTCTTATTAATTACCAGCAGATGCATTGTAGCGACATGCTTTTCCTATTCTAGTCTTTCTAAGGAGGAATAAATATGTTGATACTGAGGACATTAATCATCTAAAGTACACAAATAAGCAGTTTTCATACTTCATGCTCAGACTGAAGGCAAATACGATTTAATTTGAGATTGTGTTCAGTAAAAAATCTTTATTTATTCTTCAGATTACACACAAACACTTAATGAAGTCGGACAGAGCTGCTTAATTTGTGGTTTTCAACAGATCCACTCGTAAGTGTGTCGACAGCCTTGTGTTGTAGTAGTTTGATAAATTGAGGTTAAAGCTCCTGGCGAGAGGAATAAGTCAGAACATTTTAAAAAAATCTTCAGACCGGAGATGTTTCTCCTGACATCTGAACCGGCTCTGATTTCAAAGGCATACCACAGACATCATGAGGTCACATCCTCATCCATCACCAGAATTCAATTTGTTGTTATTCTAATGTTATAAATCATAACATATACACTAAGCTATGTTATTTTATTAATATAGATGTTTGTGTTGTAAACAAAGTAAAACAAAAACAGGGTAGAACCCAAAATAAAAGATCCTGGACCCGAGCCCATCGAAACAGGGACTGGACCCTCTACTTCCTGAACATCACCCAGTGACCCCTGCATTACAAAAGTTAACTGTGAAAGAGATCCTGTAAAAATGAGCAGAGCTGCACATTCATTACAAGCTTCCACTGAATCTTCCCAAAATTGAAAAAACCTGAGAACTGAGGATCCATTAAACTAACAAACCATTTTATTTTGCGTCATATGTTTCTTTAACCACACATCCTTGGTTTAGTTACTCGTGTTTGATTATTCATTTTTATTACACTGACTCGTTCTGTATGAAGAATGCAAACGGGCTGTTTTATGTTGTATAAGATTTTAACAGGGCGTCCTGGCATGCAGCAACTTTGATGAAAAACAGAAACAATGAAAACAACAACATGAAAAAGTCTTGATACTTTTTTTTTAACATCTAGGACTCCATAGATTTAAGGTCAATAGTCAACAATTTAAATAAATGCAAAACTAAATATAACTATGATGAATTCACTTCTATGCTTGACTACTACTTCAAACAAGGACAATTAATTCAATATGTAATACACTGAGATGAATAATAACCCAAATTACTATGTAATGTTTTTGAGTTTAATTAAAGGAGAATCCTCCTCAATGTCTTGTTTACTCACTTTGATGGAAGTTGTGATAAAATGCACGGTAGTAAACACAAATAAGATGCATCAGAGGATTAAGAACAAGAGCTGAAATGATTGAAAGGTACAGTGCATTGTACGGGACGAGTACGACACAGTTAACCAGGATATGAAGGCGAGTGCTTATCTCCAAGTGTGTGAAAAAACACAGTCTGATCCCTGCGTTGTGATGTTTGATAACCAGAATGATCATATTAGGCTTTTCTTTGGAATCACAGCAACTGGGTGGGATTCTGCAGAAACTGGCGGCAGACACAACAACAACACAGGGACATGAAAGAATGTGTGATTAACTCGTCTGATTTACCCTGTTGGTTTTTAACGCCTGTAGCCTTGTCTGTTTAATCCCCATGTGCTTTCAATCGTCAATTTAAATGGTCACTAGTGACACATTTATACCAAGCTAGAGGCCTAATCATTTCCATGCTCAGACGAAAAGCTTTAATTACGAGGGTAGTAAAAACTTTTGATCAACTTGAAACCACAGCAGTGTAAACAACAACCAGTTCTCCTCACTCATCTCTTATCAGGCGTTTCCATTTTACACAGGATTTGGCGCCCTCTGCAGGTGAAAGTCTGCAGAGTATTTCTTTGCCATTACAGCCCATTTGTACACAGTATTAAGATACTAGTATTTATTTACAGTTTAAACTACAAGCAGAGATAGAAGGTTTCCATCAATGTGGAGCTCACTGTTTTAATGTTATGTTAAGTGAGTGAACATTTATTCAAACCCATTGTTTACACTAAGTCTTTCCTAGAGGCGGTGGACAAGTGGCAGAAACTTGGACTATGGGCAGAAAAGGTCTCTGGTTCGTCTCTGGTTTGACTCCACGGAGAAAAAACAAAAAGACGAACCACGATTGATCTGTCCAAAAATCCAGGAGGGTTCTCCCTACCCTGTCCAGTGCCCCTGAGCACAAATACAATATAAGTGTTTATAAATGTGTTTCAAGTGATTTGTAGCCAAGTAGCTGAAGATAACTGTAGAAGTTATCTAGTTCTGTATCAATCAGAGGTGAAATAAAAGGTGCCTGGGAGACACAACTAGACCAAAAACACATTTAATAATACTTGTGAACATAAACACAAACAAAAAACACAAATAAAATGATTTTACACTTATTACTCTTTGAATAAACACTGGACTGACGGTCAACCAGGCTCCACTTTCACAGTGGCTCCTTGTCCTCCAAACTCAGGACAAAGTCAAACTCCTCTATAAGAGACAAAACAGTTTGTAGTCACAACTCGTCCATGACTTTGTGATCAATTAAAGTGATGAAGTGTGCGTTTCTTCACCTACCAGTGGTGAGGGGCTGCACAGAGAGCCTGGCCCTTGTAAAGAGAGCCATGTCCTTCAGAGGCCCTCCCTTGGCGCGTTGCTGCAGGTGGTATTTTTTCAGCTCAGACAGAGGAAGATAACGCTTCAGCATTCTTTGATACTGGACGTCGACCTGAGAGAAGACGACAAGTTCAACCATTATGCTCATTTATAATAAGTAATTATGAACAGTATCAATTCAGATGTATTTATATGGCACATTAACAAAAAGCTAATTTAAAAAAGTGGCAAAGGAAAAGCAATACATGTATGCATATAAAGATAACAGGTAGTTTAACGTGAGACTGAAAATCAATGCAACATATTCACGTGTTTGCTTTGCCTTAATGTCCGAGTCCCTTTACCATGCTCCACTTTGGGTTGTCTGGTTTGCTGCCTGCATCGTAATGGACATCTTTCTTGTCAAACTGAGTGTGGTCCACATAAGCTTCCTTCACAATCTAAAAAAAAGCACAAACAGCTGAATATCACAATGTGGCTGTAGCTTCGTTGACATTATTCAAAATATTCTCCAGCCTGAGAAATAAAGGTTCTTACTTTCATGATTCCTGCAATCCCCGGTTCCTTACAGTTGCTGTGATAAAAGAAGGCCGACTGTCCCTCTTTCATCTGCCTCATAAAGTTGCGTGCCTGTGGATGACCGATAATGTAAATGGAGATTCCCACAGAGAAAGAAAAAGTCTTAATTGTTTTAGCTTTACCTGATAATTGCGGACCCCATCCCAGCAGCCGGTCTGATCGGGCAGAGCCTTCAGATCCTCGATCCCAAACTTTGAAAGGAAACCAGAAACATGAGAGGATGGCAGCACGCTCACATTTTTACAACATGCACAGACTTTGCTGATGAGGCGAGTCACGGCTCCGTACCTTCACATCAATGCCATTCTCAAAGCGGCTGTCGGGCTCAGACTTCATGAGCCAGCAACTGAACTCTGGGGAATCAGGTGACTCCGAGCTCTCCTTTACCGCCTTCCTCTTCCCACCAGATGAGGCTGTTTCACTTTCTTCTGCTTTCTCTGTGTTGTCGAGGCAGGATAACTTATCAGCCTGGAGCTTCTCCTTGCTCAGTTTCATTCCCTCTCATGTACCTCTTGTTATGGAATGGCAATAAATCCTTTGGCTTCATTTGCTTACCTGACTTTGCTGATCTTGTAGCCACTCCGGCCTTTTTCTTTGGTGGCATGTCTCAAAGGCTGTAAAGAGATATGTGTTCATGTTTTCAGATGCATCTTCGTACAGTAGTTGTTTTTTTTTAAGATTATCCACATGATACATTGCTATTACAACTTTTTTGACTTCCTCAATAAAGCAATTTTATAAACTGTAATTGTATCAGATGACTCAACTACACAACCTGCAGGATGGGGGAATTGGTTTTAAAGGAGAGAATTGTTTGGGGAACAGGAACTGGTTGTTAAACTAAAATAATGATACATACAAATGTAATGTAATGCCCCAATAAGTAATAATCATAATAAACAATAGGTGAACATTAGCTGTTGGTACTGATAATGACAATGAAAGTGTCAGAGCTGGAGTCAGAGATACCTGAAGAATGAGGACAAAGACCAAGATTTGCTTAATGTAGATAAAACAGAGAGTTTCAACCAATTACTTTTAATTAATAAAATGAATTAATACACCTTAGTGGATTTTGATTTGAAATATTACAATAATTAAGGAAAAACTAAACCTTTGCATCTGTGTCTTTATGTACACAAAACTTAAGTTTGACATATTCACAAGATAGAAATGGATTAGGGTTAAGGTTGGGGTAATATCAGGGTTTTTAATTTGGAAAATGAAACGCAAACATTTCCAGCATTAAATATTTAAAGAACAGAAATCCAACGGGGTGAAATAAAGTCTCATCGATATTTTGCTTTAGGAAGTTACAGCAATCACTGTTAATTAATATAATTCTTCAACATGGACCTGAAAACACTTTAATGAATAACAAAACAACGGTGCCCCAAATTCTAACTTAGTGAGCATCTTCCCTAACAAAACTGAACAGTATCTCTGCTAATGTTTCCCTTCGGTACAGTACAGTTTTTCCTCGGTAGTGAAAGCTCACGTTAATAGAGGATCTCTGACCAGGAAGTGAACTCTTACTTCCTGAAGCGGTGGATCTCTGCCGGAACACGAGGACACGAACCCGGACACAAACAGTCACTGCGACCGAACAACTGCAGAAGAACCAGGAGATCTCAGCCTCGTTAGCAGCGACGAGACGTGCCCGTGTTTACATGTCGTCCATATTTAAAATGAAGGCGGGTTTTTCTCCTTCTCCTTCCTCTTCCGGGTGGCAATCTTACCTTAAAGGGGTAGTTCAACCAAAAAGTGAAAGTGTTAGAGTCCAAAAAACACTTTTGGAGTTTCAGGGGTAAATAGTGTTGCAGCCACAATTAAAGTATTGTTGCTAATTATTCAACAATAAAAAAACAATGTTAAAGGCCTCCATGCTGCTTCTTTGGTGTCATCCAAGTGTTCGTAAGCCCCAGACATTCATATTCATGTTTTTAACCTAAATGTCCATCAGTTATCCTCCTGCTGGAACTGTGCTATGTATTTTACTAAGTACTTTTGAGTGTTTACTCCCTCCAGTGGTCACACTGACGAGTTTCAAACATATAGTCTAATTGCAACCTTTTTTTTTCAATGCTTTGTTGATAAAAACTTGAAATGCACAAACAAACGTGTTAAAACAATCACGCATATGTGTTCATAAATGAATAATATAATATTAATAATAAAAGACAAGAATGAACAAGAAAGTACAATTTAAAAAAAGAATAACATTTCACCATTGTAATGTATTAGAATAACAGCTGGATCAGAAGAACATGAAGATACAATATAAAATATTCCAGGTTTTGAACGACAAACTTCAAGAATCAATAAAATGGCAGAAAACTGGTTTAATCCAGTCCACACGATAAAAGTGACTTTATATTGAGAACTTTACAGACAGTCAGACATTGGCAGTCGTTTAAACTAAATCAAAGTTTCATCTGGGAACTTTCCAACCTTGGACTCTTTCTCTATCTAATGAGAATCACATAATTATCAACGATTATTGCGAGTGACTTTGTTTTTAAAGCAGAAAGTTTAATCAAATGATTCATGTTATAAATATATATCGATGTAAAATGTGACTCTACTATTGTTTGAATGTGACGTTGGCATAGAGGCTGCTGGGATCAGCTGAGGGTCCAGTAGAAGAGGAGGGAGCTTCCCCAGTGCTGTAGGCCACTGCAACATCACGACCCTGGATCTGTAGGAAATACAATCAATCAATCAATCAGTCAATCAATCTGTTTAACACCTTTCATCAGGTTAGTGTAGTTAAATGTGCTTCATATAAAAACAACCATTACGTTGATAAGGAAGTATGATAAATATGGAATTAAAAAAAGACAATAGGATGTATTACACCTCAGGTCAGGATGTAGCACGGTTAACATAGTGATCGAGTTAGCGGAGGTATAAACTCTGTAGGTGACATTTTGGTTTCATCTGTGAATGTTCCCACCTTGTTTCCTCTCCATTTGATGAGAATCACAACCAATGTTACGATTGTAGCACAACCCACAACCAGACGAATGTACCACCACCAGTCTGTGAACACAAAGACAACAGCTTTAGTTTCCTGTTCAGTCCAACTTCCTGTATTTACACATGTTGTTTGTTAACATTACCTGTTGACATCTCGTTGTTTCCTGGAGCCGGTTTGTTCTTTCCTTCTTGAGAAAAAGACATGTATCAACAAATGGAATTTATTGGATCAGGAGCAGTTCCTCGTGTTCTGTGTTTTCTCACCTGATGACGGAGGGATGAAGGCAAACGTTTCCTCTGTGTAATCATCCTTCACTTTACATGTTAATGAGCCATAGTTCTTCATCTTGTGAACAGAATGGGATTTTGAGAAGCTCACAGTGGCTGAGCGGCGAGACTGTGATGTCTTCAGTTCTTTGTTGTTCTCATCCACATCCATATTCATAAACAGCCACTTCACTGTGAGGACACTGGTTTTAAATGTCGACACAGAGCAGCTCAACGTCACCTCATCAGTTCTCTCCTCCTCAGTCACTGGTGATGATCGAGACATTGTGAGAGAAAGATAACATGAGTGAAACTATGTCCATCAGAATGATTAGAAATATAAGAATGTTTTAATGACAAGACTCTTGTACTCACCGTTGACAACAGAGATAAAAACCACATGATTTTCATCAGTCAGGACAAACTGTCTGCAGATGTAATCACCAGCATCTTCAGCTGTGACCTCCCTAATAACCAGAGAACAGTTTGCAGCGAGACGTAGTCGGTCTGCTTTAGATTTGGAAATCACAGATGTGTCAAGCTGCCCTTTTACAAACACATGTGGTGATCCATTTGTCTCTGAATCATAGAAGACCCAGTCAGTAGCTCCACAGTTCACATGATCGTCTCTCACATTGTGACAAGGCAAAGTGACTTCAGCTCCAGCTCTGATGATGATGGAGGAATATTGTTCAGCGAGCGCTGTGGAGGAAATGAGAGAGAGACAGCAACAATGAAACTAAACTAAGAGAAAGACTCATATTCGCATTCACTTCTGAATGTGAGGATTATTTTGGACATAATTTTGTAAATTAACACAAAATGGAGCATGACTGACAAGATAAACCTGAAAAACATCATCTACAGTTTTCTCCCTTTCTTCCAGTGTACCTACATTTGTTTCCAGACTCATGAGGTCACTCTGACACTTGATCACTGAAATCTAATCCTTTAAGTTTTCATTCGTGGAGACAGCTGGTCAGAATTTGAGGAAATTCAGACTTGAGATTTGCGACAGGCCAAAAACCTGAAACCTTGACCTTTAACCACCAAATCCAACCAGTTAAACCATGAGTTAAATGGGAAGATCAAAATAGGAGGAATGATCCAGCACATAAATATAAACAACTACAATATAGTCCTCATAAATAACAGTCCCCTGAATGTGCTAGACTTGTGCCACAGCACATCAGTGAAGCTCTTCAATTTTAAAAGCAAACACAAACAATCTCTAAAGTTTTGTAAGTGTATTTATTCTCACCTGTAAACAGAATCAGCACCAGTAGCAGATGTAAAGATATTTTAATCCGTTTGATTTCATCCATTCTTCTTTTTTCTCTTTTCTGCTTCTCGGTTCTTAGTAAAAGGTGGAATGTGGCGTTTACTTCCTGTTGATCAATTCCCCTAAGTGACATGTCTCCTCTGTCGTCATGTGCTAGTTGCATGTAGAGAAAATATCCATCAGCCCCGACTTTCTCCTGTCGACCAGAGACTGTGAAGTAATGTGCAGCAGGCGACTTTTGGATTTAGACACTTGTCACTCAGTCACATGAGCAAAGCAAATATCAGTGGATTCAGTCCAATTAAAGGACGACACACTTCACCTCTGGAGCAGTTTCACATCTGGAAGGTCCAGACTGGAAGGTCTCTGGTTCGACTCCTCGCAGTGACAATAAAAACATACCTGGATGGACAACCCCTGCATCTGTTCTAAAGTCCAAAGAGGACTGTCCCTACCTTCACTGTCTAGGTGCCCCTGAGCAAGGCACCTTACTCCCCCAACATCTGCTCCCAGAGAGCCGTGCATGGCTGCCCACTGCTCTGTGTGTCCTGCTATGTTCACCAGATGGGTCAAAAGCAGAGGACAATTTTCCCTCATCTGCATGTAGTGTGACTGTGCATGTGTGTTTGGGATTAATACAAAATGTATCTATTGTTTTTTTCCTGTGTAGAAAAAACAATAACAAATTGCAAACTTATCTTGAAGTTACTGAATTAATGTAGCTTATTCAGATTCATATTCAAACACATGGAGCCAAGAGCTATTTATCCATTTGATCAGGTCACATGTGGATGGATTTTTCTGTTAAAAAACAGTATTGAGTTGGGCTTCAAAATGTTCACGTGACTCAAATGAGATTCTGTGGTTTCCAGCTGTGTCTGAAAAGATGTGAACACATCATTCAGTGTGATGTGCATCGTGGTTTCTTATGAGGAAACGAGAGGCTGCCTCCCACTTCCTCCTCATTTATTAGGAAAGAGAGAAATTAAGAAATGAATCAGTCTTTATAATGAAATCGGTTGTTAACACACAAACAAAGATACAACCAAATCAGCATTAAACTCAACAAGAATCTGACCTTGGGTCTGGTTATAAAGTAAACTTTTTTTATTTTCTAACAAGAGTTACATGGAGGAGGAGTCAAACCCCTGTTTTAGATGCAAACTGTAAATAGAATCAACCTGTCTTGATTATTGAATTTCAAAATGGATGATATGAATGTGGAATAAAAGCAACTGCAGGTGGAACCAAATTCTTTTTTATTTCTATTTGCTAATTCTAGGCAACACAGATTAATTAAGTTTAAAGTTCAGTTTGAATTTCTCATCCTGATATGATTGATTTAGTTAACAACAGTAGAAAGAAAAGACAATTTCCCAATCCTACTTTTCCTGAGACACTAAGATGTTTAAAACACACAAAAGACACAACCTAGACTTGCGTTAGAGACCATTCATTCAATCAAGGGGGGCGGGGGGGTAATTGGTTTATATAGAAAGCACATGCATGATTTGAGCTCTAAGAAATACATGTCAGTAGTAGGGGTGAGCGGGGTAATGTGAGACATCGTGTAATTTGAGACACCCCCTGTTTCTAGCCAACGGAACATATGTGGTCATGTGAACATTATGTTTTTCAAGCCGAACACCCCTCCCAGAGACAGGGAGAGTGCAGCCGCTGAGGTCATGCAAGGAAAGAAGTCATTAAAAAAAGCTGGAAGGGATAGAAGTACTTACAAAAGTACAAAATGGCTTTTGAATACGCAGAGAAAAACAATATCCCTGTCCCTGCCAATTGGACAGAGAAACAATGTGCAAGTAAGCTAGGTTGTGCAAAAGATCACATGAATCTTAATAATCATAAATTTGCCTAATTGACCAATCCCCATGATTCTGTTACTAGTCCGACATTAGTTTTGGAATGTGTGGTTGTCAATCTACCTTTCAGGATTTCAACTAGTACAACATGCTTTGTTATTGTAGTTTTAAAGTGGAAAATGTAAGTGGATCACTTTACCCCGAAGCTGGGGTAAAGTGGGACACAAGTCCACTTTAAAAAAAAAACAGTCATATTTTCACTGCCCTTTGTCCTGAAGACATTCTGATCATTTCCATTGCTAGGAAACATCCTGAATTAATGGGAAATGTGTACATTTGACTGATATATCATTTTAGCTCGCCTAGAGGGGAGCAAATGTAAAAAATGTCTCACACTACCCCGCTCTCCCCTATAAATATATTGATGTCAAAAGTAACTCATTTATTGTATGATAGTGACGTTGGCATTGAGGTTGCTGGGATCAGCTGAGGGTCCAGTAGAAGAGGAGGGAGCTTCCCCAGTGCTGTAGGCCACTGCATCATCACAAGCCTGGATCTGTAGGATACACAATCAATCAATCAGTCAATCAATCTGTATAACACCTTTCATCAGGTTAGTGTAGTTCAATGTGCCTCAAACAGCTTCTTCCCCCAGGCCATTAGGCTTCTGAACGAACAACACTGACCCACTGAACAGTTACAATGTACATTCTGCTCCTCCATTCATACTTACTACACATATATTCATATTATTTAATTTAATATTCCTCACTCCTTCACCCTGTAAACTGCTGCCAGCCCTTCTTTTAAATTTAAATTATTGCACTGTTATATGTCATATGTTATATGTTATATGTTATGTGTTATATGTTATATGTTTTATGTTATATGTTATATGTTATATGTTATATGTTATATGTTATATGTCTACTGCATAGATGTTGCCTGCCAGGTCACAGGAATTTCACTTAGCTGATGACGCTGTCATTTTTCTTCATGTGACCATAAACTTTGATTTGAAAACACAACAAATACAAATGTTGAAAAGGAAGTATGATAAATATTGAATAAAAAAAAAAGACAGAACAGGATGTGTTACACCACCAGTCAGGATGTGGCACGATTACCATAGTGACAGAGAGACAACTCAATGCAAATAATTGTTAAAAAGTGAAATCGCCCAATGCAGTGCTAACAAAACCATCACAGCATAACAACATCTATCAAAACACAAACATAATCCATAACTTGAACTTTCACATTAAAACTTAATTTTGATGACATCATTATTTCAAGGGCGTTACTACAAGATAAATAAAAACTTGTCGGAGGTATAAACTCTATAAGTGACATTTTGGTTTCATCTGTGAATGTTCGCACCTTGTTTCTTCTCCATTTGATGAGAATCACAACCAATGTTACGATTGTAGCACAACCCACAACCCACAACCCACAACCCACAACCCACAACCCACAACAAATGTACCACCACCAGTCTGTGAACACAAAGACAAGAGCTTTAGTTTCCTGTTCCGTCCAACTTCCTGTATTTACACATGTTGCTAACATTAAATCCATCAACACGCAGCAGCAAAGAGATGAATGAGAGGTGCAGGGAATATTCAGTACCTGTTGTCATCTCATTGTTTCCTGGAGCTGGTTTGTTCTTTCCTTCTTAAGAAAAGAAATGTATTAACAAATGGAATTACTGGATCAGGAGCAGTTCCTCGTGTTCTTTGTTTTCTCACCTGATGACGGAAGGATGAAGGCAAACGTTTCCTCTGTGTAATCATCCTTCACTTTACATGTTAATGAGCCATAGTTCTTCATCTTGTGAACAGAATGGGATTTTGAGAAGCTCACAGTGGCTGAGCGGCGAGACTGTGATGTCTTCAGTTCTTTGTTGTTCTCATCCACATCCATATTCATAAACAGCCACTTCGCTGTGAGGTCACTGGTTTTAAATGTCGACACAGAGCAGCTCAACGTCACCTCATCAGTTCTCTCCTCCTCAGTCACTGGTGATGATCGAGACATTGTGAGAGAAAGATAACATGAGTGAAACTATGTCCTTCAGAATAATTAGAAATATCATAATGTTTTTATGACGAGACTCTTTTACTCACCGTTGACAACAGAGAAATAAACCACATGATCTTCATAGGTCTGGTCAGATTGTCTGCAGATGTAAACACCAACATCTTCAGCTGTGACCTCCCTAATAACCAGAGAACAGTTTGGAGCGAGACGTAGTCGGTCTGCTTTAGATTTGGAAATCCGAGATGTGTCGAGCTGCCATTTAACAAACAGGTGTGCTGATCTAGTCCACACTGAATCCTCGAAGACCCAGTCAGTAGCTCCACAGTTCACATGATCCTCTCTCACATTGAGACAAGGCAAAGTGACTTCAGCTCCAACTCTGATGATGATGGAGGAATATTGTTCAGCGAGCGCTGTGGAGGAAATGAGAGAGAGACAGCAACAATAAAACTAAACTAAGAAAAATACTCATATTTTCATACACCTCTGAATGTGAGGATTATTTTAGATATAACTTTGTAAATTAACACAAAATGGAGCATGACTGACAAGATGAACCTGAAAAAACATCAACTACAGTTTTCTCCCTTTCTTCCAGTGTACCTACAGTTAGGTCCATAAATATTTGGACATTAACACAATTTTCATCATTTTGTTTCTGTACACCACCACAATTGATTTGATTTGAAACAATGAAGATGTACTTTAAGTGCAGACTTTCGGCTTTAATTTGATGGTATTTACATCCAAATCAGGTGAACAGTGTAGGAATTACAACACATTTTATATGTGGCACCCCCCTTTTTAAGGGACCAAAAGTAATTGGACAATTGGCTGCCCAGCTGTTCCATGGCCAGGTGTGTGTTATTCCTTCGTTATTTCATTGACAAGGAGCAGATAAAAGGTCCAGAGTTCATTTCAAGTGAGGTATTTGTGTTTGGAATCTGTTGCTGTCAACTCTTAATATGAAGTCCAAAGAGCTGTCACTATCAGTGAAGCAAGCCATCATTAGGCTGAAAAATCTAAACAAACCTAACTGAGAGATAGCAAAAACATTAGGTTTGGCCAGATCAACTGTTTGGTACATTCTTAAAAAGAAAGAACGCACTGGTGAGCTCAGCAACACCAAAAGACCCGGAAGACCACGGAAAACAACTGTGGTGGATGACAGAAGAATTATTTCCCTGGTGAAAAAAAACCCCTTCACAACAGTTGGCCAGATCAGGAACCCTCACCAGGAGGTAGGCGTATTTGTGTCAAAGTCAACAATCAAGAGAAGAATTCACCAGAGTAAATACAGAGGGTTCACTGCAAGATGTAAACCATTGGTGAGCCTTAAAAACAGGAAGACCAGATTAGAGTTTGCCAAAAAACATTTAAAAGAGCCTGTACAGTTCTGGAACGACCACCTATGGACAGATGAGACAAAGATCAACTTGTACAAGAATGATGGGAAGAGAAGAGTATGGAGAAGGGAAGGAACTGCTCATGATCCAAAGAATACCATCTCATCAGTGAAGCATGGTGGATGTAGTGTTATGGCGTGGGCATGTATGGCTACCAATGGAGCTGGTTCCCTTGTATTTATTGATCATGTGACTGCCGAATAAAGCAGTAGGATGAATTCTGAAGTGTTTCAGGAAATATTATCAGCTCATATTCAGCCAAATGCTTCAGAACTCATTGGACGTCGCTTCACAATGCAGACGGACAATGACCCAAAGCATACTGCGAAAGCAACCAAAGAGTTTTTTAAGGCAAAGAAGTGGAATGTTCTGCAATGGCCAAGTCAATCACCTGACCTGAATTCAATTGAGCATGCGTTTCACTTGCTGAAGACAAAACTGAATGGAAAACACCCCAAGAACAAGCAGGAACTAAGGACAGTTGCAGTAGAGGCCTGGCAGAGTATCACCAGGGACGAAACCCAGCGATTGGTGATGTCTATGGATTCCAGACTTCAGGCTGTCATTGACTGCAAAGGATTTGCAACCAAGTATTAAAAGTGACAATTACATTTATGATTATATTAGTTTGTCCAATTACTTTTGGTCCCTTAAAAAGGGGGGCCACATATAAAATGTGTTGTAATTCCTACACTGTTCACCTGATTTGGATGTAAATACCATCAAATTAAAGCTGAAAGTCTGCACTTAACACACATGTTGATGTTTTCATTTCAAATCCAGGGTGGTGGTGTGAAGAGCAAAAATTATGAAAATTGTGTCAATGTCCAAATATTTATGGACCTAACTGTACATTTGTTCCAGACTCATGAGGTCACTCTGACACTTGATCACTGAAATCTAATCCGTTAAGTTTTCATTCGAGGAGACAACTGGTCAGAATTTAAAGAAATTCAGACTTGAGATATGCAAGAGGCCAAAAACCTTAAACATTGACCTTTAACCACCAAATCCAACCAGTTAAACTGAGAGTTAAAGGGCAGATCAAAATATGAGGAATGATCCACTACATAAATATAAACAACTACAATATAGTACTCATAAATATCAGTCCCCTGAATGTGCCAGACTTGTGCCACAACACAAACAATCTGGTATTATTCTTCTTATTCACACTGATACAGTTTTGTAAGTGTATTTATTCTCACCTGTAAATGGAATCAGCACCAGTAGCAGATGTAAAGATATTTTAATCCGTTTGATTTCATCCATTCTTCTTCTTTCTCTTCTCTGCTTCTCGGTTCTTAGTAAAAGGTGTAATGTGGTGATGGCTTCCTGTTGATCAATTCCCCTCAGTGACTTGTCTCCTTGGTGGTCAAGTGCTAGTTTCATGCAGAGAAAATATCCATCAGCACCGACTTTCCCCCGTCGACCAGAGACTGTGAACTAATGTGCAGCAGGCGACTTTTGGATTTAGTCACTTGTCACTCATTCACATGAGCGAAGCAAATATCAGTGGATTCAGTCTAAAACAAATAAAGGACGACACACGTCTCCTCTGGTGCAGTTTCACATCTGGACTTTTCTATTTTACAGGTGGTCGAGCTTGAATTTATGTCACATGTTTATTGTTTTTTTCCACACAGTCATTTTTCCTTTGTTAAAAAAACAATAACAAATTGCAAACTTATCTTGAAGTTACTAAATAAATGTACCTTATTCAGGTTCATTTTCAAACACATGGAGCCAAGAGCTATTTAACCATTTGTTCAGGCCACATGTGAATGGATGATTTTTCTGTAATAGGATTTAATAACATTATTGACTTGGGCTTCAAAATGTTCACGTGAATCAAATGAGATTCTGTGGTTTCCAGCTGTGGATTGAAATTAGTTGTGGACCATTAAAGTAAATGAATCAGTAGCTGTCCATCATGTCTCAGAGTCATTGTGATATATGGTCAAATCTTTAACTTCACTGTGTCTGAAAAGATATGAACACATCATTCAGTGTGACGAGCATCGTTTCTTCCATAGAATCGAGAAGCTGCCACCCACCTCCTACTTATTTATAAGGAAAGAGAGAAATTGAAAAAGACATAAATGTATCCAAATAAAAGGTGTGGTATATTGATTTATATTCCAAAGAGAACGGATAGATTTCCCTTTCCCCTTAGACCTGAGCAGAGCAAAGAAGACCAGCCCTATCTGGCTTCACAGGCTCATTGCATCATAGCAACAACATTTCCATACTAAAAAACAAAAACATTGTCATCATCTTCATTGTCACAAAGCCACAGTTGAGGATGAAACTTTTGTAAGGGTGTAAATGGCCCAAAAAAATTAAACAGGAAAAAAAAAACATGCACTAACTGTACTAGGGATGGGCTTTTAAAGGACACAATAATGTGATTTTGTGTGGTTTGGTTAATCACTCGTCCTTGAAGTTCTATTATTAATCAAATTAATGAATAATTTGGTGTCTAATGTAATCCCTGCTGTGTTAGGATAAAACATTTTGAAATGATTGGATTTTATCTAGAAATTTGGAGGACAAGACCTTTATTTCTTATTCTCTAATAGATTGTATATATTGGAAAAATCCCAAACAACAACTTTGCACCAAAAAATGTAATTTAAACAATTCAGTTTGGAATTTATTTTCTTCTGAATGAAACAATAGTGGAAAAAAGAAAATAACAAAACAAAATTGAAAATGCCAGGTCAGCATTTTAGTCTGGAAGTAAAGACACACACATGAACCCCCCCCCCTTCTGAAAAAAGACAGCAGGAAACTAAATTTTCTGAATTTATATCACAGCACTACCTGTATTGTTTTACTGCTGTCACCACTTAAAATACAAATTATAGGTAAATCATCACCACTTTCAAATTTTCTGCAAATTTTGGCAAAATTTGAGCATGTTAAAAATCCAATTCATTTTCCTGAAAAGAATTAAATAACTTAAACTACAATTTCTAGGACACAATGTGTTTATAAGTTTTGATAGTTTTAATATAGTCCTTGAATTCACATAAGAAACATGTGAAGTTAGGAGTTTGTTTGGTTACTCTGCATTTATATGAGTCATATTTACCAAATAGAATGAGAATATTATTTGTTGGTGCTTTATTGTGTGTATGAATAAATAATATATTAATAAAAGAAAGTAAAGATTAAATTGATAGATTTATTTCACAAGGGATCATGAAAATAATGATAACATGTGAAGTTGGTCAAACGTACCAACTAGAATCAACCAGTTTACTTATTAAATATTTAATTACAACCAGTTACAACAAGGCGGCACCGATGTCGTCATGCTACTCCACGTTAACTCCCGACTACTGCTTTCAAAATAAAACTCAAATCCAACTCTTATCGGCCGCTTTCTTCGCAAAGCAATCGCTACCCTGCCCCGGGAACCCTTACTTTGAAAGGACACACCGGACGAGTTTGACGTCACTTCTCTCCATCGAGCACTCGCCTGTCAAAACACAACGTGACTTTACTTCAGGGAAACTTCAGCTGATTTGACACTGAAGCATTTGAAGAACACAACTCCGACACAATCGTTAGCTACAACAGAGCTAACCGGCTAATCGAGCTTTCCTCTGGTGGTGTTTCCGCTCACTCGGGTAAGCATGTGTTAGCTAATCGAGAAGGAGCTAAATGCTAAGTAGCCCAGACTAGTTACATGACGCCACCACACTTAACTCTGTGTTTACGTCTGATTCCTGTCGCTACAGGTCGCAATGAAATGTTTTGACTCAGTACAGATGGAGTCACGAGACTGTAGCTGCAGCTTTATCAACACTAGCTTGTTTTAGCTTGTTTTAGCTATTTTATCAACACACAAACTAGAGCCACTGTTCTCTGATAGGACTTGACCTCTGAGGGATTAACACTGGGGCTGTTGTTAAAGAATCAAGTCCAACACATGCTAACAATGTCCAGCATGTTAAGTCCAAATGTGCACTGTCAGTGTCAGCACATGCTAATAATAATAATAACTTCATGTGTGCAACACTTATCTAAACAATGTTACAAAGTGCAAAGTTGAGATGAGTACAACTATAAATAAAGCTTACAACATGTCTGGTTTCAGGGGGAATGGAGAAGGCTAAACAAGATGCATTCGACAGTGCCCGACTCCAAGTGATCAAAGATGGCTACGAGAGAGCCTTCGAGTGCATCAACGAGGCACTGACGGTGGACGAGGCCGGAGACAAGGCCCGGGCCCTGGAGCTCTACAAGCGGGGGCGGCAGCACCTCCTCAGGGCCATCAGCGTCCCCTCGCAGGGGGAGGAGTGTGCGGGCGGCCCCTGGGAATCCGCCAGGCAGATGCAGCAGAAGATGAAGGAGACGCTGAACAACATCACGACCCGTCTGGCCATACTGGAGACCAGCTCTGACCTCCCATCCGCCCCCCTGCTGAGCGCCACCGCTGAGTTTGGTCATGCTGCTGCGGGCATGTCTGCAGAAGGCCTCTACCCAGATCTCCCAGCCAAAGACAAGCCCGAGAGACCAGCTCCACCAAACGTACTTTCCGCTAAAGGTGATTCAGCAGGAGCTGTAGGAGGGAAGCCTGCATGCAGTGGTGCAGGCCTCCCCCTCTCCCCCACCAAACAGCCAGTGGGGCCGGCCGATCAGCCTCCAGCCTACTCCCCTCAGGCGGCCGACGGCCACCTGTCCATTTCTTATGGAACGGATGAAGGGGAGATGTCGATGGTCGGGGATGAGTTCTACAGTCGCAGCTCCAACACCACGCCATCCCCCCAGAGCATGGGCGAGGAGGGGGAGGAGCTGCTCTACATCCCTCACGGGGTGCAGATATTCTTTGTTACGCCCGAAGGTCAAGTGAGCGCTCCGTCGTACCCCGGTTACCTGCGACTGGTCAGGTTTACTGGTGATCACTCCGACAGCACGCCCAACCGCCCACCCGCCTTTCTGCAGGTAAGAGGAGATAAATATGGTGTTGTTTATGTCACTGTACTAAAATGCTCTCTCCCACAAAGCTGAAGAGGACGGGAGAAGCAACACTCATGAGCAATCGAGCCAGTGACGGGGAGTGAAATGTCATCACTGCTCTGTCACCGGTTCTTTTCATGCCCTTTAACCTGATTTTGTAAGACGTATGCCCGGCTCATCAAGTCCTTTTTGACTGTGAGTCAACGGCGGCCTGATATAGTCGGTTAATGATCTCTATCCCTTGCCCTATGGACGTGAACATGTGAGGTGACTCAGTGCCCTAATCCTATTGGGTTTATGCCTGTGATGTCATTCTCCTGGGAACTCTCTGGTCAGTCTCATTTAATGATGTAAAACTGGACAAAGATGGCTCTCCAGTCCTGTACATTCCTTTTTTAACAGGAAAATTCATGTTAGTCAGAAAATTGGATCTGATGGAATTTCCCCTCATATTTAGGAAACGCTTGATAGGACCTGGATATTCTTATTTAACTGTCCCACTAAAATATTCAGGTGAAAGTTGCCACTCGTTAATTGTAATAGAGTCCCAAGAGTTTTTGAGAACCTAAAACAGAGAAGATGTTGCCGGAGTCACACTTTCCACAAACATACACACACAAAATAACCTTTGTTTCTCTCAAACAACAGCAGATTCACAGATTTTTTTGATCTCATGTAATTGAATCTATGAAAGGCACAGAAACAAATACGCCCACATTTAGTTGCACTGCTTCTTTGTCCCCAGTCTTAGTACTTCGATAAGATTAGAAATTACACAAAGCTCTGTCAACATCTCGGTTTAGGGTTTTCATGAGGGGACAAAATCTAAACTTTGAGCAGTACTGTATTGTTTTGGGGAAAGTGGATTCCTGCTCTCTGTTAAAACAGCCAACTACTGACACGAGTGGGTCATGAGACCGTAATTTGTCCCTTAACCGGGGAATTCCCAGGTGCTGTCGCCAGTGGGTGACATCAGGGACTCACATGAGTGAAAGGAATTCTCTTAACCCTGCTTTCACTGTCATGCCCTGTAATACTATTAGACATGCGGCAGTCAGAGGGAGACAGTGTCCTCTGGTTGGACTTTCTCTTTCAGACGATTCACTGTGTTGCACCATCAGAATCTCTATTAAATAGGCTCCTCATGTTCACTTTACATTTCAAAACTTGTAAATTGGCAAAAAAACCTCTGTAGATTGGTTTCTTGACCCCGTCTTAATTTTTACCTCTATAAATTAACCCATTGTACTTTTCTGTATGTTTGAGCATTAAAAGAACATTTTGAACTGATACCCACCATGATATCATATATCTACCTATTTCTTATCAGATTTTCAAGCATGCTGTATTTCTCTCTCTTCCTTGCAGGTGTGCGACTGGCTCTACCCACTCATGGCCGTGGACTCTCCAGTGCTGCTGTGTAACACTGGGGTGTTTATGTTTCCGGACATGATGGCACCAGCTCCAGGCTACTACGTCGGGGTGGTGCTGTCCTCTGAGTTGCCTTCTTCAAACAGACAACTGTTCCAGGACCTGTTGTCCCAGATGACAGATCTCAGGGTTCAGGTCAGTTGTTGCAGTGCAGTCAGATCTGCCACAGCACTTTTTCCTCATTCCTCATTCCTCTCTGAATGTATTTCTATTACTTTTAGATCAAGTATATAAGTATTTGAAAGCACCAATGAAACGTTACACGAGGCCTTTTTGCAAATCCTCTTGTGCCTGTGGGGGAACAGAAGGTTATTTCAGGCAAATGCAAGCGAGGTCAGCTGCATCTCCATTTTGTCTTTTCTTTAAAAGCTGAGATTTTAAATGGACCCTTTTCATTCTGAGCTTTTCTAGTCTTATCAACCACTCAAAGCACTTTACAGTACAAGTCACATTCCCACACACATTCATACAGCGCTGCACTTTTTTTTATCACATTCATAGACATCAGAGTTACATTTGGATGTTCAGTGTCTTTCCCAAGGACACATCAGTATGCAGACTGGAGGAGCTGCAGCACTAGAATACCAGAGCTACAGCTGCTGATGTTGACTCAGCAAATCAACATTTCTCATTAAAAAGAATGCGAGTGTCAAACTGAATAGATTAGAATACATTGTGTTCTCTAACTATGTTGTTCACCACTCTCCACTCTTTTCCAAATCAGATTTTGCAAGAATAGGAAACTCTTATTTTCCAACCATGAAGAAAGATGGTCGCTGCTGTTCTATGTTTTGTTTTTATGCTGCAGTTTCCAAACAGCTTCGGCCTCTCGCTCCTACTTACTTCTGAGCTGGCACACTTCCCCAACTTCCCCCTGCCTCAGCATTGTGGGGATTTTAGACAGGCAGGTGAGCCGAATTAATCAGTTATAATGCTCTTATGTGCAGCAGCTATAGAACAACCCTCTGCACTTCGGCTGAGAGACAAGTGCCAGTTCAGCCATGTTGGAGACGCTGGCTCAGATTGATGCCAAACCAGGTGATTTCTGATGCATGCAGTCAGGCTAGTGATCTTCACTGATGGATGTGATTCCCTATCAGCAAGTAGGAACTGTTGTGTTGTTTTTGTGTCAGGTGGAAGATTTGAGGTTTTCAGCACAAAAGGAGATTGTTGTCTTATAATATGTGTGCGGCAAAACAAATAGTGCATTGTGATGAGAAACAAAGGATAATGAGAGGAGCTGTTGGGTGAATTGGCGGGAGACGAGGATTTGAACCGAGACGTGTACAGCTTGCACAAAGTAGCAGACAAGTAGTTTCTTATTTTTACGCCCTCACAGTCACAAACCAATGTGTCTGTATCATCAGGATCCAGATGAAGCAGCAGAGGCCATCAATCTCAGTCAGAAAGTGCCCATAGTCACACCTGAGGAGATTGCACCAGCCGAAGAAGAGGAGGACAAACCTTTGCCCGAGTGGAGTGAAAAGGTGGCAAGTGGGATCCTGACCGGTGAGATCACGATGCCTCTTCAAACTAGAAACTTCTGTAGTATACAGTTTATCAACATGATTTAACTCAGTGCGATCCTGATATCCTTCCAGGTGCCTCCTGGTTAAGCTGGGGTCTGGTGAAAGGAGCCGAGTTCACGGGCAAGGCCATCCACAAAGGGGCGTCGAAACTCCGAGAACACATCACTCCAGAGGACAAACCCACCCACGTCAGCCCCACGGTCACAAAGGGCCTCCATGTGGCCAAGCAGGCGACGGGTGGAGCTGTCAAAGTCAGCCAGTTTCTAGGTGACTACATCGTCCTTCTCCAGCAGCTTTCTACTGACCTTGCGTTGTTATTTGGCAGCGCACGTCTAATCCAGTAATGCTGTGTCACTGCAGTGGACGGGGTGTGTACCGTCGCCGGCTGCGTGGGGCGCGAGTTGGCTCCGCATGTGAAAAAACACGGAGGAAAGCTGATCCCGGAGTCTATGAAGAAAGACAAGGACGGGCGCTCCAACATAGACGGAGCTATGGTGGTGGCGGCCAGTGGAGTGCAAGGTAGACTTTATCTGCACTCTATCAGAGAGGAAGTAGTTCATTAGAGGCGCTCACATGCTTTTCATTTTGTGTGTATTTGCACAGGATTTGCAACCATGTGGACTGGTTTAGAAGTGGCAGCAAAGAACATCACCACCAGTGTTGCATCAGAAACGGTCACAACAGTCAAACACAAGTAAGTTTTCCCTCTTTGTTGGACTTTGTACTGGTCTGACCACCGTCACTCGCTTGAATAAACCACAGTCTGAATGTTTTAGCTCGACACTGCTCACCTGACCGGTTTTTGATGTGTAAAAACATGCACTCACTCGTTTTTCCTGTTCAATTTACTTTTCAGATTTAGGGGCCTTCAAAACAACTTTGAAACACCTAATGAGAAGAAGTGTGTTTTTACCTAATTATGCACAGCTATTTAACTCTTGACACCGCTGATCACAAGCATGGCACATGTGATTAGTTTCGTTTTCTCACCTGATTTAGCTCTTGCACTCAAAAGTCACCTGCACCGGCCCAACTCACTCCTCTCTTCTCTGTGTGGAAATTCACACGATGTTGCCGCTTCCACTGAAATCTCCCATTTCTCCCATTTCTATCCCACCTGATTTAACATCTTCCCATATTGTATGAATTGATGCTACATCTTCCAGTGATAAACTGACAATCCCATATTGTTTGATTATTGATTTTAACAAGCTATATATCATGAGAGAATATATACTTTTTTAATTGTCAAGGGTTTAGTCATAAACACACATTCCCATTTGCTTATTTCCTCTTTGAAATGGTTCTTAATTTGACAATTGGTGTCATGAGAACATTTTATATTTATTTGAACCATGAAAGATGATTATATCCATATTGGCCACAGTCGCATCGCTGATCCACCGCAGAAGACTAATTCAAATTCCGATTCTGGCAGATCTATTAATTTGTGATTGAGCACTTGCATGGGTGAACATTAACATACAGCATGGCATCTTTGCAATCCTCCTGCAAGAAATTAATGAATTCTCCCCAAATCCTCTTTCTCCCGCCTCTCGCTCTGACCTCTCACCCAATCTGACTTCTGATGAAGGTACGGGGCGGCAGCGGGTCAAGCCACAGACAGCGCTGTCAACTCTGCCATTAACGTGGGCCTCACTGCCTTCAACATCGACAACCTGGGGATCAAAGCTGTGGTGAAAAGGACTGGGAAGCAAACGGCAAAGGCCATTTTGGAAGACTACAAGCTTCAGGAAAAACCAGAGAACGGGAAGCAACTGGAGAAACTGGACAAGTAGCCGACGGTGCAACATTCCCCCAGCAACGCCTTAAACCAACGTTTTTATTCTTCTACCAAAGGAATCTATATTTAATATATTTGATTTATTAACACATGTAGAAGACAACTACTGTTATATTCATATCCTCTTTATCCTTTGGTAAAACTCTTGAGCACTTTAAGTTTTATGCAAAACAGGGTAGATGGACCTAAATGTGAAGAAACTGAAGGTTGGATAATCCAAATTAAAGGAAGATATATAAATATATATATATATATATATATATATATATATACACACACAATATAATATCAGGTACGAAATAACACTGCGGTTTGTACTCTGAACTTGTTGAGTGTTTTTTGACTAAACACTGGAATCTCTCTTTAATCTTGAAGACGCATCTATGCGCGAGTTGCTAGGGTAAGTGCAATTTGAATTTAAAAATAAAAAGACAGTTTTATGTTATTATATTAATAAAAGGATTATACGTAATATATATATATATATATATATATATATATATATATATATATATATATAATGAATGTATGACTGTTTCAGACCAAAGCAGTAACTAAAGTGATGTTTTTCCCCGAAGTGTTGAGATGAGAAGTAACCACTGCTGCTGACTGTGCCTGCAAGTATCTAACACAATGTGAAATTGAATGCTTTGTGAAAATGATGCTGTCAAACTTGTTCGGAGTCTATAATGTATTTTTGTTAAACCTTTAATATGTAGCAGGAGCTGTTTCTGTCTAAATCTGTAAAGCGGATGTGTTCCTATTCAGTCTTCTGTGCTTTCCTGTACATTTCAATACACATAAATACACATGTTTCCAAAATGTTAATGTTTGTTCATATAAAAAATCTATTTAGATTTCTTTTATTTTGATGTATGGACTAAATATATAACCAAATGTGAGTTTTCAAGTATGACGCTAACTTTGTTTCTAAGCCAGATATATATATATTTTTTTGAGTGAAGTGATCTGGTTTGTCCAGCGTTAACCCGCTCTGCAGGTAATTCTAATTTTCAGATGTGTTCCTAGTTTTTGCAGTGACATTTATTTACCACATGAAATACTGACACTTTACTCAAACAAGTAATAAAATGTGTAAAAACAAGAGAAATCCAGTGTTGTTGTTGTTTTTTATATTTGGAAGTCGATCTTCTTGGTGCCACATTAAGTAAGATAATGATGAATTGATACAGTAGAAAGATTACATTTGCATTTTTATTCTGCTATATTAAAAGTATTTTTTCAGACAATAATGCTGCCACCTAGGGGCTGTTTGCTTTATAACCTGCTAATTATCTCAGAATAGTAGATTAATCTGAGGGTTTATTCTGTCAATCTTTTTTTTTATAAAACTTTATCAGGGTTTGTAGTAACTACTCCATCACAACAGTTCAAAACCAAGTTTGGGTATTTTATTATTTCTATGATGTATGGGCTCAAAGAGGGAATTTGTGAGCTGCTGATTCAGCTGAATTGTATTCAGAAAATAATCCCAGAAATAAGATTTAAATTTGGGATAATTGCAGTTTTTTATGTTTTTGGCCGTGGGGCTGATCGAAGGGATATAATGTGCAGATCAGTAACAAATTGTATAATTGAAATACAGAAAGAAATACTTATTCAACAGTGAGACAAAAGCAACAGTCTTCCAATAGTTATTTTTTAAAAGTGTCTTTAAAATGCAAAATATGAGTGATATATTTTATTTATACCGAGAAGACTACATATTGATTTGATGGAGCGATTTCGGTTAATTCAACCGCAGGAGAATGGATCTGAGTTTGATAACCTCGGGGTCAGATGCATCAGTGACAGTGGTGTGATCAGGCGGGATCAGACGGGCTGTGCTGGGTTAGAGCCATAGAGGTTAGAGCTCACTAATGAAAGAGCAACAGGGGCCACACCAGGCCTGGAGGGACATTACACAACCGAGCTCCACGATGGGTGTGAGAAAAAAAAAAAGTGCCTCATCATTGCTGATGTAAAAATGACTTGTTGGGTTCCTCCAGTTATTTTCCACAGACTGAAACGAGGCAGAGAGTCATTGATCCTGGCACACTGGCAGCATTCGTCCCCAGGGAGCGGCCCATTCGTCCACCAGTATTAGCGAAGCCTGCACTGTGGTCAGGCCCTCAGCTGTGGGAACCACTGGATCCATTGTCAGCCGATTAGTTACTGTGAAAGATGCCTGGTTTCTTGTTTACAGTTCTGCTGTTGAGTGCATCTCTAGGAGAAATGAAATAGTACGTTAACAGATTAACGTAGCAGACATTTCTCCTGTGGGCTCTTCATGTTTTTCCTCAAGCAGCTCTCTATCTTCCTCAAGTGCTTATTGACCTGTTTAAAAGAAGAGATTCAATCCTGAAAGTCGTTCTCTACTGTGGCTGCTGTGTCTAAACAGTTGACAAAGGGCAGAAGTCCACACAAGCAAGGACTGGATTATCTGATCTGTCTGCCAAAATATTATATGAGAATATGTAGAAATGAGCCAGAAGCTATTGTTAATAATAATAAGTGTCAATGTCAACTCTTAACTCATTCTTCAAATCAGGATTATGACATGAAACACATGACTTTGAGCAGATAATCACTCTCCAGTTGCTTTGAAAACATAATAAGGAACTAATAGAGCCTGAGCCCAATTTTTCTTCCTCACGAGAACGAAGAGAAAGTTTCACATCTCTTGAAATCACTTGTTACAAACTTTGTCCACAATGAAATCTAGCGAGTAACTAATCATGCTGTCATATCTGATGAGCTTTAAAGTTGATGTTCTTAAAGAACAGGAATATTTACAGAGTTATCTAGACTGGCTTCAAACCCAAATTAACAAAAAAAAAACGAGTTCAAACAGTCAAGTTGACTTTTCTATAAACCACAAGTTTGTCCAGTATTTTAAAACCTCTTTTTTTAAACCTGTGACTTGAAAACAACCTTCCAAAGTTATGGCTCCAGCCGGCCAGCTGGACAAATGCCACTGAAACAAGTAATTGTTTGCATCATGTTGGGAAAAAAAATAAAATTGCTGACAGCCACAGAAATTGGAATGTGTCCAAAGACTTTCTCCATGATTATGTTTTTCTGCAAGCAGAGACTTTTTGAAGTATAACAGTAGATTTGAATGACATTGTGAATTAGGTACGAGTGCAGAAGAAACCACATAACGCTTTCTGAAGTTATTGAGGTCTGTTACAGGTTCGTCACTTTTCTGAGTCACCTGGAAAACATTTTCACGTGTCATGGAATTGAACAAGTTGTTTTCTTAATTCACAGTTCTTTGACTTCTCTCAGCCACCGTAGCTTTTAACCAGTTTTGCTAGCTGGCGTTAGCTTACTGCTAATGCTGTGCAACTTTTGTGGTTATGGTGAACTATGCCAGTTAACCCAGAGGTAGCTTAATAATAATAATAATAATAACAATACACTTTATTTGTATATTATATTTGCTTTACATACAATATAGGATACAAATAAAAACTATAACAAATAAATGATAAAATGAAAAAAATCTAGTTAATTAACCGCCTGTCTGTGTTTGTGGGCTAATTGCTAAATGGTGATAATTAGCTTTTTTAATTGATTAATTAATTCACGAATAAGAAAACACACCTCACATGAACGCGGAGGTTTCCTCGAGTGCGCGCTCTCTCTCTCTCTGCGCCGTGCACGAGCAGCGCTGACACCCAAACGGTCCGGTGTAAATCACTGCAATGGCAGAGGAGCAGGGGAGGGAGGAGAGAGGGAGGGAGGGTGGAGGACACCGGCTCCAGCCCTGCCTCCTCTCTGCATGTGAGCACACGGCAGAGCAGCAGAGCACCAGCACAGGGGCAACAAAGGGACGCATGGTTCATCCAAAGAGGCATCCAGCGAGTAAATGATTCACTGAGACAAGTTGCACCTGCAGTCACACGTTCGATTTCCATCTGTCCTCACCTCAAAGGTAAGAGACGCTGCTGCAGCAAAACAAGAAAATCTACACGTTCTGTAGCGTTTTTCTTTTTTTATTGATAATCTATTACAATCTGCTTCCAGCCAAGATCCTTAAATTAAAAAGGTTTATGTTGTTTGTGTTGTGCATTATTCACTGCAAAGGCTGCACTCATGCACGTGAATTGCTTTGCTGTAAAGGTTGGATTGATACACAACCAGCATGAAATGGGTGTGACATGCTACTTCCCATAACGCATGTACTTGCAGCATTAGCAGCATCAGAGCTGCAGGAGAGGGTGGAGAGCCTGATTGCCTCGCTATGTGCACTGCAGTTCCAAATGAAACAGATTACTCATATAGAAGGCAATCCTCTTTTGTGTTATTCAGGGTGTGATAGCACTGCACAGTCATGGAGCTGGAGCACTTTGATGAGCGGGACAAGGCTCTGAGGTACACCCGGAGGGGCTCGAGAGGGAACGGGCTCCCCAGTCCCACGCACAGCGCCCACTGCAGCCTCTACAGAACCAAGACCCTGCAGAAACTTAGCTCGGAGAAGAAGGCCAAGAAGATCCGCTTCTACCGCAACGGGGACCGCTACTTCAAGGGGATTGTTTACGCCATTTCTCAGGACAGATTCAGGTCCATGGATGCTCTGCTGGCCGACCTCACGAGAGCTCTGTCCGACAACGTCAACCTGCCCCAAGGGGTTAGGAACATATACACCATTGACGGGGTGACGAAGATCACCAGCATGGACCAGCTGGTGGAAGGTGAGCAGTGTTCTGAATGTTGATAAGTTTTCCATCCACGTTTAGTTTGAGATCAGGTGAAGTCGAAAACTACTTTTCATGTCTTTGCTTTTGTTTTCGAGCAAGTAGAAACTCTACTGATGTTTGTTGTTCCTCGGCAGGAGAGAGCTATGTGTGTGCGTCCATAGAGCCCTACAAGAAGCTGGAATACACCAGGAATGTAAACCCCAACTGGTCGGTTGGTGCTAGGACTGCCGGGGTCGTCCGGGACCCTTCTTCCCTGGGGAGCACCAAGGCGGGAAGTCCAGAAACTAGAGAGAGCAAGGACTTCATAAGGCCCAAGCTGGTCACCATCGTCCGCAGTGGAGTGAAGCCTCGCAAGGCCATACGGGTCCTTCTGAACAAGAAGACCGCCCACTCCTTCGAGCAGGTCATGACCGACATCACAGAGGCCGTCATGATGGAGTCTGGAGTCGTCAAGAGGCTTTTTACTGTTGACGGCAAGATGGTAGGTCCACTCATCCTTCTTCAGGCTGCTTCCTCACATCTGTTCAATTGTTTTTGAGAGAGCATTCAAAATAGCCTTCAGTTGTATTACTATAATTTATATTGAAACAAGTTTACTTTTAGTGTTTGGAAATCCAGTCTAGATTTTCTAAATCACAAGAAAACATTGTGGTGAATATGAAGTGCACACCTCGTATTAAGTTTTATAGAAACAGCATGGGGTGCATAACGAAATACAGTGCATCACTTAAAGAAGGAACAGGCTTAACTTAAAAAAGTCACAAACTACTCTTTGTATATTTGCATATATCCAATGATAAAGGTGAGGCATGGTTGAATATTTGATGAAGATGAAGGGCTGTTTCAAACCTTTTCTCTCATCCTATGTCTGAAGGATAGGATGTGGAAGCTGGTGAATACAACTGTAGCATCACGTTTCTTTATTGACATATTTTACCTTTATTCAAAATGGTTATTTTGATATACATCCATTACCTGCACATTCAATTCTCAGGAAGCTTATTTCAAACAAAAGCTCTAAGTGCTCTGTACCTGAGTGAATGCCATTATCTGACCCTTTCTCCACCACTGGTGCATTAATTGCTCACAAGTGGGGAGGATGCAAGGAAGCTTTTGTTGGACAGAAGTCAAAGGAGATGGGAACAACCTTTGTGCGATGGTTCCCAGTGTAGCTGATGCCAGTGCCTTCATTCATGTGGCTGTGCTGAAAGTTATTTGGGATATAAAAGTTTCCTTCTGTCCGTCTTTCACAGGGAGTTAAACTATACTCAACTTTATATATATTTATAAAGCAAAGAAAAAAAACGGAAACACAACTTAGTGTCCTGTTCAGCTCCTCGTTCACGTCTCTGAGAGTTTCCTCCTTTACCCAATGAGACACTGAGCCTTCCCAGTAGAGTCAAAGTCAATTGGGAGCGTTTGCTAAATGTATTACTAGAAATGGGTTTCTAGGACTCCAGCTCATATTCCTACTGGCACATTATTAACTGGATAATATTCACTTAGTGGGTTTGAACCAGACCAACTTTATCAACAGTATTCATTACTTAAAATAAATTTTGGTAAGTCAATTGTTTTCACATCACAGTGTACCTATCGCGATTGTTGTGTGTGTGTGTGTGTGTGTGTGTGTGTGTGTGTGTGTGTGTGTGTGTGTGTGTGTGTGTGTGTGTGTGTGTGTGTGTGTGTGTGTGTGTGTGTGTGTGTGTGTGTGTGTGTGTGTGTGTGTGTGTGTGTGTGTGTGTGTGTGTGTGTGTGTGTGTGTGTGTGTGTTTGTGTGTGTGTGTGTGTGGGGGGGGGGTATTTATGGACTAATAGGGATAAACAACAAACAACCCCCCGGAAATAACCAGCTCTCAACTTCAGCTCCAGGCCTCTTCATAAACTCATATCACCTGAACTCTGTATTTTATCAAATCTCTTTTTTTTTTCATCTCATGGTTTCTATGGTGACATGGTTTTTCCCGAGCCGGTTGCTAAGGAACAGCCTCTGCGGCTGAGCGGTGCAGTAGTGATGTCAGAGCTGTGGAGGTGTGGAGGTGTAGTGTGGCGCCTGCCGGTCGGCCTTATTACACACGTAGCAGAAAGATGGAGCACATGGCTGAGCTGTAATCTCAGGACCCGGAGCAATGCAGGGAACACATCTGCCCTCACAGATCCTCAGAATTATTATTTTTGGAATCATAAACCGGACATGGCATTTCACTGGATCAGAGAATCGTTTGCTATATCCCTTTCTTTGTTCTGTTTAGGGATTTTAATGTCATTTTTGTCCTGCTAATAGCGTGCTGTTAATCTCCGTGCTCTAGTTTTCCTTTTTTTTGACCTGACTCTCCAGATGTTAAAATAACTACAGTACATACCGGCATCGAGGGCCTGTTGGAGTTTAACACTTTGCTAAATGACGTCCCTGAGACAGAGAAACTGTTCGAATAGATAATTCAAGTAAACAATTGACTGTGGAAATGATTCATGATCATTTTCAGTTAGTAAATAATTCAAACTAACCTTTAGTAGCTCATCTATTTACTCAAAATAGTGTAACTTCTATTTTTCTATTTTTTAAACATCAAGATTTTAAGATGGATGATATTCTCATGCAGTCACAACCTTCCCGACTGCTCTGTTTTTGACTCATATGATTCTATTACTGGATTACTGGATCGGCTCAGCGGGGGGGGGGGGTTCTGCTTCATGGCTGTGGACCATCCATCCTGCTGAGTCATGGTGTTCTGCCACGAGAGTCACTTTTAACTCTCACCAAGTAGCTAGGTATAGGCTAAACTCGACTAAATCCGATTATGAAGATGAAAAAAAATCAACATTTACCACACTGGCACAACCACACGATGGAAAGCTGTGAGAAACGGGCGCCCTGCGGAGGAGGCCCTTTGAAAACACGCCACGGCCTGGTGTGATCCTGCTGGTTTGAATGGGATGGGGCAGAGGGTATTTGCATGACTGAGTAGTTCAGAGGTGACTTAGCCTATGGCATTTAAATCCCCACTGTAATGGATGTGTCTCCGCACTGTAATTGCATTACGCAAACCACTAACATCACTGCATCGGCGGAGTCCACGGCTCCTGTGGAAATAGATGTCCCCGGCCTCCAGAGGACCGGGCCTGGCTCCCCGGCAATGCAGGAGAGCCGGAGCTGCGTCAGTAAATATGACGAGCGGCCCAGTTTGTGCTTCAGAAATGAGATACAGGGAGGAGGTGGAGGAGATTTATGGGCGCTGGATGTGCCAGAGAGCAGAACCTAAAGCTTATGTGTAACAAATCACTTCTTCACGATGACCTTGACTGGCCCGTCTTCTGGGTTTGGCCTGCAGGTGCCCGTAATGAGTCTAACCGTGGTTCTCTGATCATGTCACAGAGGTACAGTGATCAGTGCCCGTCTCAGACAATCAATTGTTTCACTCGCTGATTTAGAATTACCAATTAATGTGACGTTCACTTAAAAGTTGACATTTGTTTTTTTGCTTTAGGACAAAGTTAGTGTTTAGAGATGATGGATTATCTTTGGGTACGACTATAAGGTCTTATTTTGTGAACGCTGTCTAATTTAAGAATTTTTATTATTAACCACTGCTGTTGGGTTTTTTGAGAATACCATTTTCAAACCCTGCCATTTTAAAACCTCTCGCTGTAACTAAAGGGGAGGAAGAGGGATGAAAGTTAAAGTGAGGCTCCCTGGCTTTTCTCTCCCCTCCTGCTGTGACTTGGCTTTTAAACACAGCCCAGTGACTCTGCCATCCTCCTTTTCTTACCGAGTGCCCACAAAATGTTCCTGAGCTAAAGTTGGTACTGCTGAAACGAGAAGTGAGTAATCTGAGCTATGTTGATAAGAGACACACTCTAGGGTCTGCAGTCAACTCCTAAAGGTCCATAGTGTAAGATTTAAGTGAAAGGGATCTATTGGTAGAAATTTAATATAAAATAACAATTAGTATTTTCTTCCCTGACCTATGTCCCATCCTTCCATCAAGTTTCATGGTAATCTGTCAAGTAGTTTTTCCATAAACCTAACCTCTGTGGCAGAGGTAATAAATAAAGTAACTCAATACTAAGATATGATGCTAAAGGAATATTTTAAATATGTGTTTTAATGTCGTTTGTGTGTCTGTTCAGATTTCAGCCTCATGGATGGGGCTGAATTGTTCTTATTAAAGAAGCTATAACTCATTGGTTTTTATCACTTCAGTTAATGTCACAGTTTTTTAAGAGCAGACCTAATATTAGTCTTGGATCGTGTCTGTGACGATAAATAAACAGTTTTACAGCCTCTCTTCTTCCTACTGGACACTTGACTTTGCACATATAAAGTAAATTACTGCAGGAAATTGACCCTGGATTAAGTAATTATTACAATTTTAAGCAAATCATGTTTTCTATGGAAGTGGAACACGTGAAGATGAGTCACGTAGCTGGACAGCACATTAAGTGAGTGGCTGCTATGTTCAGTCTCCAAATGAAGAGGGGGAAGATGCAGCACCCTGGAGAGCTCCAGCTGCTCCACCTCAGGTTGTGTGATCTATTGTCTCCACCCTGGCGGAGATTGATCAGTTCTCTGTAGCATGCGTACCTCCCATTGTGTTTTCTTTGGACTGGATTTCAAGAAACAATGCTCTTACTCACTAAATTCACTGATTAAAACCTGACGGATCAATATTTACACTGGACGCTGCAGCCAGGACCATAAGGGCTGGTGGCTGGTGGCTGGTGGCTGGTGGCTGGTGGCTGGGGGTTGTGGGTGTGGGTAGTTTAGGGGGGGATGGTAGACCTCATGGAACTGCTGTGTCACGAGCCAGCAGGCAGAAGTAATCAATATGAAGCGTCACACTCCAGTTATGCTGTTTCACCAGAGGTTTCACGTTGCCCACAACCTAGTAGAACAAATATTTGAATTAATACAGTGGCTCTAATGAAATCAGTGACCAAAATGTGACTTAAAATACACACAATCCATATTTTGTTTGTTCTTAACCTGGACACGGTTTTTAGATCAGTTAGAAGCTATTGTCATAATCTCAGTTTCTATGATCCTGTCCTGGATTAATGTCAGTTTGATCATTTTGGTTCATTTGATTGTATTGTAAGTTCTAAGAGAGCGGGGGAGGAGTTATCATGCTGACATCAACATAAGGTTTAAGGTCAGATATGAACACCGTGTCCCACAGACAAGATGCTCTGTTATTCCACCTTCCCCTGGACTGATGGTGATATTATTCTGTGGTCTGCAGCTCCATGCTCCAGATAAGATCTGATCTCAAAGCAGTCGTGTCCGTCTCATCGTCTCTAACTCAGCTTCCGTCTCGTCTCCTTGGCAACGGCTGTGGGGGTCTCATCCCTCTTGGGATCTCTCTCTCTCTCTCTCTCTCTCTCTCTCTCTCTCTCTCTCTCTCGTTTTATCGGAGGGATTGGGGGCGGGGCTGTCAGAAAAAATCATCCATGTTAACCCCCCCCCCCCCACCACCACCACCTCTGTGCTCGATGTTTATTTTAAGATTTCATATCTGAATGACCTTTAACTGTTTAGACGTGTTCGATCCTGCAATCTTTTACTGAATCATCTTCTGCCGAGTTTATCCAACATTTCAACATTTTAGAGGAAGTTTATTGAAACTGAATTTGCAATGTTCTAGTTTTAAAGTGTATATTTCTTCTTAGTAAGGAGATCTGTACAATAGGGATGACAACATTAACACATGCTATTAGAAACATGGTTGGAGGGCAGTTGATAGACTGTGTTGGTTTTTCTTGTCCTCAGCACTTAGGTCATCACATTAAATATTAAACTTCTTAATGAGCCACTTAATAATGTATATACTATTTCTGCTGTTGGTCTTCGTCTTTGTTCAGATTTCAATTTTCTAAACCTCGATTAAATAATACCTCAATCATGAGGTATTAGGCAACAAACTTGGATTATTTACTCAATAGCAACATCTAGCATTTCAAATTGTCCTTAATATAAACATTTTCTATAATTTGTAATCAGTAACATCAAGCTTAGAAGCCGATTTAACATGAAACACACGTTCATGTAACGAATAATAGTTTTAAATCACGTTGTTGTTGACAGATGTTTTGCTGAGTTAACCTCTCGGCTCAGGAAATGAAGAACTCTCCCTCCTCTGGCACTCAGCTGTAGTTAAGCATATCAATACGCCTTTCGAGAGGAAGGTCAGGGCAGCATCAGCTTCTTCATTTATTTATGACATCCACTGAGATGGGCTCCTGTTATAATGAGAGCAGCGGATGTTGTCGTCCTGTTTGTCTTTGTACAAACGCTTCAAAGATAATCATTTATTATCATTTCTCGGTTATTATCAAGACAGAAAAATGTGTTGACCAGCAAATTAGTGTTTTGGATTAAGGTAAAATGTAATCTCTGACCAGGAAACACGATTTTAATACTTCATGTTCCATCAGAAAATATCTGGTTCATTTATTTATGTTTGTGTGTGTTGATGTGATTGGTAATAAAAACCTCCTCCTGGACTATAGAGGACAATTAACTTAATCTCTCACAAGGGACAAAGACACTCAAATGAGCAGCGAGGACATTGTCCCTGTGACTGTACTGGATTTAATCCAGGTTTAAAAGGAGCTCATCTTTCTTTAGTAGTTACCCTAGAGACACGTTTACTTCCAGCCCGGCTGCAGGGAGGTTGAAGCCATTATTCACGTGCTGCTCACACAATTCATTCTCTGTATAATATTTATATCTGAGATTTCCCCAACTTGTGTTGCATTTCAAAATAAAACAGTTACTAGATTTAAAAAAGAATCTTGATGTTCCCCAGGTGACCTGTCTTCAGGACTTCTTCGGGGACGATGATATATTCTTTGCTTGCGGCCCCGAGAAGTTCCGTTACCAGGATGACTTCAACCTGGATGAAGGTGGTGAGTGAACTTTCATCTATACGAGGCGTGAATCACTCACTGGGGAGAACGTGGCTCTAAAACTTCCAGGGTTCTTTGGTCTGTTTGTGTTGTTCGCTGCTGGGGCGACACGTGACATTGCTTTTATTATTAAACTCAACTAAACACTGAATATAACAAACGTGAAACAACGTGAAATATTCCTGTTTGAATTTGATGTAGTGAGGATCGGGACTAGAACAAGACTGGAAAACAGATTTACTTCATTTTGAACCAACGTCCTAGCTGACCTAGATTATGCTTTTTTTAAATGTGTGTCTCTCTGTTTATGTTTTAATGAATGTGCTCTCCAGGACAAAGCAGATGTCATCACTCAGAGTTTGTGGCTCTGTGGGTTTAGACTAATGTGCCAGAGAGAAAATAGTGCCCCATTAATGATAATGTATTTACTGAAACAAACCTCAAACTGTCACAGACTCAAAACGACTGCTAGATATATAGATAGATTGAAAGAAAGAAAGAAAGAAAGAAAGAAAGAAAGAGGAGAGGTATATCTGTCCGTCTTTCCTTTTTTCATGTATCTTACCACCATGTCTTTCTGTTGCAGAATGCCGGGTTGCAAAGTCGATATCATACGGGCGGCTCCCGTCCATTACTGGTCGCATCTCCCCAAAAAGTGGGGGGTGGTCCCTCAGGAGCAAGTCTCCTTCATCCACTGGTTCAGGTAGGTTCTCACTTCCTGCTCTGTTTGAGGGTCAAGACTTGGTTTTAGGTTTTAGGTTCAGACTCTGGTTAGAGTTCTGTTTGGTGGAAAACATTAAGTTCTGATTTTGGTTAGAGGCTGAGGATACATTATGTCCTCAGAGAGATAGAAAAACACAGATGTGTGATGACACAGAGAATATAGTTCTGTCTTTATGCTTCAGTATTTCTTTATACTTTTTATAAAAGTGCATTTTATTCTGCAGTTCATCTTCATGATGCTGATTTCTGTTTTACCGATAGCTAACGGCACTGGAGGAAGTCAGTTCTCCACTCCTCGGTCTGGAAAGTCTTCCAGCCCCTCTCCGACCAGTCCAGCCAGCCTCCGAAGACGACGGGTAATAAACATCGATGTTCCTATAAATAAGCTTAACTTCTCAAAGATTGATTTTCATAAACCATATTGTTCCAAATAGGCCGCGTCAAAGATTTAAATAATTATCTTCATCAATTAATAATGTTTAAAACTGTTCAAGTGACATGGAGTTACTGTAAATGAAAATGTTGTTTAGTGAGTACTTACATAACTGCAAGATCTTAAAAAGGTGTAAATATACAGACGTAAAAATCTGTTTTTGTATTATGAGATTTCAGTATCCTATGGTTTGAATGAGCAGCACACTTTCACTGTGGTTATCTAAGATCTGGAAGGACAAGCACATTTAGTTTCTGCGTCACAGAGTGAACTCGGAGCGAAATCCAATTATCAGTTCCACCATCGTTAATTAATCATAAGGCTGGCTGGGGCTGGTGCTGTGGGGCGGAGGGGTTTTATTTCTCTCCCTCTTCGAAACCACACGACTGTATGCCGGTGAAAAGCTCCGTGGAAGGTGTCACCACACTTTTTTACTATGTGATATCAAAGTGCGTCCTCGAGGATGGACCAGTGGAACAAACAGGCTTGTCCCTCTCCTGAAGAACATGTCCCTCTCTGTCTCCTCTCAGGGATCTCAACACAGCGGCTCCTCGCTCTCTTTAGCTTCCACTAAGGTCTGCAGCTCGATGGATGAAGGAGACGGGCTCGTCAGTGAAGGTGAAGATATCACATGACACGTTTAGGCTTTTATTCAAAGTTCACCTATGAATCGCCTTTTTGTTTGACCCCCCCCAGCTGAGCCAATGGAGGACAACTCTTTAGTCCCAGCCTCCATCACGGAGAGATACAAAGTGGGCAGGACTTTAGGGGACGGAAACTTCGCTGTGGTTCGGGAGTGTGTGGAGAAATCCACCGGGAGACAGTTTGCCCTGAAGATCATCAGCAAAGATAAATGCAAGGGGAAGGTGGGTCGGCCTCCACAGACACTTATACACCACAGAGTTGGGTTTAAATTACTGTTCACTCGCTTCACTTCATTTCTCCTCATGTGACGTTGATGGAGTTCTTTAATTTCCTCCTTGGTCAGTAGATGGGGCCATTTCCTCTGGAACTAAAATCTTATTTCCAGATTAACGAGCATCAAAATAATTCAAAAATCCTTAAATGTTCTTGAAAATGTTTTCTCTTTCACATCTCCTCTAAAATAACTGAATGTTATATTATATTCATGTGTATATTTTTACTATCAGGTGTTTCTAGACTTATCACATGTCCTTTATGACCCAGGAGCACATGATCCAGAGCGAGGTGTCGATCCTTAGACGTGTGAAACATCCCAACATCGTACTTTTAATTGAAGAAATGGACACACAGAGCGAACTCTATCTGGTCATGGAGCTGGTGAAGGTACCACACAGTTATTACTAGATGTCTATTTTGTGACATAATTTAATAGTTGCCTGCAAAAACTGATTTCTCCTGATCCTCTCTCTCTCTCTCTCTCTCTCTCTCTCTCTCTCTCTCTCCCTGTCTCTCTGACTGCAGGGGGGCGATCTGTTTGATGCCATCACCTCCTCTAACAGATACACGGAGCGAGATGCCAGCTGCATGTTGTTCAACCTGGCCAGTGCCATCAAGTACCTGCACGGCCTCAACATCGTGCACAGAGACATCAAACCTGAAAACCTGTTGGTGAGCACGACTCCACAGACCCACTGTTCTCCAAAGCTCAAATGTACAAGCTTCCACTTAAATAAATGAAATATTGGCAATGAGAACATGAATTATGTGCACACAACTTCACAAGATCTGCACTTCATGTGTCCCTGTGTTCATTTGGAACTTAAATCTGACTTATTATTGATCCGTTAACTCTATGAGACTCCAATTAAACATCAAGTGTTTCTGAAATCAATGAAAACAGTTCATGCTTCAGACCAGATGTTAACCTCACAGAGAACTCCCTCACAAATCCAGTTTTTAGTTGAACTGTGGCTATTTGTTATGACGACTTAAGTGTTTGCAGTTGTGTTTGTACCACGGACGGATCTGAATGTTCTTGCTTTTCTGTTTTCACTCAGTTTAATTTGATTTTATTGTCCCATCAAGCTCATTCACAGAACCTCTACCCACATTGAGGAACATCATTTATAACCTGATGTGATATCCTGTCCCCCCCCCCCCCCTTATTGTGTGTGTCACTCAGGTCTACGAGCACGTCGATGGCAGTAAATCTCTGAAGCTCGGGGACTTCGGTTTGGCCACCATCGTGAACGGGCCCCTCTACACTGTGTGTGGCACCCCCACCTACGTAGCTCCAGAGATTGTGGCTGAGACGGGGTGAGGAGTCAGAGCTGATGTGATCATTCTTGTGAACCGTTGTGTCCTCGCAGATTTTGTTTTGTCTCTGATAGCTGATATTTTTTTTCCTCCTCATTTAAAGATATGGCCTCAAGATCGACATCTGGGCCGCTGGGGTCATCACGTACATTCTGCTGTGTGGATTTCCTCCTTTCCGTGGGTACGTACCTGCTCCTTCATCAGGAGAAGGTTGAGGTCTTCACCACAGTGGAAGAAGAAGAAGCAGAATGGGGCTCAGAGGGTCCTTCCCTCCGCCTAGGCCCAACAGCCCCCATTATGAAACCACATCTCAGTCACTTGATCCAGATTTAGATTCGGATCTGCACCAAATTACACAAACTCAGAAATATCAGTCCTCTAAATATTCATCAAGTAACTTTAATTAGACCCTTGAAAAAACGATTTTTGGAAACTGTGCCTGAATTCAATGTTTAGTTTTTGGACTCATGTCCCATTTCTCCACCAAGTTTAGTAGAAATATTTTAGCATAATCCTGGTGACAAACACACAGATATATATTTTAGTTATGTATATTTTATTTCTATTTACATTTTTCTATTCTATTTTATCTTATTTATTTTTTGTCTGCTTGTAATAATCTGAGCATTGCCATAAGAGAGCCTGTTACCCAAGCATTTCATTGCAAGCGACTGCTTAATGTTATCGTTGTGTATATGACAATAAACTCAAGTTGTTTGTGTTTCTCCAGCGGTGATAAAGATCAGGAGGATCTGTTCGAGCACATTCTGAGCGGCCAGCTGGATTTCCCTTCAGCGTACTGGGACAATGTTTCTGACCCAGCTAAGGTTTGTGCCAACCCTCAGTGTGAAACATCGGAACCAGTCTCACGTTGTCAAACCAGTGAACTAACGTGTGTCTCTTTAGACTCTGATCAACGGGATGCTGCAGGTGGAGGCGGAGCTGAGATACACGGCGGCCCAGGTGCTCGATCACCCCTGGGTCAATGTAAGTTCAGCAGAGTGGAGTCAGACCTCTCAGGAGAATCACCCTGTGCACATTCAAGTAGTTTTTATTTTATTTTATTCATATGCTGCTTCTGCTTAGTTTGTAGATTCTGGTTCATTCTGTTTCTCAACACCTCAGTACTTAGTTTCCCTCCCTCTCGTGCACCTCATGTTTCTGGAAAGACAATCCTTCTTCTTGAATCTTGAGTCTTGAATCTTGAAGTGCAGTTTAGAAACAACATATGAAGCGTAACACAGTCGCTGAAGTTGTGCTCTTTCTTTGTGTTTTCTCCAGGATGAGGGGGCGTCAGAGAATGATCATCAGTTGCCGGTGGCTGGAAAGATCAAGAAGCACTTCAACACTGGGCCGAAGCTCCACAGCACCACAGCAGGAGTGTCGGTCATCACAGTAAGTTCTGCTCCGCACTGGTCCACCAGTTAATTACACCTTTTGTTTTGTGCATCTGCCTGAAGGTCGATTCAAACTAAAAAGATTTCTTTAGTGTTTTAATTTTGTTGCAGTTGCTTTAACTCCTGAACTTCTTTTATTCTTTGGGTTTCACTTAAATTCTTTATTGGAAGTTGAAGGCAGCGTCGTCTGCTGGCAAATCTTTTTTGTCTTATTTATAAAACTGCTAACTTCTCTGCTTTGTTCTGTCCATCCATTCATCCAACTGCTTCCTCCTTCTGTGTGTGTGTGTGTGTGTGTGTGTGTGTGTGTGTGTGTGTGTGTGTGTGTGTGTGTGTGTGTGTGTGTGTGTGTGTGTGTGTGTGTGTGTGTGTGTGTGTGTGTGTGTGTGTGTGTGTGTGTGTGTGTGTGTGTGTGTGTGTGTGTGTGTGTGTGTGTGTGTGTGTGTGTGTGTGTGTGTGTGTGTGTGTGTTCTCATCCTCCGTCAGATGGACTGTCAGCACTGTTGTGAGGAGACTTTCAGAAATAATACAGCGGTTCTGAAGGTTTCAGTCGATGTGATTTCTTGACTAGATTCAAAGCTGAGCTGCATTTGTTCAATCGGTAGAAAGAGAAATAACTTAATTCTGAAATCCGACGTTATGTTGGTCAGCTGTGAGGTCGGGGGATCGATTCTCATTTCTTATATTTTTACCGACTTTGCAGATGAGCTCAGTTTTCTGCAGCCAAATTGAAATCTTTCCGACACTTTACAGAATTCATTTCTCTTCTAGTTTTCTAGAGTGTGAAGTTGTGTAGATCCGATCTCTGACTCTCTGAGTTCACGCTGATCCTCTGAGTTCCACTCTTCGTCTCTCTCTGCTCAGCTGGACCAGGACTTTCCTATCCAGCGCTCAGGGTCTTTGGACCAGCATCCAGGCTTGTCCTGGATCAGGTATGAAGCAGCATAGAGCTAAGAGGCTGTGCTTCCATCACAGAGTGCTGGCAGTCCCCATTAACCAAACCCCACCCCCCCACAGGGGTTGACTCATGGCCCCCCGCTTGAGACCTTTTCATTCCTCGACCTTATTTACTCAGATTTGTTCATCTCACTCGTGTTGTGTCTGTTTCCTCTCGCTTGCAGTTCACCTTGTTTTAGTTCTTCTAGTTTTATTCTTATTTTCTTTGCCTTTTGTTGCTTTTACTGTTTTTGTTGAACGCTGCAGTGTCAAAAGATGAAGTTAAACTTTGTCACAAGAAGGAGAGAAGTTCAGATTTAACCTACAGACAGTCGAAGCAGTTCCTCATCTCCTGTTCTCCTCTAGAGAGAACCTAACAGTTGCCGTTGTGTCCCCCCCCCCCCCCCAGACCACGCCACTTGATAAGGAGAAGCAAGTGTTCAGAAGAAGACGCCACCAGGATGTGAAGTCCGCTCCCAACTTCCCACACAGCCTGGGAGCCTCCCGCGGCCTCTCCCCCGTCGACCTCACCTCAGAGTCTGAAGACTTGTCCCCGTGCTCAGCCGGCACCGTCCGGTCCCCCGTCTCTCCGTTCTGAGGCCACGGCCCCGTCCAGAACCTCCGTGGAGAGGTTGGAGCCACGGGGGACAACCCATCAACGGGTTCAGTCTGCTGACTCAAAAACAACTGCACATGCATCTGTACCTAATTTATCTATTTCCTGCCAAAGTAATTAATTTAACTCACCGTTATATCGATCAGATTGAGGAGCAGTTCATCTCTGGGTCAAAGAATTAGAGCATGCAACAATATTCAGTAGATTTCTCCTTTCACACAGCAAGCACTGTTTCATAGTAGTTATATAGAGCCCTCTACTGGTTTATATTGTGTACTACAGGAATGACAGCCTGCTTCAAGAGGCACTTTTTAATAGAAGTTGTTAACAAACGAAAAAATATTCATGTTTGACTTCAACACATATGCTCATGTGAATAGAATGAGACTCAGAGCTTGTGTCTCCGCCCGGGCCCAACAACAAGCTGCACAGAATTTCACACAACATCAACATCCTTAATTTATTCCGTGAAAAAATGTCAACAAAACAATTAGACACACAATGATACAGAAAGTTTTCAGATCCATGCCCCAAAAACCTAATGAGTTGTGTCCTGGCCCAGGTCCTGTCCTTCTCCCAGTTCCTCCCACTAAGTCTGGTGTGAATCCGCTCTAGAGTTTTTTTGCACAATCTATCTGAAGAACACACAAACGTTACAAGGGCCAAAAAGAAAACCTCTCAACACAACAGTCCCCGTTCGGCTGCACTGTTTAACATCCAGATTACTTTAGGTTCTGGTGCACAAACCGACAGGAACTTGAGACGACCTGCTGCTGCACTGCAGGAGAAAATACTGTGTGGCCGCTCGGTAGCTTCTCCTCCTGGAGATTTGAGGGCACTAATGTTTGTTAGTGTTGATTGGTGCTGTGTGCGTGAGGAGGGTCATTTCAAGTGGTTTTGTTACATGTCTGTGTGAGTGTGGTGTCGCTGGTTGTACGTGCATGTGTAAAAACTTGCCTTGGCACAAGTGGATTTAAGTGCAATTAGGTTTGACGCCCGATGAGCACATTATGAAACATGTTTTTTGAGATATATAAACACAAAAAATAAGGAATCTGTCTCTGGTATTAACGGAGTCCAACCAACACAGTTCTCTCTCAATGGTGCATCACTGATTTTCATTCCACACACACGGAATAAGAAGTGAAACTGCAGTGCTTCCAGGAATGTCCATTATTTTACTACTTTTTATTCTGAATGTCCCGTTCGTCCTCCAACCGCCTCACGTGTGTCTCTTCATCCAAATAACCATAGATGTGAATGTCCCTTCACCCGAGACTGTAACCTGCATGTCTGCTAATACGCATCCTAAGATCAGTTGTTCTGGTCGTTTGCTCTTCGATGTGCGCCTGTCAAGATATGAAACCACTCCTGTTGCCACTGTACATGCTGTCTCCATGAATGCAGTCCGGTTCAGACGGACCACAACTGAGTTAAGACATATATATATATATATAAATGTATTTCAACAGAAATGTAAAACCCATACCACTTGCTGTTTAAAGGGCTTCTTAAGTTTAGTTTTTTGCCACAAAGCACAAGAGAGCAAGTAGTCGTAGTGAGTCGTCGGGAATGTGTTTGTTTACAAAGAAGCTGTCTGTTGTTTTTCGTCATCTCCTAAATAAAAAAAAACAACATGTAATGTTTGTGGAGAAAATGGTTCTCGAAGGAAAACAGCTGGGAATGTCGGTGTTGATGTGGAAGAGGATGTAGAATGTGAAAGCTGTATTATATTCATCCATATTCCATTAATGTCAGAATGTTATTAAACTCAAATGAGGAAAAAACAAACTGCAATTCACTCATTTTCAAAGACACAAAGACACACAAAAGAATGTGAGTGGAGCAGACTGCAGTAACCAGGCCACACAGCAGATGGCAGTATAATCAAACAATGAAAAGGTCTTCAGTCCCACTTTATTATTCATTTACTGACCTATAGTTATAAATCATTTAATTATTGAGATTAAATGAAAATATGCATCTTTAAGAGGACGTTCACTCAACAAATAAAACTCCTGAGACTCGTGTGTTTATTCATTTGTATTAAAAAAAACAACACAACAAATGACAGCAGTTCAATTCAGTTCTTCATTTTGATTTATCGCATAAGCAGAAACTATTTGGAAAAAAACAAATCTTAATGTTTCTTAAAATCTTAAATAAAATCAAAATACACAAATTGTGAAACAGATAGATTCACAGTAATGAAGAGCAGAGTAAACCCGATGGCTTGAGCGGCTGTTAGCATGCACGACCTCAGCTCCGGGTCCGGCGTTTGTCTTTTAGCACCGACAGACACGAAGAATGCAAACTCAAAATCATTTTGCATATTTTTGTTCACTTTAAAAATCGTCGTCTCGCGGCTAAACACACAAACAACCGTTTTTTTTCATCTCACCAAAAATAGCTCACAGTCACTTTTTGGAACATTCCTCTGCTCATCATCAGATCCTCTCATCGTCAAACAGCTGAGAACCTTCATCAGACTTTATATTGCTTAACAATACATGGTGTCACAGCTGGATCAGGATTTCACAGACTTGAAATTAACAAGCTCATGTTTTGTGCAAAAATGGGGCAAAAACTGAAAAAGTGTTGAGATGCACAAGTCAGAAGATTGATGTCCGCAGAGCAAACAATTGTAGATCTTAAAAATGACACTTTCTCTTAAAATAATGGCTTCAACAGCTTCAACACAATCCTGCTGTTTCCCACTTGAATCATTTGATGAGTTTGCTCTCAGTATTTCAATCCTTTGCCATTAATAAAACAAAATAGTCCTAAATATAAAGTAAGGATGGGAATATCACAATGAATCATTTCTGTTGACGTGGTAATCGAAAACAAAAACTTCACGACAGACTCACACTGAATTAGACTTTTCTTCCATTTAGACGATCAAACGACAAATTAACAATAGTTTATTTTCACGTTTGCACATCGGACCACGTTCATGACAGAGAGCAGACGATGGCCGCACACACACAGGTCACTAACGTCTGCAGTGCAACGACGCCATTTTGAACATTTCCACATGGTTCACGTGACTGAGAGGTTTAGAACATGAAGGCTACAGACTAACAGCTTTAAGATCTTTACACTGTCCATATTTACACTTTATATTAATGTTGCTAGAAAAAGTGAGACATGTATCCGTCATACAAATGTTGTATAAATGTTTTTTGAACAGGGGATACATTTGTTGTTTTTCACAGTTTGATACAGGAACTTTAAATCGCACATCCAGGTCAGTTTCGAAGCTTAAACTGGATCCCAGTGTCTCCTCGTCCACCACAGCAGGTGAGTTCGGCTCCGTCCCACTGGTCCTCAGGTGACAACCACAGAGACTGTGTTGGGATTGTGAAGCAAACACACAAATGGCAACAAGTTGACACAAGCCCCGTTTGTTCTTTATCATCTTCACCATGCAGATGTTGCCCAAACCAGTGGAGCACCTCTGGACTCGGTGGTCCGCCCCCCTGGCTGTCGCTGTTCCTCTCTGCACACTCGCCCCCCCCCCTGCTGTGTGTCTCCTCAGTAGCGGTTCTGATGCTCATAGTGCCACCGATTGAAATCGATGTTAAACGCCACGATACTGCCGGACGCCATCCCCGTGATCAAAGTCCTGCAGAGAAAACAAAAAACCATGAAGATGTGACATCAAATCCCAGTTTCAGCAAATATTACAAACTTCGTGAAACAGGAAAAAGTAGAAAACCACAGTTACACCCAAGATTGTTTCCACGCACGTGAACGTTTTGTTAAAAATGTCTATTCAACGAGCCGAGGCGCCGATCGGGGGCAGTGACAGTAAATCACTGGGTTTCCGTGACAACTGCAGTGGACCAGTGAGTCCCAGTGTCTTCCTGCGACCCCTCTGCCCTTGTGTCCACGGCCGGCTGGTATGTAGGAAAAGCAGCTGATTTCACAGGGTCGTCTTATACTGCTACAGCCCGAGGGCTTCAATGCTGCAGCACAATGAACAGAGCTGCAGCAGAAGGCCCCTCTGGAACCGAGCTGGGCTCCCTTGTGTTCCACCTAATGTCAACACATCCAGGAAAAGAGCCAATAAATGAATCGAGGGGATCCTAAAATATTAAAAGGGTGATTTTGGAAGAAATCTTAAATAAAACCCTGTGATTTCATATTTCAGGTTCTGTTTTTACTCTTATTTAAAAAAACGGAGCCTTTGTTTTGGGGTGTGAGGAGCGTTTGGCCGGGGGCAGTGACGTTCAGCCTCGATGTTCAGACCCGAAAACCTCTCAGGGCTGCCAGGGTCACATGATGACATCACGCTCAGAGCCCCAGAGCAAACTCTGCACCCCCCCCCCCCGCCACCGCCATCGGGGCGACCTATCATGACTCCGGACGCAAACATCGAGGTGGGAAAATAAACGAATGCTGCCGACAGCATTGTGTACATGTGTCTATTTATCCAACATGGTTTCATTTTCAGAAGAAGGACGGTAGATATTACACTTACTGAAGCACACACTGACAACCACAAAACACAGGCAGCGAGAGGCTTTTTACCTCAACACACACACACACACACACGCACACGCACACACACACACACACACACAGACACACACGCACACACACAGAATACTGAAGACGAGTGGGAACATTTAGACGTGCACACAAACATGCGTGTTCCCATGTGAGCCCACGCAGTCAACACACGTCTGTAAACACAGAAGCTCACAAAATGATTCTGTGGAGACAAACTCTCTGTCTCAATCTGATCAGACTAAAATAAACACAATCATTTAGATTCAACACATTTTCCTGCAGATCTTATGTCTTTGTTGGCTTTTCTTCATCTAAACCTCATTATCCGACAAAGGATGATGTGTAAAACCTGGATCCACCTCGTTTAAACAGTAGATGTGACTGTGTGTGTGTGATGAGCTGGAGACATGATGATGATCTGTTTACATTCTCAGTGGCTGCTCTGACCTTTGATCGTGTGATAGGTCCATGGCCCGGACGCCGGCGTCACAGCCCGGGTACACGTAGAGCTGTTTGAAATCACACGCCTGCCACACCTCCACCACGCCGCTGTCCCCCCCGGTCACCAGGTTGTGGCCGTCGCTGCTCAGGAGAATCGCCTGAAAGGAGAATATCACAGAGAACACAGTGAGGTGCAGCTACACCTCAGTACAGATTCAAGATGAATGATTGGTTATTATTGTTATTTACCCTTGAGCCAGGTGATGGAAAATAACTGATCCACAAACAGACTGTGGAGCATTATTCAAATTTTGGGGTTTACTATTCTATTCAGTCACATGACATCCACCCAATCACTATATGTTCACTTTAAAGTGTTGGAAGAGTCAGTGTCCGAATAAACAGGCACTTTTCCTCTGTGTCATTCAGCAGGATTACACAAAAACCACTGAACCGACCTCCAGGGAAGTCGGACATGAACCCAAGGGAGAACCCATTAGGTTCTGGAGCAGATCTGGACAAAGGGGCGGATCTAGGGCACAAGCCTTGGTGCGGGTTTGAACTCCCAGATCCATACCTGGAGTTTATACCGGTGTCACAATGTGAGCTCACCCTGGTGGAGTCGTTGACCTCCATCTGTGCCAGCAGTTTTCCATTAATGCTGAAGTTGCAGAAGCGCCCCCCCTCGTAGTAGATGATGCAGTGGCCCTCGCTGGACACCGAGATGAGCCGCGCCCGCTGGTAGTGGTCCGGCCCCTCCAGGGCCCGCAGCAGGTCCCCGGTGATGGTGTGGACCAGACACGGACCCTCTGCCAGACCCAAACACATCGAACATAGAGTGAGGACGTCCAGTGGTAATGTAGAAGTTACAATGTGGGACTGTGGGGTATGTGGCTGCTCTCAGACACACACACTGACCTTTGGCTCCGCTGATGACCAGGCCCAGCTCTGCACAGACGGACACACACACAACTTCCTGGTCATGACCCGTCAGGACCGCGCGTGGAGCTGGGTAGTCGGCTAAAAGACGACAGATACAAAACATCCTTAAATAAAAGACTTGGTTTAATATATGTTCTGCACCTGAAAGCTTTTTTTACACCATTGTAAACGCTGCATTTTGTTTGTCTAAACCAACAAACCTTCATTAGGCAATAAAATCACATGGACACAAGCAGGGTGATGGTGACACACAGCTGCCAGCAGGGAGGTCCCTCTGAATTGTCATGTAAATGCGGGGATGCCCAGTCCCGGCAGCCTGAGCCACTTGACTTCATCGTGTGCGTCACATGATTGATGGCGGCCCGGGGAGAGGTTAGTGAGGGGCGGGACGCGACACCTGGAGCCGACCTCCAGTACTGCCAGAACCAGCGTGTCAAGTAGGAAAGCTGGGGGGGGGTTGTGAAATGCTGTTGGTGGTACGGTCACAACGTGTAACGCTTCGTCCTTTTCCCTAAACACCGCAGGGAGAGTTACTTCTCTTTTCATCAATCAATCAATCGACAGCAGCATTTTAAAGGGGAGAGTTGAACGCAATAAATTAATTTGTTCTGTTTTTAACCACAAACACATACAGATATGAATATAATGATGAAACAAGTAAAATAATGGTTTTCATATGTGTATTAATCCCTGTTAATTGTGTGGGTCGTTAGCATCTTGATCCTCTTTCAGCCAAATAGTAACAAACTCAAATTAAAGCACTGAATGGAAACTGAAGCAGTGGATTAACATGATGTGCCAGTTGGTTTCCACAAGTTTCCCCAAGTTCCCCCAATTTAGTGAAAGTTTCTCTCTCCTCCTCCCAGACTGTAATGTCCTAATGGATGATGTGGACATGTGTCCGACTTGTCTCCTCCTCTATTATTCCCTCTCGCCCCCATCATCTCCTCCTCCGGCTCGGCGCCTCGCCCTCTGCAGCTGCAGCAGGTCCAGTCAGCGAGCCGGGCTGTGATCGATGCCGCCCGGCCCCTCAGAGACCAGGACCTGAGCAGTGCTGTCAGTCCCACAGCCCGCTGCTGAGGGGGGGGCTGAATAGGACAAGTGTCAGAAAAAGCCTCCTGGGAGAAAAAGGGACCTCGTGCAGCTCACCTACCCGACAAAGGATTCAATCACCCCTGCACCGCGTACCCCCCCCCGCTCTGAGCCCTGGGGACGAGCAGGATTCAGCCACCACAATTACCCGCTGCAAATATCCCCTGGCACCGGTGTGATGGGCCGAGTGTGAGCGGCAGGGGCCATGATTGAGCTGGAAGTTATTTTAATTATTATACATTTAAGACACGTGCAGCCTTTTGGGGCACGGGTGAAATCAATTTCTCGGGCAAAGGCGGCTGCTGCATATTCACACAACCTCCATCCGGCCTTATAGAAAATATAACAGGCATGAAATCAGCAGGATGAGACTCCTGGAGAAGATTGATCAATTAATAAGGCCGTAAGTGAGAGAATAAAGAGGAGTTTGGTGCTGCGAGCGCTTTGTGACATTAACGTGAAGATATAACAAATGGTGGGAGCAGTTGATCCCTGAGGGTCCGTGCAAATGGCTGCCGTCTATGTTTGAACATGACTGATATGAAGGAGATTTGAATAAAGCTCAAGCAGACACAATGTTTTCTTTCTGAGTCATTGTCCTGCTCCTTCACAGCTACACCCCCACGTCCCCGGTGCTGTGCAGCACATTGGATTCGGCCATCGTGACACAATCGATGAGATATTGATAAGAGACGATTTGATCCGGGGGAATCACGTCCTATCTTTTGTTTTTAAAGATGAGGTGATGGACCTTCCCTCCCTTATTGTCCGCTGAAGATGCATGGTAAGCCGCGGCAGCGTGAATACCAGGGGAATTCTTCTTCCTGCTGCAGAAAACACAAGTGCGATTGCCCCTCGCTAATTGGAGGCAACCATGCTGAAATTCTTAATTAACTGTCGGAGCCTCAGTGAAGTTAATTAGAGAACACTCGCAACTAATCTGCAGCGCCTAAAATCTGTGACAATTGGAAACACGAGATCTTCTCGCGCACACTCGCTTTGTATCGTCAGCCAGAAATACATTTTAAAAAGACTCATCTTCCTCATCTTTTGTTTTTTTCCGCTTCACTCCATATATGGGCCTCCTTGCTTCACGTGTTCCTGACCCTGACGGATTGTTGTGAACACAGACAATCAGTGAGAATCAGCGACTTAAGTGAGAGGAGCAGCACAGATCTCACACGGGGGTCAAGCTTTTTAAAAAGGCAAGACATCAAGAGGCCTCTTCTTCAATGTTGGATCTGTACCTAATTACACACACTCATAAATATCAGTCCCTAACAAATGCTGGACTTTGTTTCCATCAAGGTCCATTAATGATTCTCTAAGAAATAAAGGAATTTGTCGACAAACTTTAAAGGAAGAGAAATAATGTTGTCATGAGTCCACCCCCTGATTTGGATCTGCACCACAATTTTATGTAATCTTCCTCGGGTGAAGCCGCACCCCTCCAGAAAAGTTCCATGGAAATTGGTTAAGTCGTTTTTTGCATACTTCTGCTCACAAACAAACAACCAGAAATCAGATAAATTACCTCCCTGGTGGAAGTAATAATATAAAACAGCCATAGAACAGATAAGTTATCATATGATTTCTTAGGTAGTATTTCATTTTCTAGACCTAAGCAAAGATTTTTGCTACCAATACTGTAAAACAATTAAAAAGGAGCAAAATATTTTTTTTTTACTTATGTACTTTTTTCTTAAGGTTTTTACTTCTACATACAAAAGAATATATTTCAAAGGTGAATCTGTAAAAAGTTTTTTGTTACTTTGTTTACAGGGTAGTACACGTGCCACTGTACACATTCTGTGTGTGTGTGTGTGTGTGTGTGTGTGTGTGTGTGTGTTTGTGTGTATGTGTGAGTGTGTGTATGAATGCTAACTTACTGTTACTGGGGTTATCACCAATAATGTGGTGCCGGCCGCTCCAGTACCACAGCAGCAGGGTCGCGTCCCTGGACCCGGAGACGATGTAGCAGTCTCCCCCGATGTAAGACTCTGACCTGGCCAGACACGTCACCACATCCCAGTGGCCAAAGACTATCTGGGTCAACTTCCCTAAAGAGGATAAGGGTACATACACCATTTTAGTTTGTGTATAAAATGTTGGTAATAAGCCAAAATACAAAAAAACGACTGTAGGTAATGATTTCAGAACCTGCTGACTGCAGTAAAGGGAATATTATATGTATATATATTATATATTATATCAAATGGTGAATACATATCTTCATATAAACCAGTGGTTCCCAGTCTTATTGGCTTGTGGCTTCTTAAAATGAAACTTAAAAAAGGCCCAAAGAGGTCAAGTGAAGTTTAATGAGAGAAAAACAAACACTCAAGGAATATATAAAATAAAATCTTTTCCTTGTGACCCCCCCCTCATTATTTAAGTTTCCTCAGGGTCAGTCCCCAAGTTTGGAATCATTAAAACAAGTATATATATATGTATATAGATATTGTCACCAAGCAGTAACTTCGACTGTACTGAAGTATAGTCATCCTTTTTACGTACAAGGCTTGTCAGCAGTGACAATACAGTATAATCTCCACCATGGCACTCAGCCCTGCACACATCAGCGCACTCCTCCATAGGAAACAGAGTTTACACTGTAACCTACCTGTCTCCGAGGAGTACACACGAAAGCTCTTGTCCCAGAAGCCACACACCAGGATGTAACGGTTGTCAGCTGTCACCACAAAACAGTGTGTGGTGATTTGGATGCTCTGGTCCACCAGGTCTGTGATCTGACGCTTGTTGCTTCCAGTACTGTTGGCTGTGTGTGTGTGGGGGGGTGGGGGGGAAGGGAAATGAACAGAACACGTGTCAATACTGGAGCAAAGTTATTTATTAAGCTACGAGGAGAAAAGGGTCTGGTCTATTTTATTTTGTTAGTTCGATGTTGCAGTTTCAATCCAAACGGATGAAGTTTACTCACCGACCAGAGAATCCATCTCTATGGGTAAGTGATGGGCCTGCTCCAGAGAGTAGCCCGGGGCTCCTCGGAGACCTGGAGTCAAACAGAGATGCATCAGGAAATGTATCATTGGTGCTGTTTCTAACCTCAGCACAAACACACAATCACACAAACACACACACACACACACACACACACACACACACACACACACACACACACACACACACACACACACACACACACAAACACACACAAAACCAAGTATTTACCCTCAAACCACCAGTGTGGACAAGCTAAAATGTCCTCACAACATAAAAATGTCCTCTCAATGATGATATTGAGCAAAAATTGGGCCTCATGACTATAAAAGGACAAGTTCATACACACCGAAACACACACACACACACACACACACACCTGTTCCCTTTCTCAGAGCCTACTTCATTCATAATCTCTAACAGGAGATTGAAGTCTTGGAGGTCCATCAGAAAGAGATTTCCATCTGTCTTACAGTTTTTGGACAAATTGTCAAACTGAATGGAGACATTTTATTCATGAGAGCCAGTTTCCGGAGCCAGTTTCGAAATAGCAACATGCCTTATTATCTTCATTATTTTGAAAAGCCAAACCACATTTCCCTTCCTCTGCGACAGGATGGCAAGGGTTGTGCAGCTGTGGTCATTAGTGTGGGAGCAGCCGGAGCAGCCGGAGCAGCCACACGGTGCAGACGCTTTGGTCCTGAGCTCGGTGTGTTCCTCTAGTGACAGATGGAGACGTGTGAGGAGAATGTGGTGCAGTTGCGGCCTAATTTCCTTGTAACCATTGCTTTGGCCCTCTGACCCTGAGGTGAGGCTGGCTCTCAGGGGGGGGGGGGGGCTCTGTGGGTAATGTTGTTCACACATGTCTGAGAAGGAACATGTGGAAACACTCGTGGTCGGCTCACCTGAGAGGTGCTAGCCTCTCGCGTGGCTGCCCGGCTACAGCTCTATTAGGAGCACAGTGAGCAGGACTGTGTGCTTGGCCACTGCTGTGGGAGTTCTCAGGCACATATGTGTTTGTTTGAACACATCACCTGCCACATTAAGAGAACTCCACTCACCGACGGTGTTGTGCCATCGGTTGACAGCGAAAAGGCGGCTGCAGGTGACGGTGACCACAGCGGGGACGATCAGATGGGGCAGGGTGTTGGCGGCCACATGGGTCACCGGGGAGTTGGACGGGAACTTCAGCACCATGATGACATCCTGCTGCAGCTGGTCCTTGAACATGAGAGGACTCTGTGGAAGGAAACACTGGTGAGTAGATGAGAGAGAGAAGGGGAGCGTGGGGTTAGACGGAGGGATGTGCGATGGTGGGTGGAGGAGCAGGGGGTACGAGGAGAGAGGAAGAGGAAGAGGAGCATGGCGGTAAGGGATAGAGAAGATGAAGAGATGGGGGAGAATAAGACTGGAAAGAGCTAATTAGTGAGGAGGTTGGAGGAAACAAAAGTGGGATCAGACACAGAGGAGGGCTTCAAGCACTGCAGCCTCGGGACTGTACAGTCAGACAAGGGGTTGGTCAAACAGGGGTGAGACATGTATGACTGGGATGGAGTAGGTTGTTCATATGAGACGGAGCACACATCAAACACATGTATCAGGAAGTAACTTTCTTTTTTTTACTGCTTCCCATTCTGTAAATTTCATCTCAAGCTTGAGCTACATGTGTAAAAAGCAGCGGAGGAGACAGTGACTCTGACAACACTGGGAGAGAACCAGCTTCAACTCTCATCCTTAATACTGGAGGCTTTTGACAGAAGTGGATGAAAACATTCACATCTGTTGCAAAGAAGTAGAGAAAATTGAACTAAAAGGTCTCGGAGGGATCTGCCTTACAAACTTTCTGGTAGGGAGAGAGACACAGAGAGTGGGGGTAATGAGGGCTGGGCTGGCTATCACATGGATTAGAGAGGGAAGCTACCAGCAGGCCAGTAGGGAGCACTCTTCCCTTTACACCACACCGCCAGCAGGCAGAAGCAGCTCTGAAGCAGTGCAGACAACTGGCTCTGAAAATCGTGTTGTTATTTTTGCCGGTCTGACCTAAATGAGGTGAGACTTCTGAAATATTTATATTCTCTTATAAAAGGAGTGGATTGAAGGAAGTAGAGGTAAACAAGAAATAAAGAATCTCCGTCTCCAGCCGATTCCTGCAAACTGCCGGCACCCTGCTCCGCACACACCTCTACCAGAGGTGCAGGGGATTTTTTCCCAGTATGCCCAATGCTCTCACCAGGTGCATGGCGGAGCTGCGTGGAGGATGTGGCTCAATAAGCAACTGAGATGGCGTCTGTCCAAAGCTCTGGATCTGTGCCTCTGTGGCCTGCGGGAGAGAGAGAAGAGAGAGGGGAGAAGGAGAGAGAGAGAGGCAGAGAGAGTGAGAGAGCGGCTGTCACAATCGATATGCATCAAAGTGATGGGTCAATGCGTTACTTGACAATGCAAGCAAATCCTAACTCAGCCGTGCCACAGAGGAAGGGGGGGAGGCAAAGGGAAAAGGGTGCACTCCAAATCCGCCTTGGCTCTCCCCCTTCCCCCCCCCCCCCTCAGCCTGCAGAGTCATCCAAGTGTTAGTATGGAAGAGACAAGCCTTTTCCTATTAACATGCTTCAGTTAACCATTCCCATTTCCAGACGCAGGGGCCCCAACTGCACAAACGTTAACCTGGAGTGACATCCAGCAAGGACTGCAGCAGGCCGCCCGCTTTCAGATGTTATTGTGCTTGAGACAAAAGCGAAAAGCATGTGTATGCACACACACGCACACACAAACAGGAGATGCACAGAAACACACACGGATGCAGGTTGACTTATGGATTATAAACTATGAGTCTGGATGAATGAGACTGATGAAGAAACAGCAAATCACACCTTGAGAACAACACAACACAACCCCAGAGGAATTTGCTATTATTAGAAAAATAACTTCCGTTTAAATAGACAAAAGATTTCCTTCTCTTCCAGCGAGAGATGAGAAAAAAGAAAACAAGCAGTACGAGCTGCTGAGCTTGACTGAAAGTGGGGCACTCCACGGTGGGAGTGATTGATGTGACTGGAGCCACTTCCACCATCAGAGGGGAGCTTGTAGACGTCCGTCACTGCCACCGTGCACAATGGAACATGCATCGCTCAGCCCTCCGCCCGCCCTTCCGACTGCCCGGGTGACTGGCCCTCATTTTCCTCCGCCTGTACACACCACTCACTATCAACAGCGCCCATTGGGTAGCACATGCCACAGTGAGCGATGTGACACGGGACGTTGGGAGGTGATGCTGGATCGGGACAGGCCACCTGCAAGCCAAACAGTTGCCCCCAGTACCCCCCCCCCCCCCCCCACACACACACACTCTGGTCGCTCCCTGTCTCCCACACGGCACCAAAAAAGGTGCCGTCCCTGCACGGCGAGCGCTCGTCCTCCGGAGAAGTGAAAGTTTCATGCGAGTAGCCGAGCACATTTGGCAACCATTAAGTGTTGCTCGGTATTTCTTTACAACCCAGTCCGTCAAGTAATAAGCGACTGACACTATGGCTATTTAAGGTTAGGTTCGGGGGTGAGGGTCAAAGTGTCGGTTCAAATAAAGAAATTCGATACGGACATCATAAAGGCTGAGAGGGCCATGTGGAAAGCATCACCGGGTTCCTTGTAATGAATCTGTTACCTCGGGATACTGCGCTGCTGCATGTCCCGATTTGGTCGTCTCAGACAGCATCAATTATTCCCATAAGTGTGAGGCGGAGGATTTGTCTGTGTGTGTGTGTTTGTGTTTGTGGGGGAGGGGTGTGAGGAGGGGAGGGGGGTCTGACTCGTTGAAGGTCAACTCAAGAGCATGTTCCTCCCCGAGATGATCAAAACACGTCAATATCTCTCAGGTGCCTCAACACTAATCCTCTCTGAGGTGTGTCAGAAACGTATCTGCATCTCGGTCTGCGATGGAGAGCACTAAACAGGCACTTCATTAGTTTACGTCACTTCAGGCCCTGGTTTTTGGCTGATAAGTGACACTTATTGTCGAAGCCATCTGGATGATCCCTCCTCCCAGCGACGGCGGCCTTGCCTGGGTGAACACCAAACATCCATCATAACACACGGTGTCCGCCCGTCTGTCCCTCCGACTTTGTTCTCATCCGATCCGGAGGTGAGAGACTGCAGCGCTCTCTCTCTCTCTCTCTCTCTCTCTCTCTCTCTCTCTCTCTCTCTCTCTCTCTCTCTCTCTCTCCCCCTATCTGCTGTTCAAACTGGTGACAGAGGCTCTGTGGAGAATGGTCGCCCAGCAGCATCCTCCAGTGCACTCATGCAATGCAGCAACAACACAGCTCTGTCAGACAGAATGCAGACACGGCCTTGCTCTGACCCGCTAAGCAGCGTGGGATCAGGCTGAGTCACGACACCTGAGCACAGGGTGGTGGTTCCTACAAATATGAAGCTGCTCCACCTTTCACCTCTCGACGGATCCCGCAGATCTACGCACAGCAAATTGCTTTCATCAGGTACATCTGGCTTTTGAGTCGTGTAGTGTGACTACAAGAACAATACAGGCACATTCACGTACTGTACATGTAAACACACCAAACAAACCATTTGTATAATTGCTCCATTTTCTCACGTGAAACTACACATTCCTTACATGCCAGTGGGAACGTTAAGTTTAAGCTTATCTTGATTAATTTCGGTGCTTAAGTACAAAGGAAGAATTGGCCCGAGGGTGTTTCCTGACTGACAGCTCAGCAGTCGACATGTGCACATACTACTGTGCGTGGCAGGAGAAATGTCCTAAACATTGTGTCCATGGGAAAGGGACGGTCTCTAATACAGCTCTAACGGAATCCTTTATGATATGGGATACGCAGGAAGGGTCAAGCTTTTAAACACTTCCCTTCATCAAGTCCCATCATCATGAGAATGTCAAGGTGAAATCAAAAGTGCGTCAACTGCTTTCAAAGCTCTTCATTGGAAAAGCCACAGCACACCTCGCCATCTTTGTTCATTCAGAGGGGGGGGGGGGTGGCAGCTGAGGAGGAATAGAGTCCTGCTGATGAATAATTTGTCTGTTTACTTCTGAGTGGCACAGCGGGGCCTGAATCGAGGCTCTGCTGTCATGTTTTTCCATAAGAGAAGGCTGTCAGGAGAGGCGTCACAGCGAATGGCCACTGTTCTGGCAGTGTGCCCAGTAGAGCTGTCACCGTGCCCCTCATCCAGAGGCCCAGCGGCGTGTCAGACAGAGGAGTGTCATCATTTCCCTCTGACACGCGCACGGGAGATGATCTCTCACGACCTCTAATTTCTTGACATTTCAAAACGCCTTAATTGTTGTGACTAATGCCTGATCGGCAGTTTCACCTGTCAGGCCCCGTGGACGAATCAATATCCCGGAGTCGATAGTCACATTTCGACAGAAGTTCATTGGGCCCTTTTCCAACGCTGCACCTCCAGTGACTCAGACAGGCAGCTCGCACGCCGGCCGCTATGAGCTCAGCCAAGGGATGGGAATAATGGCACAATAAGTCCTGCAGCAAATCAGCTACCAAATCTTAATGCTGATACTAGAGACTGTGCAGGAAAATAGTTGAACTTGAATCAAGAAATTTCCCATTAACGTTAAATAGAACCCAACGAGGAACACTGTACTTTTTAATATTAGATATTACAAAGACAAGGTTTGACTCTAGATTACGTGGGAGACAAAGCGTCTGCCTGGAACGAGAGACGTGATTGAGGACGTGAAGGCTCGTCTTAATTAGTGCTCGTCATATCCACATTACATCAGCTGCAATTAGCTGAGCCAACTTCTTCCTCCTGCACAAATACGTCCACGTGTCACAATGCTGGCTGCATCAACTGGGCACAATTAGGGAGTCTGAGTAGCAGGTTTCCTAACGTGCAACTAACTAACAGCGCTGTCATCTCTCGGGGTAGCAGTCGGCAGGAAGACAGCTAAAAGCAACCCCCCCCCCCCACACACACACACACACACACCTCACACACACACACAAAATAAACAGGCAACATCTAAAATCGCTCTGAAAGTGATGAAAACCAAACCGCGCACAATATGGTTTGGCAATTAGATCAGCCAAATCTTCTGCAGGTGATTTGCATAGTGGTCACTTGATAAATAAAGGCGCCCCTGGAAGTGACAGTATATAAATGACTTGTTTTGCAGACAGCAGATGGTGGATATCACAGGGAGAGACGAGCTCGCCACAATGCACGCCAGCTGCCGCGCTCTCCGGTCCCCTTTTCCCCCCCGAACGCAATTAAGCTATTCACGAGTAGTGCGGGTCGCGCTGATAGATATTCAATTAATTTGTTAAGAACAAGAGGATTCACTCCCTCCATCTATTGCCTGATTGACCTGTGGCGATTGATCCGGGAGCTCCGTCAGATTCATTGATCTGATCGCAGTATATTACAGTCTGCAGTGCATACAAGGGAGGAGCGGAGAAACCCCGACGTGAGGAAGATCGACGAATAACGTGGACAGATGTTGAGAGATTATCTGAGAGGGTGGGGGGGGGGGGAATTCATATATCGCAGGTTATCAAGGAAACGATCGCTGATCTGAAGGTAAACCTGATGAGTCAGCCGCTCTGCCAGTTTCTCTCACGGGTTACATTTGCATGACACAATAATTGATTGACAGATGCATGTTATGAATGCTCCTGGAGCTCCAGCGCATGTCAGGACAAATAGAGACAGGAAGCTGTGCCTATCGTGAGCGAGGGTGGGGCGGTGATGTGTGTGTGTGTGTGTGTGTGTGTGTGTGTGTGTTGTACCTCTCTGAGCGAATGGTCAGTGATACTGTCCAGGTTGACGGAGCCCTCGTAGGTCAGGTAGTGGAAGACGTTGAGGGCACGCACCGCCTCCGGGCCTCGCTGCTTGTAGCCGAAAATAAGGTCAATCCACTGATGCAGCTGACATGACACAAACTCGCTTTCCAGGGCCTGTCAGAGGTGCACAGGGCAATTAGAGGTGAGAGGCATACCAGCAGCAAACGGGAACACGAGCCGGAAGACACAACACAAATTGTACTCGCACACAACAGTGACCACAATAATACTACTTTAGCGGACACAGACGAGCAACCAGGACACACAGGCTATAAGATAAAAATTCACTGTGCATTCTGTGAAATAAAGACAAGTTTTTAATTAGTTTTAAAGACGGAACAAAAGCTACGTTCTGTTATGTTATCAGCTGAACTCAGGACATTTTTTCCCATATCACATTTTCTTTGTCTGTTGAAAAAGCCAAACAAGCTGTTTTTTAGCATGGAGACAAAGAAACAGGTTCAATACTAACAGGGATCCAATTTACTATTAAAACCATCTGCAGGGGGCAACATTGATAAATGACCTGTGAGAGAGAAAGGAGACTAGATGTCTTGTGGGAGTGTTAGCGAGAGATATGTGATGAGGTTTAGGCCTGATGATTATTATAAATATACCTATGGAGGCTGTGCGGGGGGGGGGGGTTTGATGTATTGCTCCACAATACAGTACAATGTAATTCCCTTGCATGCTAGTGGAAGGCTTTGCTGGAGGAATTTACACTCCTCCCCTTGCGTCAGGAATAACAGCCATTACCAACAAAGCCTGCTCGAGCACACAGAGGCAGAGTTTGCCACAGGGCATATCACCACAATTGAAAGTGGCACATGCAAAGATGGGAAGTGGGAGGACGAGGGAGAGAGGGAGGGAAGCAGAGAGAAAGAGGGAAGGAAAGAGAGAGAGGGGGGGAGGCAGGCGGAGAGAGGCACTGACAGAAATGAAATAATAGAGGAAGCAAGAGGATGGCCTAGCTATGGAGCAGAACAAAGGAGAGACAGAAAACGGGGGCAGATGACTGTGATTTTCTGGGCATGTGAACACGCTGGTCCGTGAGCGTAACAATGCAAAGCAACATCACACATGCATCCATCAGCAGGGAGGAAAATATCCCCTGAAATCCTCTTCTTCAGTCGTCCTCTTTCCTTGTGTTTGGAGATGTGGACATGCCCCCTAACAACTCCCAGCCTCTCCCATCCCTCTCCCCTTCTCAACCCCCCCATACTCTGCCAGCGTGCACGCCCCGACAGAGCTCGGCCAGGCAGCGTGGGTACAGCACGGGGAAAGGTCACCTCCGTAAGACCAGCCCAGCTCTGTCACTCCGGCTGAAAAGGTCAAGTGTGTTTCCCACTGCCTCTTTTATACGAGGTCCAAAAACACAAGGTCGGTCCCTGACCTCAGGATACAGAGCAGGCATCGAACCCTTGTGTCTTCCCAGCATCAGTACCCATGATGCTCTGCTGTTTTAGGAGGAACCCACTCGTTAGGCTTTATTTACAAAGTGGTGGAAGACCCTATGAAGTGTAAATTTACTAATTTTACTCATATTTTCTGCATTAACTTCAGTAGGAGGCTATTTGAATGCAAACAAAACATTGATGGTAATCTGTGCCATTGGTGTGAAGTTATTACAGAGTAACAAGGCCTGTAAACATGAGCATGTTGACTGGCTTTGTTATATTGGCCTTTTTTTCCAACTTTCACAATCTACATTTATTTCAAATGTCCAGTACGACACATGGAAAAGAACATTAATGATGTAACTGTTGTCCTTCAGTGACATCACACGGTCAGAGGTACAGTGTTGGTATTGAGCGGTTGCACTTTATGAGATGGATCATGAATAAGACAAGGAGACATGGGAAGGTTAGAAGCAAGAGGAGAAGTAGAATGAGTCACTACTTTGTGAGAGAAGTAGAAAAGTAAAGAATTGAATAAAAAGGTAGATCACACAGGTTAGGACTATATGGTCCATAAGTAACATAACATGAGTCCATCAATCCCTCCATCTTTTATCTACACAACTTGTCCTTTGAGGGTCTGGAGTCGATCCCAGCTGACATTGGTTCACCCTGAACCGAGACAAATTCACACCTATCGACAATTTAGAGTCTCCATTAACGTAGCCCCAATCTCCATGTGAGCTGAGCGAGGGAGTCGGAGCACCCGGAGAAAACATGGAAAACATGTGAACTTACCAAAGATAAGCCCCAGTCAAGCAAACAGCTGAATTTCCCCGGTGTGTGGATCAATAAGGTTTTATCTTATCTTCACCTTCTTGCTGTGAGGCGATGGTGCTAACCACTGTATCACCGTGCCGCTTTGCAGAGGAGCACATGGAGAATATCTACTGAAGCACCAATTATCCTGTTAGTTTAAGTTGGTGTTAACGATAATAGTTATTGAATTATTATCTGGATAAAAGGTTTTTTTTTAAAGAGACAAGCAGCAGAAAATGATCAAAGATTAGTTTTAATGTCCCGAAATAGATAATCAGTGCTTTCTTGTATGATATTGTTATTTTTTTGTTGAGGTAATATCCTATATATAGGTTCTTGACAGTGGGGAGAAACTGAGAAACTGAGATTTGATGTTGGACCCATGTCTGACCCTCACCATCCTGTTTATCCTAACAAGGTCTTCAGGCGTCTTGGCCCAGGCTGGCAAGTCCACGTCACAGACCAGGCTCCGGTCCTCCCTCATTCCCAGGTGGTAGCCGTTGCTGTTGACAAACATCTCCGGGAGGTAGTAGAACTCAGGGATCAGCTCCTGTGGTTTCAGAGGAGGAGAGATGCTTTAATATCACAGTTTTTACCCATAAATCGCCAAACAACTCGCCGGAGTGCGATGAATGTCTCACGCGACGGCCGGGCCACAAAAAACAGAGACATAACAGTTCTGGGGTCCTGCTGAGATGAAGTGAGAATTCAAGGGGGAAGGTAACACAAACAAACCGAACCAGGCCACGAGGAGGCGGCGAGAGGTGCTAGTCACGTTATTCCAGGCAGAGGTGTTAGGTGTGTTATATGAAAGTGGGACTGAGTTGGGTTTTTTCTCTCGCTGGGCTCTGGGCTCTCGTGATGGGGTCAGGACCTCACAGTGCAGGGGAAGTGGGTTCGGTGAGGGAGCCTCACCACATGAAAACCCTGGTGTGATTTCATACACTGAAGAAGAGAGGGAAATATTTACACTATTTCTACAGGATTTGAGTGTGATTTTTAACCCTTTAGTCACACAGCTTGTATACTGGAGGCCATTTTACAAAGCATTTTAGAGTCTAGTTTAAGTCTTCTCCTCTTCCAGGCAACTGTTTCTAATACTACGTACATTTTTATGACTGGAGTTTACACTTTAAGACTGTAATCAAATGTTTCTGCATTTGTTTTCCATTTGTTTAATGCTGTACCATCTAAAAACAAAGATTTCACTTGAATAGGACACGGAAATTAAATGCCATCCTCCTAAAGTCAATCAATCCCTAAAGTATAGCGTGCTGCAAGTAAGTAATGTGCTATTTTATTAAGAAAAGGCATTTGCCACAATAATTATGTATATTTCCAGTGATTTCCAGGTCTCCGCTCTGATCCATTATCCTCCTGATCATTTAGCTCAGGAAGGACGAGTGAGAGGAGCCTCTGCACAATGAGGCATGTGCACACCAGGAATGTTGGACCTTCGCTCGTTAGAAAACATCCACGCGAGACAAGTTGAACGTTGACGTCTGTCTCTTATAGATCGAGATTTTAAAGGAGGGTGCAGGACAGTTTATTAACTCCTTGTTTTATGAACGCTGTGTTTGTCGGATTCAACGGTGGAATGGAGTTTTTTTTATATTGCCTATGGGATACATAACGTGCAGAGCTGTTAGGCCCCCCGGTAAATCATGGCGGTTTGAGAGTGCGAGTTAGCATGACATGCTGCAGGCCCGAGACACTGCTGCTCTGCTGTTGGTCACATTTCACCCTTCGCACACGACAGGGAAGGCAGTGCAGCAGCCATTCCTCCCCGTTCCCCTGTCTCTCTATCCCTCTCTCTCTCTCTCTCTCTCTCTCCCACACACGCACATAAAACCACACTTTCCCTCCTCTTTTCGTTGGTAAACTTCCTGCCGTAACTCAACCGCCAAGCCGTTAAACCTGCCAGCCCCGTTTTCAAGCCACCCTCCCATGGCAGCCATTAATTCTGCAACAGCATCGTAATGGGCTAACAAGTCAATCACACGAGCCTCCGTCGCTTTACACTGTGTCACCTTAATGACATGTTCGTCAGAATCTGTCACCGGCGTGGTGCTGCTGGACTCCTTCAGACAGCACGGTGGCAGTTTGTGTGTGTGTGGGACAATATGTGTGTGTGCACGTGTGCCCGGTACATTTTAAAAATAACGCCTGCATCTCTTTGCCCATCAGGTGGCTGTGCCAGCTTAACATCACTGTGCCGGCACCACGGAGTGAATGAGAGGTATATGGATGCACATTAATAATGGGCCGGTGGAGGAGGTGAAGCCTGGTCGGCGCGGGGTTGTTTCCATTTGACTTGCTCTTTCAGGAGGTCATCCCCATTAGGGGTTAAGCCGCCCTCGTTCTTGTGGTCATTACTGCCGGAGAAGTCCAGGGTTAATGAAGGAGAGACCCTGGTAAAAACAAAGCTGCCTTTTAATCAGAGTCCCGATGGCCTGCACGGTGTACTGGGCCGTGGCTGACCTTCACCCTTGACACTACATGGTGGCTGAGCTTGTCTATGTTTATAGGCACCTTGCTTATTCTGTTTTTCAAAGTGTTGTATTCGGCAATAATATAATAGGAGATATAAAAGAGATTATAACAAGACATACTCATGTAACGTATGTACTTATTGCAACGGAGCTGCTCCATAATTTACCAGTTTGCACCGTGAGTGAACCAAACAAGTGGTGGGATACTATTTCCCTGCTTCTAATACATTATGGAGTACAGCTAGTAATCCACCATTGTCCTCCACAGGGCAGCGCCTCTCCTAATAGATCGGTAGCCATCCTTTGTGTGTAAAAACAAATGCATGCAGACATACAAGTAGTCGAAAGTAGGCTGTATTTGTTAACAGGGTGGCGTCTGACTATTCACTGTCTTTGCTGGCTTGCAGCTTTCTGCATCACATGTATTGTTTGCCACCCCCCCCCCCCCCCGCCCCCCCTCGATCCTGGCAAGTAAAAGCCCTGTCCCTACATAAAAGACTAAATTTTAAATAGCTTTTGTCATTAATGCTTTATTAATTGCCTGGGGCAACACTACCCAGTGCGGGGTGTGTTGGAAATGTGTGACACTTTGAGGTCAGTGTGTATTCCTGCTGCGTGTTATGCAGTGGGCAAAATGGAGGCGAATCAGCAGGGTTCAGCGTTTTCGGTGACTGCGCCGTGGATCTGCAGAGGGGAGGCTTTGTCTTTCTCTCAGACGCTGCTGCCTTTGTTCAGACTCATGAGTGGTTCCATGCACAGATGCAAAAATCAGTCTCTGGAATAGTTTGTTTTTCGCTGTGAGATAAATCAAGTGTGCATTTCTAAGTGCTTGGGGTATTTCCAGTGCACCATGGCTCTGTGTGATTTCGCTGTTTGCATGAGGCATTTATAATTAATGGTATATATTTTTCGCAGTCCTGTTGAGCTACATTGGATGAGGAGGGGAGCAAAGCAAGTGAGAGGCTTGGTGCGGCTATGCTCCCAATTATACCATGGTGCATAGTCGCAATATTTCTGAGAGATAATGAGCAATATACAGTTCATATTGATATTTCTGATCATTCATCATCCAACATACACAAGTGCAGAACACCAGCCTGAAGAAAGAAACACATTTACTGGTCTTCAGATCTAGATTTGTGCTTCGTGGACGTCTTCCTCGTGAGTCTCACCTTCACGTCGGAGGTGTCCCTCTGGCAGTTCCTCCAGGAGCGGGTAATGGATGAAAAGCTGCGGTCAGGGTGGTCGAACTTGTTGTTATTGACACTGAGGGAAAATGTGGTGAAGGGCTCCTGCAGAGAAACAGAATCACACGTCACAAATCGTCTCCACCCAACAATGTAAAGTCCTACATGTTGTGTTCGCCGCCCCTTTTGATTGAAATAATCATAATCAACATAATGAAAATCTCGGTGTTGTTCCGACCCGACAGGATTACACACTTCGTTCATGTGAAGAGTCGCTCATAAGGAATAATCATCGTTATTTTCTTGGTATTCTTTTGTGCAGCGGACTCTCAGTGGAGATCAGTCACTCACTGTATCTAAGCCTGAGGGAGAATTAATTAGCGCTCTTCCTGAGTACAGTAAACCATAATGATAATTGGCTCGAATTTTGGGTATTCTCAAAACCGGGATGGCGACCGATTGGTGCGGATGAATCACTCACCAGAGGAAGAAAGGGATTGTGCGAACAAACCCACAGAGGGCAATCTAACTGCTGTCAAGGGAGGTCCCTCAGTTCATCAGCCCCTTTCTACTAATGACGAGGGAGGAGGAGGCATACAGTAACTCCCCGGTAAAGTTCTCTCAAATTAATAAGCTGACGTCAAAATCAAATGAATACCAACTCAAAGATGCCGTGGAGGTTATAAGGGCTTATTTTGCGGAGAATAGATTGGAAGTACGCGTGGCTCCCTCCCTCTCTTGCAGAGTAAATGAGGACAGTGCTCAGTAACCTTGATGGACACGTCTCCGGCGCTCACTGGGTTGCCTGAAACACATAAACCTGTCACAGCGGCCTCTGTAAATCATTACCCAGCCACTCTTTATTTGGTTCACATATGCCGGCTTACTGGCCTGTGAAATGTGTTTTCTGAGCGCCATTGGTCTAACTCGGGTCCAATCAAATTGAGACGTCGAGCTGCTTCCTGCGCAGAGGCCGACAGACCTCAAAGTAACAACATCATCAAGTCTGACAAGTGACAATCAACTAATGCAGAGTCAGAAATGAATCAAATCCGTCTGAGGATGTGGACTCGCCTTCATTTCTATTCAGATGCTTGACTAACTCTGGGATTTTTAACACGGCAGAATAATGGAGGCTGAAGGAGAGATTTTACTCACTATTCTGACAAGCCAGTGCAGGGCGGTGGCAGCGGTGGAGTAGTGGGAGTTGTAATGACACGGTGGTGTCTGGTCGTCGTCCCACGTCTCGTAGCGTTCGGCGTAGAACGCTGCACGCTTCGGATTCAGAGAGCCAACAGGCTGGAAAGAAAATAAAGAAATAAAAGATTTGGTTCCTGCAGTGAAGTAATTTGTTATTATTCGCCTGCGCAAGTAAAATACACATTTCCTCTCAAATCAGCCCCAAAGAAATTACACAAGTTTCCTCTTGTATGCTTTCGTAAAGTCATATACTTTGTGAGGCAAAGGAAAACTGATACGCCATTTTGATGTTTTAACTAATTCTTCGAGCTTGACGGAATACAGAGCAGTGAGTGTGACCAGTTTACTGTATACAGAACTGGGTCTGATGATTTTTACTGTAAACTGGGAAACTTTATAATTTATCACCATTTAGCTACGAAACAGTTTCTGACATTAAACCTTTGGCTGAATGTTATAACTCTTCATAGAACAACCATTGAATGAACTAATAACAACGCTAAAAGAGAAAACATGAGTCTGAGTAATGACAAAAACATGTATTTATAACTATCATTATCAACATACTACAGCAAACCACACAAACAGTGTACAATCAAAGTGACCATCTCTCCTACATGTGTCCTGGAGCCGTATGAACAGGAAAAACACAACCGTTGAATCTATACTACTACAAAAATTAATTTTCATTCTCCAGTTCTAGAACTTAATTTGTGCTAAGTGTCTGTGTCTGAGTTATTATTTTTACCAATGCACCCAACCTGTAGGGACTGCAGATGGAAACAAGCATGTGTGGATAAATCGGGCACATTTACATGTTGGACATTTGGCAGAGAAATATATTTAAAAGCGTACAACAATGAAGTACTTCTACGATGTAATCTGTAGTTGGGTGCATGGTGTAAGTTACCTGCTTTTCCATTCCTCGTGTTAGCACAAGGTCTAGTAAAGCATAACTGAGCATACTAACAGAGATAAACTGAGCCTCAGTGGTTCCCCATTAGGCTTCATGCCGAGAGGCCGGCAGAGTGGCTGGGGGAGAGTTCAGGGCAGACAAGGAGCTTTACTCTGGGATTTGACTGTCAGACCCCATTATTCTCTCCAACCCTAAAAAGTTTCCTGCTGCGCCATCTCCTGTCTGAAATTTACAGGGAAACGTCGGCAGGGGTGAGCAGGACGGGGCACTGAGGATGGAAGGAGGAGATCTCAGTGTCTCCTGCTAAATGTTGGGGGGTAATCCACGTGGATTAACCCCGGCTGACCCGATTTACACCCAACGCACCCACCAGGCCAAACTTTACTTAGCCCTGCTACTCCCATCTGTGCCATTCTGTTTCTGGGTCCTCTTCATAGGGATAACCAGGACCTAGAGAATATAGAGTAATCTACAGTTAGTTTAGCATTTCCCTTTAAAAAAAATTAAATAAAGAGTAGAAGGGAAAACAGTTTCCAAAAAACAAAAAAATAACCTTTACTTTAAAATTCTCCAAAATGCCAAGTCAGAGATGAGCTCAAGCCTGAAAATGTCAGAAATCTTATAAAACTTCATATTCGTTGCGGTTCATTTCTGCTGCCTAATTACCGAGAAGATATAAACAGAAAGAGAATCACATCAGTGCTATATTTATTTGACAAGCATCCAATTATTCCTTAGTTAGGCCGAAGCTTGGATGGTGTGGTTCATTATTCAGCCGCAGACTCATAATTTCAGCGTTGCTCTGACACCATCACTGGGCTTTTGCCCTTTGGCGGCTGTTTCATTTTCATGTGTTCTTAAGGCAACAAAATTACTCCCATTAAACATACGTTTAGTGGTGAATAAATTGCCTTCTCTGCCTTTTCAATCACCCCGTCCAATATAACAGCCTCGGAGGCATATTGGCATTCAATATCAATATAGTCAGCGCGACTGAATCGGTTCCAGAGGGGGAAGGGAGACTGGTAATGTAATCAGTGGCAGCTTTTCTACCTGAGAGCTGCAGCTCACAGATCAGAAGAAATGAAATAAAAGTCCCTTAAATCAAAATGGTAGCAACAAAGCCTTTCAAACATTATTAAAAACTACACTGTTATTCTTTTGGCTGGTTGCAGTTTGAATGCAACACACACTCTCTTGGTCATTTCGCACTTAAGGTCACATCCATGTGAGGCACCGTGCACACGCCCTAAAGCTTTAAGTCAAAATTTAATGGGGCTAGTTTTTCTCGTTCTTCCCTAAAATTTAATGGCAGTCCACATCAGTGTTAGCACAATTGAATAGACTGAAAGAGAAGTTTATTGAGGCCTGCACAGATTTATGACGTGATAATAGCCTTGCATGTGACGTCTCGGGCCCAGCTGGAACGGGGTGCAGGCCACGAGATGTCTCACACTCTGTAAAAACCACTGCAAGAACGGCGAGGCAGGTTAGAGAGCTGTAAAAGCCGCAGGGACTGCAAGCGGCAGACACAGAAAAGACAGCTACAGGTAATACTAATGAGCGTCAGGGAGGGATAAGTAAACAATTCACAAACCAGTTATTATCACCAAAACTTACAAAATGGCTTTTTGATTTACAGAGTATTTTAAGTGTTTTTCTTGCCTATATCAATACCAACTGTACCAGCAGAAGTTGAGAGACAAAGTGAGTCATGTTATTAAAGGCAACAGTGAGGGATATGAAAAATATAATTGTTCTTAAAGGGATAATATACTCTTTGAATTCAGTATAATCAAGCCTCTGTAACCCTGCTCTGCCTTTTCCTGAGACTAAACTAACCACAAATCACGTCTAGAATGAATCACTTGGTTACAGGGACGGGATTCAAGACATGTTTACTGACAAGTTATTTCCTTGTATTTGGTTTCTACATAAATGAGGCTTAAGTTTTCCCAAGTCGCTCAGCTGTGTGAGCGTACTGTTAATATAACGAAGGCGTTTTCTATGGAACTTGTATTTCACTGTAGCAGTAAGAATGATTTCACTTTGTCATCTAGAAAGCGTGTGTGGCTGGTGAGGCAGGATAATTGTACTCACTGCACAGGAAAACCTGTAAAGGTTCACCCACATCATTATTCTTCAGTTATTCTTTGTCACAGTGTGCTGTCGTCTTGAAGGAAATTTGTGCTGAGCAGATTTATGTTTTTAACAAAGCTGAATTTGAGATTGTTACACAGCAAATAACTCACTGAAACATACAATAAATAAAGGTAAATATGAAGTAGAGCTGACAAATGGCTTTTTTTGGTGAATACAAGGTATATTCGTACAAAAGGCTCTGAAACATTGTTTCTTAGGCTCTGTGATTGTATTTTAGGATGGACAACGCTTCTCCGAGGTTTTAGTTGGTGGAGGTAGCTACGGTTGCTACCTCCACCAACGTAGCCTGGCTAAATCTTGCTCCCACATTTTCACATGAGATAAAGTGAAAAGCTACTTTTTAAGAATTGAGGCCACATAAAAACATGGGACAGCCACAAATATGAGTAGAATGTATGATTGCTTATATGTTTATTCAGCAATAAAACCCCAGTTATGATAAGATATCACGATCATTTTAGAAGAGCTCAAGTGTCTTTAATCGTGTCATAAGCACTATCTGGTGATGAGCCCCGCATCAGGCTTTGTTTACCTTTATTCCACAAGGAATAATCACCTCGTCCCTTTTTCCGACTGCACATCACACTGATCACAGATACCAGACGATGAACACAACTGGTTCAGACAGTTCCACACTGGCTCCTATCCCAGTTCATTTCTCGCGTAGCACCTGACCCAGTGAAACACATCAACGCAACTAGACAAAGTGTGATCAAACTCAGATTTGGCTTCAGATTCAATCAGGATCATTTCTGCTGTTGCTCTCCGTAGATGCATGGGGAGAAGAATGTAGCTGATGCTGTCTGAGCGTGAAGAGAGTGCGTCCATTCAAAGATATATCTAAGCTACCTCCCGATGAGATGCATATTGCATTGTATGCCTCAAAAGAAATTACATTACAGTATGTTGCTACGGTGCACTGTCAGGGGGAGTCTGAGTCGTTTCTTGCTTGCCTCGTCACAGGCCGGGCGCTGTGCAGCTCCGGTCTAATGCAATCAAGTTGCTCCAACTCAGGATGAAGCAGAAGTGCTCCCAAGCAGCCTGACTGGAGGGGAAGTGAGGCTGAGGAAGGATCCATTATGGAACAGAAAAGTGCGGAGTGGTTCTTTGGAGCAGCCGGGTTTGTCTGCGTTACCCAGAAAGCATCTCTCAGACATGATGAGCTCTCAGGGAAACTGTGACAGCAGAAGCTTTGAGAGGGAAACATATGAAAAGAAGTTTCTAAATCTCAGCACAGCTCATTCAGAATCTTGTTACGAAGGTACAGTCCAATCATTGGCATTAATTTAGTCTTTTTAAATAATGTAACGTGTTGACTAATAAACGTCACTTTCTTGTGTCGCGTGTCTCATGAAATTACCTTGAACACGTTAAAACACCTCATCAGTGTTAGTCAGTGGACGAGGAACCAAAGTCTTAAAACCACATCTGCTTCCACCACTTTTTCATCCAACTATATGAATTTTCGTCACATAATTAAACAGCTATGAGGAAGATTAGCTTCCCCAGATCTATCGCCCGGCTTGTCACTCAATCAGGGAAATAATCATTAGAATCTAATGAAACACTTCACTGCATGAATGTATCTGACACCCAAATATGCAGAGTGCTGGCCCCGAGGCGGAGGGAGGCCGTGTTCGGTAGCACCTTTCACAGCTCACTGAGTGGCCAACCAGCAGGTAATTGTAAGTGCAGTAGGTTTGGGAGGATGTTATTTGGCAGATGAGTATGAGCTCCAGCATTTTTCAAACAATGCCGTCCGTCACCTGTAACTGCCAAACAGGTCTCAGGCATGACTCGGATCTGTGGGAAAGAAAAGCCTCTCGAGTTGTGCAACACACGCTGCAGGATAATGTGAGAGTAATTATTGGAGGCAGTAATTGGGTGTTAGCGATGCTTTGGTTTATAATCTGTGATTTATCCAGTGTATTGAACAAAGAGGGTTGATGGTTTATTTTCCTAATGCTGTAGCTCATTGAGCTCTGGAGTGACAGATGATTTTACACAAGGTGATAAGATGTTATTCAACCAGGTATTACAAACAAAAAAAATCCAATTTAAAATGAATAGAATTCATGGGGTAACGAGTGGAGCACACACCTACACCATCCTCGGCCAAACACTCCTCTTAAATTCAATCAATAAGGGATATCAGCCCCCCAATAGATATCGTTTAGTCAGAATTATTCCTTAATTATTCCCTAATCTCACAATCCTGGATCCACTCCAAAATTGAATGGGTTCTGTCTTGGCCCATGTCCAGTCCTTCCGCCAAATTTTGAGTGTATTCATTTAGTATTTTCATAATACTGCCGACAAATAAACCAACCAACCAGAATGTACCGCCACCAAGGCCCATTAATCCCCTTTGATTAAATTGCACCCACTTATAGAAAGTTATAGCACACTTATAACCCACTTATAGGGTTTTGAACCTCAACAGAGATTAAGAATAAACAACATATGTTAGTAGTGTAACCCTATAGCTCTGGAGAAAAACTGGCTCTAGAGTTTGTTTAGGTTTAAAATCCACTTCGATCATAAAGTCGTTTAAACCATAATTTATTTTTCAAATGTAGAGTTCTCGTAAAGCTGTGTCGGACAGCACAGTTTGGATTCTTTTGATGAGTGATGATACCCAGCCACAGTCCCGTCCCGTCCCCCCCCCCCCCCCCCCCCACACACACACACAACACAGCCGGCATGGTGCACAGCCACACTTGCTGGACACACACCTCGGGGACACAAACACAGCCGTAATATACGACCAGTGAGTCGCGGGTGCTTCTACCTCTGAACCGTAATTGAACAAAAGGGCAGACCAAGCACAGAGGAGACGTGTGGGGGGGGGGGGGGGGGCCGCTGTCCCTACCTGCTACGCTGGCTGTGAACTTTTGGAGGTAAGAGCCCTGGGGTTCCAAGGACAACTGTCAGGAGACACGGGCTGTGAACTCATGCTAATGAAGGCAGCTCAGCCCTGTAAACAGCATGGGAGGATGTCACTGGAATACATTACAATACATAACTGTCTCCCCAGGGCAGAGGGGCTGCACATTGCTCAGCCCTGATCGCCGCTCCCCCCGCCTGAACACAGACACACACAGACAGACAGACACACACACACACAGTGGCCCTCTCAGCCCACCTGGATACCCAACAGGCTGGAGCTGCCAAAAACAGAAACAGAACTGATGGTGGCGAGCGACATGCAACCGCTCTTTCCCGAAAGGTCCCGGGCTCTACAGAAATGTGAAGAAGTGTTTCAGCGCAGAAGAAGCTCATTTTTCAAGTTCACAGCTCTTTATGTTCCTCGCTTAGGATTTTCTGAGCGTTTCAACTTCAAAGTTCTCCCACTCTCCCGCTACACAAAACACACATTGCGCACGCACACACACACACACGCGCCTCGAAAAGTTGAAAATTGATTCAAACTGTTGAGAACTGAGACGACAAAGTGAAGGCTCTTAGTCAGAACGTCTGCTCCGAGGGAAACAAAGAGGAATGAGGGAGTGATAAAGAGAGCAAGAGAAAGAGCTCAGACAGGAATGCAACTGTTTTCAGGTCAGTGAGCTGCAGTGTGCATGTGCAAGAAGGAGAGACAGAGCGAGAGAGAGAGAGAGAGAGAGAGAGAGAGAGAGAGAGAGAGAAGGGGGTTGGTAAACCAGCAAACCAGGTCACAGTGTGTGGTGGAGTGATCTGCTGCCTTCTCCCCTTCTGTCACAGACAGAGCAAACACGACACTGAACTTTATCTCCCAGGGTTGTCGGGCATTAGTGTCATTGTGTCGGAGCTCCGGTGATTTGGCAGCGTTAGCAGGACTCTCTCCGCGGCGCAGCTTGAAGGCTTTCTGACTTTCACTGCACGTGACCCACTGTCAATACTCCCAAAAACCTTCAACTACAAAGTCAGATCACAGCAGAAATGCATTTGAACCAATAGTGAATTAATTTGAAGGCATTTTAAAATAAAAAAAAAAGCTAGATTACCATACTCTTACTATACTTATTTTTGGTTAAACTTATAGTCTGGACCTAAAATATATGATTGTTTCTGAGAAGTCGTCAGATTGTGATATTGAGAACAAGGAGGTTATATTTTTCCATATTTGTATTGATTTCACTAAATTTATCTTGATGAAAAAAGTGTGTGTGCAATTTGCTGCAGATGCAAATCCGGATCTAGTTCATATACATGCTGTTTCCTAAGGGGACTGTGGGGCCTAAGCTGAGGTCCTCTACTGATGTTTATGCAAAACAATCTTCTGTTGTCCGAATTATTCAATTTACAATATTTCGTATCAATATGTGATGAGAGAACTAAGTGAGCAAATAAGAAGTGTATTTCAAGTTCCTAGAACAGTAACTTCAGTTTTCTTCATTCCAACTCGAAGTTCAGACTGTGTACACGGTTCCTCTGCCATTAAATATGATGTTGTTTTACAGTCTGACTCTTAATAAGGAAATCCCCTGCCATCAGAGCCAGCCCCCCCCCTGCTGTAAAGAGGTGTGTCTGCGTGAGGCCTCGTTTACCTTGGAGAGATCCCTGAAGTTCCCTGGCAGTGTCAGGTCCAGTTCCTCGGAGTCGTAGTTGGTGAGGACCCAGGGAAAGACGGGGTACTGGTTCAGGTCATTGTACGTCCTCCCTAGACACACGGAGCAGACAGAAATCTGTGAGTGATGAAGGCTCGGGAGGAAGCGGAGGGGTTGAAAAGCGGGGCAGGGTACACTCAAGGCTTCAGTTACTCTGCGGGATCAGCATGCAACATTCCAACAAGCCCCCAATCGCTGAGACCTCAATCAGACGCACTTCCTGTCTCAGACGGAGGAGTCAGGGGAACACGCACACTTAATAGAAAGTTCTCTTTGCGATGTGAGAATTTTATATTTGGCCTGATGAGCGTACTTCATCAACGGCCTGTGGGAGTAACCAGAGGCCATGAGGAGGGTGTCTTTAAGTCTATAGAGAGAATGCGTGTCTCCAAGTCGTGAGGAGTGGATGTAATTACGGAGGAAAATTCTTCTCAGGGCTCCAAATGCCTAAAATGTCACTGAGTCTGATCCACTGATTGGCCAGATGTGAATTTCCTCAAAGCTCTGGCAGCAGGAATATGGTTTTCAGATGGCAACACGTGTCACAGGGAGTCCTGGGGAACAGCCAGGATCGTGTACCATCTTGTCGTTCATGATCACGACTTGCTTTTTGAAGATGACACTGATCCAGCTGCGAGGTCAGGTGGTGGCCAGTTGTAATCCCCGGCCCGGGATAGAGATGACTGCTATAGATGGCTTTGTTGGAATTTTTACTGCTGGTAATAAATCAAGCTTAAAAACAAGAACCTTTATAGGCCCCAAGTAAAAGTAAAGGGCAACATTTTTTTATTCTACCAACAAAGAAATATTAAACCGTAAAAGACAGTGATACTAATTTAAGATCTGACCACATCCATATCGCAAACTTTACAAATACAATGAAAAAGTCATATTTTGTCCCAGAATCATTTCAGTTAAACACAGTTTCCAGTTTTCCCAGTGTTGTATTAAGCAAGTCTTCCTAAAACCTTCAGACTAATAGAATCTGTTTTACCATCATGAACAGAATTATCTTCCCCTCTCTGCTGAACTGAGGCGGCTCAGGCACAAACTGATGGAGCCATGTACCTCAAAGTGCTCTTAGGGCTCCATCAGCCATTATAATGGACAATCACACACAGCACCCACAGTCTAACAATGAAATACTGCAAAGAAAGGATAACTTCTACAAAGACACAACTTTAATCCCCATCTCTATATTGCACAATTTGAATACTTGTACATATAGTATCATTTCTACTTTATTGTGTTGTATATATTTCTTGTGCTGCTGTGGTATTTGTGAATTTCCTCTACAGAGGATCTATAAAAGTACATCTTATCTTATCTTATCCAAACAAAAGCTTATGCATTAGTATAGAATATAATGAAATATAAAAGGGATAACATTGCTCGATGGAGATAATCTGCCTTAATCTGCCAGCTTCTCTGCCCTAACGTAATTTTTAATGATTTCTGACAAACTATTATTAAGTTGACCCGATCCAGCAGGTGCCTCTCTGCAGCACTCTGGCATTAGAGAGTCTAAATCCAGCTGAGCAAGTGTTAACGCCCGACAGCAGAGTCAATGGGAAGGCTTCTGCAGAGCAGCCAGGGTCTGGGGGGGGGAAGCTCCAGAGCATAATTATCTAGGTTAATGCCACAAAGTGAAGAGGAGGCAGCGGACCATGTACGGAGGCGCTGAGTCGGGAATGTTTGTGAGACCCACTGGTGCTGAGGCCTGAGCTGGGGTGGCAGGATGTTAATAGCGGTGGAATAGTGTTTAATTAGCAGACCCCCTCCCATTCACACCTCTTCCCTGAGCTTCATGCCCCGCCTGTCTGCTGCCCCACACTATTCTGACACCCCTGTCAGCCCGGGTCATTACTGGAGATTTTTAATGAATTTTGAGCATGTTTTTCTGTCTGCCTTACATCTAATTAGCTGACAATAATGTATCGAACTCAAGCACCAGCTAAATATAAATATGCATGAATATGCAGCGAGGATGACACCTCTCAGAGCGGAGCACATGCAGTCGCTCTCGCCTCCGCTGTTAGCTGCAGTTCAGATCAGAGAGTCGACAACAGAACTTCTCAGCTCCACACACACACTCACACACACACACTCTCACACACTCACATACACTCTCACAAAGCCAGGCGCTAATCATCAGGTAAAATCGGCTGCGCCTAGTCTTGGCTTCAAACAACACACTCCAGGCGCAGCGGAGTGAACTCGGCCGAGAGCAAGTAGAGAAGCTGCGGATTCTTAAACAAATATGACAAACCTGAGGCCACTTATAGTTTGTTTCCGGTGCCACTGACACATCACATTTATTGATCACGAAAGCTAAACCTAAAGAGGCTGCAGCGGTGACGAGCCTCACATGGATAATAGATTAAAAATTAACACTTTCACTAAGTTGTACATTTTCCCCACCCTGATAAGGAAGAAAACAAATCAGAATCCATCTGTTTAACTGATGGCTGTGGAAAAGAGAATACATTAGTTCTCATTCCTTCAGCTGCCCGAACATGAAACCGCAGCAGAGTAGAGCATCAGGAGTCTTTACCCGAAGTCGTGTTGAGGAACGTGAGGTACTCGAAGTTGGAGATCTCTCTCCTCTGCCAGCGCTGGGTCATGTTGGAGGATTTGAAAAGCTGCCGAGGTGTGGCCAGGGAGATGCGCCTGGGGAAAACATTTAAACAGCAAATCAGAAGGTCAGTGTCAGTTGTTGATAATTTCAAGTTATATTCTTTTAAACCAAAGAGCATAAACTGTGTGTGAACCTTAGATTAGATGAATTAGTCGACAATAACCGGTTCTATCTGCTTATCACTTTTATATTTTACCTTTTAAGACAAAAAGCATAAAATGTGGCATCTGATGCAATGGGGTTCAGTGTTATATAATATAATTTTAGCAGATTAAGCTGGAAAGTCTCTCAGTGTTATGTGAGGTTATATTTCACCTCTGTCCTTTTGTTTGTTTGTTTTTCAGCAGGATTAAGCAAAAACTAAATAACCCCTTTATATTTTGGCGCAGATTTAAAGAGGAATCTTTTCCTTTTTGTTTAACATGATGAATTGTTTTTACATTTCAACAGGGAATCATTCATGGACATGGAAGAAAAGAATCAGGCATATTTAGGGAACTGATGTAGTCTATGAGTGTGTTAAATTTGATGCACCATGCCAGCGTTCAGTTGCTTTAAATCCACCAGAGGAGACATGCTTGTTGTGTAGCAGTGTATAAATAGGCCTGTTAGCACAATGCCAGTCTGAAGGGAATCTGGGGTTTTCTCTGTGGTCAGTGGCCTGGCTGCAGCCCGGCTGCACCAGAGTCTCCTGTCAGAGAATTAGGTCAGTTCAGTCAGGGTCATTGCACATCCACTTCAGTGACTGCAGCAGTGGGACTTCAAATTGACTCTGCCGCAGGCCACGCCGCACAGATGCTCCAACACACAACACACACACAGGAAGTGACACGAAGGGACTACAACAGTGGAAATGTAAAACCGTGTTATGTTGATTTTCATTTGCCGCATGCAACCCACCTGGCTTGTGGGAGTCCATAGCTGGTGCCCACTCCCACACGAGGGAGACTGTAGACCACCCTCTTTACCGTGGCCTGGTCCGGAAAGTTGAACATGACTGATGCTGTAAAGAAAATGAGAGAAAACACTTAATGATGGAGAAAATGCAACCAAAAAAACACACGACTGGATTTCAACAGAAATAATTGGCACTTACTTCTGTTGGCCATGAAGACCTCCACTGCTGTGGTCTGGAGGAGGAAACGTCTGGAGAAGACTGCACGGATCTCACTGAACATCCACTTCCCATGTAAACCCTCAGTGTATGCTAAGACCTGGAGGGACAGAGAGGACAGAGAAGAATGTCTTCTGGTTATTGAAGCAGTCTAAAACCATCAATCTTGTGATGTATATACAGTAGACCTCTGTCCAGCCTGTCAGATTACTGTATAATATTTAATGCCACTGGTATCGCTCTACATGTGAAATCAGGTACGTTTCTGGATTAAATGAACTCAAAAGTATCTTTTTCCAAACTGGCCACAGAAAATAAAAGTTCACCTCTGTGAAATTCTGCAAAACACGGACCAATGGTTAATAAGATTTGACTGCTACAAAGTCCAGTTGACAGCGGTTTCACTTTTTAACCTTCTTTTTGGGAATCACAACAGTAGTGGTAACATATTGTAAATGGGCTAAATCGACTGCTTTCATTTATTTGCTTTGTATAGTATCGTCGACCACTCACAAGTCACACACACAGCGACATACACACCGCTTCATTATCTCATATCAATCACACACAGCCTGCACATGCAGCCATCGGGGGGGTAATTGGGCATATAGTATCTTGGCATTCTGCATGCGGACTGGAGGTGTCGGGGATCAAACCTCCGACCTTCAGGTTTGAGGACGATACTGCTCTAGTTCATTTATCTAACTGGGGCTTCAAAGCTCGTAAGATAATTACTTTTGTAATCAGGCCACTAAAATCAACTCTTATATTTATTCTATGTGTCTTATTGAAAAGAGAATATCAATACTGAACGAGTATTTGTTCAATCCTTCCTTATAGTCCCTCTGAAAAGGAATGACAGAAACAATGCAGCGTAACTCCACCTTCATACATCCTATGGAGCGTTACATGGATTCTACTTGAGTGTTTCACACGTTTTCAGTCGGTCTGGAAAGCAAAGGCAAGTGGTTGAAAAGTGCACCCCCCCGGGTCAGTGACACAAACATCGGATAAAAACCCATGATGCCACAGAGAGGAAAGAGCAGCACAGGATCATTAGTGTATGCAGCACCACGGGGACTGAAGGTCAACACCCAGAAAACTACAACAGTTGTTCTGACAGGTGAGAATGGTCCCCTCACACACCTCCACCCCCCCCCCCTCCTCCTCCCATCTCACTTCCCCCCTACTGAACAATTTTGTCCAACAGATAGGAACCAGGGAGCGACCTCATCAACTCCCCAGGTTATAATCACACATAGGAGTGGGCAGGGAGGGAGGGAGGGAGGGAGGGAGGGAGGGAGGGAGGGAGGGAGGGAGAGTGAGATGTTCAGCTGGGTTAGGTCTGATGCTAATGCTCATTTAAAATAGTGACAGGCCGGAGGAGTGCAGCGCGAGGCAGGGCCGCCTTAATTTCTCCCTGGAATAGCTCCTGCCCGACCTCCGTGCCACATCCAAAATCTCTGGAGCTCAATTAAAATTGGATTAGGTGGAGATGCTGGATGTGCGGAGCAGCATCTCTGGTGCTGTGCTCTCCTCCCAGTAATGCCCCGGCCTGACACCTCCTCAACCCCCAACTCAAACAGTTGTCATAGAGACAGCATGGCCCAGAGGAGGCAGTGCGCTGACTGGAGAGAGGAGGATCCAGAGGAGGGGAGGTGAGATGGAGGGAGCTGCACTGCTGAGGGGCCGGCGGCGGCTCACTGGGAGGCAGAGCATTCTTTATCTGCCTCCAGCTCTGCAGCCAGATGTTCTGGAAGTAGTCTTCTGAGTGCGATGCGGAGAGGCGAGTTGTACAGATGAGCACAATGCACACCCAACAGCTTACTCCACCAGAGCTGCAGTGGGCCGTCATGTGAATGGAGATTGGTACTCGGAAATCTAGCGTTTGGCCATTATAAGCATTCATTCTTAGTTTTCATTTAAAAGTGTGTACATTTTTCCTCCTGAATGTCAAAGGAAACACGACACCACAGGTTCTTAAGCTGTGATACAATGTGTGAAAACGGCTAGAACGTGTTATCTCTGAATCAATTGTCATTATAATAATATTTTTACACTCGCTGTTTCGTGTTGCTGGGCAGAAGTGAACATTTTGCTGCCATGACAAAGTACAGGCCACGAGGTGAGCTGTCAACAAAAGAGAGGCTAAAGAGGAGAAGAGAGAGCTGATTTCAAACGGGCCCAGATCAAAACATTTGTCATAACAACAAAGCTTTGGTCTAAACCAACACGCGGGGGGGCCCCTGTAGACCTGGAGATTTGACAAAGCCCAGCCCTCATTTTTTTGGAGGCCCAGCTGTAAAAAATGCCATTTAATGAACCTGTCGGCTGAAGCTGTCCCCTGCCTGTCAGAGGTGTCAGCCAGTGACAAGCGCTGGGGACGGCCGCCTCCAGTCACAGACAGGCCTGCCAGCTGGAGACTTCGGCCCCAATCTAATCACGCCACCAGGAAGGGACCGGCGCTCTGCTCTTGGTCTGTCACGCTCAGGGCTGGGGGAAGCAGCGAGGGGGCGGGCGGACGGGGTCTGCTATGGCCGACAAGCGCAGCCTTTTGTTTCCACACAGGTCCCCTCCATGCTGGCTCATTAGGAGTCGCGGGCGCATGCGCTGCTCCGCCGGCTGCGGGGAGATGTACCCAGCCGGCATAATAGCCATAATGCAATTTAACGTCTCTGTCCTCTCTTTTCCTTTATTTGCCGCCTCTTCCCTTCCCTGATTTGACAGAGGCCAGGCTGCATTCTGCCTGTAGAACATCACAGGGCGGAGAAACGGAGAAAATAAAACATATTGTGACAGATGAGATGAGGAGAGGCACAGGTGACACCAGTGTTTAGGCTGAAACTCAAATATAATAATGTGAAAATGCTCAAATGGAGCACATCACACTTGAAAGCGATAGGGAGCCACTTCATGCGTGGAAATAGATTCTAATCATTTCTGACTTCCAAATAGCTTTAACCCCATATTGACTGAGACACCGTGACAGATAAATTAATAAATAAAACAAAGAAATCTCTAAAATCTGATGCAATTTCCTCCAATATGGAAAAACAAACCCCCACCTCCTCTCTTCAATTGCATCTTTACAAAAATAGGTATAAAAGTAATATAATTATGTGAGACCTCCAAGCCAGCATGACTGATTTATTTATATGAGACTGTGGAGCAGTGTGACAACCTGGTATCACAGCACCTCTGCTGCATTCTTCTCAGATTTGTCTAATAGGCTTCCCACTATAAAGCCTCACAACTGCATGGTCCCAGGCGGCGGCAGGGAACAGTGAGGTGGAAGAATAAGGGGAGGATACGAGAGGCAGTTCCATTTTGAGTGATATGACTACTCCCTGAGGAGCGGGCGGGATAAATTTCACACATGGCAATTTGGAGGATCAGCACACACTTCGTATACTGTATTCACCGGCTGACCCCGGGCGATGTGGGCCAAATGTGGGAGGAGGTTGAACCTTCGGAGGGAGAAAAAAAGCGTGAAGCCTGGAAACAGCGAGAGCAGAGAGAGAGAGAGCGAGAGAGCGACCCTGAGCTAAGTGTGAGAGCATCATCGGTCACACACAACACGGCCGGGTCACAACAGATATTTATATCCACGTTAAAATAAATACAATCTGAGTAATACAATGTTCAATATAACTAATCATAAATATTTTGAAGGGTCTGTTTCACACAAATTACATCACTTACCCTAAATGTATGTTGTGTTGGGTATATTTGAATAGATGCTGAGATCTCAACCTCTGAGATGATAAATGTAATTTCTCTTTGTAGAAAATGTCCCTGATTTTCTGAATAATCTAGAAAACACACTGTTAACCCTAAAGAATATGTAATTGTCGCCCATGGGGGAAATTTAACTATTCCTGTGTTCAATGATAAAAGTATCTGCATTGATGGAAACTAGTAAGAGAAGCAGCCATAGGAAAAATACAACTTCTTTGTATTCTTGGTAACTCCTAAAGTCAAAAGTGGGAATAAACGCTGCACCTATATTCTTCTTTCTTCAAATGACTCAGGTGTCCCACTCCACCCACTGGGAAATTAAACTACAGCTCGCACTGTTAATTTTATTAAGTCATACAGACTGAAATCTCACTTGCATGACCATGACATGCTCAAATCCACACTTTATTTTAGCTTTAGTCCCTTTTACATCCTGCAAAGATTTATAACGTATGCCCGAGCTTCAAAGCATGTTTCTCATCTGATGCCCCCCCCCCCCCCCCCCTTAATGTGACAACTGTTGTGAAGTGTCAAAAATACAAAGTCTGAAAGATTCCCTCAGATTTTGACGGGAAAAAAAAGAAAATCTGCACTCCGCTCGGTTCCTCTCGGAGAAACCCGTATCTCAACTTCAATAAAGTAGCAAGCTCCTAATGCAGGTATTGGGGGGGGAACAAGATACAGATTTGCATAATCAGTGTCACTATATATTTGGCTGGTAGCTGGAGTGTGCAAGACGATACAGCTCGGCTGCTCTGGCAAGACCACTGGGATAAAGAAGATGAATATGCATTAAACATGCTGGCACCTCACTGTCCCGAACGTCCGGCTAAGTTTGTCAATAACATTTATGTCAGAGATGGTATTTCATGCACATTAGCAGACGCTGCAGCGCTGTCAGCAACCCCTGCGGCGGGAGGAGCCGTCTTCTGTGCACGTTCTACTTAAATAGTCAAGGCGCTTTAAACATTTCTTGTTTGTGTTCAAATATTAAACCTCAAAGAAATTGCTGAAACCTTCACGAAGTTTGAGAAAAGCCTTTGAGATGCTCGCAGAGGCATAAAAGACGCATCCAAAAATAGAGATTGCTCACTTTGACCTTACTGGTGTTGATAATGTTTACATCTGAACTAGTAATTGTAATGGGATTTTTTTGTATTTTGTCATATTTATTATACCTTAACCCCTCAAAGCTAATGCAGTAACCTTTAGATGGAAAAATAAAATCACTTGAACTCTGAGGTCATCGCTGAAATCGCCCTGTGGATGATTATATAACTTTTGAATGTTCAGATTTCACAGTGGACTTTGTTTGTGTTACGCTTGTGTTGAGATGCGAGTGACCAACTGGATGTATTACATAATTTAAATGTCCATATTTTGAAATTTCATCAACTAAACACCTTCAGTTCGAGATCATATTATTTGTCCTCTTTGGGCGACGGTTATTAATCCCTGTGTTTTTGAATAACTTCAAGATTTCACACTTCTTTTAAAGATTTAGACTGAAAGATTTAATGGGTTTCATATTGCAACCAACTGAAAAATCCTTCCCCTCCCAAGAGTGTGAACCCACAACCTGCAGCGGGCTTCAGGTACCAAGCTTCCTCCAACTATTCAGACATTAAACCAAACCGTCTTCAGCAGTGCTGATCATGGAGTGGATCCATTGTATCGAGGTCCCACCCATACAGTGGCTCGACCAATCGTGAGTCAGTCTCAGCTGTCAATCATGACATTTGACCAATGACCACTAAAGGTTCTGTCTGTTAGATTTAGGTGAAAGGGATCTATTGGCAGAAATTGGCAGAAACATTAATACAAACTAATCCTACTGATGTTTTCACGTGTGTATTTTATCTAAATTGTATGAATTGATGTTTATTTTACCCCAGAATGGACCCTTTATAGTTTAATATTTTATTAACATTGGGATTGGGTCCTCTCTACGGAGGCCGCCATGTTTTTTACAGAAGAACAAACTGGACTTATGACAACTGAAGGCTACCACAGGTTGTCTTTCACATTTGGAGTTGGAAGAGGAGGGTTTGAGGTATCCAGCTGCAACAGGCAACTTCACCACTAGAAGTCACTAAATTCTACACACTGAACCTTTAAAACCAAATTTATTAGGCAAATAAACACTGACATGAGTGTGATGATAACAACTACCTAGAATGGCAGAAACCATCTTATATGATGTGTACTTTGAGTTTGTAGTTTGGTCCAATGTTCCATCCACTAACACGGAAAAGACAGGGTTCATGAACTACAGCCAGCCACCAGGGGGACAATCAAGACACTTTGGCTTCACTTCTGGGGGGCTGTCATGTCGTCTATCTTTATGTTTATGGTAGAAGCATGACAGAACATGGCGGACTACGAGGAGGAGGAAGATAAAAGGCTAATTTCAAGGTGATAAATCACAAGGACTCTTAGTTTCAGGTGATTACACATTAATGAAAACATAATTATAAATATCATATTCAACTCCAACTCCTACACACTGGATCTCTAAAGCTGACTAATGGTGCGAATTACCATTCAAGCAATTATGACTGGGACCATTAAGAGCAGCGATACTAACGGTGATTAAAATACATCATTTCCATTACATGTAAATTACTTTGTCCCTAACTGAATTTATATACAGCGGGTAAACAAAGAAAGAAAAGTAAACAGCAAATATTTCTAAATAAGTATGAACATGCTGTAGAGCCGGCCGACTCGCTGCCACATCCACATGAACACTTAGCGAGAACATCATCCAGATAAACAGCTTGAGGAGGCCTTCACTAAGGAGCTTGAGAGAAGCAATGCAGTCATTTGGTAAGGGGTCTTTTCAGAGAGCTTTTCCTAATGGGACTTTTTCAAGGACTTGTCAGCCTTAAGATGACTGAAATCTTCCCGGCCTGGGTACCAGCTCGCTCCGGCTGCCATCGAGAGTGCCAAGCTGATCGTTTTAAATCCTGCTCTTTTTATCGGGTGGTGGTGGTGGTGGTGGTGTGTGGTGTGTGGTGTGTGGGAGGGATGGAGGCTCGGTGGAGAGTAAGAGGAAGAAGAGAGAACGAGACAAGGATGGAGAGGTGCAGAGACGGAGGAGGAGAGAGACGGAGAGAGCGAGTGGTTGGACGAGAGGGCCTGATGAGCAATGAGAGCCTCACTCGTCCTCAATTAATCTTGTCTCTCCACCTTTGCTTTGGCGCTTCCCTCAGCACCGAGGTAATAACGACAGCCTCATCCATTATCCTTTTATCCCTGTATTCACCGGGAATTGCTTAATAATATGTTACAGATTTGTCCTCCCTCGTATAATTCTTTCTGTCATTCGCGGTATATCATCTGGAAAACACACAGCCCCCTTTCTGCCGGACGCTCTTTGAGGATTATCGTGGGTGACACCTTCGGGATGCAGCCAGAATCTGAAGTATCATTTTTTTTTTTATGAGGCATAAAGAGGAATTACCCTGACTTATCTGTCATTGCCAAAGCACAACAAGCCATTCAGGGCCACTGCAAAGGTGGAACAGGTTCTTATCGGCTCCTCTGAACGAGGGGACTTGTAAATTTATGCAAATGAGGGCCTTTTGTGATCCAGGCTCACCCCTTGGGGCTGAACGGGTTTGCAGGGGATGATAATCTGGCTGTTGAGTGCACTAGATAATTTGTACTTTATCCTCATGTAATTATATAGTTTAAATCTTTTTACCAATGCTAATCCTGCGACACGAGGAAGTGTCTTAACCGCGTCTATGGTTCTTAGAGGACCCAGTTAGCTTGCATCCGACTCTCTCTCACAACATCACGTATAAGCGCCGTGCAGCACCGATATAATTACTCTGACTTTCCGTGGCCCATGCTATGAATCCTCATATCATTTTGATTCACCTTAGCAGGCAGGCAGGAAGCCAGGTTGGCAGCCGGGGGGGGGGGGGGGGGGGGGTGAAAACATGCAGAGCAGCTAAAAGAGCTCTCCTCAGTTCAATCAACACAAAAAAGGTAGGGACCAAGGAAATGGACTGAAAGGAGTAAAAGTATAGGGTGGCTCTACGCTGCTTCTGAGGTCTCTGCTGTCCGGCGGGACTTCAGGACGTCTTGTGCGCCTGCCAAAGCCGACAGCCTCTGACAAGCTGCTTGGCGTGCTGTAATTTGACTAATTACACTGGATTAGACCATATTAATGCAAGCTGTTTTCTCTAGGGTCACTGACCCACCCAGCGAGTCCCTTGCCAGTTTCCCCCTCGTCGGTGTAAAAGACAAAAGACACACAAGAAAGAAAGAGGGCTCTTTGTTATTTGACATTAAAAAACTCGCACATGTATCTACATCCCTGACATTATTGCTATAATGGGGGGGGATGTGTTACAAAGCAGCAGAGAGAGCTGTGAGATGCAGCCTGCACTTTCCTGAGGCATCACAGGACCTTTTTTTTTGTATTTTGAGAACACACTGAATCTTTGCCCCATGTTATCTCTCTGCTGGAAAAGACAAATACAGACTAATGAATCTCACAGAGGATCCATAGTTCATAAATGTTTTTTTTACACAGGCATATGGGAGATAGGAGACCGAGGAAAGTCTCCACATGCTGACAACTACAGTGCAATATTTCATTTTAATGTCACTTTTATCAAAGCAAAACATCAAGATGCAATCTGAGTAGAAAGACCCTGTTGTGTGTGTATGTGAGTGTCTGTGTGTGTGTGGATTGTTTGTCCAAAGCTTTTTCTGAGGAAACAATGTGTTGAAATCCATGATAAATATAAATGACAATGAACACATTATTTGAACTGATTTAAAACTGGGTAGATATACTTAGAAAACCAGGAAGAATACGCATTTGTTAAAAGAAGGAGGGAAACTGACCCTCATTTGCATTTGTAAAACCCTAAAGTGAAAGGGGGTAAATGAGCCATAGAATATGTGTGTTTTAATACAAGTGCTCTCCCAATTGTACCAAATCAATTTAAGTTTCACACAATGGAGAGGCAGCTCCACTGTTTGTATGTGCTCCTCTACCTTGAACACGGTGTAATAATAGTCTTAAACTAGGCGTTATAAAGACAGAATACCAAAGAGGCTTACCGCCTTGGTTTCATGAAACATTTAGGCAGAAGTTCCAAGGGCTGAGGATGATGAAAGAAGGTAAGCTTGAAAATGGGCCTCTGGGATCCACAGCCCTTATTGTACAGAAGTCACATCAAATTAATACTGAGGGCCATTTGCAGCCTTTCTTCTCCTGAGCTTTTCAGAACGGATTAAGCTATGAAAACTCAGAAATTACTAAAGCACCTATTAGGCATTATGCTCACCCTTTCTTCTCCATCCCTTTGAAAGTCATTGAATGTGCTTCCCTTCACTAGCACTTTAATTCACAAGCTGTTTGTCCTCTTGAAAGAATGGCCATTTTATCAAATGTGTCATGTTAAAAAATGTATATTTCCATTTTGCACTATACAAAGCTTGTAAACGATATTTTACACAGCTCTATAAACTGATTCTTCATCATTTTGAGGATTCTGTATCCACAAAACTACTTTATATTGGAGCTTATGACAACACAGGCCATAGTATTAAGGCCATTCACTGAAAGTCTCTGACAGAGTTTGCAGTACTGGTGGAGGAGCAGCATTGCTGGGGTTCTCTCAAGCTCTCTCCACGTCCCTCCTTGCTCTCTCAGTGCTTCTTCAAAGAAGCACACAGAGTGCATGAATTGTAATTATGGCTCCTAACAGGATTCAAGAGCACCCAAACCGATGGCACTTGAGAACCAGGTCGTGTGGAGTTAAACGGCTGTCAGACACTCAAAGCTCCCCAGCATGTGAGCAAATCCACAAAGGCTGGACGTGTTCACTTCTAGGGACCTGCTATTCACTTTCCCTCTCATAGGGGGAGATTAAAATCAACTAAGGCCCCTTTAAAAATCCATTCTTCATTTTTATTCACATTGCAATTGTCAAGAGGTGTTACAGCTTTTCCAGGTAAGACACTGAAAACAGAGATTTAAGTTCCAGTAAAGAATGTTGTTGTATTTGCATCTTCTTTTTGTTTATGGTTATTTAAAACAAAGTTTGAGGTTCATAATGGTTTGATGACGACATCTTAGGAGTCATTGCCAGTTTTTCTACTTATATCAACCCATATATTATTATCGGATTCAGGAAATATCGGCCTGGGCTCTAGTGGGCTTTGACCAGAATAAATTATTTGATCAGAAAACTTTTTTGGAAACATGAGACAACACCAGTGGAGCATGTGAGAGATCCAGTAATTGTTACCACGCAAGAAACCACTCTACACCGCAGTGTCAGATTATCTCTGGAACTTCAGAATAACGGGAAAATCATGTGTGCTCCCCGGACAGTTTCAATGACTCACCAGGGCACTGGACCCCTCACTAAACATTAAAGAGACCAGACTTCAGTCAGGCCCTATCCCAACTTTAGCCTCATCCGACTCCCTAACAGCACCCAAAAGAAATCAACCTGCAGCGTGAAGTCCCTATGTATGACCCTTATTAAACCCCTAATTGGATTGAGAGCCCCAGAGAGAAAAAAAAAATATTCATCATTGTTCATTCAGCCGAGGTTTTCTTTAGCATTCCTTCCACTAGTTTGCCTCCTCAACAATAACATTGAAAATCAAGTTGCTGAAAACTTTTCTGCGCCCTTTCAAAAAACACAAGGAGACTTTCCTTAAAAAAATGGGAGTGTAGGTAAAACCTTTTTCACCTTTTCTTTTTAAGGCAAAGCACTATTTGATTTTCACAGGGGCGCAAGTGACAGGCTGAAACAAAGCCCAGCGCAGGCCATTGTGTAGCCTTTCACTGTTGTAATGGTCTTAAAATGGCTACAAGCGGGCCCCTATTCAGTGGTGACCAGGCTGCTGGGCTCTCCTCTCCCTATCCAACACAGACCCTGCTCTTAGCGGGAACTCCGGGGTCAGCCGATGACTGACTGGGGGACCGGGTTCACCCATAAACACACAGTCTGAGTTCCCAACACATTTACACTAATTACAGGGAATAAATTGCTCCAGAACAACAACATCAATCAAGTTCATTACAGAAAATAACATAATGGCAATAATTACAATAATATCTCATTAAGAGACCGAATGAGAGACAGGGGAGAATTAATAGCAGACAGGTGTACAACACACCGCAATTATGGAACCTGAAATTAGTTCAGTGCCTCAAGGCAAACAGAAGAGAAAGGGAAGGTTGTAAGTGAGGGAGTGTTTGTGTGTGTGTGTCTGTGTGTGTGTGTGTGTGTGTGTTGGGGAGTGGGCTTCAGGGCTGGGAGTAGGACTGATAGAGAGAGGCTCACTGACAAAAAAAAAGAAAAGGAATTGCAAATAAGCAAACAAAAATGTCTTAAATGTGTAAATTAGGGAGAGAAATAAGAGGGAAAAGCAGCTTTTCCCTGCAGACTGGTGCCTGAGATGAGAAGGGAGCAGTGGAACGTGATCAAGGGGAGCTGTGGAGCGCTGCGGCAGGCGTCAAGATGAGCACTCAGCCAGCGAGTGGCAGCTTCTCCTTTTCCAGTCAATCATTCATTACAGAGCCAAGTGCTGTAGAGGAGTGCCTCCTCTTTTTGACCTATCATATTATTGCCTCTGTAAACTCCTAATCCCCCCTTCGTTAGATGGTGTCAACAGCCGACATGCTCTCACCCTTCCACCCCCCCCCCCCCACCCCCAGCCCTGCCAAGACCACAGAGCTGACACTCTAATAAAACCGTTTGAAATTTAACAGGGTAGAACGGCAGAACTTCATCAGGGGTCTTCTTTTTTTTGGGGGTGCTTTCATCCACCTTTTTTTTTACCAATCAGATTTAGAGATTCAGGTCAAATTAATCTACCTATTACTAACTTTTTTTATTGCCCATTAATTCAAGGACCCCAGTTCGCAGTGCAAGCAACACTAAGGACGTCCGACTTTAGCTCTTCAATCTTTCATTGGCCGGTCTGAGCAGCCTCGCTCTTTTTCGCCTGGGGGGCTGTTTCCTGAGCAGGTGAAAGCCTGGAGGCGAGGAGGCTGCACATCAGCACTTCTTCCTCCATCATGACTCTTTTCACGGGGAGCCTGTCTCCCGAGCTCCTCTAATGGAGCCCAGTGAGATGACTACTATAATGAGTCCAACAGATGAAAGCCCAGCAGGGCAACACAACATTCAGATGCATCTCCACACACGCCGATCGGGGACTTGCTGTGTGAGTGTTGTTATTTAGGTAAACAAAAAAGAATCAGATGCAAAATATAAGAAGAAACCAGACGAAGCATCCGTGTTTTGGCTGAACTCCAAATAGGGAGGTTTACAGTGAGTGAATGTGTAGTTGCTGATCAAAAACAACACAAAACAACCAAGTTTATCACAAGCAAACGCAAAACACATACAACTTCCATTCACAGGCATAAGCACAAAGAACCCCCCCCCCCCATACACAAACACACACACACACACACACACACACTGGGTATAGGGTCCAGATTTAAGCTGACAGATACCAGACAGAAGATACTCAAGGAAATGACAGCGCCGATTCAGATTATTTTTGGAGTGTAGCTGAACGTGACACTGCCACAACAAAACTTTTACAAACGCAGCGGCGACCAGCAAACGTTTGAGGATCTCAAAATATTTTACCTTCCTGGGAATATATATGTAAATGTGTAAGATAAACTTTGTCACGGTCGGGACACACCTACCGTATAATGTGGTTTGAGGGATGTTAATGACCGTATAAAATAAGCAATTGGCGTCCTGCCCCATATGTCCCACTTCTTCAGTGAGGAGGATGGAAATGAGGTGGGGTAGATTTGATTGTGACATGCTCGCCGTCTGTGCTCCTCGATGTGTGGCTTTGCCAGTAACAGGCTAATATTCAGCACAGCTCACCACCACCAGAACTAATGAAAGTAGACAAAATGTCTCTGCTGCCATCTTTGTCTAGCATCCGCTCAGGGTGAGCCTCCCCTCTTCTCCCTCCTTTCCCTTTCACCTCCCCTCTTTCCCCTCGCTGTTGAAGGGAGGGTGACAGCGGCATAAAATGGTGGCGAGCAAATGTGCCTTCCATGTGGCAGCAGCGGTGGGGGTGACAGGCCGGGCGGAGGACCGGCGCTATCAGCCCTGTGTGTTGCTGTTGCTTTGAACAAACTGGATGGTCGCCATAGAGGATCAAGGCCGAGGTGATGAGACGCCAGTGGTTACAGACAAAAGCAGGTCAATATCAAATCATGGAAAAGGCCCACCCATTCCAAACAGAAAACAGCCAGTTCTTTGATGAATATAAACTTAATTGTCTGGTGTGGCTTATTAATAAGCAACTGCACATCACCACTTTATTCCTACAGGGGCTTTTTAACAAGCAGAATCCATTTCTAGATCGCTTCCTGATAAAATGAAAAAATGATGCCAGGCTTTGATCAAGATGTTTTCATATCAGATGCGAATCAATCTCAGATGATTTTAAGAGAGTGAGGAAAGGGATTCTAAATATAAAATAACTTTGAGACAAACTTGTACATTTCAGGTTTAGGCTATATATATGTACATCTATTTTGGCTATATACGTGTTCCAAATCATAAATAATATATAGAACACTTACGTTTTCACTTTAACTATCTGCATAAATCTATTGAACAAAGCAAACTCCCTTCAATCCAGCAATTTGTGGTCGAGTCATTCAGGGGGTTTGTTAGTTAACCCCGCTCAGAGGATGATGAGGCGAGGGCATAAATCACAGAGTGAAACAAGGCCGACTCCTCCGATTCATTAATGGAAATGATCTGTCAATATGCTGGAGTCAATTCACACGTGTCAGCTGGGCTCGGCACACAATGGGCCAGGCAACTTATGAACTCCCAGCACCACTCCGCCGAGTCCATAAAACAACTGGCAACGCCGCTGGGGAGCACCCCGAGACACCACCCTCTTGCACAGACCACCAGATGACACAGATGGGGCGAAACCAAACAAAGACGAGCCTCCCTTTGTACCGAGAGGGACCCCTTTCAAAAGCCATTCATGCAACAAATTGGGGAAATCTGGCCATGCAACACTGGGGTTTGCTCTTTTTATTAGCATGAGCCTTTACGTCACAGTAAGTGAAATCAGATTTATGACTCCCTGAAGCTAAGGTGGTTAAAATCGTACACACTTAATACAAGAAGGGGAAAAAAAAAAAAACTTGTTAACCAACAATAGTTTAGGAACAACCTGCTCTTTTCTACGTGACCTGCAAAGTAACAAGCGGTTTCACATTTTTACGACACTTTTTCATCTTTGCACAATGACGAGCACAGAGTGTCCTAAAGAAAAGCTAATGAGGGAACCTGCACGCAAGCACAATGCTGATCCCGGGCTTTAAGTGTCCTCTCCTCCAGAGCTGATTGATTGTTTAGCTAAATATAGCACAAACATCTCAAACAAGACATTTTTTTTTTTATTGTGTTATCCTTTTCAAAGCAAATTTAATCGCAAGTTTCTACTTTTGTTCACTGCATCGGTTAAAGCAGCAGATAGGGATGAATCCTACTGTTCACAGAGACAATTAAACATGATTAATATCAGGCGAGTGTTGTCTAAACAGCATCGAGCTCCAGTACTTTCAAAGTCAGCCCGTCAGTTAGGGAGGCTTGTTTCTATGTAGGTCATTAAATAGCTGCACACAAGCTTTCTCTTATTAGGCCCTATACATTTTTCTTTTCTTGCTCTCTCTCAGCTGCACACCCGAGCTGCTGCTGCTGCTGCTGCAATCTGCATAGAGAGACATTTGTCATCATTAGCCCTGCTCTGACAGTTGGCACCCGGCACCTCAGATCTCTAGGACTGGCAATTATGAACCCTTCATCCCTTATTTAAGCACCATCGCCTAATTTCATCACCGGCCTCAGCAGCAACATTTGATTACTAGCAGCCTTAAACCTGGAATATGCCACCACTTCTTCCATTCTCTTTGTCTGGTGCTCAGACGCACTCCTGCTCTTAGATCACATGACGTGTGGGAGAGAACTGGGCTCACTTATTCTGATATTTGAAATAAGGCTTCAGACACAAGGACTGCAAGGAGGATTGCAGAAGAGCATCATGGGGTCAGTGGGCAGATGATTACAGCGCCCACCTTGAGATGGTAGACATCTCACAGACATTAAGATTAATCACAGAGCCGCTGGTGAATTGTTGCCTTTCACCACGGACGAGATGGAAGTCAGAGACAGTTTCCATGGATGAATAAAGAGAAAATGAAAGAAGACAGCGTGTTTACAGATCAAATAAATAAATAATACAAAATGAGAGCCATCTTCGCTCCTTAACCAATCATGTACAAGCATGTAAACAATATTAAGCACTGTTATATTCAACAAAACACAAGACAGACCTGAATGCTCATAAAACGAGAGGAAAGAATTTGCACCAGCCCTTTCCAGGCACCAAATGGACCATATAACCAAGAAGTGCACGGAATACAAAGTAAGCCTTTATTTTTTTATATTTTGTGCAGGAAACTAGACATTTTCTGGATCGTTATTTTGGCAAACAAAAGTATTAATGCTAAATTCATGCAAATACATGCATGTAATCTATCACGAAGGCTGACAAGCATACCATATTGCAGAGGGGAGGGGTGAAGGGCCAAATGAAACTCAGACAATCAATTAAGTTTCATAGTTTACACTTTTCTCCAGCTCAGGTTGATAAGTCGGGGTGTTTTTGTTTACGTGATATTGATACGGTTTCACAGGGAATGGAGCCTGTGGAGTTAATCACTGGTGGGTCCCTGAGAGCCTCTGGCTATGTGGTCCGGCTTCCTGACTTCTCCAAAGGAGGCTGCTAATACACGGCACAGAATAAAACTAATGAATGGACAAAATCCAAAGGGGGTCCTCAGCAAGGCTCTGGGCCCAAAAATTAACTGGCCTCCTACCGAGACACCATATTGCCTGGAATAATGATGTTTGGCTATTAAAAATCCCAATGACAATTTAATTTCGTGACAAATAAAATTACAGGGAACGTGTGAAAGTGAGCGGTTATCCCCAGAGATTAAAGTAAATTATTTCACCCAGTTCGAGAGCCAGTATTGATGTCACATCTCCGAAGTTTCAGTGCTTTTAATCTGATTTATATAGAAATATGTCATCCTATTAAGTCCACTTTGACTAATCTGCACATTAGCTCAAGAGCTAGCTGGTAAACTCCCTTTGTATGGGACGTGGCTTGAGATTATTTCTCTTACATACTAAATGACCCCGGAAATGTAATGAAAAAAGCCTGGAAAGGGCCGTGTTTGTTCTTGCGTAATAGGATTATCAAAATAATGCAGCCTCGTCAATAATTACGTCGCCTATTAGAAGATTGGTGGTTTTAAGGGTCTTGATCCGGCTTAAACTCGGCTAATTGTGATACTTGTGTAATGTGACTGACTGTTTTGTTAATTAAAACGAGGAAATAGAGACAAATCTAATGTAATGACATGTGTGCATATATCTGTAAAACCTGCTGTTTATACAATACAGGGTTTTGGTCAAACAAAATCATAAAAAGTATTTGAGGAGCATGGGTTTTTCAGTTTCGCCTGTGGGACTCACTTTTTCAACATATTATAATTTTTTTATTAAGCGCTCAAGGCTGCATATTGTTTTGTGCATACAATAAAATAATCATGTGTTTTCTACAGATTCCTCTTATTTGTATAAGAACACATACCGTGCTTATGTGTTCATGTAAACTTTATATATATGACAAATTTATGTGTAGCAAAGGTCTACGAAGCCTTGGGGATGAAATAAATACATTTAATGAGATCTGCTACGATCAGTGGAAACATCATCTCAAAAAGGCACGAGCGATGTCATCAAAGGGCAATTTCAGGCATCAGAAAAGTGCCACTGACCCTAAACGCCTGAACATGTTAGCGGGACCATCAGTCTTGTTAGAAGAAAGGGGGAAAAAGATGGAGGAGAGAACATGAATAAGTGTCGAGGCATGCTCTGGAAACAAAGAAGCCTTCAAAACAGGGTCACATGCTCGTGCAAAATTAGGGGAAGCAGAAGTCATTGTATTGATTTACACATTCATGCATGCATCTTGCTGGGTCAGAAATAGGCCTGTGCTGGAATCACACCCTTATGTTTCCCACTTGAGTGTGAGGGCCCCGGCGGAATCTCAAATGAATCAACAAAGCTTCCAATGTTGCGATGGTGGAGATACTTGGTATGAGAAGATTGGAGCGTCTCACAGGCCGGACCTGACAACGGCTGGAGTCTTGGGAGGACAGAGCCAGTTGAGTTACTGTGAGATGTGTGCAGCCACATGCTTTAGATTAAGAGGTGATAATCTCAATGAACACCCACACACACATATATACACCCCCCCCCCCCCCCCCCATCCCCCCATCGCGCACAAGGACGGCAAAAGGCTAAAGCGCAAACTTGAGAGGTGCAATTGGATTCAGACGTATCTGACTGGGAGCAAGACGGCCTGGAAAGTGGGGCCAGTCTGGTTCCAATAAGAGGCAAGTACCTGCTGGGCCACAGACAGTGGGAGAGAGTGAGAGAAAACACTATCAAAGTCTGGGAGTGGAAGAGGCTTTTTGGTTTTATTACTACCTCTCACCACATGACATCGTCCATGCCATACTCCATATCCTACAGAGATATATCAGTAAGAGAATGGAGCTAATCGTGTCATTTAATTACAGAAGGAGCCTTTTATACAAGCTTCTTTCCAAAATTAGATTGACGACAAACAAAGGATGCTGCTCCATGTCTGTACTTTCTGCCTAGTAACAGCGTGGACATTTCACTGGGGTCTGCCAACAGGCTGCTGGCAGTGTGTCCATGGCAGGCTGAGACTATATATGAGATAATGGGAGTCACCTATCTATCAGGGTCCTTCCCGAACACGCCACCTTCCGCTCAGACGCATCCGTGTAGCTCAAGTCAGGGCTGACGAGCGGCGCTCTGCCCCCATAATGTCTGGTCGTGTGCAGTTGTGACGAGAGCGGAGATGAGTGTAAACGCCTTTGTGTTCCTTATCTGATCCGAGCAGCATTATCTTTTTGAAGTCCTCTTCAAAGCGCACACTGTACCTTGAGAGACAGAGTGCCAGTGGAGTGATGAGAGCCGGGGAGGGTTTAGTGGGGAGGCAAGATCTCTTTATTGTGAATCACTGTGTCACATCAACGCAGCTGTGGCTAAACACATCATCCCTATATAACATGGTCTAGCATGTCCATAATATTTTAGCAATTAATTTTTTTTTTATTTAATTTTCTTATTTTGTATTTTTCTGTGCATTGTTATCTTATAACTGCTGTAATTATACGAAAATATATGAACCATTATAAAAATATAATTATGTATAATTCCAGTGGATCATATTGTCTTTATTTTAACAATATGGAACATTTGTTAAAATGATAATTTCAATATAACAAGTATTGTTGAATATAAAATTATTATAAAAGCACAGAAGGAAACAATCTCTCTGTGGAACATTATTAAATTTCTCTGTCACATAATCACAACAAAATAAATTCACTGCAAAATGAAGTAATGGTTATATAAGCTACTGTTCCTTTTTTGAGAACTATAAGAGTGAAATGCTTGATTGAAAATATTAAAAGGTGTTTTTTTCTTTCAATATAAGATCCATTAATTAAACAGCTAAAATACATCACAGTACAGGCTGTTCCTGCACAGTTAGAGCAAAACAAACAGCCTCGATCTGCAGGATAACACACACACACACACACACACACACACACAGACATTGACATGCATCACAGCCACGATAATTAATGGGTCAAAGACAATCACAATGCTAAATATAAACAGAGCCATGACTTTTCCATAGTTCGGCCACAAACCTGATACCAGACTGTTTGATAATTTCAAAAAGAGCCGGAAAAGGGTTAATTGATAAACTAAATCACGATTATCTCATTAAAGCTTCAAAAAACAAACTCACAAATAAGCCAAACCCAATTTACAAAATACAAATATACTCTGCGTGACTAAAACTCCCGAAATTACTCTCACTTTATGTTACGCGTCTAATGTGGAAGGAGTTGGATTCGTTGCACAGCAGGAAAAAATAAATAAAGATTTAAATTGCAAAATTGTAAGGTTTTATTATCCGAAGAGCCAAAGGCATCAGCAATTCTAAACCCACCTACTGTTTTATATATGATTCAATATAGCGGACTATCAAAAGAATAAAAAAGTCAGCAGATAAAGTCCCAGGAAAAGAAATGTAACGCAGAGAAAATGCAGTTTTGTTATTTCCTCTCTCTCTCTCTATCTCTCTCTCCAAATGCGTAGGTGTTACTTCCGCTCCTCGATATACTTCTACTACTACCTGTACTTTCCTTCTTTTTTTTTTTGCTTGTATATAAAACCCAAGGATGAATTTGTTTGCGATAAACTGGGAAGTGGTGACGCATCACGCGGCGATTGGACATCTTGGCTTCGAACTCCTCCCTTATAATAAAGTGTGTGTGCGGATGTGTGTGTGTGTGTGTGTGTCCCCGTCGTAAAACACAGCAACACCGGGCGGCTGCGTCAAGAGCGCACACTCCACTCTGCGCAATTACGCGGACTCCTTAACCGGCACAGTGATCACAGAGGGAGAACAGGCTGCTTTATTTTTTATATATTCCGGCTCCTGAAGCTCGCGGGGTTGAAATGGACTTTTAATCGCTGCAGCCCTGGTTGTTCAGAGGACTTCAATGCAATTCAGCGAGCGGCATCTGTGCGTGTTGTGATATGATCATTACGCACGTGCTCCGAGCCCAGTTTTGAACAGTTGTCTTATTAATAGACTTCCTTTTTTTGCCTTTTCTTTTTAAATAGACCCCTTTCTTCTCTAAAATTGGCTCCCATAATAACAGCCGCGTTGGATCCGTCGGCGTACTGCGAGACTCCGGTGTACAACCCGGATCTCTGCCCAAATATGATAGCCGCCCAGGCGAAGTTGGTGTACCACCTCAACAAATACTACAACGAGAAATGCCACACTCGAAAAGCGGCCATCTCCAAGTCCATCCGGGAGGTGTGCAAGGTGGTCTCGGATGTCCTGAAGGAGGTGGAGGTGCAGGAGCCGCGCTTCATCAGCTCCCTCAGCGAGATGGATAACCGGTTCGAGGGACTGGAGGTCATCTCGCCCACCGAGTTCGAGGTGGTGCTCTATCTGAACCAGATGGGAGTATTCAACTTTGTGGACGACGGCTCTCTCCCGGGCTGCGCCGTGCTCAAGCTCAGCGACGGCCGCAAGAGGAGCATGTCTCTCTGGGTCGAGTTCATCACCGCCTCCGGTTACCTCTCGGCGCGCAAGATCCGCTCGAGATTTCAGACGCTGGTGGCGCAGGCGGTGGATAAGTGCAGCTACAGAGATGTTGTCAAAATGGTCGCTGACACAAGTGAGGTGAAGTTGCGCATTCGGGACAGATACGTGGTGGTAATCACGCCAGCGTTCAAGTGCACCGGGATCTGGCCTCGGAGCGCGGCGCACTGGCCTCTCCCGCACATCCCGTGGCCGGGGCCGAACCGGGTGGCCGAGGTCAAAGCGGAGGGATTCAACCTTTTATCCAAAGAGTGCTACTCGCTGAACGGCAAGCAGAGCTCGGCGGAGAGCGACGCCTGGGTCTTGCAATTCGCCGAGGCCGAGAACCGGCTCCTGCTGGGCGGGTGCAGGAAGAAGTGCCTGTCGGTGCTGAAGGCTTTGCGCGACCGTCACCTGGAGCTGCCCGGACAGCCGCTGAACAACTACCACATGAAGAGTTTGGTTTCCTACGAGTGCGAGAAGCATCCCCGGGAGTCGGACTGGGACGAGAACTGCCTCGGCGACCGCCTGAACGGGATTCTATTGCAGCTTATTTCGTGTTTGCAGTGCCGAAGGTGCCCGCATTATTTCCTGCCCAATTTAGACCTGTTCCAGGGAAAGCCCCACTCTGGGCTCGAGAACGCCGCGAAACAGACTTGGCGCCTGGCGAGAGAAATACTGACCAACCCCAAAAGCTTGGAGAAACTCTGAGGTAAAGACATGTCGGTTCACCTCGTCTTTCAAATTTGTGGTAAAGAGGCCAAACGAGCTCATAAAGGGACAGAGAAATGTGCCAAACCATTTGGCTAAATCTGGTGAAATGTCCTCTTGTCATTCCATTTGTTTTGGCCTGTTTCAAGATTACTTTTTATTAATATTCTCTCCCCACCCCCCGTGCACCTTTATGTTGGTGTCAGTATTTAGGAGCAAGTTTAAATTATTGGCCCACCATTAACCCAGGAGTTCCACCTCCACCGTGCCACCCTGAGCATTTGCTTTAAAATAAAGCCCCCCCCCCACCCCCACGAGACACCATTTGGAAAAAAAGAGAGAAAACTAAAACAACTTACACACAGCTGTACATTTTATACTGTAAATACATTCATACATTGTGATTCAAGTGGTCTGAAAAAATTGTGAATGTTGTTCTGTGACACGTAAATAGGATCCACCTGTTTAAATCTACTTCTGAACCTTTTTTTGTTTGTTTTTCCTCTATCCGGTAGGAACGTTTTTAATTTATACTTGCATCAGTGGTAGTCTGACTCATCTGTTTCAATGGACTTTTTCAAATTTTTTGAAAGTTTACATTTTGATGGTAGGCGTATACGGCATTTTTTATTTTTTTTTACAATGAGAACATTCCATCGATTTACTTGAATTATTATTTAAAAGTATTCCAACTTTTAATATTTTTGGGTTGTTGTTTTTTTTTCCTCTACCATTCTTAGGCCGACATGATAAAAAAAATGAAAATGATAACAGATATAGTATATATATATATTACAGTTTAATTGAAAAAAAAATGCACTTGAAATACACTGGATTATAACATCTGTGATCTGATTTTTTTAATTTCTGTCTTTGGTCTAATTTAAAGAGCTAATAAAACGAGCTGTTTTATAATTGTGTCCCATTATGGTTTTATTAACTGTGGTTTTGACGGAAGGGAAGTAGGCCTAATTAATATGACATTTTACTTTGGGTAAAAGTGTCACATAGGAAGGGAAATAGGAGGGGGAATGGAATAAGCCATTTTGAGAGATCTCTTACCATGCAGGTCAGTCTGGTTTATTTTTAAAACCTCAACCTCCTGTGCAAAACACCCTTATATATTATTATTACTGTTTTAATATTATGTACAAAAGCAGTTATGTTGCATTACTTGGACAATCTGTCATGGCTGTTTGATGGCTGACCCTGCATGGCGAGCACAGGCCTCAAAGGTCATTATAGTTTTTTTTTTACGAATGCATGAATAAAGCGGGTAATTGAAACACATAAAAATAGAAATCAGCCGTAATAATATGCAAAGGAAAATATGGCGTCAATTGTATAAAACGACAGAGCCAAACCGAGCACCCACAGACCGCTACAAATCCGCCCGTATTTAGGGTATTATCAACAAATGCGTAAACTAGAGTGACTGGTTATTATTACCTGTTGCAATGGGGGGGATAAAAAACGGTGAAACATGTCGGAAACCAAACTGCGAGTTTTCCAACTTAAGCCGCACACCGCGGTGCGGGTTACCCACCTTGGGGTCGACCCTCTTGAAGGCGGGGTCATCCTCGTCCACCTCGAAGTAGATCTCAGTGGTGGTGATGGACAGAGTCCCCCGGGCCACCAGGACAGGGGCGACGAGCTGGGCCGGGCTGCTCAGAACCACGGGGCCTGCGGATCAGAGCAGGGACGCATGATCCATCAGCGAGTACAATAAATATATATACATGTTTACTAACTCTGAGCTTAATCCTGTAAAAAGGATACATGCGATTACAGGTGGTGCTCTGACGCCTGTCTGTTTCCCACCACACCACTACACGTGCGTAAATATGTATTATAGGCTACATCGTGCGCGTGTAAACATTATAGATAATTAAAATGAATGACTACAATTAAGTCAGATATTTCGCCGTTATGATAACTGCACCATTACTGATCTTTATGTTTGTAGCAGTAGTGTTGTTTTCACCAAAAAAACGTTTTGGAACGCGCGTTAGTTTATGCGCATTATAATAAGCAGGCCTGGATAAAGTATCGAAACATAGATAGCCTGCGTGTTTGTGTGATAATACAAAATGTTTTATAACCAAACAACCAGCGTTATTTTTAAATTAAATGTGTTTAACATTTATATATAATTGACTCAATTAATTCCTTATTATTATTCTCGCATAGCCTACATATCTCCATAATCTATTGATATTGACATTCAGTGATGCACGTGGGCTCAGTATATAATACTAATACAAAACACTATAAATATCCTGTTATACACACGCGCATACATACAATACTACGAGCTTGTTTCTACTCCAGATGTTGTTTTACTGTGTGTTTTGTGTGTGACCCTGGTCAGCTGATAGTGATCACATCTTTATTTCAGTCTCCTCCCTCTTCACCTCTTCATCCACCATGTTCTCGCATCAGTGTCGCTGTGGAGCAGTGATCTGTCTGCATGGGAGCGACTGGCTCTCTCTCTCTCGAAAAAAAAAGAGGAGAAATCAGGATATTTATCGATCCGCCCTAAACTCCAAAGAGCCACTTTAATGTCTCATCAATCTTAATCTGCGTTCCTCAGCCAATTATGGCCGATAGTGTTACAGGAATACAAGTGGATTTCGGTCCCAGAGCGCCCCTTCATCGCTCTTGGAGCTGCGCAGGCACACCGCCCTCCCCTGCTCCATTCTTCCTGCTCAGCTCGAGTCCATTAACAGTGATCCTATCTGCTGATGCTATCAGCCCGCAGCCAATACACGGTGCTTACCAGCTCCGTGTGACGAGGAAATACCTGCACTAAACTCACGCTGGTTTATTTCAGATAACGTTCAGTATATTTGGCTGAAGATAAACTTAAAAAAGAAAAAGATCAGTAAGAAATTATTATTATTATTGTTACTATTTCTGACAATTCATCCTTTTGTGTTATTTCAGCCATAATAAAATACAATCCTCTTCAGGTTCCAGCCCCTCAATTACAAACTCCTTCACCTCTTAACACGTCCTGAGCTGATGAATTGTGCTGCAGCCCGATCTACACACACTGAGCTCCACTTGCAGAAAGACACTGCAGCCCTGAAGCGTTAAGCCACAGCCTCCATCGCTCTATAGGGAGGAAGAGGATTAGGCCGTAATCCCCTCAGGGATCTTTCCATAATTAGGCTATATGGCATTAAAATGTTTACATGAGAATAATGAAATTAAGGCCAAGTTACACAATATTAGTGGTTTGTGTATAGACTAAAGCTTTTTTTTATTATATTGAAAAAGCTAATATTTGATAAATGACTGGCTATTCAATGGAGTCTCATGTTGTTGTAGTGGGAGTTTGGGAGAAGTGCTGAGACGATGGGTGTGTTGTTACCCACAATCCATCTGCTGGACTGCAGCGTCTGATCGAGTCCAGTCTTTTTACATTATGAGAGAAATGTAAAAGGAAGTGGGTCACTATGCTACAACTGAGCACTATCACTCATACATGTTATTTCTAACGTGCACACGCTGACTTATGACACGCACGCACGCCCCCCCCCCCCCCCACACACACACAGCTGCAGTCATTATAATGTACTCAGTGCTGAGTATCTGAAAAGCAGCACCAGCTTGCACGTCACTGTAACGTTGCTTTCTCTCATTCCACTGTTTTTATGAATGTCTCTTTCAACGTATAACATAAAACACCGAGCTGCGTGTGAAAGCCTCGACGAATAAAAACGGCACTACTCCAAAATAAAAATACAGAGATAAATACTTAAGTATACAAATAAATCAAATAAGGACTTTTGTTTATTGTCATTTTTACCTCATCCTCATTCTATATTACTCTATCCTTATTATATTTTATTCTGGTTCGACACATTTGAATAAAAACATGAATTAATCCAACAATACAAACAAAATGTATAACCTCGGATTTGTGTAAGGCCGGGTATTATAAGTCTTTGTCTTTCTCTGCTTTCTTCCCCTGAGATTACACACTGAGAAATGTTGTGTTGGTTTCACTGTTTTATAAACATGTCAGTTTTGTGAATGGGGACTAACATGGACAGAGAAGGGGTAAATTTAGCCAGAACAAAATGGCTGTGGCAGCTACACCACACTTCGGGGTGTACTAGTGTTCTGCCAGCAGAACGCTCCAATGTACCACCTCATCTTTAAGATATGCCTTGTGAGCGGCTCACATGCTCATCTCAGGCTTCCATTTTGTCCAATTTTGGTTATGATGCGTTCACACAGAAAGGCTTATTTAATGCTAGCGTGGGCAGCATTTTCTAATGTTTGTGGGGGAGCAAAGCTAATCATAGGTTCAGTAACCACAACTGCTCGGGCCCTTGAGTGCAGGCGCCGCCCCTTTGGCAGCGGCAGCCGGCACTGACCCAGCGGCTGGCAGGAGGAAGACTGTTGTTGACAAGGATCTCGTCCCAGATCTCTCATTAAGGCTGCTCATGCCTGTGATTGGATACTGGTCAAACACTGAGAGGGCGCCCTGGTAAAAACATTATTCAAATGCTGCAGTGTGAGGCGGCTCCCCTGTTGGTGAGAACATGACTTCAGCTGGCAAAAAAATAAAAAAAGATGGTTATTTCTCAATGTTTGGCTCATAATCTCTAACATGCACACACGTCGTAAACGCAACACAAACGTTCCATCTCGACATTGCTGTTTTGTACGAGGCCTTTATGAGACCTCTGAGGAGAATAGACTCTTCTTGTGTTTTCGCCCTTGTCCTGCTCTTTGCAGCGGGCAGTGCGTCTGACAGACAGTGTTTGGCCGCCTGCTGGCCCGGGGACAAAGAGGAGGGGCCATAGCATCTTCCTTTGAGATTCATCTGCGGGATCATGAGAGGGGATATTTCTCTGCTCAGCAGCGTCCTTGTTCAGCCTGAGCCTCGTTTACCGAGCCGCGATAACTCGGTTATATATACGCAGGGCGATGAAACAGAGATTAATATGTAAGTGTCTGGGAATCTATAGAGTTTCAGGCTCTATTTCATAAATTCTGCACCTGGAATGAATCTATTACACACATACATTCATACTGTTAACCAGCAAGTCAGTGGCAGCCCCGGATCCTGCAGATTTGTTAATTTTACAGACGTCAAAAACAATTTCAACTTTCCCTCTACACTGAATTATTCCACTGGCAGAATCCAGGAACAAAACCTCTGATATTAGATTATGTGATAAGGTTATTTTTTGCCATTTCATTACCAAAAGAAGGAACAACTTCCAATTGGCCTGTTCTCCTTTGTTATCACTGAAACATTTTTAAGACAGCATGTATATATTTATGTATATATGTGTGTGTTAATTACAAATATAGATAAAAAGAATACATACATTTTCAACAACCAAAAACAAGCAAAATGTCCAGATTCCCAAATTCTCTGAGATTCTGATTTATTTATTTCTTTATCTTCTATGTAACTAAAATATAGGAAATATTTATAAAAATTGATTATGATCACTAGCGACCAGTATAACTTTATATGATACAAAAAAAACTACAAACAAGTAACAAATGCTGCTTCTTTAAACCACCAGCTGTTTGTATGATGTGTTAAGTTAAGGTTTGGCTTCTCCTCAAAAATCCAAACACAACTGAACTCTGGATAACTCACCTTTTAAAGCAGCTCAATGTTGGCCTGGTCGTTTGGCTCAGACTCCCAGTATGATGCTGGTTTCATTACAAAAGGTTTTGGGCACTCGTTGCCTTGGCAGTAAGTTGCACTATTGACTGAGTATTACCTCTGATTTAAGACACTGAATAGAAAAACAATCCCAACATTGTATTTGTCTTTCCGCAGCTGTTAAGGTCAATTCGTCTCTCAGTGATTGTTCTCTGTTGAGAGCAGGGAGTTTACCAGCAGAATAATTAACTTGTTGTTCGCTCTCCCTCACTTTCCAAGTATTCACATCCACAAAGAAAATACACATTAAGAGCAATTTTCTATGGAAGTAAAAATATGACATGTTATTAATTTTATCGAGGTGTTGTGGATTTATATTACCAAGGGAGTGGATTTTATGTACTGGAAAATGCATGTACACAGTTTTATTGACCTCAATAATTTCTAATATCAAAGTCATGGTCATGGTAATTGTATTTTTTTGGGAGATGCACGTGTTTGAATATATGTGTGTGTGTGTGTGAATGCAGAGTTCTGAAAAAGTTTCCTCAATAATGTTTAATCGGTATCATCAAGAGATTTGATCACTTTGATTATGTTAGGTGACACTTTACTGTGGCCTCATTAGAATAGAATAACCAATGTACCTTCCATATAGGAAAAAGGCTGTTTTAGGCAGATGCATCAAATAAGGCCACAGTAAAGTTGAGAATCAGCAAACAGTTTTAATCAATGGTTTCTTGGGACTGATCATCTTTCCGGTGTTAGTTTAACTTTAGGAGACTTGCCTCTGGAGATAAACCCACGAGGAGGGAACAGTGCTGAAGAGACCCAAAGCAAAACAGACAGGGACACTGATCAGACCAGAACTAAAATGCAGCTGGATCAGAACTGCAGGAGCACACCAGTAAACTCACACCTCAAATACATCAGATATTAAAAACTACATAAAACTTCTATCAAATATTTGTGCCAGCTATTAATTGATTCCAAACATTTGCTTTGCTGTACTGACGTGTACAGTGTCCTTGTATTCTGTAACAATGCTACTAGGAAGAAAACCAAGTGCTCTCGCTCCAGCAGGGGCCACGTTGGGGATTGATGGAGGCGCTGGTGTGCAGACTTACCACCCATGTTGTCCATCTCCTTCTCCTGCAGCAGGCTGACAGCGTCATCGTCCCCGTCCAGCATCAGCTCCGTCTCCGGGTTCTGGCTCGTCACGGGCTGGAGGCGGACGGATTTCTTAGACCTGACGACCTCCTCCTCCACGGAGCCTGTAGATTATGCAATATTTAGAAAGACTTACACCTCTAAAGCTCACAGACACGCACTCATAAACATGCAAACACACACACACACTCGTGAAACTTGTGTTACTACTCATGTAAGCCACATGTGATGAAGCAACAAATCTATAGACTGACATTTATACATACAAACCTCAAACTAATCCTCATTATCACAAAGCGATGATTTATTCTAACCAGGTTCGGGAGAGTTCAGATAACACACTCTGCTTTTTATAGGCTCTTAAACTGTACAACATCTTGCAAGATAAGGAACAGGAATTAAACCGTAGTCAATCTCTGCATGAAATACACAATGATATGCGGGATGAACCTGAAATGAGATGCTCTCTAATGTACTTGCCATAACATATGAAAGAATGTCACGGCACACGTTCGCTCACTGAATACATCTCGCTTGGTTGAACATCAGAGGTGTGTGAGCTTTTATTTTTAGACAAGGTCAACAATGAAACACTATCTGCATCTTGAAAGACCAACAGCTGTGTCGGGGGATACAACTCCAGCTCGCAGTCGATTAGAAATATCATTTGCCGCTTTTGGAGCCTTGACAACAGCGAGAGCGAACAGACAGCACAATTAGGAGGCTGCTTACTTACAGCAAGACTTCATCATGAAGCTATAGAGGAGCGCGTTCTATTGAAAGAGATGAGTTTGTACATGCTGGAAAACAAAGGGGGTCTCAAGACACATTTATCAGCTTGAATCAGCCCAACATGTGCCTGCCACACGGCCGCTCAAAACGCTCATGTGAATTTGTCTTCGAGGAGTCCAGTGTGGGAAACAACCAGAGGAGAAACTCGGGCGCACGATGAGGAAGAGCGCATGTCAAGAAATGGGAGGTGGCTGACACCCGTCTGACATGTTTCCTTTCAGCGCAGTTCTTAATTCGCCTCTCCCTCCCCTGAGGAACATGTACCTTGTCTCCAAGAGGTCACATTTGACTGTTGTCAACACTGCTACCGGGAAGGGAAACAAAAAGTCTGCTTCCTGCTCTGTCTCATATCTGGGGTGCTTTCATCAGACGGAGGGAAGGAGTCTGGGAGTTTTCTGAAGTGAATTCTGCGTAATGTTAAGGGAGAGAAAGCCAAGCAGCGGCCACAGATCAAAGCTGAACGAGAGAAACTTAAATCTGTAATTCTGTAAACCATCATTACGCTCAGAGTAAGTGAGGATCTGCAGGCAGGCTGATGCTCTGATTGGCAAGTCTGCACCGGCTTGAACTCTCCAAATAAACTCCACTGATTTCTGCATGCAAATGGACAAGCTCAACTGTGCAGGGTGGGGGACCACCTCTACCCACAATGCAATTTACTTCTCACAGACAAGGTAATATGGCTATAAATAACAAGAAGTGATGAGCAATGACGTGAGGATGAAAGTGTGACATATGACAGGAACATTTAAATCTTCGTGAGCGTTGACTCAGAGGTATTCGTGTGTGAGAAGTGCTGTTGTGGAAAGAGTTCATCACTGTGAAGCCGACACGCTGTGTAGTGGAGTCGAAGCAGACTCATTAGAATTAAACAAAGAGAATATTTGATCTAAGACTCATCAGCGACCTAAAATTAAAAAGAACAAAAGACAGGTGTGGGCCGAGGGAGACACTGTGTGCAAACCTAATCAGCGTATACTGAAGGATTGTCTCTGAACTGATCTCCAGAATACTGCCAACATTAACTAATAATTACAAACTGCAGAGATATGGAGCTGGAGATGTGTCTATTAGTTTCTAGAGGCCTCCAATTGTGCCAAATATTCCCCCTTCAAATCCTATGAGATGTGCATATTCAAATAAAATGTATTAGATACATTTTATATTCATATTTTCTATGTTATGTCCCCTCAAAATGCTTTTATACCTCTTAGTATCTATTGAATTAACCGTAAACAGTGAACAGTAAATCTGAAGCCACAGGCACTGGCATCTGAACATCTGTAAAAAGGATTCCCAGCAGTTTCACTTCACGTCTGCTCTCGAGCTCTTCAGGATCAGTGCCAGGAGAAGCCACCGATCAGCGGTCTCGCGGGTCCCATTGTTCACTCACTGGGTTGAAACTGCCTCACAGTGCACTAATTACACTCAGTAAAGTGCTTCGCAGAGCTCTCATGACCCCGGCGAGGGCTGATAAAGACGCGGCAGCTGTGACCGAGGGAGGCCGCCTCACCGCCGGGGTTCAACTGGTAGCCAGGGTCCCGAGTTCCTTCCAGGGAATCTAACAACAGCCAACTGTGGTGCAATCAACATCATTTCACAATGTAATGTGAATGAGTAATGATGGGTCTGGATACGACGACAAGATCATTTTCAGATTTTCAATTTCAACCTAGAACAAAAGTTAATGATGTGAGTAAATATGAGTTGTTTCTGAAATACCCTTTTGTGCTGAACTCATTACTAAGCTCCTTAAAAGTCATGTTTGATTATATATGTTTTATATGGTTATATATAATATATATCAGTGTATAAAAAGGGATTTAAGTGGCCTGTTGTCCTGTGTTATGTAATTCCTGTGATTCCAGTATCAGCTGTTTGTTTTGATGATAAGGGGAAAGATTACGTGTTTTTGTTTTTTTTAATCAATGGCAACAGTTTCCAGAAAGTGAAAGTATACATTTCACTGGGTCTTCATTATAATGAACAATGGAGCTGTTGGGACAAATGGGACAAAGAAAGGATTTTCCTCAGAGTGAAAAAGGGATGAAATCGAGTAGATGTGTTCTTTCGTGAACAAGCTGAAGCCGGATTCAAATGAACTTTATAATCTCTCACAGAGGCTCCCACTTTGGAAATATCTCCGTGTGCAGTAGTTCTACTATTCAGTACGGACTAGATAAGAGTTGAAAGGCCTTTAAAACTCTAATGCTGCTGCCAAGGGTCCATGTTTCATACGCTGCAACGCTGGAGAGCTCTGTGGCACTGGCCTTTCGTTTTTTACAGCCTCGGTAGAGCATGTGTTTTTCTAAGTCTCCTATGTATCATACACCCTGCCTCCACCACCTCACCGCCTCTCCTCAGAAAGAAAAATCCACAACATCGTGTTTTACTTAAGGTTCATCTGACTTGTACGAGAACCTCAAGCCAGGAAGGGGAAGAAAAGAAGGAAAAAAAAAAAGGCTGATCTCACAAATACTCTGGGTAATTCAATATACGCGACTATAAATAAAACACAAGACACCTCAGGTTTTCATGAGGAGGGCTTGATCAGAAAGGAAGGATGTGGACAATATGCAGGAAAAAAACCTGCAGATACGAAGCTCTCGTAAAGAAGTCACAGACTGTTTGTCAGTTGATATGATAGCTAACATTTTCGGACGCAAGGTGAGGACACAAAGCAATCGTGACCTCTTTCTAAACAGAGACTGGGGAACTGGCTTTTAAACCCTGAGCAGGAGTGATTCTGTCTCATGTCTCGTTCTGTCAGATCTCCGGAGATAACACGCTCCGGCGTATAAGCCTCGGCTCCACGGCTTATTTACTCCCCTATCTCATAATGTACATTAGTGTTTTGAGCAGTCACTCCGACGGCCAAGTCTCGTGAGCTCTACAAATGTTTTAAATATATCTCTTCCGTTTCTCCGACTGTATCTGTTTCAAATCCTGTCCTCATACACACCCTCTCCACGGGCTCCACATTCCACACGGAGAGAGGGAAAAGTCCAGTCCACGGTGTTGCGTTACCGCCGGGGCGATGCGATTCTGCCCTCCGCCTCCTCGCCTCTTATTTACTCTGCGCTCAGAAATTAAACGAGGGGGGGGGGGGGTTGAAAATGACAGCTCCAAACTTCCTGTGATGCAAGCCATCCCCTTTTAGCAGAGTACGTGTTTTAAGACTGTAAAAGTAAACATAATAACTTTGATGTAGGGAAGTTTATACAGTGCAGACGTTTCCTCTTGGGTTGATCCTTATTCAATATCCTGGGATGAGCAGTGTGTGTCTGCGGCGCTGCCAGAGGTTACAAACAACCAGATCATCTCTTCACCAAAACACGGAGAGCAGAGTCTAATAATCCCCATCTGGACCACGGCCTATAAAGACGGACGCCGCGTCGCCACTTCCTCACGTTGGTTATAAAAATAAAAATATCTCTGATACGAGTGCTACCATCTTGCATCTTGATTTTGTGGGGCCGCAGTCTCTAGGCTCTGCCTGTACAAGCCCTCGTCCAATCGTGAGTCAGTCTCAGCTGTCACTCATGACGTTTCATCCCATTTCAAATACCTCATTAAAACCAAACTTGAAGATATATCAGAGTGATAATAAAACTACCTCAAATGTATTGGACATGTAGTTTGACTTTTCAGTTTTATCCCATCTGTGAACATGGAGGAGGTGGGGTTTATGACCTATACTACAGCCAGCCATCAGGGGGCGATCAAGATGATTTGGCTCATTTTCTGGGAGCCTTCATGTCATCTATGATCCGAGCGTTAGGTTCTCATCAAAACCGTTTCTGGGCATATCATGAATTTACCGAACGACTTCATTCAAATGTCCAGATCGGCGTGCTAGCTAACGCCCTGATGCCCTTTGTTACAGTGTAATAGGTTTGCTTACGAAGCTGGAGAAGGTTAATATCACATCCCCAAGCTGCTGCCTCTGCAGCGGCGAGGGGCAGTAAAGATCTGTGCCCGGGGCAATCAGCTCCGAGAGAGGCTGCTCACCTGCAATGAGACAGCAAGGACACCCGGAGGTAAAACACCCCGTTAAACACTTGGATCAATATTAACGTGACTTCCATTTCATGCTTGCCCAGTTCCAATCACCTAACAATATACTCTGATACTGGGCCGTGGCTGGCTGTAACAGGGCATGTTATTACAGGCAGAGGGCAGAGACAGAATGTGCTGGCTAAGCTGTCAATGCTGCTAATAGACAACGAGGCAGAGTTTAACCTCCACTCACACATGTCCACAAGCTTCTACGCACACACTCTTACACGCAGACACGCACACTGCACAAAAGTGATTACAGCGGTTCCACAATGATGCACCAGAATTGCTAATATATCAATTTTTTAAAGTTTTCTTTGGACATGTACATTCCCAAGAGTTTTAAGAAGAAAGTTACTTTGGGTTGTTCTCAGAGGGAGATTTATATTTGGTTTCAACGTGGTTAATGATAATTCCAGAGCCATCAAAAAGAATCGAAAACTACAGATGTCACAGATGTTTACGGATCTTAATGAAGTTTCAACGCCAGAGTTTTGCAACAGCCACTTCTTCTCAAGTCATCAGTTTTCAGATTTCAAAAAAAGCAATAAGTCGTGAAAATAACGGGTCAAACAATTCTTTTTGGAATCCAAGCATAATTAAATAAATTAGTCCAGCTAATAAAATGGTGTAAAGAGTATTTCTGAATATCTAAGAAAACAATGAGGATTGTGAGACTCAGGTGATGTCAAACTGTAAAAGATTCATTCACTGTTCTTTGTGGAGAAAACTAAAATAAATCTTCCTCACTTTCATTTCCCCCCAGTGAGCACAGAAGACTGACATTTACTGTGAACACAACCGTGCAGGTCTGCCCTCTTCAAACTCAAGATGGTGGCTGAGTGTATTCTGTCATCTCCTGCTGTCAAACCAGAAACTGTGTATTCAATTTGGACAACCTCCGATAGTCACGGATTTTTACAGCTTTAATAACGACTCTCCGGGGCCAACTCAAACAACCCTCTTTGTTTTGCTACTCTGGTGCCTGTGCAGCCGGGAACCAACTACAACGTTCTACAGAGTCCTTGTCAAGTCCCGGGAAACAAAGTCTGGATGCTTTGACTAATGGATCTCCGACCTCTCAGCCTCTGCACCAGGGTTATCTGCTGGAGACATGTCCTATCTTTAATACCGCGCTAATTAAAAGGCGAATATTCATTAAAAAAAAACTAAAAAAAACACCCACTGACTGTCACGGTACATTTTTAAAACAAAAAAAACTGCAAACTGTCAACCGCCAACGCAATCTACTGAAGCCCTGAAAAAAGAACAAAAGCTCCCTCCTCATTTTAACTCGTAACAAAACCTGGCCTCCGCTGTGCAGCCACATCAAAGCCTGCTGGAAAAAGCCTGAGAGTGCAGCTCACCTCTCAAGGAGAGCGCGAGGGCCATCCGACCGCAGGCGATCCCTTTCACTTGACACATTTATCCATTATTCTGCTCATTAAAACCAGCGCGCGCCAGCAGGACTTCAACAAGTCTTCAATCAACTGCAGCGAGGCTCGAATGCCCAACAACGCGGCTCAAAAGACATATTCTGCTCGATTTGATGGACAAAGTAACGCAACGTGTATTTGCGGCCTTAGGTTGAGGACATCTGTCACGTCATTCGTCAAAAGGAGACAATACACACAGGGTAATTTGAACCACTGAATAGTGGGGAACCAGGGAAGAGATGCATTTGCTGTTTTTTTTATCTTCTGTCAGTAAAATAGCGTTTCATGCATCCATATATGTGTTACACGGCTTATCCTTTAAAGGGAAGTAGGTCTGCTGAAGCCCATACCAGCTGATCTAGAGTAAGAGGTGGGGCACAGCCCGGGACAGGTCACAGGACATACAGAGACAAATGACTATACAGACCCATATTCACACCTACGGGCAATTTAGAGTTGCCAATTAACCTAAGCCACATGTTGTTGGACCGTGGGAGGAAGTCAAATCCCCTGCAGGAAACCCACACAGTCACGAGGAGGAGCATGCAAACTCCACAGAGGAAGGCCCCCAGCCAGGGGGCAGTTCATGGGCCCCTTATAGCTGTGATGCATCAGTGCTAATCACTGCAAAGAGAATTCAAATCTATCTTTGGAGTGTGAAAAAAACTGTTTTGATAATGAAATCTTTGTAGAACGCTACATGGAGAGAATTCACCAAAGCCTGCTTGGAGTGGCTTTGATAGATGGGTAATTTATTGGACAGATTTTCATGTTATGTGTTTTTTGCACTGTTGCCTTTAAGGAGTGATGGGGGTTGAAAGCGGATGTTCTGATGACACGTGGTCGGGTCTGTTGTTGTCAGTGCAGAGGTCATGTGAATAAACGCTCACAGAGGTGTGCAGCACACCAGGAAGTTCACGTCAAGGTTGTATTCCAGCAACTCCTACAATCCACCACTTCTATGACCAACATCTATACTTCAGAAACGCATTAATAAGACTGGTTTCCCGAGGTTGTTAAGCTTTTTACTAATTCACAGTAGCGGTTATTCGAGTTGAGGACAGTCTGCAGCATTTTGAAAGTGTGGTTGAACATTGGGGAGGATTGTGCTGCCGAAATGGTCTTAATGATGTTCTGATATGTTTTACAGGATTACTGGAATTTAAAGGTTGGCAATGTTGATGCAATCCAATATAATACCTTTTGCAGATTTTAAAGACTCTAAATAATTCTACACTGAGCTCTAAAAGCTGGAACTTTTGTTTACTTGAGTCCTCCTCACAACAGAGCCATTGCGTCAGCGCGAGCTCACCAAATTAGCTTAAGGCGGAAAATAATGGAACTGCCACATAATCCAAAGCAGAAGGTGCAATTACTGCATGTGTGTCTCATATATGGACCACCTGCAGCCGAGGCAGCAGCTGGCATGTGTTTATCTGCAGAGCTGCCATGATCTTCATACAGCAGCCGTGGCAGCGCCGGGGCTGAAAGCAGCCAGATGATATCCTGAGCGCGGCCAACGGTCGGCTTCTGTAGCTCAGCGCCGAAATGACGTCAGTGAACATTGGGCTCATTATGGATGTGTTGCTGTAAGTGTACAGTCATTTTAAAAAGAGGCAACTCTGACCATAATGCTTTGCCTGTTTTCTATTACCCATAAAGTTGAAAAAAAAGGTGCTTACGCCATTTATTTCCAAATCAATACATTTGCTCTTTTATTAAATTACAAGTGGGAGAGAAAGGACAGTTTAACAGCACCGAGCTGCTTTCCTTTTAAAGTTGGTGTTGCATGACATGAGGCAAAATTGACACAAGGTGGTGGGCGACACTACGGACCGCCTGGGTCACTAGGAAAAGTTTCAGGCCAAGAGCAGAAAACGGTAAAGGGAGGGATCCAATTTGTTCCTGGGTACATGTCTTGATCAAATTAAAAAGTGCAATAAAATGGACGTGTCATGTTTAATTCGCAGAACTCATAAATATGTTACCTTTAAAACTGATCCGAAGCAATACGCTCAACTACATGGACAAGCCTGGACTAAACTTTAATACCCTGTTAAGGGTTTTTTCTTTAATGGCAACACTGATGCTCTACATTTACCATGAGGTAAGTCCTGTGGGTTGAAAATGATTCGTGACAACAACGATCAACTCACCATATTCCTGCAGCGACTTGCACGTGATGTCCAAGTGGGTGGAGCCAGATGGGTTTCTGACAAATCTCCGCCTCCGCCGCAGGTCATCCTCCCAGTAGTCCAGACGCCAGAAGTCGTGCAGCTGACTGTGGAAGAGAGGAGGGTGGGGGGGGGGGCAGGTTAGACAGAGCGCACGCTCCTCAGCTGTGGTCATATTACAGCGGCCAATGGTTTATCTGAGGAGAACATCTCGAGGAGAAAGACCAGGTCACAGATACTGGATTCATTAGGTTGACTACTGGCATGTTCTGCAGAGGCTCCAGTAACGTTCCCTCTACTGGAGCCTATAGCATCAGAGCAGCAGGGAGCAGCCGCCGCCGCACACATAAATCACAGGCACTCCCATTAACAAATACAGCATCAAATTACAAGTATAAATGGCACAGCTTGCCTCCTTTTTTTTTACAATGTTTTTTAACAAGTCTTGTAAATCAAAGGTAGAAACCTCAACGCAGACAGCGTGGGGTTTAATGATCGGGGTCTTGGGGCTGGTTGAGGCATGAGCCTATAAAACAAGCCCCTTCCCCTTCCCTGCATATGTGGAGCCATGATTAAAATAATGTGCTGAAATATTCATTGGAATGATTCTCAGAGCCCTGGAGCAACCCGACAGAAAATTGCATTTTTATTCATTATTAATAACAGCGAATTAGGGTTGGTAAAAAAAGAGAAGAAGAGGGGGGGAGAAAAAAAACAGTTCCAGCATGTGGTAACCATCTTTGTAAATGATTATTCCAACATTAGTGAGGACCTGGGATAATTTTATTGCTTGCAGCTAATGCAAACCATTAAGCACCAGGACTAGCATTAGGTTACTAAGTGCTGCCCGGTCCAACTGTGCACTAGCTGGAGCTATTTCAAAGCATGTGTGCAGCAAAAAGAGAAAACGTCTTGCTTTGATTTTTACTCTTAACATGAAAGAGTAACACATAGAAAATAGGGATGATTCCAAAAATAATTGGTGTGCCGTTGACGGAGACGAACATCCTGGCTCATTTTCATCACATTTCAAACCACACATGAAAAAATATGGCATCGCTCAGTTTCATTTTGTGTGTTTGGATAAGAGAGAGCAATATCCACCCAGGGTAACTCATACAGACACTTTTATTGCTGTTTATTACCCAAATATGAAGCATATAAAGATATCTCTTTATGTCTTTACCTCCATTTTACATGTAAACACAAACACTAGAGAGAGACTCCAAACAAATCCACCAATCTGGTGCCGGGTGTCCACATCTGAGAGGAGAGTTCTCAGTGTGTGCAGGAATCAGGGAGACGTTGGCAGGCGGCCGTCTTCGTCGTTGTACGGTGTCTGCCCCCGTCCCTGCCACAGTACTGAAGCAGTCTAAACAGATTAAAGTGTTACTGGGGATCACATGGCAAAATACAGCCTCCTTGCTCCGTGAATATAATATCTACAAATGTCAGAAATCAAGAGGCTCAGGAGACTTAGCCGGGCTCTGACAGCAACAAGAGCTCAGTTTCAGTAAAGTATCAATCAAATTCAGTGTGATGTGTGTGTTGTCTGTGTCTGTATGTGTGTCAGTGTGTGTGTGTGTGTGTGTGTGTGTGTGTGTGCGTGCACGTCGTATGCATAAAGTATCATGAGCCACTGTATGTAAAGCAAGCCATAACGCCTTGAGCTTGTCCCCTGTCAATCTCCCTCAAAGCTTAACGGAGGAGAAGAGAGATGTCAGTGGGTGGAAAGGAGAAACCCACACAAATGATATTGTAAACACAAGATTACACAGTGTGAAAAATGTAAATCCACTGTAGGCAACTGGGCGATTACCGCCGAAGATTATGTCGCCTAATTCCCAGTGCAAACAGACAGAAGATGCCGGTGGGGGATAAATCCGGCACTTTGAAGATTTTCTTTATAACGGTATTAACGGCATTAGGTGCAGTTTATTTGAACTGCTCAGGGGTTTGCTCTTCTGTGAACCATTTGAGTTTAAGCTAAGAAAATATTGTATTTGTCTGTAATGGTAATAAAATGCACCAAATACGTAACATTCACGTCACGATGGCTGATTAATGAGTCTGTCGGCAGCGTTTGGACGTCTCTTCCCCTCCTCTTGGTCCTGAGCAGATGGTTTCAGTTTGAATGCGGTGTTCTGCTGTGTGAGCTGGACCTGTGATATTCTAGACCGTGTGGTCAGTGCGAGACCGGATTTGGACTGCGCCAAAGTGCCGTACGGAGGGGAACCACCTCTCCAAGGGTGGTCCGAAAAGAGCTCTCTGCAGTGTGCAGCACACTGAGCTCTTCACACAATGGATTTGCGAGGTGGCCACGGGAAAGCTCCTCCGAGTCTTTAAGAGCACGGCGGGGAAATGAGGAGCAAGCAAGAAGTTTAACGGCGCACACCTCTGTGGCATTTACCGTTAAAGCCAACAATTGAGATCTGTGCATTATTTCAAGGCTACAGACGATAAATTCTCAGCAATCGGTGATAAAAACCCAATTCCAGCCTCAGAATATTAATAGAAATCTAGCTGCCTGTATTGTCTGTGTACCGACTGTCCGTCCAATAACGTTCTTTATTAAGCCGAGTTGGATCGAGACCTCCTTATTCTCCACGTCAGATGCGTCTGGCTTCATGACAAGCGTAAAGAATGGCTCTAAGCCGGCCTCCTTGAAAGTGGCGAAATTTATTAGTCCTGTCACCCATCAATCACCCAAATGGATTTCAAACCGCATTTTAAAAGCTAATTTTCCAGCACTGATAACCTACTGGAAACAGGAGCACCATTATTTATGGACACTTCCAGACTTGCTAAGTGCGCCAGGATAAATGTGTATGCGGACTATCATCTATTCTCCTCTCTTTCAAATAGGTATTAAAAGCACGTCTTTCCTCAAGGAGACGGCGTTGAGGCTTTTGAGGTGCCAGATCCCCCCCCCCCCCCCCCCCCCCCCGTCTACAGGGAATGTGTTTTGTTTTGTAAAAAGAAAAGCGAAAGCTGACAGGAATAATTCAAAACCAAAACATTGGGAGGAAAAGGAAAAATAAAAGGGACGATAACGGAAAGGAAACTATATCATCATTCTAGAAAAGAGAGATACTTGTGACAGCTGACGGGGGCCCATATCGGAGAAGAGGGAGTGCTTCTGTTAGAGACCCTGTTTTCTTTCCTCATAGTTTGTCAGATTATTTGGAGAATAGCGTTTGAGGCATGAGGATAAACTTGAGCGGGTAAAAGGGGGTGAACTTGAGAGGGAGTAAAGAGCAGAGACATTTTTAATATAAAAATATAAAATGGCAATGATTCCTAAATTGTGGTTGAACCATAACAGAGAAATGTAATTGGTATTAAATGTATAGAACTTAAACTAAGAAAATCCACTTTTGTTTTGCAGTGATGATAATTCAATTGGGCTGTAATTTAAAGTGGTCTGTTTGAGATCTGGATTGCTTGTCGGCTGAAAAGATGATCTCATGCTCAGGTTATATAAATAAGGTTATAAATAATAATCCATAAAAGCTATACATTACAGATCAGTGACTTCAAAGGGCTTGGTCCTCAAATTCCTGTAATTTCCTTCTGCAAACGACATAAAAAAATCCCTTGACTTGAGATAAAAGACTTGATAAAATGATAACGACAATTTATTGTCAATATAAATAATTAACTTCATGTTTTTCAGGTCACTGGAAGCAGAATAATGCACTAAAACACAAACAGGGACCGTCTGCAGGAAGGCGAGGGTCTCATGGTTAAAGATTTCCCCTTTTATTCTATTAATGCTCAAAAAGCATTTGTGTGAGGCAGCCGGGAGAAAGGACAGGGCCACGCTGATTCAATAAAACACCATTATACTCCTTTTAAAAGCTTCCATTGGTGACATGAGCAGGGGGTAATTATAATAAATACCCGTAATCAGTGACAATTCTATTCACAGGCATGGTGACTGGTTTCTATCACACACACACAGACACACAGACACACAGACGGACACTGAACACATGTCACTTTTAGAGAAACTCTGAGGACAAGTGGTCTTTTCTTATGTTTTCAGTTGTCGTAACAACTGAAAACAGACTCGGATAAGAAGTTGAAACGAACACGAGGAACTTGTTTGAGGCGCAAATGCTGCTGAATCCTAAATGTAGACACTACCAACAAAAGATTCAGAAAATGTATAAACTGACAATCATATATATACTCCTACATTTCTAATAACCTGCCCAAACAAGGCAAAACCTCTCATTAGACCAAAAATATCACTGTCATTGAACGAGTGATCCTAATAAAATGACAGCAATGATTGAAAAATCCAAAGGGGAGTAAATAGAAACACATTCTTCTGGATACTGCTGCTAGATAGAAGAAAAGAATACCAACAAAAATACACTGTGCATCAGAAAGTGAAGACTGGCAACCATATGCTGATCTCAGTCCACTGCTTTCAAAGTAAAGAAAAAAAACATACACAGTAATTCCCCCTATGAAAATACATAAGGATGGATCATGCGCCTGTCAAATGCCAAGTGTTAAGTGACTGTATCGCCGACATCATGATCGGATTATCACAAATAGTACACACGACTTTCATCTCTGTAATTCCGCTATTTCTTATCATCACCCGACTCGACACGGCTGCAGACATGAGGACACCAAGCTGAGATCCAAGTGCTTCTAGTTACTGGGTATGACATTTTTGTTTGTAGATGGAGAATAAGAGAGGACACACGCTGAGGAATGGCTATTGGACAAAGACGAAAGGGAAGCAACACGGCAGCAACGAGATTAACTCCAGGTCATCTGGCGTAACGAAGACAGACGTGCACGCGTCCAGACGACGGATGAGGAGCTGCTCTGTGCGCGGAGGTGAACTCCCCTGCGCGGCCAGATTCCGTGGATCCTCCATCTCTCATCGGAAATGGGGCACAGTCAGGCGAGGCCCGGCTCTATTTCAGCGCCCGGTGAAATTGATGATTGTGTGAATGGGCGTTTTTCCAGAGATAATTAGCACAGTGTGCAAGGTTAAGCGTACCTCGAGGGAATAGAGCTCGGTGTAGGTCAGGGACGAGTGCTGGTTGAGGGGATATCAGCTTGCAAGAACAAAGCAGCATCAAGTTTTCAATAAGAGATTAAGAATAACATATTGAGATAGTGGACTAAAGAAATGAAAGAGGGTCGGGGGCGTTCAAAGGATTTAGATTTAGTGGAGTGGGCAGAGTAGAAACCTCTGAAGTCCACGTGTTAACCAAAGCAAAATGTCGGCACAATGGGGTTCACCATTGTTTAAGAGATTTCAAGAATTACCAGATGATACTGTAATCGCACGGATTTCCAACAAACACATGTCAATAATGGAAAACACAGGATGTTGGCATTTGCCACGGGGAGCAAAGAAGACGCTGCTCCTCTGGACGTCGAAGGCGAATCAAATGTTTGAATTATACGCGTTACCCATCCAGGTTGATTTTTGTTTATACAGTCGGGCTCCAGCAGAGACCTTGGTCCTTCTCTTCTGCCTCGGAGGGGTCATCAGACCTTGAACCCTCTGAGGCTGCGCAGCCGTCTAAAAGGTGCTGCCCCCCCCGCCCCCCCTTTTGTGCTCGTGGACGTCTATTAGAATTGATAACCCTTTCAGGCGAGACCGAATACTTCGGGCATATCGTGAGCAAAAAGGTTCATTCCATCACAAAGTTATTATCCACGGCGGATTGTTACCATTCATCACGTGCGAGGGGGTGAGACTCACTGTTAGTCAAGGGAAACGGCTGTTTCACTGCCCGGCCGCGGATCAATACGCGGCGCCATTTTCCTTTCTCTCCCCCGCTCCGAAAAAAAGTAATTATACAGAAGAAATGTTGACAATCAATAGACCAGTCAGGTAAGGTTAAGGTCCGCAGCGGGGGCCAGAGGAGGCTCCTCCGTCAGCTGTCACCGAGGCTGCTGATGTGAACATGGACGTCCGCCCGGGAACAAAGGGAGGTTTGTCTCCTTCAGCCCTTTTTACATTTCTGTTGGGCTGATGGTGTCGCAACAATTAGCAGCAGAGGAGAGCTGGAGAATGAAAGATGGAGAATGAGACGAGAGCGATTCACTGAAGCTCGGATTGTGAATACTTGAGTTAATACTGTATGTAGGAGCGTCTGCATCTGTGTGCGACTTTATGAACTGCTCTGTGTGTGAATGGTTCAAACTCCATTACACATAAATTGTAAGCAGCGTATTTTAGATGTCTGTCGTGTAAAAACAGATTCCGTGAAGAGAATAATGGAATAAAAGCTCATTATTTGATAAGACAATACGGAGGCATGTAAACAGACCGCTGAGTAAATCTGACAGCGTATTTTAAAATGAGGATTTACATATTTTTGTTGCAAGAAACAAACATTTGCTGCTTAATTCACTCGTCAGCAGCGTCTGGCGCCGTGTGAGAGAGAGAGCTGCAAGACGAGAGAGAATTTACTGTAGGGAGACGGCGAGCTGGTCTTTCTCGGGGCATTATTCTTCTTCACTGAATTTATCAGCTTCGCCTTGACATCTACTTTCACTTTAGACGAGCCTGAACTTTATAATCCACTGGCGCGGTTCAGAGGTCAACAGCAGAGGGGACCAGGGGGCAGGGAAAATCACTCTCCCCCACGAAGAAAAGTCTGACATCCAATTTTCATCTTGATTTATCAGCGCAAAGCTAAAATTGATAGCGTGTCATTACTGGGCAGGGAGCTGTCTCGGAGAGATGTATCAAAGCCTCCTCGTTTTGATTCAGCCCAGCGGATCAATACGACCCTATACTGTTTCAATTTGAGGAGTATTGATTTTCCTATGCTGGCTCTATAGATGGGGACATTCATCATCAAGCAACCATATAGTATGATCCACCAGGCCACCATAGGGTCTGATCTGCTTATTCTCCACTCAGATCACATGACTGCAGAGCAGATGCTTTGGAGCCTTGAACAGATTATTTTCTCATCGCCGGCTTTTGTTGTTTCTGCTGCCGCACAATTCCTTACACTGTTTGCCACAAAGAGAATTGACGCTCACAACAGAGCGGCCCTGGAATTCAGATACTGGTTCAAGGGATAAAACCCATATCCGAATCGTACTTTTAAAAGCTTTACTGCGCAAGTTACCACAAAGCTTAGACTCCAGTCTTGTTACCTAACCTTATCTAGAGAACATTCAAATATCCAAACAGAGCAGGGTCAATCTGCCTTTCTGCTCTCAAGCACCAAATGCTTGAAATGAGCTGAACAATGTTTTTAAACTTGGAATTATGCTATTTTGAAAAACCTTTTAAAATCAATTTTCATATCTTCATATTTTCATAGCTTTTAACAAGTGCTTATTATCTTCCATTAAGAATTGTTGCCATCTGTTGTATGCTTCTGGGTCTGTTGTGTGTTTTTGAATGTGTTATAGTATACGTATTTCTATGTTATCTGTTCCTGCTTGTATTTCTATCAGAGACCTTCTACGTTCAATTGCTGCCCATTTTGACCACAGAAAACATAGTGTATCTCAATGGGACCCTCAAATAAAGGATGAAATAGAATGCATACCTCCGAAAAGGCCCAATCGTCCCTTGAATTCTATCAAGCTGCAGCACATTGCACTAACTAATAGAAATCTGTAATTTAATATGAAGGGTTCTTTTCATCAAGACCCATGAATCGTCCCTGGGAAATCAGGGGATATGTCAAAAAACAATATTCTAAATTTAAAACTGGATGCCTTTAGTGGCAGACCGGGTAGTTGCACACAGTTGTATACACACACTGTTAAAAAAAATAAAATGATAAATATATAGGTTATACTACGTTCAGACTCCTGCCTAGAAATAATTGTGTTGATAATATATTCAACACAAATGATAAATATCCTTCGGCGTGTCTCCAGGCAGAACTTAGGAGTAAAGACAAAGCAATTTCTGTGCATGGGGGTGAAAACAAACATTAACAAGTCTCACACACACACACACACACACACACACACACACACACACACACGTACTGACAGCCACCTCACAATGCTTGAGGGCTTTATATTTTACAACAGCAGCATAAATGGGAAAGTTAATGTAGCATTGAATAAGACTAAGCTGTTGAACTGCAACACTGCCTTGAGCTCGTGAGCATATTGCATCATTTCTCTTCACCAGCAGGTTACCATTAAATTTGAATTTGTTGGAAGTTTTGCAGTATCATTTACAATGCACCCACGCTCAATAACCTTTTGTTTCAATGCAAATGCTTCGCCTCCGAGAGGGGCTCCATAAATATTTGAACAAGAGCCTAGAATCCAATCCAACAGATTCTGTCATTGGCTACTGCCATTCAGGCAGTTTTATTAAAATCTGCACTTGGACACTGTAAACTCCTCACACACAAAGAAATTATTTTACAATACCAGAGACATGTTTTGTTTCTCTGCAATTATTCTGAAATTACCACAAATGAATGGCCTGTTAGAAATTGAAAGGGGAAACATTGGATGAAGCCAAAATGTAGAAATCATCATAAAGTAAACAGACGGTGCAAAATCGTTCCTGAAAGCCGCTGAGAACAGAAACCAAATGTTGCTACTTGGGAGGAAACTCTGAATGTCAAGTCAAGTCAAAGATACGTGCAGCTGCAAGAATTAAATCAGACCAGCTAGAAGACTTTTGGACGATGGCAAAATATGAAACGAATCTCAACTTAGCAAACATCTGCACTGTGTTTTCTAAAACCTGAACCCAAACTAGAGCTACTGTTTCAGCAGAGAGACCAAATTGGTTTTGACAAATCAGCAGTGGAGGTTCACTGAATACAGCTCACAGCACAAATAAAACAGTGTGGACCAATACTGTACGTTTGTTTGTTACTCATTGGAGGGTTGTGGTCCTGGGTCAGGGACCGACCGAGTACATTTGGGTGTGAGTCCATAACTTTGGACGTATCCAGGAATTGTGTATCGCTTTCTTTACCTTTGTGAAACAGGGCCTTTTTTAACATTTCCACTGTTTTGCCGGAAATAATAAATGGATCTTGATGATAAAAGCATAAAAGTGTTTAGACTGGTTGTCAGGTGACTAACAGGTCTGGGCCGTATTATATTTTAAGTTACTGCAAATATATGCCCCTGCATCTTGTCTGTATTTTTTTTTACATACAAATATTTGTCTTAAAATAAAACCCACTGCTGCTTTACCTGCAAGCATCCATTGAAGATGAACAATTCTCTCTTTATAACAACTGCATGTGTGCTGTTACACCAATAACAATAGATTCATCGTGAAATCCAACACTCGGTACAACACACAAAGTCCGTTGTAACACTTCTGATACACGCAGCTCCACTCCTGTATGTGTGCCACCATGTGGGTGGAGGTGAGAGGTGGGAGATAGAGCAGGGGAGCCCGCAGTTATTTTAACAGGGCCCGTGGGGAAGTCTGCAACTAACACCAGGTGCTGGGCTGTGTTAGTGAGAGGGTCAATGAATGCCTGGACAACACTGTGGAAACACCCCCAACCCCCTTCTTCCACCCCCAGCATGTCGGACGACTGGCCAATCAGCTGTCCCCGGGGGATTAAGCCACTCCGCACTGTAATTGCGTTTGCTGACCCGATCGCTGACCCTATCGGATCCTGGGAAAATGACATTAACCGGTGGTCCTGTCCCATCACTGCAGAGTTTTCAAGAACAGGTAACTTTGGTGCCCTTGGTTTAGACCTTACACGGAGTAGCAACGGTCCACATTGGCCCTGAAGCTTCCCCTTCTTGTGTCCCAGGTGTAGGAGCTTACCTCTGGGCCAGCGTCCCCCAGGCGCCGTGCTTGTTCGTGAGGATGTTGACGATTTTCTGCTTCAGCTGATTGGCCGTCACGTGGTCCCTGTGCTTGGCGGCACTGATCAGGTGGTCACACATCTTCTCTTCGTCTTTTCTGTCAGCAGCATACTGGGCGCAGTTGGACTAATTTCAAAAGAAAAGCATAGTGTGAGCCTCATTGTACATTAATGGCTTTGGCTACAGTGTCCACTGCCAAAAGTGATATCTGATATTGTGCTTATGGCATTAGAGGATGTTTTACTTGAATAAAGCCAGAACATAGAGCCTCTTAATGGAGCATTTGTCACCCTGAAAAATGTTATTGCTTCATTCAACACACTTGAGTGCATAAAGATATTAGCGGACAGCTGAGAGATATATTTCTGCTCCCTTGGAGGAGTGTAGTAAATCATGGCAAGCGGATGAAGGCAGCCCATTCCCTTCCCGCGGACAGATGAGGCTCCCTGCTCGGGATACGTGGATGGTGCTATTAGAGGCGAAGGGGAAATACTCTAATAGATCCACAAAGAATATCGACTGTCAAGGTTTAGAAAGCTACAGTGGCCTTATAGCAAGAGATATGTTATTGTCGCCTGATGGCAATGGTGCATTGTGCATTTTTAAACAAAAAGCCCCATAAAAACACAGTGTCTTTTGATGATTCTGCAAATATTACAAGAAATCTGTCAAAAGAACAATGTTCCAAACAATGTTTGAGTAAATATTTAAGTGTCAGGACGATAAAATGTGAAAAACTATGATTTAAAATCAATTTCTAGAAGCCGAAGCAACTGTCTGAGCGTTCCAGGTGGCTACAAGTCACAGAGAAGAGCCAATCTAACTCTGGATCGTCTCACTGTGCCACCCGGGGGGGAAACTCCTGCTAATATTCAAAATCTAATTTGCTAACAGAAGCTGGAAGTTAATCGAATTGCCTGCTTCAAATTTGAATTCTGTCAGATATTATACTTTAACATATTCTTCAAAGGGCGGATAACTCAATCTCTGCTTGTCAGCTCACGTTACCAGGAGACGCTCTGACAAATATCAAATGTTATTTATCACTTTAAAGCGCATGACGCTTCGCCCTGACACCAACTTAATTGTAAAAATGTCTTATCCGCGTCGTGAATCTTCCATCTTGGAGAGCGGGTAATAAAGTAACGTCAGAGCCAGATGAAGGGTGTAGACTGTCTGGAGTTGACAGACAGAACGGATGGGGCCAGGTACACTTCCCCCTTCTCCTGACATTGCATATCTAGCCGTCTCTTCCAGTTTATCTAGCGGGTCAAGGATCCTCAAGAACTGTATATCAAGCAGCTGTTTGAGGATGGCTGCTTTCCCCAGATAAGAAACTCATCACTCCTCACATGTACAAGCTGCTAACAGAGGCAGCGGAAGTGTGGGTGTGAAGGGTGTTGTGTGATTACCTTACATGTGTGTGCGTGTATGTGTGTGTGTGTCTGATGTTCTATAATAACCACAATCGTCTATTTTGTATTCTTGCCCCTTAACCTGTTATTGTGTTGATTAGATAACACTGAAAAATAAAAGGGGAGGAAGATTATATTTCTCTTGTAACTTCCAATAATAATAAGAAAATAAAGGGTTAATAACCCCTTCATCCATACATTACTTTAATCTCACTAGCTTTTCCTTTCCTGTCTGAAACAGGAGGGGGTTCATGTGGGTTGGTGGGCTACACACAGACCATATCCCCCACCGAGTTGGTCAGCAAAAGCTCATATCACATTCCTAAATTAATATTGCTGGAGTATCCCTTTGCTACCAGTAATTAAATTCCTCAATAAGAGCAGTACCGGTGAGTTGTCCTCACAAGGACACGGAGGGACATGATTACTTAACATTAAGGGACTAATGGCGGTTTTATGTGAGCGTAATTTCTTGTAGAGTTCATTAGAAGACACAATAAATATTATATTTTCAAAGCTAATTGTAAGATTTGACCTTGTCCAAGCAGTGATGTCAAACAAGCGCTGCCAATTATACTCTCTTCTGTAAAATACTGTGATTCTGTGACCCGACTTTAATGTGTAATTCCAGGTGAAGGAAAAGGACGAATACCTCGAACTCTGCGTGTTTGTGGACGTCCTCCGCTCGCTGCCTGTTCAGGATGAACTCAGCCTCGTTGGCGACCCGCACGATGTGGTCCTTCATGGCGTGGCAGAGCAACCTATCACATTGCAGACAACGGCGAATCAAGCACTCTTACGTACATATTAATCATCAATTAGGAAACGTTTTCTTTCCATTGGCCCAAAAGCTGCAGTAATGACGGAGCAGGTCTGAGGCCAATATAGCTTGTCGTGCCACATTGTTGAAAGAGGCCACTGGTGAACAGTATCATTTGTCTGTGTTATGGTGCGCGGCAGCAGGTCAGAGACGGATCCCTATGTAACATTAAGGAGGGAATGGAGCGTCATTAGAGCATTGAAGCCTGTCTGGCACGTTCCTGATTGACTGAGCATCACTTCCCACTGACCAGAGCATCAACCCTGGGCGCCCGCGCTGCTGACAAGTCTGGATTACTCCCCACACGGCTGATTCCAGACATTCCGCCGTCTCCACCCATATTCACATCGAAATTCCAGTATCTTTAATAATGGAAAACACCGTGGCCATTGTGTAGATTACATGCCATTTTACACACCATTAGGCTAGCTTTGTTTTAATTAAAGCGGCCCCTGTTCCTCTCCAGTGCTTGATACAGATTGTAATTTCCCTCCTGTCCCAAGGAGAGGCAGTAATCCCAAGGCTGCATTCATCAGCTGCTATTGCCTCTTTAACTGTTGACAAGCACTCATTAATAGACAGACGTACAGTGTTTAAAGAGAGACGCCCACAACGACAACCTTTGTTTTCAAAAACCAAGAATAGATGAGAAAGCAAGTTGACAAGTGATAGTTGGAAATGGAAAAAACATGCACGTTCTCTACTAGAACCTCTGCTTTGGTGTTTGGTACAAGGAAACACTAATTAATACGATACAGTATTCACACATTGTCGGAATTAAATGATATAAATGTGTTGTTCATAGGCTGCTGTGTAAAACCAGGGACCATCACAGTTGTGCAGGTCTGAAGGTTGAATGTCCAGTGACTGAAAAAACATAACACAATGTGAAGACTCCAATCACATCCAACACAATCAGAGGTTTTCAAATTTGTGTGTTTGTCTATCATTAGATTTTTCAAACCATTTCATGTCCAACTCCTCAAAACACCACATATTAGTCTTAACACCAGTGATTGTTGTAGCTTTTATACACTGTCTTATTGGAGCTGTATGAACAGAGCTGTAAACACTAGCAATTTAATTATTAGAAATTATACTAAAATCTGGGGTAAGAAAGTTAGAAAGCACTTAAATAGTAAAGATCATTCATATGGTTACAAGGGGTTGAAATGTTAAAAAGACGTTTAGTTTAGATATACAATAGTCATCCAACTACTGTTTTATTCACAAAGTAACATAATGAATCTGCAAGTCACAAAGTGCTCTTATTTTACCCTCATACCTCTGGAACCTCGCAGTGTTTTTCATCATTCAACCTATGGGGAAACACTAGCTAAACCTTGGGTGATAACTTCTCTCTGTTTTTCAAGGGGGTAGCAGGAGCAGTGGTTACACTAAAGTAAATTGATCGTTTACTTTTAGCAATCCACCAGTTTTAATAAAGGGAATTATTATTATTTGATGGTGGCCTTGGGATTCATAAAACAGAGGAACGGCACACAGCCACCAGCGGCAGGTGTTGTTGCACAGGCAGCAGATACAGCGTCTGTGTCAGCCACGCCTCGTAAGGCAAACAGATTTACCAGCCTATAACTACCTCTAGATCTGTTAAGCTGAGCAGGTGTGCGGCGACTTGACTGGGAAATTGTGTATCTGTCAGCAGCACCCTGGACAGCGCCGTGTGGCCCCGCCGTCTGAAACTCTTTGTTCCAGGGCCAGCGGGGGACACGGGAGTGGAAGCCTGGCCGGGCTGAGACAAGTGCCAGGGCCCGGGGAAGGGCCTGGGCAGATGGGTCAGCAGATGGACAAGGAGGTTGAGCCGCCCCTGATCTGCCCGATGGAAATCCCAGAGTCTGGCCACACCCAGAGAGGGAGAGGGAGGGAGACAGAAAGTGAAACACGGACACTGGTGACGGACAGTGAAACAGACGGTGACATACGGGAGCAGCCAATAGGAGCGGCTGACTGCGCTCTACTGTTGATAGTCTTACTTCATCCAGACACAACAGTCTTATTTACCTTTGAACCCCAACAGAGCAGACAACAGGGGCAAGAGGGTTTAGAGCTAATCTACGTCCTGCCACTTAATCCAACAGGGTTTTTGTTGTTGCCGGGCAGAAAACCAAAACGCACAAACTGAAAACAGAGGAGATAAATAAAGTGATGCTGTGTGATTTATACTCAATATGAAAAAGTGAATGGTTACATTACCTTCCCTCGTTGATGAGCTCAATGAAGGCCAGGCCGGCGTTCTTCTGAATAGAGTTCTGCCACTCCTGCAAAAGAGGAGTGTTTGTGATGTGTTTCCGACAGAAGCTCTGCATCTTATTTTGATGTATGGGCTGGAAATTGTTAATTAAAAAGCTCTGAATAAAACACTATATGATATTAGATGTTGGTTTTAGAAAACAAGCTCAGTTTGGCTACTTCAAGCCTCCGGACAAACCGAGGCAGCATAATACTAACAGAAAAGAGCACTTTCTCCAGCAGCAATGCAAAGTACAGAAACAAGTACAGAGCATGAATATCAAACTACCCTTTTTGATCCTCTGTGCAACCAGATCTTTCAGAAATGCATCACAGGAATCACATTTCAGCCACCAAATGTCATATTTTAACTGTAATTCAGATTACATTTTAATAGCGTGTAATCCAAGAAGGTAAAGAAAGCATTTAGTTTATAATATATCCTTTATTTAAAAAAAATGAAAGGTTGAAATCCTGCACCACATGTGTAACCATCATTTCTTCCTCTGCGAAAAGATCAGTGAGCACAGGAGAGATGTAATTGTGGGATGAAACTATATCCTCTCACTTAAATACAGCCATTTCCTCTGTCCCTTACAGTGACAGATTACTGAGCCGGCTCACCGGGCCCTGCAGAGTGCGCCTGGAAGGGATCCGAGCCGTGGGCCAGAGTGCCAGCACTTGCCGTCTCACAACATGCTCTGTAAATGATTAAAAAGCAGTTGGAGAGCGCGCCTTTCACTGTGGGAAATGCAGCTCTCCTGTATCCTCACCGAGGTACAAATGGAAGAGAAAACAGAGAAGGCCACAGTTCAAAAGAGGAGGGGGGAAATGAAAGGAATAGATTTCCAGGCCGATGTCTTTGTACGTGCAACGCGACGTTATCCACATATAAAAGAAACATCGAAATGTGACCATCCTATCACGTGAAATGAATACTACTGTTTTACCAGAAGAGAGGATATACAGGGATATGGCCTACTGTATAATCTGTAGTCATACACAACAATGCTGCTTGTTCTCTGTCCCTGTGATGGGCAAGATAAGCAGCTTTTGTTGTGTAAACTACCTGAATAACTGACATTGACATTATTATGTATGGGCATGTGTTTTTGTACGTAGTTGTCTTGCCTGACACATACCGGTTCATGCAAGAGTACACAGCCTGACCCTGCGATGCGTTGAGTCAGGGAGATGGTGCCGACAAACTGCCGAGCATCTGGTCTCCAAATGTTCCCCATGACCCCCTTCCACTGCTACAGGATCTGCCTGGAATAAGCTGTTCCTGATTTGGACAGGGATCATGTACAGCCAGTCTTCTGAGGCTCAACTTGCGACCGCGCTCACGTGACAAAAATAAATACGGAAATCAAGCCAGATGTACCACTCGGGCGATGCCAGGGAAATGGCAGCAGGTCGGCGGAGGTATAGCGTGAACTAGTCAAATTTGCTATCTTGTCTGGGGTATGCTTGTTGACAGCTGAGAAGGAACTTCAGAGGCTCTCTTTCTTTCTTTTTTTTTTTTAATACTGGAGAAAAGAGCTCCCAGAGGAGGCTGCCTTTGATTGCAGGGATTTTAAAAAGTCCTCTGCTGCCCATTTGAAGGGAATTAGGTCTGACGTGCGCCTCCTTCAAGAGATGTGATCCTTGATGTAAATGCAGACGGTGACCAAAGTGAAGCACGTCTGGCCTTTGGAAGTTTGTCTAGTTCCTTGTATATGAAAAGCTGAGATTTAATACTGGTAAAATGTGGCTGTTGGCGCTTTAGGGGCGACAGAGTGACACCACATTGTCCGGTTTTATTATTGTTATAAAAAATGTGTTATTAAAAATACGGCAAGCGTTGGCATTTTATTTATTTTTATTTTGTAGACTGGACAAATTTACGTTTAATAGTCATTCCTTCTACATTAAAGGTTTAGTTTCCTCACATGCCTGAGAAGAATAACTTCCTCTCTAACCCTGTGTTCTGCTGTTGAACTGTTTGTATACTTTTCTGTAAACAAACAGCTGCTGCTGCTGAAAACTTTTAATGAGAGGAATGAAACTGAAGAACATAGTAAATCTGTGCGGGGGAATTCTTTGACGCAAGATACAACACGGGGAAACGTTGGACAGTGATGGATGATACTGTAGTTTCACACGGGACAATGGCACCAGTCCTCCATCTATCTTTGAAAAAACCCACCACCTTTCCGTGGACCTCAAATCCCCAGAAGTCCCATCACCGAGCGAAACAGCCCGCTGGCCTTGAGAAGGTTCAGTCTCCTCCCACTTTCATCTCGGTGAAATTCAGCAGGCCACTAAGTATTTGTGGTGTTTCAATCCAACCTGTCACTGCGCGGGGGCCTTGGCTTTTATCTGCTGTGCTTTTCTCTGCACATCTGGAGGCCTTCCATCACTAAAGCTCTGTGGCTCCACTCGAGACCCCCGCCCTGTATGTTTAAGCTGTTACAAGAAACAGAGCTGCTTGACCTTTTCATTCAGCTGCCAGAGATGAGGAGAGACACACAGTGTCTGCGGCCGCGGCCAGCCGCACAATGATTGCTGTGATTAGTATGCATAAATAAGGAAAGGCAGATCATTAGCACTAATTTATTCATAAAACTGACAGGTCACAAAACAGAAGGGGACCAAAGGTCAGCTAAATGCCCTCCTGGCTGTCTCAAAACATTAATGTTGAAATATGGGAGGGATGTGTTGAAGTTGGCACTTTGTAGTGATGTCAGCCAAAGATCACACTGCATCCGAGAGGAGTCGCTGCTCTTTTTGAAAGCACTTCAGATACCGTGTGTGATACCGAAGATTGTATTAGTTACTATAAAGCAGCATAGTTATAATTAAAAATAAATAGATTAGTTCATTATAAAACTGATCTATGAAAATAAAAGAAGAGAAATAATGTGGAAGTCGCCGATTATCAACGATCTATCAGTACAGAATGGGTTTTAAATCATATCAGGTGACAACATAACTGGATAATAACCAATGGTGCAGTGTAAGAATACAGAGCAATGGCTCATCGCTGTTTAAAAGGTTGTAGAAGGACATCAAGCTATATGCTGCAGTTTCAACTTCCCACTGACTGATCGATATCTCAGCCTGGGTTTCATCCCCAGAGTCCCTAATGGCAGGAACCTCTGGAGCCGCAGTAATGCTATCTGTTTAAAAGGGGGGGGGGGGGGGGGGGGGGGCTCAAACCCTTAACAGCACGCTGACGCTCTCGTCTGCAATAAATCCTAGATCTGGAAAAGAGCAACTTCCCACAGATACTCCACAGACAGAAAAGCAGCACGAAAGGGAGTCCGTCAAAAAACCTTGAAAAGCTCAACTATAACTCAGCGCTGGCTTCCCCCATTTATGTGCATTTCTTTGGAGGAGAGCCACTGAATAATGGCCTCCATATAACAGAGGCTGAGCTCCCTGCTGAAGTGGGCTTCGGATTGCGGATACTGCGGAGCGCACATAGTGGCAGTTCCACCTCCTCAAGGCTGTGGCTCTGCCGTCTGGATCCACAGAGAGGCACCAAGTAATGGCTTCCTTATGGGCTCCCAATGCAAGACTGATGGGCTGACAGAAGGTATGTTAAATATCTTCTCTTCTAACTGCTACATCAGGGCTTTGACCTTCTCTAAAACAAGGGCTTAACAAGAGATTCAGGGGGTCAGCTCCGAGGTGATCAGTCACTAGCAGCGCGGCGCGAGGTGGGGCTCGTTCGCTCAAAGGAGGGCTGGGAATTAAAGCTCTGGGGTGTAGTGAGAAAGTTGCCGGATTCTCAGAGAGACTTTGGAGCCTGCGTGTCGTCACTGGTTTGGACGATTGGCTTAAGGAACATTTTCCAGGAAGGATTCACTGATAAGAGAAGCTCCGGCAGAGTTTAAAACAACTTTTGCTATATGTCATAAGCATATGCCCTTTAAGAATTTAACCAGTGATTAACCCTAGATTCATGCGTGCACTAAAAGTCTGCAGTTGTGACAGGAATAAAGACAGAATCCATTTTCTGTGAGTTTAAAATACGATTTGAAAGAGTTACGGCTGCACGGCATGGGGCTATTGGCACAGCAATTTCCCATTTGTGATTGTGCAATGTGTTAGTTTATATTCAGAAAGAGATGAAAGCAGATCACTGCACGCTGACAGAAAGGATGTTATTAGGAGGAGCGTGGCAGAGAAAGAGATGAAGACAGGGGCGAGAGAAAGGAGACAAAGAGAATCTGAGAGAGAGAGAGGATTGTGATGAGAAGGAGAAAGAGAGAGAGAGAAAAAAGAAAAGCTCACCTGAGAACAAAGCAGCATCACAAGCTCCACCACTGAGGTGCTCGACTTCATGCACACGAGACCTGTGGCGGCAAAGCAGATGAACTGATATCAACCATACAGGTCAGGGGGTAAAAGTATCTGGAGGTGGACTCTCACATTTATGATATGGTTTTAATAATAAATACAGTCATACAGTATAGCATTTAGCATTAAAATACATTTTAGAAACGGCCCCTTAAATTATGCTCCCAATTTGTGTGTTGTCAAAAAAAAGGCATTTGCATCTGCACAGAGTAGAGGTGTGTGCGGAACAGATGTATTAATGTAAAAAGTGAACACCCCCTCCCCACACACACTCACACACACACACCTATCTTCACACATGCAGTCAAGCACAAAGTGAGCACACACATTCACAGCTTCCTCCCTCATCCGTGGATGCTGGGCCGCAGACAGCTCTCTCTAATGAAACAAGGGCAGGTGTGAAAAGTTCATTTGCCGAGACAATGGCTACAACTGCTCCCGCATTCTGCACCTCCAGCTCCTCCTGCTGCACTTGGGCGAGAACAATTAAGGTGCAGTCATTAGTAAAGAGGAGAGAAAGCAACTCTGCAGGACTCATTATGGGAGGGAGGGAGGAGAAGTCGATGGCACGCGGCTGCGACTGTCTCAGGTATGACACCGTGTCAATCAGAGGAGAGAGAGGAACAAATTATTCACACAGGATTTATGCAACATATATTTAGAAAAATATGTTTCACACTGAATAAAAAAACATCTACAATATTAGATATGTATTATTCATAAAACATTATAAGCAGGGAAATATGTTACTTTACTCAGATGGATTTAGTGAAAATCTTGAATGGCATTGGTATGACACTAATGTTAAATATAATTACATTTTTTTATTTAATGACCACAACAATATAAGCATTGTACTGTTAATTCATATTTTATTTGTTTAGATATTGTTTAGATATGTGATATATGTTTATAATAATAATAATAATAATAATAATACATTTTATTTGGATTTATTTATTTATGTTCTCTTTTTCTCATGAAATCTGTTCAGCAGTTTTTGTGTAGAAACAGCAAATAAATAAACGAGCAGGGGCGTGATCACTTCTTTAGCAGAGGTAATAAATAGAATTATAGTGTTTGTGAACTGTGATGGGTTAAGAATCTCAAACTTTTTAGAAATGCATGGAAAGTTGACTCAGGCTCTTATGGCCGAAACACTTGGGCCTTCAGGGTCAACTAGGCAACAGAATATAAAATATTGAGGGAACTAGAAGGATCTTGTGCTCATTACTTTTTTACCCATTACCCATCTCCATTCATTACCCATCTTCATGCAGTCTGTCAGAGGAAGTGTATTGTAAACGCTCTGTGCACAAGAGAAGGGCCACATCCTCTCCGAGTGCCGCGGCTGACCCCTTCTTATAGCAGTGACACGCTGAGCCATAAGTCAGTCGAGTGCGACACAGGAGTCAGGTGGCCAACTGACCCTGGCCTTGTGCTGGTAGACAAACTAAATGCATTCTATTTAAACATGCCCTGCCAGCCCCTTCCTGTAAACAGGGCCGGGTTAAGGCACGGGTGAATGTGGCATTGTGGGGTGATGTGTCGGCAAGCTGGGCCACTCAGGGGCCAGCAAGAAGCAGGCGGCAGGCATCACAACAGCGGCAGTGTTCACACACAGGCCTTACCCACCAACTCCAAGTGTAAAGCTCAGGACGCACTCAACATAATTGCTGCAGTGACCACATGTCTGCAGGGGGGTGGAGGAAAATGGTGAGGCAAAGGGGCACGTAGGGCACGGGAGGGCTCGACCCCGGGCAATCTAAGGAGTGATGGATGGCTGGTAATTACTCCTAAATGGAGTGCCTTTGCACTACAGCACAGTATTTCAACTGTGAGCCTGGGAGGGCCGGGGAAAAAAGAGGAGAAAGAGAGGGAGAAACGGCCAAAGTAGTTTTTTGGACAAACACGCTGCAACTGGGACAATCCGTAGTGGATCAACAGAGCTAGAGATTTAACGTGCATTTGGTAAATCTGGGCACTGGTTTTGGTTTGATCTGTGTCAGGAGGCCCTTTTTCACAGACCCAGACAGGGTTAAACTGGTGAGGAGTGCCGAGGCCCGAGCTGTCTATCTGCAGCCCTGTTTGTGGGGTTACACTCTCCGCTCGGCTCGGGTTTGTCAACTCAGTCATTCCGCTGACAGACTTTGAGTGAAAGGGTAACAGACATATTCGCACTTGTCACGGCTACGCTACCTGATTTTTCTGAGCTTGTGCAAGTAGCATCAGCCACATGTGCACAGCACGTCTATTTACATACGAACACGCATGGTGTACGCATGATGGGAGGAGGAGGAATAAACTGTTTGTGTAATTTTCGCTGGAATGGAAAATATTCCTCAAATGGCCTGTAATGGCTCTAGAGAATTGAAATTACAATTTGACCAATTGATTTTGACTTTGTTTATAGTAAATAAATAAGATCCTGCTTGTGAATGAGACTGGTCAAGCTGAGCTTAAATTAAATACCAGTGATCAAATGTTCCTGAAGTTTGGGAATCAGCAGCTTATTAATAATATAAGCAAGCTTAGCAAAACTAAAACAAATTTTTTATATGATAATAAAATACTAGAAATTAGTTTCAGGAAAAGGCCCATGTTGTGTAAGGGGACTCTAATAAAGTCCCACAAAGTTATTATCTCAGTTTGCTGTCAGTCTGTGACCATCTGAAACTCATATCAGTCTAGTTTAACGTTAAAAGGGAGATATTTGAATTTATCTTTGTGCAAACTGCAAGTAGTGAGACTGTAAGGCCACATATATTCTTCACTGTGCACACACAAAAAACCTACACACACACACACATACACACACAGGCTGCGGTGGCACTATGTTCTTGTGAATATGAGCCAACACAAGCCTGAGTAAGAGAGTGGCAGTGCCCACACATGCAGGCCGAGTCCCTGAGGTTGGGAACAAGTAGACCTGTGAGTGGCTGCCAACCGGAGGCCAGAGGACGGCACTGAGAGCCTCCACACGGCCGCCGGTAAATAGGACTAGAGCCCAGAGTGGTGCAGAGGCAGCAGCAGAGGGATCACACACTACTGCAAACACAGAGCTCAGCCAAGCCAGAAACACCAGAACTTAAATATATACAAAGTGGCTGATGTAATGCAATTTTATAATGAAAATGTTCAAGGTATTATGGTGAAGACATTAATCCTGAAGGATGTGAGATTGTAACAGAAAGTATCAGGTCGTTCATGATTCCAGGGTTTAATCACAGAGTTTCTATAAGCATCTGTAATTCACTTTACTTTCCATGTGAGCGGTTTTGGATCGAACTCTGCAGAAAAGTCAAATTCTTTATGGCAGAAAAACAGAAAAAGGTTCATTGTTCTTCCAATATAAACACAGCTTAAGTTTTCAGATTTTCCTACAATGGCACCCAGTCATGTTGGAAATGTGATCTCAGTTTTGAGAAATATGAACAGTGAAAATAACACCCGCAGCTGAAACCTCAAATTGTGGAGCACTAACGTTTAAAAATTCTAAGTCCAGAATTTAAAAAATATGTATTTTATTTTTTATATGATTCATGCAAAAGACAAAATATGCAACAAGATGAATGAAGGGGGGAGAGACCCCAAGCTTGAGTGAAAAGTTGTGACTCTCCTGTCAACACCGACCACTGCTGTGTATGCATCTATCAACGAGGCAGCCAGGAGCGTACAGACAACAATAGGGTGACGGCTCTGAGAATAAACCCTGAACAACATCTATACCTTCGATCAGCAGCTCTTGACCATGGCTGCCCAGCAGGGTGCGTGATAGGAAAGGTGCAAAGTCGACAAAGATCTCCCTCAGCAGGGGCGCCACCTTCTCCAGGGCCCGCTCCAGCTTTGTAGTGATGCTGTCAAGAGAACACATCAGGATAGAAGGTGGGTAAGGTGGCTCTTCCATGAATGGTGAGGCATGAAATAACCAGTGAGACTCCCACGGTTAACCCAGTGCACACAGCAGTTAGTGTTAGTTAGTGTGTGTTCCAGGGTGTCGGAGAGGAACCAACACATTTGAGTGGATGCAAACCGAACCAGATACGGTTGTTATCGCTGGACAAGAGTTCTCGTTGTAACACTTTTTTGTTTGTTTTATTTCAAAAGAGGATTTCCCAGCAGTTGTTTGCATTCTTTCTGCAGACATGTAACCAGATAGGGGTTCACGGTTGTTCAACTGTGCGGAGGGGAAGTTCCTTATCTACACCCTCGCTACACGCTGTTGTCTGACACTATCTAAGCACCTCAGAGAAACAGTGAACCGGAGTCATGCAGCTCAGCGTGTGTGCGTGCAGAGATATGAGTCGAGCCGCAACATACAGTATCTCCGCTGTTCTCCGGCGTGTACGCCCACAGATGTAAGACAACATGAGGGGAGCTGAAGGGTGAATTCCCAGCAAAGATGGACAGAAAGCAGCAGGCCGGAGAAAAACAGAGCGCGGGGAGGATTTGTATTAGTGTGCGGTGGAATTTGCCTTCCAGCACCCGGGGAAAAACACAGCAGAGAGATGACAGAGTCGTATAAAACCCAGGGTGCAGGTGGTCCATGTGGCTAACAGAAATGTCCCAGCCTCAGACACTGGTCTGCACCTCCGGAGGCTGCGTGCAATCCTGTCAGGGAGCTAAAGGGGCCGGAGCTCGGGAGGTGCAAGTCCCTGGCGTAGTGGACACTCTGTAGTCCACTTCAAATAAGACACTGAAATAGAGAGAAAAATAAAACCAGAGGCAGCACTTTCTTCTTCACGTTGTTTTGTGACCTCCGCGTCGGGCTAATGAACTCATTATAAAATAATGTATTAGTTCAACTCTCTGGCTCAGATATTGTTTTTTTTTCCTCATCTAAAATGTGAGTTTGCCGTGAGCCGGGTTCTGCAGCGAGAGAGAACATCATCGACCTCACCGCTACGCTAAGTGATGTCAGTTACTGCTGCCATGGCAACTGAGTCTCTGTTCTTCCAGCAGAACATGCCGAGGCAGAGAGAAGGAGAGAAAGAAGAGGGAGATAGAGAGAGAGAGGCAGAGAGGGAGAGCGAGAGAGTCTGGAGAAGGACCTGGGCGTTCAGTAGACAGTGGACGAGCAAGACTAAGGACATCTGTCACAAACTGTTAGGGCGAGCGAGAGAGAGACGAGTCAAGGTCACAAGAAGACTTACACAAATACACAACTGCACACGCAAAAAAATGTCAAACTTTGACAAAACGTTTAACAAAAAACATGTAATCTGTGGAATTATGCTTTGACATTTTTTGCAGAGAAAAAGAAAAAGTCTAATTTGATCAAATCCAATGACCCATAGTTTGATAATGGTGGGCAGCAGACTTTTGAACAATTATTATCATTCAATCAATGAAATCAAAGACAAATAAGAGTCATTTTAAACATGAGCTCAAACAAAATAAATGAATTAGTTAATTTAAGGAAATAAAGTAGTATAGGTGAATAGAGAGGACGCTGTTGTACCTCATGTTCTCGACTGTGTCTTCAGGCATCGGGGCCACCGGCTGCACGGCAGGCAGATTTTTGCTGGTGGCTCCATTTACAAAACTGGAGGAGGATGAGGACGAGGTAGGGGGGGCAGCCTCGGTGGCTCCTGCAGAGAAGACCAGCAGAGACACGCAACATTAGTGCAGCACACAAAAATATATAACGTTTGTTTTTATGAATTCTTAACCATTTTACTGTAACGGTGAGGATTGACTTTAAGGTAAAAAAACACCATTAAAGTAATTCATATTTCAAGTGTTTTGATATTTAGTTGTTAGAGTTCAATGATGAAGCTTAAGAAAATCTTTGAAATGGGTTTCAGGTTTCAATGTGATTTCAGGCAGAGACTTTTCGTTGCACACAGACTAAAATAAAAGAAACAGAATGGGAGATTTATAAAAATCCAAAACAAAACAATGGCTCCCGACATTCTTCAGCAGTCAGCGCAAAATTCAACCAAGTCAAACAAATGGAAAAAGTGGCAACGTTGTCAAATCCTGCAACAAATCTTAAATTAGATCCAAGTGCACCGAGCTGGGTGTTGAAACCAGAAGAGGAAAAAAAAACTATTCAAATGACAGAGATGAAGAATTCAGTGAGATTTGAAAACATCTTCCACATTGAATTTGTTAGTTACGTTTTTTTTTGGAATTAAAGCAAACCTTTGGGTTATGTCCAAGAATAAAATCATTATCAGAGTCCTTGTTAGAAAGTGGGATCAGGGGGAGGGCCCGTGGCTTTAGCTGAACACATACTTTTAACTTGGATACTTTTCTCACGCTGCTAAGAGGAGGTTTGATAAGGCGACAGAGCACATTTAAAACGTGTTGGAGCTCCTGGTGGTTCTTGGTGCTAAGTGGGTCCCCTTCAAAAACCCTGGACAGGAGAGCTGAGGCGGAACCATGAGCAGTGGAGCCCCAGGAGAAGGCGAGTGACCGCAGGGGAAGGAGAGGCCGGGGATCGAGAGAGGAACACACAGGAGAGCCATGTGTACAAATTATTTTTTACTCTTGAAAATACTTTAATTGTATAAATCAGAGAGATTAAAATTGAGATTATTATCGGTTTGCACCATGAGGAACCAAATGGTTTTGAGGCGTTGAGCTGATGCAGAGACTGAAAGGAAGATAGAGAGCGCCATCTGGTGGTGATAATAAGCCCCTGCACAGGCATACCGCCTCACATGATTCAGACAGAAATTCATTTTTAGTCTTGTAACAGCATCTTGTAGAAAAAATAAATCAAGCTCTCTGAAATCTATTCTTTCTTTATTTAACCACGTTACCTGAGCTGACCCTGGTGTGTTTGCCCGTGTGAATAAATAAAGTCTACTCGAAGTTAACTTGTGCCTGACCTACCCGTGGTGTTGATCATGCTTTTTGGGGTCACGGTGGCAGAGGCAAAGATGTTGGGGGTGCTGCCAGCTGTCAGGCCGGCAGAGGTGCTGCTGCTGCTCCCCACTGTGTTAACTGCCAGGCTGCCAGGGCACGTCTTCTTCACTGGCACCATCACACTCCTGCAGGACACACACACACACACACACGCACACACACGCGCACACACACACAAACAGTATGAACACACAAAAAAAAGGAACAGTAAGAGTATTAAAAACATAAATTATACAGTTTTAGACGAAATGCATTTAAATGCAAAAGATTAGAGGGGAGATTGTGTATTTATGACATCTGTTTAACAAATGCAATATTACACAACGCCACACTAAATCCCCAACAGCTCCAGGAGGCGATCGCAGCTGCAGATGGTAACTGAAGACTGAAACTGTGATATTGTCATAGCATTATTCATACACCCGTGGCTTTGATCTAACAGTATTACAAGGACTCCCGGGCTTGTGGGTGAAAGGCACTTTTCCAGTTTTGTAGGAAGGTCATAGTTCAGGCCACTGGGGAGCCAAACCAGCCCGAGACCAGGGGTTATGATCAAATTCGCCTTATAGAAGACGAGCTGCGGGACAGAAGATGTCAAAATAAAACCAGACTTTCAGGCATTTCCTTGACTTTAGATTCAAACAGTAACTTTCTAATCCTCTTATCGGAAATACCCCCAGACCACAGCGGATAAAATACAATTTGTGCACATGTTTTAGAGCAAAAGAAGAATAGCAATGATCTTGATGAGAATCCCCAGGACATCCTGACCTGCAACTCCATCATTCAGCGTGTAGCACGTGCAATGCAATCACATGCGAGAGGCTGAGATAAATAAACCTGAGGGCAAGAGGCCGACCAGGCAGCTACTGCACTTTCCCTGAAATCTGCTCTTGTCACCAGAGGCCCCCGTGCTGCCCTCTGCACTGTATTCGGAGAAGCTGGAAACATCCTCAAAGCTAACGACAGGCTCTCCCAGAGGAACTTGGCAGTTGTTACCGACGCACATTTGCATCGCTACCAGCTGTGTTCAAACTGACAGAACTACACCTCGTTGCCTTTGATATTGAAGACCTTTCTCTCTGGCATTTGCACGGCACAGACACACAGAGCGGTATTTGTGTGAAAGGAAGTACACAGGGAGAGTGTAGGTATATTTGGACGGCACTCTGCAATGTTTTTGTATTGGGTTCCTAGATAAAACTCCCTTTTCTCCCCGAGAGACTCTCTGTCGTGGATATACAAGATCTGGCACCAAACAGCTGAAAGGTCAGAATCTTGCATGAATACTTAAACATCAAGTCAAGAAGGAACATAGAACATCACAGTTGTTCCCCTTTTATTTGTAGAAGCCACTGTACAAGCATCACATGAGGCGGTAGGAGAAGGCTCATGAAAGAAACATGTAAAAGGAAAAAAGCTTGAGCCGGCTTAAGATGAAAGTAACACTTGTGACCTCGTGTAACAGCACAGGAAAGCACAAACACGCCAGACCTCCGCTCACATGCAATCTGATTGACCGAGGGTTAAAGATGATGCAGTGAACTTGACCCTGCGAGAGCTGCCTGACAGCAAAGAGAAGGGGAGCTTGTCCTTATCAGGCCTGCAGTTGGCCTTTGGGTTTGCGAGGGTGCCAGATAATGTCTCCTCCAATCCCCTGCAGTTACTCCGGGTGACACGGGCCAGGCCTTGGCTCTGTCACGAGCTAAGCCCGCTGTCGTCTGAACCAAATCCCCACAAATCCTTCCTCAACAAAACACAGACTTATACTGTTTTATGTTGCTCTTATATATCCACATACGCAATGTCAAACACGCTGCACACCATGGGAAACAACCCCTAACTCGGACTGGATATACTTCAGGCTTCAGGGGGATTCATCTCACATCCCTGTTTACTGTACAACTCGTTTCCCATGAAAAGAATTATCAACGCTTCAGCATTTTAAAAGATGAAACTGCTCTTGTTTCTCTCTATGGATAAAACACACAAACTGTAGATGATAACACACATTAAGAGACACACGCTGCTGCCTGGTTAACAAGCGCCGCACAGGCACGCAATACAAAACAAAGCAGTAAAATAAAATATCTGGGATTTAGCGTAACAAAATCCACTCCATAACACAAAGGAGCATAAGCACGAGTCGGAGGGGAAACTTGAAAACTCGCTGAAATATTAATCTCTCCCGAGACAAAGCTGTGCTCTGAAGAACACTGATGACAAGTATCATTTATTTAGCGGATCTGTGTGCCGCTCCCTCCTCTGTGAGATCTCATCCACAGATATCGGGACATCACTCGGGTTTTTTGTGATTGCGAGGGAACTGGGCGTGGATTTAAAATCTTTGCTTTCAAAACCCCACCCCCCCAGTTGAAGCTCGGCCGTTCCTCAACGTTACACCGGATCTACAGGATGTTGATAAAACACGAGTGTCTCGTCGTGAATTATTCATAAGCCGAGTCCTCATGAATCATGTATAGATTATCTAGAGCATATTTTATTAATAGGATTGTCTTAATTGAGTTGCAGAGAATAAAGCAAAGGATTAATCTTGGGTTGAATATTAATGGGGTTCCGCGGCTGTGGGAGATGACTGCACCGTAAAGAATAACCAAAGAAATGTTTCCTTTATGAATCCAACAGATGGGATCTGATCTAAAAGGGGGTTTAAATTCAGGAATCTGAGGATAGACTCGGAGGAAACGTGTTTACATTCCGCTTGCAAATTCAATTAAACCAATTATTGTTGCCTTCATCATGGGACAAAATAAAATATGTTATATTTCAGTTCATTTGGATACTTTTTGGGAAAGAGAGGGGGAAAGGGAGGAAGTTAAGGATTACTGAAGTATTTATGTACTTTACTCCAAACTGGCTGAACGGAAATCTGGATGTTGAGCATTTTAAACTCCCTCCTGTATGAGGTTCCCTGTTGGAGGGGCCTCTGCCCCCGTGCACTCCACTTTAAGCCATTTTTCACCCCCTTTTTCTTTTTTGATGTTGTCACTCCCAATCTATTGCCGTCCTGACAGACAAATGAAAGGCCCGTCCATGGCTGGCAGCTCATTTCACTGGCAGGTGGCAAACAATTAGACACAGCAAATAGAGGCTGGGGTGGTGTGGTGGGGGGGAGGGACATGAAGAGCACGAGACAAAGTTGTATATGTGGTCAGGAGGGTTTGTGTGAAAGCATTTCAAAAAATAATACACTTGGCCGTGGCGACTCATTTCAGGATGCCAGTTCCCATTACGGGTGTGAGCGGTGAGGGTGACAGGGCCGTCCGTGGTGTGGCGTGAGGCCGCTTCTGTTTAATCTGTCATCAACACCCTGGAGACCCCCACCCTCTCAGCTGTCCCCTCTCCACAAACTCCTCCATCTTCTACCCTATTCATCAGGCTCGGCTCAGACCAGCTCGGCAGCGTGCATGCATTAAAAAGGAAAGGAAGCCCCATTGTTCCTCCTGACTCACTGTGTCCCCTGCCTTCTCTCTGCAGCCCGGCTGTGACTACACACACACACACATAACACACACACACACACACACACACACACACACACAAACACACACAAAAACTCCAGCACATCAGCAGCGTCCAGAGGCCAGGAGGAGTTTTTCTTCATTGCAACTCAAATTACTCTCTACTCTGATGATTTTGAACATCTTCCATAGGAGATGGAGATCGGGAGGTTACATGTTTGTAAACTCTAAAATCCAGACAGATTACCGTGTGGTTTTATCTAATCCAGGAATGTAAATAAACCGCAGCAGGGCCACGGTGCTTCACAGGCTTTTTTCAAACACAGGAATTCTTGGCCATGAGGGATGAGTCCAATACAAGTGGTCTGAGATGAATAATGAGTTACGTGCAACTTAGAAAAGCCATTAGTGGTGTACTGGATATCTAACATAAACCCAAAGGATTAACATTAGTATTCTGTGCTATTCCCATCCCCATGAGACACACACACGCACGTCTGTTGATAGTTGTGAGGACACTCATTGACATAATGCATTCCCTAGCCCCTTACCCTGACCTTAACCCTTAGTCTAACCTCAACTTAATCCCATTCTAACCCTGACCCTAAAACCAAGTCTTAACCCTAAAAACTGCCCATTGAATTTGTGAGGAGGAGCCATAATGTCCTCACAATGATGGTAATGAACCAACATTTGACCCCATAACTATAGATAGACATGCACACACACACACAGAATTGTTTGATATCTATCTCAGACAGTGATACATTCAAAAATCTTACATTGTTTAATGTTAATCTTGTTTTATATCATCAGGGTTTGTTTCTAGCTTTTACAAAGTTTAATTTCCATTTAAAGAAAGAAATACAAAAGTTAAGGTCAGTTAAAGGACGACCACGTGCAAGTTTCTTCTTCTTCTTCTTCTTGTAACTTAGTTCTAGACCCTAAGGTTGTTTTTGAACAGTAGACGATTGATTTGATAAACTTATGAGCTCTACAGTTCATCATAGTCAGTGTCAGGGTTTAATTTCCAGCAATAATATTAGGACTTTTTTTCTACTGAAATAATGAGCCTAAATGTTCACTGTGAAGGAAAGTGTGTAAATTATCCTAAATACTACAATACTGTGTTCATGATCTGAAGTAAATGGGACTGAAATGTTGAAAACCTGTGGTACAGTTCTTTATAGAAATCATTTTCACCTGTCAAAGGAGTGAAACTGCATGGGCAGCATGGCCTGGGCCTGGGCAGCAGGGTCTGGGTAGGACACCGGCTCCAGCCCAGTCTCCAGTCCCTCCACTGGAGCCGCCACCAGGCTCTTCAGGATGTCCTTGACACTGATGCCCTTGTTGGGCTGGCTAATGCTGCTGATGGAGGAGGGCGGTTTCTGCAGCTCCACGGTGGGTGACTCAGACAGACTCTCCCTGGACTTCTTCACCTCAGAGTACAACGTGGATATCTGCTCGCCACCAGCGTCCGGACCTCCGGCGCCGGGATCTGGGTCAGACCCGTTAAGGATGCTGGCGACGTGATCCTCTCCGATCCCAGAGTCCGTGCGGGGGAGAGAGCTGCTCTCCATGTGGAGGTTCTCTGATGGTCCGAGATGATCATTACTGCTGCTGAATGCTAGGGGTGTTTCTGTAGAACACACACACACACAAAGGAAACAGACAGTGTCGTCAGCTATGTACAATAATACAATAGTTATGACAAAATAATAACTGTCAAATTTGATTAAAACCTTTATACATTATATTCTTAACAATGTTATCATCAATTGTGCTTGATTTTCTTGGATAAATACAGTAGTACCATAAATACTAATGTTTCTGTCACTCACTATGTTTTTTGGTCAACATATTCCATATATTTATTATAGTCTTGCGACAACGGCGACTAATACTGAGTTCTAGAGTAAGTTATATGTTCCTCATCAAAGAATAAATGGAGCGTAGATGGTCGTGTGCCAGCCCAGATTCTTGGATCTCTCTCCAGAAGCTCTGATGATCTGCTGAGATCATCTACATTCTTCTTCTGTGCTAATAAAACATGAATCCTCTTTATTCAGTGTACTCCTGCCTAAAGCCCAAGGAGACACGTGTATTGTCGGATAGCTGCTCTATTATTCTGTTTAATAATATACTGTACTTTCCTTTATAAACAAGATGTTGAGTGTGAAGGTTCCTCAAAAATACATCTGGTCTCTTCCCCACAATGAAAACATTGAAGAGACGAACTTGACCCGATGACACGTTCGTGGATCCTGCCATCAGCCGCTGCAGGTGACCCTCAGGTTTGATTGTTGGCTCATTCGGATCCAGCGGTTACCTTGACGCGAGGCCGGAGTCATATTCATATTCATCACGTGCCCCCTAACGAGGTCAGCAGGGCCTGATTCAGCCGGTGAGTCCTCTGGCTTCCTGGTCCATCAGACAATCGTCTGCCACATGCCGTCTGGAAAATTCCCCCATTTTCTGGTGAAATTTATGAAGGCGGCAGTGTGCCTCTCTCCTCCCAGCAACCTCTATGATCCCATTCTCCTCTGGTGGATTGCTTGCCTAATGGGCACTGACAGATACGGCTGAAAATAGCAAGCCTGGCTCCACTGCCCCAAAAACCCAGTGTAGCTAGCTAGCATGCCGCTTTTCCATCTTATCTCCTCTTTCTTCATTTGCCGTGTTCCTACATCTTTAATCTCATATATCATATTTTCTCTGGCCTCCCTTCTCTTTCTCTTGTTTCCTTTATTCACTTCACATTTCATCTGCATGAAAGATGATAAAGTATATTCGCCCGAGCGTCTCCTAAAAGCAGCAGACGTTGTGTTAAACCTTTGTAAGCAGCCGCTGATTTCCTTTCATGTGACTTAATGTATGATTTATGACTCGAGGCGTACACTACCTTTTATTTCAGTTGGACTGAAGATGCTTGTGCAAGTTGGTAAAGAACCATCTCCAGCCCCAGTTTGATTCCACGTTTAATTCCACGCGGTGCAATTAGCGGGGCTCATGAATAAATCATAGGTGAGTGCAGACAGGGTATCCCTGCTATTTAACTGAATGAGCTCTTGGCTCAGGCTGGCAGCAGCGTACCAAAAGGACCAGGACACTTTACATTCATTCATATCAGCTGTAGCTCAGATTAGCGAGCGGGAGGGACGGGTGTAAAAAAGGCAGGGCACATCTGTCAACACCTGTGCTGGTGGGTGAGTTGATCTCCTGACGTATGCTGTGGCCTGAATGGCTGCTCATCCGGGCCGTCTCACGCTGGGGCTCCAGGATGTCGCGGTACTTGGAGACCATGAGGACAGAGATGAAGTACACCACAGCCAGAGCTAGGAACTGGGCTTGCTTACTGTCATCCTGTGGAGAAGAATCACAAAATGCTCATGTCACTCTCCATATGTAGAAGAGTTTTTTTTTATTCACATAATCAACGCTGCTGCTGCCTGAAGTGTTTCTCTCACTTCGAAAACACGTTCAAAGTAATGTTCTTTTTTCTCTAACACGTGTCTCATTATTGCTTTGAAATCTATCCATTCAAATTTGGAAAGCTTGTGTTAAACAGCAGCTCAGTCGACAGGGTTTCACCCGCTGATTGAGGGGTGTTACATCGCACACCTACGTGTCTGCCAAAAAAAGCAAATCCTATTTTTGTCCTCTCTATCTGCAGCCAGGTCTTTGTGACAGAACACATGCATGTCCTCCGAGGAAACCGCTTGCACATGCACAGACGCATGCCGGCACTCACCACATCACGGAACACCACAGCTCGCAGACGATTAATGTCTACATCCTGCAGAAGGCGATCGGGGTCCTTGATGGGAGACAGGTTACAAGGGACAATCTCTATGGCTGTCTAAAGCAGAGAGATAACACAATATGACATGCAACTCTTTATCACTCAGTTAAACACGTATTTACTTTTGTTTTCACCTAAGTTAGGGATTAAAAAAAGGACAAATGGAACTGAGAGGCAGATATCTGACACTTTAGGAATTAGATCAGGAACACTGAGTTCATAAGCCTGGGGCAAAGTGTTCCTCTGGTAAAATGTAATGTATTGACATAACTTTGAAGAGAAAGAACAGTTATGACGGTGCATCCTTACCTTGCTGGCAGTCCCAGCATTTAGCAGGATGTCCTGAGTCTTGTTGTTGTTGGGAATGTAAAACTTACTTCCCCTGTCTCTGTGTTTCTGCCTGCACTCCAGACAGTTCCTAACAGCCACGCAACACACTGCAGCCCCCCCACACAAGCACACACACACACACGCACACACACACACAGAATACAAATAGGCTCTCATCTCAGAGTTAGACGAACATTAACTGTTAATAACATGCATGACCCTCTATAAAACTAATCAGTTATCCATGATGACTATTTGTTCCAGGCTGCAGGGGCGGACACTGGGAGTAAAATCAGCAGCCAGACCGATTTCACGCTGAAGTCGGTGATGAGAAATTGCATGTTTGCAACGGGCACAACCGTGAAGTCTGACGGCTATTTGCTAACCCCCCCTCCCCCCCACACACACACACAACAACTTGATAGTCAACAAAATCCACAGAAAAGGACACAATCATGCACACAGACAAATAAACCCACAGTTCCTATGACTGATTCCTGCAACAAAGAACTGCACTAAAGCTACTAAATAGAAATGTACACTTAGTTCAATAAAATTCCCATTTTAAGAATTCCTGAATAAAGCAGTTTTCTGCTTTGCAGTTCATAAGGTACAGAGGAAGTGACACACACACACAATGGCAGAGAGGACCTCTCGCAGTCCTATGAGACAAACCGATGACAGACACAAAGGCTACCATTTGCAAAGGGTACCTGATTGCACTGCAAATTATTCACTCTGTTTGTTATGAATTCTAAAGTGATGATCCTGTTATTTTTCTACAGCCGGAAACGGCAGCACTCTCCAATTTAATATACAATTAGCAGAGGGCTCTCAAATTAATTAGCTCTGCTGATCAAACAGAGGCTTTACAGGGATTAGAGAAATGATTAGTGTGTGAAGAGAATGCTGTCATGGTGTTTTTGAGCTCATCAATTTCCCAGTGGGGCAAGAAAAATATGCATTTCACCGATGCTGAAATTGGTTCAATCCCCAAAGTGAACTCACTGACAATCGGTGGCAGGAAATATAGAGTCGTGCTCTCACCGAGTCTGAGGCACTGACGCATCAGGCCACCGGCAGACATGTTCTTCTCAGCCTCGATCTCACTGAAGTTGAGGGAACTGGAGAACACCAGCACGTCCACCATAACCATGAGACGGGACAGGAAGGTGATGGCGGTCTCCGAGGACATGCCCTGTGTCCCCTCGATGTTGTCCAACTCAGTCTTCCACAAGCATCAAAGAACATAGATAAACAAAAGGCACATGAGCAATGACTTCTCTTCCACAGTCGAACCTGCAGCTGTGACTAAAAACTCACAGAGAAATGCAGAAAAATACAGAAAGATTTAGAGAGAAACATTCAGTGGCAGCTGTGGAAGAGGGCAGCACCATTGGTCATTATAATTATATGAGGATGAGTTGGGTCTCATCTCAGAAATGTGTGTTTGATCAAAAGTTTGCTGCAGCTCAGTCCCACCAGGCGCTATTACATCAAATACATTTTAGGAGACAGTTTAACTCTGGTCTTGTTTGTATAAATACTGTATAAAGGTATAAGTTCAGAGGACTGAAAAAAGAACAACTACAAAAACAAGACCGAAGACAAATTGGCTGTGAATAAAATGTTAATTTAAGGGGGGAGAAATCAAAATAGCAAAAATACGTACCTTGGCACTCTTGAAAAGTGCAGACAAAATAAAGAAAAGAATATGATTAGAATCAACGTCAATTCAAGTCTACAAATTAAAAATAAATGACACACAAGGAAGTTAATTACAAAACAACAACAAAAATGCACCAAAGTGAGTCAGTTTGTATTCCAAAAGGGTGAAGCTGGGCAAATAAAGACCCAATTAAAAAAACATAAACTAGTCTTATTTCCCTCAGGTGCAGTGTTGAAATATATTGAACTACAACCATAGACTAAGCACTTATAGTAATCTGCCACTAGATGGCATTGTATCCCTTCAATGAAGACAGTAGAGTGCACTTACAGATGGAGAGGTGGCCGCTGAGAGAAGAGGCAGAATCCCTCCACAGGCAATAATGATGTTGTCAACCATTTGTGAGATGAGGTGGATGGTGTTGTGGACAAAAATTATGTTTTCATTACTATTAACAAAGTCCATGACAGATTTGGTGGAGTGGCTGAAAGAGAAGGTGGGAGGATGAAAAACAGAATTATTAAAAAGGCACGGGCTTTTCTCACCTCCCAAAAATAAAAGAGCAATTTACTTTGGCGTAAACAGAAAATGCATTTATAGAAAAATTGGTGTCAAAATGAAAAGATTGAGTAAATATCCACTTCACACACCTCCTCCAGACATGGACGTCGCTCTCCAGTGCAAACAACAGGTCGGTGAGCAGCCTCTGGTGCACGGCCGACCATTTGAACTCTGGGATACGGAACATCGTGGTTCGCGGGCCGGGGCTGAACTGACGCCGCTGCTCCTCCGTCATGGGCGTGCCCCTGAAGCCGAGGTCCACGTGGATGTCCCTCTCCATGTGGGGAGCGTGGCGGCCATGCAGACTCTGTGAGGAGACCAACACTCAATGACTGACGCTACTGTCACATAGACAATTTTGAGATGCTGTACGCAGACAAGTTGCTAACAGTACACATTAAATGAGACGAAAGATTAATTGCCAGATTTGAGTGAGTCCTCAGATGACCTCTTTGTGCCTTTGGGTAGTAAAAAATAGAAACATACAACAAGCTTCTTCTTCTTCCCCTTAGTTCGGTTTATTGGCCACCGTCAAGGTGCATTACCGCCGAATACAACAAGCTCCGTGCGACCTCTATACATAATGTGAATGAGTCAGCAAGGTGCTACAACAAAGCCTGGAAACGTAGTAGCAATCAATTGAACATTACAAATTACAAGGCAGGACGGTGATGTTTAAAAATAGATCATGTCTTCCGCTGGTTAACCCGTCCGGGCCAAAGAGCCTGACCTCTGAAGAGGAGGAGAAGGGGGGCATCGGACAAATCCCAGGTGATAGCTGCAGAATAATGCCTGGTCTATTTCTGCTCTCCGGTTGGCTCAGCTAACGATTCCAGCAACCCAGTTTCCAGAGTCTCTGAGGGATGTAGCCCGATGTGCACCAGGCCATCCTGTCCCCGTTATAAGCAGAGTTGGGGATTGAATGATCCCTGTGGGTCTGATAATACAGAACTCTTCACCACAGGCCAACACAATGACTCACAAAGGCAAATGGTCTCCCTCCTCGCTTTTCCACCCTTTGACCCTGACTGATGTGTTTCAGCATTCATGGGTAGATTTCCCTCTGGCAAAGAGCTGTCGGGTTCTTTGGAATGTGGTGGAGTCAGGGAATCGCTTCTATTTCTGCTACTGTTGTCTGAGTACTGTCTAGAATTTAATATTCTTGCATAACTCAATTTACATTTATGAACTAATTCTATCAAGCAATTTAGCTACAGACGAACCTGTGTGGTGGCTGTCGTCTGAATCTTCTTTATCTCCTTGTCTTTGCCGTCCTCTGATCGCTCTGTGTCAGAAGCGTTGCTTGTGGCGTCTGCTGTGCCGCTGGTCCTACCAGCCGAGGGCTCCCCGTCAGATACCACTGCAGCTGTTCCCTTCGTGACCTCCGGGCTTTTGGATGAAGCCTCCGTCTCAGTACCAGCCACCGAGCTGATGCCCTCCAAGGCTGCCTGCAGTTCAAACTCATCCTTCTCCAGGATAATAGGTAAGGAGCCGAGCTCAGAGCTGCCTGTCATGTGAGCTAGAAGGCCCGGTTCATCACTGGCGCTGGTGTGCACAGGAGGCCCCTGGCTGGGCAGGACCAGAGGCTCAGCTGGACTGAGATCAGGCAGGAGCTTGTCCTCCATGCTGCTTGTCACCTTGCCAAACAGGAAGTTGTTGTCATTAGCGATAATGTCCCTGTCATCAGCGAGTGTAATGAGAGGGGTTGCATTTCGGTCGTCCATGCCGCTCTTTGGCAACAGCACATTGTTGCCATTACTGCTGAGCTTTTCCACAGCAGCACAATAAACATTATCCAGCAGTGAATCCACCTCCAACAGTGAACCATTCTCAGATACTCCCAGAGTTTCCAACGACAAGTCCAAATCATCCAGTTTCACCTCAGTGGCTTCCACCTTTTCAGCCTTGATGTCCACCAGGAGGTCGTGAACTTCGACCCTGACCCCGCCGACCACACCCTCCATTCCGCTCAGACCCTCCTCCGGGCCCTTCCCTTCAGCCAGCAGGTTGTGCGAGTCTGCGTTCTCGAAGTCCGTCTCGCTCTCAGGTGTCCGGGAGTTATCGTCCATTTCTCTGATCTCTATTGCACCTTGAATGCCAGATGCCTGAGCAGAAAGACCAGAGATGGTGCTGACCAGCCCCTTTATGCCTTTCTTTATATTGTCCTCCTCCTGACGCTGGTATTCTTCATACATCTTGGCCAAGTACTCTTTATGTGCCTCATATGTTACCTGTAAAAAAAAATAATACAATGATGTTAGCCGCCTATTTGTGAAGCAAAAACCCGAGGGATCTTTTCAGAAGGAGCTCAACAGCCCAGATATAAACCTGGCTCCCTCGACAGCAGAGGTCTTTGTTTTGCAGTAAAGTACTCACCTTAGAATGGGCTATAGAGAGCGTGTCCACCCACACGCGCCATCCTCCCCACTCATACTTGATGGCATGGTAGAGGAGAATACGAAAGATGTTGTACACCATCTCGGTGATCTTCTGCTCGTCAGCTTTTTTGGGGTTGATGTAGCAGAGAGAAAACATCCAGTCCTGCCAAACCGAGCACTGGAGAAGACACCTGCAAAACACACACACACACATCACTTCAAAATCACCACAAATGAGCTGCAGGCATGACACCCAATCACTGAGCGGTGTAAGAAAACTCTGATCCTGTCATCTTTGGCAAGTTTAACATTCATAGTTAATGAAAGTGTAAAACAGGAATGTGTTTTTTGATTTTTTAATCTACTGTGCATTTTTCCATCGAAATTAAACCTGATTTAGGCTAATTATTATTTATTCCTACTCCCCCTCCATCTTTATTTGTGTCAAAAGTGCACAGCAGTTCTAAAGAGCATTTGCTATTCACATTACAACAGATTGTTTTGATCATTTGGGCATCCATAAATGCATTGGGTTGTTTATTTGGAAACAGTTTCTCACAAAACAAAGTGACAGCCAAGACAGAAGAAGGGGGCAGCAATTAAAAACCAATTAAGTGTTTTATTTTTTCACTACTTCAACAGTTTGACCTGACAAAGTACTTCCTGCCTATTCATTTCCTGCTAATTATGTTGTTGATCTAGGTCAGTGGTTTCCTAAGACCTATAATTTAATTGCAATGTGTCTTAGAGTGAGTATGTATGTGTATCAGGAGAAGAAGTTGGGTGTGAGAGTGAAAAAAGAGAGAAAGCAGGAAGGAGAAACTGTCATGGAAACATCTGCTGGACAACATGTGCACGTCCAGGGATGATTTACCATCAACATGAGCCTATCAAACACGGCACAATGAGAAGGAACAGTGTCCCTATTTTCCCTTTTCCTTGATACATCAACTGCGAGATGAGTGATGGAGTAAGCGAGTGAAAGGCGGCTCGAACTCTGCTCACCGTCTGTTCTCTCGACTGTTGCTGAACAGTTTGATCATGTCTGAGAGGAAGAGTCGCCGCGCCTCCATCAGCTCTGGGCTGGGGGCGGAGCTCTTCAATAAGGTCGCTACCACCTTGAGGATCACTGACGTCACACGCACACAAAAACACAAACAGATTGTCAAGGAAAATACTTCAGGAGGAGTTAAAACCCAAATGTGACATACAGGCCGCTTACTCGGGTTCTGAATCTTGACGGTGGAGTCGGGCTCCGGATGAGGTTTATGAACAACCTGCGTGCACACCTGCTCTGTCAGGATCTGGTGGTGAGAAGTGGGGAGAACACACCAGTCTCACAGGCTCCACACAGAGAGCAATGGTGCACCGATACCGGGACATTTGAGAGGAAAATGTGTCGTTACCTCGTACAGAGTGTTGTAGGTTGTCAGCGTCACAGTGTTGGTGTGCAGCATTAGCCTCTCTCCCAGGAGAGTAAAGAGGCTGTGTGTGTGCATGATCTCCACCTTCCTCCTGCGGATAAACACACACACAGAGACACACACAAACACACAGACACATGATGGTAAAAGTGGCCTGTTTAGAGCTCCCTAAGCCACTGAAAGGATCAGTGAGTGCCGTCAGCCTGTTTCCCTATTCTCAGCCACAGGGAGCCGGGCTCTGGAGACAAGTGTCAGGAACTGCCTGCTGTCATAAATTGGGGGAATTTCCGTTCGAGGTGTGTAGGATAACGAAGTTAGCCTGTCACCACAAAAATGGCTCCGGGATAGAACAGAGGCAGGACCAGGCTGCACAGTGACAAACTATTCCTGCAAACAGTACAAGGACGGCTGTCGCAATGCTAAGCCGGAGCTGCACCACTCTGCTGCAACTGCCTAAGGAGGAGTTGGGACTTTTAATATATTGGCAAAGGCTGAGGCTGGCAAATTGGACACTGAGGGATAAGAGTAGTGTTGCTCTCAACTGCTTCAATGTGGACATTTGGTAAAAAAGGGCAAAATAATGAGGTGTGCAGCAAATCTGCTCTACTACAATCAACATGCTCACCCTTCTTGTGTATAGTTTATATTGTCAGATGTGACAAAGTTAAAATGAAGGTACAATGGGTGAATAATAGTATACCTGGTATTCAGTAAGACATTATAGGGGTGGAGCATACAGTAGACTAGATGCAGTATAGCTCTAAAAACCATACTGTTAGCAAATGGGACTTGGACCAAACAAAACATTCAAAGTACATTTCAAGAAGAACATTTTTGTTAATTTCTTATCAAACTGATGTTTGTTTTAGTTTTAATGCTTCTGAGTAGTTTGGTTTTAATTGATTTAAATTATAAGGAAAGTCAAAAGTTGGGGTCAAACAATAGGTCTATACTTTTTCTCTCACTCCTGTGTTTTATTTATTTTATTTTCTTAAATTTTCCTCAACCATATGGCCCCGGCAATGTGTACAATGTTTCTTTATATCAGATCATTCCGACTATGTGACACAGACAGAATTACCAATATCTTACAAAAATGAGATGATAAAATAAAAAAATAAAAATAAAGAATCACCTCAACAAAGCAGTAAACATGTTTAATTAATTATGAGCAGCACTAGATTGCTGCTCATGAAAGTAAAATGTACAAAAGCCATTTAAGTGAGGACTGAAAGCAGGATTTCATAAAGCACTCGTGTCCCTGGAGGATAAAGACCTTTCACTTGTGTCCGTGGTGGCCTGTCCTTTCTCCCCATTCAGCAGGCACCAGTAACACCACAACACCTGCTGCCCCACCACTGAGAGCACACCACCAACCCCCATATAGTATCCTCCACCCAACACTGCAATCCACATTTTGAATCATAAGCTCTCCAGCCAAAAGGCATTCTCTCCTCTCCTCTCCAATGTGCAGCGTGCAGAGGATGTGCCGACATCCTCGTGGGTAGGTTAGAATTTATTTCACTCTGCGGGACAGCAGCTTGGACCTCTTCCACCCTTCTCTTTAGTGAAGTAATGGTTTGGGTAAAATGCCAAGAATTCAGGTGCTCTACAAAGAAATGCACCATCATTTTAAAAGCTGGCTTCCAGTCAAAAGTGTTTGACTCCTCTAATTGTACAATCTTTCAAAGCCGTGACAGGAACAGATGAATCATGTCTCCGAATGTAAAGCCTGAATTATGACATTTCAGATTCTATAGGCCCTCACAACTTGCTAAGATGGACACTGCATGGACAGAGACAGACTAGGAATGCCAAAACAATATATAACACATGAGATTATTAAACATGTATGAGCCTAAACCAAATTTCTCATACTATGGTACATGTCCCACTGGGTGTATGGAGATGGATGTGTGAAATATCTACCGAAAGAAATTAAGCGGAAGAAAAACTGCCCCCGCTAAGTTAATTAATTACTGTAATAATGACATATCACAACGTAAAAACACTGACTCAGCGCATAGTAGTCTGCATCAGCCCACACAGCTGGACAAGAGTGCTGAGGTTGCAGATTTGGCTAAATTGATGGTTAACATCAGATAAAGGCTTATGTACGTTTGTCAACATTTACCACCATGCTGGCCAGTTTTTAACATTATGTCACATCCCACTTTCTGTGTGTGTGTGTGTGTGTGTGTGTGTCTGTAGTTTTAAAACATGGTAAGATTTATATATCTTCAGGCTATTCATTACAAAAAAGACTTAGTGTGTAATTACAATCTACTACACAATATAATGTAGTTACTTACTTGTGGCCCAAATGCTTGAGGAAATACCCAAGGACTTTGAGGGATTGTACTCGAATGCTCTCACTCTTGCAGGCCATGAGCTTGTAGATCACCCTGGAATAGACACAAGCAGCGAAAGCTGGCAACACTACAAAATTCAGACATAATAAAATATAGTCCTGATGATGAAAAGGCCGTGCGCTGCTAAGCTGACAACCACTTCCCTTCAAAGTAAATTTACATTAGAGATAAATGAATGTCCCAATGAAAGCGGCAGAACGCACAAGTAGTGAGCGCGACGCTGTGTGCATTTATATTTCATAAGATCACATGGGGTAAGTTTGATCATCTATGTCATTCTGTGGAATCAGTATGTTAATATTGTTACTTTTCCATGCATAGTTTATTTCTCGGTGAACATTTGAATTATTCATGCTTCACACAGGAGCGCTAGGTGCTTAGGTTTATTTTGTAGAAATCACCTCTTCATTTTGTGCCTGAACAGCAAAGGGATTGTGTTTCTCCCCGAGGGGGCTTACCGTATTCCATTTCTTTGGTCAAAAGCAGGGATCATAGAGGCGGGATGCTCAGACATGAGTGCTACCACCAACTGCAGCACATCATGCAGATTCTCATCCTGTGAATAAACCAGCAGAGGGGGGCGATGATAAAGAGAAAGAAGGACAGAAAAGGAAGTAGGTGAGGAGAGAGAATATCCTGTTCTTTGCTCAGTAAATGCAAATGCAGCAAAGATAAGGTATGTGTCCTGCTACTGTATCATCTGCTACTGCAGAGTACAACTGGACCCCCGGGGGCAGCAGCTGGACAATGAAAAGTGCAACGGCAATCCAGAAGATTAATTTATACTGGTGATTAGTTTAAATGCTGGAAATAATATACTTCTCCAAGAATAGCAACAGTGGAAATGAAATCTGACCCTGAAGCTAATTGCAGCAACGTGTCACAATAACACACTGTGAATTCACTCCGAGCGCAGATAGACTGTCATGTACCTCATGCATTGTTAACAAATAGTTGAGGATGCTCTGCAGCTCGTCTTCCCTCACACCTCGGTCCTGAAAGAATGCAAAACAGGAAGACATGATGTACAAGGCAAATCAGCGGAAAAGGCTCAATGCATTATAGAGGTATAACCGTTCAAACCATATTCTGACAAAAAGCAGTATTGAGTACTTTATGATGCAGGTACAGTAAAACATCAAAGGTACAACACTAATCGATGTATCTACGATGAGAAGTTAGGTATCTGCAGTAAAACAAATTATAGACATATTATACTCTTAGTCAGGTTCATTTTTTTAATTTAGCTTATTACTTGAAAAGGTTTTCATGCTATAAATATCAGAAAACGCACCACCTTCCTAACACTGTCCATTGCTGCAGCTCTTCTTTTCAGCCTCTGTCTTAAACTCCTGGATTTAGCTCCTGTCTCTTTAAGACAGGAGCTAAACTGGGCTCTTCAGATAGAGCCCAGTCTGCTCCTATTGGTCAACTAGCCCACTCTGTTGAGGTTGGTCAACCGCTTCCATCAAGGGAAGAAACAGACCAGCCACTTGGTGTATTATTCGAATGTGGAGGCATATTTCAGGAAGTATCAGAAGGACTACCAGCCATGCGAGGGGCTGCAAGGCATGAACACAGGTGGAATATACCTTCAGGATGAGTTGCTTGAGGAAGAGAAGCATGAATGCCCGCAGAGAAGTAATTTCCTTCTGGGTCGGCCTCGGACCATCTGAGAGTGAGAGAAGGAATAAAAATGAGAAAGACGATGAGTGGACCCATACCTCCCTGTTTCCTTGTTGTCTGCTTTCCAGTTTCAATCTTGAGTTCACACCGACATATTTCGCATTGACGTTTGTGTTTCCCATTTTTGAAAGAGCAGAAAATAGCATGGAGTTCTTCAAAGTTATCTTCAGTTTTTTCTGCTGTGTCAGCATTACTGGATTCACCTTGAACGTGTGTAGCAGGGATTTCACCAGGTTTTCACCAACGACCTCGACAGAGAGCAGCACACAGACCCAATCTCCCACTTAAGAAACAAAAACAAACTTTAACTACATTAACAATTGGCAGAATGTGGTTTGTAGGGCGGTTTCGGTTCAGGACGGCAATTTAATTTATCACTTACACTGCATCCAGAGTCTGTGCGCATCTCTACCATGCAGCCTCGGCCAAAACATAGTGCCCAGGCAGCCGGCCCAAGGTCACCGCGGTCCCACCTGCCCATCACACTGTCCAACATCTCATTAAAATCTACCCAGAGTGAGTCGGCCTACTTAAGGTCACTTTGGCACTTCAACGTTTGCCCCACATTGCGATCAATCCCCCTCACGAATCTTTTTTCTGCACGTTGACAGACTGACCGCCGTCAGCAGGTGTATGTGTGGCGTGCACATAAAGAGGAATGACAGAAATCTGACATCGACACACTGTCATACCACAGAGCTGCCGATGCTGCTGTAGTGGTTTGGTTTATTCAGTTAGAATTCATATTGACAGATCCTAATTGATATGCTTTATCATATACTGAGTAAGCGCAGTAACAGGCTGAAGCAACAGGCATACAGCAATACAACTCACACAGTCAGACACATCAGAAAAGACAGAGTATGGTACACGTTACCACTCGCAACTAACAAACATGAATCCTCTGAAGGTTAGCGGTAGAAAAAGGCTTCATTTTGGCATTTAAACTTGGCAGATAAATCAGAAAATGTTTTGCATGTGCAGAGGTAGCAAATGCAAAACAAAAGCAAACAGTAATGGCCAATTACAACAGCAAAATCCATCTGGGAAAGATCTTCTCTTTGCCCAATGTCTTTCTTCTGCAAACTGCCTCTCTAAACCCAAACCTGCACCTTGGCCGAACACATGTTCGTTTGAAACGGGGCCAGTGCCACGGCGACAGATAAAACAGCAGCAGCCATCCTGCAGCTCCAGCCGTCAGTCAGTGTAATCAATGATGAGGCTCGGTGAGGTTGCAGGAGGATTGCAAGTTCCACTGCATGCTGACACTGATTAATAGAGTGAGAGGAGAAAAACCAGTGCAGGGACAGACCCTGACATGGGAAGGATGATAAGAACACCATTACCACAGCTACTGCATCCAAGTTATTCACAAGCAATTATGCTCGGCAGCTCTTGTTTCTCAATCACAGATTACTTTACTTCCCAAGGGCACAGGGAGAAAGAGTTTATTGAAAAACAATTTATGTTGATGTGATTAATGAAGGAGTCTTTTTGTTTCTTCAGCTTATGACTTGTGATCGTTCACAACAACCACAATATGCATCCTGTATACTCACAGGCTGATAAAACACTGCAACATGCAACAGCACTTTCAATTGAGGCCACAAATATAATTGGTTTCCATAATTCTCCCGAGACTGTAACTCCTGGTATCTTCTTACCTGCTATTTACAGTATTTGAAATAGCTTGCTTTATATCTGGTGAGACAGACACGGGGCAAATATATAAGCGCAGGAGGTGGGCCCCATCCCTCAACAACTTACCTACTGCACCACCTCACCTCTTTTTGATCCAGAGGATTTCCCAGGAGTATAAATCTGTGTGAAGGCATCGTTGAAAGAGCAGCATGCATGTGACAAACCGTTCCCTGACCTCCCTGTTATCAGTAATTTGTGTCTTATGCCAGATTAATTCATCAGAATGAAGGCGCACACAAAATCAATTCAACCACAAGCCTTGATCAGATTATTCCTCTGAAGCTCCTCTACCTATCTGTCACTGGTGATTTCTCCAATAATGGGAACAAGACAGAACCAGCTTGGATTGAACGTGGTGACTGGCCAAACCGCTTTGCTACTCGTTTCATTATTCATTATTTAGTAGAGCACAAGCGGGACGGATACAAAGACAAAAGGAGAGTTATGGAGATTGAAACAGATTATGATTCGGCTTCGGTGCATGTCATAGGCTGAGGAAAAATTGAGCGATGGGCAACTGTCTGTAAGGGCCTGCAGTGAGTGAAGCGAATGATACATGGCTTTAATTTGATAGCACTTTCTATTAAGACCTGCGGGGGAAAAGGAGGCACTTCCACAAAGACCGAAGAGCTGCAGGAGCTTTGTTTAAACGTCTTCTCCAGGTCCTAAAATTGAACACTTCATTATCTCCTCGGTTCTCTCCCTCTACTTGTGCCTTTTTTTTGGGGGGGGGGGGCTATATCTCAGTTTAGAAGGACGGAGAGAAAAGCTGCCCTGCAAATAAAGAGCAGATAAATGGAACCAGGCCCACGCTGAAGATGAAGGTGATCCATTTCCAAATATCTCCCCACAAAGTCAACCATATTGTGAGCCCGTAACATCCACCGGCGATAATCAGCACCATATTTATAGCTCGAATTGGAAAGTCGACTTTTTGGGAAAACAGTAAATGAAGAAGGACAATGTGTCTCTTCTTCCTCTTGTTGTACAAAGTGAAGATAAAAAGTATCCTGTATACAGGTGCTATTGTCTTGTGCTTTGACAACATTTGGAGCCAGAAGTGAATCTCAATTTGTTTGTAATATTTGGATACATGTATATATGCATTGCATTTCTGAATGAGGACCATCACATCTCCTCAATGGCAGTGTAAATCTATTAAATTCACCCAAATATCTTCATGTATTTTCAATGTACTTCCACTGGCAATTACTGTTTTTAATATTTGTGGTAGTGAAGCAATAATCAGATCCATCCGACTGTCACGATTCGTCAAAATAAAGGGGGAAGTGTAGACTACGCAAGACTTCAGTTTTGAGGGGGTCCCTGGTGTTGGATCAGTACTAGCCACAGAAGGTTCAGTGTTGGGATCCGTGTGGTAACATGGCTTCTTGTAATACATCCACACACAGCACAACTACGCTGGAACGCCCGAGACTCCACAGAAATGGATTTCAACATCAAAATATATTATTCAGCAGTTGTGATAGCAAAGTAAAAAACCTACCTTGAGTGTCAGAGGCGGTGGACATTATAGAAATAACGTCATGACAAAAGGTTCCTCTGATGCTAAATATAATGCAATGTCCCAGACCATGAGCTCCAGATAGGTTAAGCTTTCATCCCTTATTAAGTCCTGTAAAGTTCCATTGCACAGCATCAGTAAAGATGAGGGACACTGCTGCCGAGTGTAAGGAGATGGGATAAGGAGGAAATTAAAATTTGGAGAAGTGAGAGTGAAGGGGTTCTTGGTCTGACCTAAATCAAAAGATACGAGCGCCCATATTGTCCCGGCTAACCTCCGTCTAAAAGGTCACAGCCACTATTAGCAGCAAATCAAGACTCCCACTCCTGACAGATCACAGATGTAGGCCAAGTGCCTTGATGTGGGCTGCAGAAAATGTAAGCTAAAATGCCTCAACATCCACCCAATTCTGACGGTGCTTGCGAGAATATATATTTCCCTCTTGCTGTGTAAATAAAAAATTGTCAGTGTTCCTGCCCATGCTGGTAAAAGCAAAATAAAAACTATTTCCTGGAAGAACTTTTAACCGTCGGGTGTACATTTCCTAAGTTCTAGAAAAAAAGCATTGCAAATAAAATAAAAATGCCCTATGCAATGAAAAAGGAGACAACAGTTCAAGGACACTCACTTCCAGAGCAGCCTGCTTGGTGACATACTGTTGTTCCACAGACAGACGATGCCAGTCATACTATTGGCCCGGGTTTCAAAGGCCCCGACGCCCACACCGAGCGCCCTATCCAGATGACAGTGTTGATGCGGCGTGTCTGCCTCACTGTCATCTCCAGTGATGGCCACGGTCCTAACAGCTGACAGGCACCGACACTTCCATGTGGAGATGAGTCATTTCAAATGTGTGTGTGTGTGTGGGGGGGGGAAGCTGCTGCCATTTCAGGAAGACACTTTGATTGCAGGCTTTTGCGACTTGCACACAACGACCTGGGATTGGTTCACACCCTGTGATTTCCTTTTCCAGAACAATGAGCTTCACTTGGATGAGCGTTCAGACGGATGGGAAACAGTTCATATCAACAACAAGCCAAATCAAATCATACTCCACAGCATTAAGATAACAAATAACCTCAGTTTGACCTATCCAGGGGGGGGAAAACTCAAACATTACACATCTACTCACCGAGACCCTTTGGTGTGAGGCCGCTGCTGTCTGCTGGGTTGACGGCCCAGTAGTAGTACTTGAGCGAATGCATGAGCTGCAGCACCGTGCCCACTCGACGAATTGTGTTATAGATGGTGGCCGTGCCGATGAACTCAGAGGACAGGTATGTGTAGAGAGAGAGTTGTACCTGGAGCGTGAACACACAAACACACAAATGTCCATGTTGCACACTGCCGGGACACTTATAGGCATAATTACAGAATGATCATCTGAACCGTGTAGAAGAACCAAGACGTTTTACCAAGGAGGATCTCACTGGCTGAGCCTTATTATCCTTGTATTCGGATTCTAGGGACGGCCACTGACCCTATGTAACTTCATTTCATAGCCGTCGGTGCTCCACACTGTTCACTGGTGATTAGCCTGTCCTCTGTAATTAGCAACAGGCCTGACATGAATTTAATCTCACTCCAGTCATTCTGGCACTAAATGCTTTCCCCCCCCCCACTATGCCATAAATTATAGGATATTAATGAGTCACATGTGAGTCATGACTAAAGGCGGCAGTGTGGTTATGATGAGTGTGAGGAGATGTGGTTTGAGGCTACTGATAATAAACGCTGGAGATAACTGAACACCACACTGCTGGTAATTTCCATGAGAACTAAAAAGCATTTCTCTACTTGGACAAGGTCAGCCAGCAAGCCCATGCAATTAAGGCGTATTGCACGTCACCATCGCTCACACAGCCGGCTCTCTGTACCCGGTGCAGCTTGAAGATGGGGACAGAGCAAATGTGGACTTTGCTGCACGTCCTCAGGGAAAGAGCCAGTGTAGCTTTCTGTCGTGATGTGGCTAAAAGAGCCCCAACCCACTTCATCAACTCAGTGTTTCTCCTTTCTCTACTCTCCTCTTTTGAAGAGTGTCCCAAACAAGCCTCCGGACACTTTTGCATTCATTTCCTCCTTTTATTTATTCCCGGCTTGGACCCAGCAGAAACATTACTGGGGTAAATGGATTCGCTGCGCAAATTGGGCTTCTTTGATCTACCTCATCCAGTTTCTTCATGGGTCATTACTAAAACGGAGGGAGACAAAATGCATTTAGGAAAGTTGGTAGAGGAAAGGAAGGTGGAAGCGAGCAATGAACCATGCCATAATTTAATATCTTATAAATATGGGAATATGCTGTAGCCGGTGTATGTGCTCCACTCCACTTGACTGAGGACTCCTTAGGAACTTAGCAGCTGGTGGGTGAATGTCAGATGGCTCCTTAACACACAACCGCCATAAAGGGCTGAAACTGTCCTTTAACGTGACAACTCAACCAACAGTCAGCTGCGTTTTTGCATTTGGTCTCATTAATACAAGTTTGTCTCACAGAAAAATATGTGTATTTCACTTTCTGTCTATTTAAAACACTTGCTGTCAAAGGGAATCTAAACAAAACAGACACCAGTGGAATATATATTGGCACGTGAAGATTTGCAATTTCAAATCTTGTCTTTTCACAAACCAGGATGACGCAAAAGGAAACATGAAGCCTGAGACACCTGTCCCTTCTCAGGCTGCGTCTCCTGCAGGAGCTTACCTTGGCAGGGGTGTGGATCCAGATGGCAGCGTTGAACAGGATGTGGTCACACAGCTGCTTCAGCAGTGGTGCCCCATGTGTCAAACCGTCCAGGTACTTTGCAAAGGAGAGGAACTGCTCCAGGACAGACCTGCTGATGTGGGCACGTGACGACTGCAGGAAGAAACACAGAGTCATGTAGAGGCAGATCTTATCTCAAAGTCTATACTGGTGGGAGCAGGTCGCCAGCATCTTGATAATGACTGGATTATGAAGAGCAAATAGAGAGAGGCCAAGACATTGGTTTTTCCTTAGGTATGTATTTAATAGACGCTACTAATTGTTTTTCTTTTATTTTACTTTGGGTGCTGTTCTAATGTTGCTTGTATTTAAATTACTGAATTCAAAAGTATCATGAAAAACAATGGATCAAATAATTGATCTCATTCTTTTCCCCCTGGTGTGCAGGTTTAATTAAATGATTATTAAGTTGTGTGTTCTTCATGTTCTGTTTGTGTTGGTGAATGAATCTAAAAAAGAATGAATGAACTGAATTAGGGCACTTTTGCAAAATCCTTGACTCTGAGTGATTTTCACAGTGACATGGACCATTACTACTCTTGTCTAACACCTGCTCTCCTCCCATGTGGCGGCTTGGTCTGGGCAGCAGAGACGGAAAATGAAGGCATGGGGAGAAGGGAAGGTGTGGCATAAACAGATCAGGAGCAGATGGCGTGAGATGTGGAAATGTGAAACCTGGCAGCGGGGAAGGAGGGGAAAAAAAACCTCAGGTGCCGACTGTGTCTGGCTGTTAGTTAACAGCAGCTGAAGCCAGTAGGCAGGCAACTCGCTGAGTGACAAAGTGGAGTCATTTCTCAGTGACTCCAAAGGAGCCAACACTCTGGAGAGCCGGGAGAGCAGCTCGATCTGCATCACAAAATGGGTAAATAGAGTAAAGACTGATGCAGAAAGAGAGAGAAACCAACAAGGGAGAGGAGAGGAAGGCATGTCGTCCTGTGGTGTTGTTCTTAAAGCTCTGTCTAGTTCAAAGACACGTTCAGGTTCCTGCTACAGGCAATGGAAGATCAGAGCGTTGACAAGGCTCGGAGAGCACAGACAGGAAACGATGCATCTTGATAGTGGGGAAGGTGGAACACGTTTCAAAAAACAGAGGCTTGTTCAGTGGAAAAATATGTGAAAGCTGCATGTTCCCATTCATTTCAAGGACTTAAAGAGTTTATTGGACATTTATTTAACATATGATAATTTGACATATGCAATATATGAATCTGACTATCAGCCTTTATTAATTTTCTTGTTTAAACCTGTGATTTTCTTAGTTAAACAATGTCAAAACGTCTGCTGAGAAAAAAGCCTTTTTTTGTTTACCTGCGAACAAGACAATCATCTTTGGTGTGAAATTAAATTAAAATGTCTACCTGAGAAGTAATGTCTCACTGAATTTGGCAAACAGTTGCGATATGTTATGGAGGCTGTAGTATACTCTACCTTCTCTAGCAGGTATCCAATCACCAAAAAGCCCTTTCCCCCGAGCATCTGCTCCTGCATGGCCACAGAGCTCTTGAGCAGCTCAACGAGAAATGCCAGGAGAGTGGCACTAAGAAACAAGAGAGCACAAGTTCTCACAAGGGAATAAAAAAAAAAGTCATCTATCCACAGACTCATCAGGTGGTGAAGGAGTTATTCTACAAAGTACAGCAGAACGAGGAGACAGTGGAGCAGAGGAGAGGAGGCCGAAAAACAAGGTCATTTTCAGAGGATGTCAGTAATCAGCTGGGAACTCCAGCTCGCCACTTTCATCCCTCTTCAATTCAGAAAGAGAACGCAGGCTGCCTGGGCTCTATAGCAACACAGTGGTGAGGGGGTTAAAGTTTAAACATGATGTGTGTGTCGCAAAGTCTGAGACCACTTGGGAGAGTGGTATGCAAGTGTGTTTGAAGTGGGGGTGGGGGAGGGAAGAGAAGTTTTTTACTCTTCTTTGTTGCAGGGTTTTTCAGTGGAAGCCTTCGGCTGAGTGACACTGGTGCTCGACACTTATTAATCGGCTTTACCTCAAATTCTCGAGTGGCCTCTGCTCCAGCACAACAATCAGTGAGACACAATCCCTCCTGCACAGGCTCGCCCATAGATTTTGCACTTACACTGCATAAATGCATACAAACTAATCTGAGTGAATGTTAACTTCGCTCTGTGTGCCTGTCCACCTTGTCAGTTTAATTAAGTAGATTCTCGATTCTGCTCCGACTATGAGGGGAACACCAAGGAAGTGGGAAACAATCTGCTCCGTGTTCTCTTGGTTTTTAGACTATGATCCTTTAAAGCAAGCAAAGCTTCAATTTAATTTGGCAGAGCAGCCGTGGCAGATGTTAAATCCGCACAGTTTGGAAATTAAGGTGGTCAAAAAATGTACTGGGTTTATTAAATCGATTTTCGCCAGTGCAGTTGAGAGAGGCAGCGGCAGATCCACAGGAAAGGCAGAGAGATAATTGAGGCCGAGGCTTTGAACTCCTTGGCTCACCAGGCTTTAGTTGGACTCGGTGTACAAGCCAAGGCAAGGACAAAGTAAGTCTGCATGCCGAAGGAGAAGGAGGGACAGAGAGCAGAGATGAGAGGGAACTACAGAAGCACAGAGCTGTGGGCATTGGGGGGGGGGGGGGGTGCAGCTATGAGGCCGCTCCTGTTTCTTTCCAGGCCCAGTGCTGTTGGTGACTAACATGGGATTAGAGCAGAGACTCCATTCAGGGCACAGCGGGGACGCTTTGGACCGACCAGCTAAGTATGTCGGGACCAGTCTAAACCAGGGAGTACAGATAATCAGGACTTGACTACAGCTGTACCACTGTGACTCACCATGACATCATCCACTGGTTCGCTAATGCAGTTTTGAAACCAGAAGTAACTATATTGGGAGGAAAGGGGGGGGGCATCTGTGACGTGACATATTTTACTTTAAATGGGACCATAATTTAATAAATGTACTTTATTCTGCATTGGAGACGACTTTAAACTTGAGATTAAAACGTCCATGTTAATATAAACCTTCTAATAATGCTGAAAAAAGTACTTGGTGGAGTAAACACTTTAATCACCACACTGTTTATAGATTCTGGAGGCTCAGACCGTATCATCAAGACGTTATGTAACATCATTTCACATAAGCAACCTCAGCACTGCTCAATCCTCACTGTATTTCCCATCGGGATTAATAAAGTCCTTGCTCTGTGCTGTTGTGGAGCCTTTTTTTTGTTGAATTCTCTTCTCGTGCTCCTGAGGCGCAGTGCCTGTAACAACAACACCACCAAAATAGTGATGATAATTTACTTCAAGTATATGACATCCCAGGAAGGATAAATAAATAAGATGCCTCCCCAGGTTTGTTTTGGCTGATAATAAAGATGAACACACATCTGTAGATAGAAAAATCTGCCTTTTTTGCAAAAGAGGGTTCAGGACAAAAAGTTTTGTCACCTATATTTCACACGTGAATATATTCTAATGCTTCACATGCAAACTAAAAAATTGCCGTGTGCACCATTAAGAGTACTGTTTCTTACCAAACAGTGGTTTCCACCTGGCAGTCGTTCAGCTGATGATAGTCCAGCTGAGCAAAGAGGGGAAACAGCACCTGGATCCCACCGATGGAATGGATGGCACTGTGGATGGAGTGAGTCACCGTGGCTTTCACATCCTGTGAGGAGAACACGAAACCCAATAAACAAACACACCTATACTGTGACATTTTAAAATCCAGTGCAGCAGAACCGAAAGAATCAGCGCATGAGATAATGTACTCAGACTAAGAGTTGGCTTGAAGCGAAGTAGCTGACCTGTAGCATGAGGGCGTGTGGCGAGTGCACAAAGATGGAGGCATTTTCTTTCGGCGAGGACTCCAGGCAGAGCTGAGCGTCAGTGGCCTTGGCGTTGTAGGTGAAGGAGATGGAGCTGGCTAACTTGCCGTCGTACAACACCAGCTTGTGATGCTCTGCTAAGTGGATATCACTCTCTGACTTGAACTTGAATGTGCTCTGAAAGGAAGAGAAGAAGATGGTGAGAGGGAGCAGCTCCTTCCCTCTCATGCAGCCCGTCAAGTGTTGTCTTTTTTACTTATAACTTGATTTAAACACATCAATTTGAGAATGAGAAATGACAAGTTTTCTTCTTTTGTAGCAGCAAACAAACTTTTCTAGAGGTTAAGATTGTATCTCTTTATATTCTATTTGCATGGTATCAGTGATGCCAACAGTACAAACCAATGCAACAGAATTAACAAGTTGCTTAAGAAAATCTCCATTTAAAGTGCAATAAAATTCAAAAGCGAGAAAAACAGGGACTGTAACTTTATATACAAGTAAATTAAACATTCTAATTAAAATTATTGGTTTATATTTCACAGTGCATATCTATTGATGGTTTTTCATCTTTGTGTCTCACAGGGGTTATGATTTCACAGTTTTCTTCACAGAAGAAATGTGTTTTCCTTTTATATACTTCTTGCCCTTTGGTAGAGGAGCAGTTATAAAAAGATTTATATTCAATACGGCTGCAAACACCTTCAGAAAAAAACATGAAGATATCAAATCGTTGCGCAAACATTTGTTGAGATCCCGATAAAGACTTTCATGGGATTTATTAAATCTCTACTTCACGTTCAGGCCTTCAAACAAAGGAAACAATGATAGAATAAATTTGCACCCAGGAGAGATTAATCGATAAACCTATTTAGCAAATCGTATGTGCTGCTGTGGCCTTAATTCTCAATGGAATACGCTGGTGACCTAAAGACTTCAATGATTAATCTTCTCTTTATAGGCATTCATTTGGTGTCTCGTGTTAGATGTTTCTAATACGTCATGTGTGTCTTGAAAGTGAGTTAGATCTCATCAACACGTCTGGATGGCTGCGTAAAAAAACAAACCTGCAGGTTCCATTAGTCAGTGTCTCTGAAGCACATTCCTTATGGCTAACATAACAAATAGCTGATCGATAACACACTAGTCCTAATTTACTGAATCAATTAGCTGGTGACAGAGGAGCTGAATTACTCAATCAGTGCAGTGTGAATGGAATGTGCTTAATAAGGGAATCAATCCCTCTAATCAGAAGGGTTGAATTAATTACGGATGAGAGAAATGTCTCCGATTCAGTTACAGCGAGCGAATGAAGAAAAGATAGAGAGCGAAAGCAGCAGCTGAAGTTGCAGTGGAGAAACACCCAACTCATTGAGATGTGATAGGATGTTCCACAACACATGCAAACAGGGTTCATGCACTTGCCTAAATTAAGGATAAATTAAGGTAGTAAGTGGATTAAAGGGGCAAGTCAGGTCTTCAGCTGTAGGACAATTGTGCATTGCTTAAAGTTATATCCTTTACTTCCTACAAAAACTGAACCACACTACATTTTAATAAGCTTGTCTACACAGAGTTTCAAATGTCAATATCCTAAGCAGAACTTTATCCTCTATGTTTCTCATTTAACTTTGAGAAATGAATATAGGGCTCCAAATGCCAGTGGCCAGAATTCGTGCACACTGGCTGACACTTGCCTTGCAGCATGAGTCGAGCAAGAGTTGTGCAGAAAGGAAAGTGAGAGGGCTGAGCCACACTTAATGATACATCTCCTTCCAGTCAGATGATGAAAAAAGCATAAGGGTTTTTTTGTTCATCTGCCTTGATCAAGTCCACACAACAGCCAGCATGGATCTCATCATGTAGTCTCTAACATCCTTCAAAAGGTTCAGAGCTCATGGAAACCAAGTGACAAGAAATAACAAGCTCCAGTGCCCTGCACTTTAGTGGGAGCCCTGTTGCAGTGTGAAAATAATGATCTCTAGGGTTTGGGCTCACAGACCCTGTAGTGGAACAGCATCGTTCCATGGACCAGCCGGTCATTTAAACGGATTAGAGCACAGTTCCTACTTTAACATCCCTGCAACTCCCTTGAGACAGGGCAGAGTCTTGAAGAGCCGAGGACAGTCCCTTGTTACCTGCGGGCTGAGAATCACTGCGGATTGAGACAGTTTAGTCAATATGCAGTGGTTTCGAGTTAAATTGATGAAATGCTCTTTTTACGTTTAAGCAATTTGTCTGAAGACTCAACTATGATTCGTGACGAATCGTGTCTATTTTAATTCACGCAGCACGGAACGGTTGATCTCCATCATCTTAAGTTTTAATACCTTTTTGAATTCAGCACCGCAAATTGGTTTATCATTCAGTTAGCAGAATGTATCTCAAAAGTCCGTTGGTGGAAGTCAGCCCAGGATTACATTTTTTATAGATCCAGATCCAAGGAAGTGTTCATTTGGAACAATTCATCTATTTCCTTTACTTACTTTAATGGGAAAAAAACTGTTTATCCCAGGGCTGTCTGTACCAGTCAAGTGTATTTTGACGCAGACAAAAACAACATTTAACGTTTTCTGTTGCGGAGCCTCTCGGGATTTCTACTTGTGAAAAAAACAGTGTTGTTTCTGCATTGACAGCTTCGAGGCATTTACAGGCTTTAAAAAAAAGATAAGCCTCCATCTGCAGGTATATATGTAGACCTGCCTAATATGTCAGTCGTTCTGACACCTGTGAGGTTGTCGTGTAATGTTCTATGTCAGATATTGCATTACTGCACGGCCCCTACAGAGATAACATTTGTCTTCTCTGACAGGGGAGGACCAGAACTAGGCTGCTCCTCAGTCTCTTCTACAACAAGCTGCGGTGCAAGCTGCAGAGCAGTGCTGGCACAAATTCAATGAGCTGAGCCGCCTCCTGTAGAACACATGCAGCAGCAATGGCAGTGAAGACAGAAATAAGTTTAAGTGCATGATATGAGAAGACTTCAAGTCATGGCTTAATTGTTTTGACGAGCCAACTCGCTGAATACAAGTTTGTGTTCAATGAAGGTGTCATTGGATATTGCTTTGACGGATCTTACTTAATGAACCCAGAACGAGCTATTTTACAGAAACAGTACAGCACATACCCAGGGAGAAACTCAAGAAAGCTACTTTGAGACATGCATTTAAGTCCCGACATTTTCCAGGAGCCCCAAAAATGTGAGAGTGAGCACATCTGAGGATACAGCCATAAGATTTCCAGAAAATGTGGATGTGCTGTAATCGTAAACATGAAATTTCCCAGGCACCACCTCTCATCTGAATGCTCTAACCCATCTGACTCAGACAATCTCCTGATCTATTCTTGAAAAACAAACTCCAGACAATGTCCAGACCCAATTTCACTGAGTTCATGTCTATAAAAAACATCTAGAGAGCTTTTAAAAAATCTTCTGTTGAGTCCTGTTTGCTAGAATCCACTTCAAAATCATAATCCTCATTAAATGTACATTTCCCAGAGTTGGGATTCTGTTCTATAGGAACCCTTCAGCCCGCAATTTCCCGAGACATTCCCCAAAGACTTATGAGCTCCCAGCTGAAGCGGAAGTGATGAATGACAGTCCGATACGACAGCCAGCTGCTCTCCGCCTCAGCGTCGGGACCCACCACTGCTCCTCGATACTATCTCTGTCTGGTCCGGTTTCGAGTCATAATAGCAATATACAGCACACGTTGTCTGGTGCCATCTCAGTTCAGAGTGCAAACAGCGATATGAAAGGAGCGCGGGGATCAGATTCAACTAACAGGTCTGTCAGATTTACAGCCATAAATCATAATGTGCAGGAGAAGAAGTGACCCTAGGCAGCGATGATCTCTGCATATCAACTAACTGCAGACGTTATAGTTATATTCAGTGCAGTGTGGGAGCAGAGGGAAGAGAGTCAAACATCGAGGACGGAGGAGGGGACCAGGGATCAGAAACTATATCACAAACCAGTTCATCAATGGAGCTGCATTAAGACAGATATTAAGAAATGCTGATGAACATTGTGCAGCGGCTGTGACCAGCTGCGCTCGAGGACTAGCAGCTCTCAATCAGAACAGACAGGCCTCTCCTCGTCGGGACAGTTCTCCCATTGCAGCGATCAATCAGAGAGCAGCTGACAACTCTCTGACCTTCCTGAACAGCTCACCTGGCCGCCTCGCTCCCACTCACTATTACCAGCGCCATTTACAGCTTCATCAATTGTGGGTAATTGTCTCCCCAGGACACGCTCTTCATTATTTTGAGAAATCTCTAGGATTGATCCTTTGTGTGTTACCTGTCTAATAGAAGGTCTAGAGCCACAATTAAGGAGGGAAAAGGAAAGTCGCCAGCCATTAGCGAAAAAGACCAAACAATGACTTCTACTGGGAATTTCCAAGGCTTTTACAGACCTGACTGAAAAAACAAACATCCATCTCATAATGCTCGACTGTGGAAGTTTCAACTTAATACCCCAGACGGTGACTCTTTCCTGCCATAAAAAAAAAAAAAAAAAAACCTTGTCTGAAAAGCAGCTAGAGAGCAAACAGAGGTGGTGTAAAAAGGCCGGAGGTGTTGTAAAATCTGGGACATATCCTGGGTTTAAATTTGATTTGTCAGTGCATGTAATTCCTCCATTGGTGACCGAATGGTAAGCTCAACGCCGAGAAGAAACACTGTGACCACTGTTGAGCACCCCTCAGTTCTTTATTTGAATATTTTAAAATGTTTTAGACCCGTTTTGAAATTCAAAATCAAACTGTATTTACAAAGTTACAAAACAGGATGGCTGCAACATTTCGAAGCCGTACGCTTCTCAAGTTTTTAGGCAACAGTCGGATCTGGGAGATTTCTCAGGCCTGCACCAAAGTCCTCCTCAAGGCTTGTTTCAGTAATTGTCAATTTTACTGAGAGCAGGTGCAGCTGTTTTCTTGAATCTTCTGATATGAGATGGAGTTTGTCGAGTGCCACTTTGTCTGAAAAGGCTCCTCTGTTGTATAGTCACTCTATAAATGCTTCCTTTTGGAAATATTGGAAAAAAAACACCATAAAGCTAAATTGTAATATCGATGATACCCAATTCTATTAATCAAATAAGCCAGATGAAACCATTCAGTTAGATAAATGTAAAGAGGCTTGTGTTGCTATACAGAGCAAGATGGGCTTTCAATAGTCAGGCTCCTCTCCTGTTGAACCATCGTGCAGTTTGTGTTCAGGAGGCAGAACACGTCTACATATTTTATAGTAGGCTTAAGAAGTCCTTTTTGATAAAGCTTATAGTTAGGGCTCGTTCAGGCTTTGCCCTACTCCGAGTTACAGGCCTTAACTGTAACTCCCATGATGCACCAAGCTCGTCTCTCCTCTGTCCGCTCCGGGGTTGTGACCCTAGTAATTATAAACCTGAGCAGAAACGACCCTTCCAGAGGTAGAACTCAAATTTAAATCAGAATATGCAAACCAAATATTCACATCACTGTTTTGGTCTTTTTCCGAGGGCTTGGGAGCGCTAAATCATCTGCAGCAGACATAAATCGGATCAGGACTCTTTCCCCTCTGAGCGCCGCTGCTTCCCTCCGTGTATTGTGCCATTATTTCTCAGAAGCAGATAATTTATGTAGTGCGATAACTGGGAGGAAAAACCCAAACTCCCAAGATGGAGACACAAGTTGAAGGAACTGCGGCAGGCCAGAGCCGGGCCTTGATTCCACAGATAGATAGGTAATGCAAACTGCTTACACGTAATCTAATTCAGTCAGCCTCCGGTACATACCTTGTAGCCTGGCCCGAGCTGATGAATTGCAAATATCTGTGCAGGATTGAGGGCTTCACCGAACACATAGACGGCTCCCAGCTGCCCGCAGAATACTCTGTTAGCGTCCGCTGTCTCAGAGGAGCCGAGGAAGCACTTATCATAACTCTGCAAGAGGGACAGAGAAAGAGAGGCTCATTCACTGGAGAAAGTCTGGAGCATCCAGACCAAGATGTCGTCTTTTCACTTTCTATCTTGTTTCGGTGCTTACCTTGACAAGTCTCCAACTGAACAATGAAAACTATGGCTGATTTATGAAGATATGAAACCTCAATATAACCTCAGGGGCAAAGAGGGAGAATGTGTGCTGTGATTTCATTAAGGATAAAATTGAAGGATAACTTAAAATGTCAGCAGCTAATTACAAAGCAGCTGACGAATCAGTCGGCATGAAGACCTTTACAAGTGGAACTGAAACTAAACGATCACGGCTATTTATAGAGAATTCCAAATCTTGATTAAGCTCATCTTTCATTAAACCGTGTTAGAAACGCAAACAAAATGTAACGCTATGCTTATCCAGAAGATTTCTAGCTTCAGTCCAACTTTAAGCTTGGAAGAGCAGAGGGATACAATATTCTTTCTACATCTCCAGGCGAGTAACCTTAGAAAATGGCAGCAGTATAATATTAAAAATATATCTAAAAATGGGAACATTTAAGTTTAACATTACAGCCTCATATGACGAGAAAGGAGAACCATAAACTACAGGAATAATACAAAATATCTACGAGTTAAAATCTAATATCTACACACAACTTCTAACCAGAAACCCACTACAAGTAGCACCGGTCTGGCTGTCAATTTATGAGATTAGATCCACAACACGTGTCCAACTGCAAGTGTGTCGAAGAGTGCTTTATATGGCATTTCAACGTGGTGGTGGGATTGTGTTAAAATTGTGTCATTTTGAATTGGGCAGTGGAATCAAAGACTAATGTTAATTTATGGTAAACCTTCTACTACATCACAAAGTACCAAAGTCAGTATCACAGGAATATCACAGGAACTCAATGCTACAGAATGAAAACCTTTGAAAACGACACACGGTTACACTAACATTCACAATATTTTCATACATTTTAAAGAAGAGAGGTTGAGTGTAATGATATCAACATCATCTGCAAACATATATACGGCAGTTACTCTGATTGAAGGTTTTTTATTCAAATCTGCCATACTATATTCCAACTTCCACCCTTGAGTGCAGCACAATTCTCTGACAAATGGATATTCAAACTGAGCCTGAAGTATCATTCATATTTATACCCATCCATGTGTATATAATAAAACCTATTTTGCTCAGTGAGCACTAGTGTTGATCGATTTCCCCCTCACAAGTTCCAGCCATTCAAAACAGTCGGTCCTGTGCCAATAACCAACAAAACCGGGGGGGAGAGTGAAAAGAAATGGGTCTTACATCATTTGTGTTGACGTGCCATGCCATGTCTCCGTACGACACAAGCTGCCCGTTAACGTAGCATCGGATTTCACTGTTTCTCCAGCGGCTGTAGATGTGAACGGTACTGATCATGTACCACTGAGGATGAGAAGAGAGTCAGATCGAAGAGATTTAATAAGAGAGCTACATATCAGGTTAAGCAGTTTTACATTTAAATACACTGGTTAATAGAGAAATATATCCAACATTTACGCTCAGCACTACAATTTGTTTATCTTAAAAGCCAGAGATGAAGATAAACCTGACGGTTGTTTTGAAATCTGCATTGAGAGATTGTGAATAAATACATAACAGCAAAGGCTCGGAGGAGGTGAGGAGGTGTGGCTTTGTTTGCACAAAGCCACATCAGACTAAAGCTTAGTCAGGGTTAAAACACTAACTACAGCCTGAGAAGTGACTTTTTAAAGATGTCAGTGGGTTCAAACAATTAATTTAAATTAATAACCATTTCTAAACAACTCATCTTCAAAACAAATAACATTTCACAGTACTTAAAAAATTCAATTATTACAGCATTAAAAATGAAAACAGGCAACTGCAGATTTTAATGTCCGTAACAGCTTTCCAAAATGGGATCGATTTAATGATATACTCTTTTTAATTGTTGGACCAAGTCATAAAGTTATACAAATCAATTTTGAACCTAAATTGCATTGCTCATATTTTCTAATCAAAAACCCGTACATGCATTATTCATTCCATCACTTCGGAGCTTCATTTCTATTTCTTCAAAGTTCTCTGTTTCTATCCGAGGATGTATCTCACATTCTGCGCTGCTGATGCAGCAGTACGAGAACTGATGTTAGTTCTTTTGATTCAACCTTGAAAGTCTGTCCAAATATTTCTCCTTGCTTTGAAGTGGAAAGTTGGAAATGACGGGCTCAGTTTGGCCGTGAGTCTAGACTTCAGAATCCAGCCTTAAAGACTTGATACATAAAGAAAGGCTGCAGCTGGACCGTAAGCCTTTGTGCTGGATGGCTCCAGAATACAAAGAGGTGGAACAAATGACCACACATCAAAAAACATATGAAAGAAAAACATAATTACACACAGGGCTGGACAGCTTTTTAGTAGAAGAAGTGTATATATTTGTCTTTTCTCGACAACAAACAAATGAATACCCGAGGTTTCCTTTTCTTCCACCTTCATATACATATTTATAAAAAACATCAATAAGCCACGGGTACAGGAATATTTTCAAGGAGCTGAGAAATCAACAATGTAGAACCAGCCCGAAGAGCCTGGGCTTCATTTCTCAAGACATTGTTTCCTTAAAGCTCAGGAAGGTCAAAACCTACCAACCAATGTGTGCCTGGTATCTGTGTTGACCTGTGACAGGAGCATAACATGCAGCTTGCAGGCAATAATATGGTTTCAACCTGGTGCCACCGAGCAGAGTGACTCACTTAGACACGATCCAACTGCTCAGTATGAAAATTGGAGGAGACTGACAATCACAGTATCTCCCGTGTGTCTACATACCCACTCTTTATTGGTTTGACCATAGAAGGGCACAGCGAGCAGTCTTGTGAAATTACAACTGCCTGTGCACAGAGGAGAGGACACTGGGAGGAGGATTCATGGCTGAGGGGAAGAGGCCGAGGTGCCCGGGCGTAATTTAGAAAGGCACTTTCCTGCAGATGTCTGGACCCGAAAATCAATTAAAAAACGTAATTCAATGGGTTTTTATCTGTTAAGAGCTTCAACAGAACGATACCTGCGCTGGAGAAGTGCTACTGGGATAAATAGTTGTTCCCAGGTGTTGTGTGAAAGCTCTAATTGTTTGACACATGTTTTGAGCCAGTTTTCCGTCTGTGCGGGGACATGCATGCTACACTGACATTCCACGCTAAATTAAGTTTCATTTTTTCATCTACATTTAGATCCAATCACAGCAGTTAGACTCCTCTGGGGGTCTTAAACACTTCAGGCTCATGTGCAACGTTGTAATGCCGATAAAAGAGCAGGTGGTGAGTAGGGCAGGGTGATTCAAAAGAGAAGAATGATTTCTGTTTGGAGCAAAACTAAAGGCCTCTAGCTATTTGCCTTTAGCTCATCTCACAACCAGATGCGATTCTGGCGTTTTGTTGGATGGTTTAATGCACTTCATGTTTAGATGTGGTTAACAGAGCACCTGTCTTGAGTTTCCACTATTTCCATTCAAATGGCTTCAAAATTAACCATTTTTATTTCCTTACCTATATGGATCTGAAAACATTGATGTAAAAATATCATCATTGACAGCAAATCGGCAGCAGAATAACCCCCAAATCGCCTTTTACTCTGTCTGTAAATGTATTACCAATTTCAGCTTCATTTTCGTAGAATGGGAGGAAGAAGAGAGGCATCGTCCATCTCTCTGGTCTAGATAAGGTTGTCTGATATGTGGAACACATGAATTAATACTTAAGCTGGTCTCACCTTCCTTGGCTGAAAATCGTACTTCACACAATGCTGGAAACCTTTTCCTTTAGACTTGAGCGATGTCACGATCAAGCAGTTACCGACAAAGTGAGCAGAGTAGCCGATGCCTTTGCTTGTGCGAAAGCTGTAAAGGGAAAAAGAACAAATTATGAGCTGCACACTTAACAGGTTAAAAATAATGAATTCATCAACAAGAAGGATTGATATATTTCAGGTTATTTCAGGTTCATGAAATCCGAGAAATCCAGTCCTGTGCTTTCAATTATTTGTTTGGATATGTCCTCTTTATCCTGCATATATACAAACCAGTAACTCATTTGTAAAAGTTGCTTCCTTCTGCATAATAACATTCATGTCAACATACCATTTGAGTGTCTTGGGCAATAAGGACACAAGACAATTTACAGCAATGATTGACAGATAACTAGACATTGTCCTGAGAATTACGTTTTTGTCCTTAACCAGTAAAAACAGTGAAATACATGAGGTGAGACTACAGCAACATGGAAACTCTGCAGGCACAGAACAAAAGGCTTCAGTTGATGAGCACACTTTGGTGATTTTGAGCCTTTTACCTCTACTCTGATCCTCTTGACTCCATAGCACTGCAAAATGCCACAAACATGAACAATAAGAGCAGAAGCTGTGCAGCCCACACTCAAACAACCTTAGAATACTCAATCCCCATTCTTTCCCTGCTTGGGCCCAACATCGTTTTGACTGCAGACATGTTCTCACTTCACTCCTACAGTCTGTACTTCTATAGCAGTCCCCCAATCTTCAAAGCCCTCCACCACCACCCACCCACTGGGATCAACTAAGACAAGCAGACCTCTTTGGCGAGGCAGATAAAGAGCGTAGGCTTTCATGCTGCCGGTGCTTGCGGGGCCAGAGATGTAGAGCCCCACACCTAACAGTGGACAAGCCTGTCTGTGATCACACATCAGGAGGAAAGCAGCAACCTTGCTTCAGCTTCTGAAGATACAATTCTCTTTTTGTTGTTGTCTACATGCCCTGCCACTGAGCTGCGAGGCCCTCCGAGAAATGCATAAACAGGATTAGCTCGGCATATCTCGCCCATTTTTGTGACTCTGTGAGAATGGAATCGCTGCCACATGAATATCAACAACTTCGCACAGCCAATACTCCTCTCTTCCTTTTTGATGTTACACATCAGAGAGGCGCAGAACCAGTCCTTCCAAGGTGAGCAGATTCTTTAATTTAAAGTGTGTGATCCAGGTGAGGCAGCGACAGGCAGCAGATGGTGGAACACTGAACCAAACTACCAATACAATCTGTATTCTGCACTCTCTCTGTCGTTCCCTCCAACGATTCCTCCATATCTCCCCTTGTATTCTGGGGTTTCTCTTTCATAAACAACAGCTTAGCATCCCTGTGCTTGAAGGTTATTGATTTTAAGCTCTAATTACCCACAAGCCCTTGCAAGAGCTGCTTATGTGGCCCTTATGAGGCAGATATTCAAATCTAAATTAATACTTCCACAGCTCCTCCCACTGGAGCCGTCCACCTCTGTAACAATGTCATTTTTAGTCATACAGCACATATAAAACAACTTGGTTGACCAAAGTGTGAAAAATTTGTGTCCATAAAACTACTTTAACCTTGAAAAACAAGTTCCGGTCGTAAACCACACAAATGAAAAAATCACTGTAGGTCAGGGTATCAAACAGCGCATTAAGTTTGTCAGCTAGAATAACCATTTTGCAGTTAGATGCCTTCACTACCCAGTGACGTTGCAGTTTACATGTCTTGTGTAGACTCCAGTTCAGATAATGTAACTGTATAATGAATGTAATGGAGACTTTAAAGGAGTTTAATGAACGGGATGAAGTGGAATGACCAGAAAGGTGTTTTGTACAGATCATTATCATGTAAAACTGAAGCTGACCTTTGACCTTGCCGATGTAAAACTGCATCATCATTTTATCCCATTCTCCTTTTTAATAAACATGTGTGATGAGCCCAGTGACCTTGACCTTTACATTTTAATAAGTTTATCCTTGAGTACAAGTGAAAGTTTGTGCAGAGTTCCTGAGGCTTCACTTCAGGAGTAAATGTCGAATGGATGGACACAAACATAAAACACACATTCAGCCTCGGCTGTTGGGAGCACGGAGGCTTAATGAAGCTGCTGCTAAACTGCAGGTCGCTGCGAGGAGGGACTCGTTCCTAATACATAGCTCAACCAATTAGATTGATAAAAAAAACAAGAAAGTGTAATTTTCCTCCTCTTGTCGTCATAAGTTAGATTTACAGCCCCTGAGAGAGAGACGCATGATTCGACTCAGGACAGCAGTGTGTGTAATCGTGTACCCACCAGTAGAGGTATGGTTTGTCCTTGTCGACGTTGATGTTATTCAAGGGATCCATTCGGAACCAGGTGTTGAACGTAAACCCATTCTGATAAGGCCACTTGGCAATAGGAGGTAAAGCAATGGCCTGGGACAAAAAAAACAAAAACAGAGGCAAAAGACACAATTAATGGGGTCTGAATAGTTTCTGAATGCACTATACGTGTTTTCCCTCTAAAAAGGAAATAGTAAACTTCTTGCATTAAATTCCTCCGCGCATGCTAAATATGTTTTGGTGGCAAGTGTCCAGCCGCTTTGAAATAAATCCAGACACAATTCTGGCCCTTTATCTGCATTTCTCTAAAGTTAAACTAAATCTCCAAAGTTTGTTGAAAGAGTTGTTTCATTCAAGCCTTCAGCCAATCGCCACCATAGATATGATGAAATTAGTCTGACAACTTATTTACTTACTTCAAGCATGATGCAAATGTAACGTCATCTCTCTCTCTCTATCTCTCTCTCTTCCTATTTCCTCTGACTGAGTGTCTTGTTTCTCCCGAGAGAAACGACCAGCTCGACACTTTATCTGCTTCATTTAGAAAACTCAGATTTAAATCTTTCCTACAAAAGATGCGTTTTTATCTGCACTGTCTAAAAATGCACCTGAACTCTTGCTACACTTGGATTATGCTTGTATACAAATTGCTGTGATTAAACTGAACATCACAATTTCATGACTCAACTTTCCAAAGCTCTGCAGACATGAGGTAATTTCTTTAATCTTTTGCAACACTACCAAGTATTATTTATCACTGTACAGTATAGGAGACTGTTTGTTTTGCTACCCATGCATTATTTATAATCAATTTTACCCTGATAACCTACTGGGCTCCATAAAATGCACAAAATCGCACCATTTTAAAACTGTATACAGGGGGCAAAAAGGAATATGTGAGCTTACTGCTGCACAGCGCCCAGGGAAGTTGAAGAGGGCATCTGGACCGTGTCTCTGGGGCATCTGATTCAACACGGACAACATTTTGACAGCGTGCTTCGGCTGCACAGGTGACAAATATAAAAAAAAGAACAATAAAAACAAGGCTTTTTCTCAGACCATTTAAACTGCGGTCAATACATCTGATTTTCACTCATTCTGCAATTAGTCACTGACAGAACACAAACAGATCAGTGGGATGTGTCTCTGGTATCACTCACCCAGAGGCCTCCTTCCCCTCGGAGCATGCTGAAGAGCAACTTCAGTTCCTTAACTGTGATGCTGTAGCTGGCCAGCACTCCCAACATGTCCACAAGCAAGTCTTTGAATGCAAGATAGCATGCACACACACACACACACGCACGCACACACAGACACACACACAGACACAAAAACACACACACAAAGGAAAGAGGACAGAGGGAACAATCTTCAAATGCAGCTGCACTTTACAGATATTATAATTCTCCCACACTGCAGAGGAGGTGTTTGTGGTGATTTGAGTATTCATAGACACCAACTCCCAAGATGATAAACAGTTTTTTCTTTAGTTTAACTTCATTTTCACCAAGTTCATTGTCTGTGAAATTCCATTATATTCATTACAAAAAAACTATTCTACTACAATTACACGCAAACTTGACTTAAATCAATGTGACGTCCATCTGGTCAATTGTTTAACTTCAAGGCACCGCAGGGAAAATGCATTTGGATTTCCTCAGCTGAAACATAATTTACAAGTTACACAAGGTATGGATGCAATTTGGACCGTGCCAAATAGAAAACGTGTCACTGACCTGAAAAGAAATTAGCACCACAACCTGAATACAAATGTGAGGGGCCTATTTCATAAAGGCCATTATGTATCAAAGATTAAAAAAAAAAACTAGCTGACCGTACTTAATGAAATGTCCATACCTGATTACTTTCCTTACCTTCCTGCATTTGTATTTAAAGTTTAACAGAAATATTAAATTCACTCCTGCTTTGGAAATTATCAAACCAATACTGCCAGGATCGTGGGGGGGTAGGGCTGGCCTTTAGAATATAATGTCCATCTTCATCAGAATACATTTTTGGGGCGATTGTTTGGACGATTTGTAATTTCATTTTGCCAATATAATCCTCTGCCTCATCTGAACATGAACATATGTTTGAAATACAACTACTGAGCAAGGCTCATACTATTACCATACCTGCAATCATGTCTTCCACTGAGCTCATTTTGAGCAGCACCTGCTGGATGAGGCCCACCTCGGTGCACGTTTGCAGGTTTCGGACACTTTTTCTAAGGATGGCCGTGAACATGCTCCAGATTTCCGCCTGACAGGTGACGTCACAGTTCTCCAGCAGCTCCACCATGCAGCCGATGCTTTCCGCATCCTGGATGATGAAGTTTGCCTCCATGTCGAACTCACCACCGACCAACTGCATGAGAAAATGGGGAGAAATAGCGAATGTTAACGAATTATTGGAGTTTTAAACCTTTTACATGCTGTTTAAAATGTATTCTGTGATCTTCTGATGGAGCAACACTTATTAAACTAAACCTTCAGGCCGAGCACTGCTGGTTAACCCAGATTTCAACCCTGGTCTTGATGATGTTTTTTCTCTGAGGGAAAATTAACCACAAGGGGACCCTTTCACATTCTTTCAAGACCAGCAATGGAAATGTAAAGTGGAGGTCTCTTTCATAATAAAAGCTTTCAATCAGAATTCAAGTACCGGTGGAAATACAATTGTCTGCCGTTTAATGAGAACAGGAGGGGAAGGGAATCTCTGTAGCCCCACTGCTATTTTTCAAGGCAAAAGATAATCACTGCTAAGAAAGAGACCTCAACAACACAGTTCTTCAAGTCCGAGAAGCATGAAATTATCCCTCTGAAGAACTACATGCCATATACGGACAGCACAGACAAAAACTGCTGGTGGGCATCAAAGCAAGCAGGTGGAAAATGGGCCGTATAGATAACCCGCTCAGCATTACTGTGATTGACAGGTTATACGTGAGATCAAAAGTGGAACGAGACAGGTCCATGGAGGTATGAATTCAGCCTCGCCTCAAGCATCATCACATCTCACAGCAATTACATCAAAACTGCAACTGTTGTGCTGATACAAATAAGTCAAACTTCACCTACTTCCAAGTTAAACACTTGATGTGCAGTGAGAAATAACTGCTGCACTAATGTACAGAATTTAATTCACGGCTTGAAAACTCATGGGTGGTGATAATAGGCAGCCCCAGTGCACAAGACTCTACACGTTATGTTAAATCGTATGGAAAATTAAAGGACTCATTATCCATATGCTGCCAATCCTCAGGTTCCAACTGCCACCCCCTCCTACCACCTGCCTCATGCCATCATACTAAAACGAAATCACTTTAAACAAAATACTTGGCAGTACTATCCATATGAAATACTGCCAAGGACATAATCTAATAATGGAGTCCATGCAATACCTGTCAAGTTCCCTCCTGCTTTAAGTTGATTCATAAATAACACTAAAGGGGAAAGTTTAACTGCCTAACGTGCAGCACTATGAAAAGCAGATGCTTAAGAAGAACTTAAGCAAATGTTTGCCTTTGCTAACCAGTGCAGTTTAGATTCTTCCTGGTGTTTCTGAAATATTTCATTCACAATAATATGAGGTCGCCGTGACCTTTACCTTTGACCACAGGAATCAACTGGTATTATCTATGGGAAAAATTGAGATTTTGTGCTCAATAGGCCGGAAACATGTTTGTAAGGTCACAGTGACCTTGACCTTTAACCAATTTCTAATCAGTTCATCCATGAGTCCAAGTGAACATTTTTATCAAATTTAAAAGGGTTCTCTGAAAGATATTTCTGAGATATCACGTTCCTAAGGCAAAAATATAGTATGAGGTCACAGCAACCTTGAACTTTGACCTTCCATCATCAAAATCGAATCAGTTCCGTCCCAAGGTCCAACTGAATGTTTGTATACCATTTCAGGAAACGTCCTCAAGTTGTTCTAGAGTTATATAGGATGGATGAACAATGAAAAAGGGCCTCTGGCCACTACATGGCAGTATGCTATTCATATGAAATACTGCAGAGGCCATAAACCTGAAAATAAAGTCTATATTTGTCAAGCTCCCTCCTGCTTGTAGAGGAATTTAAAGTTTCCAGTGAAGGAGCAAGTTCTCTATGACGTGCAAGAGAAGAAAGGGCTATTCATATACACAAGGATATGCAGCTCAAGGTGCTCAAGTCGTGACATTTGTGATAATTGTATGGTTTGACTGTGGGGTGGAAAAGTATATAGTATCATTATTAAATGGTGACATCAGGGATACCAATATATAAACGGATAATAATGAAAAGCCTTTTTATGGATCCAGAGGCTGTCTTAGTCTCTCCTGTTGCAGTCATCATGATGCATATCACCCAATATCAAGCAAGGAGGAGAGAGAGCCATGAGGTCTAGACTCAACCTCATCATTGTTCAGTGCTATTGCTATTTATCACACTATTCACAGGCACGGCGCAATCCTCAGAAGTGGTGTAATTGCAGATTTAGATCCTCTGAATAATTTTCACCCATTGTGTGACAAGAGGTAAATAAAGACATGAAATCGCTGATTACACACAAGACACTCAAAACGTATGTTAAGTGGAGTAAATCAATGCAGAGTTCGAATACCCCTTAATTTCATTTATGTAAACCCCAAAATCAATGTTAAGGAGTAAATTACCTAATCATTTTATTCAGGAGCAAAGTTAATTTATATATATTTGAATGGTTAGAAGCATATTTGCACAGTGGCTCTGAAGTAAAACCAACCACAGAACACAAAATCATCAGGTTCCAAGAAGAGGTATAATCACTGATCAGACTGCAAATATCTCCTCTCAGAACATTAGTCGTCTGCCTTGTTTGTCTGCCCAAAAATATTCCATTCACAACATGGATATTTAAATGGAAAAAGCTAATTTATGGAAAACAAACCAGTTTTGCTCTCATGCGTTTTCCTGAATGACGATGGCAAGTAGAGTGACTGACTGGGCAAGTTAAAACTATTAAAATCTTTATGGATGTTTTTGTATGCAGGCTGCAGTAGCAAGAGAGTTGTTCAGTGTCTTTTGAGCTTGTGTTATGGCTGTAGGAAACTGTGCTGCCTCACAGCAACATCTGTAGAAACAGTCTGCTAACACACAACAGCAGGAGCTAAAAACAAGTTTGTTTGCCGAGAAAATATAGATTGATGCATAATACAAAACCCATGACAGCAAAGTTAGTTACAAATGTATGGCCTTCTCGTCTGTCCAAAGTTTTGAGTAAACAATGAAAACTAAAATGCAGAAACGAAAACATTATAATTGTACGAAATCCCAATTTACACATTGCCTAGTCACACATGCCCTATGTCAAGAAAAATTGTTTGGAAGGAATAAAAACATACTGAAGGTCCCATGGTTGGTAGATCAGAAACTATGTGGTTCAAATACCTGCTACGAGAACTTTGAGATAAGTGTGTTCTGTGCTAGCTTCATTAGGGCCAAATGGTTATCCTAAATGAGTTTCTGAGTTTCTCAGCAGAGATGGACGACCTGCCAGAAAGACAACAATCTCTTTAACATTCCATTAATTAGCCCTCCTTGGTAAAGATGCGAGATAGCTTCCATTCCGGGCCTGCCTGGAGTTTACAGAGTTGAACTGGCAGCACTAGATCAAAATATTCTGCTATGCAATGGTTGTTTGCTGCAGTGATGCAATGCTTGGCTGATGCTGTTGAGACATAACCAACGGGACAGTCAGAAAAAATCTATGGAGAGACAGGAAGCCTGCAAATTTGACTATTCCCAATCTGATAAGAATGCCTTGGTAAAAGCAAAGGACCAGAAGATTTGATTCCTTAAAGCAAAAGGGTGCTTTCAGAGAATCTGACTGTCTAAGTTAATCAAATATTTCTTTGTTTAACATCTACTATATTTGCGACCTATCTAAAGATGACACCACCTTGTCACTTAGGTCCGTAACATTTTTAAATGTTGAAAATTATACATGCCAAAGCCACGTATTTGAAATTCCCCTTGACATTAAACTTTCAGTAGATCTTTAACCAAGCAATCCTGAGGCAATTAAAAAGGTGTTACACCGAACCACCGTATGCAACCGTCTAATCAGCACCACGGAAAAGTACGCAAGTGTCTTACGATATCATTTAACAGAGTAAATAGCTTGTGCATTGGCGGCCACGGATAAATGACCCGAGGAGGCACAGACGAAGCAGGCAGTGTAAATATTAGCTCCCTCCAAGATTCAACTACGAGAATGAACTGTTCAATTTCGTCTCTGACTCCCTGCTGGCTCTGCAGGACTTATCTATAGCATAACAGCACGGAACTCTGACAGTGAGAGAATGTGATTGTACACTCATTTATTTTGCGCCTATCGCTGACTTCTACTCCTAATAGTTTCCGGTGATAAAACACTTGGTTTGTTTACCACAGTTAAACTCAACGGCAGCTCAGTGGTCGGGTACTAAATCCTTGCTGAGACTCAGATATGATAGCAATATCAGTAATCTGCACACTGCAACTTCTGCTCTGGGAGAAATACATGCATCGTGAATTCAGATGCAAATGAGTCAGGACATTCGAAGAAAGAAAGAAGGAAAGGTGAATTTAGCAATATTCCAATATACCCTATTTACTCCTCGGCTGCTGTACTGATTTATATGCTTACTATATGATATAAGTACCAAGTTGCTGGTTCAAACAAGGGATTTGCTGCCAACCCATTTCACTGTCCCCGCAGAGAGAGGCCCAGGGAATGAGAAAAGCTACTGCAGCTATGTCTAATCATATGAATTCAATTAAGAATATCTGCTCTGCCTTATTAAGATGCTCAATAGAGGTGTGGGTTGAGGATTTGGAAAGCAGGAGGAGGTTATAGAAGCAACTCAACTACAATGTGAGGCAGGAGAGTAATACCACTTTGATTAGACTCTGCTCTGGTACCTAAGCAGCTCAAGCTCGAGAACCTGTCAGCGCTGTTACACAAGTGGCAGCCGGCTCCTCTCACTGTAAATGCACAGCGACTTAAAGAGAAGGCCTTACCTTTCTCAAACTAAAAAGCAGAACCGCATTACCAGTAATGTCTCTCGGTTACTAGCAAATTGGAGAATAATTCACAGAACTGCCCGCGAGCTTATGAGGTTAGTCACTTTGACGTCCCTGACCTGCAAAGAATGAGTTCGTCTGATGTCAGCGATAACCCAGCAGAGCTTCGCCATGTCTGAGGGAAATGAAAGAAGCCATTACTGAGACTCTTTGGTGTGCTGGTAATAGCTTCCCACCAAGCAGACTTTTCTTCTTCTGTGCTGCGAAAAACAGAAATTGTTTATATGAAAGCAATTAAGGCGTGTGCTCGGATAAATCGTTCGCCCCCGTGGTTTCCTCTTTCTTAGAAGGTTCGAATGTCTTGATCGAGAATGTTTCTTCTTCTCCGTTAGAGAGATTCCATGCGGGCATCATGGCAACGGTATGAGGCAGGGAATTAAGAGTGCTACATGTGAGCCCTCAAGAATCCCTCCATCTTCAACTGTTTCTGATTAGGCCAGGGCTGAGGGCTCACCGTCGCCATGGTGACAGGCAACCAAGACTGGACTTGCGTCAGCATCCAAGGGACGACTACCGTGCCCAGTACATTGGGTGAAAATAAATAGACCTGATGTCCTATTTACAATGACTGGTGGTGGTGGAGTGCGAGCATTGCCATGAAGTGGTCTCTGAGGAGCAGTCGTGGAGAGGTGGGATGTTCTCCCTGATATTTCTAAATTAATAACATATGACGGATTTCGGGTTCAAAGACACATTCATCCAGCCTGCTAGTTTAAAAGGAATACTATAAAATGTGAAATATGTTCTTTGCCCATTTTCAAAATCCAAATCCCTGCAATCACACTCGATTGGTCACAGTCTTCATTCGGAATACGAACTGGCTTGAAGAAAGCCCTGATTCACTCATCTAATGTTTGTCCATTAGGATTGTGATGCAGTCAGACCGAGATGCTGGAGGCGGGTGTGCGTGAAGAGCTTGGAAACCTGCTGGTGCATTCATCTTCCAGCACGACGCTCCGCCATATGATTGTCAGAGTCTGAGTGAGTGCAGCCGAGCAAAAGACAACAAAAGTGGAGGTCGTCAAAAAGAGGGAATATCTAAACTGCAGCTGCCTTTTAAAAGCAAATGCAATCAAAGGGATAATGTGTGATGGAAAATCACAGTACGCATAAGTAAAGAGGAGGAGACAATGAACCGACCATTGTGCAGCCAAGAGCTTAGCCGCACCAGAGGGAGTTGAACACAAAACATCATATCCATACAGAATACTTGGATTTTATAACAACCCCACTCAGAGCCAGTCTAAAAATATTTTTCAGCAACAATGAGGCAAAGGCAGATGAGGTTCCACAGTGAAGAGATGCAACGATAACACAAGCTATTCAAAAAAAGCAATAAAACATAATTAGGTTGTCATGATTAATATGTAAATCAATTCATAATTTTAATTAGAATCACTACTTTTGAAGTATATCCATGAAAATATCTCTAATAAATTTGAACAGCTGTATTTTTATGTCATTTGTTATTTGAAGTATCAGATTTAAAGGATACTATCTAATAGAAATAGTATTAATCATTTAATAATGAAAGTTTGGGGTTAGAACTAAAGCCTGACAAATGTATCGTTGGCCGATGATATCAAGTATTAACTCAAATATCAAATGCCAAGCCTCAATTACATTTCATGTCAAAAAGATTTGACAAAAACATCTAGAATTATTTTTGTTAATGTATATCTGGCAAAACATCTGTCTTAGAAATATTATACTCCCCAATATTGGTATCAGCATCAGCCCCAAAAAAACATATCGTTGTGGGCCTTGTTAAAAAAAAAAATAGTTGATACAGTCAAATGAACAAATCAATATATAAAAATGAAATAATGATGAATATTATAATAATTACGGTCACTTCAGCCATACTCATTGACTTTGACAACTGTATCTGGCAGAGAGGCTAAAAAAATGAATTTTCTCAATCCAAAAATGGTCCACTATTGTCTGAGAATATTAAGTTATCTCAATCCGACTGCCACATTGGAGTGACAGCCAACCAGAGCAAAGAGCTGACCTCACATTCACAACTCCAGTCTGACAATAGCTCCAGTCCAGTTCTTCAATGTGTACACGCTAATTAATGACACGTATTCATAATGCATGAAGATATTATGCAAACAATTTTCTCTGCAGGAAACTATAAGAGTTACGCTGGAACCCTGGCCAGAGCCAATCCTTCCTCACTTTCAAATGTCACCAAATGAAAGGTCAAGCCATTTAAGAGAGAGGGGCGAGGACCATTGAAGGGGGGGGGGGGTTGTCAAATATGTAACAAATGAGCTTATTGCATCTGAGGTTCCTTTAAGTTTGATGAATGGGCTTCACGTCAATGCTGAACCGTGATAATGACCGTGCTTCAAAAGCCTGATGTCTCCACTCTGCCTTGCTGATGAGTTAAGCACAGAGCGGCGCACTGACGGAGTTTGAAAATAATTGTTCTTTTTCTCGTTGAAAAGGAAATAATCGTCTCTAGAGAACACACACACACACACACACACACAAACACACACGCATACAGAAATAGAACAACAGAGGGAAAAAGACGAAAGAACAAAGAGCCAAGTTGGAAATAATAACCTCATTCTGAATTATCTGTCTCCTTGTCCTAATGTTTAATCATGGACAAAACCTTATGTTCTTTTTGATTACTGTACTTTTTAAGTTTTGAAAAATGCTGCAAAGTTCATACCACTAGAAATTTGTATCCCAAATGTGTTGATGGTGCATAATTTGCACAACTGATCTCAGAAAAGATGGACTGATTACAGCATATTTTGCAGAGATCTGTGACCAGTGGAAATGATGATGATTACTACACCTATCATTGAGTCGCTTTGTGCTTTGCTTCAACGAGAGAGAAAGCTTCCGTTCCCGACTCATCTGCAATATGCACCAACTAGACGCACATCTTGTCTTTGGCTACAGAAAAAACAAATATGTTTGTTCTGTTCTGAGAAAACTCACATCAAGCTCAAGGTACTTCCTGGAAACTAGAAACCTGCACTAGATGTGCTGTCATGAAGGGCAGGTATGTGAATTATAATGTACTCTGCGTTAACAGTGAGCGAGAGTGTGAGAGACAGAGAGAAACCTCTTTGACAGCACTTCATTTAATTATAGCTATGAAAAGTGACCATTAATTTATTTTTCACTTAATGAAAATATAAGAGCGAGTCACAAAAAAAGCTGCACTCAGAATATATACTGTGTGTCAGTCTGTGTCACACTGGATCATACGCTGCTCCAGCCGTTGTTGAGACAGTCGGACACCTAATGTGGATTCATATTGGCATTGTCCCCATTACGCTTTCATGTGAAACTGCATCTATTTAACTATAGGGCCAAACATTTAATTCTGGCTTTGTAGTTTACTGAGTCACTTCAACAAAAGGGATCTTGCACAGAAAAATACAAAACATGGCAAGAGTCTGTTGCATAGTCTCCTGAACATAAATAAGCACCAGCAAGAAACTGGAAACAAACCTCTCTCCTCTTCCTACAGAGTGTAAAGCAGATGCTTACATCGTAATGGTCTGTACGGTACGTGATTAAGTAGCTCTACCTCTTCAGGCGAGAGGACATAGACAGCGTAATGCCCACTGCATAATGGCCAATGCTTCCTGTGGCATCTGGAGAGTCTGGTCTGTCCTAGAAAGTAGCCTCAGACAAACAGCTTACAAACAGCAGCCACCTGGTACATGTGAATATCTGATCACAGCCCCTGTGCAGTAGGTGTAAGTGAGTGTGGCTCCACAGTGAGTGTTCATTTGACACCCATATGTCTGACGGTGGCTGAGCAGTGTTCAAATTGCTGACACTTGTTTCCTCATCGCTTTGACACCACATTGATTATTTCAATGATAACATGTGCAATGCATGGATTGAGCGTGAAATTACAGTTAATGGAAGGAACAATAAATAATTTGTACCGAACCTAAACAGGAGTGCTGACTGTTCGATTGCATTTAAATAGATATTTAGTGTAAACCTACCAGTAGGCCTGGAAAGGATGTGACCTGAAACATAGATAACCACCTTCGGATGTGACCAGACTGTGATTGAGATGTAAGCAGAGCTGGTGTATTGTTTGTGGAAACACTGCTGAACATTTGAAGATTACAGTGTTTATGCGTCACTTAACTGAACGCCTGCAGCATACAGATGTTGCTAACAAGCCCCCAGGAAACAGGAGATGAAAGGTGTTTCATAATGATTCAGTCTGGGAGTCCATCAATGAGGGTTTAGGAAAAATGTTTGCAGTTAATTGAGCCATGCTTCTTTTCTTTACTGCTCTTCTTTTTCATTTTGACAACTTCCTACCTTCAACAGCCTCATGAGCCCTCAAATACCCCAGTTTCAAGAACTCAGGGTCATAGTGGACCTCAGTTTCCACAGACTACATTCCCATAAAACAATTGTGTAAGTGTGGGTGAACTGTAGCACCACAGGGACCATTGCAGACAGCAGTGGTGGAGGTTCCTCCACTAGTGTGAAAGCACTGGATCTCCAAATGGACATTAGTGTCTGATTTTATCATTTTCTTGTCATTCCTCCAAGTTGCTAACAGCTAGTGTTGCACCCTGACTTCCTGATTACATAATAGATGTTTTTTTGAAGAAATAAAATAGAACAATTTGACCAATCAGTCATACTTCTGGGGAAAATCCAAATTGCTCTATCAAATAGTGACTAGACATCTAGAGCCTGACCAACATGGTTTTTGGAGGCTGATATAAATATCTATAAAAAGAAAGAACAAATACAACCAAATATATAAAACTTTACTGAAAAATTAAAGAGGGTTTTATGTTGAAATTGAAAACACATTTTCAGCACATAAATCACATATGTGCCGATTCTGACTTTATCAGCCAACAGATATGTCAGCTTATACCTAAAAGATCAGCCTTTCTGTTTGAACTGTTCTGAAATCTGACTCAAGATTCAGAGGCTGTAGGGGAGAACAGCTACATCGTGAGATGTGAGGGAAGTTGAAATCAGGCTGGCGAAGAGCAACATGAGCCACTATGTTTATTGAATGGCTTGAGGTTATCCTTAAAAGTGCGGCTGAGGGCAGACATGGCAGACCAACAGCAGGCATATGGAGCTCACTGCTGCTGAGACTTGGAACTCCACAGCCCAGCGGGCTAAGCCTCCAACAGCTCTCGGACTTAAAGGCACAGCAAAGGGATAGATGCTGAGAGAGGGACCAAATGGAAGAGGTGACAACGCTACAGGAAGAAGAAGAAGAAGAGAGACACAGGAGAGGGCACCAAAGAATACATTATCTTAAGGCACTAAGGGCCAAGATCATACAATATTATAGAGAGAAATCGACAATGCAAACTTTGCATGGGTATTCCTGACGACCTGCAGACGAGCAGGCTCAATGACTGTGAAGTCTGGAGGATGAGAGGTTTACCAGGATAAAGCAAATAGAGCTTGGGCGATGCATCCCACTAAAGCCCATATCATCGATTACCAGTGTCACAGAGATAGTTGTGCCAGATCGAGCATTGGATTCTCCCCCCCCCCCCCCCCCCCCCGAAAAGAAGTGGCAGCTAAAAAACCTAGCAGAGGATCATCTGAAGTGAGGGACTATATTCGACAGAGACCGAACCTCTGAAAATTGGAATTGGCTTATCACAGCACTACAGCAGCCCTATGCATGGGCACATGAAGCAGAAGCATCTCAGAGAGGTTTGTTTAAGAGGCAGCTAAAGCACCGTTTAGTTTACTCTACATGCCCACACGAGCACAACCTATTTGCATCATTAACAGCCAGAAGAAGTAATTTGTGTAGCGCTGCTTTTATGGTACATTGCTCTATGCCTCATCTTACACTAGCATCAGGAGTTGTGAATTTTCTGTTGTTTAAAATCTGCAAGTCATTACTAATATTTTCAAAAAATTTGGCAGTGAAATTCTTACTCAAGTGATGAAATACATTCCCATTATCAATTTTCAAGTGAACAAAGGGTTAAAATGACACACAGTGATTCAATTAATCTGCACTCACTTGCCAAGTTATTAGCTCAACACCAGATAAACCAAATTCTGTATGATACAGCAGGAAAGCAATAAATCCTAGATGAGTCGCGCCAATATTTCTGGATTTGTGGTCCAGTATTTTCTCCGATCGTTGGAATCTGATGGATGGGGATTGTTATCATTACTAATATCCTACCACAGCAGTGATGTGAATAGATTATCATGATGAAACCTACAGAAACACAGAGAGAATGTTAAGAACCAGGGTGGAGGTTTGAATCCAGGAAAACACAGGTCTGACTACAAAAACCACCAACGCAGCATTTAATACATCAGGACTTTGTGGTGACACTGTAATGTGAGAGGAGATAGAGAAATCATGTGGGTTAGTCCAAAAACTGTTGACAGAGAGAGAACACTGAATCTTCCGTGTGATCTTCCAGTCAGCATCACGGCCGAGTGACCGCTCCCCACCGAGGATCATGGTCGGCCCACATATCTAATCTCATCTCGATCCTGGCAGCGTACAGCTGTGTGAAATGTCCTGATCTCTGCTCCCTGCCACAACATCAGAAATGTGTCATTTCATTTCTAAGATGGAAAAACACGGCTCTGCTGTAAAAAGTCAATTCATCCAGTGAAAGAAAAACAAGCAACAAACTGAACGAGTGACATCAACTAATGAAGCACGATCACACGCTTCAAACTTCTGTTTTTTCTTTTATATCTTGCATGAAATAATTTTGCCTCCTTTTTCCCAGGACCTTAACCATCTGGTATGTTTCCCTGAACTGACACACAGATGCTGAAATTATTTCAATCCTGAGAATATTAAATCAAATAAACAGTCCCTCGGCAAACTCTAAAAAGCTATTTATGTTTTATTTAGGTGGAATAGGGTCGGTGATCACACACAAAAAGAGCACAGATGCACCGAAAACATGACCTGAATTTTAAAAGCACTTTCCACTCTCGAGTGTAAGCGGCCTTACCTTGGGAGAGGTGTGAACTCTGTTTTCATCTTCTCTACCAATAAATTAGGGGGGGAAATGAAATGTAGCAAATCTGAAAAGCACCGAAAGTGCCATTTATTGAGACGCCTGAATTTAAAGTAAAGTAGTCGGGATGGTTGCCCATGCTTATGCCTAAATTATCAGTAATACTATGACTCCAATTTCCATCTTGAGGTAAATTGAATACGCGAAAATGCATGTCAGGTGTGGTAAAATCGTTTAGTCCTGTGCAGCGTATTAGAGGTTATTTAATTTGGATTGGAAAGCGGCGCAGAAAGGATTATTCGATGTGACATCATCATGCTAACAAGCATATCTGCTATTTGTGATTATTAAACAGCTACCTTTAACAACTCTGCTTAACATGAAACTAAAACATAATAGTAATAATTTAATAATAAAGCTATGAGTGCACTTGCAGAAAAATGGGTCATGAGAGAGAGTCTTGCATTCATTTTGAAAAGGTGCCTCTCCCTGCGAGCTATGGGACAGCAAGATATTATTCAGATCTCCAGAGCCAGAGGGATGAATACATTTAAAAGTTTGAAGGTGAAGAGGGACAACATTGGAATCTGGTGTCCTGTTTTTTTCGAATATATTTTCATATCTTTTTAACAGATTGACCTGTCGTGAAAAATAAAAATCATCTAAGTTCTCAACCCCCCCCCCCCCCATTTATGTTAAATACAAACATAAATGTTTTTTCCCTTAAAATAAAAAATGTCATATCTGGGTATATTGGCAAACATAAACGCATATACCTTTGAAAGGCTCATATCAGGCGATATCATGGGTCAACCAAAATATTGGCAAGGCTCTATTTTAAAGGAGTCTGACGGATAAAAAATAACATAAGAAGAAAAGCCTAATAATGCCAGGCAGTTTTATTTCGCACTTAACGGACATCTATGAAAGCACTTTGTATTTTTTCCACTCTACTAATTAATCACACCTTTTTAGCTGGCCACACTTAGTGGGGCAGTTAGTGGAAAGCCGAATGGGTCCAGGGTAAAAAAAAAACACTCCCCAAGCCCCACTGCTTTTCCTATCTCAAATTCACAGCTTACTGTGTGGCAACACTGGCCTGTTTACTATTCTGGCGGGTTGTATCATGTGGTCGCTCCTCTAATCCCTCGAAATGCTTGGAATTGTCAAACAGGAGAAGTGCTCACCTCTCCAGAGGGGGAGAGGAAGAAAATTAAAAAGCAATCTTGCAGGAAATACATCTCGCAGAAGGAAAGAGGTTGTGCTGTGTGAACACATCGACCAGGACACCTAACTGAACGAGAGCACTGAATCTGAGAGAAAGCAGAGATATCAAACAATGAAGGAAGAAAGAAAAATTATCTGAATGGGAAAAGCATGTTAATCCAAAGAAGATGCTTCCCGAAAGCTATAATTGTGAGAATCAGCAGCTAATTACATTTGACCAAAGATAGACAGTCACCTTGACGGGATTGTGCACTGCAGCAGTCTCCTCCATTCACCTTCATTGACACAGTCGAGCTAAGTGGTATAATCCCATAAAACAGGACAACTGAAAGCAAGACAATCTTCCTCTTCCTCTCTGAACACACAAGTGTCAACCGAGCCTTTTTTTTATTCCCGGCTAATGAAGCACATTAGATATGTGAGCTGGTATTAACCCAGCTGACCTTGAGATAAAATTGGGGTGGAAATCAAGCTTCCATTTCAAAGACATCGTGTTGCATCTACACTGGGTGAAGCAGACAGCTGGGCAGAGACCCAGCAGCTGAGTGGTTTTATGATTAGTGTGCACAGTTTTCTCCTGCTGTCAAAAGACATATGCTCTCCTGATGTCTCATACACTGTACCATAAAGAGAGGAGCAAGGTGCAGCCATCCAGAAATATCTGCTGCTAGTTTCCGTGTGTGGCGCGGTGAGGTACCGTGTGGCGTGGAGCAGAGCGGAGGGGTTTCAAGGTCCGCCACTGATATAAACATCTCTTGCGTGATAGAGGGTGGAGGAGCATACTGCATTGCAGCGACAGAGAGGGAGGCAGAAGGAAAGATGGAAACCAGAGAGGGTTCGGATGGACGTTCAGGGGCCCAAGAAAGGCAAAATAAAAGTGAAAGGGGATGACAGGAGGGAGCTCTTGACTCTGTCCTCTCCAGATCATCAAAGTGACACTTCTCTTACCCACCTGGGACTGGGACAAGATGTCCTCCAGGTTAAAAACAGAGATCAGTATGCAGGTCACAGAACTGAGGAGGGGAGAGGAGGAAAGTGGTGGAGACAGTCTACAGTGTTTACTGCCGCAACTCGCTACCGTCTCTCTCTGACCACGACACTAATGACACTGTTTTCCTCAGAGGCGATTTATCAGCGCCGTGGCAGTGAGCCACACTGGTTTGTTTCACAGAGTAATTATGATATTGACAAAATCTCGGGTGACACATATAAATATAAATGTTGGCCAGAAATTAAAGGTGTTAAACATTCAGTAATTACCTAAATGCCTTAATTCCTGGAGTGAAAATCACAGAAATGTAATAGCATATCACAGCTCGATGGCTTATTATGAATATAGCAGAGGTAATTTTGTAAAGTGTTCCCACTAGGTCCATGTACAATTAGCGGAGTAAATAAAAAAAACACATTTCACACATTTGCTTCTTAATAATCATAAGGGGAAATAAAAACTGCTGATCCTTTAAAGAAAAATAAGGCACATGCCAGATTGTCCTCTTTCTACGTCTAATAAAATCTATTTCGACATCTGATTCCCACACAGATCCTTTAAATTCCCATAATCTTTTTCTACCTCAAATGTAATTTGTATTTACATGAACCACCAGCCAACAATTCACTGGCAGTACTTCAAACACCAGAGATGCTTGATATAGCCAAACCTCGATTTTCACATCAACCAGCTCTGACCCACCAGACAAAAAAAGATAATGTTCACGTTTAAAAAAATGGCTTTCCTCTCCTAATACAGGTTATTGGACGGATTTACTGAAAGTGATATGCTGAAGAAGATTTTTTGCATATTTAAATGTCATCTCAGCTTTCAATACTTGATATAGTAAGTAACCAAAATGATTATTGTTCAAAAAGAAGCACTTAGTAATCATGGGGTGTTACAGATGTAATTACAAGGAAAACTGCAATTTGTGTAATAGTGTGTGGGCTTTCTGGTGAGTGTGCTCCAGGTCTTGTAGCTTCAGGCAAGGGCAGCGCAAAAAGCAACAGGGGTGGCAGGTTATGATTAAATGAATCTGGTTGGTGCACACATCATTATGTACTCGATACGAGGCGGAGCAAGCTCTACTACAGGGGTGCGGAACCATTTTTCTTAGAGCAATTTCCATTTTTAAAGCACCCTTCATGAGCCAAAGTAAATTACTGAGCACATATCAAAGTTTTCCTCTCTAGTGTGGTGGCTGGAACTGCTTCTCTCTGTCAAAAACTCTGATGTTAAGATGGCTGTGATGATGATGCTTCTCGCAGCTGGTTCCACTTTTGGTATTTACCACAGAAATGGCGAGTGATGCTTTTATGGCAGGACAGAGAGAGAAGGGAGACAATTCGGTATTTCGGACGTTTTCCTGCTCTTTTGTCACATGGATTCATTCATAATATTCTCAGGACATTTTAGTGAGAGCCCGGCAGCAGAAACTGACTCGGACATTTGTGTTCTCACAAAAATGTCTAGGCAAATGCACAAACTCCAGCTCCTTACCTATTATTTCAGTCCCTGCATAAAATGTGGTCATGTAAAAAAGCTGCTTGTTTTGCTAACACAAGTGTTAACTCTATCCAAGTCTATTTATTCCTTGTAACTCATTCACTGTAGCTGCATGTATACAGCCCAAAGGCCAGAGGGTCCCCCACTTGCTCTTGCTAGTGGCTGATCACATTAAATCAGATGTTCAAGCTCATTATGGCCGCCTTTTTAGCAACACCGCGCAGAGAGATTTGCATATTCACGACCGGGGGGGAAGCACGGGTCAAGTAGACTACCCTCTCATTTGTTGGCGATGGTACATTAACAGCTTCATGCGCCCGAGCGGCCCAAGTCATGCTGCAGCAGATGTGAGGGAGCGAGTGTGCTGCCCTCTGGTTGTTTGATGCCATTGATGTCCATTGTCTGATGCTAATCACCGTCTAATTTTCATGATAACATGGCCAATGCTATTGAGAGATTTTATCAGGTTCCTGCAGCCTGACTCTGTTTGTCCAACCTTCCTCAGAAACAGGCAACACTTGAGGACACTCTGGTCATTTCTTGTGATTGACAGTCTTGAGTCTGCACTTGCTCATCACTCTGCATATCATCAACTACCGTCGTTCCAATCTGCTCTACCTGCAGGGTACTACTGGCAAGGTGTTAATCAACCTGCACGGTGTCTTGCCCTCGGTGGCCCCTCCCGGCACCAGCTGCTCTCCCACACCTCTCTCTAAACCCCACAAGAGCAGGACTGGCCACTTCAGACAATCTCTTCACCTCTCAGTCCTTGCAATTCTGCCTCTTTCCCCCTGTGGCCCTGCTTGACTCACTTGACTTCTTTACCCTGAGCCCTGGACCTGTCAGTACTGGAATAATCACGGTCATTACCCAGAGACAAAAAGGACAAATCGTATCCCAAGCTGGACCCCATATGCTTTACTTGACGTTTTGGTGGAACAGTAGAAAAAGTGACTATTTCAATGTGCTTGTCAGAGATGAAAGTCAAAATGTTACACCTTTTAATTAATTATTCTTTCATAATTATTTCACTGTCAAAGACCACGGTTGTTGGTATATTTATAGACTTCAGTAACATATGTGGAGTTAGAGCTACTTCCTCCAACCAGTACCACCGTATAAGTCAGGACATAAAGCTTACCCGTACTTCAACCCCTACCTCAACTGTGGCAAGAAGAAAATGAAAAGAGAATAATTAATTGAACCTTTGCCTGGGTTCTCTTAGAAGAAAATGCCAAGTAAAGATATTCATTCATCATACAGCACATGTGAAGATGTACTTCATCACACAAACAAAAATTCTGTCTCATCTTGCACCTAACTGCAAGGAGCTGTATGAGAATATGTGACAATCAATGTTGCCATACATTCATTCAAATCTGCTGTTGCTAGACTCTTTTGTGACAAAGTTGTCAGGGGAAGAATTCCCTTGCCCCTATATGCAGCTGAGATTCTCACAAGCTCTGAAAGCTCCTCTGAACCAAGCGCCAGCAACACAGAACAACAGAGCCAAGTGCCATGCTCTGTTTAAATCAGGGGAAGACAAAGTGCTTTTCACTTTCACTCTGCTCAGTGTCAAAGACGTTACTTATTAAACAACCAAAAAACTGAAGATAATACAATACGAACAGGCTGAAATAATTTGCATGCGAGGCCGTTATCGACCGTCTCTTGACTCTGAAGTGTTGAAGGGAAAACCTGTGAAAATCCATAAGAAAAAAGAGCATTTCAGACCGAATCGATTTCAAATGTGGAAGAATAAGTTGAATGTAGTTGAATCACAGCCATAAATGTTATATTCCTTTAAAAAATAAATGATACTGTCTTTTCATCAAAATCTCCCCACGTGCTTTCACATGTGTGTTGACTGGTCTCAGTACAGTGACTGATAGCTCTATTATTATCGTACTTGATCTCCTGTATATTTACTTGCATCGCCGCAGCCTGTCAGCTTCAAACTGTCTAAGATTAAGAGCCTGACAGTCGCTCCATGAAAACAACACATCCTTCCTGATTCACATGCACCGATCAATTCCAGAGAGTGTTGAGGACAGTGCACTGCAAGCCTATAGCATCTGTGGGGTTCATGAATATTCAACCGGGTTTAATGACTTAGCTCATCAGAATACGAGGTTTGTTTTCAGTGTGTAGATGAGGAAGCCCTTACAATGCAAAGGAACGAGTGCAGCGATGTAATTATTGCATTCACGTCATTGTGTTTCATCATGTTGCCTGGGTTCAGCGGCTCCACAGATACATATTTGGTAGCTGCATCAGGCTACTTGCAGGTGTGTGTGTGTATTTGTGTGTAGATGATGCTGCCTTCATCAGTAAAAGTTTACTGAAGTTAAAAGTTATCAGGTTCCTTTTTGGCTATTTCCGAATAGGCTCTTTGAAACCATTTCATCCCGTGATAAGAAACTGTCAAAGTGTGATGCAACTGCTCTGCTGCTGAATGTGGCTGCTCCCACCCATTTATCAAAATGGGTTGTGGGTCTATGAAAATACAGTGCTCTGTATCAATCAAAACTAATTAAAAACACACACAAAATTACACTTTTGTTCCTCTTCATGACCAAACAAGATCCCCAAAGATCTTTTACCTTGTCTCACAGTGGGCAATCAAACCCAGAGGGAAGAGGTGGAACAACCCTGCCCAAAATGCATCACCCGTCACTGTGCAGCACCCCCCCCCCCACACACACACCCCATTCAGCTCCCCTCAGTTTGCCACTAAAAATGAATTAAACAGCTCCCAACAAACCAGAGCTGGCCACATTCACTCCCGAGTGGTGAGGATTTTTTGAACGTGTGTTCCGACTGAATTAGTTAAATCCTGGAGCTTTAAAATAGTGCACCTCAACGAGGCAATTTGCTGCTGTCTTTGTTCGAATTCAAAAGAGAGACCACATTATTTGTCACTCAGTCCGAAACAGTCCAGCTCAATTATTTTCCTGTGAGTGTAACACACTTCTATTAGCAGCTATGACAAGCACATAATTCTGTTGCTAATTAATAGGTCAGAGGGTCCTTAACACATGAATAACAACCAATCAGTCATCTCACTCTTAGTGTTCACTCTTGATATATTTCTGATGAGATGTTGACTTTTGATCACTTTTTGTATGTTGTTAAGACTAATTAATAGCAATTTTTCTTTCACGCCTCTTCACAAGCCTTTGTTGTTTGGGTTATACGGGAGCGGGGGTGTTGAGAGTATGGTTATTTGCAGAGAAGCCGTAAAACCTCCCTGCAATTAACAGCCTGTATAAGGAACTTGGAATACTTTCTGTGAGAAAGATTGTAAGATACCATTGTAGGAAATTGTGTAAATGTTATGATCTGGTGCATTTATTTGGCCCATATCTCAGACTTCTGCATCAATCATAGATGGGCTGTTGCGTGGTGTAGAAACCTGAGTCTACACAGACAGAGACAGATGGCTGTGAGACAGCAGAGTCACCCTGCAGCGCCAACAGTGGAGTTTACCCTCAGCATGAAACCCTTCGCATCATCTGCCATGGAAAAACACAGCGTTACCAGAGAAGAGGAGAACAACCTTGGATGCTTCAAGTTGCATTATTGGTAGAAAAGCCAGAAACTAAACAAGTAAATTAACTCGAGTTAGATGCCTGCCAGCTGAAAATATCAAGGTGCAACAGGTGCATCTGAAGTTTTTCTTTTATTTTTACATCCATGGATATAAACAACACATCAATTCTTTCAGCAGCTCCTGAGTTGAGGTACTGACATTTTAGAAGATAAAATGTTTTTCCTCGTTGTTTCCCTAAATATGCCGGCCACCTGCCTGCAGAGGGGCCCACATCTGTCCCTGCTCCCAGGGGTCAGTGGCAATAAACTAACTCATGTTTTATAGTCTCATCTCTGTTAATTATTGTTTATATTGATTTGTATTATATTAATTGTATGTAGTTATACATCTATAAGATTTCTATAATTACAATCACAGGCTCAAAACAGCGCTCTTTTATTGGCCATGTGTATTGAACAGTAATACAGTTGTTCAGAACACCAGCCAGCATTAGGACTGAAAGGAAAAGCAGAAGATTGGACAGTGAAGAAACACTATCATTCAGGCAACACTCACTAATCTGCAGATGTCCCGAGTGAGATTTGGCCGTGCTCCCTGACACATGGCAATCACACGGCTCAGTGCAGGAACACAGGCAACTCGTCCACAACGCCACGGACGGACGGACCTGGAAGCACCAGCTGCACTCGGACTGAGAACGAATGTAGTGACAGCGACCGACTGTCTCCCGCCTGAAGTGTCACTCTGGATCCCTCACAGACCGACAGGGAGACGAGAGGCTGTTAGGAGCCGAACTGCGAGTGTTAAGAGCAGCGGTTTGATTCAATCAGTGGCCACACTTACAGGCATGGAGAATCTCATCCCTAATCTGGTTACTCAAGTAATCCAGTTTTTGTGCGGCGTGTGTAAATGTCATAACTTGTCTAGAATAACCTGGTTAAGCTCTGAGTGCTGTCATGAGGATTAAGGTACATTTCTGTAAATCAATGTAATGCCGTTTTCTGCAGCAGCGTAAACATCTCACTGCTTTTATTGTTGGCGAATGCAGATTTCTTTTCCTTCTTCAGTCCTATTTAGATTTCACTATATGTTGCACACGTGGTGATTTGTGTAACATATTCAGGATAGACTATTATTATTACCAACAGAATTGGTATGTCATATTTTATTGCATTAAATATCTACAAACTGTAATTTATTATAGTAATAACAAACAAGGCATCTCACATCAACTGTTTAATTCAATCAGTTGCTACATGCAGTGCTGTTAGCCATAATTTTTAAATGGGATTAATTTTAAAATCCAACATGACAAATAACAAATGAAAACAATTCACTGGGGTTCAGCAACGCACACAGGTCTCCAACCTGCCTAATGAAGAAAATACATCAAATATGATAACACAATGACATTTATGTACAATAGCACCAAGCACGATAACATTCATGATGTTTTGCATGTAGAAAATATTCTGCATGCAACGTTTAGCTCTAATGAATATATGATTAGATGTGCATTAATGTTCTGTTTGCAGGACTGTTACTGACAGCGTGCATATCTCAAACTCGTGAAGCTGAACAGTTATAAAGTGCATTATCACTCATTGATTAACTATCTACAACAAATGTTTCACTTCTCCTGTTTACTCTGTTTCCTGTAACTTCCTTCCTTCCTTCCTTTTCCCCAGCCAGCCAAGCCCGATCTGACCCAAAACAGCAGCTCACAGTAATCTCATGAAGTAGCAAGAGAACAGTAGTTCAAACTTGCAACATGCTTCACCACTGGAAGCTCAGCAAAGATCACTCCGGCTCACTGACAGAAATGAAAGCTGTCAAAGTGAGTGAATGGCCGAGACTTCACTGACATATCACATCATCTGGACTCAGACTCTCAGTGGACGGTGCTGTAGCGGATGCGCAGTTGAAATTCTGACGTGTATTTTCATCAGTAACACTTCACACAATAAAGCTTCAGAGTTTTTTTAGCAGGAGCTGCTCATCACTTTTGCTGGTTAGAATGAAAAGTGGTTGTGATAGACATCAGCAGTTGATAATTAACATAAACAACTTGGCTGCTGAAGCCGGTGCACTAAACCAAAGATTGTTCAAGAGGGATGAAGCTCCACCACTGTACAACCATAGTGCTTCTGTAGTTCTGATAAATCCATCAGAGTGATACATCCTCCCAACAATCAGATTCATGTTTAAATGTTCACTCATATCAATTTTTTGTTTTTATATAACTGTTGGAAAGATGTGAGGGTACCTTTTGCATTTATGCAGGTATATTGATTAAGAACAGATTAACATTTTGGCTCACCAACCAAACCAGTAAATGACCTGCAGAAATGTTTTTAGATTATTTAATTGGGATAAATAAAGAAAATTTCACAGAAACCTGTTCACCAGCCACAGAAAATACAGATTCCAGAGAAGAAAGAAAAATGTTTGCATCGTATTTACATAGGGTTAGGGTTGTAATCCAAAAATGTATGTAATCAAGGCAATCACCTGTTTTGCTCTGCTAGCCTTCATCAATTTACTGACCCAACCGAAACGACTAACAGATATTTGGCTCCTGCTGAGTCTGTATTTCCGACCCTGCTTGCCAAACACAGCCATTAAATACAAAGGCACGCGTCTGCAGATTGAAAACCGAGGGAGGCGACACCAGGCTGCTGAAGTTAAAACTAAACCTGCTGCTGCTGGTACTTTATTAAAGATCCAACCCCCATCCCGACGGGTCGTGTTTGGACTCTCATTAGCCTATTAAGATAAACACAATAACCAATTCTCTTCAGAACATCACAGTTACAGTCTTCTAGTCACCAAATCTCATGGCGCTGTCACTCTACTGTGATGTTAATACGGAAGATTTTCTTCATTACTGTTCCTCTAACTGTTTATTCAACAACTACATTCAACAACTACAGAATGAAGTATATTGTTTCTATACTGCAACATTTCAGGGCAGAAGTTGTCCATCAATGAAGAGGCCGATGCTCAAGGAGCTGAAGAAGACTGTGATAGCAGACCGACAACAGCGATCACTGGACCTCACAGTCTCTGCAGGCTGGATATTTCCATCATTAAAATTTGACCATAAGTGGTGGAAAAATCCTGAGGAGCTACAGGTGGGTCAAAGACGGAAAGAAAAGATTAGTCAGCAATGACACGGGATCACTGTGTCGTTGCTGACTAATCCTTTAAGCCAGACATTTGATGTACAGCGTTGTTAGACTTGGCAGTGAGAATTTTCTTTTGAGTCTCAAGGACATTTCTGGGCCAGTAGTGGCTTACTAATTTGCTCAATGCTCTTCATAGAGTCAGGCAGGTGAAACTGCCTGACTCTATGAGAAATGTCCCTAACTCCGGGGCAGCAGAAAAGCAGACAAGGAGAGCAGACCAACTTTGGACTATTACATTTCTGATCCTATAAGAAAATTTAAGAGTCTAATCTGCCCTATTTCTTGGTCAGCAAATGTAAGGTAAGGAAATACTTTTGTTTCCATTCCATTAAAAAAATGTTTTCCCCCAGTCCAGTCTGAACATATTGATTAAGCTTTGGGACACCACATAATAACCCTGGTGGTACTCAAAACCAGACTTATTACACCCAATACTCACCATTATAACCAGCAAAAAGTGTCACCTGAATTCTCTCCAGAAACTTTACGACCTATATTTAAATAGTTTGCATAGAAACTTTTTATTAAGGTGGAAAAAAGCTGCACCAGCACCACAGAGGAATTTAATTCAGTAAGCACTGCTACCATCTTTTGTAGAGGTGAAGCTGCATTATTTGTCTGGCTAGGCTCTAGTCCCCATGAAATAGTACACATTCATAGAGGAGGACTTGGTTTACTCACAGAGCACTTTATTAGGAACACCTTGTACACGTTATTCATGCAGATTGGCAATCAGCCAATCGTGTCAGCAGTGAAATATATCAAGCATGTTATCTCAGTGACTTTGACATTGGTAATATTGTTGGTGCCAGATGGAAACTGCTGGTCTCATGGGATTTTCATGCACGTCAGTCTCTAAAGTTTATTCCAAATAGAAATATCCTGCGAGAAGCAGATCTGTGGACAGATGATGGTCAGAGGAGAATTGTCAGAATGGTTTGAGCTCAAAGATAATTCAGATAACCAGACTGGCGCAGACAACGTCCACTGCAATGTATGTGATGGGAAATACAAATCTAAACACATTAAACATCAAACTATTTCACACTTTTAAAAATATGTCACTGTCTGTGTGGCTGATAGACATAAAACCCATTTTTACAAGCTAGCTAATAAAACATTTTCGATAAACTGCTGCTATTATATGATGTTAATATTGGAATATTCATGAATTTTAATCATTGCACCCCATTATTATTCTTTGGGAAGTTTACTTTGACTTTCTTGTGGGGCTTTTTCCAGATAAACTGAATGCACGAGATTATTTTGTGAAAGTGCACAAATGCTCTATAGGGGAGAGGAGGGACTGACAGGTTGGACACTGTGATCAAATCTAAAAACCTCCTGCAGCTGTTAAAAAGCTTCATATGACCGACCTGCTGAGAAATAAAATATGTCCAGCACAATTTCTAGAAGCAAGCACATATAAGATGTGTCCAGAGTGGGGATTTTCGGGCCCAAAGCCGGGGGGGATATGTGATAAAGTACTCAAACATTAATCAAAGCATGTATTATCGGTCAGAAGCTTGATGCCAGGATTCAGCAATCGCTGCAGTCTTTCCCCACTCCTAACACCCTGTATTCATATTAACAAGGGGAGTAAGACTGTCACACTGTCCCAAGCTGTGTTCCATATATCCCATCTAATTCCATGCTGAATCATTTTCAGCCAAATGCCACAGCAGTAATCCGTCTCTGCTTGAGACTCTGGAGCAACAGTGAGGCTCTCCAGGCAGATGTTCCTTTCAAAGCAGTCCAAGTCTCACAACTAATAGCATTAGCCAGAGACACACATTCAGCATCTAGCCTTTGCTTAGAATTGGGCTTCCATGAGGCCATGCGCACAAGATCCAGAGGCTGAGTTGCTTCCTGAAAGCTACTAAAAGAGATTCACAGTGCAATATGGAGCAGTTAAATAAGTCCACTGTTGTTGTGTCTCCCTGAGCAGAAATTAAAGACTAGGCATTCAGATGTCAAAAATAAATCTGAAATTGAATCTAAACTGCTCATAAATGACTATCAGATTTTTTTATTAATGTACAGGTTTCTTTCCTGTGTAAAGACAATTAACAAGTGCACTAGTACACCGGAGAAGAAAATCGAAATATCCCAGATATTAGAGGACAAATGTTTGTGTCCCTGCAACTGAAAAATATCCCACAATTGATCTGAAGTGATCGACAGGCCATTTCCAATTCAATTAATTAAACAGGGTAATTAAAACATATGCTGAGTCCATTAGTCTCGCATGAATCTATACTCAGTCAGTTTATTATACTTAAACCAGTGTAGTAGAACACTGCGCTGAATTCATTTTAGCTACATGTACCTAAATAATCCCTTTTGTGCAGAGGATCTACCGGTAAATGGTATTTCAATTTACAAGTTCTGCACCACTGAATCTTCATTCGAGCCATAACTATATATTCAATAACAAACTGTTTTTTAAAAGTTAGTGCATTCAACCAGATGTAAAATCAAGTAGACGGCAGAAAATGTCCAAGTGAGTAATTATAAAAAGAATGTTAGAATGTGGCAGGGAGGATAATGAGCCAGAAAAATCGAGCGGTGTCTTCGTTCATTAAGCTGATCCCTCAGTATTAATTGTAATCCAAACCCCTAACGCTCAGTAAGCCTTCCATTATTCCCTCCTTTACTTCAGCTACATTAAATCAGTGTGCGATCTACTTCTATCAGAGTTCATGCTTCAACATCAGCAGGAAATGGAAACATCCCAGCTGTGCTGGAGCAATAAATATAAACATCTGCGAGATTGATTACACTAACCTTTATCAAAACCTTCACAGGATTGCAAAAAAAGCAGGAAAGCGGGATGAATGCTGCTTCCTGCCATCTACAGACAACACGCTACAGGCAAGAGAGCTAAAGCACCTCAAGACCAAAGGGGATGGAGTGTAAATGACAATATATTTGAAGCGGAATCATCCCATCAACAATGCCTGCTTTGTCGGGCTCAATGTAGAAATCTGTATTCGCATCACACACCATTAACTGCCTAGCGGTGCATGTGCAACAGAGAATTATAAAGCTGTCCCTTCCCTGTAATACGGACCTCAGACGTCTTATGCTACAGCAATAAAGTGGGCTACTCTCTGTTGTGTGTGTGTTATCTGTCACTAGCAGAGATGGAGAAAGAAATTGGTTATAGACCACCTTTCAATGAGGCAAAAACTGTAGGACAATGGACATGTGCATTCAAAACAATACAGGAAAGCACAAAACAGAGACAGGTCTACTCTTTTTACAGCCTATAATAGCTGGTGACCAGGATACAGATCCTTCAATGATGTCAGTTACTGATAAGGAGATGTTATTGAGGTTAGATAAATTACAAAACCATTTTTTTCTAATGCAAAGATAAAAGGATGTTTTCTGTTTTGTTTATGCAGTAAAATATGGTTCTCATATCAGCAAACACAAATGCAGATACCAATATCTGTGAAAGTCTCATATCAGCCAATTCTATCGGCCAAGCAATAAATCGGTTGAGCTCCAAATGTAAACACATATAGAAGATAGGAACTTCTATTTTAAATTAACTGTCATCTAAAAGACACCAAAATCTGTCTTTTCAACTAGTTTTGGATACATTTGAATAAATAACTTTTCCAAACTACGGCTAAAAGGAAATGCAAAAGATGAGGCCTGCGTGCATGTGCAAAAGTGACACGTCGCTGTGAAAACAAGAAAATACTGTCTTTTAATCTGTACCCGCCCAAAACCATTTGTAATGTTTCATGACATAAGGAGGCAGAAGTAATTTCTTGACCTAGAGACAACTCAAACAAATCAATTGTAGCCTGAAATCCAATTACACTGCTGACTGACTCTGGATTTACTTGTTGTGTGTCAAACACAAGCTAAACCACATATCTCGTATAAACAAAGCATATTTCTTCAACGTTTAATTTGTAATGCCTCATATTTATCCACTCCGTAAATCCAGGTAAAATACAAATAAGACAATATTTCCTTTTTAAAACTCATATCATTATATCACATAATGATTGTCAGCATCAGGGCTACAGGTTGTCTCTGCACCTTCACTATCTAGACAGGAAGCAGTGTTTGCTTTTGCTGCATCTGCATTGCAATGTTAACGCAGCTAGAATAGCCGGCTGTCACCCGCGCTGCAGCAAGCAATATGACTTTGCATGTTTGCCTGATCAAAGATGCAGCTCATCTCCATAGAAATGAGCATGTGTGCACACAGCCTTATCCCAATGGGGGGAAACAACACATTAACACCCAGGCTGGGATTTGGTTTACTGCCAGTACCAGTTCCACCTGGGAGTTAGCCGGAGCCTTCACATTGTTGTCACTGCTGCTGATGATGATCCAAAAAACTTGTCGCTGGCTGTAAACAGGTCTGAGTAACAATGACTAAGCTACTGACCACTGCTAAGTAAAGTTAACAATGTGTTTTATGTAGCCTGCAATAGGCTTGACGATTGAGATTATGTTGTCCTGCCAATGTAATGTGTACTAATAACTTTTTAAAATATGTTCAATGGTTATCCACAGCTACTTGAGTAAATGTGAGCATGTACAATAGTCCAGTTTTGTCACCGACTTATCTCACCTAAAATAAAATAGCATATCCACTATATTGGTTTAAAGATATGTTCTCATCTTTTAGAGAAATAGAGTGATGTCCTTTTGGAGATACTGACTTTCAAAGGCACAAATATATATCTGCAATAATATTTGCATGCTTCTGTTATGTCCATTTTTCTGTCAACAGGAAAAACGTCAAAAATAAATAACCTTCAGCTCATACTGGCTTCACTGTTTCCTAAATATTCTCTTCAGATTTTTCTTCTATTTTTGTCCATTTCCTCTCTCAACAGGACTTTGAACAATTTTCCACATCGTACTGTGGAAGAGCAACACATTTCCATCACTAAAGCGCTGAAAGGAAGGGTGAGCTGCTGCCACAGAAGCCCCACAACCAAGAGTCAGCTGTGCCACCGGTAAAATATAAAAATTCCTACTGAGCAATAAGATGTATCCCACAATGCACCCAGACACAGATGTAGGCGGCAGCCAAATAATATACCATCAGCATCTCTCCAGGGGAAAGAAATGCATGAGCAAGGAAGGGGGATGACAATAGCAAGAAAAGATGAAGGTCAAAGGGAAAGCAGAGAAAATAGATCTGTGGCTTTTGCGTAGTGGTTTGACCCATCTCTCCAGCATTTCCTTAAGGCGCTGGCGGTTCGTTATCAATTAAACCACAATGGTCTATACCCAACAGTATTTCCAATTTGCTGATGCTGTTATGTAGAGAGAGTGGACTTGCAGAGCTAGCCTAAAATCATATGCTTGCAAAATTACCAGCAGTAAACAATGGGCACGGAATACAATTGAATGTAGCATACTTTTAATTTGACAAGTAGAAGAAAAGTAAGTAAAACAGCTGCATGTATGAGAATAGGATCCTCAATCACAAATATTGCCGTTTCTCCATCACTCTGTATTATTCAGACAAGAGATGAAAAAAAGCCTAAAAATACACAAAAATCAAGTGGATCAACATAATTAACACAACAGGGAAGATGGAAAAATTACAATATCATGGTGCTTAAACAGCAGAGAGAACAAAAACATTTGCAGACATGGCAGTCCACACAGTATCTTCATCAGCCTTCATTTTGTCCTTGGTTGAGGACAGGGAAATGCACATCAGCATGGTCCATGAATCAACCAACGGTTCAGGTAAATTACTTTTAAACAAAAACAAATTTGCACAGAATCTGAATTTCAATTTTCCCTCAAATCCTAAGAAGATTATCTTGGAGTAGATCTGCTGAAAATGCTGTCAGCAGAAATTGGATGGCTTAGTAGAAAAATACACTTTACCGAGGAAGCACAGATTTAGCATAGTGTCCCCTTACTATGCGCACAGTTCAAACTGGAAACTGTAAAAGGCTTAGTAAAGAATTCATGAAGATGAACACTGCTATTACTGATAAATGCTGACGAGTCCATTCATTGCCATACAGCGCATGCAGCTCACAGGTTACTATCTCAGGAACATTAACAGCAGCAATGTAATGCTTAACTGATTCATGTAGGTAAATTATCTTTCATTGACCTCTTCCGCATTGAGGTCAGAGAGCACAGGGATAAAAAAAACACATAATCGTAATGTAGGGTTGTCGCAGTCAGTGTTACTGGTGTTGCACACTTAATACTGTTTATATATTTGGCCAACAAGCCTTACGGTCTATTTACTTGCTTTTAAAGATGTAAATCAGATTAGGTTCAAGTTTGTGTATCAGTGGTAGTGCCAAATCCAAAAATAAAATAGTGGAGAGTTCACCAACAACGCAAAAGGGCCGATTTGACAATCTATCCGATTCAACCTGAATTTGAGTAAGGGAACGTGAAGATGTTAATGAGGCAATATGCATACATTCATTACAATGGCAGCATCTGGAGGCAACACATCTTCAAAGGTGCCACAAGATTGAGGCTGTCAGCAGCAAAGTCTAAGACACTTCTCCCATAATTGCTCGATATGATGTTTAACAAATCAGAGCATAATGTTAGTAGCATTATTCATACCACTGTAAATGTGTAGTATTGTCCAAAACTTTGGAAATATGCCCTAAAGGAAAAATAATGTATATCAGTTATTAAATGTGACTCAAGGTAATGGCAAACATTCATGCGTATGTGTAATAACTCTGCAGTAAATATAATAAAATAACGTGTTAAGTAACATTTAAGGAAAGACAAAGGATAAAAACAACGTGGTAAACAAAGAACTAGAGTGGGACATTTTCAAAACTGCACCAGTGCCCAGAGGGGATATTGATCCAAGATTGATCAAAGAGTGTAACTGACTCAACAGCACCAGAGGGATGCTTACAGTGAAGGCCAACTATAACTGAAAGCAGCTTAGGCTTCACACAAGTCTCAATCCTTGTCTTTTATCTATTATGCATGTCCAGATATACTGCCTGTTCCTTGACAGCAATGTGTGCTGCAGACTCAAGTTTTTTTTCTTTTTAGGAGAAGCTGGTGACCATTGCGGTTTTGCTTCGGTATAGTTAGGGTTCAAAAAGCAAGTTAATTGTTTCAGGGGAGCCTTGATTTCATTTTCACGCCTTTCGATATCCAATAAACACTTCCAAAGCATCAAAGTGGTGAAGGAAGCTGTCGACCACACTGGGTGGGTGAAGGTGTCCAGTCCAAGAGGCCGACAGGGTGAAGAGGAGCATATTTCACACCCTGCTTCTCATCCCTCCATCCTGATTTGACCAGGAAAGAGAGAAGTGCCCCCTCCCTAACAAACCTCCTCTCCTCTTCCACTAACAGCTTGGTGTGTTGGTGGGTGAGCCCATCAGGAAGCCATTTTGTTTTTCAGCATGACAACCGCTGGTGTTACATCATTCAATCATGGTGGCTGTCACTATTTCCGCCCTCAGACAGAAGTGACGGGAAACCACCAGGCCACTGAGGGGAGAAGAGAGATCCTGACTTCATCCTCTATGGATGTCCCGCTGCCAGCAATAATGGTGCGGTAAGGACCATGTGCCCATGGGAGGGAAGGACACCCTCTGCCTCTCCCAGGTGGGCTGCTGAGCAGTGACACCAGTGAAACCATTCTGATTAGATTTAGGTAGTGAGGGTAGAGGTACTGTGATCATAATCGGAACATCCTTAATATATACATTTAAATATTCCAATTTGTCAAAAATGGCCTAATAACGAAAACCCAAAACTATTTGAGAACATCAATAAATCTGCCGTCACTCCAATGGCGTCCTGTTTCATCCAAACCAGAATAGGAACCTGCTAATCATTACCAACGGCAACTCTTCATGAATTACCACCTCCCCACTTCACAGAGATCAGAACTTAAAATAAACCCATGCAAACTGAGATCACAGCTACTCACTATTCCAAAAAGTATACATTTTTCTCAGATGTTCAAATTTTGTGGAATACTTAACCACTCAATACTGAAAACCTTCATATTCTATATCGGTTATCTACATGGTGCAAATTCTACCTTTCCCTGCTTTTTCCATCCTTATTTAAAGTTATCTATGACTGAACAATAAAAGCTGCCAGAGTTTAAACGAGTTTCTCAACATCTTCGAATCTTTAGTCGTCTTTTCGTTCAGTAATTGTTGCTCTTCTTCAGACCTTTAAACGTACTTGCACCAGATAGTGTGAATTTCATATGACTATAAATCTCATAAATAAGATCAAACTGAATAAGGAAGTCCAAACAGCAGAAGACACATTTGTCACTGGGTTAGCATTCACTTTCAATTTGTATCGGACAGACCTTAGTACCCTGATGCATATCCAAGTCTTATAAAAGAACGATCTTTAAAGATTCAAGTTGGATTATGTCTTGAGGTAAAACGGCAGCACTCAAGCTCCCTTTTGTACTTCATTTAATTCATGTGGAATTGCATCAACCTTGAAGACAGAACTTCAAAACCTGTCTTTTAACACATTATCTTAATTACAGCTTTCCTGTCAAGGTGCACATACATAAAAGATGAATAACATCACCTCTTTTTTTTCATTTTTATAAGGTATAGTTAGACACAATTTTAGCACCTTAGCCACAGATTAGATGAGAATCTTTATCTTTACTGTCCCATACTTAGTCCGCCTATCATCCATCACATAACACATAAAGTTGCTGCTATAAAAGAAAATCACGGCAGCTATTATAATTGACACCGCAAAACGATTTGTTCCTTGCTTCTCCAAGTTGTCTGCAGTTCCAACTGGTTGACCATTAATTGTGACTGACAGACACATCAGTTAAGCTCCAGTGCTTTCTGCTGACACCTAGTCTGGAGAGTATTTGCATTGTTCATATGCCAACACTCCAATCACATCGAACTTGTGACTGGAAAGGCATCCTGACAAATTTGTCTTTCAATACAACAGGTTATTTGATAAAAATGAGCTTCACCTTACAGCGCAGCTTTCCTTCCTTTATTCAGTTCTGACTCAGTAAAATTGCTCTCAATAGCATCTTAATCAGACACAGCAAGGACCAGTGATTACAATTCATAGTCCAACGTGCATCATTGCAGCTGTCACAAAGATAATTGTAGGAGCAAGCGTAATGTCATTAGGCTGATGGAAATAACTGATCTGGCAACTATTGGTGATCATATATTCAATGAAGCAGTGAGGGCATATAAACTACAAAGAATGTGACAGCTTTTCAATCAAGTATCTCAGCAGGCTGGTTTGCCTTCTATTTAAGCTGGCAATAAGCGATAGGTGGGTCTCCCCATTTTGTGCACGGATCAAGTTACAGAATTAACTGTAAAATCACACCAATGAAAAGTTAAAACTAAAAGGTAATCGCCTGTTAGTAGATATTTTATCTGGAAGTGCTTTAATAAAAACCCTGGTAGAGAATTACATTTCCCTTTTACAGACTGTTAGCCAGCAAGGTGAAACATGTCATAAAAGTGATAATCCACTAAAAATCTTTTTAGTATCCAACACTCATACCCTGAAGGCTTTAAAGATCATGTTGGCCGTTTTGTGCTTCATGGAAAATAGTGGGTCTGGTGCTTGAATTCATTTCTAAAAAGTCTCAGAACATGAATTCCAACATCCTCACTGCAGAGACTTTTCAATCCCCTCCTGCAGTTATGTGTTCATCCAACTTTCCTTGGGCATCTAAACTCACAATAAATGCTACACACTTCACCAGACGAGAGGGATTTATATTGTAAAATATGAACCAGAGCATAGAACTGGATGTTGGGTATGTGCATTGTGTTGCTGTTGAGGTTTGACAAGTCCAGAGATATTTGCCAATGTTGGATTCCGTGTGAATTGCATGACATTCACATCACAGATCTAGCCTTCAAGTAGGAGGTGACTCTTTGGTAAGGAATAGGATTTGGGTTTCTATAAGCTTCTTCTTCTGTGTTGATATGACCAATGTGTTGACCACCTATGAGAGCTCCTTTAATCCCAAATGTAAGGTTCGAGGTGAAGATCTGTCATGAAAGCTTTCTCCTCATCTCGCTGGTCACACTGACTTCCTGTTTCACATCAGATCACACTGAACTTTGATCATACAGATGCAGGCTGTTCAGTTATGTCACACAAGTGTTCGTTAAATGATTCATAAATAGCAAAGTATAAATATCCACTTTCTATTTTCTCATCTTGGAGAGAGCGGCGAGTCAGCAGACAGTCTACAAAAGGGAGCGACAACTAAAAGCTGCACAGATAATTGTTTCTCTAACGTCTCAGATAGAAGACAACAAGCTATATTGTCTTGCTTATACCTAATTTGATTTGGTGTATGACCTGTGTTTGTAGTCAGATGAAAACTATTTATAATGGTTCTGATTGAAAATACTTCAGAAATAGTTGGCCCCTAAAAACCTTCACATCAACATATTCTGTTCATGTCCTTATCTAATAATTACTATAACTAACATTAATGCATTAGAGTGCAGAAGAGATGACAGATGGAGCCGCTGGAATCAAGATCCCACTAATACACAATAACATTCCCAATTCGCAGTTAGTCAGTTTTAATGTTTAAAATTAAGATTAAATAACTATTAAAACAAAACCTACCTAAGAAATTTGCACCCTATCAGTGAGATAAGAACTTCCTAAAATGTTTTCATTTGGTTTAGGTCCCATCAACTAACATGGAGGGGGTCGGGTTTATGACCGATACTGCAGCCAGCCACCAGGAGGCCATCGAGATGCTTTGGCTTCACTTTTGGGGAGCTGTCATGTCGTCCATCTTTATAAACAGTCTATATGGTTTAAATTTATGCTCATAATAAGTTTCCAGGTCCCAATGACACCAAACATAAATAATGCAGTGAATATTTTACTACATCTACATATGATGAAGCCAAAATAGTTGTTGAGTGTGAAGGTACAAAGCTGAGAGTTATGGAAAACTGTAATTTATGTGTTTAGTGTCTAATCCAGTAATTCAGTGTCACTGAATGGTGTTTTCCATTCCATAACATATCTGATTTTCAAGATTATTAATTACTTATTTCCAGTACTAGTAATAATATCAGATCCACTTTGTCAACATTCCAATCTTGGCCATTTAAAAGGAACCTCAATAAGAAAGATAAAAGAAAAGACACATTTCATGAAAGACGTTCCCGAACAGGATCCTCCTACCACAGTTTTTCCAAGATTGTAGATTGAGATAAACATTATTATTTCATTACTCCACAAATTGGATCCCATGAGATGCAGTTAAGAATCCTTCAGGATCTTCACATCCGCTCTTCACTTCAAAAAAAAAAAAAAATACTGAATTTATAAGCATAAAAATTCCTGTAGTCATGACATCTTATAGACATGGAGCTTTTTCTGGCATCTTCCTTGAGTAGTATTATTTATGCACATTTTGTGATATAATTTAGACAGAGAGGCGGATATAATCACAATTACTGTGTCATCTGCTCCCAAAATTGCTTTATTAAATGTGGTTCATTTGAATGCACATAATCTCGATGGCGGGTTTTATTTCTGTGTGTTAACAAGTGGAATTAATGTGTCTGAAACCCCTAAACCTCTCTTAATTAAAATCTGTCAGTCAAACGCCTGAGACCTGTTGATGACTGAGAAATGTTGGAATTAAGTGCACGCTACTGTGTGTAACATGCACAGATTACATTGTAAAACAAAAGGAGCACAGACAAAAGCAGCTGGGACATTAATGATCTGCACCCAGTGTTTGTTGGACTACAGTGTGTTATACCTGGGGCACATATTGTGTGAAAATGGGCCTGCGAAGTGTGCAGAGGGCAAGGATGTCAGAGGCTTCAGCTGTTGCAGTGCTACGCTCATGTCTAAAGACGCCAAGGGCTACAATTTGTCCCACTCCACAAAGTGGATTTCTTCTGTGCCAGAACAGGTCGTAATTAATCTCTAGTGTGCCAACAAGGAGAGGCCCAACACTGCAAACAGGCTCTGCTGGGGTACTCCTGCAACTGGTCAGAGCAAAGATATCAGCCCAGGCTCTGCACAGCATGGTGTGCTGTGACAATGGAGGAAACCCTGGTGGGTGTATGAGCCCAAATTCCAAACTCTTTTGTCCTGACGTGTCATTCCTTCTCCTTTTCCTCTCATGTTGGAAAGCGGAGGAAAGCTTAAGAAAACTACTCCCTGCACAGGGCAATATATATTCAGGGAGAGGGTATTCTCCCACTGCAGTGAAGATGCAGGTGCAGTACCCAGGAATACAGAAGCTGCACTGCCCAAATAGGCTCATCCAAACTCTGAGCAGTTTTCCTTATATCACCTGCAGCTGTATTATCCCTCACTCTGCATCGACATAAATGCCATTTGAAATTCAGTGCTTAACATTACACTTTAATCCTGTGCAGGGATTCACTTCACCTTCACTGACATCATCCACGAGGTCTGAGCCATTTCCAAGTGAAACAGTGGAGTCAGGAGTTAAAACTTCATGAACTCACTTCCACCAGAAAGCCTTTCCCTTGATGTTATCTGAGCTGAGTTTGTTTATTGTACTGTTTTAGTTATTAATCTCTTATTGATTTGTTTCGAAACAGAGTTTGTAACTGTGTAAATTCAAACTATTCTAAATGAAGAACTGGCTTTGTGTTAGTATGTGTGTAGGACTTTTAGATGTTTGCTGTCCTGTCCTCTTATGTTTGATGGCAGTGCTGCATTTAAGTTAATGATCATTAGGGTTGAAGGAACCTTGTTTTGTCATATGTCAACATTATGGTCCTGGGTTCAGGATTAAAAGGCAACAACGTCCTGATAAAACGGTGACTTACCAGATTCAGCACCGTTTCCACAATATCCCGGTTGCTAACCTCTCCAACCTGGATCAGTCCGATTAGAACCGCAAATTTCATTTTGATATTCCGGATTGGAACCGACGGATTGATAATCCCAGCCGGGAGGAGCACCGGACCCGAGCCGCGCATCATCACTGCCTCACCGGGGACGGCAGCCGCGTGCTGCCCGTGACCTGGAGGAGTTTGTCGGTTCGAGAGCGACACGGAGCCCGGCATTGTCACCGGTCTCTCGCTTGTCATTTCCCCCCACGACAGCGGCGGGGTTGAGGCGGCGAGTTGAGGCGCGTTCACCCCGGTGATGTGTTTTAATCGCTGCTGTGGAGCGTGAAGAAGAAGAAGATGAAGAAGAAGAAGAAAAAATGAAAAGACAAGAAAAAATAAAACAAACCCCCCAAAACAAGAGCTCACTCAGCCGGTCACATTCACTGAGTGAGTTCCGGTGAGAGAGAACCGGTGTGTAGTCGGTGCCAAGTGACTGACCTGCGCTGAGTGTGTTCGTGTGTGTGTGTGTGTGTGTGCGTCTGTTTGTGCACGTGCTCCATTCAGTGCTCTGGCTGTCACCGCCATGTTGCCGCCCCCTGCCTGCGGCTCCACTCACCACGCCTGCGCCGGATGGATGCCACGGCTGCCGGGGCCGGAGCCCTGGAGGAGGAGGAGGGAGCCTGACCGGGGACAGGTCCCGTCCACCTGGCGACGGTAAGCAGCCCAGTGCGGTGGTTTCCTCCTCTAGCGTCAAACATGGCTACTTGGGAAAGAAAAACGTGTTTCCAACCACGTCCGTTGAGTTTCTCTCTGTTTTGGTCAGTTGCGCTAACTCGTTACACTTTATTAGCTAAAGACGTGAAGCTAGCACCTGTGCCGCTGAACCAAAACAAAGATGGCAAGTTACCTGATTTACTTAAAATTAATACTGGATTTGCACTCTGTTTTTTTTATAATTACTAAAAAAAAATGTTTCAATTATTATTATTTAAATTAATAAAGGATAAATTAGGTTAAAAAATGAACGTGAGAAATGGTAATACATTTTATTTGTACAGAAACTTCCATACGTACAATGCAGCTCAAAGTGCTTTACAATAAAATTGAACACATGAACTAAGATCAATATTGTTAGTCACGGTTGAAAAACAGAATAACTTAATGATTGCTCTGACGAAGGTTATTTATGTGGAATGGATGGTTTTAGCAAAGTTTTAAAGTTAAATGATGTATTATTATTAAACAATAAATTGGGTTATAGAAAAATTAAAGTGAGAAATAATAATACATTTTATATATATAGTACCTATCACATATAGGATGCAGCTCGTTGACATTGATCGTTGACCATATAAGTAATGCTAGGAAAAGCACATGTGACCGATTGACTTAAGAATTGCTCTGTAGCTGTCAGCATCAAATTTGAAAAGTCATCTCTTTATTGATTTCAATGGCTATTAGATTAAGTATATCTTATGTCACATGATTGATGCACACTTGACTTTTATTATAATCATTGTCTCATAATTTCTTCCTCTCCTCACATAAATGTGAATGTTTCATTACAGTTTAAGTTCTAGATGTGTACAGTTTATTGGTCAGACACAAAGATGACCTTGAATCGTCCCCTACATAATACAATAAATCCTGCTACATCAATTATTCCATTGATTAACTACAAGTTTAGTTTCACATAACTTTGTATTGGTACTTTGAACAAGTAAATTTAGGCAGCATTAATGGTAATTCATGAATTGTATAGTTTTTACAGTATTTAGAGTTTTATTACTGTTGAAACCAAGTGAAATAATCTCTGCTTTGAAAATCAAAAAAATCTGTTTTTGATTTTAAAGAACAGAGTACAAAAGCATAGTAGAAATTACATTATGACTGCCTTCAGTGATATTGTTTTTATGAGAAGATCGTGGACAGTAACTTATCTAAAATCGTAAATATGTGGCTTCCTTCATTTAGTAAAATAAAAATTGAACAATGGTAAAGAACAGAATTATTGTTTATTTCTAAATTGTCATTAGGAGCTTAATTTAACAAAAGGAAGCCATCAGATTCAAGCGATTACATAAAAGACAGTCATTGACATCTCTGCAACAATCCTGTCCATCGTCCTGACTGACAGCCAGGAACTGAGCCTGTATTTTATGACACCATTATGCTGATCTGTGTCAGCATGGCCTCAAAAGTGGTAAAAATACTGCTGGGCTTTACAACGTAGTACCTGTCATATGTGCTGCTCAGTTTTCAAATTAGATTTAATTTGATATAATGAAATGCAGTATAATTAAATTATCAGATCATTCAACCTACTCACCAGTGAATACATTTTACCATTTTCTTGTTCATAGTCGTATATCTAATAATGTCCTTTTAATATCAGTGGGAAACAATACAGCCTATAGACCCTGTTTGGCTCAGTAGACATCAGTAAACAGATCTGAGCCAGGGAAACAAATCCAGTACCTGTGACCTGCAGAAAGAAAAGGGATTATTGATAAGGTTTTTGGTAAGGTCAGCCACAAAAGTATCTTTCTGTATTCTTTTGTAGTTTTGGTAGACGACCCTTTTACACTTCTTCATCATCCCTAGACTGCTATTAACTTCATTCCAGTCAGGTTTTCAATAGATCTTAGTTTGTGATTCTATTTCAGGCCATTACTGAAAATGTACTTTAAAATGTTTCATTTGTGTTGGACTCCACGGTGGATATCAATCCTCTCTTGCTAGCTTTTGAGAAATGTACTTAAACATCAATGAAAAGAGGAACTTGATTTCAATCACATTGTTACTGGGGAAAAAAAACGTTGCCATACTAAAAATAATATTCTGCTGATCAGAAAGAGCCATCTAGTGGACAGAAGTTGATGTCTCCAGCTCAAGCTTTCCCATTGCATACGATTTGTTGGCCATGCAGACAAAAAGAATAGCAGTTTTAATCTTTACTAACAGTGTTGGGGCAGTGGTTAGCACTGTTGTCTCACCGCAAGAAGGTTAAAGAAGTTGCAGATTGGGATAACATTGAGTGAAGACTCTATTGACAGATGGGAATGTGTGAGTGAATGGTTGTCGTTTGTTCTTTATCCTATGAGAAAACATTTCACCCTGAAGTGAGTGGTCTCATTCCAGATGACTGGTGGGGATAACATTGGCCCTGCCACCAAAGCCCCATATAATTTGGAACGACATTGTTCTACAGCTCCGGAAGAATTAGATGTTTATGTATAAAGTTGTTCCTGTGGCTTGTGACGGACGAACACCTTATGAAGACACTTTGCTTTGTCACTCGTTTGTAGTTGAAATAAGGTTACCGTTCAAGTGTGTGCACCCATGTGGAATCCTCTTGTGTTTCGTTTAAATTGCCAATAGAGGTCTCTGTCCTCCCAGATCAATATGAATTGTGTGTTAAGATGAATTCTTCAGTGAAGTTAGCATGTGTCCTCCCATAGGGGTGTCACTGCAGGCTTGTGTTTCCTTTAATGACCAGTAGAGATCAGTGTCTTACCATGCATGTATGAACACGAGACAAACTTGTGGCATTTAAACATTATTGCACAATCTTTTCTCTCTTTGATAGTAATTGTCCATAACAGGTATTAAATATCATTCATAGGTCAATAGATATCATTACTGACTAATCAAAATGCTGTGTTTTCTTGTTGATGTAGCAGATAAAGAATAAGTGCAATCTGACATTTCATAAGTTGGATATTTTTATTAAAAAAATGATGTCTCTTGTACTTGACACTGCACAGTACTGTACCCTAAAGCAGGTATGATCAAGTCAAACCTTAAGTCATTCTTTTCACAACCATAGGAGCTCACGGTTTAATAAAATTACACCCATTGAAAAATGGCAATACTGAAGCAAAGTAAAACCAGCTTACAATTTTGTACCATGTGAATAACAGGGAGGTTGGCACCATGAAAGAATCAATATATAGTAAATTAACAAAATGTACTCTTTATCCCCTCACATATATACAATATATACATCTTGTTTGCATGTACAGGATATTCACACATATATATATATATACAGACCTTTGAGTGTACAATTATAATAATTATAGCTTTAAATCTTGAATATGAATAACATGCTTCCCAGAAGCATTAAAGAGCTTAAATGTCCTAGACATCGTAGATTATAGTAAGAGTAATGTAATGACATTATCAAAGATAATAATTATAATATACAGGTTTAGCAACAATAGGGCAAATAAAATCCTAATGCTAACGATATCGGCAGGATGATTAATTTCCCAATATGTGATTATAGTCAGCACCTGTAAAATGTCCTCTTTTGTCATTGTGCAAGAGGAGCACCAGAGTATTTTTACTCTGAGGAAAAAAAAAACAGGGAAAAAGTGTGCTTTAGTTCTGGGGTCTAGTCCATGCTGTGTGTCTGTCTGTTAGCAATGACTGAAAGACTCCCTATTTATTACTGACAATTTTCGAAGACTTTCAGATTTTGGTCTCCGGGCCGTCTGCGATGAGTGGCTGAAAGGAGTTGCGGATGCGGGCAGCTTCTGCTGCACAAAGGTGACCGAAGGCTTTGTTATACCAATCTGGAGTCCTCCCCCTGAAATCAAAACATAATATTTAGTAAACAACACACATATTCATTGACATGCATACACATCAGGGTTCAAATAATGTGTGTCAAAAATGCTGTAATTAAGAAAATCATGTAGGACTTACTTTAAGTCCACTCTGCAGACGTGAGTTAGTCTGGACTTTCCAGAGCCACAGGGCTCTAGCAGGTAGTTGGACTCCAGGACAATAGCTCGTACCCCTCCCACAGGAGGATGATCCTCATGCTCTATAGACACAGAAACCAGGGAGCAGGCACCTTTGGGCAAGTCTGTCCTCCATGACCTTAAATAAACCGAAGGAGATTCATTGAGTGCTTTCAAAGAACAAACCATTCTAGCTACTTTCACACAAAGGAATATGTGATAAGTGTTTTCCTTTCATCACCACTCACCTTAGAACGACAAAGTCCCTGCTGGGGTGAGGAGGCATGCGATTGAGGACATACTGAAAAACTTCTGTCTGCTTGTCCAGTGTCTCAGACACTTTCCACTGTAGCAGGTCAACGTCCCACAGATGGCGCTCTCGTAGCACCCGATTCAACACTACAGATGGTGGAGCTTCCACCTCCACAGACACTCTCCATTGTCTCAAAGGATTCCCATCTCCCACCTGGATGACACGCAAATACACAACCCATTATAGTAACATATGGATATTAAAGTGCTGGAGGTATAAAAGAGCATGACACAGGTATTGTATTATATTTTATGTTGTAACCCACAGTAGCAACTCAATAATCACAGGAATAACACAAACCTTCTTATAGTAGAGCTCTGTGTTGTCAGAGCTGCTGCACGAAACCCAGTACTTGGACTTTTCCCGGGCATCTTTGAGCAGGTTCTGAAGCCTCCCCTCCATATGCATTTGGTGTGTTCCATCATCATCTTCAAGCTGCTTGCACAACTCCTCAATTGTTGGTGCATGTAAGTCTGCCTCCACATATGAATTACGTGACTGAGTAACCATCTCATGAGGGATCTAATGGGTGTATAAGAGAATGTGGTCAGACTCACAGCGATTTATACAGACCTGTGGAAACTTAATTTAGCCTGAGGAAGTCTTGAATCATCTAAACTACAACTTCTCGTACCTCAAAGAGACGGTTGCACTCTATGATCATGTGAGCGAGGCCTTGTGTCGCTGCTAAATTCTCATTCAGATCCTTCTGGTCTGGTCTGCCAGTAGCATACTTCCTCTGCATGGCCCTGGGCATTATGGAGACAGAAATCTTATTAGGCCGGCAGGGTCCCCAGGTCAACACACTCACAGAACACAGTATATAAACCCTTCCTCCTCTCTGCTGGAAACCCCTTTGATCCCTTTAGCAACAATTTTAACATGGTAAATTAGAGAGCTTAGTGTTGTTTGTACACAGCATGGTCTCATATAACGCTGAGCTGTAAGAGTCATGTCCTTTTAAAAACCAGCCCAGAAAGCCATAATCTACTGAACCACAGAGGGTAGCCCATTTTATGTATGTCTTTATGGAGTCACAGGTGAAGATAATCATGCAGGAGTTAATAGAATGCATGCATTTCTAGTTCATTAGTTCTCGGGGGCACAGAATGGATGCCAGTTTGGCTGGCGCAAAATCACAGACACCAGGCTAATTGCAGGACATAAGAAATAAATGTACCTTGGCGAGAGGTTATCTTTCTTCAGTATGTTGAGATGGAAAAGGGAGGGGGCCAGGCACACAGCAATATTCATGGGTGTCATCTGGTTCTCCTCCACAGAAGAAGTGACATCGCTGAGGAAACAGAGCAGCGTCTGCAGCACCTCACGGTTTTCATCTGACATCAGCATGATGGCTGCCTGGACAGCTTGCAACCTTTGGTCCTTTGGCACATCTGCACATATGGAAGAATTAATTTATATAATTTCTGCTTTACAGATGGTGTGATAGAAAAGTGGATACATTTATGAACCATTAAAGGCCATTTACTTATTCAGATATTGTATTTTAACACAGCCACAGATATGTTTTCTCAGTTAAAGCAAAAGCAATACATTTAAAACATTGTTAAAACAGCTTCCTTACATTGGTAAATATGGAGGAAGGTCTCCCCCAGCTTGCTGGTGAGCAGAGGCTCGGGTAAATCCCTGAAGAACTGCTTAACCATGTCAGCCACATCATACGCAGACTGATCCTCATAGTTCACATCATCTGGAGAACTCTCATTCATCTGCCTCAGAGCTTGAATTCGAGACTTCACCCCTGATTTACGAAAGAGACCCACCTGGAGGCAAAACAAGAGTGTTGGTGTCAGCATGACAGCTCACAGTGACATGTAATCACATTGTACCACAGTTCCGCCAACTGTATTATTACACCATCATTGCATCTGTCTGCAGCAGCCTGTTGTGTTCTAAAAACCTTCCAACATTATGCAGCTAAAACACACGCCTTTGTTACATTACATGTGAAAATGGAGGTCACGGAGAGCATGTGTGCTGAGACTGACCTGGTCAAGACACTGGCTCCGTAGGTACCGCAAGGCCTGCTGCAAGCCGAGGGGCAGGGGTTGTCCTGAACGCTGCACATGCACAATGAGAGGGACTCCGAACACATTCTTATCCTTATAGTCTGGTACCTTCATTCTCTTCATAAACTTTGGCACAGACCTAGGAGAGACAGCAACACAGCATATTTGAAAAGTTGCTCATCCTAAACCTTGGACAAATCGCAAATGATAATTTCCAGGTTTAAGATGAATTCAATCATGAATCAAACTTTTGGAGGTTTAAAGTTGTCACTTACCAAGTCCAGCCATGCTTGTTGGACATGGAGTACTTCTCCATGATTGCAGTGAGACGCAGCAAAGAAAACTTCTGCAACAAACTCAGCTGGCCTGCAGACTGGTTGGTAATCTGCAGGGATGCTACAGAGTGACTTAGACGATTTGATATCTGGAAGCTGGGCCATCGTAACCTAATACCAGAAAAGACAATACCGCAATAAAAAAGGAGAAGCATTATTTTTTTGGTTCACAGAAGAACTAAACTTGTGTGACTTCATATGTTTCAGTACTTGATACTGTTTCATGAGTCTTACCGATTGGGTCGTGTGAGTGAAGCACCTACTCCTGAGTCCCTCCTTTCCCTGAGCCTTGTCGATTCTGTGTCAGCAAGTGATGCCCTGTCTCTGTCCCGTTCACTCGGTGTGGTCTGGCTCTCTGTGACAGAATTTCCCTCAAAGTCCAGTGTGATCTGACTAGACGACTGGAGCCCCACCGTATCCTCCCTATCGCCATCCATCTGTGCCAGCCCCTCTCCTCCAGGTAACACATTCTTAGACCAGTGGTCCACTATCTGCTGTAGACCGTTGACATGCAGCAAGATATCATCCAGGTGAGGAAAGAGGTCCTCTTTCTCCAGGTCTATCAGGTCTCCAGTGCTGGCATACAGATGTGAGCCAGGAACATTATCATACACGCTGATGCGGCTACCTCTAGAGCAGCACTGTGTGACAGGCCTGGATTCCTTTCTGCATGAAATTAGTGGGGAGTCAAGGTGCCTGCTGCCCGTGTGCCAGTTAATAGAGGCCCCATTGGTTGGGGACAGGCTTTCTATGGATAGTGCTTTTGGGAAGGTTCCTGGCTTGTGGTCTTTAGGAATGTGGACCACCAGGTCTTCATATGAGCAGAATTCATTCTTGCGGTTTTGTTCTGCGACTTTACTCATTTGGGTTTCTGAGAAGATGTCAATGTCCTCTAAATACATGCCACTTCGTTTGAAGTCCGACCGATGAGGCTTATGCTCTTTCAAGCTGGGTGTGCTGACAGCGCTGCCACTAGAATGGCTGCTACCTTCGCTACCACACTGGGACGGAGGAACTTTGTTGGACAGTGACTCTGGAGCTCCACCATCTCCATTTATGATTTCAACACAATGCAGAGTCTTCAGTGCCTGGGCCTCCTCCTGTAGAACTGGAGAACTGATGACTAATGTCTTACGACCTCTTCCCAGAGTTCCTCGAGAGCGGAGTGTCTCCATGCGCTTCAGGAAATCTTTGGCACGAATGCGGCTCGTCTTAACTTGCTTGTCAGACAGTGAGTCGTAGTAAGCAATTTCTTTGGGGATTTGAGGCATTGTGAAAGAAGTGGAGTCTGGCATCGCAGCAGAATCCGAGCAGGTGCGGTTGGAGCAGTCTGAGTCCTCTGTGCTGAGGCCCCTGTGGCCACTGCCCCCGCTGCTCTCACTGTGCAAAGAAGAGACCTCTGGCTCACTAAGGTCTGTTAGAACGCTCTCACTACTGGTGGTGGTTCTTAGAGGCACTCCTTCCCTGAAGGGCTGACCCTCTCTTCCCAGTAGGCAGTCAATGTCCTGTAACCTGGACCAGCGTCGGCTGCTCCACTCAAAGGTCCATTTGTCACTGATAGCAAACAGGTCTTCTTCATCAGAGTCTTCACTCTGGAGAGAGACACATTATGTGACGTTAGTTTTAATGAAATGTTTATCTTAAGGATCACTAAATCTTTCTTAATTACTCAAAGAAATGATAAGGATGAACACATTACTTAGTACCATGCACAATATGGACCTACAACATTTGGACACAAATATATCCTTAATATCCATTGAATAGAATACATTTTTAAATATTTGTATTTGTGTCGTAAGAAGAACATTTGATAGAACATATAGTATCACATGTCATCTATTCCACAACGAACAGTTAATTAGGACATGCAGGAAATCACTTTAGGATGTGTGTACTCAGAGTTAATAACATTATACTATCTGCCAACTGTGATATAACCCCAAACAAGTGATTCCATTGACGTGAATACTTTTCTATAAATAGACCAAGAAAGGAAAAATTCATGAATATCAGCCAACAGGCTATATTACGATGTGGGGACAGATAAAGCGTCACGATAGCCGACTTGGAATGAAGACAACAATAGTATGATCTCAAATATCATATAATCTAGGCTGAACAGATGAGGCCAGGAGGTGCACGCACAACCTAAAGCCATCTTTGTAAGAAAATACCATTTCTTACGGTGGCAGTGACGTTTGTTTTCTACAATAACTCTTACAATGAAAAGCGATATCAGTCAAGTAGTGAGGATTTTTGGAGGGTAAAAAACAACACAACAAACCTAGAGGTACATACAAATGTTCAAAACATGAACAGGGAAAATGCAATGTAACTGCTTAGGCCTTATTTCCTTAATGCATTTTAAGGTCTATATTTGGTGTCGCCACTTACTTTCTTCTTCGGAAGGTTCACGTCAAGTTTCATAGAGGCGCACTTGTTCAAGGTGTTGAGTCGCCTGAAACAAAAACAAATAGCCAAAGAATAAATAACTGTTCTAAACAAACAAGAGAAAACACCAGAAGAGTTTCTTAAAGAGCACACCATGATTAAATTCTATTCTGTTGGCTATTTACGCCATAACCTGATCAGCCTTTGTTCTGGATGCATAACCAGACCCAGAGGGGAAATCAGTTTCCATACACACATTATCCTAAACCCAATGAACGCTGGTAATTGGCAGGTGCTCTGCTCTGTTTCTCTCTGGGTTGGATCAGAATGATTGTGACATGCACAGTAGCGTGTGCGTGTGGTAATTTGAAGAAAGGTGAATGTAAGGTCAACAAGTGGATAAGCCAGATATCTGTTCCACTCACAGGCTGGTTCATTCAATAGAGACATCTGCAGATCTTAATCTTCAAATGAACCTGTCCTAGATGTTGTACATGGCTCTTGGTGATTTTCAGAGATGGCTTCAGCTGCTTCTAAAATTACTTTCTAGAGCATGCATATTTCTTTGCATACAAAGTCCCGTAAAAAAACATTTTTAATAGACAATACAGTCTAAGGCGTTTAAATGTGCTTAGTGGTTAAAGCCTGTGAGGGTGTGTGAACTGGGATATATAAAGTAACGTCACTAGAAATTGAACATGAACCAACAATAGCGAAGGGGGAAAAAATGACAGCAAAACACACCACAACTCAATGTGCCTCAGCTTTAGATAAAAGGGCGCTCGTTTGTGGTGAGATAATTATAGGCAGATATTTCTAACAGTCTTTTTTCACAGATTGACCGTATTGTTCAGTGACAGCAAAGGCCTCAGAAGGAGGATATGACTTTCCAGTAGTGCTGGGGATGATAGGGGTTAGCCACACAAGAAGTTCCCATGATTGTTACTGTAGATAGTAGGAGTCGGCCCGGAGAGAGGATTTCTAAACTAGGGGGGCCCCTTATTCCGCAGGCCTAAAGAGTTTTGTGTGTGGTTGCTAAAACAGGAGACGGCTTACGCAGGGATCAGAGAGAGCACTCACATACATGAAATGTCAGTTTTGCTACTATCAGACACCCGCAATATACCGGGTGGTGTTTATTTTTGCGCACACAAGACTGTGGTGGCGTAACTGACAACAAAGCAATCCTTATGTCCCCATAGAGACGCTGAGAAGTTTTGGACAAAATCACGTTGTAAGTGGAACTGTTTCCAATTGTCCTCCATTTATCCCGTGGCTAGTTTGGAATTTAGATGAGTTGCTTTAGGGTTGTTTAGAGTCACAGTATATTGAGCCGTGCAAGGCGCCCTTCATGCTACTCCCGCTTGCCCCTTGGGACAGTTGCTATAGCTACCGTGGCAACTGAAGTGCTGTTTTCATCCCGGGGTTGAAACAGCGCATGAGCTGTCTTTCCCCTATAAGGGAGGGATCCACCAGTTGTTGATCTAGTGAACTTTTATGTTATTTCTATACTATTTTTATCTGGCAAAATTACCTCCTGAAAATACTTAAGTCCTGATAGATGAAGGTCTGATGAAGATAAACCTGTTTAATAGATTTACTAAATGTACGACCAAGAAAAGGGTTGAACTCATGAGTTTCTAAACAACCAACTTAAGAAAACAGAAATAACATGATGTTTTCTTTTTAGCAACATAATATAGGTAGGATGTTTCACTTCAAAGTTCACAGAAGGATTCTTACATAGTTCTACTAAAAAGATTTGACCCATTGATAAGCAATGTGATTTAAGTCTTGATTAAATGTCTGGTTACCTGCAAAGAGGTTCCACGAGATCTTTGTCCAGAAAGTCGTGATCTCTTTTCACAGGAGAAATGTCAATGGGAAATTGGGAATCTGTGGTGGGTGGGGGGAGAGAAAAAAGCATAACAACACCAACATTAGAGAAAGATCTAGAAAGCACATTCTTTCCAGAAGTACACTGCAGGCTGGGAGACCATCAAACTCGCTTTGTATGTGATGCTAATTAGAAGAGACAGAATTTGCCCGGAATGACAGCGCTCAGGCCTGTGTGGGCATTACATCTGGCTCTGGGTATGGGCCTCCTCTTACATAACCTGGGAGACAGCATCCAGACCCCGAATCTGACATTCCACCGCATTCATGTGAAGCCATTAAGTTTTTATGAAAAGCAGAAGCAGCGGTATAAGAGCTGCAGACTGTTCTTTGAGGGGGCAGACGTTCAGATATAATTTGAAGCATTACATCATCGATGATTCAATTATGTCATCATCATTTCGGATTTCAAAATAAAGAGTAATTTCCTCCACACAACCCCCCAGCATCAGGAGGCAATGCTCAGTTCTTCTGTACAGCCATCTACAAACTGTCAGCAAAACAAATATATCGCAACAAAGCACATCAAAAGTCTGGCGTCAACACAAAGATCTGAGGGAGTAGAGCTACTTTAAGCTCTGATAAAACCCTTTTCTTCCCATGACTTCAGTCTTAAAGCACAGAAGACATGTTTATGCAGTAACCATAGCTTGGAGAAGATTAGACTTTAAAAGCAGCTGATGTTCCGCTTGTTCAGTGGTGTCTGGGCGACTGGAGCCCGAGGTCTGAGAGCTTCTGGGGACAGTGGTTCGAAAAGAGGCTCATTATGTAACCTATGAATATGTGGATTTGTGTATTATTGGGGACGAAGGCGACAGACCAGATGACACCATGCATCATTATTCAATCGTCCCAGAAAGAAAAAAAACATTTAAACTATAACAGTAATTCACTTAACAACAGATGTTATAAATACATAAAATATAAAAACGCCCTTTTGGTTTATTACCGAGACCTTTTTATTTGTGTGCTACTTTATTAATCACTGTATTCACCAAACATTTCCCTCCCGTGTGATGAATGTGTGAGGGAGTTTGCCGGGAGCTTTTTCTTACCTTCAAAGAGCTGAGCATACTGGGGAAATCCTGCTGCCCTCAGCCAGTCGCACGCCTCTTTAGCCTCGATTTCTGAAACACAGGGAAACATGCACTTTAAGTACAAAGACTAAAAAGCAAAAGTCATGGTCATGTTTGACAAAACCACTGGAACGGGAACTAAAGCAGCAAAAACACTCAGCACCTCGGTGCCTCACCTACAGACACAACAGACTTGGTGAAACTGAGACCACCCTGTCTGATAATTCTGCGATAACATAGATCTTATGAAGACCCTGTCTGTCTGTCAGTCTGTCTGGAGCGATCCCGGCTCTCTCACTTGAAGCAACACGGCATCTTATATAACCGTCTGCTATATATTGTTTAATAATGACAAACCAAACGCCTTTAAATAAAAAAGGTAAAATTGTTGTAGATAGCACCACTACATACTGCCTATATATACCACATGTTTAAAGACAAGTAAGACAGTTTCAGGTCCAACTTCTCCATGATTGAATAAATACAAGCAAACACATTGACTTTCTGATAAAGAGCTGGACCCGTCAGTCAGGATCACTAACTTGTTCTGCTGACCTATAGAGTGAGTCGTCTGTGGGCTTCACAGCCGCTGATGACGAGGACGAGAAACAGACCTTTGGCACTTTTTTCCAATGCTAACAGAGCTGGGTTACAGTGAACAGTGAACTTTACATTGAGAGAGAAAATGTACAACTAAATGTAATGTATAACTTCAGGAAAAAGATAAGAAAGATTCTCAGAAACAGAATATTTCATGTCTATTTCATGTCTAAATAAATGCCCTGACTTTTCTTCAGGTCATTGTGACAAAAGCAGAGCTGAAAAATAATTAGTTGATTCATTGATTTAGAAATTGAAAATGATCTGCCAAAATTTTTGTTAAAGGTTTAATCGTTATGAAAAACAGACATGACTGGTTCCAGCCTCTGTTATGGTTCCAAGTCTGACTTTGCCTGTGTGTGTCGGCTCAGAAAGTAATTAACCGAATGTCTTGGAGGAAGAAAATAACATTTTAAAATGTCACCATGGGCTCTAGGAACCTGAAGTGAACATTTTTTTTATTTTGTTATGATTATTGACAATCAATGAATTTATTAATTGAGAGAATAAATTATAAATGTATGTGTTCCACTTGTTAGAACCCTAAATAAAATAATCTTTAAATCAAATACACAATAAAGTCAAATTATTGGATAAATTATCTGTAAATGTAAACTGCAGACTTTCAAATTAATTTGAAAATATTCTTACCACTTCCAGCTCTTCTTCAAAAAGCCACACAGCTGGTAAATGTCCAACTACCATCTCACACACACACACATCTGTGGGCTGAACCAGCTTAAAACAGCACAAACAACGTGTCCATCACGTCCACAGAAGCTGCCGCCACAGGTCACAAACAGCTCTCCGGTCACACACCTGAGATCTCAGTTCCACTCCCTGTCTGTGCCTGTCACACTATGGCTGAAACCTGATGCGCGCTCATTCATCACACAATACTGCGTAATTACAGCGACTGTAGCCTCGCAGTGAAGATACTGCTATCACCTCTCTTTCAGAACTGGTGATCCGGGACTCACCTACGCGTCAGAGTCCCCCGAGGAATCAATGAAAAGTGACGCTGTACCATAGACTGACCAACAACTGAGTAAATATTAACAGCTCCCTGTGTCCTTGGTTTACAAAAAAAAAGTGTTTACCCCCGTTAACCAGCAGTTGAGTCAACATGTGGAGCCTCGCCGCAGTTCCCACCTGTATCACAGCGAGGTTAAGTCTCTCTGCTCAGGTAGGCTTCCCTCCCCGGAGGATAATATCAGGCCTGTATTATTCAACTGCAGCGCATAGTGAGAGCGCTGCCAGGTCCTCTTGTGTCCCACAGCCACAGGTTGGACCACTGGGAGCAAGTAACCTGAGCTGGGAATTCCTCTCTGTTTGGCATTCTGTAACACGATACCGAGACATTCTGTCCTCTCATCCTCTCTCTAAGGAAATCTCTTGTGGATAAAAGGCTGGGCGGGCATCATGCCAAAGAATGAGAACTTGTGTTTGCTCAATGCGACCCACTGCTTTGCACGAAATAAAATAACACAATGAGATGAAACTTCAGTGTGCTCTGACACAATGGCCCAGATTGTCAGAGGCTATGTAGTATCTTCCTCTACAATTCACCTCTTGCAACAATCACTCTCAGGAACATTGATTATGCAATTGGTTGCAGGGATATGACACGTAACAATGTGCTGCAGGAGAAGATATGGCACGATTCAATAGTTCTCGGGCTGAGCAGACAAGAGCGCTGCCAAAATAATGACAGTTTTAAAGGCTTGTTCACATTCCACTCTCTCACAGCCAGCGACATGGGTGAAATATTTAGAGGATTTTACGATGTGCTTTGTCCTGAGCTGCATCTGTCTGACAGCGAAGCTTTTTGATTAACGGTAACGTGTTCCTGCTCTTGTTCTTTCGGAAAAAACAGAAGAAATGAAAAGCAGATCCATTCATTCAGGCTCAGTGTGAATGAAAATATCATTTACAGGCATTAGTATGTTTTCTCTCAAACCAACAAACAGCCCAGCTGGCTTCCAGCGACAGATTCTTGTGTACTCACGGGATATTTTCATCGTAAAGTTTAAGAGTTTTTCATATATCCATCAAGACTCTTGAACGTGTCAGAGCATCTTCATTCCCACACTGAGGCGCATTCCTGCTCGCTCGCTGAACACAGCTTGTAGTTTGAACTCAGACCCACAGCTCCCTCGCTCTCCTTTCTCCTTCCATCTACCCCCAACCACCATGTGCCGGTCCCAACACTAAATCTCTCCTTCGACCCACCCCTTTCTGTGGCAGTCTGCCTTAACGTTTACCCCCATCTCCCTCCCCCCTCCCGCTCCTTGTGCCCGACCCTCCCACCCAGCTCTGCCCAGGACAACGTCTTCATACCCCACTCAGCACATTTTTTGGCAAAGATCTAAGCTTCAGCCAAACTGTGACATTTCCCTCTGAATTCTGCGGTTTTGATGTCCTAGTTTTTAAATGTAAAGAAGTTACCACCACTCTGGGATTTTCTTCTGTACTGTTAATCTAAGAACGTTCAGCTTGAGGTTTATCATAGCTCATGCTGGACATGTTTCATTAAAACAAACAAAAGAGGGAGCCTGGTTTCACAGAATCCATGTTGTTCCAGTAGATGAAGGAAAAAGGCAGGCAGCTGAAGTCGGGGGGAAAACCAGTGACATAAACTTTCAGCAGTCAGCAGCAGTGAATCATGCCGAGGCGCTCTACTCACAAGACTCCGCAGTAACATCATCAGATTGATATTTTCCACTTCACCTCTGTCTCTTTCACTGCGTTACATCAATGAATGAGAGGAATTGTGTGATCTGTGTCATCTGAGAAACAGACTGTCTTGTGTCACTTGACGTGAAACAAAGAACTAATTATTTCCAGTACATCTGACTTTTTTTCTTATGATTTAAGCAATTAAGCTGCAAAGGAATAAAGCTGATTGTAAACAGCAGAAAATAATCATATTTTCCACATGATTTATATCACATTAAAATCATATCTAAAAAAATCTCCATACAACAAGTTCTACCATCTATCCAGGCCTATAATGTGAAGAGGAAAGAAGAAGGTAAAAACATAGGAAAATACAAAGAAATTCAATTCAAAGACACTCATAAATCAAATCTAAGTAAATACATTACGTGGGGACAGTAATCTACAGCATCTGCTTCCTGTCAATTTGTTGAAGATCTTCTTTTCAGTTTTCTTTTTCAATTTTAGTTTTGAGTAAATAGTCCAGCTTTAAATTATAATACATTTTATTTGATAATAAAAATCTTGAATCTTGACTTGACTGAAAAGGTGAGATCACAATTGAAAAGTTTCAATTACTGTAAGTGTGGATTAAATGGCCATCACTTAAAAAATTCTGGGGTTTGTCATAGCTCTGTGACTACGTAAGGGCGCCAAATCATCTATAATTCCCTATAGGGTAAGTAAATATCCAGATGTAGCCCTCCTCTACTCTGCCAGCCTCCCTTTGTGACGTTTTGGCCATTTCCTCTTGTAAAACACTACTCCTCTGACATACCGGAGCCACGGAGCTGCAGGCACAGACAGAATGACGTCAGAAATCCACTTTAGTCACCTTTTACAAACCATTTAACAGTAAATAACCTTGGCGCATAGCAGAGCTTTTGAAAGCACTCTGAAACAAACCGCTTGAATTTATAAGGGCCAACTGTGTGGAGCCCCGACAAATGTGTCTGCTCATTCCTCCCCCGCACTGCACCGCAAGCAGAGACGACTGAATGAATCAGCCAGACGAGCCAAACAAATATATCAGTCAAAAGCCACGCAGACTGTCTCTATCAAAAACACCTGGAGACGGGGGGAGAGAGCCAATAACAACGGAGGGAGAGAGATTCCAGGAGTGCGCTGGCTGGCGGAGAGAGGTGTCATCACGCTGGGAGGAATGGAGGAGAGGCCTCTCTTCCCCTTTATGATGCTAATTGCCCACAGACACCCACTCACAGTGAGAAGTTGGCTTTACTGTAAAAGTAAGACTAGACAGCCAGCCAGGGGAAACACACTGCCCCCTCCTCTCGTCTGCCCCCGAAACCACAACATCTGATGTCTCATGCCCAAATTAGCCTTGCATTTCCTTCTGCCTCACAGTTTGAAATTGTTCACGGGGGAGCAAACAGGAAGCGCAAACATTCACGACCGATACACTGCGCGATGACCGAGAAGCCACGTCATTGTAGATACAGGAGATATGCTCTTTTTCCATGAGAGTTCCAGTCCTCTGAGAAGAAATGCTGGGCTGGGTTAACACCGCAGTGACCCTCCACCTAATGTTATGAGAATAAAGACGTCTAATTTCCGAGAGCAGGCTTTAATTAACAAAGCCCGACACGTCCCTGTGATTCGACATCGGCAGAACAGTAGGTGCCACTCGCTGTTACCACAACACCTCACAGCATTCTCATCGTCTATGAACCGGGGACAAAGGACAATAGTCAAATCTAAGAGATTATCTGTCCTCAAAGGGGAGCGACAACACAGTGCCTTTGTGGATGTGATGCAGTGATTGACACATGAGCTGGCTCTGCAGGCCAACTAATTACAGAGTCTGTGTTGAATCACCCTCCGACTTCCAGGCCCCGCATTTGATCCGGCGGGGCACACACGGGGACCCGTCGTTATCCCTCGGTCGGTGCAACGGGACGCAGGTTTGAAATGATATCGGCTCCAGGCTGCGTTGCCAAGACACCGAAGCAAAATGTCCTCAAATACAAATGAGCCCGCCAGTCCCGGGCCTGCCTCTGCCCTGTGGTCCACGGTGACCTGCGGAGAGAGGCTTTCATTGGGCCGCAGGTCTCCAGTAGCAAGAGGGCACACAAAGCCGAGCTCGGTGCCTCCTGGAGGACGGGGACTTGAGGTCAAACACAGTGCCAGCCCGGGGAGAGCCCCGGCCAAGCAGGCATTAGCATTCAGGGCCAGCGTACGTCAAGAGTTCCCCAGACATCCGCAACTAATTTAAGGGCTTTTTTATGCATTATAGACCAATGCTTTAAATATAGCACATTGTAATTCTCCTCCTTTATTTTTCCCTCTCCATTAATGAGGCAGATCCAGACTGTTTCAAGTATAAACATAGTTTGGTTTAAGAATGTTCGCATTTTTTATTACTCCCCTGGTGAATTACTGAGGTCCACCTTTCATTCCACAGCACACACACACACACACAGCAAGAGCTTATTGATTCTGAGGGTAAATAACATAACTATGTGAGCTGGGGAGCTGCTGTTGTTGACCATTGCCAAAGCCTGCTGGGTCAAAAGTCATGTGGGCTGTGTTTTTCCTCTTGAGGTCCTGTATTGAATTTAAACAAGAGCATCACAGCTGTGGTAACACTCTCCTTCACCTCTGCAGGACACCCAGAGAGAGGCCTCTTTCATCTTCAGGGCCAACAGCCCATCGACGCTCTCGGTTTCCCCGTCTGTCTCTGTCTTTGTGTCTGTGACCACCAGTCACAGTTTTATCATCAGGTTACTGATGATAAAACAATGCACGGTAACAGACGTTCATTGACTTTCACTCATTCCTGTGCAATGTCAGGTACCAGTAATCTCCTGATAAAGACAGAGCTGATTTATTTCCTTCTCACAGTTTTGCCTGAGACCACAGTTAAAACCAAGGGATGTCTGGCTGACATGGGGTTAGAACTAGAGCCTGACTGATTTATTGGTCAGCTGATGATATATGCGGATATTAAAACTTTTATTTCACAGAATAAACAATGCAACCCCATAGGAATCATTGCCAATTTTTTTACATATATATATCGGTCTCTGAAATGTTTTACTCCCTAATGGACCGGCAGCGTCGACCCCGAGAAATCCGTATTAGTCAGGCTCCGTTCAGAAGCATGTAGGGGTCAGCATTATCCTGTAAACATTTTTAACTATGGAAAATCACCTCAAATTGTTTCCAAATGTAGACATCACATGTGTTCCAAGTCCCAACACAACAACCACAGATAGAAGAGTGAGAGATTATCTTGGGGTCAGTGTCTCATCCCACCACAAATAGCTTTTCAGCGAAGGATTTATAAACTACCCCGGATCCAAACTGCAAACTGATAGCTGGATCTGGGCGGTTGTCACAGCCAGAAGACAAATAACTGTGTTTGGGCTGCGCTGCCTCTGAACAAGCCAAGGCCTCAAAGTTCAAACCGCTAGCTATGCAGGGTTTTCATCGAGCTCATTGCATGGTCTCACATTCGCTCAGTTTTGAGAAAATGTTCTGACAACCACATGTCAATTCCCACCGTGTTGCTCAGCATACAGAAAAAAGCGAGAGAAAGTGTTGAGTGCCCTCCAGCTTGGCGGACAGGTGTTCTCCTTCCCCTCTGGTCACACTACAGGATGACTTGGCACATGACTTCCTGCGGACACTTGAAAAGATGTGTCCTGTAGTAGAAACACCACCTCTGACCTCCAGGAGGAGAGATCTCAGCATTTTCCAGATCCCCCAAGTGCCGCTGCTTTACTGCCATCAGCTCTGAGCAGAGCAGAAATCAATCAGCACAGCTTTCAGTGAAATACATACGGCAACGGCTTCCAAGGCACAACGCACACGCTAAACACTTCCAGACACTGGACTGCAGCCACGTTCCCACGCACGTTAAAGTGTTTTGACAACCATCTTGGAGGCCTTTGTGCAGGCTTTGCTTTCTTTGGTGATAAAAACATCAACTTTGGATTTTGGGGGGATTTCCTTCTTCATTTCATCCAGGCATCCTTCCCCAAAAACCACAGGCCCGGTTGTTCAGTTGAAGTTATTCACTCTATCTACAAATAAATAAATAACTCAGCCCAGGATAAGTTGTGCAGGCCCGGCGGGGATAACACACATGAAGGACTCGCTATCTGTGTGGGTACTGAGCAGTTTTCTTTCTTGAGAAATTTAGATTTTTAGCCAAAACTTATCTCTTGCTCTTTAATGTCCTCATACCAAAAATCTTTTTTTCGATGAAAGTGAGGCTCTCAAAGTCAATCAAAGTGTGATAAATCTTCCTGGGGAGCATGTGAACGATAAAATAAGGCTAACAGATCAGGGGAGGAGGTCTACCTGTGGGCATCTGTAGGCCTGGACTCAGAGTTCAGCAAGAGAAATCCTTTTTTCCCGCAGCCTAGTTTTTTCCATCCACTAACGTCCCCTCTTTCTTTCCCTTCCTCCCTCTCGCTTCTTCTCCGTCTTCTTCCATCTCTTTCTCAACTCCCTCGTGCCAGCTCGCTTACGGCTGCTCCACTTTGCCTGTGGTCATGCAGTTAACCGTACCCCCTCTTTAATCCTGTGAAACATGTGCCACAACCTCTCTCTAGGTGTCTTTTGGTGGCTGCATCCTGATTCGAAGTCCGCTCATGTCTTGTTTTATGTAAAGCTGCAGTGCATGCCCTGCCATGTCACGCTGGGTATACCCTCTCATAATATACAGTTGTGTGGCTGTAATTCCCGCTTCCCTTTGATAGCCTCTATAAACACTGTAATTTGGTTTTCCGAGTGTGCCGTATAACACAGCTAAAGTGGGATAACTATGAATTACCGATGCTGACCTAAAATCTTGACTCATGGAAACATGGAAAAAGATTGCCTGGAAAGTTATCGACACATGTTTCATAAGTCCTGGCGCACACCGGTAAAGGCTATGGGTCAGAGAAGAGGAAAAGGAGACTCCTCCGGAGCAGAATCCTGCAGAGCTCCATTAGGTCCAACTCCCTCTCATTTGGACGGGATCCCAGAGGGGACGAAGAGGGGTTCCCGCCTTCTCTGGGAACGGCCTCCGAGTCAGAGGGTAGCGAGGGGGCCAATGTCAGAACAAGTGCCCCTACCGTGAGAAAGCCCTCTCAGGGCCTTTACAATAAAAGCATGGAGCCATCCCTGGGGATGCTGGTCCCAATTAACAACATCAAAGCGAGCGGCCACAAGACGGCCTCAGGAGCCGAGCGACAGACTTGTGAGCATGATACTGTCACGGCATGTGTTGTTCACGGTGAGGGACGGTGTTTAAATGATCAAGAGCGTACACATAGACAGAGTTAAGGGTTTGTTCTGTTTTATCAGTCTCTCCTTCAAACACACAAACACAGACACACACACTCACACACAGAGACAGACAGAGCCCTAATAGAGCATACAGCGCCCGTCTGTCATGCCATGTGACAGGCAGTTTTCAGACATTCACCCTCTGGCTGAAAGAGCAATAAAGTGAAGTAACAGTAGCTGAATGTCTGTGGTCTGTGTGCACGCTGCCTTTGTGTATGTCAGTTTTTCCAGCTCATGACTTGTACTGTCCACCTTTACCACATGAGGGCAGTCAAGCACTGAACTGCTGGTAGTCATGAATATACACAGTTTGATATATATCTGTATATATATTAGAATAGAGAAAGTAGCTTTACAATCAAATATAAGATATATTTATTCAATACAATCCATTTAAAGCCTGTTATACCATTTTCTACAGAGTGGTTATGTTCATTTAAATGTATTCTTAGGACTAACGTTTAAAACATCAAATCTGTTTTTCACCCTATTTTCCATATGTAGGTTAACGATATTTTTGCCCCTGTTGACTTTTTCTAATCTGTTCAGTGCAAAAGAAGCTGAGAACAGGAGACGTTTTCTATCACGGCTATGTTAATATGTGACTTTCCGTTCCTGTTACAGTGCAGCTGAGGCATTTCTGAAATCTGCACTTAGCAAATGATTAGCTCAGCACGTGGTGGTTGTCAGCTACACTCTGACTGGAAACTGCACTGATTCACAAAGCGTTGGGTAAAGTGAGCTCAGCCTCCCACCTATAGGTCAAAAAGTGGGAATCCACATGAGAGCTTTGTGAATGTGACCTTCGCTGGAGGTTGGTCAGATTGAGTCGGGCTGTTTGTGGCCGTTACAAGATTCGCAAACACTGACTCGTTCTTTATCAGCAAGGCGGGAAATTACCAACGGCTACCAAGCAGCTGCTGGAATAGTTTGGCTCAACAGACGGAGGCCGGTGAACAGTGGGATGGTCTGTAACAGGAATCACTCAGAGCCGTAGACACATCAGATCTGTTCCCATGATTGTGATCTAGTTACATGTGGGTGACAATCCAATAATAGCCGATAATATAGATGAAATATGAAATGTTCTGAGTTTGTTTATGGTGTTATACGGTACTGCTTCTTTTTGGCCTCTCTCACCACCACCCACAATTCATTTGTGCACTACACTGTGGGGTCAGCATCCTCAAAAACGGACTGTATCTAACATGCATGTCTATTTGTTTGTACTTACTTTTGTCAGTTACTTGTCGCGTTTCAAATGGAATGACACGACATGTTCATACTTGATTAGAATTTGTATATATTAGAATCTAAGCCATGAAGAGCCACAGCCTCTAAACCCTGATGAGTAACTCGTTTCTTATTCTTTTCATATGCATTTGGAATCTGTTAAACCTAATCATCATGTCCAAACAAGAGCGTAAGATACAGATTTAAATATTTGAAGTGCGGGTGTCAAAATTGCCTGTCAGTGTTATTTACTGGCCTGTGAAGGCAGCAAACAAAGATCTGCATAACAATCACGTCTACAGTCGAGAGGTTCATGAATTAAAGATAAACCCGGCTCCATGTGAACGTTAAGTAAACAACGCAGGAAGCTACATCATCGCTTATCATCAAACCTCCATGCGAGTGAAGGAGCCGTTAAATTCGTTTCACACTCAGAAGATCTGACGCGTATCGTGCTGCAGGAGAGCACGGATGAATAATTCAGAGCTGTGCAGAGAGGGAGAGGGCTGAGTCGAACTAGATTCCTTACACTGAAGAGCCCTTTTACTGTTACATCTTCAGAAGACAGAAAAATGCAAACCTCTCCTCGGAGCTGGTTTTCTAGTAATTATCCATCCCGGACGAGGAGGGGAGGGTCCAGCTCGTCCTCTTAACAAGCAGAAGGGTTCCTGTCCTCTCTCTTTCTCTCTTTTAAACACAAGTATGTTATTGTAACACACCCTATCCTGGTCACACACTTTCTGCTTCTCCCTCCATCGACATTCAAACCCAATACGAGGGTTCAAACGTTGTCTTTATCAATCTCTAAATCAATCTATTCAAACTGTGTTTGTATAACACCTTTCATACAGGTTTGAAAGCTACAATAGCAACTGAAAAGACACAATTGGAAAAAAGATGACTGGAAATACAGAAGATAAAAACCTATAATAATAATATTAACAGGGATAACATTTACAAAATACATGCATTGAAATAAGTGAATACAATAAAGTAATGTTTTTCATTTATATTTAATAAAAGCCAGGCTGAAGAGATGGGTTTAAAGCTTTTGTTTAAAAATGTCATAATGTCACCAGTTGCTTTGAACGGTTTGGAGCATAAATGATAAAAGCTTCCTCACAAAATGTTTTATTTGTGCTCTTTGGAACATTTTACAGCTAAGTTCTAAAAGACCCAAGCAGCCAAAGTGTTTCAAGCACATTAAACTTATACGTTGATGTTTATAAGACATAAATTACCAGTTAAATGTAATCAAATTCAGCAAGAAACACATCTAGTGGCGAGCATGCAGCACTGCAGGCATGTGACAGTGACATGTGCCAGCAGAAGAACAAATGTGGCTGATGGCACGTTAACCTGAGACACACAAGCCTTTCAGCCACGACGGCCAAATAGAACACAAGCTTTGTAACTCCAGGACACACAAGAGATCCAGTGACGAGCGCACAGCTGCCGCGCAATAACTTGTGTCATTTGACAAGAAATGCACTCGCTCCTCTCCGACCTCTCCAGGGGCAGAGATCAGAGCCCATTGGCTGCAACCAAGGTCAATAAGGCAAGCAGGGCCACGCGGGGGTCACACTGGACAGAGCGTCTTGTCTTGAAACACAACAGCCTCTTCAATGAGGAAGAGAGTCAGCGAGCGGGCGTTTAGTCACGGTGTGGCTTTCAGCTGCTCAAGGTTTCCACAGACGTGTCCACGGCTAAACAGGGACACTTTCACCATAACCTAAAATGGTCGGGTTTCCACTTCCAGTCCAGCTCGGTGTACAAGGAAAACAGCTGAAAACCATCACCTAATGCAATGAAGATGTGAGTTCAAAACTATACATGGGCATACTATTATGAAATGACTCATATTCATGTTTTGACATCGGTCAAAATCCCCAACAAACGCCACACCCAGTAAATTAATAACTTAACTTTTCGAGAGCAAACTGTCCAGGGACCGGAATTGATTAAATATAAATATGAAGTATATTAGTTATAACAGCCTCATGCACAAACATGAACTTTAATGATCCAAAAAGTGACAGATTTGCTATAAAACGTATTTAATGATGATTTGTGAAACACTTAAGATATGATATTCTTCTGTAGGAAGGTCTGAGTGCTCTGTGTACAGCTGGTGTACTTAGTGTGGATTAATTGGACACTTACATATGAAATAAACACGGATAAATACAACACAGTAATATTTATTTTTCTGATGCTAACGCAGCTTTAACAGATGCACAGCCTGGACTCCAGATGGGCTGGACGGGGAGGAGGCCAGGTGCACAGAGCAGAAAGCTGCAGAAACACAGGAGCTCTTCCAGAGTGATGGGGTTTGGAAAACTCCTCTCAAATCCAAGGAACCTTCTTTTTTTTTCTTTTTTTTTTTGAAAGGGACAACACATTCCTCAGCAATAAAAACAGGCTCTTTCTCTTGCACAATAATCCCACTGTGCAACACTTCAACTTTCCATCTCATTTCCCACAGCGGAACATATTGGCTCCACCGATGTGATAACTGCATTTTTGGGCAATAGCATCCAGACCTCTGGTGCTTCGTCACCAGCTGAGCAAGAAGCCAAACACGCTGGTGGTTTTGGAAAGGCCATCAAATCGGAAACATGACTAAGACCCCACAGGCTTCCCTGGAATTCGTGGGGTGAAACAATACATCAGTAACTCTGCCCATCACCACGGCCCCCATTCACTTTCAACCTGCTATGTCAACAGAGCTGGAATGCAGGAGCCACCGCGACGCGAGGAGATCAATCCTGCAGCTCTGCACACTCCTGCGGGCAGGGCCCTGAAAATGTTACCTCGCTGTTATCTCTCACATTTCACACAGCCATGCATCACATAAGGTGGGACACGAGAATGAAGGAAAACAGGATCATACCGGGAAGGAACACTGATCTCCTGGGGAACATGAAGAGAAAACTGCCACACTGAGAGGAAAATGGCATTGAAAGCAAATCAGATTAGAAACTTTCACTACCAGAAGGATGAGGAGGAAGATTGTGTTTTGACTCAAGTGATGACAGATGAAAACAGATGGGAAAACAATTACCGTGGAGGAAACTCTGTTATCCACCATGTGCAAAGAACATTAGCAAAGACTTCACTCACTTTACTAACAAACTGCTTTATATTATGTGGGATTCACTCTCTGGAAAGTTTATATGAACTTTGCCTCTTGTGAGTTAATGTAAGTATATTTCATCAACACATAGTCCCACATTGCAGCCTTTTTCCTACATTTCCTACAGTGGGATGAGGACCCTTTTTAGGAGCGACTATAGCGACATTTCAGCCAATAGGAGCCTTTCACAGCCAGACTGGCATCTGCCGCCATTTTTGCCGATATGAAAACTTGAATTGTATTGGTTTTCTTTTTTTTTTATGGTTACTTATTAGGATTAATTTGTAAAATATCAAAGATCTACTTTGTTTTAAGGCTTTGATAACAACTAACCCATTGCTAATTTAATAGTATATGCAGTATATTGGCTGATATATCGTTTTTATAAACGTTATACTCCCTAAAAATGGCATTCACCCCTAAAAATCTGTGTAAGTCAGGCTCTAATCATGATAACATATAATAAGATAAGGATATTATTTTAATTTAGGTCAGTTTGACAACCATTTGAAACCACAAAGAAAATGTCAAGTTATTTAAGGAAAAGTGTCAATTTAATCCAATGCACCTAGAGTAACGTAAAAACATATAATATTAACAAGTCTTTAAAAAAGTTACTCCCAACAATAACCATGAAACCAGAGACTGTTAAAAAAGACTTTTAACTTCGAATAACAGAATCTGAATAACCACTTCAAAACGTGTACATACTTTCTGTCCTTGTCACACATGACCCAAATTATTGGTTTGCTGTCAGACCAGACATCTGTAATCTGAAAACACATGCCGGCAGGTTGCATGACTGCACACGCCTGCAAACATCAGATCATGAAGACCCCCCCTGGAAACTAACACACACACACACACACACACACACACTCTCTCTCAGGGCATCTTTGACACATCCAGCCCACAGCCAACTCTGTGTATCCCTCTCATCGTCACAATCACCAAACATGACTCGTGAGTCGCCCCAGTCCTCTGCTGTGATGCAGGAAGTCTTGCCCACACAAGAGGCTGCATTATCCGAGAGGAAGAGCGGAGCCGTGTTTTGCCATCTGATGAAATCGCTTACGGATGACTTTCCTGTTATGAAACGCAGCCGCCTTTTGATCCGGCATCACACCTACGGGTGGGAGCAGGCGTAGCCGGGCTTTGTCCTCTCTATTGTCATGCACGACCTGCCCCCTCCCAGTACTGACCTTACATTTCCAGGTAATTGCAGAAGCAAGAGGCTACGGACTGTGGAAAAGCTGAATGAAGGGCCGGGCCCTGTTGTGGTTCAAATGAAACGGCACCACTGTTGCTCTCCTGGCTGCAGACGAGAGACCTCAATGAGCTGTGGGCTTGTAAATCTGTCAGGCGCCACGTTCGTTGGTATATCTTGTTTACATTGTGGGCTTATCTCTCCTTACATAACTGATCCTACAGCTTCTCAGCTCCGTGTCCGTTGCAGTAATTATTTACCACCGCTACACCCTTGACAACTTATTGGCTGAAGGTCAAGTTTGTGTGCAATGACACACAGACACACACATTCGCCCGTTGTTATCATTATATTTGTCTTCCACAGATTAGGAGCGCCACCTTTATCTCGAGTGAACGAGGTATAGAGCCAGAGATATGGACTGACATTTGAAATCAGCTGATCCAGATCGAACACAACAATGCCCTTGTTCTCTTGCCCTCGGCTCTAGAGTCTCCATTCATAAGCTTATATTCATGCTGATGTGTCATCTACATGTTTCTCATACCAGCTTGTGTCTCCCAACATTCCTCGAAGTCAGACATAGAGGGATCCTTCTAAACCAAATACCAGAGTACCAACAACTGCTTGTACAGCCAACGTTCTTTCATTTAAAGGCTGATTTCCAAATGGATTCATTCCCAACTCCAATCTGAACTGTCACTTCGATCCAAGCAGCTCTCCTACCTCCAGAAATCTTCTTGAGCAGCTGTTGCCTGGCAATGATCCTGCCCAGCCTGTACCCTGAGCGTCTGCGGTGATGGTCCATCCTCAGGTAGATATCCTGGGTCTCCGGGGTCATGCTCCCCAGACACTCGCTGCCTGAGGACTCCGGGAGCTCCCGAAACATAACTTAAAAACCCCTGTGTGCCAAATAAGCCCTTTGGCCACTGGCTCTATACACACTGAACCACACGCTCTATCCCCCAACACAAAACTTCACGTACAGGCGCAAAAAGCCTGAAGTGAGCTGAGAGGGAAGGCAGAGCCGAGCCTAGGGGGAGGAGTGCCAACACTTCAGTCTTTTCCTTCAGCTCATGTGACCACAGAGAGGCCAATGGCGGGGAAGCAGTGGGAGTACTGCCCACCTTGCCGAGCTGAATCCAGTGTCTGTGTGAACGCTTGTCAACTTCCCCCTGCTCTGGAGGGAAATATAAATACCATTGGAATGCCTATGAACTGAGTAAGGAGAGCAGGAGTGGGAGAAAGACGGCTGTGGGAGGGCCTAGAAAAATAGTGGTTTTTGGAGCCGCCCTGCACTCCAACAACTCTTCTGCTGTTGCTGGTCTCACAGGTGCCAAGTTTACTGGGCGAGAGTGAGTCTGGGTAGTTAGAGAGGGAGAGAGAGAGAAAACTACAGAGGAGAGTGAGAAGTTGTTTTCCGTGGCCGGAGAATGCTAATTTCTGCTCCCCCCACCTCCCCCGACACACTAACTCCCGCTTCCAGTCGCAGGAAGGCCTCCCAGCAGGTCTCCTCCGGGTGTCAGCTCCTCAGGGGGAGAAGAAGTCGGAGCTTGAATACATGGAGTGACCGAGATCCGCTTTCAGTCAACACAGAAGTAAAGATGAGGCAGCAGGGTGTCATCTCCTCAGCTCGGGTGTCTGTGACACTGTGACCCTAAACTGCCAACACATGTACAATGATATGAAGCATTTACCAGATACTAATGTTCATAGAAAATTGTTTTAACAGTCATTAGACAGGAGAGAGAAGCACATTCCTGTTTTGCACAAACATAAAGGGATTAAAGATGTGTCACTGCAGAATTGATTAATTTAATAATAAGTAATAAACCCAATATATTGATTTTATGGCACACGGAACCAGGGAGCTGTACAAACAGAAAGTGATATAAGATGTGTGTTTATGGACATCAATCAAACCGTGGGTTTTGGATAAAGATTAGATTAGATTAAAAGAAATGAGTCACGGCCAAAATGCAAACAATCAAAATAATCAAAACTATTTCATTTGAGAAAATATTCAACCGCAACCAGTGAAAACACCACGGCCAATTCAATATCTCATTCTTGTTTTCCATCTTTCAGGATTTGCTTCACCACCATCCAGTGTCTGTGGGCAGTGTGGGAACCAAAAAACGGTATCACTCAACAGCACATTTAGTTAATTACAAATGATCTCATCCTGGAAGCACAACAAACTCAAATCTGCTTCCAATTATTGTGCAATATATATTCAGGACACATGCCTTTATATTTAAAACCAAATAAAACCAGAGTTGTTTCCCCTCGTGAATCAAACAATCCTCTGGAACCCTGAAGAAAAAGATAGCAAAAACACATTTATATCCTTTGGGTTATCAGTTCTTATGAAAATTACCTCTATGTATACCTCAGTAACACGGAACACCTATGTCCTCACACCTGAAGTAAAGTCCACATCCGCACAAGCAGACCCGCCCAGTGCTAATTAGAGCCTACACCACTCTCCTGGTGATCGTGCTCCCCCCCCCCCCGGCCTCGGCATACAGGCCTGCCTGTGCGGTGCATGCATGGCGCCATACGTGTGAGTGGAACACAAACGGGCAGGCGACCGAGTCGGACACAGCCCCTGTCTGTTCCTCTATACCTGGCTGGCAAGCACCACTCCAGCTTTGAGCTCACAAAGACCACAATTCAGCTGCACACTTCAGGGCCCACTGCACTTCTTCATAAACCTCTCCCGGGTTCAATGCCCCCCCCCACAAACACCCTCAGGCGCAGCTTTTTTAATATGCAACTGTTGCTTTTTTTAAGATATGAGGTGACGCTATGACACTATTCAGATGAGTACACCGGGTGGTGACTCTTTTTTACACTCACACAGACACCTGTGCTCATTCATAGTGTAAAGTGATCGCTGAAGGTGTCAGATTCAGGAATGAGTGGCAGCTTGTTGGCAACGGCCTGATCCCCCTTAACCCGTTTCTGTGTTTCCCTCTCCCCCCCCTTGTCGTCTAGACGAAGAAATGCATCACGGATTGCGTTACGGGATCAATCAGCCACCCCTGTGAAACACGATAACGAATGAGATTAATGGGTGTTCCTGCGTCTGTCTGCACGTCGAGATCTCCAGCGTGTCCCCGTGTTTAACTTTGTACAGCATGCCGGGAAGCAATGGCTGCAGTGTGTCCTTTTAGTGGGAGTGTTGGGAGCAGTGACTCCAGCCCTTATCAAACTTGTTTCAACACGCCTCCGTCTGGGTTTCAGAGCTCAACTGCTATACAGCATGGCAACAGGAATCCAGACTCACAGTAAACACACACACACGCACACTGTGAATGTTTCAGCGCGATGACAAATTAAGCTAAAAGCTGCGGTGCAGGCGTTTAAACACGTGTCCGTCACTCTCCGCTCCGGCACTCAGCTCCAGCCAGGTGCAATCACTAAAAGGGAAACTTTATATTCTGAATCACGGGAGCTGGAGCCCGGGGGGCCGACGGATGATGAGCACGGAGGCAGCTGAGTGGAGGTTAGACGCTGCTCTGATGTGGTGTGATTCACCAGCAGACACATGTAATCTGCACTGGGCAGTCCTGGCTCTGCTGTGGCAGTGTTTCCTGTGGTTAAGGCTTAAGAATAGCACCAGTGTGACTGAAGATTTCCAACTCGTGAGCCATCGAATGTCTGAATTCTGAGCTCAGGTCTGGGACTAAAGTGCACTTTAATCACACTGCAAGACCGGCTGAGCTGCTTTTCAGGTAACTTGAAGGAGGAAACCCATCAAAGTATTATTTCATACAGAAGAAGGTGAGCAACTGTGAATCACTCGAGACTCGTTTAGTTATGTCGATAATTATTGACCTTAATCTCATCTTTAGACATAATCACTCTGCACGAAGCTGGAAGGTGTGTCCCCAGATTTCCAAGCTTCTCACTCATACATCATGAAGTTATTCCCGATAAATCTGCTCTTACAAAGTACAAAACAAAGGTGAAGATAAAGTAAGACGTGTGTTTGTGCATCTGCCATGAACACGATTAGGCCAGTTGTTACTTCCTTGTTAACAAGCAGTTTTTCTCATCATCTCATCTCTCCTATTTACGATCAAGATATCTTAAGACCTGCGTTGGTTATGATAAGATTGCTTTTTTCTTTTGGTTTTGTATATGTGATTTCAAATACTGAGGAGACAGAGATGCTCTTTATGTATAAGTAGGTATACACATGTCTCTCAGACCACTGTGACCATCCTGCAACAATTCCTCTAAATCCAATATCCTGAAATCAAATTTAATCTGTGAGCAACTGCATCATCTGCCCAATGTAAAATAAATCTATGCACCTGTAAGTGAAAAAAACATTTAGCTATAAACTGTATTTTATCTTCATAGAGTATGACCACCCACATTTGATTCACAGTTAACCTGAACTTTAGACTTATTAACCTATTGCACCTATTAACCATAAAAAGTGTAGATAAAGCTACTGCCTTTTATTAAAACAATATTTGCGTACTGTGGAGACACACGACACAGCAGCAGGGCACAGATACAGTATGAATTCAAAATATATTAATATGAAACTGAAATATGTGTCCTAGGCTCTATACTCAGGTCAGGGTCAGTGCTTTAATGTGCAATTTGAAGATTTCCCTAAAATCTGCTGCCTGACCTTCAACTACCATCAGATAATGTGCATTTCCATTCAATGTGATCCACATACACACATAAAATAATATATTTAAATACAGCAACCAAGAGAAAAGAGAAGTTCCCGGCTCCCTCTATCAAGTCAGCCTGCTCTATATATTGTTCAGTGTATATCAGCAGCTTGAGGCCTCTGGGCTGCAGACACTGCCAGATGAATGCCACACATCATGGAGATACACAATGAAAATACAAGATGAATCTGTCAAACAACCAGGATTCAGCTGCTGCATCGAGCTGAGGTGAGCACGTGTCCAACTTCATGCTCCAAACACACAACCTGTGAGCAATTTTACCAGCAGCTTCACACACAGAACACACACCAGAGGGAGGAGATGTGTTCTGTTACATCACATGAGAACATCTGGAGTCCATTTGTGAGCATTCAGCGCCTGAACGTCTCCTGATGAAGACTGAGTTTTCAGATCCATGAGGCTTTTCCACATGAGCAGCTGTGGTCAATTCACTGCATCTAGTGGCGGACTGAGGTTACTGCAGACTCCCCACTCTGTGACAGAATCACTGCTCCAAGAATTAACCTCTTTCTCTCAGATATACATCAAAGTCGCTGCAAGGTTAGTTTACACACTTTATTGAATCTGCAATTGGATTATTTAAAAAAGATAACTAGATATTTTTGCATATTCATACACATCGAACTTTGTCTCTCTGAAGATGATCTGAAACTAAAATAAATGTCCATTGTGTCTGAACACCTCACATCAGCACAACCTGTCTCCTCCTCCAGAGCAACAGGTGCTTTTTAAGAGGTTGAAGCAAATATTTGGCCGATGGACAATTCCACTGGAGACCCACAGCCAGGAAAGTGCTTCTGCAGGTTTATACACAGCCAGGTATTATACTAGCAGACAGAGCTACGGAAGATAAATCTGGATCCATCCATCAAGTTTATATAGGAAACTATGAAACAGTTTGTACTGTGTCACAAAGAGAAAGTACATATTACATAAATGGATAGATAGATAGATATACAAATAGACAGATAGATAGATAGCTAGATAGAAAGATAGAGGGACAGATATACAGACGGATGGATGGATAGATAAATAGATAGATATTTATTCTCTATATTTGTCTATCGCAGTTAACTTTCCTTTTCAGTGTAAAAATTGCACATCAGCGCCCCCCTGCGGTACAACCAGACACAAGGGGGGTTATAATGGATAAAGTTTGAGTCATACATTACTCAGGCTTTTTCAATACGTGTGCAACAGTTTCTAAGTACAATAACTACGTTACATAATGTGCCTACCCATTTGAATTGATCTTATTAAGGAGAAGATCCTAAATTCCATGACCAAGTAAAATCATTTATAACATGCAATTCCACGTTTTCTTTTAACAACCACACACTCCTGTTGCAGCAGATTTGTGTTAGTTCCATTGCTTGCATAAGTAAATTAATAAACTTTTTCTCGAGTGGTGGTGGACCCCCCCTCCACTGTGCACTCGTCCAGCCGGGCTCGGGTGAGCCTGCGGCGGGGTACTGACCTGCCACCCTCCGCTCCCTGACATTCCTCCAGAGAAGGTCCCAGGCTTTGGACGTGGAGCTCCGCAGCTGCTCGCTGAGGGAGCGCCGCAGCTTCAGCCTGTGTCTTCTAGATGTCATCGCTAATCCTCCGCCACCAGGACATAATAACCCAATCCTCCTGGTCCACAACACAAACCCCGTTCTGATGAGGTGTGAGGCAGGAGAAGAGAAGAATCAGTCCCCCCTGCTCCAAGCTGGTTCTCCTCCTACAGCTCCAGGGCTCCAGATGACAACATGGACAGATTACTCCTCTCGCCCAGAAATGGGAAATAAATAAAACACGAGGAAAAGTTTCACAGAGACAAAAAAGCACAAGGACTTTCCCACTTCACACCAGAGGTGTGTGTGCGTGTCGGTGTGTGCGTGTGTGTGTCAAGTGTGTGTGTGAGATCCACGCACAGATCCACACATCCTGATGTGTTCAAGTGCTGGGGGAAATGTGGGACTTAACAGCTGAGCATCTAGAACTGACATGGTCCACCCCCAAAATGAAAAAAAACAAACATGTGACTTTGCAGAGCTCGACTTTTATGCATCCCTGCAACACTTGAATTTATACTAAACCACATGATGTAACTCTCCAAACATCCCCATGATGTTTTTATGATTGTTTAGTAAAATCCTTAGTACGGCTCCAAGAATGGATTTGATTTAGAGTAAAACAAAGTACTAGTACTTGCGTAAACACACACAGTACTCTCACAACTAGACACATACAATACAAGAATGCTGGACTTGTACAGTTCACACACAATGTATGTGTGCATAAAAGAAAAACTAATTCAGCCGTAATGCAATTGCCTCTATGTTGATTTTGTTTTCTTTCTTCTTTTGTGTGTGTTTTATTATTGTGTGATCACAAATAGGATTATTGTCTTTATTCATTTTTTTGGTGTGTACTGTTGTATCAAGTTTTAATGTATGTTTGTAAGGTGGACCCCAAGAATATAGCTATACCAGGATCCTAAACAAATTAACAATGAACAAAGCTTTGTTCAAGTTCATTTGATGCTTCATTTTCCCTACAAGAGAACAAAACGTCCGAGGCACACGATCATTTGAGTTACACAACCACCAGAAAGAGATTTATTTTGTTTTCAATTCAAGGCCAATTTTAAGATTTACACAGAACACTTGAAGGCATCACAAGAGGAAAACCATTTAATACCTTAGTACCACACACAGGCACACACACACACACACTCTCTCTCTCTCTCTCAGGCACACACAGACACACACACACACACACTCACACACATAGAGAGAGCTCTCAAATGACATGAAACCGAGGTATCACGTTCTCCACTCGGTCTCACACTTAATTATCATCCCCAAAACTAAAGACGTCAAAAATAAACCAATACAAATCATGAACAAATAAAGAGTCTTGCTCAGCATCAGGGAATTATAATTGTTTATCAACATCACACCTACAGCGACAACACTTGATATAATAAATCCAGTCTTATTTTCATCTGCAGCAGATATTAAACTATATTTAATGACTATTATCAGGATTCTGAGCTGAATCTCCCAGCAGCGTGATGTTCTGTGTTGTTTTAAAGCTGAGTGAGAGTTCAGCGAGTTCTCGTCAGGTGGCCGAGCGGAGCTGGAACCCTGAACACGGGTCAGTTTCAGCCCATTTACTCTTGTTGTCACAATATCTTGTGCCGCAGATACCGAGCAGAAAAAACAACAGAGAAAACAAAAAACTATTCCTCTTACAAGAACTTCACTTATCATTACGCCACAATCATTTGAGGAATTTCCTCCTATTATCGAGCGTCCATTCAGCCAGTGCATGACCCCAAGGCTGTGATATCATATAGGCTGTATTAATTCCTCCGTCACCTGCTGGGATTACTGTTTAATACCATTATAAACACACAGAGTGAGTGGCTGGAGATTGACAGTTTCTGAAATGAGGGCACCTCTCGCCGACCTCAGTTTGCCCTCTCCCCGTGACGCTGAGCTAACATGACTTCATTTCAATATGAGAAGAGCCCCCCCTGTGTGCCGGCGAGAGGACGGCGGATTCACACATTATTACAAGGTCACATAGTGAGATGTCTGAGTGCCCGAGCAGAGTGCACCCCAGAGGGGGGAGGATATTAATGAAGGGATCGGATTTCTCATTTCTCCACCCGTCTAAAATGAGGTGCAGTCAGGAGGACCTGCTTGTACGAGACCCTGCGAGCTGCTCTGATCCGCCAGGCAAACATTGACCTCCACATTTTCACAGGTTTCGACATCGGAGTGAAACTTTGTGCACATTCACAGCAAAACTCTCAGTTTGGAATCGAAGTGAATGTGTCACGGCTATTCTCGGATTTAAAGAGTCAGAGGAAAGAAAAAAATATGTGAGAAAATATAGAAGCTTGTATTTTTGGGTTCAGCGTGAGTCACAAGTCAGCAGCTAGTTTCTATTTTCTGCGCCACTTGCTCAGGCTCCAGGGCTAAATGCAGCTCGGAGGTCAGAAAACACACACACACACAAACACACACACACACTTGTCGACAGAACAAGTTTCATCGGATCCTCTCACTTTTCAGGGTTAGGCCGAGTCAAGCACCTTGTCTTCTGCTCGTCCCATGAACCAGGGAGCCCCCAGAGGAAAAAGTGAGCACAATAATTGTATGAATCAAACCCACAACAGCAAACACAATATTCCTTAATTCAAGAATAATAGCTAGTGGACCAGGAAGAAATTGACTTTCAAAATAACCCAAATTCAAAGAAGCATCATCTGTCTATCATCTTCCTAATCCGCTGAGTGACTTGACAGGAGCTGAAAGCAGGAGAACGAATGAGTGTACGAGCTGTCAAAGTTGTAAACAAGGCGTCACTCTCCAGCGCTCGCTGACGGACGGGAGTGGACAGACGGACAATGCTGTCCCTGTCAGCACCCGAGAGTAGACGTGATGGAGGAAGTGCATCAGCGAGGCTCTGACCCCTTTCAGCTTGAATTCCAGCCCCTCTCCCCACGGTCACTCTGAGAAGAAAACCAGCACAATGAGGACGAGCATTATCGCGGCGAGACAACGACTCAGCCTCTGGAGATCCTTGGCAGAGGAGGCACGAGCAGATGCAAGGAGAGGAAACATCCATCAGCTTGAGAATGTTTTCCTTTCGCTGACTCATCCACTTGTTTGTTTTGGGCCAGGCACGGTTTTCTTTTTGTTTTTTTTATAGAAAGCCCTCGTTTTCCCGTTTTCCATGTTTTAGTGAACTTTGTTTCTCCCCCGTCTCGATCCCCCTCTTTCATAAACACATGCAGATAAACACACACATATTTATTTGTGCTAAATTCCAGCGCATGTGTGTGTGTGTGTGTCCATGCTTGGTGACTGATGTGGAATGCTGCCCCGTAGCTGCAGTGGGAAAATCCCAGATGTGAGGAAACTGATTTCTCCTCCACGATTGGGTCATGCTGGCCAAGAGGTCTTACACCAGGCCCCCTCGAAATAGTCTGGGAGATTGCTCTTCCCAGCCTAATGGAAACAAGGCTCGGGGAGCAGGGAGAAGGGTAGATCTCCCCTCCACCTCCACCCCGGCCCCTGAGGGCTCGTCCCAGGCATGTGCTATAAATTTCCTGACCATATATTCCCAAGTCGAGTTCATTTTTCCAGAGGAGCCACACATGTGGTGTATATCTGGTTTTAGATTATGGGGCTGGGGGAAGGAGGAGCTGACTCTGGTCCCAATCCATTAAAGTGGCCTCTAATTCTATTTTCTTAAAGCACTGTCCATTGTAACGTCATGGTTTCTGAAGTTCTGTATAGAATCACGAATTCCCAAACAGAAAAACCAAGTACATCACATCCGCTTTCAAAATAGACAAGAGCGCTAAGGAAGAAACCTGAAGATTTCACAAGATTTAAACAAACATTGAAATCCTACAGCCGCAGCAGTTTGTTACTTAACTTAAGCTTTTTGTATTAAACTACAACACAAAAAAACACACAAAACGTCAAAGGGTTTGTTCCGAGAGCATCTAAGAGTGACGCTCGCAGGGGTCAACGTTTGCATAAAGAGGCCGGAGGAATGTAAAACGGCCACGACAAGCGTACGTGGCCATTGTTTCATTGAATGACAAAGCATGTAATGCTGTCAGGTCTGAATCTGTTAGGGCTGCATTGCCCACAAAAATGCATGGGAAAACATTTACACCAGTGTCCAGCACCTGGTTTCTATTAGAGCAATGAGGATTTAATCACAGAGGTACATTTCTCTCTCAGTCACTCTCACCGCCTCGCTGCTTCTCCCTGCTTTTCTCACAAAGGTGGCAGATGTAAAATAACCTCATGTTTTATTGATTTTCAGTCATTTTCAAGCTGTTTTTAAGTCTCCCCCCCCCCATCAGGGACTAATTTCCATCAGCTTTCCAGAGAAGTGAAATGCACATTAGGGGGAGTTTTGCTCCGAGGCACCGACGCAGCAATCATCGATAAATACAGCAGGCAGGGATAACTCCTCGTGATTTACATCTTATGATGCAGTTTTCAGCAGCAGCGACATTAGCCTCCGTGAAACCAAGTCAAGCAGGAAGTTGATGTTTATATTGCGAGACGAGCCCTGTCCCGAGACGGAGGCGGAAGTGGAGGGTCTGCATGACGAGGACCAAAAGGGGAGAGATGACAGCTGCTTTGATTTAAACCTACAGCAGGACTGGTAGTTCCTCTTCTTACGTATTGAGTCCTGTTTGAAATCCTTACAGCTTAGCCCCCAAAAGGTCTCAAGCTGAACACCAGGAGTTGAAAGAAACCATTTCTGTTGAATAGAAACCAACCTGTAGCTGGTGTTCTTACAATGCTACAAAAACCACAGAGGAAAACTACAAGAAAACAGAGATCAAGCTCAAGTGAACTTTCATCATCTCCCTCAAAATATCTGAAAATCAAGCATCCGTTTTATGGCCGGTGCGTGTGTGGACTCGCTGTAATCACCTCGTCCACTCGCCGGCGACTCTGCTCAACTCATCAGCCGTGATAAGCTGGAAGCTGCACAGCGCAGGTATTGTTTTCACACTGAGAAAAACAAGTCCTGCTGGGCCCTCAACTGTTAAAGCCCCGTGAGCCCGAGAGCGGGGAGGATGCAGGAAGTCTGCTCTGCCTCGGCCTGCTGTCGCTCTTTGATTGCCGAGCCAAATTGTTTAATCAGGTCTGAAACCACAAGAAAGCTGCAGAGCTACACTGCCCTGGGACAGAGCCTCTTTCAACTGGGCTTTGTGTTATCTGGGTGCAGGTGGAAGTGCACAGTAAATCTCCAGTAGCACGGTTACCCACGGCCTGTGTGGTTCGGTGTGGGCCGTGCCACGCGCACCACCAGCCTCAGGAAGTGGAGGCGACGGAGCTGCAGGCCCGGCGGAGGCGCAGACTTCTTGCCTCCCTGCAACATCTGGAATCTCTGCGGTTTATGTGGGAAGTTTTGCAGGCCAGTGACGGAGCCAATGTGGTTACTGTATCTAAACCGACCGTGCGGAAATGTTCTTGGTGTGTGAGCGTGTGTGTGTGAAAGAGAGAGAGAGAGAGAGAGCAATAAGGAACTGTAAAGAGGAGCACCAGATTGTATTTAGTTTTAGATGAGAAAGGAGTTATTGTTCGGATTGATTTCTAGCAGAGTGGTGAGCATTCATAGAGAAGGTACACAGTCACCAGCAAACACACACACACACACACATACACACACACAGATAACAGGCTTGAGTCTGTTGACTGTTTGGTCACATCCTGGTGTAGGTCCCTGAAGTAGTGTGGCCCTTCCTGTCTCATTACTTCCTAAATCTTGTTTCTGCCTTCTTCTCCAGTTGGCAGCTGAGTGGTGGACCAACCTGTTAGCTTTTGTGTTGGTTCACACACACACGCACACACACACACACACACACACACACACATGTGCACACATAAATACACAAACACGCACACACTTCCCCCTGCGACTGGCCTGCATCCTGACACGGCTGCCCACATCTCCTTCCACTTAGTTTACAAAACCCAGGCCTAAATTCCTCAAGACACACACATACTCTGAAACACACACACACACAGATCCACACACTTACACACACACACACACACACACACACACAGAGAACAATCTCACCTTGGTCACTTTATGGAAGTCGTTCGCTAACAGCATTCATGGCTACTTCCTTTTTTAATTGGCTGTGCAGTAAATCTGTTTCTTCACACCGAGGAAATATTAAACAAGCTTTTAATACATGTTCTGCTCTAATATAGCTCCATGAACACACACACACACACACACACACACACACACACACACACACACACACACACACACACACACACACACACACACAGTGACAGGATCAAACTAGATGATTTATACTTGGTAATAAATTATGCCCCGAACACGATGGGAAAGGTTGGACGTGCTGGGCTCCTCTGCTGCACGGGGCCTGGAAGGCATTTTTAAAACCTGTTATGTGCTTTATAATGTACGATCGCGACAATTGCAATAAAAACGTTGAAATTGCAATAAAAACGTTATCAGATATCGGAGTGGGTTAACCGAATAGTTACTGTAATGTTTGCACAACCTTGACAAATTACTGTGTACACAAAGAAAAGTCTAGAAATACGACCAGCTACTCTCTCCCCCCCTCCCCCCTCCCCCCTCCCATCCTCCCCCCCACTCTCCTTCCCTGTCAAACAGCCCAGTTGGCCTCTGCACTCAGGAAACCACAAGTCATTTTCCATCTTTCCATGTGTGGAATTTTTCATGCGCTCGTCATGCCAGCAGCAGCCTTTATAGCCGGCGCTGGATCCACGGATGACGACTGGCGTATAAATTTAGCGCATGATGTCACCGATCTGGCACCTGTAAGGCAGCGAGGAGATGCGGAGGGGAAGGTAACGGCACAATCACATGAAGATGGTTTTGACTCCAGCTATAGAAAGGCTTTAAATCAAGACTCTTCACCATGTCCACGTCGGCGTTTAAATAGTCAAAGAGCAGATGAAAAACCATATTCAAACCCAGCGGTGGAAAGTATGTGCTACCTAGCTTCTTCTTTTCAATCCCGAACCCACATCTAACGCACCGCACTTGTTTTTCTTTGGGGCAGGGAAGAGGAGACGTGAATCCATTCACGCTTCTCTTTTTCAAAGTTTAACAAGACTTCGATCCATCACTGTGTCAGGGTTAGATTTGTTTAAAGTCTCTGATTCCACCTCAACAACAAGACTTCACCGAGCTGTATGCACCAGTTCCCAGGAAGCTACAGCCACAGAAGAGCAGAAGCTGTTGGTCCAGATGATTGTTGACCAAGATTATGGACCTTGAAGATTTAACAACAAGTAGAAGATGGGAAAGACTAATCTGTAAAAACAAAACCAAAAACACACCTCATCAGCTCACATTCGTTCACGCAGCTCCACAGGTTGTGATAATGTGTAATAAGGGCAGTTGTGTCTCAGGAGAAGGAGTGGGTCTTTTGCTAAACCAGAAGGTTGGTGGTTTCGATCCCAGTTTCCCTCATCATTCTGAAGTGTGTGAGTGATGTGTGATAGAGAAAGTGCTGCATAGATGCACTGTTAATGGAGTGTGAAGCCCTTTGAGTGATTACAAAGATAAAGACCGTCCACCGGAAGAAAATCCCTGCAGCATAATGGCAGAGACAACTTGTTCTATGTAGTTCACACAGGTCCCCAGATGTTTCATAGAATTGGCTTCATTTGAAAGTATTATACAATACATGTCAGATTTAATGACACTAATTCAAACATCGCTCTCTGCCAGCTCTAAACAGTTGGTGCACTAAAATCTTCTGTGGGAATACAAATCAATCTCTCATCTGTTTAGGAGGCTGCGTGAGGGAACCTCTCTAGTTCCAAACCCAACATTGTTTGATTCTCAGATAGCACACGGGACCAGAAACCTTTGCAGCTCACGGCCACGACCAGAAACGATGAGCTGGACAAACTCCTGTCTTGCATTTGGGGCACGTGGATTGAAAAAGGTTGAGGTTGAAGAGACTGTACAGTCGGGAGGACGTGTACATCTGCGGTTAATCTCAAACTGTGTTGCTTTGGCACGACTGCAGACTGAAATTGATATAGCATGTCTCCACATATCTTCCCCGCTGCTCATCATCGACTGTGACAGACAGCTCCGTCTCCCATGTGCCCCTGAGCCCCTGTAAAGCAGCGGGCGCGGCGGAGACGCGTAGAAACTCAGAGAAACATTTTTCCAGCTGCGTGAAATAACAACTTTTCAGATATTTCACTGTTGTCAATTAATGTCATGCTGGGCTATTTAAAAACATCTCAGGCTGCAAATGACAGAAGAGATCCCGCCGGGGGGAGACGGTTCTTCTCAACCGTTTGCTCACGTGCTAGTACGGTGTTAACAGGAGAAGTCGTTCACTCTGCTCATGTCAGCCCATTATCTAAACCAGGAGTCACACAGTGCAGGCTGGAAATCAGTCACGATTAAATGCAGCTTCACGCAGACAAACAGTTAAAAGGCTTCTACATTTTTGTGTAATTCAAGAGAAACAGTTCAATTCCTCTAGATTGATTCTATTCCTTTGAAAACCTCATGACTTCCCCCATTAGAACCAGCACACTTCGCTAAATTTGAACTTGTCTTAGAAAAGGATTCTGTAATAAAACCAGTGGTAACAGCAGTGAGGTCAGAATCCAATCGAAACCAGCAAGAAACAACAGTGTCGCAAAAAATCCTGCTACATCCAACGCAACATCTGATTTCAATATTCACCCTGCAGCAGCCCCCCCCCCCCCCCCCCGCCCCCACCCACCTCCCCGACTCCAGCTGAACATTACAACAATACATTCAACATATATCGTCATCGGTTGCTAAGAAGCTCTTGTGATGTGTACACTCTGGTCCCTGACGGGCCCCCGGAGAGACGCAGTGCAGAGAGAGGAGGAGACACTGCAGCTGTCTGAGGTCCCCGCCGGCCCTCAGCACCAGGCAGTGACCCCCAGGGTGAGACTGCATCGAGGCCCGGGGGCTCTGAGAACAGCTGAAGAACATGCAGGAGAGACAAGCCTGCTGTAATGCATTAGTATAGTGGTCGACATTATATAAGACCCACCGGTGCTTCATCTGGTGCCGGACTGGTTTATATAACTGGGAATACTTGCAGGGGCCCCGCAGAGGAGTCAGTTCACTGTGAGATGGATGCTCATATTGGCCCTTGTCAAACTGTGGTGGGAGTCAGAGGCTGGTGAAGGACTGTGGAACCTGTGGTGCCATAACTCCAAAGCCACCAATAACAATTTTCTATGTGTTAAGTCAAAATGTGCAGAAAAATCTTCACATTAGTCTTCACTGTCCATCAAGTACAAAGCAACATATAGAGTCAATAAAGAAAATGATAAATGGTGAAATAGAAGCTATGAAATATACAAAAGGGTTAAATATATAGAAAATATATGTAAAAAACTGGATAGATGCGAGGAATCAAAGCAACAGCTCCTGAGGTCATTCAAGGAAAAGTAGGTGACCACAGTGTTGACACCATTTCACTGAACTCGGATGCCCACACAACATGCTGTTCCAAAACACCTCCGCCGTCACAGCTCATCACCAGACATGTTGCCAAAACAAAAATAGATCAACCTCACCAAACACAAATTTTTCTCATTAGAAGCATTTGCTGCCAAGCGTTTTGAAATGTCTGTTTTGCCCAAACATCCAATATTATATCTCATTTTCACAGTACAGCACAAAGCAGAGTTCCTCTCAGCCTGCAGCTGGATGAGATGAGCCTGGACTCAGGATCAATAACAGCATTGAGGAATCCAGGTGAGATTTAAACCCATGATTGTGAAAGGGGGGGGGGGGGGGGGGACAAATCGATAAAACATCTTCTTTTTCAGCCTTCTTCCCTGGGAGGCATTAACGCCACAGTGCGAGGGGCTTTACGTTTCCTTCCCTGCAAAGAGACAGAAGCCTCATCGGGATTCACAGAGTTCCATCTTTGTTTTTCCTCTAATCAGTGGCAAGAGATTTTCACACTGAAAGTAGATTATGTTTTTTCACAGAGAGGGGATGTGTGTAAATGCAGTAGGCCCGGAGCGGGAAGCCTTGGCCCGACCGTTCAGGGCCAGAGATTATCGTTTCTGCCTCACTTGTGTCATTATCCATCAGACGGCCAGTTAGGAAGCTGATGTTTATCATAACACAGCATGTGAGCCTTTACTTATGCAGGTCAGAAAATAACTGAGCTCTGTTTGTCCTTCTCCTTTGGACTCCACAGATACATTAACAAAATATAATGGCACGCAGAAGAGTGAATACCCCTGCCAAGGCCCAACAGGCAACTTAAATTCAATCAAGTCAAGCTGCAGCAATTTGCACAAGCTCATAGATATCAGTCAAAATTAAGATGAATTATTCTCTGGGAAATGTGGATAAATCCTGAATCCTCTATTTGTCCAGATGTGCCCCCTATTCAGTGAGTCCTTTCTTGTCATATATGTGACACTTTGGTGCAAATGCATTCAGCATAAATCTCATTGAAAATTTTGTTTATCTGCAACTAAACACATGTTTTAGGTCAAACTGATAAATGCAGAATTGCAGCTTTCAGCACTTATAGGAAGGTTGATTGATTGATTGATTGATTGATTGGTTCTGTGATTAATATCAGCAGCAGGGTTTCTGAGGCCGAACATAGCGTCTTCTCACCAGAGGAAGTCATTCATTTCCACATTGCAATTAAAAACACTGTGGGGGAATACATTTCCATTCACATTACGCTGTGTGAGAAGGAATCAGACGCTTTCGGCCAAATACTGAGTCACAACTTCAGAAAATAAACATTTATGATGAAGGTTTATGTTTTTTTCCCAAATCATTTTCTCTGAGAGTATCCACATGTGGTTTTAGGAGCTGTTTTTACTTCTGCTCAACAAAAACATAACAACAAGTGATGAGGGCGAAAAGGTCTCATAATTTTTCCATCACTTAAATAAATGAAAACATGCAAGAGAAGTTTCGAAATCTTTTTTAAATCTCCCAACGCACTTTTTTATGAATGGTGCAGAGGTTATTATCACTGTTGACTTCAGGATAAACAAATCGGTCGTTGTTCCAAAGAATTCAAGGTTGTTAAAGACTCTGTGGAGATGAGAGAAATGTAAAGGAATGAAAGTTCATCAGTTCCCTAGAGCCTGAGCTGCTCCTTAATATACATCCGGTAAATGCTTAATAAAAACTATATAACTTCAGCTTTTTGATATAATAATAATTAAATCAGCCCATCATGGATTACCAGAGGGCAAAGTGAATTTAGAACTGCAAATAAAAAAGCCACATTCCTTAAAAATGTTATTGGAAGCTTGTAAAGTTTTAATGGTTTATGACTATAAGCAATTTCAAGTGGATTAAGTCTTTGAAACTTTTCTGAATGTCAGAGTCAAAGCAGTGCACATTAATAGAGCACAACATAATAGCAAAGGTTTTTTCACCGCTGCTTTGCTAGTTTGGATCTGGACCCAAAGAATGTGCTTTCCTCTCCTGGACAATGTCATTTTAATGAGGTGGACAGTGTGTTATGGTCGATACCCAGAACCATCTGGCCGTCTCGTATCCGTGTCATCAACTCAGGTCTCCTTATAGCTCGGCTGTACCTCATGTGTGTGACTCTCTGCAAAGCTTTGTCCCCGTTCACACAACATCATCCTCCGAGTTATTTGATCACCACATTCCAGCTGAGAGCATATGTTGACTTCATCTGCCTGACGGTTTAATAAAGCGAGACAGCGCCTCTGCCTCCGGTCTGTTTGGTCTCAGCCGGGAGAACCGAGCTGAAAGAGGCAGCAAGCGACCGAACGCCGTGAAACTCACACGGTGGAAAAAAATATCATGACAAATGAATTTGAAGAGAATCTCAGCGGCGTGTTGACAAAGCGCGTTGACGTGATTCACGGTGTTCTCGCACTCGGGTTTCCTCCGAGTTACAGTCTGGATTGACCCGGGCGATCGCTCACTGAGCACATCTCCTGCTCGCCAGCGGACCACACGCTCGTTTACTGCGGCACAAAAGTGACATGGAATCTGTCCAGGGCCATAATGTCCACTTGTGCGGTGCCGTCATCCACAACAGAGGTCATGTGAGAGTGCAACCTGAGCTCGAAATGGCATCTACCCAAATCCCACAGCTGCCCCCCGAGGGCCACATCCCACCAGGCCAAATATTTCCCCCCTCAGCGAAACAGAAACAATGATGTGGCACGCTGCCTAATTTTAACTGCATACCGCCAAGTGACCATTATACTTATAGAGACGCCTTTAAAACAAGAGACATTCTCGGGACACCGGCTGGGAGGCGGCTCACGGACACCTGCTGCCGTCACTCGCGTTAATACTGACTGAGGCCCGAGCGAGGCCCCCCCCGTGCACGACAGGACAAAGCGCGGGATCAACTCACAGGGTGATTTTTCACAATGTGCCAGACGGCTTCAGACTGACTCCAGTTACAGTACACCAGCGACTGTAATGTAGGCTGAGACTGAGCAGAGTTCCTCAAAGACCAGGTTGTTAAACTGATCCAGGTATAAGGTTCTGTCAGAAAACACAGAGAGACCCAGACTCAGGCGTGTAAAAGAAAGATCCACGAGGCGGCCGTGTCCAATTCTACACGTTACAATGAAGGTTCCATTTCTCACAACAGTTCTAATTTCCATTTTTAATGCCCCTCAAACAGAAAATGTTAAACCTGTGTCTTAGTCAGAATCAACAGAAATGAGAAAGTAGCATGTGCATCAATGCAAATTCAAGGGAAGGTAAATATGTATATGTATTTAAACTGTATAGTATAAGTATAAACAGTATAAGTATAAATATGCAGACAAAAACTGGGGATGTTTAAAAAGCTCTTCTCCAGCAGGGAGTTCTCTCATTTCCTTTTACTCAGCAACTTGTTTAAACCATTTCTAAGGTCAGTGGGTGCGGAGAGGAAAATAAAAGTGCTGGACAGATAAAAAAGGACACAGAGACACATATCTGAAACTCTCCCCTCAACCTGATCACACGTTAATGGAGGAGAAACATCTATATGCAGATGAAGTGTCAAGGGCAGAGAACTCAGAAAACCAAAATGAAAGCACTAACCACACTACAATTAAACATATATGAATAATTTCTTACCTGCACCTGCTGCATCGGTCATCTTATTGAACATCTACAAGACAAAAAGAAAACAACACTAAATCAGGGACAGAGTATCGGGGGTGTGAGTTTTGATGATAAGAAGGAAACCTAAGAAAAGCATTGCACATGATTTGGCTGAGAGACACACAACCAGTTCCCTGCCTTCGGGAACAGAGGATGTCTCCCTGCATTCTTCACTGGTGAAATCACTGCTGTTTTGACCGAGCCAAAAGAGAAACTAACTGGAGCAATAATTCTACCTCGTTAACACTGAGGTTGATGTTCGGATTGTCAGCTTGTTATTCCCATCGATTGTGGTTATCCCCCACAATCTGCTGTCGCTGCCTTAATCCCATTCTACAGGGACGTGTAAACTCAATTTCACAAACGTTTGCTATTAACCTGGAATACAGTTGTAGTTTAGGAAGGGTCATGTATCTTGACCCACTTCAAAACCCACTTAAACACATCCTTGATTTTGCAGATGATTTATTAACGATCCTGCAGAGGGTGCAGGAGTGAAAGTCGAATTCCAAAAACTGGCCGGGTCGAGATTCCTTCCCCTCTCTTGCCAGGCTCTCTCCTCCATTTCCCTCCGCTGTGCCCCACCGGTCTGATTTACGCCCTTGTTTACTTTCCCCCGTTTCCATATTTTTTTCCCCTGGCAGAGACACAACCGCTGCATAAACCCGCCTGCCCCTGATACCGCTGACCCTCTGTCCTGACAGTCAACTGGCAACAGGCCCACGTGCCGCCGGTTCAAACTTCCATCAACATATCTAAAAAAAAAGGTTTTCTCTCGTCTCAGCACAATCAGTTACTTGTGTTTCGTGTGTTTCACAGTGGTGTCATGGCAGCGGGGTAAAGAATCACACGCCTGGACGAGCGACCTGTAGCGACGCCGATTGGCCGGATCCAGAGGGACAGGTGCTTTTGTTTGGACGCCATCCGTCTTTGTTACACGGCTCGCTGACACTTTGAGGCCACACGGCAAATGAGGTGCGAGGGGCACCGGCCCGTTTCTCATTCAGGCAGAGGGAGACGCTGCCAAGAGCTTTTCTGGCAGGTCTTTGAAAAACCTTAAAGTGTCCATGTGACTCCGGAGTCAAGGGCTCGAACACATCGGCCGAACCCGACTCTGACTCAACAGAGAAATAAGCAGGTCATAAACATTGACTCATGCCCTCGTGCATGTATTCTTACCTCTGTTTAAAAATGGAGCAGGTCAGCGGGGCCCTGAGGAAGCCAGGAGCTGCTGCCATTGATGTATCCCTCGTAATGGACTGTGAGATTTGGCACAGTCGGGCAGAATTTCATCACATATCTAAAACACTTCTGTGACCGAGGTTCAAAGGCTGCGTTTGATGTACAGAAACACTGCGGATTGTTGTGCCTGTGCTTTAACCATCACGTGCCAGGTGTCTTTAAAAGGGAGGGAGACGGGGGGGGTTGTCTTCTGGAAATGCGATGGACCTGATAAGTTAAGTCTCGGAAGACGAGCGTTTCAGAAATAAAAGTTTGGGGAAAACGTGCACTCCAAAAAACCAGATGCTGGGCCCCGGAGGAGATGTGTGGATCTGACAAGACTTCAAAGTCCAGAGCACATCACTCTCTCTCTCTCTCTCTCTCTCTCTCTCTCTCTCGCCTGCTTTCTTTTCCTTCATCTCTCCTTCATGCCAGTCAGGAGAAAGTACTTCGATAGTGATTCGCACCCTCTGTTAACCAGTTCAGTCCGATTGCTTGTCAGGTGGTGGACACACCTCGAAGGCTGCAGGTCAGGAAAAGTGACATGAGGAGCGGCACGTGGGACTGGTGTTTGCATGGAGTGACAGGTCTGTGTGTGTTTATGTGAGGGAATGTGTGTGTTTGTGTGTGTGTGACTGATAGCGGCACTAATGACACCCTGCTTAAGAGACAACAGGGCAGCGACAGGTCCGGTCAGTCCGAGGGGACGGAGCAGGGCGTCCTCTGTCAACACTGATTAAAAGAAGGAGTCCCTCAACAGGAATACATCTCAATTGACCAAATGAAGAGCGAGGTCGAGATGCAGTCACTGATATGAGATCAGGATTTCATGGTTCTTGTTTTGTCAACGTTTAATTTAGAACGATCCTGCAATTACTGCAGATCCTGTTTTAGGATTGATTTTAAAATTCTTTTAATTACTTTAAAATCCAGACATGATCTGTCCCCTCCCTTTTATCAAACTTTCTTTATCTCCCTCCGAGCCAGGACGCAGCCTGAGATCCTCTGGTGAAGCGCTGGTAGCCATTTCAAAATCAAGGCTGGAAACCAAATGGAGACAGATCCTTTGCCTTGAGGGCCCCTTCACTTTGGAACAATCTATCAGAATCTCTTACAGGTTTTATCTCTCTTCTTAAGACATTTCTCTGTAAAAACTTGTATTGAAAAGTGCCATACAAATAAAGTTATTATCATTATCCTCACATTTGAGAAGTTGTGAATGTATTCAACTACTCAATGGATTTAGGATATCCGCATCACAAGAGTCAGACAAATAACTTTTCTGTTATAATTAAAGGTTAAAACTTGGAGATTCCTTATAATACTTTTTTGGGACTACACTGTAGTAGAAGCCCCGTCATGCAGTCTGTTGACAGGAGGTGCAGACCACCTCGTTTTATTCACTGTGTACGTTGTGATATAAGGAGCAGACAAGACAGAAATCACATTCCAGTCAAGATTAGCTCTGCCTGCATGATGTGCAGCAGATTGACGCAGATATGAGGAACATTCCAGTTGTTGGGGGGGGGGGGGGTTCTTCACATTGTACAGAGGCAGCAGGGATTCAGGCAGGTGCCAAAAAAACGTCCACCAGATACTCCCATAAAACATCTCTGGTCCGGGCTGTAAACTGCCTGTTCAAGCTGGGAGCACTGGCTCGCACACTGGTCCGGTTTATTCTTAGTCTCCGAGGCAGCGATTCAATCTGCATCGCATTCTCGCTCACCTGCTGTCAGAGGAGCTCTTATGTAAGAGGGCCCGGGGGGGGGGCTCCTCTCTGAATGTGCAGAGCTGCTCACATGTCGATTCATCGGATTTCTGTCACGTCTCAACCCGGCGTACAGATGTAAAGGATCAGTCCGACGTGTTGGGTGAGATTATATTTTGTGGACGGAACCAGGCTAGCTGTTTCCCCCTGTTTCCAGGCATTACGCTAAGCTAAGCTAACTTGTTGCTTGAGATTTTTCCAGGCGGATATAAGTGTTATTTCAATCTTCAGATATCGGGGGAATCTTTCTCTCCCAAAAAATGAAAAATTACAAAAACCTGTTACACGTAAGATTTTATTTTCTATCTTAGCCCGGGCCAGAAGAAGTTTAATCTACACTCATTGTTTGTGTGTTAGCACTATAACACAAAATCTAAAGAACGGATTTTCCTTAAATTTGGTGGAGGGATGTGAAATGGGTCAAGAAAGAACCCATTCAAATTTGGTGCAGATTGGTAATTTCCAAGAGAATAATTATGGATCTTAATGAATAATCGGTCACATTTAGTGGACTGATATTTAGTGGAGTGGGTGCATTTATAATAATGCATCTCATGAATTGAAATATGGTGAACAAAGGGGACACAAATCCACAGTAGCAGTGTGGTGCACATGAAATTCATTATTTTGCAGCCTGATAAAAACATCCTATAAATCATGTAATCATCAAACAGCCCTGAACTTGTCACCACTTCGTATAGAATGTGATCTCATTACACTCAATGTTCCACTGCAGCCAAAATACTCTCGTCTTTAGCATATGTGAACATTCCCAGCTGTCCCTGAGCCAAGTTTTAACCTGCGCCGCTGTCACTTTCAAGAGATAGTTATGGCTTCCACAGAGGAGACAGGTGGCGTCTGCTCCGAGAGCCGAAACTTCATTTCACCTAAAGTATCAGAGCCTGCAGACCAAATAATCTCCCTTCTGACTCTCCAATCTAATTATGCTCAAACCCCTCTCACCCCAATCTTTCCAGTAGCCCTCAGTGTGGTTCCAGTATCCTGCAGTCCACAGAATACGCTCCATGCTGTGGCTTCATGGAGGTAGCTGAACAAAAACAGAACTATAACGTAACGTAGAACCAACATCACAGTGTAACACGATGCCCAGGTTTCATTGAATTATATCTGAAAATATTTGTGATTGCAGCTTTTCCTCTTATGAGCAGGTTGTTTGCCGCCGAGCCGCAGCCGGAGCACAAAGCACAAGCTGAAAGGCTTTGAATCCGAACCCTGCCCGGCATTCTGCAAATCTCCCAGTTGTCTGTTTCTCTTAGGGCGGCTGAATGGTGACATTTATATACTTGGTCCAGCAGAAGTGGGCGCTGCTTGTTTAAGAATGCCTAAGCCGCCTCATTCCCAACGCAAACCTCAAATATTTACAGATGTAGATGGAAGAAGAGGAGCCGCAGCGGAGAGAGAGAGCATCAGAATTTCAACTGGTGATTAATTTGTTTTAAAACGTGACCTAATCTGCTACGTGTTGTTTTTCTTCCTCTTCTTCTTTCAACACAGTGATAGTGAGGATTAAATAAGGGATTGTGAAATTTAAGATTCACAGAGTGTGACTTTATTCATGAAGGAAACTGATAAGAAGGCTTGTGTAAGAGGATAAATCTCTTTCACAGATGAAGTCATTCTGTTTTTCTTTTATAAATCCATCGTTTATCGAAAGAAAAACCTCGACTAGAACTGAAATGACGCAACATTGCTTTCCTCATCAACACCGCTGTGGAGCCCTTCAACGAGGCCCTTAACCCCGGAGCTGCTCTGGGACCAGTGGATCAGACGGAGGTGAAAACTGAGCAGCTCCCAGTCAGCTCGTTGAAACTGCCTCGAATAAATCAATCATAAAAAGACGAGTAAAAAGACCTAGAACATTTAAATTGGATCAAGAACACGATGAGCATCTTTCCGAGAAGTTAAATTACAATAAGATGTCTCGTTAAATAAATCAAATGAGTCACACAGGCTGTGTTGTTCAAAAAATAAATACTAGTCTGACAAGTCTGATAGAATTGAATTCATTTCAGATGAATCTAATTTACAGATGTGTATAGAACAATCATAGGATGGACACATCATGAACCTTTCCCAGCAAAAGCAAGAACTTTGAATAAGCAGAGAGACACAGAGGAAATAAACAGATCATGGCACTAACCCCAAAAAATACTAGAGCCAGATTTGAGCTGAAACACAGAAAAATGTGAAACCAGTTGTGCAGTCGAAGGAATTTAGCAGATCACAGGCTTAAAGATGAGGACCGGACCATATGACTGTATGAAGCAAGCACTGTGATACATGTGTGACTGTACCTGTGTGATTTCTGAGAATGTGTTTGACGCCTGCAGGCAGCTCGTGATTGATCGAGGGACCTACCGTCTTCTTGCTCCTTGCTCTGGTTCCCACTGAGGCGCTGCGAGGAGCAGAAGGTCCGGCTCGGCTCGGACATTCCCCTGTGCCGTCTCTTTGGAGAACCAGGTCGTTCGTGGCTCGGTGGAGAGTGGACTTTGAAACGGCACCGCACTGCAACAACATCACATCAAGAAATCAAGACCGGGTCTGTCTCCGAGTGGTCTGAGCGGACTGGGACAGGATGGTCTCAACGGTGGCCAGGGGAAAAGAAAACAAGAGGCTGAGGTCAACGGCTGGGGAAGTGAAATCTCCAGTCTCGATTCAGCTCGACAGAGGCGCACAAAGGAGCCTGTATGTGGGGATCCTCTTTGGAGAGGACAGAGATTATGACCTTGTCAAATATCCCCAGTAAAGATGTCTTGTCTTGCCCAGTCGCCTGTCATTAGTTAAAGCAAGTAATGGTGAATGCCTGGGATGGTTATGCAGATGCCTGGGAGGCATGTGAGCCTCTGTCATCCATTCCTAATGGACCAAATCATACAAACTCCCTTCCAGCACAACGGCTCCTCTGTGCCGCGCGTACATGTTTAACGGCAAAGAGCACTTTTGTTCCGAACGCTAACTCTGGAGGGATACTTCATGTAACACGCCACCATGAGAAGAGCCCTGTTTTAGTTTCATGGTCCCGGTCACAGCCTCAGAAGCACAACAGCTGTCTGTTCCTGCCGCACCATTTCCACCAGTATACAGCTCTGTGGACTCCAGTATCACGTCTGAGAGCTGCAGATCGACATCATAAAAACAGCTCAGTGAGACACTGTAAGATGTCCTGACAAAGCCCACAGTGTCACACACACACACACACACACACACACACACTGTACCCACATACCTCACAAGTCCCAGTCATGGGAGAAACTCACATGAGATCCACACAATTCCTTCCACGCTGGGTTTATGCATTAACACTTCTTCATTTGACTGTTTAAATCTAAACCTAACGTGCAACACTCTTTTTTCAAAGAATGTCCAGGACATAAAATTCAGCTGAACACCTGTTGCTTACAGGTCCACATAATCCAAAGGGATTTTCTCTGAACAGAGCAAAATAAATTGATTCAGTGAACTTTAAAAAGCATGACCAAGTATGCAGCGTACGCTTCACAGGAATGTGTAGAGCACAGAGACCGTGACAGTAAACGCACCACCTGAACCTCGGCAGTCCACACGCTGCTTTATACAAGGATGTGCCGGTGGCTGCCCGGGCTAAGAGAACACACGCTCACCTGTTTCTTGCGGGCGGTGCAGGGCGTGTTGGAGGGAGACGAGCTGGCACTAAGGGCCTCCTCTATGTCCAGGTTGAGCTGGTCCAGTTTCCTCATCAGCTGGCTCATTGATTCTGACCAGGGAGACTTGACCTGTGGGTAATCAGGGGAAGAGGAGACAAGCTGCCCTGTTATAAGAGAACTGACTGAGCGGATTTCTCCCAGTTGTCAGTGTTTGTTGTGAATTCAAGCTCAAATATTCAGTTTGCATTTTCTTAACACTTTTATCACACAACTACCAGTATTTATTTTTGTATTTTTATTGTATTTTAACCAGCTTTTGATTGTTTTACCTCAAAAAGATGTTTGCACCATTGAAAGTGGCTGCAAACAAGTCACAGCTATAATAAAAGATAAAGCGTTGCCTTATTAAATCCCATCCAGTACATGAATAGATAACTCACTATGTCATGCACACACGCACAGTGCTACACACGGGAGTGTTCAGTTATTAGTTTGAGGTTATGTCAAGTTGAGCTGTTGACGCTTCATTTAAATGACTTGGCATCTGAATTACATGCTTCAGCTCCTCATCGTTAAAGTAAACTGTTCTTTTTTATTTCAAACATGCAGTAAAACCAATGGGGAGTGTAATCAGGTTCATTAGTTTGTCCAGTAATCAGCTGCCGTCTTTGTCAGACTTATTGGACACACGAGAGCTTTTAGGAAAGATGAGAGCATCTGTGGATTCACCGCTCTGCCCTCAACTCGAACCAGAGCGACACGCAAACCCCAGAAAAGGTATCTTGTAAAATTGCAGATGCTACAGTGCCGCTGCCACACATGGAAATGTGATCTCCTCAGACGCTTCTCGGGGTGAGAGAGCACAAGAGGAGGGGTCCAGACATGTGCAACATGCAGAGCATGATGGAATTCCCTGCACCGGGGCTTTCACTGCTCCCCCGAGACACAGTGCATATAAATAGGCCATCTTCACACAGACATGAGCTGTGTCTGTGGATCTGGAGGTCCAGCGCCATAAATCAGCAGGATACACCTCAGTCACCAAGGCATAAATTAACATAGTTGTTCTGCAATCCGAGCAGAGGAGATGCATCAGTGCGTGTGTGTGTGTGTGTGTGTGTGTGTGTGTGTGTGTGTGCGCGTGTGTGTGTGTGTGTCTTGCCTAAAGGCCTGGAAAGGGTCACATGCTACAAACACCTCAATAACATCATCGTAGCCTCGGTTAAAGAATCCCAGCATGAAATCCCAGAAATATCAAGTAGTGACTTTTCTGTAGAAATTCTCTTGTAGATCAGGTTAAACAACATCATGTGTTTCCAAGGAAGCTCCTCCTGGAATATGACTGCTACAGGAAGTCACTAACTAAGATCAACAGAGAAATTTGGCCCAGGAGTTTGACTTTTTTCCGATCATCCTCGTCCTCCAAGAGCAAAATTCGAGTTCACCAATCACAGGATGTGACCTGGAGACAATATTGACGGCATTTCTGATTCTCTTCCTTCCCCCAAGCGGTAAATTGTGTCAATACTCAAGTGAAGCATGACGTTATAGGAGCTGTCATCATGACTGATTTTACCACTTACTGTATCCGAGCGAGACTGTATTCGAAATGAAATGGAAAACCCCTAACCACTCATTGTGGCTTCTCCTTGATCGTCCCTCTGAAAACCATCAAAGCTTCATTTCTTAGTTAATATATTTGATTTATTTGACAGATTCCAGAGATTCCACCATGTGATAACCCCAACATATCAGATACGTCTGTGTGTTTCCACAGTCAGGGGTCTTTTAATGTTGATTGTCTCAGACTCAATTTAAAACTGACCAGATCACAGACAGTGAAAACCCCCCCAGGCGACGCATCACCAGCCAGAGCCAAGACAAACGCTCCAAATCAGCAGGATATCCGAAACTAACATTAATTAAATTCCTGGAAATTAAGAAAGGGGGTCCTGATTACTGCCAGTCACTACTGAATCATTTCCGTTTATTACATCAAGCTCAATCATTTCATCTACGACACCCCCACAAAGTCTTGGACCAGGCGTGGTTCCAGAGAGACGGGCTTTGATAAACTAGGTCAGTAGTTTCATCGATTCACTGCGGTTCGACAAAAGATAAAAGATATGATAAAAAGATAAAGAGGAATAGAAATCTTTGGTTTGGTTCCATATGCCTCTGTAAATGATCCCTGACATGACACTGTGGCCCATGCCTTTCTACATTTGCAAATACTAACATCTTCCCACGAGCTGCAAATCATTCTCCACGAGGCAGACCATTTCAATTACATCAGAAAAGATGCCACTGACAAACTAATCATATGATATTTTTTATGTTCTATTCACTCTCGCTAAATTATGAAGAATTAAGGGTCTAGACACCAGACGCTCCCTCCACTCAGCTGACCCTGGGTGGTCAGCTGACTGGCACTGGGAGAAAGTGGCTTTTTCCCTCTCAATCCCTGAGGAATGACCTAAATCTGGACAATCCCCTGCTGACCCCTGAAGCCTGAGGGGTCACTCCGGGTCACAGGGAGAGTAAAAAGTTTGACAGTAAGTTTCCACAGCTCAATCTCCTGTGTCTGCCAAACATATATATTAAGAGACCTAATGGTGAAGTCCACACGTGAGGAAGACATCACCGACCAGATGCTGGTGAACCTGCTGCAGCTTCTCCTTTAACAGGTGACGCAAGGATGAGGTAGATGAACCTTAACATGATACTAGACAACCAGATAGAGATTTGGACTGGGAAACGGCCACATGTACATGTGAATCATAAATACTTGATGATGCCTTTCAGTTTGAACAAACCTCGTATTTATTAACCTGAGGGAACCACGTCCCTGATGATTAACGAACCCGAGCAAATTGGAATTAAAACTTTGTCCGTCCGCTTGATCCAGTGTCACACAAATCCTCATGTCGGCTCCTCATTGGCTGAAAGTCGAGAGTGAGACTGACTGAGCTGTTGTGAAATGAGTAAAGGAGCGATATGATTTCAGTTAAAGAGCTGGAGTAAGTCTCTCCGACAACAATTAATAATACTGCAGAGAAACAGGTTGACTCTGAACTTCAGTCGATGCATGTTCACTTGTGAAAGTAGGATTTTAACTTTTCGAATCCAGACCAAAAAGCTGATGTGCGTTGATCTCTTAATGTTTGTGCAAAAGAATCTTGATATTTTAAGTCCAACAACCGAAAATATATAAGAAAGAGGAAATAAAAGACTAATTAACCATGGGAGTCAGAAACAGATGCTCGGGCCAATTCTGGAACACATTCACACCGTCTCTTTTCAGTGACATCCCCACAAGGTGCAGCTCAGGAATGCAGCCACTTCCACACAGAATGAGACAAATTCCACAGAAGGCTTGACGCTCAAGTGAGACACTACCCCTGATTCATCCCTCTGTGCCTTTTCCCTCTCGATCCCGGGGCCCGGCAATTGTGCAGCAAAAGCCCTCCACACCATGGCAACTGGGCTTGGTATGAGTCAGTCCTTTAGATAAATGCATTAATGTTATCTTCTCCAACAAAAATGTGAGCCGGCTATAACTTTATCAGCGCAAATTGGCCACATTGAAAAAGCCCAACACTGCGGCTTTGACATGGAAATGAGGAGTTAAGTGTGTGAGCTCTGGGCTCGGTGCCTGGTCTGCGCCACCCACAGAGAGTGCCAGAGATCACCATGGAGGTTTACAAATGTAGCAGCCGGTCATGCGAAAGGGCAACGGCTACCTGGCTACTCGAGAGGAATAAATTACAGTCCTAATGTCCTGCAATGCGAGGACACGCAGAGTGAGCTCAGTCATAACTGCAGAAGAGGAGAGACGGATGAAGACATGTGTTTTTAAAAGGGGACATTTAGTCACTCGACTTTAATCACTCAGCTCAATGGTGCAGGCAGGGCCGGGAGTCCTGAGTGTGAACAGCGTGCATACAGTGCCCTCATATGGTTAATGTTCACAACTGCATCCAGGGCCGAGCGCAGGAATCCTCTGTGTGAGGCTCTGCTTTTAAAACTAGACTGAATCTTCAGCTTTGAGAATCTGCCCTCACATATTTTTTATTCTTCTTCAGAGAGACCACATCTCTAAACCGACAATCATTCAGTCACTAACTAGATAAACTGAAGATGATAAAAGCTAAGCACCAAGTAAAGCACCTTGTTATTGGTATTAAAAGGTGCAATACAAATAGAGTTTTATTATTATTATAATTATAACTATTATTAAAGAAGATTTATTGTCATTGCAAAACATGAGGTGCATAAAATTAAACTAAGTACTGAGGTTCTGATAAGCAGCAATGAAATAGAAACACTAGATTGTAAAAACTAAGCAGAAACAGCAAATAAATACAATGAAATAAAAACCACAAACAAAAGAATCTCAAACTAAACAAGGATACAAACACTGTAAATTAAAAAGGTGCAAATGAGTATTGATGCATTTTTGGCTCTTATTTGGCTTCTCTCCAAATTTCTGGACAGTGACATTTTTGGGGATTCTTTAGTTTTTCTGGTTGTATATTGTATCTAGCATGTGAATATTTACATTATATAAATGTGATTTAAACCTGACATGTGCATTCAGTGTAAAAAAAAAAAAAGCAAAGGCAAGCAATGCTGAAGAAAACAGCTTGTTTTTCCCATTTAAACCAATGGACTCCTGTTCTTTCCAGTCCGCTGGCTGAAAGGTAAGACTCTCTCAGAGTGATGTCCACCGTGTGATAACAGAGCGCGGCTGATGTGTGACACCATGAGAAGCAGCGACCTGCTGTCTTTTGATAATATTTACAACAGGCTCCCCGGATTCCCTGCATTCCTCCACCCTTCCCCAGAACAACCCATTCAGAGCAGAGTGTCATCCTGCACATAAAGCCGGCATCACCTCCACATCGCAGCCGACACACACACACAGACACACACACACACACACACACACACACACACACACACACACACACACACACACACACACACACACACACACACACACACACACACACACACACACACACACACAGTCTAATCTCCACCGACACTTCGCTCAGCCCTGTTGACACCACTGTTTAGACAAGCATGTGCAACAGGATATCTTCCCTGCAGCTGTAACGGAAAACAAGTCTGAATGGATTTGAACAGATGTATAAACGTGAAAACTCAGAAAATGGGCAATAAATAAAGCAGATGAGAGAGGTGAGAGGATGGTTACCACCAAGGTCAGGGGGGAGGTGGAGTGGAAAGGAGACTTAAATGTGCCTGGACTTGTCGAGGAGCCGGGCAATGGCCTCTGTCAAAACACCGCTGCCTGCCGAGGGAGTGAAGAGAAACAAGGAGCCGTGTGCATTCCTGCTGGATCTGTGCTTCACCAGAACAAATGTGACTCCTACACACTTCTACCAGCTACGTGTTATCTCACTGTGGGATGGTGTCAGCTGCAGGAAGCTGAAGGATATGCACCCATGAGATTCTGTCTTGTTCTTCTATTGTTCCTTGTACTCCAGATCAATGAGCAAAGAAGTCTGTGTAAATAAAGTCAATTTATTTTTACTCCAAATCCGATTCATGTGATCTATTGGATTTATGTTAATATACATGATATATTAAGGTGATATGATGTGTGTCAAGCCTTTGACTGATTTATTTGATTGATTTAAATGTTTGGTTAATTTATTCCTTTAATGTCTTTGCACCCTGAATTCTTCCCTTCTTCAATTCTATTTTTAAAAAAAAAACATTTTTACTTCAAATACGATTCACATGTTTTTTGCACATGTGGTAAATTTGTGGTAATGTACGCAAGTGGTTCTCTGACGTGATGGAAACAAAAGCTTCTGAGACATTTCACATTTCACCAGATGTGAAAAGATTAATCCCTCGTGTTGATAGGGACCAAATGCATGTGTAATGTTTCACATGTGATTTATTGAGGCTTTATGATATACGTTATTAAAATGTTGGTATTTTTCTAATGATATAAATCTTTGTTTTTTGTGTTCCTCCTTCGGGCCTTCAAATGTCTTGTTTAATTTCTTTTTAGGAAACAAGTTATTAGACAAGCTTCTTTATTGTTGTGGTGGTTTTAGATGAACAGTGACATACCTCCTTACTGCTGGTTTCCTCCTCTGCTTCATGTCCGTTGCTTCTGTGGTCGGCTTCTGCTCGTCCGCCCACGGCTCCTCTCCTCTTCTGTTTGGCTTTGCCATCTCTCCTGTGTCTGTAACCGACATGGAGCTCTCTGCTCTGAGGCAGCTCTGGGAACACGTCATCGTCGTCGTCATCGTCACCATCGTCATGACCGTGTTCCTCCTCATCCTCCTCATCCTCCTCATCCTCCTCTGGTGAAGACGCTCCATCATCAGAGCTCTCGCTGGCGAAAGCGTGGGTTTCGGTGGCAGCTGCGCAAGCGTTGTTGGAAAAGGTGATGGAGCTGAGTTTGTGCTTTACAATGCGCGGGAGATCCAGGAACCTCCGGCCTGAATCGTGGACGGGTGCGGGGACAACAAGGGGAGCAGTGGAGTCTGGGCTGAGGATGGAGCACGTGGCCCCCGGAGGTCGACTCACGTGGCCATTTGAGATTGGCTCTAAATTCCTGATTTCAGTTTTTATGCATTCACAGTTCGAGTCCGCCGTCTGACCAGTCTGATGAGGAACCGCCTGGTCCGACTGGCGTTCTGTGACAGGTACAGGAAGTGGAGAGTCATAGCAGCAGTCTTCATTTGAGCTAGGTGAGGTGGACCCAGTACCTGCTTCATGAACCTGATCTGAGGCCAGCGGACTGGGGTCCAGAAGAGCGCCTACAGGAATCACTTGCTGAGGCTGCTGGGAGCTCACAGCCTCGAGAAATTCAACATTGTTATGGCTGACAAAGGCGAAACTCTTCTTCAGCTTGGTTCCGTCTGGAGCCGACACCAACAGCGAGTGGGTTTGTGGTCCAGGGGGACAATCGTCCCCTCCGTGGTCCGGTGAGCCGTTATCTAAGCACGACTCTTGTGCTGAAAAAGCGTGTGATCCTAAAACTGTCCGAAACGGACTTCCCTCCAAATTCACCACAGGTGGGATTTCCATTTTTGTTTGATTCTACAGTTTCTCATAATTCAAAACATAAATCCACAGGTATTTGTGCGTGGTGTACTGGACGGCCATTTTTTTTAAATCCAAGATGCTCAGTCAAACCACGCAGCAGATGACCTGAAACAAACAAGAGAGGGGAAATATGTGAATGGAATGAAATGAAACAGAGGTGAAGATCATTCCCACAGACCAACAGCAAAAGCAGAACAACAAAGATTATACATACTCCTCCTGTTGATCCCATGTGTGTTAGTATGTGACCACGGCTTTAACCTAAAACTTCTAGATCCGGCTCGGAGCAGCTCTCTGTTTGCCATCCAGCTGTGAGTTTGCTGCGAGAATCAACATCTGGATCAGGCCGGGCTGTTCAAGTCTGGATCTGTTTCCCACATGATCGTGGTGACATCACAGACGGAGGAATCTGAGCACTCTTCTCCAGGAGGTGATTTACAACACGCTACACCTTTCAGGACACGAGATGTCCCCGCTCGACGGTGGTTAACGTCCCACCCAACCCTTCATTACAGCCCCCCCCCCCCGAAACACACCCTGGACGGGTCTGAGACATCCGAAGTGCCAAAGGATAAACAAACAATAGCAATGCGGCGTTGAGAGATTATCATCGGCGTGTCGTTCTTTTCCCCTCAGGAGACGTTTTCAGATGGGACAACAGTGCAGCTGAACCAGGAAACTTCCAAAATAAGGATTGACCTGCAGGAGACCATCAACATGTTTCCCCTTCACGTTGTTAAAAGCAAAACTCTTAAATGTGCAGATTGAATCTCTGTAGACTGGATCACCTGACAAGAATCTAACATTTTTAGAATACCTTATAAAAAAGGCTTTTGATATTGTTTGTTGCTTTGCACACATGGCTCTCTGCTGTTTCTGTGAGAAAGCTGCACTTGGCAACTCCTTCACCGTGGCCTTGAGACTCTTGACACACACCGACACACAGGAAAAAAATAACACAACTATACGCAAACACAACCTTTCAGCACACGAGCAGATAAAGCAGCTGAGACAAGGACAACATCTAACTCTGAAGACACTTTTTTACAAGTCTGGCACGATGACAGAACAAAGCATTGCATACAGTAAGCTTGTATTTGCAAGTCCATACAGAAGCATTACATAATGAGTAAATTAATGCTGTTTAGAGCCTGTACAACCTACCCTGACACGGTGAGTGTGAAATGAGTGAACAGGAGATTAGGGCTCCTTCCAAGAAACCCCTCTTTTAAGAAAAAAAAAGGCTACGCAAGGAGGGTCTCATTATTCCCAGAAGAATGCAGAGCAGATTTGAATGGAGGGAAGAAGTCACAGTGAAAATGAACTGAGGGAGTTGACTGGCAAGGCAGGACGACAACTTACTTGGAAGGAGTGTGGGTGGGGGGGGGTCCAGGGGGGTGGGCCTCCTGTTCTGGAGAATTTGAACAGAAATGCCCCGAGCGAGTCGTCTCATGCAGGGACACCCGGTGTTGTATCGTCTCAACTCCGGTCCAGAGACATGTAAAGTCTTATTTTTTAAAGGGAAAAGAAAATGAAGAATCTCACCTGCCGAGTGGAGGAGTCGCCCGTGTTGTCCCAACAGTGTCACTGGGACCAGGGCACCAGAGTGACAGAGAGCTGGTTCCTGGAAGAGCCAAGAGGGCTGGACACCCCCCTCGCTGAGCCACACTTATGTCCCCATAGGCCTATTCTGCTAAAAGGCAAGCTTGTCATCACAGCTCACCCCCCCCCCCCACTCCCCACCCAACCCCTGCTCTTGTGTGTTTCCCTGGGGCCTGTAGGAGTGTTCAGCTACCAGTGACTGAACCATTCAGAATATGCGTAAGAGCGAGCAGAATGTGTACTTGTTTGGAGATGGAGAGGGGCGGAGAAATGAGATGGGGGAGTGTGTGTGTGTGTGTGTGAGTTTGTGTGTGTGTGTTTGTGTGTGTGTGTGTGAGTTGCGAGGGGGGGGGGGGGGTGTATCAGTGGCTGGCACTGTAAAAGAACAAGGTAAAATGGGTTTTCTCACAAACAGGCTATGTGAAGAATGGCTGACTTCACCGGGGCTGAGCCGAGCAGGAGCAAGATGAACCGCCGGCCGTGACCCGACGCTTTAAAGCACAGGGCCCAGGAATGCTTTCAAGTTGGGGGGGGGGGGGGAGATGTGAGGTGATTTACGCATATTACACATAGATTGAGATGATCTGCTCGGGAGAGGAGTTTGACGCTGAGCTGAAAACCAAAAAACACTTTCCCTTTGCTTTTTATATGCCACAACTTGGGAGTAAGAAATCTGTATCGCGTGTTTATGTGCGGCTTATGAAATTATAAATCCTGAACTAAGAGGATGTCAGCAAACAAAAATCAGGAAATAGTCATAGGGACACAACTAGTATTCATGCAAAAAGCAAAAATGTGTGTAGGAAGAGCCGGGCACACAACATAGAGAGATTGTGTGTGAAATTGAGTGAAAGTGAGGGATGAGCATGGAGGGTAAACATGAAGGGGGCATGTCTGAGCATCTGCTTGCTCATTGGCTTGAGGACCTGCTGTTTACGCGGCTCCTGGGCTCCCTGATAAGACAGAGGCGCAGCGGAAAGAATCTCACAGTTCACACTCTGGACATTGTCCCTGCCTTTATGCCGCGGCGGGATTCATTCCCTCTTTTGTTAATTCCGCTTGTTCTCTGAGTCTCGTCAGCAGGGGCGAGGCGGTGGAGCCACGGTCACAAATCAACCCTTGGACTCAGGGTGACCTCTGGCCAGGGGCGAGAGAAAGCGAGTGCTGACTGACTCATTCATGAAAAAGCACTTTGAAATCTGCCGGCTGTCATTCTCCCTCAGCAAGGAACGTCATAACTTCCTTCTTCATCTTTACAAATGATCTTTAGCTTTTGCCTTGAGCTTGTTAAAACAAAAGGATGATGGATTAGGTGGAGATCCCCGTCACTGAAGCCTTCTGCGTAATAAAAGTATGCAGGAATTCTTTTTCTGACAGAACTTCAGATGCGAGACATCGAAGGCAGATATAAATTCTGTTGTATGCACAGCAGCCGTGTAACAGGTGTAAAGCCCCGTGTTTGAGCAGGGAGATAAGGTACGAATGCAAACTTAATGTTTCTCAATATTTGGTCGGAGTGAGTGACATTCCTGATGTCCTTGCTGCATATCTGTGTTTACATTCCCTAGCATTAAATCAATGTTTGCATGGAAATGTTACTGAGTCTAAAGTAGAACAACTCAGGTCCAAACTGTCCATGATGACCCAACTCTTCTGAATCTGCTCATTTATTAAAAAGTTGAAACCGGAAGAATAAATATCTTAAAACTCCAGATGCACATTTATATTTGGATACACTCACAAATATCACTCTCGTTAACAACATTGAAAAACCTTGATTCTGGCAATGTTCGAGAAAGTGAAAGAGAATTTCTAGATCCACCAAATGATGGGTTCTACCTTGGGTCCACACAAATAATGGAAGTCAGTCCAGTAAACAAACAAACAACCACAGACAAAAAAATAAGCTTCTCGGTGGATGTAATAATGTTGGTGTGTAGGTAGTGCTCACACTGACACAGACCAGAAATTGTGTTGTGGTGTTTGTACCGAAAACAAAAGGTGTGCAGGTTCGAGCGAATGAGAGAAAACAATTTGGGGGAAAGGTTGGAAAGAGGACAGGAGCTACTGGGAAAACAGCAGCTTGAATAATTGGCTGCACCTACTGAACAGCAGCCCTTTTCTGTGCCTGCTGCATCTGAGCTGTGGAGGTGAGCAGTCCAAGGCCGATTGGGAGTGAGAACCGTCTGGCTCACACACAGCTGGATGTTCTCACCGGCTGAAACCTGGCAGAACCCGTTTGCCCCCCCGATGCAGAGAGAAGAGGCAGAAACAGCCTCGTTTGGGTCACTGCATGAAAAACACAGACTTTGCTTCTGTGGGGGGAGAAAGTATGAATGAGCACCTGGAGCAGGAGGAAATAAAGGAGAGCAAAGTCTTAGTGTCGTTTGTCACTTCACACTGACCAAGTCTAGTAGCAGCGTCTCTGAGCTTCAGTTAAGTTTTGATAGACTTCATCATTTGCAGTTTCAACGAGGCTGTGAGTTTTAAGGATTTGACTTCAATATCACTTATCTAGAGCGATGCTGTTCTGTACCATAACAGTCGTGCTTTCAGCCCAATGCTACTGTCAACATGCTATTGTGCTGATGTTCAGAAGGTGTAATTACTGCATTTACCATCTTAGTTTAGCACGTCAACATTGGATCTGATGACTGGAGAACACAAAAAGTTAGGCAATCACGAATATAACTACATGTAATCCTGATTGAATGATTGGACTGAATTTAACTACAGACCGCAATTGTTGATATGTTAGCCTTCTGGTGCAGATACAGAAACGTCGGAGGTTCATCCTCTGGGGGCCATGAATGCCCATACAACACTTCCTGGCCGTATAAATGATTCCTATTGACATATATCCATCTTAAGTGCAACATCAAAACCAGAGTTCTGTGATTCTCATGGAGTTGATTGATAAAATTGATGTACAAAAAATATAATTTGCTTGTTTCATTTCATGTTTCACAGTCTTCAGGTCTGTGTGCACTACATGATCACTTTTTTTTCATATTGTACTTTTCGTTGCCTGAAATATAACAAAGATTATAGGGAGATACAAATTCCAGTTTTTGAACTTTTATAGCTACGGCCATAAAAGTCGAGCTGAGTTGAATTAAACGGAAACAACACAAGGCTTCCTGCTGCCACTCACTGCTATGACAACTATGTCCAGACAGGACCTGGGGGACGTGGACGTGCTGCCAAGGAAAACTACCAGAGACGGCAGGAATACCACGGCCCAGGAGAAGATCCGCTCAGCAGGCGGAGACGCTCGGTGCCAACCCCTCCAGAAAGAAGCACAGCGACTGCAAGAGGATATTAATGTTTGTTTTTGTCTGATTCCTCAGTGTGATAAGAATGATCATTTCTCAGTCCGTTCAACAGGAAGAGCGTATGGAGGCCGACATGACAGAGTTCATGAACCACTCACTAAAGAATTGCATCACCTGAGGCTACAAAATATACCATTTCCCCCCCGCGATAAATGATGAATATTTTCTCAAACCAGGCATAAAAACAATATGAATTAGTTATATAAATTTGATATATTTTGGATTATCTTCTGGTGTGTTATTGTTAAAAACTTGGTATAAAATATCACAGTTTACCAAATGACAAACTGACAAGTGTATTTTGACTTTATTGTTTCGCCCATGTCCCATCTGCTAACATACCTACTGCAGCAGGCCACTAGGGGCAGGATCAAGACGATTAGGCTTCCCTTAAAGTTAAACGTTCAACAGAGATTTAATGTGTCACTGACAAAAGATCAACTCACTCGGGACAGTTACAGTAAATCCAACCACTTAATGTCTGATGAGGTATGAGAATGTATTTTTTACAGTGCACAAGGAGACATACACATTCTGTTCCTTCAACCCCCCCCCCCCCTTGTCTCTTCTCTCCCTCTTCTCCCTATCATCGGTATCAGGCTGTCAGGACGGACACTCTGAAGTGCCTGTGGTCTTCACATCGCGCAGTGAGACTGAAGTCAGGGGAAGGGAATGGAGCCGTGCAGCTGCCTTGCTCAAACGTGCGGCTGGATGCTCACAGGTCGGTTCTGCCAGCAGTGCAACATGTTATTGCCGCGCAGAACAAGAGTGAGTCTGTTAAGGTCCCATAGATTGACAGTCTGGGAAATTATAATATTCAGTTCCTAAGGCATTCACATCATAAAGACGGTGTGTTTGTCGGAGCGTGAAAATCTACTTTAGAGTTGTTGCGTTCGGTCGTCTTATGTAACGTGAACGGTTCCCGGCTGTAGAGAGCAGGCGAGTACGCTACAAAATGTAAACACCATTAGAAAACATTCCATTAATACCACAGTCTGACTCAATATCTCTGCAGCGTTTTCGACTCTCCTACAGATTCCCAGCATTCCACAGACCCCGGGCAGATGTTCTGTGTTATCACTCCTCTCTGCAGTCTCACTTTGTCTCAGTCGGAGAACCAAACCCTCACAGGTTGTGCTGGTGTGTGTGTGAGCAGAGATAAGGGTCTCACATGATCAAACCTGGCAGTGTGGGTCAGAGGTTGTTCAGGTGTAAATTCCGGTTAAAATACAGTAATTCTGCAACAACTCAGTTGTGTAAGAGTGTAGGAAATGTTCAGGGGAAAAGTCCAACTCGGGTTAAAGTGTAAGGGCAAAGTCACCTCATGTTATTGTGTATAATGTGATATACATTGAAATCATATCAATAAAAAACTTTCCCCTTAATCCATATTTTCATCTGATTGAGGAGTGTTGCATGTAAAGTGCTAAATTAGTCCTCAAAGAACAACTGTTTTGTTTGTGTGTCTGTTTGGAGGACAACACAAATAAATACTGGACGGATTCCCATGGAACTTGGAAAGGTGCGTTCTGGGTCAGGGAAGAATCCAGTAACATTTAGTTTCAGATCAGAATCAAATGACGGATCCAGGATTCTGTTTTTTTACTTTCTTGCGAGATAGGATTGAAATTGAGACGATATAGGAGTGTGTGGAGTTTGGAGCTCATACAAATCTGGATATAGTTCATTTTAATGTGGTTGCATAAGGGGACTGTAAAGCCTTGCGCTCTCCTGATGGACATTCTTCAATAGTCAATATCATTATCTACAGTATGTTCAATATCTTAAGACTTCATCACCTCGTTTGTGTGCAACTGGTCCTGTGACACCAGATAACAACTTTCGTGACAACAGCCGCACGACATGAGGCCAAATGTGAGTGATCCCCCGTCAGCTCATTCCTGAATAAAGATAAGAAGATGCCACTTCCAGTGATAATGATGGGGACATGAAAACAACCACTACAATGATGGTGACTCACATGATTCCACAGTCTTGTCCCTGCAGCTTGATTACAGGAGGAGCGGCGTGGACGAGAGGTGAATCAGCTCTTAACCTTTCATGTGACCGGTGGATTGTCTCAGAGGGACGAGGCAGCAGATACACACACACACACACACACACACAGAGTAGCTACAAATTAATCCACTTCAACAACCACCCCTGTCCTCACCTGCTGCAACACGCTCTGCCAGCACTCGCAATCAACCACCGAATTCCTTCCGCTCTGAGTCGTGAGGTTGGGGGGGAGAGGACGGGGGGTTTCGTGGGCTCCGTGTTGTGATTGGGATGTTGTGTAAATGACAGATGGGTTTGAATCCACTGTCTGATGCCCCCCCCACACACACACACCCCCCTCCCTGCCAGGGGTTGGACAGCAAACACATTTTCTTCCAAGAACTTGAAAAGACATGCCAAGATGACAGGGCTATTCAGCGATGATGGGGTTATTCATTTTGGTTGAACACACATTGCGTGCAGCTTGACATTGATCCCGACCGTGTGTGAAACAAAGAAATACAAGGTATGGTCCAACGGCTTCTTAAAGCCGAGTCAACGTGTGGTTGTTTTTACGGTTGAACATACATCAATGCTACTTTCAAAGCATGAAAATAATATTTAGTAATAATTGAACTGCTATTTATGACAACAGGTGCTGGCAGAGAGGGAAACTGTCTTCAGTGGGCTCAGCTTTTACGTTGCCTGATGACAGACGAGGAACATCGGATCAGAGCTGAGCAGTTGTCAGCTTCTTCTTTTGTCGTTGGTAGGAATGATCACAGCCACCCTGCAGCAGCCGGCTGCTCGCTCACAGCTGGCTCGCAGCCGGAGACTCTCGGCAATGAGGCAGATCTTTATTCCACATTAAACGCTAATATTCAACATTAAACTGGGATAATGTATTTGCAAGTTGTAACTCTGACTGCGGATCAGTTTGTTGATCATTTCTTTGAAGGTTTAGATCTTTAGACATGGTGTTACTGCTGTTCCAGGCTGCCAATGATTGTTATATGCTATAAAAGGATGTTGCCAACATACCACTGTTAAAAAATGTCATTATTGCATCTGTGTCTCTCACTGCATGTGAAGTAATTTGGAAAGTTTACACTGGAGCTGAAACAATGGTTATTGATTAGTCGATCAACATAGAGTTATTTGGGAACCTGCTCTGATAACTGATTTATAATTGATTTATCATCTGATCCAACTTGAGTGTTTCTGGATCGTTCATCAGCAAACAGGTTTGTTAAGATGTCATCTTGTTATTTCCCCATAATTTTAACATTTTATAGAGAGAAAAGTTGAATTGACTTTAATTATATCCCTACCATAATGGGGATTTGACAAAAACAGTGCAGATATGATAATGTTCACTGGAAACGATTATACAGCTCAAATTTTAATTTCTTGCATGAGTCTGCTAGTAAATCCTCGTTATGAATAGAAAATAAATGATAACGTAGAAAAAACAAAAGCGGGGTTTGCAACATTTAGAGAAACACAGAGGCTGAAGGAGAACAGATAAAAAATCTATATGTTAATAAAACCAAATAACCTTTGTTTACTGCACGGAGAGACTCAATCCGCCTGCCAGGATACATTTGAGTCTCTGATTTGAAAAGAGAGTCTCCTCTCCTCCCTCGTCTCTTCCTGCTCAAGTCAGTAATTGATTTTAGGTCTAATCTCTTCTCTGTAGGAGGCGACTCCTCCTCTGCACCTGGGGCCAGCGCTCTTTTCTTTTTTCTTATCTGCCTGAGAGTACACTAGTCCCTCCCAGTGGGGGCTGTGCTAATCCCTATCCTCACACACACACACACACACACACACAAAGACACAAACACACACACACACACAGGAGAACCCCTGAGCCGACTGTACACCAGACAGTGCCTTGAGGAGCCTGCCAGCGATGTAAAACAGACAGATGGAGAAGAAAACCAGACACAATACCAACTTCAGCGCTGTGATACGGAAAAAAATGGTGTCAATCTACAATGAGAAAATATTCAAACCCTAAAACACCAAAGTGTCAAAACTCATAAAAACCAGGCTGCACACAGGAGAATACATGAGATGTGGGTAAATGATTAGAATCGCTGCAGCTCCTCTTCCACAGAGTCCACTGTCACTTTGAACTGTCACACCATAGATGATGCTGTGTCATTGTGATTACCACAGTCACAGCACACTTCAGCTTCACAGGGGGGGAGTGGACAGTGACAGCTGCAGAGGAGGAGTGGGAGAAGATGGACAAAGAGAGAAACTCCAGTGAATGCAGATGAAAACAGCTCCTCTCATATACTGTAAATACACTCGAGAGGGTGAACCATCTGTCATGGGTTGAAAAGCTGTACATTTTCTCTGTTGAAGCAGCTTTAGCGATTACGGGGGGGGCTGAAAGTACAGATTGAAAAGAGTCTCATCTGCACCGGGTCGGAACTCGGAGAGAAATGTCTGCAGAGAAAATTGGATTGGACAGCAGAGCGTAGAAGAGAAAGGAAAAATGATTCTGTTAACAGAAGAGGAGGCTGTATTCAACTCAAGTAAACTGTGTAAAGAATGTGTATTGTAGTTTGTACCAGTGCGCTGTGGTGTCCTGACTCTGGAAAAACAAGGATCTGGATTGTGTTCTTCGACAGATGCAGCTCAGAGGATAAAGAATAAAGATAAAGAAGATTCACCAGAGACGCCAGAAGAAAAAGACGTGGATTCAATAACAGACAACGTAGTGACCTCTTCCAGGTCACAATCAAGGAGCTTTGAATGGCAACTAATGCGGATGATAACACACATTTTTGCTCATTAAAAAGTTGGGTAAAAATGTGTGTTTTATGTTTTAAGTGTCTAACTGGACAAGAGACAAATGCTTAGATGCTTTGAGACTAGCAAGAGAATAGCCGGATATACTGGTACATGGAGTCAGAGTAATATATGTTTTCTGAGTTTGCAATGTTGTGACTATTAGCATGGCAGGTGTCTATAAAGGTTCAGTTTGTAGAATTCAGTGACATCTAGTGGTGAAATTGCATATTGCAGCTGAACACCCCTCTCCTCACTCTCCACTTCCAAACATGACAGAGAACCTGTGGCAGCTTCAGTTATCACAAAAACTCAAAAGGTGTTTAGTTCGTCTAGTTTGGGCTACTGTAAAAAAACAAAAAAAACATGGCTGCCTACGTAGAGAGAACTTGCTCCTGATGTAAAAGTAAGTTTACAATATTAAGAGTCCATTCTATGATTAAAAAACAACAATTCATACAATTTAGAGGAAACACAGTAGTGCAAACATCATTAGGGTTATTTAATATTCAGTTTCTGCAAAATAGATCATTTCACATGAGTCTTACCCACTTGACCTTTAAATAAGTTGCTTTCTTAATTTCACACGTTCTTTATTCTTATTGCACGTTATTGCAGCTCTCTCGGCCCAACTGTCAAAAGAGAGAAGGAAGTGGACACCCCTAAGTGCGCCTCTGCCTCACGTCCACTCCACTCCAGCAGGGGGCAGCAGCAGAGAGGGAGACACACACAACATCCGTCAACAAGCCAGGTGGTTTATGATGGAGATGCATGTTTCCTGACCTCAGCGGTTCCTCAGAGAGATGACGGGATCACAGCGGATGTTCTTGAGAGGAGTCGCTCGCTGGCTCGGTGCAGACTTCCCCTCCTGCAGACGTTTCCACGCAGAGACAGTAAGAACTGACCGTTTGGTTTTTATTATTGTTCCTGTAAGTCACAGACTCACCTGGTTCCCATCAGGTCAGACACGAGTCCAGCGACCTTCCCATAATCCACCACGCGGGGTACGTGTGCGACCTCCCGCCGAACCACAGCTTCCCCATGAGCAAGTTCCCCCGAGTGTTACACTTTCTACTACAAGACCAGGTCATCACACACGAACAGGTGAGTCACTCGTTTCTACTGTAAACGAGCTGTGACCACGAGGCTCGTTATTAACAGATAAAAATGTCACCAATAGTAAATATTAATTGAAGTTATTCATGATGATGCTATTTTCCTTTGGAACCTCAAATGCGACATATTTTGCTGGCTGTTAATTGGACGAAACTTTCAAAGATGGGATCTTGGGTCTACATTAATTGACTAATCAATAAAGGAAACGACTTGTGGATTATATGATCAAGAACAACAGGAAAATCTGTAATCAAGACTAATTTTATAAGATGAGGTTGTGCTTGAACTTTCCAATATGAAAGAGTAAAACTAATTTGATAGTGACACATATAGTATATAAATTAAACAAATAGGCATCAATTCCAAACCCTAATGACAAAGACATGTCACTAAGGCTTTATATTTTACAGTTTAAACATTAACATGATTATAAATAATGAGTAACAAAAGGAAAACACGTGCAACCAATTATAAATAAATTGAATAAATATGGACAATAAACATTTATTTTTTATAGTTAAGCTAATTAATGAATGTCCGTCTTTTCTACACAGTTTATTCTGCAAAAGAAAATGTTCATATCAACAAACATGAACACAAATACAGATTTGTATGTGAAAGTCCAGTTTTAGCCTGTATTTTCTGACCAGCTGTTAAATCAGTCAGGCTCACATATGGATTAAATAATTAATGAATTAATCGAGAGAAATCTACTTATCAATAAAAACTGATATTATAAGTTAGTGGATAAATGGTTGTACTGGAACTTGCTGTTAGTGGGATTTCCCCCCTCACAGTAGGTGTGGGTGCCTGAAATTGCCTCTGAAGATCTGCTGAGCCGTGTGCACACAGAAGAATACGTGACCAACTTCCTACACGGGAGAATAAGTGAGAAGGACCAGCGGAAGACGGGCTTCTCCTGGAGTGAGGGCTTAGTGAGACGCTGTCGATATGAGACCGGTGAGAGGGAGATAACAGTCGCAGATGGATTCACAGCTCTGTGGAAATATCAGCTCCTCGTGACCCAGTTTGCTTGTTGCCAGGTGGGACCCTCCTCGCTGCTGAGGTGGCTCTGCAGAGGGGTCTGGCCTGCAGCACAGCAGGAGGAACCCACCATGCTTTTCCCAGCTACGGTTCAGGATATTGTCTCCTCAATGATCTGGCTGTCACTGCCAAATACCTGACGGGCAACTCTTCACCCAGGAGGAAGGTTCTGATTGTGGATCTAGACGTGCATCAGGTACTCGTCTCTGCTTCTGTTAACTCTTTAAGATAAGAACAAGATGTTTAAGACTGTTTGGAGTTAAACTTCCTTTTTGTGCTTCCAATAGGGCGACGGCACAGCTTTCATATTTAAAGAGGAGCCGTGTGTGTTTACGTTCTCAGTGCATTGTGGGAAAAACTTCCCCCTCCGTAAGCAACAGAGTGACCTGGACATCAGCCTGGAGGATGGACTGGAAGACAAGGACTACCTCTCCACAGGCACGTTCACACAATCAATGGTGTTACACTCAAGTCATTACTAAAGTTTAATATGTGTATTTAGACATTTATTTTGTATTTGCTGGTTTCAAAAGTGGCATAAAACTGTTGTATTGAACGTGAGTAAACCAGTATCTTCCATGTCCGGTGATGTCCTCAACAGTGGAGGCTCACCTTCCCCGGCTCCTGGAGTCTTTCCGTCCAGACCTGGTCCTCTATGACGCCGGCGTCGACCCTCATCTGGACGATGAACTCGGGAGGCTCCGCTTGACGGACCATGGTGAGCGACACACACCCACACACATCTACCCACAAATCATCTCTAGACTACTTTTGATTGACCCAGAGTTTCTCCCAGGGCTGTATCAGAGAGATCTGTATGTGCTGAAGACTGTGGTGAGCAGAGGCATCCCTGCTGCTGCTGTTATCGGAGGAGGGTATTCAAGAGACGTGGACAAACTGGCCCTCAGACACTCCATCGTCCACAGAGCAGCTGCTCAGGTGAAGGAAACTCAATGGTTTAAACCGACTAATCATTCAGCACAGAAACATTAAAAACAAAATGTGACGACTGGTTAAACCGAGCATGATCCTAATGTCCTTTATATTGCAGGTCTGGAGGGAGTGTGGCTTGTGAAACCTTCAAGAGGATCCTCAAAGTCTGATACTCGATCTTCAGCAGCCAATATTAATATATACTGTAAATAAATAAATACTGTACATGCAACAGCATTACATTTTTACTGAGAATCGTGAAAAGGACAAAAGACGATGGACTTTTTAAAACTTGCAATTAACACTTGTTCTTTGTTTTGAGCTTTTATGGTTTATATGGACAAGACGGTTGCATTAAATGAACCTGCTGCTCGTCCGAAGTTAATATAATCGTCCATCAACGTGACCTCATCTCAGGAAAGTTGTTGATCATGGTTCAAGTCACTAAAACGTTGTTCAACTTTCTGTTTACCTCATTGTGACTGCATCATAACCTCTGTGCTAGTAACAGCCTCTCACCATTTAATATTCTGTAGTTGAATAATAAACTTATTGGTTTCTACTGAATTATGACACAGCCGTTAATGTCAGGAAATGCAACACAACACAACTGATGAATGAAAGTATTTAATAAGGACAATTCAATTCAAGAGGCATTTTACACCGGGTCACATGAGACATTATCGTACCAGTGTCCCCTCAGAGCAAACATGGTTGGTCCACACACAAACACACTGTACTGACGCACATATGCACCGTCCTTGGCACGATGGAGACAGAGAACCAGCAGGTTTCAAGTTTCACCGAAATCTGCCATACAGCGACACCAAGCAGCAACATTGGTGGTACAGTGCAATGATTATTCACAGTATAGGAGGCAGTCGATTCGCTGAAACACACACACACACTCGTGGCGTATTCAGCTTGTTACAAGACGAAACATAACTGTCACAAATATCGACATCGAGCACACACGTTGGCAACACGTTCTTTAAAACACGAGCTAATTACGCAAATGTTTTCGGAAGATGCTCTCCACGACAATGAGCTTGTTTTACTGTATATTAGTGTTTATGATAAATGAGCCGTTCACCACCTAAATGACAAAAAACAGATTCTTGGTTAAGGAACGTGCGATTGTAAGACAGGCAGACACACAGAGTTAAACCAAAATCCACTTAAGTCAACGCATTAAAGGTTCAGTGTGAAAGATTCCGAGGGATCCGGATACGGAAAATACTAATCCTGTTTTCATCTACGGTCGCCCCAAACAACCAAACATTCATATTCTGCAACCAGGCATTCAGTTGGTTGCAGTATGCCTATTAACCACTAGATGTCACCAAAATCCTACCCACTGAACCTTTAAATCAGGAATGGAAGAGTGTACAGTGGTTCAAAGAGGGGGGGGGGGAACCTCCGGCCTGTGGGATAATTCTTCTGCAATAACAGAAAACAATGTGAAAGAAGGAGACTGACATGTCGTCCAGGCTGATTGAAACACATAGGGTAGTTGTTATGTGTCATATCTGACTGCTTTCTATTAGAAATGGACAAATCACATTTTGTTAAAGAAAAAAAGGCAACTCAGTGTGACAGGAATGAAAAAAAACAGCCCGGTGTTTCTTCTGAATATGCTGGTGAGTGAGGAGCAAAACTCCCTCAAGCATTTTGCTGAGAAGTTTCCAGACGTGAAAAGTAAACAAAAGAGTGCCCCCCCCCCCTCCCTTTTATTATGGAAGCAGCTGATGTCCCTGACAAAACAGTGCGTATGTAGTGTATATAGGAATGTAGGACACCTATGGGGCTTGAAGGGTGTTTTAAAAACTGAGATGAATCTTGATAGGAGAAGGTTCCCCGCCCCCCTGCTGTGGCCTCACAAATTCCCCTTTGGCTACTATTTAGTCCATAGAGTAAAAACAACATTTCATAACATCTCCACTGAAGAAATTCCCTTTTTTTAAAAGGTTAAAATCCTGGAAATTGCTTTGGGAAGATGATAAAATCTGATTATTGACATTAAAAGGGAGCATACACTAGAAACATGGATACTGCTTGTTGGTTTCAATTATTGAAATTTAATAAATACCTAATAATAAATAAAAAAAACATGGTATAGTACAGTGTCTTCAACAATGACTACATCTGCACTTCGACACCTTTTCCAGTTAAAAAATTCTAATAATCATAAAATGTGTGCTTCAATATTAAAACTTGAGGCAGAGTTGATGCAAAGTAAAAAATCAAACGGGTTAGAAATCATATTTTCCACAACTGGACCTTCTCGGCCACCACACACCAGTTGGCATGATCGAAGTAAGTGTGTGTGACGTGAAGCTCCTCCACGTGGTTCTCTATCAGCGCTGCCAGCTCTCCCTCCCTGAAGACGTGGTAGTACCTCAGACAGGAGCCCTCCAGCTGTCCCTCGCTCCCCTGAGGACTCTGTGTGCTTTCCTGGCGTTCTTTCCCCGCTGGCCCTCCTTCGCCCACGTCTACAGACTGTTTGAGATGCCCCCTCTGGAAAGGCACCAGGTCCGGCAGGGCCAGGGAGCCACACTCCTGGGCTAAAGACAATGAGACACTCTGGTTGTCTGGGCCTTCGCTGCCAGCCGCGTTGTTGTTGTAGTTGCCTCCCCGATCGTGTGGGGCCTTGTGCAGGTCTGTGACCGGGTCGAAGACGTCCTCCTCCGATCCGAGCACAGACGCAGGATAGAAGAAGCTGGACACCTGCTTGATGAGGCCGCGCCCTCTCCCGCGCTGCGTCGCCTTGGTCCCCTCGCTCTCTCCCGTGGGCGAGGACAAAGTGCTCAGCTCCCTGGAGGACGAGCGGGAGAGGGTTAAACTCCCAAAGTCGAACACAGAGTCCAGAGACCGGGAGAAGAACCACAGTCTCTGCGTCCTGTGCTGCGGCGTGGCGCTGGTCAGGTCTTCCTCGTCCGCCACGGAGGATGTGCTTCTAACCTTCCTGTGCTTGTCGGCGTTGTCTATGGCTTCGCTCACACTCTGTGCCGTGGCCCTCCTCCTGGACTTGACGGGACCTTGAGGGTTGGGGTTCCACGGCACAAAGATGTCCTGCTTCTCAAATTTACGACGCTTCTGCTCCATGGCCCACACGTAGATCATGATGCGTCCGCCCACTCGCAGGGTGCGGGCCATCTCCCTTATTGCTCGAATACGCCGCTCTTTGGTGGACAGGTGATGGATGACTAGGAGAAAATACACGAATGCAAGAGTCAAGTGGGCGGTTGAGAAGGGATTTACTTAATTAAGATGATGCGTCACATTTGCAGTCAAGAAACATTATGTACTGGGCACACCAGACAAATGAGCAGAGTGGCTCCTAATCACACTCTTGTTGGGGGACACACATGAATTATTTCTCTCTGTTGACTTGGCAACACAAGCTCCAGGTCTGCTGATGTTTATCATTATCATGAGTCCATTTAATCTGAGGCAAGCAGCAGCTGCGTCGGTGGAGCTTCATGCATACGGAGGAGCCGATTGGTCACCGGGCGAGAGACATCAACAACCCCCTGCCCTCCCCTCCCGCCCCCCCCTGCCCTCTGTTACCTGCGATAGAGAGCATGGCGTCGAAGCAGCCGTCTCTGTAAGGCAAGCGCAGCCCGTCGCACATCTGCACCTCGTGGCCTTGGCTCCAGGCAGCGTCCACCAGGGGGCGACAAACGTCACACCCCAGCTTGAACACCTCCTGGTTGATGTGGAGATACTTGCCATTGCCACAACCTGCAAAAGGACAAGAGGGTCAGCTGTAGTGACAGATCAGGAATGATTCGTGATTAGATTGGAAATACAGTGCAACTTTTACAAAGCAACATCGCCCCCTGCAGCCACATGGAGTTATTCATTCTCCTGGGCTGCAGTTTCTTCATATTTTTCAAGTTTCCTGCTGAATATTGGAGCTAAACGCTGGTTTTTAATAACCTCTTAGTCTTTATTAAGATAGCTACAGTTTGAAAATACTCCGGAACATGCTGGACTTGTTTCTGAGTATTGACGCTATTTTAGATTTTAGATTAGATTAAACTTTATTGTCATTGCACTGTACAAGTGCTTATGCAACGAAATGCAGTTTAGCATCTAACCAGAAGTGCAAAAAAGGCAGTAAAAGTACAGAGTATTGTGCATATTTAAAGTGAATATGTAAATAAATAAGATCTGTACAGTAAGAAATATGGAATATTAAGAGGAATTGTATGATAATAGAATGATGAATACACTATGAGCAAGATAAATATATAAAAATATATAAGTATGAATACACTATAGGTAGGATAATACAGTAGTAAAAAAAGTGACAGTCTAGTGTAAATGTTCAAATGTTCTGTCAAATTTCTCACAGGAGATTGTTCCCTCTCACATACATGACACATACTGTACAGTACACAGAGCGAGAACAGACGTTCAGGGTGAGGAGGGGGAAAGAAAGAGCAAACATTCTCTCTTTTCAAAGTCAGTGAATCATAACTCTCATTTGGAAGCTGCTGTTTTTAAGGTCAAATGATTGTTGCTTCGATGGAATAAAACAACAACCAACAAACAAAAGAGGAAGACATCTATCTACATGATTCATGACATCTATCGTTCACCCACCGATGTCGGCAACGATGCTTCCCGGCTGCAGGTCCAGCAGGAACTGCCGCACTTTGGGCCAGGCCTTGTAGCGGCTGTCGTTGAAATGCGGAGCGATCTTGTCGTAGACGCTGTGCACGTGTTCCCTCTCGAGTTGGCTGGCAGCCTCCTCCATCATGTTTGTCCGGGCGGCCTCATTCAGCAGCCTCACACCATCGTGCCTGCAGGGACAAACAATCACCTCGCTGCTTATTTCCAAATCGCAAACCTCTGAAACCGCTCTGCTGCTTCATTAATCCAAAGTAGCAAATGTGGACCTGAGGGAAACGGTGAAGAGGTGTTCCTCTCGCCGCTCTTAAGAAGGTCAAACAAGTTCAGTGGGGAAGCTTAATCAGCAGACACAGAGTGAAGCATCTGTCAGGCAGCAGCCAGAGGGGGGAATTGAACACTAGACCCTCCGCTTTACACGTGAAGGAGCTGCTTGAGTCGTGATCACTGACCCTTCTCACATTCACAGTCCTCCATGGGCCACCGCAAACAGGTCATCAGGTTTCATTTTTCATCAATCACATGAAGCTAAAAAGGATTATAAATTAAGCCTTGTCAAATTATGTTTTAATACGGCGATGTGGAAGCAAAAAGGTCAACACATGAATCATGTTGGCAACAAGACGCACAACAAACAAACATCCATCACAAGATGTATTCACACAGATCTTTACGAGCTGTGTGAAGCACCGGGCTGCTGCTGCTGGGTTTTATATACACTGGTAATAAAAAGATAACAGCAGCAGCTCGTGCTGCAGGCGCAACTTACACTGGGAAATGACCCTCGTTGCTTTTGAGGGGGACTTTTAATTTCCCTGGAAAATGTACAATACACACGTGGGGATGGATCTTCAGTCTGGTTCCATTATTTTCGAATCATCTGACAACACATCAGTGGTGAACAGTTTCATCTGAGGCTAGCTCTGTGAAGTTCCCCTGCTTTATATCTGTATATCAGGAGTATTTTAACTGTACTCTCAGAGATGAATTACAGAATGGCAGTGTGAAGTGCAGATTTGGGGGGATGATGTAATTGTGATGTTTGCTGTTCCGTCTGGTTTCCACAGCTCCCTCTGCAGTCATCTGGCTTTATTAGGATGCAGCCCACGGCTCCTGCAGTGCTGCTGTGGCTCCCTCAAGCTCAGTGAGTGCTTCTCTACGATCTCTTCTTAAGCGTCGTTATGTTACAAAAATAAAATCTCCACATGCAGAGTTCTCATTTGCCCCGTGTGGTTTTTCTTTCATGGCGTTGTATCACGTGGTTTAATGAATTTACCGCCGTGCGAACCCATGACAAGCACTGATTCCACCGGGTGCTCATCGAAAGATGTAAAAAGACGATTACAATCTGCAAATTGTCCCGAAGCTGGAGAAGCTAGTCAAAATGTGAACATTTGAATTATTTAAGATTTTCAGAAATGAGTGTTTCCAGAAGGTTATGATGCGTGAATTCATCACATGCCTATGTGCAGTTGGTTTAAGTAGGTCAGAATAAGTATTCCCCATAAAACACAATATAACAAGAATTTTGCTGCTGTACTTAAATTTAGAATGAGTCAGTATATTTAAAGTGTCTCTCTTTTTATCATCTGCTGCAGACTCTGAAGAAATGTGTATTTACTGAGGGAAACACAACCGAATCACTTTCCCCCTGAGCATCAAACATCTGACTCTTGTATCAAACAACATCTCATCATCATCGTACCAAGATTTCAAAGAACAGCCAGTGATCCAGTTTCGTCTGACTGCTTCTTTGAAATCACTGACAGGGACACGCTCTTCAAACACAGGACTTCAAATATGCAACTTCCACAAGTGAGAGGCAACGTGACAAACACCCCCCCCCGACGTGAGACGGAGGTGATTTGTTCTTCTGAGCTGCGAGTGATGGATCAAAGTTGTCAGCGCCGAGGCAACATTATCCGTCAGTGCAGCAAAAATCAATAAGTGCTGTAAACTCAACTCAAAACTGGCAAATATATGAGCAGAAATGCAAATGAATATCTCCAATGGAATTACATATTTAACTGAAATGCCCTTTTCACACCGTAAAAATCTGCTTATAATATGTTTGATGTCATTTCGATGTGATTTAGAAGCCGAGGAGGTTGAGTTTTCATCTGTTTGTATGTAAATTGGCGAGATAAGGAAAAACCTACTGGACAGATTATCACTAAACCTGGTGGAAGGATCCGGTATCAGTCAGGAAAGAACAATTAGATTTGGTGTTGATCCAAATCAGTAGGTGGATTCTCTTTAAAAACATTGTGAAATAAGGTGTTATGCAACAATTTCATTGAGTTGAAAAAATTTACATATATTTAGTTTGTGCGATTTGTTGCAAATTAAGAAGAAGCCCATGGATGTAGTGAATATAAACGTGGTTTCCAAAGGGGGGGCTGTTGGGCAGAGGTATGCACTTCACTGGTTTTATTTGTAACTGATTAACTGTCCACTTCTCTTTCTACCTGTTCTACCTGTTCCATGTTCTTTTCTGTGTGTATCTGTAAAGAAAGTCACGGCGGCCTCTCTTACCCAGAGCGATCCAACCTAACGACCCATGTGAAACCACAGAAGCACTTTGCTGATGTTAACCAGAGGGAGGGCGATCACACACACCCCCCCCCCCCCCGCCCCCCGGCGCTCTTAGCAGACATTAAACGAATATGTCCTTGAATGAAACATTCACTGGTGCCCGCCGCGCACACGTGTTCACGTCACACACCGCTGGGAGCGTTGAGCTTCAAAAACCAGACCTGCAGCTGCACGAGGAAAGGCAAATCGCCCTCCCTGCTAAGTGGCCGTGAGAGACCTCACCATCGGGTGCATTACCAGGCTCATCTGTAGACTCCTCCACTGGTGAACGCAGCCTGTGCAGCATCACGTCCTCCTGTCCTCTGTCCTATTTCTGGACCGGCATCATCTGCATCACCCCAGCCAAGTGGAAGGAAAACACACCTTACGTAACGTGGGCCTCGTTCTGCTTTGTGTTTGCTCAATTGCGCCTGAGAGCCCCTCTGCTCACTAAACTGTGGTGATGTTATGTAACCGGCAGCCGGGCAGGCTCTGACAACTGCCTCCGACTGACAATGGAGGCTGGAATCAAGGACAGAGGGATAGGATGGAGATAAGGTCACACGTTGTTCTCTGGCCGTGTGGCAGCGTGTCCTGGCAAACATCTAAACAACAACACTCATGATCCCAATTTCCCACCTAACTAACTTTCAACACGATGTTCCTGCGGCACGTCCGCGGCCGAGCCCCCAGGGTCAGACCTCAGCAGTGCTGTGATGAGATTAGTGGCGAGGCCGGGCTGCACAGTCACTGTGCGACGCCGCTGCCATTAACCCACTGCATGAGCACACAGCCGACCACAGGGAGAGAGAGAGAGAGAGAACAGGTTCTACCCACCGCCGGTGCCAGCATCAACATGTGGCCAGAGAACTGTTTGCTGAACTTACAGACTCCCCTTACTGCTGCCAGCATCTGGTGATGTCACAGGTTAATGTATGGGAGGGAAGGTCTTTAAAAAACATGCAGGAAATAATGAGGAAGTGTTTCCAGGTATGGAGAGGAATCATGGCACAGACTGATTTCCATTAAAACCAGTGAGACTAGATATGTCCCTGCACATAGTGTGTATTCTAATATTTAAATACGAGAGCACTGGGGCTATAATGAAGTCAGGGGACTGAGGTGTGAGAGATTCACTGGATCCAGGTGACATCACACATTTTTGTCGTTTTGAGGCTTTTTCTGGCAAAAATCTAAATATCAATAAATCCAAAAACACATTTGGTCGGAATTTCACCTTTAAAAGGACAAACAGGTTTCGACTCTCTAACCCTTCAAAGTTTAATTCAGTAGATTAATTTAAATCTGGGTAAATAATAATAAACAGGAACTTTATTTATATAACAGCTTAGAGATGATTTACAAGTTGAAAATAAAACAGACGTAAAAAATAATAACCCCCTAAATTCAAAGTGGGATTCCTGCATGCGTGTCTCTGATCAATCACGATTTAATTGAGTTTCGCTCTTGAACGTATAACCGATACGTGCACATGCAAAGCCACTCACCGTGCGCGTGAAGAGATTCGTGCACAACGATCCGCCTCAGGTCGCAGGAGGGAAACTTCCCTCGGTGCACGAGCGACTCATCGACACCGGGGACCCGCTGGCAGCACCGGAGGCACCGGGCGCATCTTCGACGGATCAACGTGACACCGACCGAGGAACCGACCAAGGAGCCGGCGGAGGGAGCGAGCAAGCTGCCGTGAAGTGCGGCCGCCAGCAGCAGCAGCGAACCGGCCGCCGGACCGGATCACATCCGCGGCGTGTGGAGCTCCCTCCACCTGTCAAGGTAAAGTAGAGCCAGAGAGACACTTCCGGTGAGCTGTGTCACAATCAAAGCCTCTAGAATCCAATGAGGGGAAATGGCTAATTGATTCACGTTAATTCCCCCCACCCCCCATATTATTTGACTCTAGATTAATACAATTATTTATCTTGTGTGGGTCACAATCACCTTAGTTAAAGGCTCAGTGGGTAGAGTTTAGTGACATCTAGTGGTGAAGTGTCATCACAACTCTATTGTTCTCAGACAAAAATACAACAGCAGATTCAGAACAGCACATTGTGCATCAAATTAAAAACTATGCACAAGGTTAAATACTACTACTACTACTAATACTACTAATAATAACACTACTACTACTAGAAACTTGGACTATGGGCAGAGAAGGTCTCAGGTTCGTCTCTGGTTCGACTCCACGGAGAGACATCAAAAGACGAACCTGGATTGATCTGTCCAAAAATCCAAGAGGATTCTCCCTACCCTGTCTAGTGCCCCTGAGCAAGGCACCTTACTCCCCCAACATCTGCTCCCTGGGCGCTGTACATGACTGCTCACTGCTCTGTGTGTCCTGCACCAGATGGGTTAAATGCAGAGGATACATTTACCTACCATTGCATGAGTGTGTTGTGCATGTCTGTGCATGTGTTTGGTATAAATAAACAAATCTTAATAATAATAATAATAATAATAAACCTTATTTGTATAGAACCTTCATACAAGAAATGCAGCTCAAGGTGCTTTACATACACTTTATGTTATTCACTCCATATTTGTGCTGTTTACGTCTCGACATCATAAGACAAAAGCCAGACTTTTATTTTGAAGGGCAAGTGATCTGGGATCTGCTCTCGTCCCTGTTGGCTTGACGCAGCTGATTGTTCAGTCTGTTTGTGGAGAAAAATGACAGAAGTCGCTTGTCATTGGCTCCCAGCGTCACGTGACAACCACAACAAACAACGTGAGATGCCTGTATCACCTCATGCTCCATTAACGATGAGATGACCTTTGTCAATAATAGATTATAACTCTGATTGAAAAACAAATATTAAAGACCTCAGAGTTTCTATTTGCTGCTTCATCCACTTTCCCATCAGGCTTTCAAAATCTATCACAACCATTTAAGTGCTGCACAAACAGGAAACTACTCAGATAAACTAAAATAATCTGTTGGATTTTTGAAGCTGGCAACTTTCAATACAATGAAAATGTACCATATAGCCCACATGGTTATTAAAGTACGATTTCTTTATCATTTATCAAATTAATAAATATGAGTATAGATAGTGTAGTGGAAAATGACTAAGTGTGGTTGAAACCTATTTTATAGTTGAAAAGTAGCTTTTTGCATACCTGTCTAAGACTCCATGACCCATGTATGATCATTCCATTACTTATTGACTGTTCAAGAACCCAATGGAAATGTATGCAAGTCCTTTATTCCTGTGCTTTAGTTCCTGTCTTAAACTGCGCCTGCAGAACCAGTCTGAACTGGCTCTGACAAGCGGCTTTAGTTCTCCTATATAAGATCCTTGCATTTGACTGTTCTCCATCTTCACTCTGAGATCCCTGTGACTCTCTCGCTTGAATCTTGCTGCAGAAAGCCCCTATCAAAATACATGTAGATAAATTCGGTGTTCCAGCCTCTTGTATTTCAGAATTTCCATCACAATATTTATGTGCTATTGCATATGCAAAGAGTCCATATATAGAGAAGCAGTGTCCGTCCTGCTCTTCCCTCGCAAAGACATTAACCAAGGGGATGTTATCACAGGGCAACAGCTCCATGTAAATCTTTGAGTTCTGGAACATTAAGCAGAAACCAGCTGTCAGCTGCCCTCTCTGCTCCCAGCAACTTAATTGTGGCTCATCACTGCCATTCAGCGAGCACAAAGCCCTCATCACGTCCTCCTCCTCCTCTTCCTCCTGCAGGCTCCCTCATTACACTGCACTGAGACACCTGAGAGGAACAAACACGCTCACGCTGCAGCTGAAGATGGTGAACACACACTTGATCCCTCAGGTGAGATTTATCAGTAGTAGTAGTCAGGCCCCTTTGTGCATGTTCCGGTTTCAAGGACTCTCAGCAGGTTTTCACTCAGCTGCACGTGTGTGGCAAAGAAATCTGAAGCACACAGGAAATATGCAAGACGTAAAAAGAGAAGGAACCATCTTGTTGTTTTCAGTGGCTTGTTTGTGTCACCAAAACTTGAGCCAAAGCATTTTTATGATATTTAATAAGGCACCTTGAAGAGTGTATTTACTTTTCAGGTTCAGATTAAGGTCAGAAATCCGGGATAGTAATCTGTGCAGTGGAGGAATGGGAACGTCAGCTCCTGCTGGGATTAAAATAAATGACTTTTTCCTATTGGCTGCATCCTGTTGTTGAAAACCAGCAGGATGTTGCACAAATTACAGCTCACGGTCAGAGAAGGCCCGGCTGTGAGTTTTAATGAAAGAGAGGACATCTATTTTTCACATAATAAACCCATCAGCTGATTATAGTGACTCTGTGCCGACTGCCGGCTCGTCAGCGGGAAGCCGGACTGAGAATAATCTTGTTTCTCGGTGGAAATGAGCTGTTCATTACCCTGCTGTCGTTGTTCAGTGCTCGTGCAGCAGCCCTGGATTCTTCAGGGAGCGGGTGTTGAACAGCTCGGGGATTTCAAAGGTCAAAGCTTTTACAGTAAAGCTCCACAAGGCAGCTGCCATCGCGCTCCCTGCTGATAATATAACAGGGTTCTCTTAAATTGGTTCTCAAGGAGATTATTTCCGTCGACAGGAGATGTTCTAACAAGAGGAATGGAACCGGCCCAGCTCCTGAGACAATGAAGGGTATTATCTCACGTCTCATCTACAAAAGGTTTCTGTATGAAAACGAGGTCTAGGTTGTTTGTAATTACAGAAACATAATGTGTGCTTTTATTAATGTATTCCATCGAATAGACTGTTACCATCACAGTGTCTGTTGTTGTTATTCTCAATGATTGACCTCATTTCTAACTTGTGTTTCCGACAGAAATAAATATCCAGGGTTACGTGTCGCACAGACACAACGACTCAAGCCAGCACATGATGTTCTTAAAACTGCCTCCGCATTGATTCCCTCACATAAGGTCACCGTCACCTCAGGGAGACTCCACTGAACAGCTTGGCCTTTATATCGGCGAGAAGTCAAGGCCCATTTGAACGACTTCATTTATCCAGGTCTCACCCTTTCTTCTTTATTGGATTTATTTTTATAAAGTCCAGGAAATGAATGTACTGCATCTCTCTCTCTCTCTCTCTCTTTATAATTTATCAAGGACGCAAATAGGCACATTAAAACGTTTACACAAATATTTTGTTATTTTACTTTGAAAGCTTTTACAGCAATTACACAAAACCTTCTCAGAATCCATCAGGAGCTGATTTGGCACATAAGTAAATATGTGAAACATGTTGTGTTCTCCACTGCAGCTCAGCCTCACACATTGGTACCAGATTGTAAATCAAGGTCAGGGGTGTTTATAAAAGTCCACAGATGTACAAATGAAACTACAGTGTGGTTCTTTAACGTCAACCTTGAAACATCGTGAGGGAGCAAATCATTTCATGCTGTAGAGGAAACACGTGGTTGTTCAGTGATGAGAGGAAAAAGCCTCCGGGTGAGTGAAACACTTTTGCCCAACAGGAGGTTTAGGAATTACTGGAGATATTTGACTGGAGGCACAAGCGTCCAAAACACTGCAAATATAGGTAGCCATCCATTTACCCATTTTACATTTGATTGTTTTAATCCTGAGATTCTATATCAAGACGTTTCCCCCTGTGCTCGTATTTTAAGCCTCCACTGATCCTCAGCCAACTTGGGCCAAAATCCATACCTGGATAAAAACAAATATATGCATCCAGTTCTTTTGTGCTATTTAAAAAGAAAAACTTGAAATAGTGGAGTCTGCATGATGTGAAGCAGAGAACAGAGAGGGAGACCCAGATCTGTCACGTGAGGCTCCGGAGGAGAAAGGGAACAAAACCCACTGGGAGCGATAAAACATTTGTGTCAAACATGGCAGTTAATGGTTTCCTTAGAAAAATAAAATGCGAGCGTGAATATTTCAGAAATTTAATGGGAAGATTTTCACACTGGTAAAAATGTGGACTCATGTTTGAGCAAAAACAAAAACTCCAGACAAACTAAAGTCCTGACTAAAGTTCATAAAACAGGACCAGGGTTCAATTCATTGTTGTTCAACTGTGTTTTTGGTAAACTGTTATATTTACAATTGCACACTAGACAAAAACCTGAAAAAAACTAAACAGAAATTGTTCTAAGATGTACCATCAATAAATAGAAAAGTGTGATTTCCCCATAAACATATTTTTTTGTTCAGTTTGATAATTAGCAAAATGCTCATTTAATTAAAAAGAGATCGGAGCACAGAAATGAACCGTGTGTGTGTGTGTTTCCACTGTTGTGTTTGCAGAACCGTGGAGACAAATTAACTATGAAAGGAGAGATTTACCGGAACAGAAACTTCTTCCAGTTACTCTGCAGATTTCAGGGAACCAGAAGCTGCAGGAAATAACTTAACGAAGAAACTGTTAATTGATTAGAACAAAAAAAGTTTTAAGTGTTGATGCCTTTTTCAAGGAATACACAAAATACAAGTGTGAAATGTCGTAAAAATACAAACTGCAAAAACAATGCAGATTTTGTCTTTTCTTAGAAAAAATATCACACACGACAATTCCCCTGTTGCAAATTTCTGTAGAGAAAATATATTTGCTCTCCCTTTGCACAAATTTGCATGATATAAAATTATAAATTAATACAAAGAAACAACAGCAGCAGTGAAAAATAAATTTTGCTAGGCAAAATGATTTGGCTGGTTAGATCCTTGTATCAACTACTGGAGCTCTCTGCTCCCCCCCATCGTCTGCGGCGGCTCTGGTAGAGGTCGCTGGTCGACGTGAGGCGGCTCCTGGGAACTCAGCACAGTGTCTATGGAAATGGGGAATTTGAAGCGATCCAGCATCCGCGCAATCTTCTCCTGGGAGACCCCGTGCTTGTTTCTCCTTGAGGGCGAAACAAGTGCAGCGTGTTGTAAAGTCAGGAAGTGAAGCTTCTCTGGGTTTGCACCAGAATCAAGTACAATCTGGTTATTAAGAAATCCTACCTCTGAAGCTCGTAAGGATCCAACTTCCAGCTGGTGTCAGGTTCACAGAAGTCTACCTGGTATCCTCGCTCCAAGGCCTGTTCAGAATCATTTTCATTAGGATCATTGAAAGAGTCATGAAGCGTTGCAGCTAAATACTGTAGATTGGATCACGACTCCTCATAATATGTGCCACCTACCATTTTGACATATGGCTTCATCTCCCAGGCTTGAATGTTTGTATTATCAATAATAATTGGAGACCGGCGATCGTGCATAGCATCTTGGGCTGAAAGACAATTCAACACCAAACAGAGGTTGAACAAATTTCAGGCAATGAAATAAAAGTGTCTTCAAACTGTATTTCAAAAAACCTTTTTTACTCAGTGGAACTTTTGCAAAAAAGTTTGAAAAACTGGGTGAACGTAAAAAACATAAAAAGGCCTTTTCCTGAAATTGAGTAAATTTTTACAAAAAATTAAAGCTGCATGAGTATTTAAAGAGTCACTACCTCTCTTCTGGTTCCATTCATGGGCCTCTCCAAGAAGGAATGGTTCATAGCAGTAGTCATCATCGTGAACAAAGTAGTCGTCTGTGCCCAGTATTACCCCACTGGGACCAGTGGAGAGCAGCTCCCTGTGACACAGATTGTGTGAATGTTAAAAAAAGCACCATCCTTCATATCGAACAACACACCCACTCAAGTGACTGAAGGTTACACAGACGTACCTGGCCAGTGTCGATTTCCCAGATCCGGGCAGTCCCCTCAAAAGGATCAGCACCAAGGAAGAACCAGGGGGTCTGCTGTGAGGCTGGGGCTCCCACGCTTGAGCTTCTGAATTAAATACTCGGTGTTGGTCGTGACCTCTGTTTCCGTTATCTGAGTACGCATCGAAGCTGCGAACCCGCTCATCCCTGTCAGAGTGATACTCTACATAAGGGCCCTGAGAGGGTGGTCCGCGCACATTCGGAGATGGGATGCCAGAGAACTCTTGATACTGGTTTGCAGGGCCTGAACCGCTCCAGTTGGGATTCATGCGTGGCGGTGGGTTTTGTGGACCCTGGAATGCAGGTGGGGGTGGATGACGGAATGGGGGTCCGTGTAACCCTGGGTTTGGTGGTCTGTGCTGTGGATGAGGATGACGCCATTGGTTCTGATGGTTCAGGTCCATGCCTGGCCTCGGCCCCCTGGGCTGATACGGCCCATTGTCATACCAGTGCGGCCAGGAAGCCGGCCTCTCTCCATCGCTTCTCCGCCAGCCGTCTGCTTCTGCAGAGTGGCCGGCATTATACGTTCTCTCGTGGCCTGCGACCCGCATCTGTTGAGGTCGAGCAAATTCTTCCTCTGGTTTCTTTGAGTTTCCCTCGTCACCGTCGGGCGTGTCGATCTTCTCCAGCTCTTTGTAGAACTCGCTCAGCGTGTCTTCTATGTCATTGGAGTCCTTGGACTCCTTCGGCTTCTCTAACTTCTTCGGCTTCTGCAGCTTCTTCGCCTTTGGCGCCTTCTTCGGTGCGGGTGTCGGTGGAGGAAAAGCGGGGCCGATGAATGTGCTGCTGGTGAGTCCGACCTGTTTGATCACACGCTCCCTCTTGCTGCTGTCGCTGATCACGGGCCTAGGGTCACGTCCTCCACCTCTACCCGCACGGCCTCTTTGCACAGCAGTAGGGTACGGGTTGGAGGATTTACCCCGCATCTGCATGGAAACGGATTAAAACCCCATGAATACACTGGAAAACAACAACCACAATAAATCATAATAAACCAACCAGTGCATTTATTTCCATATGTACTGCTTTTAGTGCGGTTAATATGAGTTTTATTCCAGGTCAGTGTGTGTGTATACGGTCATAGAAACTCAATGAGGTCAGTGTCTGAAGCTAAACCGTGCTAGCCGCTGTTGTGACCCTGAAAACCGGCAAAAAACGACACTTTAACGTAAATCTGGTACCACGTGAACAAACACACATCGAGTAAATGTCGCTATTCACGAATACTCACCATATAAACCCAGGCCTCATGCATTATGGCGGTAAAGTTAATGAAAAATAAAACCGGGAAATCAACTTCCAACCGCTGCCTTGTTTACGGAAGCTCTTCTTCCTCTTCTTCTGTGTCGGCAGGATAACTTGCCAACGATCGCTACAGCGCCACCTGCTGGTCTGGAGGTCACACCGGGCACACTTTGCGAATTCAACGCAGTTTTTCTACCATAAATTATTATGTGATTATACATAACATGTTTTTTGACTTAATTATATTTGTGGTATTTAAATTCAGTGTTAAACAATACGGTCTTACTAAGTCATGGCAACATTAATGGTTGATCAAAATCACAACTAACACAAATGCAATTACATTCCTTTCTTTGTCCATCATCACATTTTATATCATGTGCAATTTTTTTAATACCATGTTATATCATTTCCAATATCATTCAACTGATTTAAATATCACGTGCAATATTTATGTCAATGTATTTACAGACATATCTCTAATATTTGATCTCACAACTAACATAACCTATTCTTTTATCATTTCATATCAACTAATCCAAGTATTACTTTCTCTGTTTACACAAAATTTATTTTTCAATGCACTTGTAGTTTAACTGGATTTTCATCTTTACTTGTAGTTTTACTGTTTGTAAAACTACAAGTAAATTCTATTCTACATATATTTTGCTGTACTTTAACCTTGGAGCAAGCTGGCACAATGATTTTCTTCCGGATTGATAAAGTCTTATATTATCTCTTATATTTCAACACACATCTTTACATCGTTTTTACTGTAAATCTTAGGTTTCATATCAGTGCATATCAGCTAATATCGATGTCTGTGAACAGCTTATAGTTGCCCATATCGTTTACCCACAGTTAAATCGATTTAACTCTAATACTCACCGTCCTTCAAAGGCTGTATTGTTCAGATCAGCCAATTCTTCATTAACATTTATTCAACTTAGTTTAATTCTTTATCTTCCCCCCCGGGCACCCCTTCAATATTCTTATCTTATCTGTATGTTTTCTTATCTTGAAACATACAGTAAAAAACACTAACTATTTCTATACATCAAGGGAAAGATAGGGCCTTTACAAAGGTTAAGATATGGTGTCAGATAGAATTTAAGAAATAGATAATATTAAGTGCATACTGTTGTTTTTTACAACTGACTTTAAAGAGACTGAGAGTGTCTTCAGGTGTTAAACAGTAGACATTCAGATGAGCTGTTATTTGTCCTCAAACAAAGAAAAGAGGAACTATGAAGCTGTCAAACCTAATCACAGCCCAAAAAAGTAGAAAAGAAGATCAGTAGAAAGTGATGACATGATTTTACAGTTTTATACTTTTAATAAGTCGTGTGAGACAAAAAACATCCCACAAAATATGAACCATAAACATCTGTTCGTCTTTCCATTCACATTTGTACAGTTCTTCCCAGAGTTCCACTACTCATCCACATACAGTCTTATGCATCTACATTAAATCACCAACACCCAAGTTCTGAGTATCAATCATCGCCAGCTCCTCGTCGTTCACCCATTCGCCTTCCTTCGGTGAGACGACAGGTTTGCGAGCTGGAGTCTGTTCTGTCTTCAAAGTGCTTGGTGTCTCCGACCTCCGAGGAGGGTTGAACGTCTTCTTCACACATGGAGTCACCACCGAGCCCAGATGGGAGAGAGCCGGTGGAGACGGGATGCGACACAGATAGTCCAGAGCTCTTCTCCTCTTCAGGCTTTTGGGGTCTTTCTCTGTTAAAGACGTTGGTGCAGGCAGATTCCCGCTGACAGGGGTGAAGGATCCGACGCTTCTGATTGGCTGCTGAGCGATCAGCTGCATAGAAAAAGGACAATACTTTTATTTTGTTAAGTCGATGCCAAGTGGTTATGAGAACAAATGGATTTAAAAAGCTCAAATTGAAAAGCAAGTGCATAAACTCACGCTTGTCTTTTTGTCTTGTCTTCTGTCAGTTGCAAAAGCTGGGGTTAGAGGATGGACAGCTGGAGAAGAGATGGATCTTAGGCCATCGGACTTCAGTAAATGTAAAAGTTTCTCCTCAGCAGTGAGGAAGAAGTTCTGCTGACCCTGAAAACAGAAGATGGAAATTAATCAAATGTATCAGAATCAAGGACGGATCGATGGAGAAGACGAAAATAAGAGCTGGACATGGTTTAAAGAAAAGTTAACCCTTGTTAACAATGATTCCAGGGACTTGATCATATGTTCATCACATTCTTCTGCACCCAAACCTAATTATTTCAGTGTGGCTGTAGAATTCTAATCAAAGTAGAAACAAGTGAAATGAAGAAAAAGACATAAAAAAACTTGTTAGAGGTCAACATGAAACAATAGTAATTTCATATGTGAGAAATGTTGTCCATTTGCAGCATTTCCAGTTTCATCTGTCAAATATGCATGGCAACAGTGTTTGTAATTGTGGACTGTACCTGGAGCAGGTTTCTGAGTTGGCTGAGTGATTCCTGTAGATGAACCTCCTTGGGGTTCATAGAGAAGACGGTCAGATCTCCAGCGTAGACAACAGGAGTGGGAGACAGGGACTGACCTCTCAGCTGCAGGTTGCTCAGAGCCAACAGCACACGTGGCTTTACAACATCCTCCAGGCCGGACTGAGCGAAGCTGCTGAAACACCGCACTTTAACAAAGTTCAGTTCTCCATCAGCCAGATAAAATGCCGGAGAGGAACCTGTGTTCAAAAGTAAAAACAATTATTTAGTAAACTGCATGTTTATGAAAGAAACAGTTGGTAAAAAAATAAAATCCCCTACCCTGTCCATCCATGATACTGACGATAAATCCTGTGAGATCAACTTCTCCACACAATGGGTGGAATTCTGGGTTTTGAAGATTCAAGAAACTGGTGGAAACCCTGGGTTGAAACTGTTCTGATAACCATTCCTGGGCCTGAATGATAAAACAAAACATTTATATTGGATCATATTCTGATCAACCATCTGATTTACATGTACAGAATCTAATCAACAGTTTCCGACTGTACCTGCAGGTCCTGAAACTGTGTTTTCTTGGTCCCAGTGAGTTGAACCATTTCGATCCCGCTGCGTTTCTTTCCCTCTGAAGTGGAGAGATTATAAACTTTGTATCGACAGCCTTCCTTCAGTAAAGCCTGAAGATCGGAGGAGGGTCGCCAAAAATTCAACTGGTAAACTAGAAAGAAGAACAATGTATTAAAACCAGCATTTGAACACACCGCAGTAAATAAGTTTAAATAAATATGGATAGGTCAAAAGAAAGAAGAGAAATGAAGTCACACCACTGCCACTGCCCATAGAGTCCAGAACGCAGAGTTTCCACACAGGTGTGACGTCTCGTTTGGGACAGGTCCCGTCAGCGCTCTCTGCTTCTAGAGCACGACGGTATCGATCCTGTAGCTCCGCCTGTTCCTTCTCCATCAGAGAGCGTCTGTAGGTTTGAACAGTCTCCATCTGCTGCTCACTCAAATGGGCCTAGAGCAGAGGAGCATGAAAGATACGTGACTAAAACTCTATTTATGAGAGAATAGAGTAAAGAAAACAGTAAGGTACACTTTCTATCACCTCCAAGTAAGCTGGATCAGCCTCCACTGCTTCATACAGCTCCTCTCCATCTTGCAGATTTGCAATATCCTGACGACTTATTGTGCGTCTTCTGCGTTGAGGTTTGTTTTTACCTGATGATTAAACAACTTGTTAAATCCTTGCACATTTTAGTCTGTACCTGATACGAGAAAAACCCTCATACCTGTCTGCTCTTTTTCAAATTCAGTTTGAATCTTGGCAAAAAGAATCTCCATGGACTTTTGGTTTTGGCTGCTGTATCGTCTCTCCTCTTTCTCTTCTGCACGACCAGAACGAAACACAACGCCCGCATCTGGTTTCCTCTCCATCCACTGGAAAAACCAACAAACATACAGACGAAAGGGATCAGAGCACAAACTTCCAGGAGAAAGGAGTTAACGAATAGAATAGTAAACTCACCTGTAGGGGGTAGCTTCTGAGTATGGTAATGTCCACACATCCAACTGGTCCTCCATTGCTGTACAAACTGGAGACAGGCAGCAGGAACGGTCGGGGATCTCTGTGAAATCCCAGCTTGGTGTCCCACCGTGCAGGTCTGGTGCTGTTGGCACAAATCTAAACACACAAACAATAAGTCAGCTTTTTCTCTTTGTTGAAGTCGCTGAAAGAACAACAGAAGGACTTGTGGTCTCCATGCACCTTTAACATGAGGGACTCCGGTGCCTCCAGAGGGGAACAAGCCTCCTGCGATCCCACCAGTTGAGCCCCGTAGACGATCAGCTTCCCGCCGACAGCCAGTCGACCTTTGTGAAGCATGGCTGTCAAAGGTTCATCCAGCTGAGCTTTGATGGCGTACCATCCATCCGTCAGCCAAACTACTGCAAAGGGGGATTCGACCTTGGCATCGGCCCCCTGTGGAGTCTTGGTGTCACTGCGACTCGGTCTGATTGAGGAGTGTCCTCGGGAGACGACCCCGCAGACACAGAGAACCAGGGACTTGGCCGATGTGTCGTCCTTTTCCATGATCCTCCTCAGAGCGGGTCTACGGCTGTGGTCGATCTCTACATCATATCTAACACATGAAGAATAATCACGTTTTTTAATAATATTCTTATTCTTCTGATAGAAATTCATTCTCTATACTCAGTGACAATTAAAAGTATTGTTAGATCTTTTAGTATTCAATTAATCAGTCAATCGATATGCAAATAATAATTCCTTGCAGCCCTAAAACCCTGTCTTTTATAGAGATGACACAAAATGGCATTATTCTGTGTGTAGTACTAGAATGTGTTCAGAAGTAAATTTGATATTCACAAGTTGTAATGCTACGTACCTGTACTTGAGCTGAAGGAGAACCTGCTGTGGCGTGAGACAGAGGCCGCCCATCGTTTCTGGAAAAGATCTTTCCATGGATACTTGTTTCCACACGATCCATCTGAAGTGATTGAACACCCACTCCTCACTCATCAGTTTAGGATCCACACCTGGAGTGTCACACAGGGCTCTGTGGAAAGTGTAGAACAAGATGATGTCGAGGACCATCAACCTGCACCTTGTTTCTCTAATAGTACAAAGTCGGATTAAAGTGAATAAATGCAATTAAATTACTTATAAAACTCTTCTTTTCCTGCAGTCCCATCCTTGCTGGGGATTAGCCATCCTCCATCGGCCAGCTGAACGCCACCCCCGTCTGTAAACGCTTCCAGTTTCAGGAACTGATGCACGTTGAAGCGAAAAGCCTCGGCTGTCTCACTGCTGATGTCGGACACATGTTGATTGACTCCATATCTATACAGCTGAAACACAACATCAAGATTTTAAAACACAAGACATTTCAACCAAATCCTTTCTGTGACAAGATAATCTCTGAAGCCCAATGACGGTCGTGTCCTTGCCTGTTTTGAGGAGAATCTCCCAGGGAGCTTTCCATTTGCAGCAGCTTTTAATGGAATCCTTGAAACCCCCGAGGTTTTGGTTAGAAACAAACTTCCCGGCAACGGTCGGATCGTCTGTCGCTTCTTTTTCCTGATTCTCATGTCTTGCATATCCCGTGCCAACTCCACATTTTCGAGATTCTGAAACATGTCTGTAAACCATAAACACAATTGTTTTAGATATGTTCTGTAGAGTATTTACACTGTGCAACACTGACTTTACGCAGAAAGGCTGTACCGCACCTTGGCCTCTGGAAAACGTGTCGTCCTCACGATTTGCCTTTGCAGCAGAGTCTCCTGAACCACCGCCAATGGGAACATTGTGATTATCAGTCAGATAATCCTGCTTTGTGTCGGCCAAGGCCACCTGTGGAATATCTTCTTTCCTTGTATTACCAGCTAAATCTGTACTGCTTTGTGTTTTCTTAGTGGGCGGTAAGACAGTGCTGCGGTTAGTGGGTGTTACAGAAAAATGCTGGTGTTTGTCCTCCTGCTGCTGTGGTTTACAGGAACTCTCCTGGACGATAGTTCTTTGTTTTTTGAAAGGAGGAACAAATGCAGGAGGTGTTCTTGTGTTGACTTTGAGCACTGCATCCTTGCAGGTCTCCATCTTTGCATTCTTGAGGAATGGAGGAGCAAACGCTGGCTTGTTTGAATGCGCTGATCTGCTTCCTCCTGAGGTTAACTGTTGTGTTGGTGTTGTGTTTTGCAGTTTGGCTTCCACATAGTTTTTTCCATTCCTGTGAGACAAAATAATACATCTTAAAGAGCTGATACCTCATGACAGACACTTATAAACATGGCAAACGACTCAAGCTTACCTGTGTGGCTGTGTGACATTAGGATGAGGAGAGGTTTGAAACTTGAAAGATCTCCTGTCTTTCATTACACCTTAATTGAGAAAAAACGCAGTAGAGTTATCACATTTATGAGAAAATATATAAGAATGGAAAATGTCCTTTCGGGTAAATAACTTACTGTTTGGACAAGTTTTTTGTGGCTGTAGTGTTGAACCTCTCGGACCAACAACAGTCCGATCAAATTCCTCCAGTAATCGTCTTTTCAGGGGAGGCTGACCTAGAAACAATCAAATAAGGTTCTGGTTAATTTGAACTGTAACGTAGAAATACAGCTTAAATATTTGAATGAGAATTTCTTTGTAAATTGTTGTAAGTTAAAACAATTTGCTCTTTAAATAGTCCAGATTCAATAAGATCATACAACACTGAGACAAGCTGTGCATCCATAATAAAAACAATAACGTACCAGTCATATTTGCATCGTCTCCAAATCTTTTCCCTCTTCCTTTCTGTTCCTCTCCAGATGTGGCATTGGATCCTGGGTAATCTTGCAGTGGCTCCTTCTCTGATGTCACTGAGAGACTTTCATCCTCTAACAAAGCTTTGGTGCAGTCGAGAGCTTCCTGGGCGAGAAACCTCTGCTGGGTCTCAGAGCAGCCACTGAAGTGAAGTGATGGAAACATTTGAAATGAAGACTCCTCCAGCCTTTTGGACTTGGGTCCCTCACCGCAGTTTGTACGTTTAACTTCACAACCCAGCACGTTTGCTGTTTCCTTTCCAAGAGAGTCGTGGGGCTTGCTCTCCCATGATGCGGACGTTTTACCTTCCTTTACCTCAGATGCACCTTTAAGGGCATTTTCTCTGAGAGTTTCATTTTCAGGGTCAGTCACCACAGACGGAAAAGATTCAACGACTTCAGGGACACTCTCCTCAGCAGACATGTCCTTGTCATTCGCTGTGGTCTCCACATTTTTTATATTTGATAGATCTGACTTGCGGGGACGTGGGCTTCTTGAGCACGAGTCCGAGGGACGAGTCTCTTCATCTGCCAATTCTTTGAAAAGGTTCTTTGCTTTCAGAAGATTTGTCCGTGACACGCTGACTTTAGCTCCCCCTGCAGTTGAGAAACCACAACTTATTTTTCCTGAATTACTTTGAGCCCCTTCGTGTTTGTCGCTCTTTCTTGTGCCTGAAACAGTCGGAATCTCTGCACTGAGATCCATGTCGCTGAAGAGTGCTTTTGCCTTCTGAAGGGCTTCATATGAAAATGCCACCGGTTTACCACTGGCTGCAAGGAATCCCCCTTTCCTCTGTGGTACACAAGAAACTGGCAACTTGGTATTTGTTGTTTTTGCCTTATTCTGGGCTGCAAATGAAAGAGCGACTCCTTTTCCACTCTGAGGCGTCCCACTGTCTTCTTTTTGTTTCAGATTTTTGTTTGAATCAATATGTAAAGCACTTTCATTCAATAGTGACTTTGCTTTGGTCATTGCATCATCTGACACACATACTTTTTTCCCACTGGCTGTACAGAACCCACCACCGCTGCTAAATGTATTGAAGTCAGAGGAGCCAGTTTTCTCTGATGTTGTGCAAAACGGGGTTGAAAGTTGCTTTGATGGGTTTCCATTGGTCAAATCTTCAGGTATCCTCACTTCACCGGGATGCAGAAAACCGTTCTTGTTTACTGAGCGTCCACTTTCACCCTCTTCAGAAGTGTTTGTTAGCCCCTGATTTTGTTCCTTCTCACCTCCACCTCCACTCACAGGTGCTACACCGCTCTCAAACTTAACCGTGGTGCAGTTGTTTCTGTCCATAATGTCGCAGTCTTCGAAGAAAGCATCTGCTTCTTGCAGCGATTCTAACGAAACAGAACCGTTATCAAATTCTTTCAAAATGTTTTTTGCTTTGAACTTTTTTTTCTTAGACAAACCCGGTGTTGCGCCCCCTGCAGTCATGAAACTACAGTGTGTTTTGTCTGAATTATCAGCGTTGCCTTGAGTCTCCTTTGTGTCTGAACCAGCCGGGAGCTCTGCACTGAGAGTGATGTCACTGAAAAGAGCTTTTGCCTTCCGGAGGGCCTCAGCTGAAAGTCCCACAGGTTTCCCACTGGCTGCAAGAAATCCACTAGTCCTGGATGCATGACCTCGAACAGCTGTCTTGGAGTGAGATGGTTTTACATCGATTTCATCCTCAACTGCTTCACATTGAATCAACAGCGATTTTGCTTTCTTGAGAGCTGCGGCTGAGACGATGACTCCTTTGCCGCTGGCAGTTTGAAATCCACCATTTGTAATTGGTCCAACTTGAATTCGATCGGCCACATGGGCTGTTCTTAAAGCATCTCCTTCCTGTTGCAGTTGGTTCTTCGTGTCCTCAGGTGCATGACTTTCATTTAACAGACGCTCAGCTTTTTTCACCGCATCAGCCGACACGCAGACCTTCTTCCCGCTGGCTGTAGAGAATCCTCCGCCATTGTTCGACTGATTCATTCCAGAGGAGCCAGAACTCTTTGATGTTGAGCACGAGGGAGAAGAAAATGCTTTTACAGTCATTTTGTGCTGTACAACCTTTGTGCGACTGGCAGCTGGTCCAGCACTCGCTTTTGAACATTCCCCGATTGCTTCTTCAGAAAAGTTCTCTTTACATCCTTGGAAACCTTTAAATTTCAAAAGGTTTTTCGTGTGACTGACTGTAGGAAACTGTTCGGTGTTCTTTTGATGTTTTACAGACGCAGCAGGTTTATTGTCTGCAATGTCGCAGTCTTTGAAGAGAGAATCAGCTTCTTGGATAGCTTTCGCTGAAATAGAAACGCCCTTCCCACAGGCCAATTGGAAACCACTTTGATACGAAGCTGCGTCCATTTTGCTGTTATTAGAAGTGAATTCCGCATTTGTATCTGTAATGCTGGTCCTCTTTCCCAGCTCAGTTTTAGCAGCAGCATCACTGCTCAGTTTGTCTCCCAACTTCTGATCAGTCAGATTTTCCCCTAAATCTGCAAACAAGGCTCTGGCTTTTCTCAAATGTTCTTTTGAAATCCTCAAATCACTTCCTCTCGCAGTTTTGAATCCTACACTAGGCATCAAAGGGGTTTTGTTCTCCTGCTCGCTTGTCTCAGTGAACCCAGCTCTGTTAGGATTTGGGGGTTCAGCTGACACAATACAGCGCCTGCTGTCAGAGATGCTCTTTGAAGAGGGAGATGCATCTTCAGTGGAGGAATTTTCTTTTGTCAGTGTGGATCTATTTGTCAGATTTGATGCCTCACAGTTGGAAGCTGACGTCATTTTATGCTTTTCAGCATCGGAACTAAAGCTGTCATCAAAATCAATACCCATAAAAAAATCAGGGTCAAGTTCTTTGTCAGCTTTTTGTGGGGAGGTGGCGTTATCTTGACAGTGCTGCTGTAGCTTCCCAGTTTTGAACTGTGTAAAGTCAAACTGGCTGTCAGCTTCTTCCATGAGAGTGCACAGTTCTGTCACGTCAGCTTTTTGTGACGCTGTTAGCTGACAACTTATATCCCCAAATCTTTCACTAGATGACGGTGGCTGCTTTGAGTCAGAGATTGTATTTTTCACTGAATCCATACTAATGCGAATTTCTTCTTTAGCGTTGCTGCCTCTTTTGGTCGGCTCAGCACTAATAGTCCTTTCAGCTTCGTTTTCTTCAAACAGATGCTTGGCTCGCTCCAGGTGGGCTGGGGAAACTTCTATAGCCTTATTTGAAGCGGTTTTGAATCCTGATGCATGGACGGAAGGAAGAGACACCGTCGCTCTCGCTGGAAAGTTGCCATCACTTGGAAACTTGACTGGAAAGTGACTGATGTTATCCACACCTTCTGTTGCACCACTGGGCAGTTCTGTTGATGTGCTCTCTATGTGAAACTCGCTCTCTCTGCAAGGGCCCAGTGTCTGGCCTTCCTTCACTTCCCTCGACAGCTTAGCATCAGTTTCAGCTCCTTGATGATATTTTACATGTTTAATATTTGTAGATAGGGAAGAAGCAGCTCTTTGGGTTTCAGTTTTAAAGCCAGTCCGCTGTTGACTTTGAGCAATGTTCTCTGAGCTTGGAAGAATAAAGGATGTGGAAGTCAGATGAGATATGTCTGCAACAGCTGACTGGAATCCGCTGTCAACTCCTGTTCCCTCATTGATGGAGTAATTCTGAGCAGTAGCAGAAACAGGTTTTCTCTCAGTGGTGTGATCACAGTCATGGGGAATGTTTGCTTGTCTTCCTCTCTGCTTGGCTTGCTTCATGGCGTTCAGACAAGTTGACGGAGAGAAGCCATTTTGAGGAGTATCTACTGCTTCTTCACTTGGTTTCCCAGGGTCTAACATTTGACTGAAGTCTTGTGCAAAATCTCTGCAGAGCTGCGACATGTCAAGCTCCTGGGCTTTTGGTTGAACAGGAAGAGGAACGTTTTCTTCCGTGACATTTTTCTGTTTTTGTATCTCATCCTCCTTGATTCTGCAACAGTCTGCTTCATCTTGGATTACCCCCAACAGCTTGGCACTCCCTTTGTTCCCTGAAAGAAAGCAGGAGGATAAAAAGGGAGAGATTAATTCAGATTTGTCCATATTGACAAACGAGGATTATAGCATTTTATGCATGAATACATTCACATGCATGAGAAATGTTACCAGAACCTGGAAGCCTGCGGGTGGTGTCATTCTTCACAGAAGGTGTTTCGCTTCCTTGAGCTTGTGGTTTTGGAGTCTCAATGGTGTAAACAAATTGTCTCTTTTTCTTTGTAAATCCATGGTATGAGCCTGTCAAATGCGGCCTGGTGAGCTGGCTAGAGTCAGAGTTGCTCTGCAGCTGCTCTGGTACAGTTTTGTTGTCAACTTGTGTAGCAACATGATTATTATCCCTGCAAGAGGAATCTATGGTCAAGGGAGGAATGTCAGATAAACTCAATGGCGACCACTGGGTGATTCCAGAATCTCTAGTCTTCTGTGGTGGGGGTGAGGATATTTGGACAGGTTCCCGATCATTTGTTCTCTGTTCCTGTGAGGCAGCGTTGTTAGTAGTCGAGACGTCCGTAAAGCTGCCGCCACGTTCTTTTGTCGAAATGATCTGTTTTCTCTTGATTCTGTCAGTTTTCACTTTTCTCAGGGCATAACTACTGTTGGAGAAAAACATGGAGAGAACATTTTCTGCTCCATCAAGAACACTCGCCACGGTGCTGCGTACATCCCCATCCTCAATAGCGTCTGGAAGCTTCTGTCGCCAAACACTTGGACTTGGATGCGGTGAATCCTGGGGGGAGTTATGGGACTCTGGATTCTCACCAGCCTCAGGGGAAACAACACCTGTGGTTTACAGACAAGAAATAATTATTAGTTGTTTTCTATTATGGATCGAAAAGTCTAGCTACTACTGCATCCCCCATTATATTAGCAAAATGTACAGAAAGGAGTCAGTACCTGTGTGAACCGGCACATGGTTGTTTTGGGGTAATACTGCTGCAGCTACGGATGCGTTTGAAAGTGAAGGAAAAAGCTTCCGTACAAACTAAAAACAGGGAAATAAAAGAAGGAAAAAATATAATTTCAGAAGCAATGTACAAATGTATCATTAGCATAAAAAAGGAAGAAGCAGAGACTTGACATTCAGTGAGTGATAAAAAATAAATCTGCTGTGGAGTCAGTTTCGACACAATACTCACAACCACATTGCTGTCTTCAGAAACACTCATTGGCCTGGGACTCTCATCGGTTTTAGCTGCAACGAGACAAACCAATTATCAAACAAATCACTTAAATGGATTTTTAAAAAAAATCAACCATAACAACTAACTGAGTCATTTGCTTACATAAAATCAGAGTGGATGGCACAGCAGGGGGGGTGTTCAGAGAACTCGTCCACGATATGTCCGGATGAATCTGTGCACCTAGACTTTCAGATATTTGCTTGGCATAGCTAACCTGTCATTTGTAAAAAAGAGAGTGAACCTTGATGTTATCAATTACTCCACATTCAAATTTGCTGAATGACTTTTGGATTTTAAACACTTACTGGGGATTTCGGTGAGGCCTGAAGAAAATCTGTACAGAAGACAGGAGCAAAAAAGAACAGATAACAGATGACGATCAAATATTTATTTAAAGTTTAATTTAAACAGATTAAATGTATGAATCTGCAGCTCACCAAAACCTCCACATTTTGATTCAGGGATCCTAAAAAGAACAAGATGGAAACTGAAAACTACAACAGTGACAACACAAGGGATTGAAGACTTGAAATAAGAACTACGAAAAGTAGAATATCTGAAAATGTTTTCTTTCAAACGGCATGGCAACAAGGTCTTGAGAGTTGTTGCACTCACCTCTCTTTTGTCATATGATACAAACATGGACTTTGTGTTTCCTTCCATGGCCGTGCCTCTTTTTCTAAGGAAAGAAATACAGAATCATCACTTTTTAGATGCAGACATCTAAAGTTCTGTATAACACATATTTTAAGTGCAAGAGAAATATTAATGCATAAACATATCAACGGTTTAATTCGAATGAGACATTACCGTGTTCAGCAGTGAACGACTGCTCACCCTCAGTTTCCGGGGACACAACTCGACTGCGTCTGAAAACTTTTGGGGTAGAGAACAGCTGACTTTCCAGTGCAGTTCTGTCACAGGGGGCTTTGAAGTTTCCCTCTTGGTTGGCGCAGAGCTCATCTTGATCAGACCCATTTCCCTCACAGGTGGACGTTTGAGCTGACAGGACGTGAAACCAGTCGGGGTCCAGTGGTCCCAGCTCTGGATAGGGAATCAAAAAAAAAAGGATTCTATCTCAGTATGAAGTAAAACAACTCCAGGTTCACAGCACATGATGATTTGATTTAGTGTTTTGTGATTCTGGAAAGTGATGCTGGATCCTGATCGTGGACTATGATTACAACCAGACTGCTTTATACACAATACTACTAACAAACTGTACCATTACTGAGAATTGCTCCTCAATTAATTTGTCATCGCTGCTCCCTGCATCTCTATCAGACATTTTCTTATGTACAAATACTGTAAACAATCACACACTCTTCCATTATGTTTCTAACTACTTCTTTTAATCCATATTATACTGGTATTCTGTTGATGTTCTCTGTTACACACAGCTTCTATTGCACTTTTGTCTGTCCCTCACATGTGGCTCTCTGAGGTTTCTACGTTTATTCTTAAGAACAGAGGCTTTCACACCTCATTAAAGCCTATGAGACAAAATGTGATTGGTGAATATGGGCTGAAGGAATAAAAAGTGTTTGTTTGTGTTTGCATGACAGGTATTGCTTGTTTGGTAATCGTGCAGCTACAAGTGGTATAAAAAGTTGAGCCCTGCAACATGTGTAGTTTATTACGTTAAATGCTTGGTCTTATAAAGATTATATTAACTCCACTGCAGTTTAAAACTTTGATTTTTTTCTACACAACACTGATCTCACCTTTCCAGATCTCATCTTTGAAGGTGTCATACATGTTCCAGGGAGAACCCATTCCAGGAGACTACAGGTGGTCGCCTGAGGAGACAGAGGACTTTTCGAGGTCACTAAGTTATGATACAGAAACTGGTGTTAGCTACAGCATGTTAGCTTAAAGACGGAGGTTGGTCAAACTGCAGCTGATGCTCAGGACTTCACGTTGTGGAGGTACAGGTCGACTCACGTTAGCTTGAATGACAATTAAGCTGCTGGAGACACATGGCAGTGTTAGCTGACGTGTGAGTCCTTGTGTTTTAGGAGGCTGACACAGTTTAGGAAAAACACCTAATGCCGAACTGCGAACTACTAATTCACAAAAAGTTACGATACGAATGGACGTGAAGTTGCTCTGACTCACCATGACAGCGGAAGAAGGTCTTGTCTTTCATGTCGCGATGAAAACTTCTTACAAACTTTATACAACAAACCACAAACGGTGATATAAAGTGGCAATGACGTGTTTACGTGTTTACATGTTTCGCTAGTTAGCTGGTTAGCTAGTTCTACGAAAACAAAGTTCGCGCGCCGGTAACCGGAAGTTAGTACGACTTCAAAATAAGAGGTTGTCATATAAAGAAAATCAAACAGATTTAACATAAGCCGATAATTATCTTAGAAATGGTTTATTTCATAGATAGATAGATGGATAGATAGATAGATAGATAGATAGATATATAGATATATAGATATATAGATAGATAGATAGATAGATAGATAGATAGATAGATAGATGGATATATATTTACATGACATTTATTCTTAAACGTTCAATTAATAAAATACAGTGTTTACGTATAAACATTGAATTTAAACATGATAATATATAAAAAAGAAACTCTGGTTCTGTTATAAGCAAAACTTGTACATTTTTCAAGCATTGGCAAAACAGTTCCATCCATAGTCCTCCTGCCAGGCGTAATAATAATGATAATGATCATGATGATACTACTACTACTACTTCACTACTACTACTACTAATAGTACAAATATAATAATAGAAGCAAAGCAGCACTGGGCGAGCTCGAGCACATGCATTTTGAAGCGCTGCATGCGTTTTGCCTGAAAAAAATAAATAATGACTGATGAAAAAATATTGTCACATAGAGCTCTTCACCGTGTGAAGAAAAATAGATCTTTGAGTTAGTTTGTATCTCCATCTTGTTGTGACGACACTCATCTCAATTTAAAGTTGATCTGATGTAAACCCTGGGACAAGTACCTCAAAAATAGAAAATGTGGACTATGTCCAAAATGGCCACTAAATGCAAAATAGCAGGCTTCCTTCCTCATGCGTTTTTCCAATTGCACCTCCAAACTTTTTTGTTTGTCTGTTCATGATACACCTGTGTATTGATTTTAGTGAAGATCGGTCAAAGTGTTTTGGTAAGAATTTGAGCATGTTAAAGCCCTCAAAAAAGCAAATTCATTTGCCTAAATAATAATAATCCTGACAATTTCAGTAGGGCCTCCCTGTCTGTCAGTGCCTGTCAGTGCTCGGGCCCTAATAATAAATCACAACACAAAACAACGGTTTACAAATGTATGTTTTTATTTTCATCGTTACATGAGTGTACAGAACACCAAAGTACAGTACATTGCAAAGGCAGTAGTATTTACAAAGCGGGAGGCTACTCCAACAGTTCCTGTGCAAGCTTTACAAATATCTCTTTTACTTCTTATGCAACTCAAATTGTACGTTCATAAAAATACAATCTTATGAGTCTTGAGCGAAGCCCCCGCTGCACTATGTACAAATATTCAGCTAAAATAGTTTTCTGTGTTTGTCGATAAACCTTATTATTACACTTTATAGTACATAGAATTTGCAAGCTTGGCAGAGTCCAAACAAAATATTAGTTTTCTATAAATCTAGTCTGATAAAAGCATGTCTTTCTCTTGCAAATGATATAAATATTTCCCCTAATTGCTAAAAGCTGCACAGTTAAAAGGTACAGTAAGATTTTTTTTTGAAGTAACAGATTACCCACACTGAAGAATGTAGGTTAGGGAGACATTACAGTAGATTTGCAGCTCATGTCAGAGTAGTTAATGTGAACAAGTTAATAATTGTAATTAAAGAAATCAGTATCCGTAATGCCATCGTGGATGGTCGTCAGGTTTAGATTCACACACTCAGGCACCAACACACAAAACACACACACACACACACACACAAACACGCACGCACACACACACACACACACACACACAAACACAAAAGACCCACTACTTTAAGCAAGTAATGAAGCCTCCCTTTTTCTTTACTGGCAATGTTCATTTTTTCACTGCTCTGATATTCAAATACATTCGTTCAGGAAACAGTAAAGGTTTTCCACTCCCATGACGGATTGCACATTTCCCCTTGACAATTAAAACAACGTTACTGAAAAAAGAGTTATTAATCTTTGGTATGTCATTTGTTAAATCTGACAGTCGTTGACCGACCTCGGTATCAAGTGTTTTCGCTTTGTGAAAACTTCTATCATTCGGATCCTGGAAACCAGACCAATCAGCGAGCTCATGCTTATTTGCCCTTGCAGATTGGTCTGGTGATGCCAGGCTATTAGTGCAATAAAAGCCTAACTTTCTCGTGTGTCACTCGTGTGCCTAAAACCAACAGTATTGCTGCACGTCTAGAGATCTGACTTTGTGATGTGCTCTGAGTCACAAGAGGAGGTGTTTGGTTATTCCCAAGAGAGAGCAGAGAGCTTGTTAACCACTGAGATGATAGCAGCAACCCCAGACAGCACTGGAGTGTGGGCATAGCACAGGGAGTTGGAATGGACATCGCTGCCAGACCTCACTCAAAGAGTCGAGCCTGAAATGCTGGAGTCTGGGAGGAAAGCTGTGATGGCTCGGTAGCCCTGGGCTCGTCTGATCATGTCCCGCATCTCCCCGTTCAGTTCCATCAGCTTGGCGGAGATTTCCGTCAGGTCCTGCCTCGAGCCCACCAGAGCAAAAGTTCCTGTTTGACCCAAAGTTTGATGTCTGAAGAAGATGTTCAGTAAGGTCTGGACCTCCTCCTCAGAGTGGCTGCCAAAGATGTCATTAGGCCACATTGTTCTGCAAAGAAAAATAGAAAAGGTTGTTGCAGGGGGCATTTATTAACATTAAAAACCACACATATTTAGAAAAGCAAAGATTATTATTTTCTCACCTGCACTCACGAATGTAGCGGATGGCTGCCTGAAGCTCGTTGTTCTTCAGACCCTCCAAAATGGCTTGCACAGCAGCTTCAGAGGAGCTGAAGGTGGGCTCAGAGCAGCAGCTCTCACGGGCAGCCGCCTCATCACTCGTGACCGAGGCGGCTGCCGCCCTTAGGTTGCTCTTCAGCTCATTTAGCTCTCTGGACATATTCGTTAGCTAAAGGTTGAGAAGGATACAAATTATTAAACAGGGGCTGGATTCAATATTTGGTGTTATGTTTCAAAGAAGAGGAGACAAACAAATGCAGGCTGCACCTACCTCAGGAATTGAGCTTATTTCCCGGAACTGTTCTATCAGCTTACAGTAGGACTGAAAAAGCAGCAACAGCTGAAAGTGGAGTTTGTAGAGTCTTTGACAGAGCTCCAGTTGCTGCAAGTCAGAGAGAAGTGGTTGTCAGCAAAAGTCCTCTTTATTCCTATTGTAATAAACACCACTAGCTACCTGTAAATTGATGCTAAACCTGCTGCGGTTCTACAGAAAACTACACGACTGCTAAAAGACAATTTAAAACAGCATCCAACTTACAGCCAGAGATTCCATTTGCTACAAAGCACGCAAGTTACAGGACAGAAAATAAGTGAGGAAAACAGATACTCAAAAGACGGACATGCAGTTCCTCATTACTTTGAGTTAGAAGTACTAGCAGAGGTATTTTCTATTGGCATGCAAATAGGTAGGAAAAGTAAGGGGGGATGTATGTGTAAATTGGAACTGAAAGGAGAACAGGGAGTTGACATGAATTAATCCAAAATGAAACAAGCCGAGCAAATGAACAGTTTTGCCTGTTAATCGGCAGAAATGCACTCACTTTGGTGACATTCTCTTATTTTTCATCGCCAGGTTTTAACAATAAGAACCTTCATCGGCTATGAAGTGAGCAGAGGTGGGAAGTAACAAAGTACAAATACTTCTTTACTGTAGTGAAAGTAGATTTCTCAGGTATCTGTGCTTAAGACTACTTTTACTCCCTACATTTTACACACAAATATCTGTACTTTAGACTCCTTACATCTTCAAAACAGTCTCATTACTTTTATTTGAATGCATTCAGGGGGATTTCTTTATTATTTTATTTTATTTATGTCCGTGACAAGGAGTAACAGCATAGAAGAAGTGAAGAATCAGCCAACATCACTGAGAACGTCCACAACGAAGCAGGGCAACAAAACAGTCCCTATCCCTGACCTTATTTCAATTAGGAATACTACATTCTATTGTAGTCTACACATTTCCAATCTCAAAAATATATTCTTGTCTTCGCCCCTGCTTGTTTTTCACAGATATAATCGGTAGAGATGGCCCTCCCCATTTTTACCTGTGAGTATATTTTAGAGCCTGTACTTTTGTACTTTTGCTTGAGTGAAGAGGTTAAATCGATATGCATACTTTTACTTGAGTCATATTTAGTATCTGTACTTCTACTCGAGTAAAGAAAGCATGTACTTTTGCCACCTCCGGAAGTGAGTGTATTGTCCAGATTAAATGCAACTCAAGAGAACTTGCTCTCATGCCCGGCGGAGCTGGAAACGATCACAATGCACGCTGGGTATGAGACGATCGATGTGATGCGCGGCAACTCAAGGATCGTTAGAAACTTGACATTTATATAGTGTGAGAAATAACGAGAGGCAACACTCACAGAGCTACAGTATCACACAGTAACCGTCAGGCAGAAAGTACAGTAAGAAAGGTCAGATGAGATAGCATCCTGAGCATTTACAGTGAATTCAGGAAATAAACTACTTTTTCGCTTGTTTGGACCAGTATGACAGAGTTATTAATCAGATTTCTTATAAATTAAGCTTTTACCTTTTCCTCATGCTCCACCGGTTGCCTTGTTATACCCCCAGCAGTCCGGGGAAACGTGGCCTTACAGTTGCACAACCACTGACGGGCACACAGACAACATAATGACGTGATTTACACAACTCAGTGACAACACGCAGGTGAATTAATTCATACTGACAAACTGAATATTGAATGCCCTTACGGTGACAGCAGCTTCCTTTTTGTGGTTGTAGGTATCGAGATACTCTTGCAGTTCCAACACGCTGAATTTCATTTTTTCCAGGAGGCCATAGGACATAATCTGAAAAAAAGAAAATTAACATTGTTGTTGAATTTGTTTAACTGCCATTGATAGGTCCTGTTGTAAAATAAATCAATTAGTCACGTCACTCACTGTGTTTGCATCGATAAATAGAGTAGGGCACTCTGAGCAGGACGTCAGCATCTGAGATGACCTCAGAAACTTTGATCCTAACCCCCGCAGTCCCTCGCCGAGGTAACTCACAGCGTCACAGGTCAAAGAGCAGAATTTGCTCTGGATACTCTGCAAAGCAAAGCAACAGGCTGTCAGAGTCGCTCCTACATCATCTAAAGTCCATACATTCTGTCTTTACATCCGAAAATCCTCCCCTGTCAGCTTTGGTCAGTGAAGGGAACGACATTTGTTTAATGAATCCCCAAAGATTTTCAAGCTGAAAGCATCCTGCCCTTGATTTGCACTGAATCGAGCCCCTCGTGAAAGGAAGCCTCTTTCTCTGAAGGTTAATCAGTCACATACCTAATCCCGTGACCCTTTCAGTTCAATTATTCAGTTTGACCAGCCACACTGTCAATATCAAGTCGGAGCAGGCCACAGTCAAATACCCGGAACAGTGAGGAAAACACGTGGAAAGTGTAGACTGCACAGGATCCGTCCGAGTCGGTAACCAGCTGGTTGATGTGACTTCGCCAAGCCTCCTCTGCATCGTCGCACACTGCCGGCTGGAAGGCTGCGAGGATGGCGGAGAAGAAGGGCGACGGTGGCGGGGAAGAGCGGGACTCCAGCATGTCGTCTCTCTCCTCCTCTGCGAGACTGAGTGGACACAGGGCCATGTTATTGACAATGAGATTGTGGCGTAACATCATCACTCTATTTCCGTGAATCTTGATGGAGGGATGCAGTGTGGGTCAAGAGAGAACACAACATGTTTTTGTGCACATCCGGATTAGGGGGTGAATCCAGGAATGGCAGTTTCTTTGTTGATTTATCAGAGAATAATCCATGGATCTTGACAGTTATCTTGACTGATATTTATGAGAAATCCAGATATAGAGAATTAAAATGTTGTTACATGAGGGAACTGTCAGGCCTTGGTGGAGGTTTCCACTCTACTTAGTGCCGTTCTAGCTCATTATTGAGAAGCAGGGGAGCATGTACCTGGGTAAGCAGCTGTCAAGGTCCAGTTCTCCTCTGTAATCACTGTGAACCCCGTCCATTGTCAGACTGTCCCCGGAGTAAAATTCAGGGGGCAGTTCACTGATGGAGAAAGAGACGTCATCCTCATGGACGTTGGTGTCTTCGTCTTCCTGTGACAACTCATGCTACAATAAAACAAGACGTACACATGCTTTGGTAAAAAGTCATCAGCAGATACGGAGGCAGCATGCTGTAAAGGTTATTATTAACTTGCATTGTTTGCTCCCTGAGTTACACTTAATGGTTAAACACATCATTTAGTGGGTAAAGTGGACACACTAACCTTGCGATGGGACCCTACGGACAGTCCTTGTTGTGTTTTCTTTAATGTGGTTAATTTAGTGTGGATGAATTGTGCCAATTCATTTGATTTAATGAGATTTCAATGCAGCCAACACTGTGGCCCCTGCACGCTCAGGTTTTGGGACAGGCAATGTGTAAACCTTTCTTGACCTCCCGCATGCCAAGAGATTTTAGTTGTTGCTCATAGCCCCCCAACACAGAAGCAATAGGTATACACATTGCCTTAAACGGACAGACGCAGAAAGAGAAACACTGCTTGTTTATCTACGACCGGCTACAACACCCCCCAACAACCTTGGGAAACCTCTGGGAACACGAAAGTAAGGCACCAACTAACCCACAGCCCAAAGCGTTATGGTTTGCCCACTTGCAGGTTTAACGTCATTCAACTTTTAGCATGCAAACTACTGTAATACCAAGAAAACTCTGACTCATGCTCTACACTGAGGAGAGGAAATGTAGAAAAAAGTCACATAAAATAATACTTAACATAGACCAAACCCGAAGCACATATAACATCCAAGACATTTCAAGAGAGAAGATGCAGACAGACAGCTTCTATTTGGCGAAATTAGTAAAGAAATCTAGAATGGAACTGCGATAGGAATTAGTCGCTCCCAGAATCTCAGACACTCTGAAGCCCTTATTCACCCGCGGCTTCGAGTCCTCTGGCAGTTGGACCTCGAAACTAGGATTTTTGGAGTTCAGAGGAGTTGAGTCAGATGGAGTTGTGTCAGAGAAGCCGGAGGGAGAGTCCATGTTACTGCTCTCTGCTGTTGGAGAGAGTCTCACCATCTGAAAAAAAGAAAGTAGAACACGAAACGGAACGTGTATCATTACAAATACACACTTTATTTTTTTTTAAACTCACTTCTCAGTTGAATTGGGGTTTTTCAAAAGCGACAAATCCTCAACTGACTCTACCAAGGACAGTGTGGGTGACAAATCCGACACAAGCGAGGAGTGGGATGACAGCTGCGTGAACACATGGGCTCCCCATCTGCCACCACAGTTTCTACAAACTTAAGGAGGAGTTTAGAGCCTCGCCAACTTCCCCAGAAACTAAAAATAATTGAGAGAGAGCTGTAAAATCTTGGTCCCGAGGTGGACACTGGAGGGAAACCTATGGGGCCATTAAAATCAAAAGGCTGAATCCCATTTGGAGAATGAATGTGTTCTGCAAACTGCAAATGAGGTAATAAAATATGTCATATACAAAAGCCTGAGGGTGAAACAAGAGGAAAGCTCCTGAAATGTGCAACATTTCCTCAGTATTCACATCGATAAATACAAAAATATATGTTTCCAATGCTACTGTCATGCAATCTAACGTGGACTTACAAGCTGTGAGTGGGAGAGGATCTGGCTGGCGCTGAGCGAGTCTTCTTCTGACGACTCGTCGGAGTCTTCGTGTGTGATCTTGCTGAGGCTGGGCATGCTGCTGGACAGCTGACTCTCCTCCAGGGGCTGCAGGTCACTCTGGTCCAGACTGTCCATGGAGCGTCTCCGCACACCCCAGTTGAAGTTGTCCATAGTCTCTCCCTGGAAACAGAGAAACCGGCGTTCAGTGCCACAACATCGAGCCTGATCTCCTCCCTAAAGCAAACACATGCACACACGCCCATACAGCACACACATGTCCACACAACCATGCAGTGCAGTGCAAGCTAAGAATGTCAGGGGGACTGGAGCGTTTACCTAACTGTGGCTTAACTAAGCTTTAACTGAAACATCTGCAAAACTGTGTTTTCTTATTTAAAATGCAGTGTGACGGCTGTTATATCAGCCAACCTCCACATTCTGCCAAATCTCCACATCAACAGAGTGAACAACAAAGGAGACTTCCTGCAGGGACGCTTGGTGCCGGCCCTCGATGGAAAGCAAAGGCCTTGACTTTTGGCCAAATCGCTTCTTTTTAAGTGGTGCCATTACTTTACAAAACTGCCTGTGAGGCACTTCTGTTGACCACAGTAGTTGTTTAAGTCTTTAGACTGTCAAGAACAGCTGACACTGCTCTGGTGTGCAAAGTCTGCAGCTTTAGACGTTGAGGTAGTTATATTTTATTTTATATTATTCCTACAGCACCGGTTTGCTGACAATTCAAGATGTTCCTGTGGTTTCAAAGCTTGACTATGTAGGAAGTATAGATACCACAATGCAGTTAAAATGAACTTCTACTAGAATGTGTTATTATATTTACTAGTATTGTTGTACCACCATGAAACACAGTGTGTTTCTGGGTCATTTAACACGACTGATTTGAGCTCGGCTGGAGAGTTTGACGCTCTTCAACTCAAAGTAAACAAGAATAAGCAGAGTTCCTTTTCTCTGCATCAACTTAACAAGTAAATGTTTTTAATTTTGTATAAATAATACTTTTAGTGTGATAGTGTCTTCCCACTGTGCCTCTAGATGGCAGTAGCCTCACATCTGTACAACTGAGACACAGATGTTATTTTGAAAAATCCCATCATGTTGGTCAGATTTGCATATTTTTAAAAGAAAATCTCATCTCATAATGAGCATTAATGTTGGAACTCATCATGTGTGAAAATCAAGCCACCCACTAACAAGGTTACTGTGAGTACTCTGCTTGAATGAAGTGTCGAGGGGGAGCTGAATGAAACATACCCAGGAGTAGCTCTCTCCTAATAAGCTGATCAAAATAATTAAACACTGTTTAAATCAACAGATGACATTTAGAAAGAAGATAAATATAAATGACTGATCCTAGTTCTGGATATCTAATGATGACATGAACTACTGTGTGGTTTTAAAAGCATTAGTCCTATGTGACATTTATGGTTCAATTATGGTTTAAATGTTTAAATATCCATCTTATAGCACATGAACTCTGTAGAATCAGTTTTTGAAACTCAAACGGCATGCACACACATTGGCTATACTTCACCCTGAGTGTGTGACTCCACGAAACTATCCGCATCTCATTTAAGAAACACAGCAAATAAAAATGTGACGTGACTAAACTCACCTGTAGCTCCTGATAGCAAAGAGAATAAAGAGAAAGAAGAAAGCCCATTACACAGAGCAGGCACGCCCGACTCAACACTGCACATCGGCTCACGTTTTTCTTTCTTCTTTTGCTTTTCCTTCCAAAGTTTGAAGGAGGAAAAACCCCGGAGATCCTCCGACTCACCTCTCCATCCTCAAGCTCCACATCCAGGAAGTCAAAGTCTCTGAAAACCCTGAACTGCTGCTCCGAGGTGGTGTCGTCCATGTTGTCTGGCTCCCGGGTCCCGTCGTCGGAGGACACCAGGCTGGGCTGGTGCTCCATGAGGTCCAGCTCCCCGCAACTGGAGAAGATCACCTGCAGAGAACAAACAAGCAGTCAGACATTATTAAAAAACTGTTTCTTTTTTAAACTGGAGAGTGATGAAATTCATAGCAGTGAAATATTATGGTGTGAATCTTACCGAAGGATTTTTTGTGAGCCCCACTTCTTGTCCACACAGAGACAACACGTGCACCAGTTTTTCCCGAGTCCTTTTCTGTAGAGGGCAAGAATAAAACGAAATAATTTTAATACAGTTTTAATTTTATGTCCAAGGACCAAGTGTCTGATGTGAATTATTAAAGTACATCTCTTATTGCTTTGGTTTCAAGAAGACTCACCTGAGAGGACTGAGGCCTCTTCCAGCTGACCGGCACCAGGACGTTGTTGGATGTGGATCCAGAGGAGGTGGATGAGGTGGTCCTGCTCTTCACATCTTGGCCCGGAGAGCGCTGGAGGTCATCGTAACGCCGACCGATCACCGGCGTCTGACAGCACGGACACAAACAGACCTGGATGACTTAGGGGAAGTTTTGAAGGAGATAAAGTGCCTCTGTCCGGTCAGGCCATGCCTCTGGCCCCATGGCTGCTCCTGCTTCTTCTAGACTTCAACGTTCAGTGTGAAGTGACATTTTTATCAGTTTTCACAGTTTTTATTCCACTTGGCATTCCAGAGTCATGAAACAGCTGAGGAAAAAATAAACCCCCATCTCCTCTGCTTTATCCCTCGATCTAGATATATCCGGCTATTTTAGGACGTATCAGTGGTTTGTCGAGTGTGTCCCAAGTTTGAACACACACACGCTGCCGTCTGTCCACCAGAGCTCCCTGAGTCACATACAAAGGACGGCAGCAGAGAGCTGACATCATTTCCTGCCATTCATGAACAACACAAACAGCTCCCTGTCCAGTTCCCACACATGCACCAGTCTGTCTGCGTCTTTGACATCACCCCTCCAGCTCCGCACTGCGAGGCTAATTGTGTTTACCTTCGCAGCTTTTCGAGCTAATCTCAGGAGGTTTGGCTGCGGAGAAATGTCAGCATTAAGGAAGGGCAAGAAATGTTTCCTCTCCAAAAAAGCTCTAAAAGATTCCACACAACCTCAACAAGCACCACACCCTGGAAAATACAGGGAAAAATACAGAGGCACACACACACACACACACACACAAGTATTAATCCCTTCTCGTTCTACAGAGACTTTAAAACTAATCACTTTCACACCGAAAAGAAAGGTCAGAGAATATCTAACCTCAGATATGTCAAAGTGGAAATCCAGAGTTTTCCCGGGCAAGGCCTTGGTGGAGCGTTCCCAGACTCGGCTGATGTCCTCGTAGCAGAGGACACTCTGCGGGGCTGAGGGCTGGACCAGACTGGCCGATCGAGAAACCACCAGCTTCAGGATATTCAACGCTTCCCTCCAATGGACAGTCTATACTCAAAACAGACACACACAATTCAAAAACAAGAAAACAACAAAACCATGTTTAGAAATAAACAACCACATACGTCTTTCTATGTGTTTTAGTGGAGCTCAGAGGTGATCAGGCAGATTCCTCACAGCAGGAAGCTGAAGGAAAATAGATTAATTATGAGAGGCCTAGCCTGCGGCGGTAAGGCGGACTGTTTATAGTTTGGGTGTGTCTACAAATTTACTGCGCTGACACACGACAGCTATTTTTTTCAAAAGCAACGAGGAACACAGGGCTCTTACTCAGAGCACGATGGCTTAAGGTTTCCACTGATCACATCAGATCTGCATGAATAAAGAATAAACCAAATATCTCCAGGCGTTTATCTTGAACTCACCTGGACAAACTTCTCAATTGTCTTGAGCACCTCCATGTTGAAGGGTTTGGCTTGAATTCCACCCAGGTCCATGTGACTCAGGAGACTGTAGATGATCTGTAGAAGCGTTTGCTGCATACTGGGTAGACCTTTCTCCAGCAGCTGTTAAAATATAATTATAAATAAATATTCATTTCAGAAGCTGCAATATTCAGAAAACACACGATCAGCTGACACGGCTGCACAAACCTCGACCATGTAGGTGACCAGGCGGAGGGTGATATCGGAGAAGGCCTCGTGGAGATATCGACAAACCACGTTGACCCAGGAGAAGCAGTCCCTTGTGTATAAACGTGTTTTATACAGGGTCATGACGTGAGCGAGGTTGGAGAGCTTGGAGTTCTTCTCCTCAAGGCAAACCTACGAACCACAAAGTGCTTTAGCTTAAAGAAATGTAATCATCTGTGAGAGAAATTGAGGATAGAGAAGTGAACGGATCCGAACCTGGGCGATCCTCTCAGCAACGTCTTGACAGAAGAGCGAGGGGCCGTCAAAGTTCTGCACGAGATGTGGGAGCAGGCAGAGAACGTTCAAGGGAAAACCTAATGGATCAAAATAGAGGAATTAATTCAATATTTCACGTGACAAATCATTTTGAAGAGAAGTTCACTGGAATGTAATATGTGGAGGTCAATTTAGTTTTCATGTGACCTCGTTATTTGTCTGAAATCTTAAAATACTGTATCAGAAAAAGTCTACGAGCAGGAAATGAAAAAGAGCTGCTTCAAATCCACATGCAATGATCCCTGCAGTGTACCTATGGCCTGTGAGGTGTCCACTACCGGCACTCGGGACACAGGTGTGAGTTGGCAGAAGAGCTGAAGCGTGAGGTCGGTGGTGGACACGGAGGTGAAGCCTTTCAGCAGCAGCTGCTGCAGCCCGCTGAAGCTGCTCCATTTCAGCTGAGTCTGCAGCTTCTCCAGCTTCTCCCTGTTCTCCTGTTTGTCCAGCGACATGTGGCCCAGCAGCTTATTCAACAGTCTCAGGGACATCTGATACTCAAACTCAAAGTCTGACTCCATCAGCGACACAGCCACCCAGAAGATGGTGGCCAACAGGTTGCTGGGGTGGTTGATGTTGGCCGGGTCCGTGACGTTGTCTTTGGATGAGGACAAACTGCGGGCCTTGGCTAACAAGACCGGTTTTTCACAGGCCTGGATTCGGTCCAGCGTGGCGCTGCGGGGGGGATCAGACCATCTGTCCGCCTCTCCGAACTTCTTGGGGACGGAGGAGCTCCTCTGATGTGTGCCCCGCTCGTCTCTTCTGAGATTGAGCTGCCCCGTGCTGTTCCTGTTCGACAGCAGCTTGAAACTGGTCAGGAAATCCGGAGATGAGGCTCTGGAATCCAACAAACAATAAAGTAAACAAGTTATTATATTTCCTCTCTTTTCATATAGATACACTGTACTAAGAGGAGACGCAAACCTCGTCAAGATCGCCATGAGATCATTGTTCTTCAGACACTCTGCCAAGTTATCCACCACAGATTCCAGTGTGAGTAATACTTCCATCACGTAGCCCTGCGAGAGAGAAAAAAAGCACACAACTGCAGTTTTTGGGGAGATTTTCTTGTATTTACTTGTTTCGACAACTTGATTAATCACAGAGCATTTCATTACAGGGAAAAGCTTGTCGCTGTGAACTATGTCGAGAATTAATCACAACCCCAGCGGCTCACAGGCTCCATCTGATCTGATGAAGTTGGAAAGAGGTCATGTTTTCAGTCCGGCTTGTTTTACTCTCTGACTGCAGTATTTAAAAAAAAAGATAACACATGGATTTGAATAGTTTGTGATGTTCAGATGTGACAGATGTAATATGTCATTAGATAATGATTCATTTTAATGCTGTGTTCGTGTGCTCGTAAGAGGAAGGAAGGAAGGAAGCACAGGCGGACAATACTGCTGCTTCAAGAAATCCACTCCTGCTATAACTCATGTTGCTCATTGGAATTCCACAGTGTTAAATATGGAAATAAAAAGGATACATTAGTTATTTCTAAATACTAATTAATTAATTTATGCTTAAAGGTCAGTGTGTAGAATTTAGTGACATCTGGTGGTGAAGTTAAATTTAGAAGCTGAACACACTCACTCTCCTTTTTGCAAAATTGAAGATAACCTGTGGTAACCTTCAGTTGTCATAAGGTGAAAACTAAAAAGGTGTTTAGTTTGTCCAGTTTGGGCTACTGTAAAAAACATGCCGGCCTCCGTAGAGAGGACCCACTCCAGATGTAAATTAAGTTTTTAAATATAAAGGGATCCTTCTAGGGTAAAGAAAGCAACAATTCATACAATTTGATGAGACACACTGAATTATTTTATATTGAATTTCTGCCAATAGCGCTCTTTCAGCTAAATCGTACACACTGAACCTTTAAGGCTCTGAAATCCACACACACCCACAGAACACTAACCTGCACTTCTTCTCCATGTTCCCCCACGACCTCCACCAGCCTGGAGAGCAGGTCGGACACGGCGTGGGCCGAGAGGGGCTGACGCAGGGCTCGAAACACCTGGAAGGAGCGGCCGGCGTAGTGGCGTGACGAGCTGCACAGCGCCGTCTGCAGCGCCACGTCACTGAGCTGCTGCTCCAGGTGGAAATCTAACGTCGGAGGAAGAGGGGGTTTATTCAGTTGTAAAGACAGGGCTCTGGAGTGTGATGCGTCCTTCACGGCAGTGTTACCTGACTTGGAGTCTTTGAACACAGAGACCACGTGTCGCAGAAAGTTTGTCAGCTGCCCGGTGCTTTTGGAAATTTGGTTCTTTGGTGAAATGTCTTCATGGGACCACAGCGGTCCAAACGCTCTGTAAAACAACAGTTAATGAAAGTTACTAACAACAAACATATACAGTCTGGTACAGTGGAGGTGTGCTTTGGTAAAACTGGTTCATTTAGCTGATTATTCTAAATAACCTGCCACGGTGCTTTATTTTTAAAGTATAGTTGAACTTAAATCCAATATAATCCCTTAATTTTTCAAAAAAGTTTGCGAGATTAAAGCTTTAAAAGGAATTTCCAATGTTTATTATTTTTCATGCATCACAACTTCAACATCAAATCTACTTCTAAGACTCTATTGCACTACACATACAGCACCACTAGGTGGTAATCTCCATCAAGAAATATGAATTGAACCTATTTTTGTATTCTTACAGGGAAACAAGAGCACAGATGGATACCAGTACCTTGTGGATAAAAACTCAATGAGCTTGTTGGTCTTCTCGTCGATTTCATTGGAAGCCACCAGCTCCTCCACCTCCTGTGAGATCTCGGGCAGGTTGTTGCTGCTGCCCCCCAGACTCAGACTGGACGAGGTAGAGGAAGAACTCAGTCCAGAGTCTGGTACGGGAGACGCCTGGCCCTCCCGCAGGAAGTCAACACCTGCTGACCACAGCACAGGAACAGGTGAGCGATCAGAGCCAGGACACGGTGGAGAAATGACAGGAGAGAACTTGAAGGGAGCAGCATGAGCCGTCTTTTAACATCTGGAACTTCTTTGAATCAATTAGACCTGAGACCGTATCTATTTAATGTGCTTGTCTCATAGGTGTTACTACTAAGTTGCTAGACACCTCATCTCCATTTTTGTAAATCAACAAATATAATAAACATCTGAGTGAGGACATTCCAAATAAAAAACTGGAAGTTTTCTTTGGATCTCCACAGCCGTCCTATCATTGTGTGGCCTCTCTGTAAACAAGCCATTATTTTTAGCATAGAGTGCGAGTTGTATTCAAATGGTCTCTACTCTGGACATTACAGAATGTCTAGACATCGGGACAAAAATATTGTCAAGTGGGAGGAGGGAAGCAAAACCAGCATGTCCGAGCAGTTGGTCCCAAATTGGGCAAAGGGATAAAAATAGCAGCGTGGAATGCTTTAATCAAGAGCTTTGATGTCCTCTGTGCTCAGTGTTGCTTTTGGTGGTGTCCAAATATTTTCTCCCTTGATAAGACGCTTATCTATTCACTGAGAGGAATGTTAGCCTCTGCCTCCTCATGTGAAACTTCATCGGAAAGTGCCAAACCGCTACGACTTCTGGATCCAGTTCTACCTCAGCTTTTTTAGCAAAGTGTGATTTGTACTTTAGAAAAGTCCAAAAAGGTGATTTAAGGAGATATTGTTTTTTTTACCAGCAGGTGAACACTCCGGCTGAAGACTTGGTTTACAGGTGAGGGTCTTGGTGCCGTTGATCTCACGTGTCTGCAGTAAGACTGAGGCTATGGCCTGGAAGTTGTTTTTGCAGGACAATGTAATGAGCAGATGGAGGAGGAGACGTTTGCTGTGTTCAAACACCTCCGGACGGTAGTGGTCCATTCCTGGAGAGAGGAACAGACCAATCAGAAATCTCTAGGACAAGTTGACAGAGTTTGTTTTCAGGTTCCTCTCCGGGTTTCACAGCATTGATCTCATACTCTAGGAAAATGAAACTATCTCACAGGGTAAAATTTCAAAGATTTCTCAGGAAAAGAAACTCAATAGTCAGGATGAGATTTGGACTGTATACCACATAACATGCAATTACACAGATGACTAATTGTAGAATAAACTCACCTAAAAACAAGGCATGGAGCAGTAAAGGCAGGTGCATGACCCAGTCCTCTCTCACGCTGTGATCCACCACCATCTCTGTCATGAAGATGACGGCTACATTACACCTAGAATGATCAAAAACACATCAAATAAAGTTCAATGTATGCAAACACATTTTAAAACAGGCACAGCACGAAAAAAGCAAAAATCTGATCAGTTCAATTTCTGATCTCAAATGTCAAAAATCTTTAAGAGTGACTAGCAGAAGTGTTTTCACAAGACTTGGACTCAAGGATCAGAATGAACACATCTTGCTCTGGTGTTTGCAGGCGTCTAACCTGTGCAGGGGTCCTCTGGGAGTGATGGTCTCTGGCAGAAAGTCCACCAGCGGAGCCCAGCATCCTCCATTCACAGGCATGGGCAGCGGATGGGGCTGATTGGTCTCAATGACGACTACCAGCCAATCGGCGTAGGGAGGAAGTGGTTCACCTAAACGGTCACAGAACAATGTTTTCATATATGCTTCCTGACACATGCAGATAAACCCAAATCACATAGATGACGACACAGAAGATGCATTTATATACCGCTCAATCTTCAAGGTGTTTTTTGTTACCAGATTTTTCTTGCTATCATTAGTCTGCGAGACCCATTCAGCCTCAGAGGGTGGAACAAACTTGATTTTGGGTCTCTGGCAGCAGTGCAGAGGCCCCGGGCTCCACTACTTTTATTTAAGTGCCAGTTCTCACAGAAGCCCTTTGAGAGCCCAAGGCTGCTCTGCATTGCTCATACATTATCAATGCCATCATGCTGGTCACCATCTCTCCCCCCCCCCTCAGCAGGCTATGAATAACAAAAACACTCACTCTTATCGTCGTCGTACGATCCTCCCGAGCTGTTGCTGTAGCGTGATTCCAGACGGTTGTGTGCTCGCATTTTGTGGCCGAGTCTGAGTTCAGAAAAAATTAATCTTTATGACGGGTATTTTTAATAAAAAAACTGTATCGTTATTTTTATAAAATGAGCTTTGAGATCTCATTGCCTCAGGTACCTGTCCTCATTATCCTTTATGGTCTTGTTATCATCGGGATCTGGGAAGTTTTCCTGGCAGGCGACAACAGTGTTGCTGCTCGATGTGGTGCCTGGAAAACCAACAAGTAAAGACTTACACACTTTACAGTACAAGTCTGAGCATGAGCTTTAACACCCATTCTCCCGCATATTCACACTATGTCTTTCTAGTGTGTAGTGAATGTACCTGAAGCTGCTGTGGAGATCTTGCTTGTGGCAGAGAAGCGATAGAAAGGAGGGCTATCACAGTGCTGCACCACGGGGTTGACTGGATCCGTTTGCTGTAACTCGAATATCAACTCCTCCATGGTTTGCATGGTGTTGTTCCGGCACAGGTAGATCACCACCTTCTTTATCTGGACAAACGTATCACAGAAAATCCATGAGGAACCGAGACAAAAAGGGGAATGAGTAGCTACAGAACGTTTTCCAGCTTGTGTAAATGATATATATCTTACATATGGCAGGAGAGAGGTGTCACTGCTGACACCACACAAGCTGATGAGAAACTGGAGTGTGGTTCTCAGATTGTTGCTCCACTTGTCATTGCTCACAAGAGCGTTCCAGGCGTTCTCCATCTCCGGTCCAGGCAGCTCGTCTCCATACTGAGGGAGAACACTGCATCACGTTAGCTGCACTGACCCTGGATCACCCCTGTGTCGTTGCTATTTCCACAACATGACTTTACCTTGGCTGTCATGAACATGAGGTTATTGAGAACCATGGATGTGGCCTGCAGGGAGCCCCAGCCGCTGCCCTTCAGCTGGTGCGATGAGCCGGTGCTGGTTGTGCGGCTGGAAGCGTCGTAATCCGAGGTGCATGGCGTGAAGGCCGGGAGCAGCAGGCCGCTGTCCACCAGCTCGATGTTACTGAGCCAGGGCAGGAGGTAGGTCAGCATGATCTGCCTCCCATTGGGATGGGTGCTGGGGAACCTCTGGCTAACCTCTGCAGCAAGTAGAGGGAAGGCAATAATACCATCAGAATAACATCAGCGGGCACTGCGGTGCTTAGACTCTACGGCTAAATCAAACATATACTGCATTCTCAGTTTCACCATAATGGCAAGTTTAATCCCGATCCGCATGTATATTCAATTTAAAGAGGGGGGGGGGGGGGTCCCTCAGGGAAATTAAGCTCCTAGTGTTACTGTGGTCAGTGGGAGGGTCCATGGATAGAGTAAGTGTCCTGGAGATGAAGGCTTCTTTGGAAGAAGAGGAGGGAGTACTTAGTGGGAAACCAGGAGATGATGACAAGTCTGTGAGAGTATTACAGCAGGCTTAAATACCACGGTTAACCCTGCTGCAACCACACACGCACACACACACAGACACACACACAGACACACACACACAAGCCCGTATATGAGAGAAACAGTGACCTGAGAATAGAGGAAGCGTGAGTTCAGGGTACATCCTCGCCAGCTGGCTGGACAACTGAGGCAGAGAGACGCTGTACAGCGGCGGCAGCGGACAGTGAGTGCCGTACAGGATACTCCCCGGCTTCTGCTCCGTGATCCTCTTCGAGTAAACGAACAACTTAGCTTCGAGAATCTGCCCGAAGATAGAGGGGAAATGTGTCACTTGCGTCCTTAAACACACAAACTACACAGCAGCTAAACACATGGTGGTGGGGGTGTGTGTCTCACCTGCATGAGCTGCATTGAAATCTCATAGATTTCTCTGCTGGTGTCTGAGGCCTTGAAGAGCACCAGATTCAGCAGCGTGACGATATCACTCTGGTAGTTCCTACTAACGAAGGAAGAGAGAGGAAGTATTAACTATGAAGTCACGTTCCATTATTAATAAAGTCAATGCAGAGTCTTCCAAATGACGCTTCTGTTAATGCCTCTGAGACAAAGCCCGAGGTGGAAGCCAGACAAACAGTGAGCTCTCCAGTGGATTCCTCACTTCCATAAACAAATCTAAATGGCCATGCAAATAGGGCAAATCAGTTAAGATTCATCTCAAAAGAGGACACAGAATTAAATACAGATTTGAACAGATGACGAGGGAGGTTGTGAGCTCTTGTACCTGCTGCCACACACTGTGGCGATGGCTTTGAAGCAGCCTGAGGCCAGCTGGTGGGAGCCAGTGTAGCAGCGATCCACGGCCCAGTTGAAGAGGTTGACCTGGTCGGCATTGAGCTCCAGGAGCAAGATGACGACTTCGCAGCCAAGTTGATGGACCTGAGTCGAGAAGAGATACCGAGACAGACGCCTTTGAGTTTCACAGCTTTGCTCCCACTTTTAAATGAGTGATTAACTGAGGCATCGTTTCACTGCATCTTAAAAGATCCAAGGATTCAATGTTATATCGTTGATTGGCACTTTTTCTCTGAGGTGCAGTTCAGGGTTCAGTATCTTGCTCAAGGACACTTCAGCATGCAGATGAAGAAGACCGGGATGGAACCGCAAAGCCTTCTGGTTGGAAGATGAACGGCTCAACCCCCTCATTCCCAGCCGCCCCATAAATTCATTTATTATTAAAAAACATTAGGCTTTAAAGTATTTTTTCCCTGAGTAAAAATGTTTGAAATTAACAATCGGGTGTGTTTTATTTCTCTACTTTGAAAGACAAACTCTCCTTCACTCTTTGCCAGCACACCTGCAGGATACTGGCTGAGCACTTGGCAGGGTGGTCTCGTGTCGGGGTTTTCTAAAGCAGACTTCAGAAGGGGCTTTCTGGGTCAGCCCTTTGTTCGGGCGCACCACAGTGGTTAAGGTTTGGCCACATACCCGCTGGTCCTGGCAGGCGAGAATATTATCCAGCCACTTATAGAGGTATCCGTCTGGAGAGAGGCCCACGTTATCAAACACGGGCCCGCAGCACAGCACGGCAGACATGGCCTGCAAGAACAAGCATCGGTCAAGGAAACGCTGAAGGGTCTCACACACAAGACAAGCTTCTTTTACAGCAGGATGAGAGATGTAGAAATCTAATGTTGGTGCACTGCAGTTCAGGGGAGAGTGTACTTAGGTCTGTGTTTGACTTGTGGGTGGAGATGAATCCGTACCAAACAACTGAATAACATTTACTGAGCTATCTTGGCACGGCGCAGGTAAGAAAACAAGTCTGAGGGATTGATCTGTTTTTACCTTCAGGGCACAGTATTGGTATCTCGTGATCTGGTGGTTCCTGTCACTGTAGCGGTCCAGAGGTGTGAACATGATGCTGAAAGGGCCGGCCCACTGACTGAAGAGGATGAAGAGGTGGTGGCGCAGGCTCTGCTGGGGAAACAGGAAGCGCCTGTGGTGCACTGGGGGAGGAAGAGGAGCACGGCTGTCACAGGGGGTTGCTCATTGACAGAATAAAGAGTGTGCAAAAGTATTCCATGTATTTTAAATGATTTACTAATGATGATAATACGATGTTGCTTGACAGATCGTTAGCAGCTAACTGGGAATGTGTGTCATCACCTCTCTCTGTCCTCAAGCTGCTCTATTTTTGGACCAACTCCCATTGGGCCATGTCTAAATCAGGATCAATGTCAAGTGACTCAATCCATCCTGTGCTAGCTCTATCCACATGGTAGCCTATTACATAATTCACGAGGCACAAATGGGTGGAAAGGACAGATGGACGGTGTTTATTCTGCGATTTATCAATCTAACCTGCAGAGCATTGTCACTGACTGGTCGGATAAGTGAAGATGGTGGAGAGATTGTTTTTTCCCAGTACCTGGCACACACTGGATGAGGTTAGCCACCATGGCGCTGAAGTGAGCCCGGATGTCCTTGAGGATCTCGGCGTCTTTATCATTCTCAGCCTCCAGGAGCAGCCGCGTCAGATCCACATACTCCAGGAACAGAGCGCCCAGGGCGAGGGTGTCACGTTCCAGTGCTCCGTTTGTACTGGCAGAGCACAAACAGGGGAGACGCACAATGAAACAGGCACAAAACAAACAGTAGGTAGCAATAATATTTGAATTGTCAGCGAAGGGAATTGTGTAACGGCAGGTTGCTTAGTTTGTGTAGCATCATAACGCCCTGTAACGCTAACCTGTCACTGATGACGCCCGCATCAGCCAGCAGCTCAAAGATCCGCAGCAGCTGCAGTCTGAGCAGGTCTCGCCGCTCACGTCGCTTCTTGTTCTACAAAAAGTCACAAAGACAAATTCATTAAATATATTTATTGGCTAAATTCTCTGAAATGTGGTTCACATTTAACTCATGATGTGTATCGCGTTACAAATATCATCAACCAACCTCAGGCCTTCTCTCTAACGCCTCCTTCATTAGAGGGTGTAACTCCTCGACAAGTTCCCTTTGTGGAGACGGTGGAAATACAAACTCAGTAGGTAAAGAGACAATTCTAAATATCTAAGTTGACCAAATTAAGTGCAGTGATGCTGTATTTTCGAGGAAAGAGATTTGGGCTATAAACAAATCTGATTTCGAGGAAAGAATTTCTCAGCAGCTGTTAATGGCGACGGGCCACCACTCAACTCAATCCTCTGTTCATCTCCACTTTATCTCCACACATCCAGGTCAACATGGACTTAAAATATGGAGAACATAATGGATTTCCATTATACTGGTTCTGTCTCATTAGGAGACTAAAAACAAAAAAACTGCAGCTTAAATCTCTCAATAAGATTTTTCACATATTCAATGTCAATAATGAAATTCAATTGCAACTGGTCTGCTAAGAAAATAAAAGTATTTCAGGGTAGAGCATCGAAAAAGGCCCGTCTGTAATATACCTGAAAATGAGGGAGTTAGTGCGACCGAAGCCCAGAACTAATGATTCTGTCAGCTCGATGCTCTCTGCCCTCATCAGAGGAACCAGCTGCTTCAGGAGCCAGGCCACAGACGGGCTCCCGATCACCTGCAACACCACACGCACACGCTTCAGTCAGAAACACACATCTCCCCGTGCAGCGTAAGCACCAGTAATTACAAAGCGCTGCATTGAGATCCGTGTCAGTACATCTAAGAATATATCAGCTGCCTGTGCCATTCATGCAACGATACAGAAGCCGCGGTGTAATTTGATGCTTTTGAGTTTCAATGTCAACAAGCTCTGCGTGAACACCTGATCCAGCAGAGACAAAGCACTGGGGGATTAAGAGAGGCACAGGGAGGCAGGGACCTTGTTGTCGTAGCTGACACCGCCGTCAGGTGTGGAAGACGTGATCTCAGGTGTCGACGCTCTCAGGTGGCCTGGGCTCATGATACTGGGCTTGGCAACTCCAAAGCAAAGGATCAGGTAGTTTCTCCACAGGGTGATGTAACCGTCCCCACTGCCAGAGGTGCTGGTCTTCTTTGCATACACAGGGTTACTGGTGAATTATTCAGAAAAGAAAACATTATTAGATCCTCATTTTTTATGTAATAGGAAAATCGGGGGGGTAAGTTTGAAAATACAATAATAAAAATAGGCACACTATATATTTTTGTGGCTATGTTTGTTTAAGAGCGTGGTCTTGTCAACACTACATCTGGCATTCGACTGATTGGGCTAATTTGACAGATTCGTCGAATAACAAAATCCAAGAGCAGAAAAACCTGAATGTGAAATCAACCTGTCAAACCGCAAGACCACGCTCTTGATTAACGATTGTGGGAAAAACAATAGGGACAACACTAGATAGGGACGTAAAGAAAATGTGGAACAAACATGTCTTCTGGTTCCTCCTGAACTAACCGCGGTGTTGAGGGACACTTACTTTGGATCCACCAGCGGCATGAGCATCTGCATCCGGGTGAAGGCGTAGGGCCAGGCGTAGCTGAGCGCTGTGGGGCAGTGCTTGGGCAGGTTGTCCTGTCGCAGGAGGCTGTAGACACACAGCACCCAGGGGTCCTTCACGGACTGGGCGAAGATCCACACGTGCGAGGGGCTCCTGATGTCGTAGTGACTGTTGACGAGGAGCGCGTTCCACTCCACGAGCCACTGGAGGTCCACGTGGTGGCCAGCGGACTGTGCGGCCTGCAGACAAAGCAAGGGGCTCAGCGGGGGGGGGGAATGTCAGGGGTCATGACTGAGGTTGATATCCGATTAGAAACATGCCTATTTGTTCTCTTGTATAAGTATAAGGGAGTCATTGGTGGTAAATCACATGTCGGATATATTTAGAAACACAATTTGATTAATGCATATAAGGACATTTACTTTATTATCCCATTCTCAATACAATCTGTATCAACAAGACAGATTGATGATTAAATAACTGAGAATAAAAAGGTCAACAGCTGCTCCGATTCATATGCTCATTCAGTTTCTTGTAAATGAAATAAACAAGCTTCTGTTTGACAGTTAACACAAACAGCATTCACTGTTTTTATAAACCAGATTCCACTTGTGGCTTAATTGTTCAGTATCACTCTGCTTTAACCGAACCCTAAAGTGGCTCCAACAGAAGCTGACACACCTCATGAGCATCTCACCTTTCTTGTCTTCAGGTCATGTCAGATTGAATTTGCACAGCTTGAACAAACTCTTACTCGGGAAACGAAAAACACATGCAAATAACCTGCAGGCAAATGTTGACTGAGTTTTAGTTCTGGGGCCGTGCCCCGGGGTGAACCACGAACTCACTGTGTCAGAGACGGTGACGTTGACAAAACTTTCCAGGATTACAGGGCTGAGCTGATCCATGATCTCTATCATCGGTTTATCGTCATCCTGCAGTTGACAAACAAAAATAAGAAAATAAACAGAAACCTCAAAAACCACTCGCTGCAACAGCATCGCCTGCTTCTGCTCGTTCTCTCTCACTGCACCTCGCTCTGTCCGATGGCCATGAAGAGACTTCGTATCTCCTTGAGAATGGCGATGGCGAGTCTGCGGGTGCTCAGCTGACAGGAGCAGAGCAGCACAAGGGCCAGCCCCTCTACGGCGTGCAGCACGGCGGAGTGAGGCCCCCGCTCTGGAGGTGTCTTCGGACCTGGGCTGGTCTGCAGCAGCTGTGGACAGAAGCATCAACAGTTGCATGATTAAACAATAACTTCTTACATGAGATTTTCTGCAGCTGTCATTTGTCACGAGGGCAAAAAGCAAATGAGTCAACTAGCGATGAGTAATCATCTTGTTGAAGTCACAACAACAGACCCATTAGGGGGTTTACCTCGGCAGTGTGTATCTTAGCTGTGTCCTGGCTCTTCCCTGAGGCGGCCTGCGTCAGTTTCCACTGTGTGAGCAGTTGCAGCAGTAGTTTGAGGGAGGAATCCAGCAGCGCCTGGTGGCTGTCCTGCACGTCACGCAGGAGGAAGTTTGTGAAGCCGAACAGGACGTCGTCACGCCAGTCCGGGAAATCCACGAGCAGGCTCTGCAAGGAATTCTGGGCAATGAGTCGCAGCTCGTCGTCCATGTGGATTGTCAACCTGACAAGACAGAGGCAAAAACATGTTGTTGAGTGTTTGTGAATGTATATTTGTGTATTTATTAGCTTTTTCTACTCCTTTGATACACTTATAAATGTCAATGACATTTTAATGGGCTTCAATCTAAATACTGAGGTAACAGGAAATCCAGGTGTAACCTTTTTCAAAATAAAACATCAGTAACATTCGATTACACGTCCGTTGAAATATCTTTTCAAACGACATTATTGCTGAGACCCAGATGTGCAATTCTTTTTAAAGGTGACCCACCGTGAGAGCAGGTCTATGAGCTCAGGCTTGGACATCCCATCAGGCAGGATGCGAGGAACGGCTGCAACACACGTCCTGAACAGGTCGATCTTAGGCTTCCTCTCACCTCTGAAAAGGTCAGATTTTAGGTTAAGCTTAACCCAAATTAAACATTATGTTACTTTATTTGAGAAACGGCATTTTAATAATGAGTTTGTGATGTTCCCACTCACGTAATCATGTCCTCGGGCTCCTTGTTCAACATCTGAGCATTGGTCATCATCATGCAGCGTCCCACCTCCTTGTCCAGGTGTCGGAGGATGTTGTCAATAGCCTTCCGCACGTTGAAATAATACTGAGACATCCCTGGTTGAAAGAAGACAGAGTCAGTGGAGATCACTGTGACATGTTGAAGCTGTGTGGATCTGCAGCATGACACTCTAAACTGCCTGTCTCACTCACCGATGACTTTGGCCTCCTCGTCCGTCAGCGTTTTGCTCAGATACGTCTTCTTCACTCGAAGCGTGTTCCCGGAGGGCAAAGTGCAACCGGTGTTAGGCATGGGAGGCTCGCCGTCCTTCTGCTGCAGTTTGTCGGCTATGACCAGGAATGCTCTGAGGCCGATATTCATTCTCTTGAAAGACAAGAAACTAAGTTAAGAAAAACAATTCTACCAGAAGCTCCTACAATTACAGAAAATTTTGAAATGAGCCCAGATTTATCAAATTTCAAAGAATATCATCTTGATCAAGGCTAAAAGAAAAAAAAAGCTCTTTCTTTTAACATATCATATAAATGTATGTTGATTTCATACCTCTGGATTAAGACTAAAGGCTTTTGCAGGTTTTCCAACACAAAGAAGGTCATATATAATTTCTTTCATGGCAAAATCAAGTCTTTCCTGTAATGAAATGAGGAAGAATGGGATAAATATTATATAGATTATCCAACAGAGGTTAACATGATATATAATTTGCATGGCAGTGCAGAGTAGCATGTCATTGTGTTCACCTGTGCAATAAACTGGATGATCTTGACGAAGATATTGAGAGGCATGTCTCTAGGTAACACGCTGCGGGATCCTTTGGGGAACAGCGTGGTCACAATGGTGTTGAGGCGGCTGTAAACACAAATAGAAAAACTGCATTTAACTGTTTTGTTACCTGCTCCATTAATTAAAGGTTTATCTTGGGCCTATTTAACACATTTTTAAAGTCTGGCTTGACATGTTTGGGATTCCTCATGTGGACTCGGGCTCATAATAATGCCTGTAAACTGCTGATAAACTCGTGGGCGACCGACACTGACGGTGTGGTGTGACCTGACCACTGCTCTCTGCTGCAGAACAGTTTGTTCTTCTCCGTCCCAACGCAAATACAACGAGTTACAAGGAAAGACGATAGAACACTTTTCACAGACATTTGACATTTTTAGTACTAACTAAGACATATTTGAGGAATCCTCATTTTTGCTCCCTCGAAATGAAGGTCTCAGGTTTAACAACGAGAAAGCAGATTAAAAAAAGAGGTGCACGTCTCTGTCGAGGTGGAGGGCGTGGCCTGAGGATATTTACCTCTGTGTTGCAGTGTTGCTCTCGCACTTAATCCGGATCATGTAGACCCACAGCAGGCGATACAGGGACTCCAGTGCAACACGAGCCATTTTCGGGTCTCGACTCTGTGATGAAAGGAAGAGAATTCTCACAATGACAGTTTATGATATAATAAGAATAGCATAGATTATTTTTAGATCACTGTAATCTCACTAAGTCTGTATAAGAAGTTAGAATAATCACTAACTGAGGCACTAAGATAAAAAACAACAATGACACACTTCTGCTAGACAACTGAATTGCAGGAGCATATTAAGTGGAACAGAGACGTCCACTTGAAATTCCTTAATGTCACAGAATAAACACTCCTCTGTGTGAATTAAAAGGCAGCTGATTTCCAAGTGAAATTACCTTGAGATTTGAGAGGCAGTTGTTCAGGAAGATGTGCCATCTGTTGAGGAAGAACTGTTTCTGGCTGACACACAGAAGGCACGTCACCAGAGGGTAAAAAGCCTGCGTAGAGAAGAGAAGGTATTTAGATCTATTTTTAAGTACAGTGCATTGTTTTGATAGCATCACACTGACACAGTTTCCACATACAGAGTGATATTTGAGGTTCTGATTTCAGTGCATTATTTTAGGAATTATATATCTAATCTCCCTGAAGTGTATCTGCATCAAAACAATCTTAGACATGAACCACTTTTCTTTTGAAGACATAATGAAGTTTCTTGCTTTTGTTGTGCTTTTTGCTGACGACACATCACATTGGCATTCTGCCATAACTGCTTCCTCAGGGGAAAGTAGGGCCTCTGTGTTCATGCTTCTTCCTTAAGGGTTGTTGTCTTTCCTCTTCACTGTGAACAACTGTGGCTTTATTAAAGACTCTTTAAGGGGGAAGGACATTAAATAGGCTTATACACACTGCACTGCTTTCACGCTTTAAAAAGGCCGCCTGTCTTCCCTCATAAATAACCTCTAGTGTGGACACTGGCGTTGCAACAGGACATTGCACAAGAGTGACCTTGAAATACTCGAGGATTAACAAAAGACCACAGACATCTGGGCGATCTAAGCATTCGGCTGAGGGTGTCAAAAACAAACAGCCAGTGACAGTTTGTCTCCTGCGAGGGAACTGACCAGCGAGTGCTTCTTTCTGGAGGACAAGTCCAGGGTTGTGTCGTACAAGCTGTCCACGAAGTTCCTCAGGCAGGGCACGTTCACCTCGTTCTTCACGGCCTAGGACGGCAGCACACACAAGACACACTCGTCTCCAGGGTGCTGCTCTTTTCACATTTTGAAATGATAGTATTGTGCGACGCATGCAAAAGGAGGGAGAATACTTACAGCGGCAACAGGGACCAAAATTTCAACAAAAAGACCAGCCAGAGCATGTTTAATGTCCTTGTCCTTCACGTCCAGGAAATACTGAGCGCACTCCTGCAGATGGAAGAGGAGAAAAAAGATCAGCACAAAATAAAAACTGAATTAAAATTAAATCTCGTGAGTAGTGTTATAAGAAAAGGGAATAAGAGCCTGAAAACGGTTGAAGGATAATCCAGAGTATAAATATACATTGATTTACTATATTTAGCTTAATTATTAATATACACACATCAAAACAGCCAATAAAACAGTCAAGAACATAAAGAGTGATCACAAGATTTTATTAGAAGCCAGACAGGTTTATGATGGATTGAAATATGGTTATTTATTGAAGTCTGCTGTACCTGCATGAACAGGAAAGAGGCTTCAAAATCCTCGACGGGATACATCTTAATTCGGAAGAACTTGACCCCCATGATGAGGCTGATGGTGCTCTGGACCACGTATGGACTCTGCTCTTTCTGCCGCTGCTCCTTCAGCTCAGCCAGGAACTTCTTCTTCACAGCAGGAAACCTGAGAGAGAGAGAGAGAGAGAGAGAGAGAGAGAGAGAGAGAGAGAGAGAGAGAGAGAGAGAGGAAAGCTAAATGAGATTCTATATAAAGACATCTGCACATCAGCACTTCCACAATAAAAGCTCCTCCACTTGAAATTGTTAAAACGTGGGTAGAGAATACACTGATGCCAGAAATACACCCCCCTCGTCTTACCCTCCCATATGCAGACTGTGTGTCTGTGCCCCAGGATGAACCCCCGGTCCAGCACCTGAGCCCCTGACCCAACTCAACCAGAGATGGGATTCTTCCACTCTTCTAAATTTAGAGGATAATTCACGAGGAGAGGTCATATGAGCATCTTCTTAGAAAGCAAACGCAGATGTTTCTGCATCATGTAAACCAGATTATTCATTTAACAGCATCAATCTCTATTAACTATGAATCCCATCTGATTAATTGTACCTCCCCTCCGACCTCTTTCTTCCTTTCTTGACCCTGGACCAAAGAAAGAAAAATAAATGCCTCTCATTGAAGTATCTCCTGCAGGAAATTAAGCAGAGCGCACTTTGGACGGGAGGTATGCGGCGCGCTCACCGGCCATATCTCTATTTTAAGGGATTGTTCCTCGCTGGGATGATATGAAAACTTCAAATAAACAGACATCAATTTCCAGTCCTAGTTTGGTGTGAGAGGGACCTGTCCAAAAGTTTGCTGTCTCCGTGGAACGTTCCAGTCTCCTGGAACCGGGGAATGTTTTGCAGAGGCAGGAGGAGCGGTAACAAACCGACACCAAAACCCAGAGGGGCAGGCGATTAAGAATTAACGGCAGATGAGAAAATATGGAAAAAAAGAAATGTATACTATAGTCAAGTATAGATTTGCGCTTCTGTCCTTGCTATACTTACTTTGACTGTGCTAATACTCCTATCACTTCAGCATAGAGGTCAGCTACAGTGTGCATGTTGCCAGTGTTGGGACCATGATACCTGCAGGGAAACAACATTAAACAAAGAAAAACCTTAGATCAATTCAGAACTGCGACAGACAGGAGGGAAATGAGCCGGAGGAAAACAATATCTTACCCCTCTCTGTATCTAAAGTGCTTAAAGGCGAGGTTAATGACTTCCCCGACCAAACTGTCGAGGACTGGGTGGAGCGGCATCTAGTTAACACAATGGCGTGACGAGGAAAATCCAGAAAAAACAACAAACACAGCAATCATGATGAATTTCAGCAGGATAACGTTTTATGTCCCAAACTAGTACGATGATCTGAGTCCTGCATGTGTCGCAGAGAGCTAAGTCAAGTCACCTGTTTTAAAACTTCTATAAGAACCAGAGAGAAGATGAAGTCAATGGCCAAATCCCTCCTTTCAAGTAGGTAGTCCTTCTGCTGCTCGTCGCTGTTAGAGAAGAGGAGCAGAAAGTGACAGGTTGGACACAGTCGAACAGTGCAAGGCCAGCTTAATGTCACGTGATTGGTGTCACGTTCGCTGCGTGAAGAAACCAACTGAGCACATCCTCACTTCTTGGACTTGGTGTTGGCTCTCGGCCGGTACTCGTGCAGCTCCTCATCCAGTCCAGTCTGTCGTTTGTACCAGTCGAACAAAGTGCGCAGGATGGAGGGGAGACAGTACTCAGCCAGAGAGCTCATGGTGCTTATCATCTGCGGGAACAAGACGTATATATATATCGTGCAAATGCATGTTTAAGGGAGGTAGTTAACATACCAAAGAGAGAGATAGCAATCAGAGTTTCCTTTGTTTATTTCTACAGCGATTTGAGGACAAATTAAAACAGGGCTAATTCGTTTTTCACTATTTCACATATGTGTCGTCTAAAGAACTGCTCCTAAATGAAATCCGAGGCTACATTATGGGTAGAGTGGGCCGGTGCTCATTGATTCTGTGCAGGGAGACAAGGTGCCAATGGGGCAGCCTCCCTCAGTCTTTGGGGGGAAGGGGAGGGAGCGGAAGGAACGGGCCGGGCACACAGGAAGGGAGGAGAGTCTGGGTTCGGCCGGGGGAACACAGCGAGCCCTTCATTCAGCACGGGGCTGGAGAAGAATCCCGGCTCTGTGTGACGGCTGAATGGCCTCACGCAGCAGCACAAACACACCCCTGTCGCTGTGAAGCGGCCCCTCTCTCCACCGAGCCACAGACCTGCCGGACACACCTATACAGCACAGAGCCAGGGCCAGATCTCAAGGTAAACACTGCCGCCCTTGACTGGCTCTGAAAGACCTTTCTGGGGGATGTGAGCAGGGCTTTCACCCGTTTGCTCTTTCGTGACACTCGAACAGTATTTAAGAAGTGAAAGCCTGGAAGCTTGGATGCTCACAGGGTAAAACAGTAAAAACCCAGGAGTGCAATGTGAGAAATGATTCTCAAATTATCATTAAACGAACAAAGCTTAGTACGCAAGCTCTTACTTGGTCGAACTGAGGATCTTCTCCCCTCTGCAGTGACTTTGTTAACGGCTTCTCCTGAAAACACAGAAAAAAAGGACGTCATCTCCAAACTCCTGCAGGTTTTATGATTTGCAGAAACTCCAACAAAGTTCTCTGACATTTGGTCCGAAGATCATAACTCTATCCACCCTGTCTGAAGAGGGTATGTGTATGTGTGTGTGTGTGTGTGTGTGTGTGTGTGTGTGTGTGTGTGTGTGTGTGTAGTATATTTCTGAACAGTGACTCGATACAGCCCAGCTAATGAGGGGAGCCATCACTCACTGATTCCAGGCCTGAGCAGCAGGGTCAGATATTAAGAGATGGGACATTCATGACAGCTCTCATTATTACACTCTTCTATCATCTGACAGAGAGGCCTCCATGAAGAATTTAAACATTAACTTGTCGACTTCCTCTTTGTCATTTACAACATTTTAATATTTTATAAATTTTTTGGGACATTTTGGACGTAAAGGTTAGATTCTGTTTTCTAATCTTGACTGAGAAATACAGGAAACTATGGAGCCCGGCCGGGGACAAGGACCAAAACAATTCTTAATGTTGAGATCTGGAGAAAGTTTGTGATATCAAACGAAGTTTTACGACTTTTCAAACTGTTTAAAGACCTTGTTAACGTTAAGATTAATTTACTGCCTGTGGGAGAAACCCAGAGACTTTTATTTTGATATTGCTGTAATAAAGACAAGTTAAAACATGAGAAAAAATGTATGTATATATCAAACATCATTTTTGAGCAGGTTACTCATGATAATAATTTATCCCATAATCCACTGCACAAACCAAAGCCCCTCCTTTCCTTCTCCTGCTCTGCTCCTCCACATATACATCCCTCAGCTGTCTCTATACAGCAGGACAGCACATCACTTACTTGATGATTAATCCAAAACAGCCGACTGTCAGATGTCTGACACTGACACTGTGTGGGCTGATGGCCATTCTTTCTCTCTCTCTCTCTCTCTCTCTCTCTCTCTCTCTCTCTCTCTCTTGCAGCTGGAACGCCAGCTAAGCTCGACGCTCTGATGAACCTTTTAGCATTTTGAACAAATGCTTGAATCTGAGGAGCCCATCTGCCCTGAAAAGTCTATTCCTCTTGCACTGTCAGGCTTTTACACATTACTTCCCTTGTTGTGGGCTGAGGCAGCAACACTGATTGTAAATGCGTCACATATTTACAGTATTTTTGGGGGCTAAATCAGATTTCTGTAACTTAGACAGCATGTATCTTTCCCCTTTGAAATAATTTAATACTGACAGCAGACATATCGGAATGGACGTTTATGATTGTTGATATGAGAACCTATTAAATTAAATAATAAACATTCAAATTATTAGAACAAACAATGGTGAGAAGATGCAGATTTTTGTGTACAATTTACATTAAAACTATTATGTTGTTAATTTAAGTGGTACATATTTGGTTGTGTGTGTGTTTGCTACTAATTTATAAGCCTGAACTATATTTTTTGCCAGTGTATGATAACCTTTTTATGGAATAATTTAATAATATAAAAATATATCGCTATCAGAAATGTTTTATTCCCTGATATCAATACCAGCCTCTACAGTCCGTCTTTGAACATGGAGAAAAATGGTTAAACAAATTCCAGTAAGTGATGAGACTGAGCCGGGCAGACAACTGTTCGTCAATAACTACAAGGTAATAACTCAGCCAGTTCCCCACTGAGAGGAAAACACATCCTCTCTGTGCCTCTCTAGAGGGTCTGCACACTTTCCCCTGAGGTAATTAACACTTCCCTGCAGACCGAGGCCAGAGCAACTAACAGCTCCTCATAAATCACACTTCCCTAAAAATGGAGACTGACTGTCCACAGCGGCTCCGAGTAACTTTACACGTCAGCCGTGTGCAAACAGCATCGCGGGTGAACTGTGGTCAAAAGATGCTACAGGGCATCAGCAAATAAAAGCCACGTTTGAGATGAATGACGTCTTTATGTAACATATTTATAGAACCTTTCTTACTTATATAGATCGGCTGGGCATTTTTAGACGACTTTCAATGCACGGCACTAATGTGGTCCTGGGAGCAGGTGGTGAGTGGTGCCCACATTAACGCACGGCGGCTCTTCCCTGTCTGCCTGACTGTCTGCGCCGTCACCGGGCCAAAAGGCTCTCGAAGATTTTATTGGCAGCTTATAGCTTCATCTATTTTTTCCAGCAGTTTTTGTTAGTCAGTGTCTTTATTATAGAAACAATGACAGAACAAAACTAGAATTGAACTCAGTGGAGGCGATACATCCCCCAACCCGAACAACCCTACACATCTAGGAATATAAAGGAGGTGGACTGATAATCTAAATGATTTATTTTATTTTAGTCCATTAAGGGAAATAACCTCTACCTACAGAGAAAGAGAAACTTTCCTCATCAACAATCAGGTTTGATTGTTTCTCTGACATCAGAACTTGCAGCTAACAACATTTTTCAAATAATCGAATATTCGTTTGTATTCAATTGTCTTTAAATTATCGGACAATAAACTAACAAAGGTAAGTCAGAGCAGAGGCCAACTTTTTCTGATCTTTTACATAGCATTGCAGGTTTGTTGACGTGTGTTAAGCTGCTGTCCCTTTGTATTTGAGTTTTCTTGAAATGGTTAGTGCAGATTTAGTTCCTGTTTTTTGTCAGTAATTAGTTAACTTCGGTTTAGAATCCTCATTTGTGCAATGAATAACCGATGCACCTGGTTTTATGTCCCCTAGGCTTCAACCTGAATTAAATTGTATTGTACTGGTGCAGTGAACATTAAGTTATGTTGTTCTGGATTGTTTTGACAGTATCTGTCATCGTCATGTTTTATTTTTCCCCTAAGAGTTGTAACAAGAACATAAATATGAGCCCAATATATCCTATAAAATAGTTAACCAAGCTGCTTCCTCCATTTGTGCTAATGGAGCTGCTGCTTCACAGTAAACTTCCAGCGATTAAACCTGACGAGGTAGTTAGCATCTCTGCTCCCGGGGACTCAGGTGCAGGCCCAGAGCCTTGACAGTAATTTATCACTGTGGAGTTTCAACCTGCATGGGCTTTATTAGCGGGAGTCAGGCTGCCTGTTGTCATAAAAACAGATCAACACATCATAAACGTACCATAAAGCAAATGACAGGTGTAATTGAGATTTTTTATTATGGATGAATTTTTGAAGAATCTGCGTAGTTCTTCCACCAATGTTTGTAATTACGTGCTAAGTGGGCTATTGTTGGCCCGTCCGGCGGGCTTCCTGTCTGACGGTGTTAGCCTGGTTCACGACCCAGGGGTCAGGACACCCACATGGGGTCAGGAAGGCAGAGACGGAGCAGCAAACAAGACAAAACTAATGTCTCCTGCACAAGGTTATTGTCTCAAGAACGTCTCTACCTATCTTTGCTTTTTTCTTATTGTTATAAAATATCTCAAACACCAAAATTTGTAAGAACTAAACTCACTATACTCAATATTTGCAATATTTGACTATTGTTGGAAAAAGACTGGACTTTGTATCAAGGCTTCACAGGAGACACTGCTACAGCCCAATGTCACAAACTAATTTCCTCCTGATAACACCAGAGGCTTTTAAAAAGTAAAACAGAGCAGCAGCAGCCAATCACAGGACAGAAAACCTCTCGTCTGTCCACTCACCAGCGGCTCCGCCATGATGATGCGGATCTTGCGCTCCGACACGTTGGTGAAGGTGGCGAACAAGCTCTTGAGGACGTACTCGCCCGGCTTGCTCTCCGGGTCGATGCTGATGGGTAGCATGGCCGGGGGACCCTTCTCTCCCTGAGGACAGCAGACTGGAGGGAGGGGGGGTTTGTTGTATCCGTTCCCCACGGGAGACGCTGCGGAAACGACACGAGAAGCACAGGGGGACAGGAAGCAGTTTGGTTGAGTCAAACATTGCCAAATCAAGTGAGAAACGAGCGGCACGGAAACCGCCACAGATCTGTTTACAAAGGGAGATCGCCGAATAGGGTATCAGTGAGAAGTTTCCAAACATGGACATAAAGTTCCCAACATGTTGAACATTCCTGAGGGAGACTGACCAAAGGGCACCGGCTTGCCCTGAGTCTGCTCTTTCTTTCCTATCGCTACAGAGGACAGAGCACATATGGAAATTAAAACACCACGGCCGGCAGCTGGTGTTTTCATTTCGTACCAAAAGATGTCACTGCCCTTTGAGGGAAGCAGAAATCTTGTGCATGTGACCGTCCTCCCCGTGTTAAGATGTGGCCCTCATTAATTATGGATGGCTTGGCTTAGGCCATGAAACCCCACAAACTAACCAAGAGTTAAACTTTACCTCAGTGTTGCACTCGGCTGCCTCCCGACACTAAAGTGCTAAATATAGTGAAGAGCAGCATACAAACATCTCATTAGAACTTTGAATTTTTTTATTTAGGCTGTAGCTCTTGGACTCCGAGCTGCACGTCCACCACAGGAACTGCCGTAAATCGGATGTGTTAAATATTCAGAGGGGTCTTTTGAATGACAGTAATAGACTTACAATAACAACTACAGTTGCCTGAGTGTGTGTGGGTGACGCGACAAATAAAAGTGATTGGACAGAAATCACATCAGGCGCCGCAGGGTTCACAACGCACAGTGGAGGGAACCGATTAAATCTGCGAAATAGACATTCGGAACACATTGTTTTGTTTTAATTTATGTTAATTTATTGATCAAAATGGGCCAAAAACTTTAAAACTGGTTTGGTTGGTGATAACAAAGCGAAAAAACTGTTTAAAAGTGCAAACACAGCAGTCTTACTTATGCGTGTTGTGCAAATTGAACCTGTCATAAGGAGATATTTATTACTATAAACTATAATTAAAAGGATCTTTATCTCTTGGTTCTGTTTATCAGTGTGTAGCTAGTCATACTGTAGATTATGTTTAAGCACAACAGATGCAGGAAGCTTTGATATTTATATTCAAGTTGTGACATGACAAAACCCACACAAAGATTCAAAGAGATGAATCAGATAATTAGATTTAATGAACTTGGTCGTCGGCCAAAAGAGAAACCAGAAGCAAAAACATGGATTTCCCTAGAGATCAAAGGTTGAGAGGATTAACGCCTCAATGTCTTTAATGAAAACCATTGTGTATTTACTGGCAGCAGAAGGAAGCTGCCCACACATTTACAAGTGATGTGGAGTTGTTGTGCAGACAAGAAGTTGAGCAAAGTTTTAATTAGTAATCTATGAGGCTATGCAGCCCTGACGAAGGTGCACAGGAGAAGCAGGAGAGATGTGGTTGCACAATAGTAAATAAAAAAAGGCTTCTTCTCCAGCTCTTTCTAGGACGTGACGTGCTTGGGTATCTTTCGAGGAATGCCCAGCATGTGCAGCGTTCTCTCAGAACATGCTTCCCTCACTCGTGACCACTCAGCACCTACCCAGGCCCTTGATGAAGCTGATGACGCTGGCCTTACTCCAGCACACCGCTGTCCCCTCCATAGTGGGGAAGGACGATATGGTATCCAGGGTTGTCCTGAGTCAAGACTCTAGTAAAATCCACCAATGTCCATGTCCTGTGTGTCAGCTGGCTCTGTCCTGCTAGGCATAGTTTCCATGGTGCACGGAGCCAGACGGCGGGTGTGTCGACAAAAGTGGGAGTAAGTTTTTGGTACGAGGGGCCACGCAATATCTCCCTCTCTCCCTCTCTGAGCTGCTCCTGCTTTGGCTTTCTCGAGCCTTGTGACCAACCGCTCGCCTTCCAAGAGTGAAGGTCAGGCAGGAATTTTTAGCCAGAGACGCGGCACAGTGACGAGGTCCAGCATGCTATGGTGGCATAGTTGCGCGACTATATTTATCCCGGGGTGCACACTATCCTGACGGAGCAGCCCTCCCCCTTTGGTCCACCTCTGTGATCCTCAAAGCACGAGACACAGACCAAGAGTGTGTAAACAACCCTCTGATTAGATGCTGCTTTAACGTGTTTCCTTTAAAGTCAGCGACAAAACTTCAGGTAAGATTTAAAGACAATTAAAGACTCAATCAAGCAAAAATGTCAGATTTTCAAATGTCTCCATGGCAGCGTTGAGCCTGGATACAAATGTTGGATAAGACGTCATTTGTCATCATTGCAAAACAAGTTGGGTAGAATTAAATCAACATCTCATTCCGACAAGATCCTCCCAATGACTCGCTCTGGGCGCAACGCGAAGACTCACCCGCAACATGTGACTCTGCAAACAAGGAGCTGGGGCACAGTGTGCATTACATCATCGCCATGCTGGAAACACCCTGAGCATGGTGGTGCTCCTGGAGGACAATACAAACAGGCCAACAAGTGTCTCGTTTGACACACACACGCACACACACACACACACACACACACACACACACACACTCACAAGCGCACACACAAAGAATGCAGCTCCCTATATCCAGTCCGCAGAGACTGTCCCGCTGGGTAAACAACCACTTTAGCAGCCGTCTGTGAACAGAGTGGGAGGATATTTAGATACCACTGGCCTCCATAACTGAACCCGAAATTCCAATGTCAACATAGACGTTTGGCAGCACTGTGTCTAGCTGCTGCTGAGAAACACTGACGGTGCACATCTGTGAGAAAGTAGTGGGCAATGCTTTGCAATGACAGAGATATTGCTTTTTAACACCCTCGTTAAAAGCGGTGTAGTTTTTAAATGTCCTATAGTTCCAGGGTGGTATTAAAGGACACTGTTTTGAGGTGGACTAAAGGTCAATGTTAATTTAAAAGAAATTGCATCACGTAGTGTAGAAAACAAGAGAATCCTTCCAGCTGGTTTGGGTCATAAAGTTTCAGGCCAAAGGAAACAATGTGTTATAAAGCAGTTGTTCCAAATTGATTACTTCCATATCAAAAAGAATCTGGACAAATCAATAGGGCCTAGATTTTGATTTATTATTTAGTTTAGTTTTACACTGAGTAAAACTGTAGCTGTGAGAGAGAGAGAGAGACAGAGACAGAGAGAGAGAGAAGCTGTGTTTAGCTGCTTGTTATCTGATAACACTTCCACTACGGGCCAATGATATCACCCTGCACTGACCTAGTATGGCACCTGAACACTGTGGAGTTCATTCCTCAGTCCCTATTTGTTCTCCTGGCTGTGCAGCATCTGCTCACACACACTCAGCTGCTTGCGGAGATCATCCACCACTGCTTGGAGAGCTTTGTTGACTTGCATGGCCTCTCTGCCGACCATGTCCAGATTCCCCCTGTTGATCCTCCTCGTCGTTGTTCTGTTGACTTGTGACGACAGTGATCTTTCTCAGTTGCTCCTCACATACGTCCAAGGCATGTTTCTCCTACAGAAGATGTTTGGCGAGCCTATGGTGTAGCTTCTGCTCATATTCTGCGTTTCCTACATCTAGATATCATGTTTCCTCCAGAACGTTTTTGCCTCCCTGGTACATTTCTCCTTGAGAAGATGTCTTTCCATGAATTCATAGTTTGGTTTCCTCCATCGATGTCTCCTCCTGCTCCCAGGACTTTTATCTTAGTTCAAAAGCTCTAGCAGGCCTTCTCCAAATCCTCCTTCTCTGGTGTTAGGTGCTTGTTTTTGGTGAAGAGGTCCTCGGTTTTAACCAGAGACAAGGATTATTTTAATTGTGATATTCTCTCTACTTGCTACTTTGAATGGTTATAATTGTTTTGTGTGACTGCATGAAAATCTATTGCAAACAATAGAAAGCATGCTGAGCTGTATTAGGAGCTGAGATGTAACTTTCACATTCTGAGTTTGGTTCTACAACATTCAGCAGCTTGTTACAGCAACAACACTATGTAACTGTTATTGAGCGACAGCGCCCGCTGCAGCCACACACTTCATCCTGTTGATTCCGAGCGATGAAGTGATTTTCATGTAGAGAACAATCAAAGTAATCAATGTGTTGTGTCAATCTCTGAATGTCCCAGTCAATGAACTGAAACACAACTGAACGCTGGATATTACCCATGATGCCCGGCTTCCTGAACCAGAAGAGCTGCTGCTCTAACAAATCCACCAAACTCTTTTTAGAATTTTTCATATATTTAAGTTTTCTGGCAGAATATCAGAGATAAAAGCTTTTACATATTTTTTTGAACAAATATTTACCGAAAGTAGACACGACAGCTGGAGCCAATGGAATCAGCAACATATCACTCCAACACAAACACTTTCAAACCGTGAACACAAGTTCACGGTTTGAGTGTCCCAAAAAAACTGGGAGTTGAGCGGAGAGATTGTGAGAGTGATTACAGATCTCTGTGTAAAGCAGATTAAAATGTTGCTCTCAAACTATTGACCATCATCCCTGTTTTAGCCAGTTGACATCATGCTGGGAAACTGCCGCCTGCTGTGAGGGACAGCGTTCAGCCCATTTATATAAGTCACTGTTAAAAGGCCTGCATCTGTCTCTCCCAGCTAAACAGAGAGGAAAGGTGTCTGTTTTCAACTTGTGCACATTACTGTATTTATTTTTGCCCAGGGAAGTGAGATGATGTTTTACGAGTTACACCAGAAGCCATTGCCAAAAAAAAAATAATTAACATTTCAATAGAAAACCAAACAGAAGGTGAGCATGACTGCAGTTCATAATAGAAAATGAATGGCAAATGAATAACACGTTTGACTACTCATCTCCTGCTCTGATTGGCTGACGGGGCACCAGCCCTTGGGCAATTTGAACTCCAGACCTAAGGCTGCGGCTACACGGTGCCGGTAACATGCTGCTGATGCTCATCTCTGTTTTATTATGAGACACACTGACTTATGACAGACACATTTGTATACCCTGTGGTTACAGTGAAAACAGTATGTGGTGGCACATAAACACACACTGCTGGTGTCAAGCACAAATTCTGACCTGATGTGTATATAAACACACAAAACCACACAAACAAATATATTTACATATACATATATATATATATATATGTAAATAAACACAGTATGTTCATATGCAACGATTAACATATTATCTCCCCCTTAAAAGCCTACAGTAATAAGTATGTTGCCTGTTACGATTATTATAATCAATAACAGCTCCAGAGTCTGTGTTGTAATCTTGCGCTTCATTACATAACAGCTCGAGTGAGTGGGAGCAGGGAGAGGAGATGAGGAGATCACACATTTAATGGAAATGTGAAATGCACAGCCGCGGGTCACAGCTGAAACAAGTACAACGGCTGCCTGTGCCTTTATCAGCAGAGTGACCCACTGTGAGGATTACGCAACATCATCAGGAGATCTTTCAATGCAGAGTGTGTGGACAGGCACAGCATGATCTGAGGTATCTCTTTACATTCTGATGCAATGGATATAAGCTATAAACACTGCCAGGGACGAGCAGCCAACCTGCCACCATATCTCTGGTACATCAGATATCGTTGCTGAATTATATTTGAATTGAGCACCACAAGTGTGTTGTTATTAACTTTTTTAAACCTTCATTCACATCCTATATAAAAAAGACACTTGTGGAGGAGGTCTTCCCATCCCGGCCTCCTGGGCCCAGTGGAAGGCAAGCGGAGCCGTTCACACTGCACAGAACATGCATCCAAGCTGAACCACCACTAATCCTATTATCGTGTCCTTGCACTTAGTAGGAGCTATTTAGACTCTTGTCACAGACTCACAGGGTGAAGAGGAATAAGGGTAGAGAGACCGCAGGGAATCAGAATAAATGAAATGCTGATTCACCTTCATCATGGGTTAGAGCGCAGGTTAATGTAACAGATGCGTAAAGGTCCAGTGTGTCTGTGTGTCTGAAACTTCTTTACAGTAACTGCTGCTTGTTGTTGTGTGTGTTGCTGTTGCTCTGAATGTGGTCATCACATGATGCTTTCAAGTTGGTAGCAAGTGGCATGATGAACAACAACACTGTGGTGAAGTCGGTGCACAGCCACTGCACGTCCCAGGAATGGACAACAACAGGAAAACAAGACCATGAAGTCAGATTCCCAGAGGAGCTGCTCTGTCAGCTGAGCACAACAACAACAACAACAACAACAACAACAAGACATAAACTGCTACTCACTGCCGCTCCACGATTTCAGCAGGGATTTGATGCTGATCTCGAAGAAGCCTGAGTCCTGCTGGCTGGCCATGGCTGCAGCTCCCTGTTGAGTGTCCCTCCAACCTCTCGATGTGGTCTCCCTCCAGCAGCAGCAGCAGCAGCAGAGCAGGGACCGGCAGGTTTCGCCTGCTGTCACCTCTCTGTGACGCACACAACACTGCGCTGACGAGTTCCCAGAGAACACACCAGCACCGCTTCACCCCTCCTCTGATGTCCTGTCCTTGGCTATCAGCCCTTTCTCTCTCTCTCCCTCTCGCTCCCTCTCTCTCCCTCCCTCCACTCTCTCTCCACATCTCCCTCTCTCTCTCCCTCTTTCTAAAGCTGTGGCAGGCAGTGGGCGGCCATGCATGTTCCCTTTAAATAAATGCGCGGAGGCTGAGAGCGCAGGAAGCAATCCTCTTAGTGGAGCGCAGTTAATAATAACTACTGTTTGTCTGCGTGCTCGGCCCTGATGATGATGATGATGCTGAGGATGATGCTGAGGATGACTGCAGCCGGGCTTGTGCGTCTTTCTGCAGGACTGCATGGGAGCATCTAACGGGGCACCACCACTGACAGACATGGGAAGTGGGACACATTACAGGGAACATCTGGGAGAGCAGGGGGAAGAAGCAGCAAGCAGACTGGATTATCTGGAGAGCTGCAGGGGAGCAGGGCCCGAATGTTGCCTTTTAACCCCTTCACAGCAGACATTGTGTTTCCTCATAGGGTCTCACACATTTTTGTAATTGTTACTCATTCATCCAGCCAATATTTTTTAATCAAATTCTAAAGAGTTTTGAGTTTTAAGCAAATATTCACAGAATTCAACTTTGTCTTTTATTTTATTTTGTCCAATTTAAAAATGTAAATGTGCTATTTTTGGAAACATACAAGCAGCATATTCTCCCTTGATGAAATTGTTTCAGCCCTATTGCCCTTATCTCTAAAATCAGGCTAAATACACAATGCAAACACATTTCTCTCTGTATAATCAGCCTATATTCCTGAAATAAGGATGCACAGCCATATTAGTTAATATTCAAAGTAACATGAAATGAACACAAGCTTTTCCATCTCCTGAACGTGCAGCAATCCAATCCAACATTCTGCTGCGTAAAAAAGCAGATACATGACTTTAACCATATGGACATGTCAACCAGATCCTCCAATCCCCTTCCTCCGCCGCCCCTCTGCGCTCTCAGGATAATCCTATCAGAACTCTGTCTGGCCATCAAGCCACGGCCACTTGACCTTCATTACATAACACACACTGGGATGGAGAAGCCAGTAATGGTTGCAGTGTGTTGATACAGACACATTTCTGAGGCTCAGGTGTCCCAGAACAACGTCGCCTGCCTCTGGGGAGATCTGGCATCTGGAGTCATACAGGACCTTTTGGGTTTGTGCACTGTAACATAGGCTCCAGTGTGTGTGTGTGTGTGTGCGTGTGTGCGTGTGTGCGTGTGTGTGTGTGTGTGTGCGTCTGCGTGTGTGTGCGTCTTTGTTTTTATTTTTGGAGGCATGAATGAAACCGACCGTGAACAAAAGTGCTGTTGTGACTCATGCCTTCATTTAATTTAAACTTGTTACACCTCAGACGCACTTTCATTTTATATCATCACGGCAAATGAGCACAGGACAGAGGATTGAGGCCAAACACCTCTCTTTCTTTCTTTCTTTCTTTCTTTTTAAATACCAGCAGAACAGAATGGTGATGATGTGGGGGCTACACTTTGCAGAGCTGTTCTCCGAGTTGTCATAACAACCCAACAACTCGTGTTGAACAGTGTAGTGAAGAATAAACGGAGGGTTTGTGGAAGCGCCTGCAGATATTACATGAAGAAAGCTTCAGAGGTTACAAAACATCTTAGAGACACTTACACAACACACAGGCTTATGATATAGTCGGTGGAAAACTCAAACAGTGTCTGAGGAAAATGGGTAAGAAGCTACAAAGGAACCTGACGAACATACTGCTTCTACTGTTTTTGCCTAATACATGTAAAACATTAGCAGGGAGTCAGGCTAAGCACAACTAAGAGCGAATACCTCCACCAAGGCCCAAAAGTCCCATTAAATTCAATCAAGCCGCACCAAATGTCACACATCAGTTCTTCAAATATGCCTTTTTTCAACTTAATCCATTAACGTTCGCTGGGAAAATGATGAAAATATCCAAAAATGCCTTATCTCACAACGTTTACGATAAGAATTCCTGGATCTGCCCCTTTGTCTGGACCAGCCCTAAAGTCTAATGGGTTCTTTCCTGACCAATGTTCCAATTATGTGGCAATCTGATAAGTAGTTCTTTACACATTTCCTCCTTGGCAGAGGTAATTTCCCCCAAATCAGTATTTGAAACAGTTTGTGTGGTTTCATTCGGATGACCAGAGCCCAAGCTCCACAATCGATCTGTGAGTCACCAGTGATTTAACGCTGTGTCTGTTTTTTCACAGGATGAAGAGTTTGGGTGATTCTGTTCTCACCTCTCAAACATTTGACTCGTTTCTCCAGAGAAAATGTGTTTCAGACAAACACAAACAGCAACGAGGGACATGAACTAATGAGGGTAAAAGTTGACTAATTACCAACAATTACTTTCCCTGTTTCGGTCCAAGAGAAACCACTTCATTTCTAAAAACAGAGATCATCCCAAATGGATTGTTTAAACACTGAGCAAACACAGTGCACTTCCGCGACTTATCCATCAGTTATAATCTGGTCAGCCTGACTTGTCCAGTGAGAGGCCCAATGAGGGGCCAACGCTTATGTAAGTCCCTGGTAGTAGAGTAGATTTAGACTTTTCTTAAACAGGAAGGCAAGATGAAGTTTCAGTAAAGAGAAGAATCAGTCTTTTATCATTTTGCTACCTCCTTATGACCTACAAAAGCAAATGAGACTATCAGGGCGGAAATCGGCTTTTTCTATATACCATTGTAAATGTCGGTGGACAGGCTACAGGCTACAAGCTAGGCTAACGGCTAACCCTTACAGACCAGTGCTCCCGAGTCTGCCCCTCACCAACTCCACCTCTCTTCTAAAACAAGATGGTGGCAATCATCGCTACACTAGCATCTTAATTTTCACTCCTTCCAAAACAAACTGTCTATGCCGAGGTTTTTACGACAGGCGACATTGGAAGCACTACCGCGTTTGTCCACAGGGGCACCAAAATCAACAAAAATTAAAAGTTCTTTGTCAGATATGTCGAGTCATGCAAAGAACACAGCGGTCAAATAATCCTTTTTATATATTGTTAGGAAAATACCACCGAATTCATATCAGAGACTGTGACGGTCGTGATTCACTTGACAGGACAAACTTCCTTTTAAAAGGTAATAACTTGGAGTGAAGGTAGTTTTTTCAGAAGAATATACGTTATGAATATTGCAGAGAACGCCACTCCATGTCTGTATCGCATCACAAGAACCTGCTTCGGATGTCATGGAAATATCAGACCTATAATGGACTTCGAATAGTGTTTATGGCATCGCACCCTATCTGAGAGCTCGTCGGTGGAACCGCTGCCAAGCATTTTAGATATAAAGCAAAGACAGTCTGGAAAACATCGGTGTCACTTCTGAAGGAGGAAATCGCCTCAGGAAAAAAAGCCTTAATGAATTTGTTAAGACTGCAGGTTTGTTCATTGGCGGCTTCGCCCTCATGTTCAGTCTCAGAACAAATAGATCAGAAATACGCTGCTGATGACAGAATGTGTGCTGTGAGCGTCTCTCTCTTGAATCCGGGCTTCAGGTTGGGAGAAGGCTCGGACACGTTCAGCACTTTATTAAAAGCATTATCAAGCTCTGATGAAGGTGAAGAATGTGAGGTATGTCTGTCTGCTTCAGCCATCTTTGTCATTATCGAGCTCAAACCCTTGACTCCCTCTTACTCTCACTCTCTGCCCCACATTTCCTCTTCATCTTCTTCTCTTTCTCTCTCTTGCTCACATACTTTGGGCTTTGAGTTAATTCGTGACAGTGAGCTCATCTGAATGATGTCACAATATTGCGTGATGCACTCTCCCACCATTATTAACAAGCCATCAGAATCCTGTGCAGCTGTGGCAAATACCAGGGGGAGGTGAGGCATTTCACAGAGGGATGGTGGTAGTAGATGTTATTGCCTCTGCACCACATGTCTCAAAAAACATCACATTTCTCCAAGATTAAAAACGGAATTCTTCAGGTGATTAGCTCCGCAGAGTCAAAGCGGGTACCTACTTTCAAGAATGGTGGGCCTCTTCTTTTGGCGCATCTTTTTAAACTTCCCCCTGAAGTCCCTGGGTGGGAACGGATCCAGAGGTAAGCTGGCAATGTGCCCCAGGACAGCCTCATCCAGCCCCTCAGAGCAATCTGTCTCACTCTCAGCCACGTCCCTCACTGAAGTCTCCTCTACAGACATGTCGGATGGCAGGGAGCCCACGGCTACTTCTCTCATTCTTCCAGAGGAGTCATTTGAAGCTGTGCCAGTTTCCCCCACTTTGTTTTAGTGAAGTGTTTAAAGTTTCTCTTCCTCCTCCTCCTCCTCCTCCTCCTCCTGCTCCTCACAAGCTTCTCTTCTCTTTGGTCAGGCGGCAGATTTATGCTCTGCTCACAGATGCAGCCCGAGCTGTCAGCCTCGCTCCGCTAATGTGTTTCCAGCCCTGCACTTGTCGGGGCAGTTCAGCAAGTTACAGTAACTTTTATGAATTGGTCAGGTATTGGATTACTCGGAGCCTCCCCCTTTTTCAGCAAAAAGGGCAGGAGGCAGAGGAGAGAGGGGCAGTCATAACTCAGGAGGGTGGGAGCGGGAACGAGAGGCTGCTCTCTGACAGCTACAACATCCCCACCTACTGCATGGCCACGAGGCATTCCTGAGTAAATATCCTGTGTTTGTCTTGGAGTCAACAGACACATCAAACTGAAGCATCTTCAAGGGGGACGCAAACTCATGTCTCGGCACACGACTTTAGACTTGTGACAGCCAATAAAACTTCTTCTTTCATTTTCTGACTGAGATACAAACCCATTCAAGCTCTTTTAGTTCGGTAAAAAAAAGAAAAAACATCTGCACGTTCCCAGCAGTTTGACGTCTGTGTCGAGGACGACTGCCCATGTGTCCTGGCGTCTCGCAGGAAACAAGTGAAAGGTGTGAAACCATCAAGATTAAGTGCAAGGAGGAACATTCACACGGCTCGTCTCCATTCAGTCCTTTTCTCAAGCCCTGAAGTGAGCACTAACAGGACACACCTACCACATGAACCAGTTTTTCCTACTCTGACCTACATCAGCAATACAAACAGCCTGTGTATGTGCGTGAAGTCGAGGCGTTTTCTGTTTTAGGAGGAAACCACTGATAGACATGGAACAATGTACTCCTTTTTTTTTTTTACATGTCACCGATTTGTTTTATCAAGGACTTGTTTTTGCCGAACCCAAAAAAGAAAAGTGGCCAGGATTAAAACATGTCCACACCTTAACTTCATGTCAGGACCGACTGAAGGAAAAAGCCTGAGAGAGAATAAAGAGCCGCTGGCAACTAGTTCAACTGAGTCCAACTCTAATTCAGCTTCTAATCCACCTGAAGCAGCGCATACAGCAGAAAGTATCAAAAACAACAATGTGCCGCTCCCGCACTGTAATGTCTCCAGTTAGAATAACCCACAAGCCACCTGACCTACTTGAAAACGTCCTTCAGGAGCGCCATGTTGTCACAGTAAATAACAAGAGGAACAAAGACGTGTGTGTTGAAAACATCCAGAAACACGATCTCTGTTTGGGGCTGACTGACCTGTAAACAAGTCAAAGGAGGAAACAATAGAATCTTTAGAATTAAATAACATGTCAAATGTGGAAATGTAAAATGTATCCTAAAACAGAAACATCTCTTAACAACTTTAAAATCTTGAGTCCCATGTGCTATATATACATACTATACTTTATACGTATATACAGTTGAAAATTACCCTGCTCTAAATTGAATTCTGTAAATTTACAGATTTTACAAGTTTTAACAGAATAATATCAAGTTTTAGCAGAATAATAGAATAATATCTGATAAAAGAAATTTTCTTTTATCAGATATTATTCTGCTCTTTTTCAAGAGTCCATTAGCGCCTACATTTTGTGTCACTCACTGCCTTCTCCTCTGAATATTCATATATTCATATATACATATATTCATGTATTCACGAAAGAAGAAAAAATATTTTAAGCACCTGATACAGCGGCCAGTGTACTATGGTGTATTATTACTATAACTGACAATAAATACCCCCGGATCATGTGGTAATAGTGCGCCCTCTAGTGTGTGCAACTAAAACAGCCAAGGATTAATTCATCTGAGGAAGAGTTTCTGAAACAATTCATCACTTTAAGGATTTTCACTGAACCTTCACGATTCAAATCACACCTACAAATTGACACACACTCTGGATCTGAGTCCAACACAACACCAGGAGTCACAGTCATCACACTGCAGGAAATACTGGGTTTTGCATTATTTCTCTTTTCCATTCTGAAAGTGCTTCTTCTCAGTTCAGTGAATTATTATAACATTTGGATATATCATACCTTTGCGAAACGTGCACCACAAAAACTCTTTAAGAAAACAGTAAAGAGTCGGAATAAAATTGAAGAAGTGATCCCCCACTTCTGAATAGTTTGAGTTGTACAAACAGGATCCTTGCAGATTATTAAAAGAGACAATGCTCACACATATAATAGCAACTGAAAAACTACAACTTATGAAATAGTATAAATACCTAAGTTTTAAAATAATAAACAGAAGTTAGCAACCTTTTAAACCATATTAATCAATTTGTAAATGAAAGCAACTATAAGAGTACACAATGCCTCAAACAAATACTGCAAATAAACATTAACACATTAACAAGTACACTAACACTAACATTTTCTTCAGCAGTTATTCCTTCTGTATAAACTTCTGACAAGACTGACTGAGCTAATAACAAGTCGACTAAGAAATAAAATCTCTTACAAACTGTAAAAGTGTCCCACGTCAGTTCCATCGCTTCCATCACAATGTGGAGCGGAGCAGCCCGGACTGAGCAGTGAGGTTGGAGGCTGAAACCCACACCCTCCGGCACAGGCAGAAGGCTGTTTCCATGGTGAGACACACTTCAATGTGCACAGGCAGAGCGGAGCGTGATGAATAATTGATAGATATCAGGCCCTCGCGTTAGCACAAACCAGCTGAAGGTTAATTCCAGCTATGCTCGTGGACTCTTGAAATAACACACTCACGCAACAAGTGGACAGAAGAGCACTGTGGGCACTGATGCTGGATACACACAACTGTTGCGTAACACAACTCACAACTTTAAAAAGGACGATGTGTCAGGTCAGTGTGTGAGTGTGACACTTTAATGCATTTGTCTTCACTGGTTTGTCCTGACACGCAGAGGAACAGTGACTGGGCAGGGGCACACATTCACCAAAAAAAAGACTTTGCATAAGGAAACAGCACATGAGATGTCAGCCTCTAATGGCTGCTACAACCTTTATAGCTTTTAACCATCAGGCAGGCTGCAGTTTCCCACTGATTCACCCGTCAGGTCGTGACAGGTGAGGACAAAATGACAAACAAAGTCATCATCCACGCAGACTAATCATTCCACGGGTCACCTGCTCTCCACGCTGCTTCGCTTCTGGGTTGGGGTCAGAACACAAAAGGAGCATTCAGGAGCTGCAAACACGTTCCCAGGCTGCACCTGTTCCCCCCCCCTATTATCAACCTGAGGAGGGAGGAGCCTCACACTGAACACATGCAGCCACTGTGGCCTCATAAAGCTGCAGGTGAGCAGTGTGCATATCCAGTTACAGTGGGGTGATTACGTTTTTATGCATCGTGCAACAAGCTGGGCTTAGCCTGACGTTTAGGGATCACTCCTTATGGATATTTGAGCGTTTACGCAGTGTCAGCATTGTGCAACACACCAACTTGAAAGTATAAGTTCATCATCGATTCAGTGTGTTTCTTTTTGCCAGGTGGATGCTCCTGGGATTTAACTGAGTAACTTAGAAGGGATTCTGAATATCAAAAAAGGGAGAGGAGCTAAGCTGAGTTGTTAGAGTGCTCATTACACATCCACTGCCTACAGGCGTGCACGGTCTCTCATGGGGGGGAGGGGGGGGGGGTCGAGAATCTTCACAAGCGCTTAACGTCTGCTCTAAAGACACCTCAATATTCATGGTGCCAGTTCTCTTGGAGGCAGACCAAGTTTAAAACTGACTTTAACAATTTATTTCTCGCACCTCTTCTTTGGTACAAGAGGTCTGCAGCTTTTATTGATTCCCCTGCTTTCCTCGGATCACATCCAAACGAGACGGAAGGAAACGTCTCGTCTCGTTGTAACGGACGTCGGTGCTGACAGATTGCAGGTTTATTTTACGAGACACTTTGGGCTCAAATTAGAAAGCAGATGAAACCAAAAATGGCAGCGATTGAGTTCCACTGGTGTTACAGTAATGTCAAGTTAGTTCAACTCTACGTTATTCACTGGCTCCTTCTGCACAACAACACGTTTGTTCTGTTTGATTTGCACCAAACTAAAATACAGTGGCAACTAAATCTGTTTGCAGAAAAATCCTCAGTTAGAGAATCACATAAGTCTCACTGGGACTGACTCATGTTTATGCAGGTTAGAGCTCCGCTGGTAGTCAGGTTTCCTGTTGTGTCATTAGAAAGGAAAAGAGGCAGAACAAGGAATAATAGGATCTCAGTTGTGTAAATGAAAGAATAACCAAGACGACTCCTTCTTTTGATCATGCGTCTCTTCCTACATCTTCCTGTACGAACAAAGGGAGTCAACACTGGTGCATCCAACATGATGGATGAAACAACAACAGAGATGAAGAGACTGAGCAGCATCACCTCACCGGGGCTCCGCAGAAGCTGAGGATCTGAGCATCAGGTGAGCAGGACGTCTCTCACAGGGCCGATGGGTAGAAAAACCAGGGCTCCACAAGAACATTCATATACTGGGACTAGTAATGATATTCACATTCTGGACCCTGATGGGAAATTACACTGCCCACACTTGGAGTAAAGCGCATTCAAGACCTGACATGATGATTGTGTCAACATGGAAACAATTTCATTTGCATTTTTCTCTCATTTGGTTTTTCATCACAGCGCCCTCTACAGGTGAGTATGTGGCCCACGACTGAAGCTACAGACTTCTTCGATACATTGTCCAGTAAAAACGTGCGTAAAGATTCATTCCATTGATTCGTCTACAGACAGCAACTCTCACACTAATGGCCTTTCCATTCAATTTTGTGAATTTTATTTTTGCAAATGCACAAGTGATTGTTGCTTGCTCTTCACCAATCTGTTGTTTTCACAGCCTCTTCATACTGGTTACCCCAACTAGTTGCTGAGGTTGGGCTGTAACGCACAGTTTCCCTCTGGCAGCTGAAAGCAGGAACAGCAGACAAACTGCAGGATGAGCAGAAACTTCTAGAGACTTGTCAACGTTGTGAAAAGATCATAAAATACCTCGGTGTGCAACAGGTGCGTTTATTGTGCTTTCTCCATCTCCACCTGTGAAGTGAGTCCAACTGTCAGTCTGCAGGTTCCTCTCTCTCTCTCTCTCTCTCTCTCTCTCTCTCTCTCTCTCTCTCTCTCTCTCCCTCTCTTTCCCTATGTGTCCCTCCATCAGCTCAGACAGTCTCCACCCTCCAGCAGCCACCCTGCTCATGTCCTCCTGAATAATGGAAAACATGCAAAGCGTTGGTTTACCTCTGTCTGCTCGGTGACCCGGCCCAGGGCGATGTCAGTCGCTTAGAAACACATCTGCTGTCCCGTGCACGGTGATCCTTGGAAGCCCACACACTAATGTTAGAATCGGCAGAATGGTACAGTAAATGCTGCTGCAGCTAAACACTGGGTTGGAAATATCATGTATGATTGTATGTAAAGTATGATCAGATCACAATCATTCTTAATAGATGCACCACGCTAAAATCCAGCAGGGATATCTGAATAAATGGATGTAGCATAAAATCATTATCAAATCCACTTAAAATGAATATATGTATTTCTTTAATTGGAACTGCAAATTTTATTTTATTTATTTATTTCATTTTCATTTGTTCTAGATTTAGTTTTGTATGTAGAATGTTATTTTCTGTGCTTGTTTTCAACATTCACCACTAGATGGATATTTACACAAATACATAGGCTACCTCAGCAGCAAAACATATTGAAAAATAACAAACAACTAATCAGTAGAAAGAAAATACAGAATCTCAAAGTAAAATACAATCAAATCTTGTTTATTGATTGAGTTCATCTACATACTGAGTTATATGTATATACACAAACTGCTGTACATTGACATTTTGGAATTACTAGACAAATTGACTAAACCATCTTAATTCCAGTAATTTTTTTATATTTTTTTTGCACAGCAAATCAATAAGAAAGGTATATGAAATAAAATTATATGGTTGAGATAAGGGAATGTACTGCTCTTTGATTCAGCATTAAACAATTAGACAGCTTTTACTTACTAAATAAATACAGAAAACTTTACAGTATAATTTGTAGCCGTGTTGAGTGAGTGGAGACGTTCAGTGGATTGAGTTTGGATGAGGATCCAGCAGATGGCGTAAAAGAACACGATAAAATATTGATATATGCTTGAACGCCACTGAAATGTACGTCTGTGAAAAACTGAGTTAACAAAAGTGGAGAGAATGATTTTGACAGACTTGACCTGGGAGACAGAAGTGCACATATTAGACTTGAGCTTCAAACACACACAGATCTACCTGTTGTCTCTGACAGATGTGTCAGAACGTTTAAGGTCTGAGCTACTTGAAGAGAACTATCAGTGGTGGTAGAAGTATTCTGACCCTTTACTTGAAGTAAAAATACTCAAAGTTATCCACTTAATTGCATGTACACAAGAATTAGCTGGAAAATTTTGTTAAAGGTTACAGGTATGAGATTAATACATTTATTTTGGAATTATTTTTATATTTAAAGACATATAGTGGAGAAATGGCAGCACGAATGACATCCTGAGCTGAGAAAGTCAAACTCCCTGGGCCTCCATCTGTCTAGTACTAAAGTAAATGTAACCACTTATTGACTTCCACCATTGAAAAGGATTTGTAATGTGTAATATGTGAAGCTTTGAGGCCACAGACAAAACCCAGAGAGCAGATAACCTGAAGAGGGGATGGGCGCAGTTCAATGGCCGGCCATCAACCTCTCAGGCATCACTGTGATAGCACACGGGAGGAGAGAGAGAATAATACTGATTCAAGATGATAGCATTGCCCAAGAGCTCTGTCCAGACCCGAACAAAAAATTGCTTTGTCAACTGCATGCACCCACCAGAGCTTGACACGATGACAGCAGAGCTCGACAGCGCCGGCGAGTTACAGAGCACAAGGTGCATTGCCAGGAAGAACAGTGAGAAAACACATATTATTAATAATTCGAAATAAAAAGGACACGTGCATGGAAAAACAAATGTCTAGCTCTGATAAATCCAGCATGAAAGAATTGGAGGAGGGCAGCGCTGAAACAGAGGGCTCTGATTTAATAATTAAACTTTGGAGAATGTGTTCTTCTTTATAGCGAGCTATGTGGCTCTTGGCTGCAACATATTGGCTGTGTTGATAACTGTTTTGGGCCCCGGCCACAAAAGAAAGGCTGATTTCAAAGCAGTTGCGTAACCCAGCGATGCAGCTCTGATCTGATCCGAGTGACACTTTCTGATTTCTTGGAGGAACAGGGCAGGATAAAGGGGGGGATTTGGACGATTGTCACCGCGCAGCACGACAACACACAGACACACACACATGCAGGTAGTTTTCAGCCCAGATGAAAGTCTGCAAACCAATTAAAAGGAGATTCCAGAAGCCGCTTGTGAAAGCCGTGACCTGCAAAGACGCGCGTAAAATCACATTAGCCACATCTTCTTCAAAGTGAGCCGTGCTTCACTTTCCCCCATCGCAGCGAGAGGGTTCAGCGCTGTCTTAGCATCCATCCTTAGCAGCTCCATCTTTTGTTGTAATGTGAAGGTTTTCAGCTTGGAGCCTTGTTCCGCGGCTGAAAGTGTGTGTGGCACGGTGACCTTTGATTTGTGCTTTGGTCCTTCTAATGAAGATTATGGCTCTGCCTTTGAAACCTTTGAGATACAGCACAAGAGACCCCCCCTCCCACAGAGGGAGAGGCCGCTGAAGAGCCAGGTCAAGAGTGTGGATCAGAGCTCCGGTGCCCTGCAGGGATGCTTTGACTGCGATGGAATGACCGAGTCCACAGACAATATTGATGAGGACACACTTGAGCAGTGAGCTGTGCTGAACATTTGAGCGAGGACACTGTGGGTAACACTGAGAGGCTGCAGCCCTGAAATGGATTCATGATGTTAGAATAGACGGATGAGGTCTCAGGTTTGTCGTTATTTAAGGATCGAGATTCAACCAGATTGTTGTCAAGCTGCACAAAGCCCGGCCCCATAATTCTAATTACCTTCAAGACTGGGCTTAAAAAAATATAGATTATTATAACATTGTTCTAATGTGAGTTATTTGCTATTCTTGCCCGACAGAACTCAGGCATGATTAGTGATGTCTTAAGGAGAAATGAGCTGAGAGTGGATGGATGTGGATAAACCAGATATTTTTGTCTTGTTCTAAGTCTGATAAGGAGCTGCTGGATGTGACTAATGCTTCTCAGACAGATGTAAAGTGTATAGGATCCTGTATGATTACCATCCAGGGCCTGGGAGGGTGTAAAGACGCAACCTCACACCACTTTCTTTAGGGGTTAAAAACACAAGCCATTCACTCTCTGATTGTTTCAAGGAGAATCTGTCTACACCCAGAATACAAGTGTCATCAGTATCCTGCACACAGTGTGTTCATGTGCACCGACCAAGGCTCTGATTGCCTGATGCCAAAAGGACACCAGTGGGATGAGAGCGGGCAAAAGAAGCGATGAGACCGACCATGTCTGAATGCGGCAGTCACTTCCTCGGTGAATACATTTTGCTGTTTAATTTTTAATTCATGTGAGTTAACATGTGCTCAGTGTCTTTCCCAGCAGGAGCGGGACACTCTCTTTCACCGCAGCCCCATTTTCTGAACCAGGCTAAAACAGATTTAATGAATTTTCAATCTATCTTCTCTTGTGTGGTGTTCATGCGACTCTGCCGTCGTCACACTGGGCTCTACTACCACCACATAGTTTCATATGCATACGAAGACTATTCCTACACAGGCAACGATATACAATACATTCTATAAATGGAATTATGAATGAACATCGAGGGAGCTGGTGAATCGAAACCCCACATGAATTAATTCTCATTCAAACCTAACCTCTCTTTTAGTTAAGGGCCTGGAATTTACAGAAAGGTCAAGGACGGACCTGGGTGTGTGTAGGGGGGGGGGGGGGGGGGGGTGACATTAAAAGACAATAAATCTATTTTTTTTCAGATAAACCAGTTACAATTGACTTAAGTGCAAATCAGGATCTGGCAGCTTCAGCGACGATTTCCCTTTATGCACAGCTAGCCACTTGGCACACTGTGCACGGCCCACTGCAGCCACACTGCTCTGCACGGCTAAGAGGACTTTAATGGGTTTTTCTTTCCACTTTGGCTTTAGCAACATAACCCACTGCCACTCGTCGGCCCGGACGTTGGCGGAGTCGCACCTGTCTTGTTTCAGAGCATTTCGCGTGGTCAGAATTTAGCCGCACAACGATTTAGCCGTAAAAGCGATTCACACGGGGGAACTTGTAGCTTTACAAACTGCTGTTTGCTTTAAAGTGGCCGTGATTACCTGATGTGTGGACGTGTTGGCTGTCTATTTGTCACGTTCAGTTTAGATGAGGGCTTAAAACCACACACAAGTCATGCTCATGACTTTAAGTGCAGCTATAACAGAGCTGTTGATACCTTATTTGATTGATAACCCCATAGTTAGAAAGGAGGCAGTGGAATCACCTTCTGGAGAGGAATGAATTATGTCCAAATCTGTAAATATATAACGGATCTGTTCACTTCGCATCTCCCACATTCAGGGCTCCTTTGGACATTGGTAATTTTTTTAATAGAAATGAATGAAACCGGCTTGTCAAACTGTTTATGGAGCTTAATGGTATTAGATGAGTGTTTACACACATTCGAAAAGGAGATCAGCCTCGTCTGCTCTGTCTCATGTTGCATTGCTCCGCAGCCTCACTGCTCTTTAGCTCAGATAACTATTTGTAATAAATATGACACTAACGTCTGGTTGTTGTGAAGGTTTTTAGAGAGATTCTTGCTGAATGCCTCACGGTGCAGCAACAGGGATGGAAGGAATTATTGCTGAATGAAAAATATTGAGACTAGCTGGAAAACAGTTGAAACATCTGTGCTGTGTACGAACAGACAGGCATCTACAGGAGAGCAAAGGTGAGCGCTGTGGATCATTTTCCTGGAGCCGGTGCTCGAATTCATCATCCGCTCTGGCTGGCTTCAATCTGTCCTCTACCTGTTAATCTCCCCCCGGAGGGATCACCGGCTCGGCCTGGCACAAAAGCACGCAGAAGGGGCTGCTTGTTTATCTTTGATTTTATCAACAATCTGCTTCTCTGGAAATATAACACACCACAAGACGACTCAGCACCAAGTTATGAGGCTGCTGCAAGAAATATCGCTCAAAATGACATGGTAAAAATAGCGGCTGGCCAGATGGGTTTATCAAATCAATCTTGGAGGGAGGTTGTTCTTGGGCACGGTGGAACTCCTGCCTGCCTGGATGCACATGTACTGTATATACACACCTCTCCAAGTCATATGGATGAGTTGAAATCAGTAATCCTTCTTTGTGATGGACAGCTGTGTGAGCTGACAAACATCTGGTAAACAATTCTCAGCATCTGCACATTTTAACGGACGTAATCTGCTCTGCTCATGTTTTTTATCCGAGTTCAAGGCTTCGAATTTGTTCTTTCTTGATTTTCAGATTGAGGACGGATCTGACGGACAACAGCGACTGATATCAAATCATTAGATGTTGGAATCACCAGTTTGCTCACTTCAAATTTGCCTCACATAACCGGACTGAATGACTTCCACCAGAGCCTCTAACAGTGACTGTGAATACCAAGAGTAACATAAACTAATATTTGTATCACTTGCAGGGAAGCAAATGCAGAACAATGAAACCGTATCAAATGCAATGTATCTTAATTTTCCTAAAACGGTTGTAATGCTTCAATTACTCATGAATATGATTTCATTCTCTTACATTACACGAAAAGAAAGAGCTGAACAACAAGTTTAACCTTCATCTTCACGTGGAACTGGTCGACTCATAGGATCATAGTGATTAGCGATACTCAAGAGTATCGCTAATCACTCGTGGGCCGTCCTTTGATGATGCTTCAGATGAGTAATGCAAACACTCGACAGACCACACAGCCCGTCGCTCCGGAGGTGACGGCAGAACAATAAAAATCCATTACGACTTTGGCAAAGCAATCGTGTCTGGGTGAGAAGGTTAACACAAGCAATAAGGACATGCTTTACGTGCATCTGAACTGGGTTTTGCTCTTCGTTGCTCTGTGTGAGTAGCTTGAAGAGGAAAGTGTTCAGTAGCCTAGAATAGCATGAGATTCTCAGCCGTGCCCTCAGCGTTGCCTAGAGATCGACACCGATCAAGACTGAAATAACTTTTGAATGGATTTCTAAATTTGTAATATGCAATAGATTGTAATTTTGACCGTGCCACATAAAGGACAGCTAGCAAAAAGTATTTTGATTGATCATAGACTGTATAGAAAGATGGATTTCCTCCCGTCATCCTGCTTCTATGCCTCAGCGTCAGTGACAGCCAGTGGCCCAAGGCTTTGTGTTTTCATCTTAAGAACGCCTCGAGGGAATTTCTTCAAATTTGAAACAAAAGTTTACTTGTAAGATAAAACTGTACTTATTTTGGTGAGAGAATGAACTGATTTGATTTAGCTACCCTGTTTGTGGATACCACTATCAGACGCCGAGGTGCTACGGTACATGGGTTTATGGATTCCAGGTGAAACCCAATGTATATAAAGATAAAATCAACTGACAAATTAAACCTTTTGTTACCAAAGTGAATATTATATTGTTTAAAAACGTTTCTGTCTTTTCTCCACTTCATCCTGCCCCTGCCAGGGGAAACAAATATGTAGAACATATGTAGAATGAGTGACATGATGATTTCTGCATGCTAATGAGGAAACTAATCAGGCGGATTCAACATGTCCTCGTCCTGGAAAACGGCCACGACAACAAATCATTGACGTGCACATTCCAGTGGAGCGGCCAATCACAATGATTTTGTGGCGGAGCAAGTACATCGACTCGCCGAGCATGAGTGGAGCTCGGCTGCGGAGAGAGCCAGACCCATTATATTAAATGACTGTAAACTGTAGGTGGCGGTAATCCAAATGGTGCCTTTAATCTGCTATTAAACCTGCAGAAGGAGAAGAGGAAGAGAACGTTAGAAGAAACAAACAAACATATTAGGAGGAGGGAATAATTTTATTAACCTGTCGTGTCACTGGGAATCAGTGAAGAGCTGGACTACGCAGAGGAAGGTTAAGCCCAGTTCATGCTTCTTCCTCGAAGTGACGGTGCAGCCTACAAAGAACCTGGACGTGCATCTCCCCAAAATATTAACTGCAGACGCCAAGAGCTGTTATTGGCCAACTTGGTAGCATCGCAATACGGGAAAGCTCACCGCCATTTTGGGATTAAATTGAAGTCATTTGAGAAAAAGTAATTGCAACTCCAACAAAATCCGCTCAGTAACACTCGCCATTGTTCTGAAGTGAACAGACACGCCAGAGAATTTGTAAATAAGAGTAAGACACTCAACACCATCATAGACACTCCAGGTCCACTAGTGTTTCCAGGGTGTAATTGCAGCAGGACTCACACACACACCTGAATGCTCGGCCCCTTGTGCACCAACCAGCACAGATGCACGATTGTATTGTATATTTGATGCAGCCGAGAGGTCAATGATGTTGTAGAAGTTGTTGATGATGAAGGAAGGATTCCGGGGACCCATTAGTTTCAGTGTAACAAAGTTTATTACAAGAAACCACAGGTCAGGACGAGCTCTAGAGACTCGGAGACACACAAGCTAATAGTGAAATCTGACTTGCAGGAGTCTTACACACAGTTATATAGGGAGTTTGGTTCCACCCATGACTTCAAGTATAACGCATCCCACATGGGATTTCTGACTAGATAAGGGCACATCTTTGTGTCCGAACATGAAGGCACACTGGTCAAGAACCTTCCTTCTGAGCCCATCTGTTAACTGTTAAGAGATGGTTCCCTAGGTCAAAGGTCATCCCCCAAAGGGTAAAGTAAATAAGACAAACATCTGGTGGACTCTCTGAGAATGTCTTTGTGTTTGTAAGCATATATCCACATGTTTTACTCTAACGAATACACGACAATTGCTTAACTAATATAATATTATTCAATCTTCAGTGGATCTATAGGATGTTCACTCGTCGTGATGAAAGGTTTCGAGGCTCTGAACTGAGATTGAGCACAGAGATTGGTGCACAGAAGAAAAGAAGTAAGACAATCTGTGTCTGGTTCCTTTGAAAGTCCCAGAACAGAGAGAGCTGCTGATACCACAGACCTTCATCTGCTTTAAATGTCACACTTGATTAAACATCCCCCCTTTTTTTGTACTCATCTGTTAAAAGTTCCTGCTCTCGGCTTCATCGCTGCCATGTGAATTTGCATAACTTTCATGAGACCGGGGCAATGATATTACAGACAATAAAGATAATGTAATACTGACGGGAATTTAAGTGATATTAATGGCCATTGAGAGACATTACTGTAGAAATACTGGACTAATGTGAAGAGATTTAAAAGGGAATGACAGAATAAATGTATACCCGAGCATACTTACTCCTCTTAACACAGACAAGGGACACAAAGTCTGAATGTGAGTGTGTGTTCGTTGTGTAGTGCGTGTGTGTGTTTTTCGGTGAACATGTTGGCAGTGTGTCTGCAGAAGAAGAATTACACCGCAGTCAAATTCACAGCAACTGCTGACAGTTTCATTGCTCTGATGCCAACTTCATACACCAGACGCCACAATTATTCTCTCACATGCATCATGCGGTGAAACAGAAGAAGCAAACGCTGAAAAAGGAAAATACTGTCCTCACTTCAAACTATCTCCGCCTCTTCAATTCATTGTGATCGCTTTAAACTTAAGAGACTGAGCCCAGGTCCGAGAAAGAAACGGACCTGGGCTAAAAAAACGTAGAACAAGACCCACATGCCTGATTTCTAGTTTCATGCTGCAGCTACTGCAGGGCGAACCCCTTGATCTCACTGCTTCCACTCTGCAGGAGCACAAACACAGCTCAGGCAGATGCAGGGTGCTCCAACATGATGAGCGAATGGATGAAACTGAAAACTGGACCTGCAGCCGCAGAGCCCTGACGACAGTTGATTACTTTAGTGGGCAATTGGGTTTTTCAAAATCAGACCCCTGAAACCGGCCAGGTGGAATTTTTCGTTTGTTTATTTCTATTTCAGTTTGCAGAGGTGCACACTAACAGATTCACAATGAACGACTCACAATCCCCTTAAGATCTGCTCACATACGGCAGCTCTGTGCACCGAGCATGATGCTGATAGGGAAGATTTCGCGGTTTAATTCCCACAGGTGCTATCCATGCAAAAAATGAAGAGGAAGAAAAAAAATGCACTCAGGAGCAGGTTGGTTATAGCCCATAAAAATGCATATGAACCTCTGCTTTCCATCTAACTGCAAATTGTTTTTATCATAAATCAAATCAGAATATCCCATATTAAGATAAATAATCTTGAAAGCATGTAATTTATATTTAGAGGATGTCGGCCTCATGGCTCCTGTTTACTATTCAGCCTTAGTTGCCATGCAGCTTGATGTTTGCCAATAGTTGCCAACACAGAGAAAGTGCTGGTGAGGTTTTGTTTTCTCTGTGTGGTGCCGCCATTTCACAGCAAATCAACAACTGCTTAAAGAATGTAGTCTGGCACACTTTGAAGAAAGACAGCAAACTGACAGACAACACCAACAACAAACATGAAAAAAGTTCTCACTTGCAGCCAAAACACAATTCGCAAAAACACAACGTCTTTTGAATTCTTCCAGGTCACGTCGGCTGCTCCAATTTAGTTCTGCACCTCATCAGATTGCATGTGGCACCTTGTTTTAAAACTACTCCTCCACCACACTGCGCCACACTACACAGCATGTTGTTTGGCGATTCAAGGTTTTTGAGATTTTCGATTTTCTGATAAAGACATTCTTTCCTGCATCACAAAACAAACAAACATCACCAACGAGTAAGAGGATTATGAGCTCTACTGAAATGATCCCAGTTTTTTCAATTTTCACCTGCAGCATCAAAAAGCACGGAACTTTGATGTTCAACATGAAATGAGGACAGAAAACTGTGTAGTTTTTGTTGAATATTTAAAAAATATTTAATATCCGTGGAAAGACGTAGGCACAATATTAAAATATGTTCAAAGCTGCATCACAGACTAATGGATACACTCTGGTCACCAATGTGCTTCCATCAGTGGTGCTTTTGTTTCAGGCTAAAACTTCTTTAATGAAACATGTGTTTGAAGTGCTGTTAGATTTATAAATGACCCACTTAGCAACAAATCAGGAAAGGCACAGAAAGTGGGGAATCTAGACTCATGAGAGAAATACAACTACTATTACCAATGCAAATAGAATTGTAAAATATAATGAGCTCTCTGAGCTGTGGAAGCTGGATTCACTGCTGACCATGAATAAAAAAACTATATATTTATTGCCATTACTAAATCATTATCAGTAAAGTTTTGCACCATCTTACTCTTTGGTTTTTGGTCTGGACTATCCTCCTCACATGGTTGTGACTCTGGCGGTTCTTCCTCTCCAACCCACACCTCTAAAAATAATTGCATTTCACATGGCGATGACAAATGAACAGGTGGCCCTTTTTCTCTGTTTTCTGTGTCTCAGAGATAAATGAGGGTTAACACGTGTGGGAGGAATCCTGACTGGTTTCATCCCAACACGTTTTGTCATTTACACCTCTACAGTATCCAGTCATTTAACTAAGCTGCTTTGCTTCTTTGTGTCTGTGCTCACTGTCGTTATAATGATGGAATCCTCACTGGTAGCAGAGTTGAACAGTGTTATTCTGACACTCGACCTGAATATTACACGGCTCAGTCAAGGACACTGGCCTCGGAATGGGAGTTACACCTCAGATTGCATTGCATTAACAAAGTGTGAGTGACCCCACAGATCACCACTGTGCCTGGAGCGTGCAGTGTGCATTCATTATTATCTGACACCATCCTCTCCTCTAATCCTGCAGCAGGGCGACACCCTCATACAGCACATGCAGTACGTCATATTATTTCCTAAATAAAAATGTTAATTTAGTTTGAATCAACAGTTGCACTAAAAAGCTAAAAAGATCATTTCTTTTTATTTCTGGAGAAGCCCACTCATCAGTTTTCATTATATTCTGTGGTTCTGGAGGAGGCCGGCAGGTGAAGGTGTAATTTACAAGGGAGTAAAAAGTCAATACATCTGCAGCCTCGACTTCGCCCGTTCTTTTCCCCAAAAACAATCTTACTTTTGCAAGTCCGTCAATTTCATGGATGTGCAATACTAAATTGTAGGAGTGCTCATAAGACCACCAACACACACTGATGCTCTGCAGCTACTGAACAGGTCTTCCAGGGTCAGCGCAGAGTACAGCCATCAATGTACAGCTTTGGAAGGGAACTAGCAAATATTGCTTTTGTGTACTCGGTCATGGTGTCACAGTAAAAACCACTGCACAACACCAACAATGGAATTCAGGTGCTACAATGCAAAAACTTAAAAGCTCCCCTCAGGGAAATAAAACTCACTATACATGTGTGGATGTGCTGTGTGGAGTTTGAATGCTCTCCCCGTGTTTGCATGTGTTTTTACTCTGCAGGTGCCTCCCCCCACAGCCCAGTCCTCACAATATTTATGTATATACATCAGCAAATTCCATTTCCATGTTGGACACCTCTCCCTGACAGGCAGATGTTAGAGAGTCCCCTGCTGCAGCCTGAACAGATACAGAGTCTGCTGTTCCCCTGCCAATAAAACTGATTAAGTCAGAGTGATGGTCTGGTTCTCTAACACACTCACACTGCCTCACATTCCCGTGCCCTCTTTTCTTTTGTCCCTATAATTATTTATGATTATGTACAAGTGATTGGACTCGAATTTTTTTCTCTGTGTGGATCATTTATTGAAATGCATGTTTTATACATTAGATTCTGGTCTGCACTACTGGTTATTACGGGGATGTGTTTTTCTTTTTTTCCACTGATTCTTGCCCTTGCCGCTGTCAGTTTCATGTGCAAGATAAATTTCCCTGCAAGGGTAATAAAGTTTATTTGATCTAATCTAATCTTCTTTTGGAATAAGCAGCTGGCAGAGAATAAGTATTCAGGAATATTTTAATCGCTATCAGTGGCCTGACAATATGACGGCACACTATTTATTTTATTGTGGAACCGGCTATGAAAACAACCAAAGTTGCATCATGACTTTCAACACATGTCCTTGGCCTGGCTTCAGCTGCAACCTGCACATGTACTGGTCCATGTGCACAAGTTCAGCCTCCTGAGTTTCATCCACTCTCAAGCTAAGGGTTGTAATTCGACACAGAGTTTTCCTCTATGGGGCTAAATTGTGTAGACACAATCATATTACCCTTACAGAGCCCCACTGAACTGCACATATACATGAACATAATTAATTCACCAGCCCTGCCAACTTCCATTATCGTGATTTTCTTGTTCCAGATAGACGAGCAAAGAGATGACTCCTGCTGTGGCACACCTTTCGAATGCATAATGTTTCAAATCAGTGCAACGCAATTTTACCGGATCGGTTATGTAGATGCCTGCTTTGTGTTTATAAAATATTCAGATCGGCACCAAAGTACTAACGTAGTATTTTACACTGTTAACATGACTCATCTGCAGGTAGGAATGAAAAGAGGAGGAAAACTAAAATTATTCATGGTCATTTTATTTGTTTTTATACACATTTCAACTTACTTTGAAAACAACTAATGTCCCAATCTGTTATAAATGGTCAACTGGAGACATTTAGCCGGTACCAATGAGTTTATATAAACCTGGACGACGCCTCTCCACATCCTCCTATTGAATAGAAACTAAGCCAATCACGTGTCAGTCTTAGCTTTCAACAATCACCCCATTTTTGTGGCATCAAATAAACCATCACACTCAAACATCAGTATGATAGGAGCTACACAAAACGACACAAATAATCGTCATTGGAAAAAACTTGCATGCTGAGTAATTACATTTTCCCCTTCTGCTAAGATTGTTGAGGTGACCTATTCTGCAGCCGGCCTCCAGGGGTCAATCCTGACGATTGGGCTTCACTTTTAGGAGTGTTCATGTCATCCATCTTTAAATAGCCTATGACAGGTCAATTAAAATGTTTGACATGTTCTCATTCTTTGTTTAGCATTAAGATGGTAAAGTTTGCTAACTAGTGCTAAATACATTCAAGGTTCAGTGTGTAAGATTTAGGTGAAAGGGATCTATTGTCAGAAATATAGAATATTAAATAATCCTATTTTTTTTTCACTTATGTTTAATCAACTGAATTGTAATTTTTCTTTACCCTAGAATGGGCCCTTTATATTTAAATATTTTATATTTGCAGGGAGTGGGTCCCCTCTGCAGACAAACTAACCTCTGATGCTCTCAGCTCGTAATTGTTTTGCTAAACGGATGTTTTCAGTCACCGCTGTTGCCCTGAGGGGAAGCAAACAGATTAGCAGCGAGTGAGAAACCTGAGTGACCATGAAAGCTGTGACAGAGCTTCGGGACGGCACCGACTGCAGCAGGTCTCCTCAGTGGCTCGGTGTTGGAGCCCGGCTGCCCAGTGGAACCTCACAGGAGAGAACACATTCATATTCAAAAGGCTCCAGTAGAAAAACCTTCACAACCTTCCAGCGGCTCTCCAGCCAGGACTCACATGGTTTCATTCAAATAAAGAGGATATTCCATTTTAATGCAAATCTTTACTTACAGAGACGTATGTGAACGTGGACTTTCTGTACAGGTTCATTAGTGAACAAGTAAAGTTTGTGGAGAGTTTCACCTCTTTGCTGACTCTCCTCCCATCTTGGCCACTGCAGGGCTGGTTGACGACGTCCAGCAGGAATTACTGCTTTGGCAGATTTGCTAGAAATCCAGCAGAGGGATTTTATGTAGATTTTCTAAGTGTAATCTTTCAGCACCTTTTAATAACAAATACAATTCGCTTCACCTCCATTAACTTAGATCCAGGGGCATGATTCTTGGAGGCAGAGTTCCTAAAGACCTGGAGGAACTGACTGCAGAGAAGCTGAAATCGCGAGGCAGAAAATGTTTTGTGCATTTAGCCGACACCAAACATCAGTATCTTTTAAAAACAACTTGAACTCTCAGCTGAACAGGAGACAGAGGGTATGGGAAAGAAAAAATGCAGAACACTCACCCTGCTCCCTCACCAATTGGGACGAGGTTTAAAGAATAAAAATCTAAACCAGACAAAGCCCTGCCTGACTGGGACGCAGTTGCTGACACACTGGAAATACTGGCAAAGCGAGCACACTTTTTAGACTTATTTCTGAATTATGCAGAGGACTTCCCTCGGCGCAAAGCTCTGTCTCACCAACACTCAGCACTCCGTGTGTGGGTGAGTCCCACTAGGAATAGAACTTGTTTCCTGCAAATAGGTTACAATTCATAGGTGTGTTAGGAGATGTCTACTTGACTTATTGCACCACTTCAAACGCCTGAGGCTAATCGGCTTTTCATGAACTGGAGCTGGCCGGCTGGGCCATTAGGCCGGTGTAAATTCAGCAGCTCAAATACTGTGAAGAGAATCGAGGACCAGCTTCTACATTACACTGTTATATTAACATTTCAAATTTAGATCAGTGTTATTAACATCAGGCCCTTTTATGATCCTAAAAGGTTTTTCTAGAGCTTTCACAATCGTGACCAGGCAGCAGTTGCTTCCAGTCTTTTCAATACGGCAAACGGCCAGAAAAGAAGGTTTCATTCCACAACCACGGCTCAAGGTCTTTCAAAGACCTTCGTTAACGGTCAGCAAATCATTGAGTTGGCCAATTAATTATGTGTGACAGTAAATTTTATACAGAAAAAGAGGGAGAATAAAAAAATTGGTATTGATGTTGATAAAACCAATCTTCCTCAGGACATCAGATCACTATTTACGAGTATGTGCATGAAACTACATCTGAGTTTTGAATTCAGAGTCAACCTTGATAAACCGATGGTTTTTTCCTGAAAGTAAATGTAGGATATTTATTTCCCTGAATGGACCCTTTTCAAAAAACTACATGTTAGGTACATTTAGAGAGTTATTAAAAAAATTTTTTAGCCTCAGACAGCTGTGATGCGGCCTCTTCAACCACATCAAACACTGTGTGTAGTTTCACCGTCTCAGTCTTAGCCTCAATTAACCTTTAATAACTTCATAATTTATACATTAATGGTTTTAACTAAATCCTATAAGAGGCCTGCAGCGGTAAAGAAAAGCAAAACACTCTCAAATATTTATACTTTTATGTCAAAATAGAGCACATTGTACAGCATCGAGGTGTCGAAAGAGAAAGTATCAGCCAGAGGAGAAGCAACGCTCCTCTGTTAGGGTTTGAGATTGTTCTTAAGATATAAATATACACATATTAAGTTCAGATTTCCAAAATAACAATAACCTCCACATGCAAACCCACAGATCAAGTCATGGACACACACTTGCATGGTCCCTCTTTATCACAGCTCAACATTAACAATACTAAAACATTTACATCTGTGAAGGACAACATTACAGTTCCATGACTCCAGGCAATCTCTCCTGTCACTCTCTCTCTCTGTCTCACACACGCTCACACAAACCCACACACAAACACACATATTCAAACAGGCAAGTCGTGTGCTTAAAATCCTTATAACTCCGTCTTTGCGCTCTCATTAAGTCCATCTGAAGGTTTGGCCCTTGAGTCATCCTTCAGCCATTTGTCGTAGACAGCGAGGGGGTCGATGTTCCAGTGTTTGTGGAAAGAGATGGGCACCTGGTGAGCTAAGAAGGCCCTGGCGTAGTCCTCTGGGCGTGCCTGAAAGGAAAGATAGAGTACAGCAATTTATATTTGGAAGGCGTCACAAGAGGCTGCCCGGTCATCGCTGTGGAGAGCAGGCGAAGTCAGGGAAGTTTGTTTTTTAAAGCAGATAAACGGCAAAGCCCCAGAATCATGCGTGTGTATTTTCAACTGACAGGGTGACCTGTAATTTGGATTGAATGAGTTTAATTGTTGGTCAACTCAATGGAAAACCAATGTTTTGTTGAAGGTCCTGCACATCTGCTGAGAAGCTCTCCTGTGGTTTCGTTAGGGTGGGACCAGGCTCACTGGGACATTCTGACAGGTCACAGTGATAGAAGCACAGGAGTAAAACATTCAAATGAAAGATGGCTGATGGTCAGGGGTTAGCTCTTTCCCCTCCCGGGCCGATGAAGACTTTCTGTGAGGAGTCTTCCTCCCCAGTCCGAAAACACGCAGGTTAATTGGACTCTTAATTTGCCCGGAGGTGTGAATGTGGACGTGGAGCCTCTCCCTGTATCTCACTGCAAAACCTCTCCCTCAACCGAACAGACGCCAAGGAATTTCACAAATACACACAGAGAGACACACAAAGAATTGCACTGGGAGAGAGTGTGAAACCAACCTGATGGAACAGCGGACTGTGGGTGATGGGAAGACCGAGGGCGTTGAGGCACATTCCCAGCACCATGTCATCCGGAGCGTCATCGCTGTAGCACTTGCAGCCGCTTTTCAGGAGCTGGACCACGGCTTCCCTGCTGAACACCATCCTACCACACAGACACACACACACACCAGAACCATGAACACACAACACAGCCTATTTAGCTGACCTGTAAATAATCAGTTCAAAAAATCACACAAAGATAATGATAACAACTCAGTTATCCACTGGAGGTGTTTAATTTATTCATTTGGTGAGAAGGTAGGGAGTGACACTGCAGAATCAAACCGGGATGTGTTGTTCTGTGCACAACAATGATGTGCCATCTCTTTGAAAAGAGAAGCAATTAGACACGAGCAAAGACATCTATGCCCGCTGGGGGGGGGGGGGGGGGTTATAAAGCAGTTTTTAGGAGACATCACTGTTGGGATAACTGGCAGTTGCAGTGTTGTAAAGTGTCAGAGCCACTGAAGTGTCCCTAAATGGAGGTTCTCACACAGCTCCCTCACCGCTCCACATTTATCTTTGGTGCGGCTGACAGCCGACACACAACTCGTGCTTCTTGTCCACTTTCACTTTGCGTGAAATACGAGGCCTTTAAAAAACGCGGATGTTACGACACTGCAGTCATTTCCCAACAGCCTCTGTCCGTGTGAGTATTGGGTATCGACGTCTCGTCTTCTCTTATCAACCGATGACTTTTTACTGCGTTTTTTACAGTTTCTTCTATCGCGTATATATTTACTGTAATGCATTTTTCCCTTAAGGGGGCAACACACCAAATTGAAACGGTTTATCTGAGGACTACAGATTTTTCCATTACATATTTTATAGTCCCTGTGCAACATCTGTATCTATCATCATTATTCCCTGAGCTTATGCACTGTGGAACTCACCCTCCACCTCCTGTGATGTAGCTGTAGCCGCCCTGGCTCAGGCCGTAGCCGTATCTCTCCCCGAGACACACGGGTTCCGAGGGGTCGTAGCAGCTCAGCAAGGCTCGCAGTCTGGGGAGGCTGCGGAAAGCAAAGATCAGGCTCATCACACACTCATCGTCAAACGTCTTAAGCATAGGCACGAGGGACACTGTCCATTTAGGACCTGAAGTAACGGCTCTCCCTCCGGCAACAGCCTCCAAACGAAGGGGGAAACCTGACGGGTGTAAAGTGAAGCCGGCTGGACTTGAGTTAATCTAGAGGTTGGACAAGATGTTAAAGTCTCTAGAAAATCAAAATGAACCGTCAGTCAAAGTGGAAGCAAAATGAAAGTATGGCATTTCAAGTTTGAGACACTGTTTCCTCGTAGAAAAAGAAAGAAACACCATGTTGAATAATGGTGGACATATGTGTTAATGTACCTGATGAGCGTGTCATCGTCCACAACCAGGAGCCACTTGGTGTTCGGGACGGTGCCGCTGAGAAATCTTTGAAGGATGGCAAAAGTTTTCCCGCAGTGGCCTGTAAATTGAGACACACTGTCAATGCTGGCCAGTGAGACTTAATCACATATTGACCCGGTGCTGTATTCTTGTTTACAAAGATGAATGAGCCCGTTACTGGAAGCAAAACACACTTGGTGTTAATGGGTATTTACATCCACACACACACACACACACACACACACACACACACACACACACACACACACACACACACACACACACACACACACACACACACACACACACACACACACACACACACACACACACACACACACACACACACACACACACACACACACACACACACACACACACACACACACACACACACACACTCACACTCACACTCTGCCTCAGAAAGAAGAAATTACAGTTGTAAATTACGCCCACAGGAAAGGATTTGAAAGGTGGCAGGCCGACCAACAGTTACAATTAGTAACTACCAAAGCATTTTGCATTTCACTTTGCAGACGCCATTAGTGTGAAGACTGAGTTTTGAGGTAACGCCCTCGACGCCCCGGCTCCACTCAGTTCAGCGAGCGGATGAATTTTTCATTGTAAACGGCTCCTGTGGTAATCAGGCCTGAGCGATGTTAATACCATGCTAAACACAGCCAATAGTCATTTATTTAAATAATATGGAAACTATTGCGAGAAACATTTCACTAATTTGACTTTTACTCCCCTGATAGGAGACGTTGAGGAGGCAATCAACATGAGACAAATCACTGTGCAGGGAGCTTACGAGAAGGAACTACTTTGCATTGGAAACTTTTATTGTGACAAAGTGTGAACTCGCTTCTGTTCTGGATTCTGTTTTCTGTGGTTAGCACTTTGGCCTCACAGAGGCACACAGCAGAAGTTCGTGGTTTGATTCCCGGCTGTGTGGGTTTGCTCTGGGTTCCACAGTCTGAGACATGCAGGTTGGTAAATGAGCTGCATTTATACAGCGTTCTTCTGTCTCTATCGACTCAGAGCACTTTACAGAGCAAAATCCATTCACCCGTGGACACACACGCTCATGCAGCGCTTTTGTACGCAGCTGTCAGCTTCAGTATCTCGCCCAAGGACGCTTTGGAGGACTCGAACCCACCTGTCCTTCTGATACCGGACGACCCGCTCCACCCCCTGAGCCACAGCCGCAAAGTTTGAGTTAAGTAGAGGTTTTAAATTCCCCCATAGCTGTGAATGTGATGTGTTGTTTGTTTGCCCATGATGCGCCACACCTCTCGCTCAATGTCAGCTGGAACTGGCTCCGGCCAGCACCACCTGCAAATGCTGAGCAGTAATGTGGTAATGGATTGATGAATGTTTAAAGGGCTGTCTTTTTAATTTACCAGGATTTTTGTTAGGGGTTTAGATTTTACAGCATGAGAGAAAATCTGATTTTGTGGTGTCCCCCCAGAGCCTTGTGAGAAAGTGGTGAAAAGCCATTTACCTTAATTCTGACGTCTCAAAGACATAATGTTTCTTTGTCATGATGGACCAGAGGTAATCAAACCTTTACTCTGCTGTGTTTGACATGATTCTGCCAGATGGAGCAAAATGTTCTGCCAACTCCCCGAAAACAAAAACAGTGGAAGTGGTAGTTGCACAACGAGCGACCTAAAGAAATATATACCCATCAGAATCCAAATATCTGCACGCCATCATGGCTGAGAGCGGAGACACGGAAATCCCTGGTGGCAAAGCATCACAAAGAATACTGAGGCCCTGCTGTTTTATTTATATCGGAACCCAATGTGTTTTTTCCCCCCTTGTATCTGAATATAGAGTAAGAAATGAATGCTTGAAATGCTGACAGGAATAAAATCCAACAATGTCGATTTTAGAGGCAGGTCTCCAGAAAAAACAGGTAATCTTATTTCCAGCTGGAGGAAGTTAGCGAGTGATGTTCAGGGAATCGGAAACACGCAGTAGAATCCGTGTTCGTGTGTCATGTTGCATCTATAATAAAAAATATCAGCACAGAAGAACGAGAGGACGACTTCTGCTTCCTGTACTTGAACACATCACCACCATACCATCACTTAAACCCACCTCACCGTGAACAGTGTGAGTATTTACTTAATAAAGTTTTGACGCCATGTTCCCATTTCAGGCCGTTGCATCACTCCTGCCCTCACCCTCTCAGACTGACTCGAAATTGTAAACCTCACACTGTTGAGTTTGTTTTTCCCATTGTGTAAATATTTATAAGGTTTGTGTTGTTTCATTGTGACTTCAGGTTGCAGCATAACAAATAGGCTCAGAGTGTTTTTAAAACTGGAAGTCAGGTGTATTTATTTTGTTTTTAAATGGTATATAAACCTCTTTTCCAGTTGAGATGAAGAATGATCTAATCAGATGTATCTATGTATCTAATATCTATCTATCTATCTATCTATCTATTTATCTATCAACCAATCAATCCATCTATAGTATCTATCTATCTATAGTATCAATATAGTATCTATCAATCTATCTATCTATCTATCTATCTATCTATCTATAATATCTATAATATATATCTATATAGAATCTATCTATTTACCCATCTATAGTTTATATCTATCTATAGTATCCATAACCCACCCATCAATCCATCCACCATCCATCTATCTATTCGTATCTATCTATCCACAGTATCCAGCCATGCTCATCACAAGAGCTTTATAAATATGATAAACCCTTTCCCCCCCAAACACCTTATTAGCAGCTAGTTGTGCTCAATAATTACAGAGTTTATTGACAGACGGTTAAAAATGCTCCACTCTCGTCAAACATACATAAAGACCATAATATTTACAGTTCACTTATGCTAATGTATGTATGGTTTTAAGAGTTGGCTCTAAAGGCACGTTGGGAAAGTCAACGGGCTCAGCGGAGTCATCTGAAGGTGACATAAATAAAGAAGTATGGTGGTGACTACAGATTCCAGACATATTGATGCTTGTTGCCTGTTCATGAACTCTGAGGCTGCTCTCAGAAATCATTAGCAGAAACCCAGAGGGCCGGGCAGCGGAGGAGACGGATTAAAACAAAAGAAATGGAAACAAATTATGTTCGTCCCGACCTTAATCGAATCCAAGTCTGATAACTGACTGCGTATCATTTGGATATTTGGCATCGAGGCGGCAGATAAACAGCTTATTTTTCACTTGACTTCAATCATATATCATTTCAGTGTGTGCTCATCTGATTATCGAGCGCGCGGCGACTTCAGGGCCCCTTAGTGACCGACTCCATCGCACATTTGTCTGTACACAGTACGACACTAATTCTATTTTCAGTTTCCATGGTGTTGAAGGACCGGTAGAGTTTTAAAAAAACAGCCTTTTCTCAGAATCGAGCGGCAGCCGAAATCCAATCTACTGTACTTCACCCAGATTGTAAATGCTATTATGAGTTCTGTTTGATTGACATCATGCACAGTTATTAAACTGACAGTAGCTCCAGGGTCTGGCCGCTTACCAAGCTGGAGAAAATCCCCTCGGGGGCTTGATGATGGACTTTGGCCGGCTGCCAAAGTTCCACCATTCAATCGTTATCTACCAAGAGTAAAAAAAAACTAAAATAAAACTGGCGTGCATTGGAAAGTGAAATTAAATGGAAGGAGATGATCTCTGAGAAAGAATTGGCTGACACGGTCCTTGAGAAACGTAAATTGTTTGAGAGGAGCAGACTCACAGTCTTTTCTAGAATAAAACGACAAACTCAGACGAGCATCGTTCGCCTTCCACGTTAATTTATTGTCATGGCTCTACCAGCTGCTCGTGTTTCAGCCTCGACTAGTCTGCGCAACGTAAACACACCTCACCTCTTGGCCCCGACCGGTATCTGCTGTATAGACAGAGAAAAACATAGCCAACGTTTTTCAAGATCTGGAGCATTGATGTTGTTTACGTTAACTTTAGGTCATTAAGCAGCACTTAAAGCACGTCGACCCTGCTCATCTCTTTCTACCAACCGACTGCAGCTCCAACACTCAGTTGACGTGGACAATGACACCCTCGGCTCGGTGTTAATCTCATTATCGGGCTCCAATGGCTTCGCTCAGAGGGTAAATAAACACAATCACCGCTTTAAAAGCATCTTCAAATGCTTTTTCTAGCTTATGGCAATCGACAGTGAACGTTTAAAAGCTTCTACACAGAAACCAAAACCCTGAAAAGCTCAGGACAACTATCAAGCCTCTTTGCTGTCACGGTCATAGAGGCATATAATGATAAAGCACTGGTCCTCTATCATATTAAATAGTTTGGGAATGTTAAGTTGCCGGGACGTTATGGAAACACCGTTTGTTAAACTGCAATTCAATCTACAATGAAATCAGTCACTAATAGTAATCAATGAGAGAATGAGGCAGAAAAAGTTCAATTCCTTTTAAACTAATGGACACAATTAGGGTTTCAATTCAACGAGGCTTTTAAAACTTTACTAAGATACAATCAGGTAGACTCGTGATTTCTTTGGGATTTTCTTGTATACTTCAAATCAATGTGTTTTGTTTAAAATGCCTTACACACATTACGGATGCATTCTGTGCTGCAGGGAACGTAGCTCAGGGATCTGTCATATCATTCTTTTTACTCTTCAAACAGCCATCGAGAATGCCCTGAAGACTCAGTGTCAGTGAGTTGTTGTGGGGATGTAACCTGCGCACGTATTTGCATCCACTTATGGCATATTCAATAATACAGTAGGAAAATTACCAAACAGCAGCTTGGATGAAGAACAGATGGGTCGTCTCACTCTTCGTGGTGCAGGGGAGCTTTTGTTTTAGCCCGTGTCTCTTGGTTTGTTTGTTTCTTTGGTTGTTCATCAACAAGATTACGCAAAAACTACTTAATGGAATGTTGTGGAAGGATGAGCCAAGAAACAACCCATTAAATTTTGCCCTTCATCCAAACAAAGGAGCGAATCCGTTTTGGACTGCTGGAGGATTTTCTTTATCGCTGCTTTTTACTTCCTTCTGAGTCTTTTTCTTTTTTTCACCAAGTTCCCGGGGAATAATTCATGTATCTTGGTGCAGCTTGATTGCATCTATTGGGAATGTTGGGCCTTGGAGGAGGCAGGCACGCTATTAAGTGCCGTGGTGTTCTCATTGCAGCGACTGTCTGACTAGAACTACTGAACCAATTTCCATGGAATTTCATGGAGGGGTGGGACATGACCCGAAGAAGACCCCATTAAATTCTGGAGTGGATCCAAATAAGAAGGCAGATTGAAGATTTTTTTTTCTTCAATTTTCTTTAACATGATGAGACAGAACCTCAGCTCTGGTGGGGGGGGGGGGGGGGGGGGGGGGGGGCTGTCAAAGTGCCCTTCCAGTTCTGCGTGTGACATCGAGGTTTTTTGACCACTGCAGAAGTTTTAAAAGTAGTTTGAAATCAGATTGGAAAGCCTCGGGGTTGGACGGATCCTCACTAATCTGATCACACCTCCTTCAATCTGATTTGTAAAATCTGATTAAGAAAAAATCAATGTGACGATTCCAGTGAGGATACAGTCCAATACCTGAGAGCTTTGGCAGTTGGCACAAGCAGAGCAAAGGAGCTGCTAGTGGTTTCATACCAGAGCAAGAAGACACTGAGGCCTGTCCAATGTCCAAAGGTGAAGTCCAACAACCAACTGGACTGGAAAAAGTAACGTTAACAGAAAGACTGATAGTTATTGTCTGCGAGACTCAGCTCTGCAAACAGACGAGTTCACATTTCAGGAGGCAGCCAGTGGCAGTTTGCATCCTACGCTGCCTCAATGCAAATAGGTTGCAAAACACCACCTTGTTAAAGAACTGAGCCGCCTGGAGACAGTGGCTGCAGGTTGACCGGAGACAAATCGCTCCTTTGAACAACGAACCCTCAACCTTCCCACAGCGGAAGCCGAGAGTGACTACAACCGATGCATCATCCCATTAAGGTGCAACATGAGAGGTCTTAGGTGCCATTTTGTGCCGACAGCCATCAGAGTGTAAAATAATTTGCGGACAAATGGCCCCGGCCTCGGGCCTTTAGGAGGGCGCTGAGGCAGAGAGCTTGAGCCATGTTTACAAAAACGACCCTGGGCTGCTTTAAGCGTTCTCGTGCTCCATTAACAAGCTCCTCTGCCCGTTTCTGATTAGCAAACATTACTCAATCCAACTAATTCTGTACGAACCACACGACGTGACATGCACCCGTGTGAAAGCTGCCCGTAGTTCTAGTGTACTGGTGGAAAAAGCTCATTTCTGAAATCGAAACCTCATAATGTATCAGACAGAATCTTGTCAGTGAATCTTGCCAACGGTGACTCAGCAAAAATGGATCCTCCAGACACATTCATTCCCAAGTGACAGGAGCAGCACTCAAAAGATCAGCTTATATAAAATCTGATTTACAGATAGGTGTACGTGATAAACAAATGCCTATGACATATTGCAGTAATAATAATAATAATAATAGTGACAATATAAAACTTCTGAGCACAGTAATATCTGGTTGAGAGCATCCTGTTACCCAGCAACATCCACCAGCCTCCCCTGTGGGAGAAGATCTTCCAGACACTCGTGGGAGAGAGGCTGGAGGATGTTGTTGTTTTAAAGCTTCTCCTGAGGGAACAACAAACTCTCAGACCTCATGTTTTCCATCTGGAGACGGCTGGTCTGCCCCAGGTCAGCCACGCCAGCTGAACCGTCAGCTGGAGCCACCGTTTGTACTGTTACCAGATGTAGCCTCTCAATGCAGAGGAGCAGGATTCAATAACGTCTGAACTCGTCTGATGTTGCGTCAATGGAATGTTTGAACTGAATGTCTTGTTGCAGATGGCAACTTATTTTTGTGTGAAATCTAAATTTGATGATTTCTGCATCATTTTGAGAAAGTTAGGAATCTCCGATGTCCATGTCTTTTACAATATTTGGGATCTTGTGAAATACTCACAAAAATGTTCCTCTTGTCTCTTTTAGATACATCCTCATGTAAAAATGACAAAATGCAGTGTTATCCGGGGGGGGGGGGGGGGTCATGTGCTCGACTTTTTCTTGGCAACCTGCAGTGACTTGCTGGAGTCTTCACTGGTTGTCTGGCAACCATGAAGTGAGCAGTCACTGCCTGTTGCCAGGAAATAGTCGGATCCATCCCCTCTGCATGAGACCAGCGAGCTTCAGGGGTCTCAGTAGGTGGATGTTCTAACCTTCGGGCAGGACAGGCTACTTAGAACAGATGCTGGAGGGGCCATCCTCCACCTGAACGCTCCCACCATGTTCCTGTAGTGGTGAACGATCTGAGACAGACGAGCTATCCTCAGGTATGAACTGAAGATATTTCCACTATTTCCAGTATTTGAACAACCCTGAGCTCTATAATAAAACTTTGTAAACACGGACACAACAGTACCTCTGGTGATGTTGAAGTGTGCTGTGGTTAAAAATACCACAACTACAAATGGTGAAAGGAAATAATGTGACATTATCACCAGCTCTTAGAATAACAAATATGTGCAGTAAACGTTTCAGTTAATAGATCCTGACAGTCTGTGGAAATCAGCGGGGGGGATATTGGCCAAACTTGTGCTGCAGTTTACAGCGTTCATTAGGAGGAAAGCTTGTTAAATTCACAAACAACCAGATGGCACAGACCCATTTATCACCACAGCACAACAACAACAAAAAGAGCGTGTTAAAGTTTTAAATCTTGGCATGATAAACTAAAAAATATATTATTCAAACAGGGGACTGAATAACAAATATTTAATCTCTGAAGAAAACTCAATGCTAGTCATTGCTGACTCAGGCAATATCCGTCTGGATCACAGGAACCTTCCTCTTCACAGGGGGCTAGGTTATAGAAAAAAACTCACCTTCAGTTTGCCATTTCATTTTTCATGCAGCTCTGTGTGTGCCGCTGACCTTGCACCATTATAAAAGAGCCTCACTGTATCTATTTGGCACGACTGCGGCCACAGCGGCTCTTACCTCTCTCAGTATTCGGCACTCCTAAATTAATGGTCGGTATTGCAGGATCCGCATGGTCACTGTAGTACTCCAAGAACAAGGCATCCTTCTCCCAAGTCTTCTTTATCACTGGAACTAGAGCAAACGGTTTGGGGGAGTGGGGGGGAAGAAAAAAAAATCAATACAGGCCTTCACCATGTTTCACAACTAACTCGAGGTTCTTTGCGGTATAGACGCTCAGAGCAAATTATTATTTCATCGCCACACGTGTTCTCTTCCGATGTTTCTGTCTGTTTCAGTCGAATATTCTAGTAAAGACAACTTCAGATATCAGACTCATGAGAAAAGACAAGAGGGAGAACAGATTCTTAAAAGAAGACAGTGAGATTATACTGCACACGCTTATTCCGGATTGGATGAATCGACTCTTTTGGACTTAGTGGCACTGATTAGCATCAAATGCTATCATAAAACCTTTCATTTATAATGTGTAGAATAAAAGGGAACATTCTTTAGTCTCAGCTTTTTTGATTTTAGAGCGTTTTCTCTTCAATAAAATACTCCGAAGATTCTAGTTTCTGACGGTTTGTGCTCGTTGCTCTGTAACATTTTGTCACATGCTGCCTTTTGACTTTCTGTCCTCTGTAGAGAATTAGCTCACTGTATCTGGAATGTCTTTCAGCTCTATCTGTCACTGACCCACTTCCTGATGGCAAGTTTTCCTATTGATTGGGATCTGACTGACAAGATCTGGAGATCTTTTGTGACGAGTCTCTGAACCGGCGAAGCGAGAGAGTTTGTGTGCTGAGGAATACAGAGCACCCAGAGATGTGCAGCGGCAGCAGCTCCAGTCTGTGTGCAACTCTCGTAAATCAACACAAGTGAATCTCGGGGGCAACTCTGGACCAAAAAAAATTAAGAAGATCCAAAATACAAAACGTTGCCGGTCCATCGCTGACTCTAAAGGATTTTAGAAACCAATAACTGACCCGACAAAAAAAAAGAATATGCAATTAAACTCCAAATATAGAACCGCTATTTGATTTCACATGTTATTATATAGAGTAAACCTGCCTTTCTGTAGGACACAATAACTAGATCAAATGAGAAATTCCCATCATGTAAATGTAAAACTTTGTATCAACAAACACTTCATCGAAGTGATGATTGGAACATGTTACAGGTTTAAAGCAGAGGAGCAGCAATTTTACACATTGTTACACAGGTTATTTATAGTTTGTTATATTTCATTGTGTCTGTCAAACCACAGACTTGGAACAACTGAGCAAAATCTAAAGAAATCTCACAACACAAGGAACACGGTTGCCTGCGTTTCCTATTTATTTAAAGTGAATACGACTGATGCAGCCAACAAGAAAGTAAAACACTATGTCCATTTGTGAATTATCACCGTTTTGATATCTTAACTTTAAAATATATTAATGCAGATTGAAACGTTTTGCATTATTGTTCCTGAACTATATAATCATGGAGATTCAAAAGCTAGAACACTAACAGAGCAGCTCTGTTACATTCTCTGCTCACTGATCTGAACTTACCTTGACATTTAAATTCAATATTAATTTTCCATGTTTAAATCTGGCAGCTCGGCTGAGGAAACAGTAATTAAGCTAAAGTGCAAATAACAGCCTCTGAACGTCATGTAGAGTTTGTCTGATCGCTCTCACTTTAATGTGCAGTTTGATCTATTGACGGAAGCTTTTTTTTAATAACTCCCATAACAGAAGCAGCAGATTTACGGTGGCAATATCAGAGCCTGGCGATGGATTGCGGAACATTAGTAAGTGATTTCCTGACACCTGCAGGATTGTTGGATGACTGTGGGGTTCCGGGCATTAAGGGAGGGAGGCACTCAGTCGAGAACCTCGGGGTATTTCATTTTTCTCTTTGCCTGAACACTATTAAATCCTTTCAGAGCTGATGGTGGAAGCGTTTAGCGAAGGAATTTGTCAGGATTACAAAGAACAGCTCTCGTACAGTCACTCTTGTCAAAGGTGGGAAAAATAGATCCATTATGATACAGCACAAGGGAAAAGCACGCCGCCGTGTGACTCACCTCGTTCACTGTGAAACTTCTGACACGTTTTCACGGCAACAAACACGTCTGCTTTATCCACCGGCTCCCCCTTTGGTGAAGAGGAGAGACGGGAATCAAACACAGGCTCACGTGAACATAAAAGCAGAAAGGACTTAAACACATGATATCAGGCTACACAGCCAAATGATGTCTATATAAAGTGGTAGTTGTTATCTTTAGTGCAATTACAAAGTTGACATTTCCCCCCGGAAGAATTTCCATCAGAAGAAAGAGGCGTAATGTAGCTAATAACAATTCAGCTGATTTTAAAATGTCACAGAGTTTTGGATTAAGAGCCGAGTGTCAGCAGGGTGACAGGTGATGTGCCGTAATAAGCACGGCAACCTTCGGTGTCATTTTAACCCTATAACCCAAACTAATCCTCCCTTTTCATAGCTGAGCGTAACCTTTAACGGGGGGGGGGCTTTTCATGACAGGGGTGATGATTACCACACAGCACCCTCCAGAGGACCTGTGTCCCCCCCTTCAGAGAAACAGTGATTCTTAACCTGAAGCGTCTTTGTTTTACTGGTTTCTCCCGACGTGTCTGTCAGTGAGCTTTAGTGAAACTCGGATATTTAACGTGAACGCGCTTCGTTATGTGTTTTCATCTGTTTTAATTATCTGGTCCCTTTATTTTGAAGAGGTGGAGACCAACTCAGCTTCCAGGAGAAACCTCCTGAACAATGCACAGAATCCCACAAACCCCATAAAAGAAAATCCAATTTAAAGGCAATGGGTTGTTGGACAATTAGAAAAAAAACCTCAATAAATCAACAGACAGGATTTTATTAAAAACGTACGCTACATTAAAAGTGTCATCAGTTGCTGCTGCGCGAACCACAGGGTGTGATGTACAGTAACAATCTCTTGTGCCAGGAGCATCACAAAGAGCCAAATGCTAGAACCATAATAAAGAAACTAGGGCTGTAAATAAATGTGATTATTTTCATCACTTTTTAAAATACTAAATTATCAAGATGTAAAAACAGGGGAGAGGACATGTTCACATTTGAGGACGTGCAACTTTTTTAATATAACTAAATAATATAGATTGGTGTTCTATATTTAAAATAATTATAACTAGAAAATTCCTCCAGAGACAGAGAGACAAAAAGAGTGTGAGCGAGCGAGTGGGAGACATGAGAGACAGAGAGACAGAGACACATAAAGACAGAGACAGAGAGAGAGACACAGATGCTCTGACCACAGCCCTCGAAAAACACGCTCTTATTCAAAACCTATAGGTCCTATCAGTGAACTAAGAACACCAAGAGTATCCCAAGACTTTGCCGAACATAGAGATATAAGCTTTATCGACAAAAGATCAAGAATGTGACCGTGGGAGCGAGTTTAAAAAGTGTGACTTCGAGGCTCCTTCCAGAAATGTCCCCTCTGATTTAACATCAGAGTGAATGGAGAGTTCCTCGGTTCTCCTTCTGTGTCAGAGCTCATGGAGACAAAAGTTGAGGTTTAATCAATAATCTATGATCAATGAATTATTGACTTGTGTTTCATCCGTAGTGACATCGACAGAGCACCAGGCTCCACACACCTGAGGCAGGCGAAACCTCCTCCAAACATTTCAGACTGTGTGAGCACAGATGCTGTGTTGACCTCAGACCCCAAAAACCTCAAGAGCACTTAACCGCTCACTTCCAGTTTCCTCCCTTATTGTTTCTTCTGTTATACTTGCTTTTGGAAATGTCCTGAAATATCCAGCATCACCACATCAAGTGAAGTTAATCCCCCCCCAAAAAATAAAAAGGACATATTTTGGCAACACAGCCACTTTGTGGATTGCCATCCTTGCCTCTCGAGGCACTTGAATCTTTGTTGACACTACAGACGAGTGCACCGAGGAGTGGCCTTCCTTGGTAATTTGTCTTGCGACTGTTTTGAACACCGGTCGATTGCGTCGAGTCGCCTTTTGTTTTCCGTCTGAATGGAAACCTCTCCGTGAATACCTTAAAACATTAAAACCTGCGACCTTCATGTTCTCCACTGGCTGCACGAGTCCTGCTTTCTTCTCGAGCCAATGCACTCTTATGGAGGATGGTGGTTTTTCCCGGAGAAGGAGATAAAAACCACATGAATATAAATCTGACAGTTGAGAGACTGCAGCAAACATACATCAGACTCTCCAGCTCATAAGCACACGCAGGATGAGATTTGAATCACAAACGAAAGGGGATTGATTTTTCTGTCAGAAATTGGAGGAAGGGGGGGGATGGGGAGAGGGGGGGGTAAAGAACTGGGACATCTCCAACTGCAATTCTGGTATAAAAGTCTCCTCACACAACATGATCATCTCCTACCAACAGTATTGATCATTTAATGGTAACACACAGTAATAAGCAACCAGTCGATAACACCAGGGGTCACTTGGCAAAGCAAAGAGTTGCAAATCCAGTGCACGGCTTCACACTGACCTCACTCAGTTCATGACCCAGATAGGTTGTTATTTTTTTCCTCTGCCACACCCACTCACCGCATCCCGCTCAGCACAACAGGAAACAAGAAAGCATGACCTCAGGACAATGCCAATTATTTTCCTGCAGGGATTCTTCTCAGGAAAAAAAAACGCCCGCGTGCCTCTGAGACATTTTGACTTTGCACATGAAACTGAAAACATATTTTTTAACTGTGTGATTGGTAAAAAAGTGGATTAACCGTGGGCTGAGTTTTTTATTTGGCGGCTGACAACACACTTGTGTAGTAAAGCATCCGTTACACAATGAAATGTGTTGCTCCTCTTAGTTTCTTTGAACTAACCACACATTGCTGCAACAGATAAACTAACAAGCTTATTCACAATGCACAGTTATCCTTTGGCGATGTTTTACTTAATTTTTAATATGTGACGAAACATGTGGGATGATTTATGTTTGTATGATGAATACAAGAATTATGCTTCTGTAATGAGAATCTCACGAGCCTGTGTGTGGCTACGATAAAGAGGATGAACGAGATCTCCTGGTTAGTCACCAGCTGTGGACATCAGGAATTTGCATGTGATCTGGATTTTCTTCCAGATGTGACAAAAGGAAGAATCCATGAGAAGACGCAGACCTCCGGGCAGAAGGGATGCAGGAGGCTGGACAACTAGTTCTAATCTCAGTTCTATCCGACACGGAGTGAAGGTTGGAGATGAATAGACTTGAACACGTTCGGATAAAGTCCACCACAGAAGGATGAGAAACTGGAAGATGAGAAGACGCAGTATTTATTTCTTGGCACATGATTAAATTGGATTTAGCGAAAGAAACTGACGACTTCTGTCTTTTTGGGTTAATGCACGTGTTCTGCTGTACTGTGTCTGTGTGTTTGTTCAAGGCTGTGACGCTCTGTGATGTATTTTAGATGCTGTGACGCGGCCGAGGGCACAAAAGCCCAAAGCTGAATGTCGTAGATCATCACACGACCGCCAGCGTCTGAAAGTGAAGCAGCCGATGTTTTGTTGCTGTTGTTTAATTGTGTTCCCTTCTCCATTTCCTGGGAATTGAGGACAATCAAACTGATCTGGAAACAGAGCAGACACTCACGCACAGTGGAGGCTCGCTGATCAGAGTGGTGGCACAGTGCCGGGCCTGGGGAGAGTCCCGCGGCTCAGTGCACAGCTCCGGCACGGCGGTGAGATGTGGACCCTTCCCAGTGTCCCAGATATACAGAGCAACCTACAATGGCACAGAGGGATCATGTTAAGGTCTTAAGCCACGGAAAGGATGATTCAGATATTCTTTATTACAACTCTGAAAATATGTGGGATGTATTTTCTGTTGTCTTTTTTTATGAAAAATTCTCCAGAATGCATTTTTAATATTGAGGATGACTAAAAATAATAAATAAAGGGAATGGCAGATAGGGAGGGATGGAGAGCTGGCGAGCATAACTACAAGATAATTTTTCATATTCTTCACTGTGAAGACAGGATTTACAGTAAAGGAATCTGTAAAGAGGACGGTACAATCAGCGCCGTCTGACTATAGGCAACTATCTCAAAGAATCAGAAACTGTAAAAAGTGGTGATTTGCTGACTGAAGTCTGGAGCTTATCTGCTGACACTGAACTGGTGTGACACTAGGGATTCATGCAATGTTTGTTTGACAGGCTGATTGACATGGAGTTTTAGGGGCTTCTGTTCAGAACGATATCATGGAGCTGATATAAACTGATATTTTACAGTTTATATCATAGATAACTATGATTAAAAATAAAACCTAGATAAAAACAAATATATATAACTTGAATTCAGAAGATAAACGCATGTAAAATGTAAAAAATAAAAGCACATCTGGTCTGCATTGTTTATTCTATATCAGCTAGTAATTTGAAACACCGATACCGTCTGTGAAAGTCATTAGTTTGTTTATGGTTCTGTTAATAAATGATCTTATTAAATCAGTGTTTAAAATGCACAATAACCTGCTAAATTAAATAAATTGAATAAGTAAAAATGTCTTGATTAAATTAAAAGTGGCACTGAAGCATCACACTGCTTTTTTTTTTATATAAGGAAAACACAGCATTTGAATGACTCTCGATGATTGAACTCATAGGATCTCTAAGTAAAATCGCCTTTTTCAGACTGAGCCTGATAAATCCTGATGCCGTGTTTACTCAATGAAATCCCCAGACGCCTCCTCGACTGAATTCCTCTGATATAAAATAAGAACCTCGATGCTGCACCGTGACAATTCTCCCAAAGTAATGAGATTTCACTTCAAGGTTAGATGGATTTCATGCCTCGCTCTTTTTGTGCAAATACTTTAGGCTGGCTTTGGTTTGAATGTGAGGAACAAGAAAATTGTTACAAAATGGCAGAAAACCAGGAGCCTCATCATAATTTTCCTGACAAAACAAGCGAAGGTGCTGGAGTGACTGGCACATTATCTTACCTCGTGTTTCAGATCAATGGTGAAGTCAGATTTAAGGGGCTCCGCTTTCACTTTGTTTGCAAGCCTACAAACAACAATCACAAGTCAGAATATGTAGTTAAATAAAATATAAATGAATGACAAAAATAACAACTTAGTTTTACAGATATAAAAGGATTTTCTCTACACACTCACCGCACAACTAAGGGGATGCTTAAGGCCCAGGCAGCAGCAAAGTCTGGATATTTGAAGACAGAGGGATTCTCTGCAAAGGCGTAGTGATGGATGATGGTGGACTCCTGGTCGTGGAGCGGCTTTCCCAGAAACCACTCCTGACAAATAAATAAGACAAACACATCTCAATATGTAAAAAGGGTTGAAAAACATATGATGGTTAACTTTCAAGCACAGAAAAGAAAAAGTGGGATTCTGGTCTAATTTGGAAATTTCCACACAACACATGGCAGAAAGACTTTGAAATGAGTAGGTTTGTTACTGGCTGTGAGAATAATGAGAATTCTTCATAGAACAAAGTTCAAAGCTGCCAGATGTTGGAGCCAAAAAAGTCTCCCATCGTTATTCTTGACAGAGAAAGTAAAAGTCTTCTGATATTTAGAGAAAATGCTCCAGAAATCAAACTAGGCTTAGATGAAATGACTTAGTTGAGGGTTTTCTTATTATATAAATCTGGTCTTTGGTGGAATTAGATACAAAAAAGAAGAAAGATCAATAACACTTTTCTAGCAGTACACAGCACTGGTCTATTGCACAGCAATATAATGGGTTTTTTCTAATATTTAGTCCATAATATTTATATCATCAAGTAATTAATGTTGTGTTTGTTTACTGCCGTTTAATCCATATGCCAAAGTTTGAGAGAAACACCAATGAATCAACACATCACAGATCTATCACTGTGTCTACAGTCCTGCTTCAGTGTCATCACCAAGAAAAGAAACTCCTTCAGACACTATTCTGAAGGTGGAAAATCCACACAGTCAATGTATTATTTATACTTTTAGGTTTAGAACAAGTTGAACGACAATGTTTAAACAAAAAACTTGATGCTGTGATGCACTGCTCTCATTTCATATTTTCACAGCATAAGAAATATTTGGGCTATTAAGAATTGTTTTGTTCAGAAAGGTCTGTAAGAAAAAATGCCTGCAAACACCCGTCTGTCTTTATCCTCACGATAATACAGATATTTGAAAAGAGAGGAGACTTGCCGACCTCTCTGCTGAACGCAATGCATGATGGTATATATTGCTTGGTCAGTTACCATTGGTCGTGCACTACTTTTCGTGATGCATTATGGGAAACAATATTAAAGGGTTAAAAAATGTCACTAAACATCCGGACGGCACTACCCAATGACGAATTCCCAATTCAGTGAACTACACAGTTATCAGGGAGTGATTCCTGACACAGCCTCAGTGTCTAATTGGTGAAAGCTAATTTGAAAGTGGCAGCTCATTATTATGTGGAGGCTTCGCTCTTGCTCATCCCAGAACAAGACTTAAAACACTGAGCTGTGACACCTGAGAGAGAAAATGTCTTTGCATCACGGAAAGTGTTGAAATGAAACAAATCCTGAGGTGTTGCATCGGTTGTCGTCTCCTCCTCGGATCACAACAACATGGACGATAATGAATTCCAAATCTCTGATCTGGAACTGAAAATGCCACGCAGGGTCTATACGAAGTTAAGATAACAATACAATTGGTTTCCGTTTAATTGCTTTGCAAAAGCAGAGTGTGCTGATAAAAATGATTCTGTTGGCTTCTCATCATTTTCATCAGTTTTCTTTGATTTAGCGCAAACTTGTTATTTATTTCTTAAATGAGATAAACAAATGCTAATATGTTTATTTTACCTTTTACATTTAACTTTCTGACTTCACCATTTAAATCCATTATTTACTGTATTTTTCAGCCGACCTCGCCAACCCGTACACAAGGAAAATAAAACTATGAGTGGAGAGATGGGGTTTAAATTGGGTCGACAGTGGAGTGACGTGTGTGACAGGTCACAGTGGGAGCTGGCAGGGCTCAGTGCAGCTCAGCAGCTGCAGAGGAGCTGGAGCCGGCCTGATACTCTATCTCTTAATTGAACTGATGATCGGCGAAGCTGGAGCATGAAACAGGAAGCTCCGGTCTCACTGATGGTTTTTTTGCAGAAAGAGGCAGAGCGGCACAGGGACACACGGTGATCAAGGTTCAGAGCAGGAAAAATTCGCACTCACTTTATTCTGGTCAAATTTTGCGAGGACTTGAACGAGCTCCGTCATCCTCACATCGGTTTCCTCCTCGAGAAAGACAATCCAGGACGAGTTTTTCCCGAAGGATTGCGATAAGCTGAGGGCACACAGGAGAGTGAAAGTCTCATTAAAACAAGAGTTAAACAATAAAAGAGGAATAAATTGAACTCTGCTTTGTGCACAACTCCACAGAAAGCCTGTCTTTTCATTTCAGGCCCGTCTGGGGAACCTTCTGTCTGAGCTACTCAGATAAAAGCAGCAAAAGAATTTACTCTACAGGGCAGCAGGACAAACAACATCCCCAACTCACGGACACACGAGGCAGCTCTGCAATTGTTTGAGTGATTTTTTGTGAAATGGGTCCTAGCTCTATATAATGGGAAAGGAAAGCTGTTTAATTCTCAATTGCCCTAAACAGTTAATGGACACATTGGATTTCTGAGAGATGCCCGAGCATGAAGACGACTGGTTAATGGCAATAATAGGTTAATTGTCACAGTTATGGGCACAATAGGAAGACATTTATCATAATGCAAAGCAATCAATCTCAGTTATTATGTCTGTAACCTCATGGTTCACAAAATGTTCCCAAAACCTATTCGTGATATTAAAAATATAAACGTTTCCATAACAAAAATATTTCTGACATCTTGAAACCTTCACTCCGTTTATTCTTTTTTTAAATCACATGCTCATTCCAATCCCGAGAGTTGAGGGATACTTACTAAGGCAGCAGAGGAAGGATACTCCAGTCGCCCTCATTTTCTGATAAACTGTGAAGAAGCAAAACCAACGGCAGTTTCTGAAAGAGAAAAAAAAGAGAGAGATCCTTTTCAGGAGCTGAACAATAGCCGCACAAAGCCAAAGACAATTACAGCAGCTTTTCTGCAGTGAAGGACCCGAGGGTGAACTTAGAGAAACTCCGGTAACTAGAGGGTCAATGGTTTGATCAATACTAATGAACCAGACTGCAAGAACGGCCCAGTCTCTCTGGTAGGATCACCATCACACCCGCACTAGTGCTTTTCCATGTTTTAGTACATTTACTGCAGATATTGTTTAATAGAGCTAAACACTGTGCTATCCAGGTGTGTTTTACATTCCTGAAGATATCTTTCCACCACTCTGCAGAATAATGGTTTTCTATACTCATGTTTTCTAAGATATAAAAATGTTACCAGTAAATTCCTGAAGCTAAATTTAACACAGTGCACAGTAAGTCTGCATTATAATTCCATTGAAATTAGATGTAAAATCATATGCACTGTCCAATCTCCCGACAATACTGCTTAACTTTAATGCACCTGGGTGTATCATGACATGCACACAAGCTGTCCAATTAAAGAGAGAAAGCGGATTTCTGTTTGGATGCTGTTGTGGCCGACACTTTTTTATTTACAATTTTTTTCCCCAGATGTCTCCATATGACGGGTCGACAGAAAGAAAAATGTATAACAATGCCATGTTACCCTTAAAGGAGAGAACCTCAGGCAGTGTCTGCTCCTGCCTGTCCTTACACTAACAAAGAAACTTTCATAACACCACAGAAATATGAACAAGGAGCACACAATCACTTCCAAACGAGAACAATCGGTTTCAGCACCATTTCCGGTCGTGAGGACGGAGAGTGGAAGGTGTGCGAGGATCGTGTGAGAGTTTCACACCGTGAGGAAAACAAAGCAGCCGAGCGTGAGCCCCTGTGGTTTATTAAAGCACGGCCCACTCATCATGCAGAAAGTCAGGCACCTTAGATTTAGGCGACGAGTCTGACACTGTTTACACCTCGGCTAATAATCACTGCAAGTACGCCGGCAGTATTTCTTTTAGCCCTCATCTAATGGGACTCTAATCTGAAAGCTAATGGCGCCATAGCACCTGTGTTTTATTACCACTCCCAACTTCTTGATATTCACATCACAGCTATTACAGGAAAAGAACAACTTGGAGAAAAGGGTAATACAAAAGACGGATCGTCGCCAGATAATAACACAAACTCAAAAAACAGCTTTCGCTTCAAAAAGCAATAAAAGAGAAGAAACTGAATCCTCTCCTGGCAGTGAGGTGTGCAAACTGCAGACTGCTCATCGACAGACAGGAAATGGTAATTGTGTAGACACGCATGCAACAAACTGGATACCGATTGCCTGGTGACTTGGGAGAAGATGGGGGTCAACGAGACCAAGGACAGGAAGCTTTAACCAAAGAGGAGGCTGGATGGAGGGAGGGGGGGGCACCAGTCAAAACTACTCCAGACACGAGCTGCAGTCGAAAATTTAATTTATGACCAATAAAGAACTAATCTGCAAGTGAAGAACACGCCGGCATGCTGGAGGTTTTCATCAGGGCAGCTCTGCCACTGCAATTGTTAAGATAATACATGTGATGCATGAGAACGCACTGGAAGCCATCGTGTATTCCACTCGTGCTGTGAAAAGGCTTCAGAGTTTAATCTCTTTCTGTTGTACTTGTGCGTCTCAGTGGATATGAGCCTTGGCTAAATGACAAAAATACTATATAAGTGTAATGTGAATTCCTCCCAGAAGGCAGAAATGTCAGAAGGCAGGAACACGGTGCTGTGAGCCGCCACGTTGAATACACAAGTTCCTGTCTGTGGCTATCACAAATCCATCTAGAGTCAGACGAGGGGGGGAAAGGCTCTGCCACTGACATACTGATCATACATGCGTTTCCTGTCTCGGACCTGCAGTGATCAGGTCATCTATTGTTAAGTTATCAGGGACATTGGCCTGAAATATTAAATGTAGTGCCCCTCAGTCAGCATTTAATCTTCACAGAAGTTGCAGACCCTCATATTTATATCTTGAAATGCTTTTGAATAGTGCAAGACAACTATAAGAAAACTGGATGACGACAGTTTCTCAAAAGCCTGAGGAGTCTTTTTGTGCGTACGACTAGAAATCAAAAGGTTATTTTAGTTCTCAAACCTGATGAAGGTATTTTTGAGACGTTTCACGGCACCCTGCATGGCTTTGTTAACTAAAAAAAACACACACACACACACACGCACTGTACACCAGACATGTTGAAGAGCTGCAAACAGAGAAATTCTATTGTTATTGCGGCTTTGATCTCTTTCCTTCAGAATCCCAGGAACAGCCTCTAAGACTATTAAATGTCAGAAATAAGCTGCTGCACGTCGTGCCTTGGGGGTGGGACTGGAGTGGTGGAGGGCTGGTTGTAACTCATCTGCGGATAAAGAAGCTGGGGGTGGTGGTACACAAGATAAATGGGAGAGTTGCAATTTTATCACTTTACTCTGAGGGAACTTAAGTAATCAGGGTTTTCTTTTTTGGGCTTTCGTTCAATTTTTCTTGCATTTAACTGTGTGAAGTCCAGGAGAGACAGGATGTCATAAACCAAAGCAGGAGCCGCCGCCTGCCTGCAGTGGATGGTAAAAACTGGCTGTGATGCTTCAGTACTTCTCCTGGATCTCCTAATGGCCAATCTTACTATGAAATGCAGGTCTCTTGTTAAGATGTGTGTGTGTAAAATATTTTTGTTTTACATGAAACTGTGGTGGAACAAGTCAGATAACGGCAGGCCGACACAGTCTAGGTAATTAATGGGAAACATTGCTCTATTCTGTGTCTTAGAACTAGCAGATCATGATGAAAAGTACAGTTAAGTCCTAAAAATGAAAAACTGTGATTATTAAATGCTACAACGGAAGGCTGACATGCAAAACATTGATTTAAATGTGCAACAGAAAATGTAACCACCCACACACGTATAAGAATATTGCAAAGAGAAGATGACCTTTGCATATATGAAGTTATTTTCAGTGGTAGTTTTAATGTTTTCCAGTTCTTGACCTTTAACACTTGGCATTTCATATTCTGATTTCTTTTACGCTGTTTTCTAATTTCAGCTGTGGGTAAAATGATTCTCCATACAGATCCAGATTTAATTGAAATCCATTTCTACTTTTGATTAGACTCTTGGTGTGAGTACAGCAAACACTCTCTGACTGTTTTCCTCGTACACCATGAGGTAAAGGTAATGTTCACTCTAAATTTGTGCAGATAACTTATCTGGAGCATGAGTCTGTTCTTAAATCTTCTTGAAAAGCTGTCAAGCCTTTACTGCCACCTCTTTGAGAAGTTGCTGATTAAAATTCTTCCTGGAGTTAGTTTGTGTAATCGCATGCAACAGATAATAAAGCGCCAGACATCTCCCAGATCATAAATGCAAACACAACATGATGTGAAATTTATAAAGTCTGTCTCATATTATAACATTTGATGTCCATTAGCGTAACTAAATGCTTTCATGACAGATCTCATCTTGTGGCACAAATTGATGCCACTACTCATTACATGAAACATGACATAAGCTTTTCCGGTGGGAATAACCAGAAAATCAAAGTCTGTGTCCACAACGTATCAGATTTGAGCAATAATCACAAAATCTGGGCGTCAGTTGACACATGGGTGGATTTTCAACAAACCTGGTGGGAATATTACTCTTGGTTTGAGTGTCTCCAGATTATTAACTGTTGGAGCCAAATGCACACAGTACTAAGGCTGGTTTTAAACTGAGTTCATGCGTTATGGACGTTTTAATGGGCCACAAAAGAGGGCAGGCTTAATTACTTGCTGCAGATGGTCAGTCTGACTGTGACAGACAGGTCAAAGAATTTACTGCATTACATCGCCAATGCTTTTCATTTTGGACTTTATATGAATTGAGGCTGAGAGCAGAACTCGAGGGCTGTTGCAGAAGAGAAATAAAACAGCTTATTTTCACAGAGTTAAATGTTGTGCCAAATTTAACATTTTGAGATTACCAATACCTTCAAACCATAATAACAGTGACTTGGATTACTAATGTATTTGCCTCTGTCAGTTTGGTACAGTCAATCGATAATGTCAGTAAACGGGCTTGAAGTCCAGCAGTGGAGGAAGACAACAACCGTACAATGTAATGTTTCTGACAACACAACTCCGCAGACACACAAACCTACATCGGAGATCTACATTACTATCACGATTAACAGAACAGAGCAGAGCAGCTCCTTCATCTGATTTACTTTAATACTGTCATTAGCGATGCTGCGTTCACTATTTAACCAAGCATAAATATGCAGTAACTAATGTATGAAACCACATTTCATCTGGCTCCGAGGAGATTTAATGAACAGATGCAAATGCGATAATGACATTTGTTTATTATAGTTTATTTTTGTTTCCTTAGAGAAAGTATACAGTTTTTTTTCTATATTGGAAATTATAATATTCATTAGGATGAACATATGTCTTCACAAACGGAACGAAAAGGGGCCAGAAATGGGAGATTGACTTGACGAGTGGAGCGATGCATCAAAGCCGGACAAAAGTCTGGATTTCCTAAATCCATACAATTACAAGTGAGCACACGATTTGATGTCGCAAAGAGCAGAGAAGGCTGCATATTTGAAACCGCGCTTTCAATTTCTTAGACCTGAAGTTCCCTTAAATTCAATCTGGAGGGTACCATGAATAATTCCTCATACCATCATTCAATATTTAAAATGAGTAGTACTCTGTAATAGTTTAACACTTGGCAAAGCTCTTTGTAGTGAAAACTTGCCACGCGTACTTTCTCCCAAGTGGATTTTCACATTGAAAAAAGGAAAAGGGAAATATTGGAATAAGTTTTGAAAAATGTTTTCTGACACAGTTCACAACTCAGTTTTGCTGTAAGTGATGATGTTATACAAACATATTTTTACTTAAATATAAGTGAGCTTTGATGTGTTAAAGTAAAAGCATCAGTGTGTGTTGCTGTGAGTGAAAGGTGACTTGAATCTTACCTCTGTGAGACCGTGCGCCTGCTGGAGTAACTCGTCTCTCCGTCTCTCCGCCTGCCGCACGTGGAAGTCGTTGCTCTGACTCTGGATGATGAAAACTATCTCCCGCAGGTCTGGGGGAACACAAAGGGCCGAGATGAGAGACTCCTCGCACACTGTGAAAAAGGATCATGCCAATCGATGACCTTCCGGGAGCAAGACAAGATAAGAGCCAAGGGCTGAATAACCGCGGTGACTTTTGCTAATCTCCATTATTGGTCTGGTGATAATAACCAGCGCATCAAGAGCTTAATTGGCTTGGGGGGGGAGAGAGTGGAAATGTCACGGCGCAGATTGTGTTACTTAATAAACGATAAGCAGTCAGGGGAGCTTTCCTCCGAGATGCCAGAACACCCAGACGTGGCCCAGCTGCATTGTTACTGCGTGTAAAGGCCAGGGTCAAGTGCCAGCTCAATAATGTCTGTAGCACAATGCTGATGACATGTTTAGATATACCATCTTTGCCACTGAGCTGGCAAGCTGTAGTTCATCGTCATGTGAAATCCATTTGCAGGGCAGTGATAGTGACACAGCTCAGTGAAGAATGACATTGGCTCACGAACCTGAGCACATAAACCCCCCGTGGCTCTCATGGGCCACTACAACCACATGGACCCGAGGGGAGGGAAATAAAAAATCTGCCATTTTGTCTGGAATCCTATAAGCCATAGGGAAATTCCGGAAGGCTCTCAAGCTGACATATGCGTTCAGATACGCAGCCTCTCTGGAGAATGATGTTTGGAGTTCAGTGCATATCTAAAACCAACCTATAACAGGCAGCTCACCCCCCACGACTTTAATGAGATGCGCAGGCCTGTTGGTGTACACTCTCCTCTTAATTAGAGCTGAAACAAACCTAACAGGCTCGGTGCCAGGCAACTCTTCGCCTTGAAAACGTTTTAATTAGATACCTAACTGTTTGTAGAGAAAATAGTGGGCACGCCACAACATAATTTATGATTTTGTAATGAAGCTTTGCGGAAATTAGCTGACTAAGAGTATTTTAGTGGTTCAAAAACTAAATAAGTAACAGCCACTGCTGACAGGTCTGTAATCTTCCCTCTGGAGTCGCTGTGCAAAGGCGACACGAGGAAAGAGGGGAAGGGCGGGTTGCTGATTAGATGAATTGCCTCCTCCTCAATTACACCGCTTGAACTTATTCCCTTCCTGGGTTCTGATATTAGCGCCGGGGTCAGGGGCACACTCTGTGTCAGGGTACAGTATCGGTGTCACATCTTTTAATTAAGTGTCTGGTGGGTGTGTCGCCGCTAAGCTCGGCTCATAACAATGATGCCATTGATCTCGCGGCGCTGGTGGGGGGGTGGATTTGCTTGCTAAACCTCGGCATGTCTATCTCCCTGCAGATCTAACCTCCACCTCGAGCAGAGCTTAGTGACTGAATACCACTACACCACCTCTAAATGTCCTTCTGCTGAGTCTGCAAAACCAGCGTCTGTTGCACATGTGTGTGTGTGTTTGTGTGTGTGTGTGTGTGAATTCGGTTTTCACATAAAGCAGTGCATTTCAAAGCCCTCTGTGTTGCCGGATACTGCACAGTGCGGCAATAACAGCAGCTGCATGTGACGACCGGGAAAATCAGATAAGCAGTTTGCCAATCCCTCATTGTGCAGATAATGCGTACCCTTATGTCACAGCAGAGGAGAATGAGGATTAAAAGAAGAAACTAATTAAGACTGAATTCACTGGCCTTGGCTCCACACTAATGGGTTTCGATTAATCATCAAACAACTGGGAGAAGAGGGGGGGAAGAAATCCTCCTGTTATTGTGCCCTTCCTTCACTCAACTCATCATTCCTGTGTCCTTCTGCCTTCAGATAAAAAAAAACACCTCGGTGCGCTCCCTGTGCGCTCCTGGCGGACAGACGTGTACAATCAATACATCTACCTGTATTTAATTACACAACAAAGGTTTAAAATGTCGTAGGTGTCAACGACGCCACACAGGACGTTTTAGTGGCTATAGGTGAGATTATGGGATGATCGCTCCGGGCTGGGAGGAATATAAATTGATCTGAAAAGGCAATATTTTCCCCCTGAAGAAGATAAATCCAGATTGCAGCGGCGTGCTGGGAGGCGAGTACTCTATAATGGGGGGTGTGGTTTCTCCGGTGTTGGAGGATTAAACATTGTATGGGTGATAGCTTAAAAGCTGCAAGAAGATTCAGAGTGTTATTAGAGTGTTTGTGCCCTGGATGGCTGGTGGGTTGTTGTGTCCTCAGAACAATGCATGTTTTTTCCAGGTAGAGCCGTAACTTAGTTTTCTCCTTGTCAATATAATATAGGTGCCGTGACGTTTCCTCCAACCCCCATCATCGGGTTCAACTTGGTTGTTTGTCAAAAATAAATGCATTTTTCACTTTGTCCAACACTTTTTGGTTTAATGCGGAACGACAGTGACTGAAGGCTCCTGGGGAGATGAAGCCAGATCCATGGTCACCACAGATACAGATGACTTTGTTTTGCCACGCCGAGTCCAGTCCTCGCTTATCTCCCCTCACTTCCCTTTAGTATTCCGCAGAGGCCACTCCATAAAAAAAAAATAAAAGACTGTATCAGCCTTGAATTATATTGGCTGAAACGAGACACAGGAGAATTCTGCCTCCTTCTCTCCGATCTGATGCTTCTCTGAATGCATGGAGCCCGTCTTTAAGGGCCTTCACCGCCTGGTCTCCGGCAGACTCCCAGCGAGAGCTCAGAGTGCTGTGTGCGCTCAGTTCCTCGCCTGCATCGAACGGAGAGGGTGCAGCAAATATGTGCACAGTGAGCGTGGATCATGTGCTCTCGTTGTGGCCTGGCCCTGCAGCGCTGGCACCTCACTGACACAAATCAACTGTGACACTTCCTCAGAGCAGAATAGCAGACGTTGCCAAGTGGCAGAAAGGCTGCCAGCGCGCTGACCTCTAGGCTCCCCTGCACCTCTGTCATCTCCATCAGTGTCACAGGGCAGGTGTGGGCCGGCACCAGAAGAGCAGGGACGTTTAATTTCAGAGTATCTCCACCCGCACGGTTACAGAAATACATGGAGAGGCGGCCAGTGAACGCGTGGCTGAATTTAGAGAGCAGTGATTTTATATCTAGTTCAAAATTTAGAAACAAAAATGGAGAAAAACAATGGAAAGCAGATCATTAGTGTAATTTCAATGACACATGACTGCGGAACCCTACAGGGATGAGGTTCTGCGGCCGGGGCCACGGAGCTTTTGCTGGGAACAATGAAACCGTCGTGACAGACCCAGAGCTTTTCAATGCCAGCACATACTCCGAGATGACAGAGGATGTCAATAGCTCATTTCCATATCGTCGGCGCGGCCTCACTCCCCATCCGGTGGCTGATTGCACTGGTGTAAAACCTGCTGCACTCCACTGACTCACATCATTGGACTCCCTGAGACAAGATGGCTCAGAATCAGTCTTTCCACGAAAAGAAATTCCCCTCCAACTGTCTCCCTCCTCACGTCCGAAAGCTGTGCAACCGGGAGACGTACGCACCCGGGGAATAGGGATGCAGTTTCCTGACCAAACTAACCATGACCGCCAAACCAGACAGCTCCAGGATTTAATAGCCAATCCACAGACATCTGGTGATATTCCATCCGGGAGCCCAAATTCAATATAGCCAACTTTTTAGGCTGTGGATAGTTTGATATGACCATAAAATATAATTTACCTTCCCTATAGGCAATCATCTAGCGCGATGACGGCCTATTTGTCATGCAGCAAGCAACGATTTTCCATCAGCCTCCTTCTCATATTAATACAGACTTATAATTGCTTTGCACAGGATCAATAGAGAACACGGTGTATTTAACTTTCATCTTACTCCTGAAAAGGTCAGTGTCATAAATATCTCAGTAAACCGAGAGAGGAAAATAGCAGACAGGGGGGGGGGAATGAGGAAGGAAACCAATAGAGCGATAGGGTGTGTGTGTGTGTGTCTGTACATGTCTCTCTATGGTTGTGTGGACGAGTTCTGCTTCTGCTGATGGTAAAGGGACACCAGAATTAGCAGGAATACCTTTTTTTTTTTTGAGCTGGGTAAATCTGCATCAAAAAGACGATTGACTCATTTCCCAATTGACAGTAAAGGAGTTGGTCTTTGTGTTTATTTTACCCGGTGCATCATGTTCCACATAAAGAACAAACCAACAACTGAGGGGGTCTGAACCGTGCAGTCCTGACAAATTAGCACATCGCCCGGATGTCACGTTTCCATTACTGCCGATTGGAGCCAATTAAAACCTGCGTCTCCTGCAGAGTCCTTTGACGTGGAGAGAATGATTTAATCCATTCTCATTGCAGACCACAGCCAGCTACTGGGTGTGCGTTTTCGGACCAGTGGAAAACTAGAATGACTCTCAGAAGAGCGCATTCCTCCACCATTCAATCGATTGACTTACTGGCTCTTAGAAGAAGTATGAAAGAAAAGAGAAAGTTCTCCAACCTACGTGATTTAATCCTGCTGACAAATACAAGCAACAAAACAACAGACGGGTGTGAACATGACCTCCGTGGTGGAGGTAGCAATCACACAGCGGATGAACACAGGCTCTGGTCGGAGAGAAGAGGCTCTTCAACCTGTGATAATCACTCTAATTGGAGGATCTCTGGAGTTCAGGACTCCACGGAAGACTGTGCTGAAGACTAATGAGAGCTGAACCTAACCCTTAAACCTCACTTAGCATCAATAATTCAGCAAGATTAAATAATTAATGCTAAACCAATCTCAGGTTCTACTTACAAAACCCATTAATTACCAATTATAATACTTAAAGACTGGCGTGACACTTGGATATAAGTTTGGATTTTCTGCAATTTACTGAACATGGACTTTATGGGAAAACACATGATTTCATAAAGTTTTATAGACATTATTATAAATAACAATACCCAAGGATGAATTGTGGAGTTGTTTTAATTTACAAAATAAGAGTCCTCAGCCATGTTATAATAAAGAAAGAGAGGCAGAGACAAGAGAGTTTGGTGACAGGCAAGCAGCCAGGGAAAGTAAATACTCAGTATGTTTTTGACGGTAAACAAGCAGAGGTTAGTCAACACCTTGTGAACACCGCTGAAGATACAATACACACTCCTGAAGAAGCCCACTGTGTGTGTGTCTGTGTGCGAGTGTGTGTGTGGGGGGCTTTCTTGAGCTTTATTATTGTAACGTTGATAATGTGATTTACACATTTGGCACACATCCTCTGCTCCATAGCAGAAACATTTACTGTTTGTGGTCCAGAGTTGGCCTCAACTATCAAACACTTTATATTCTAAACAAGAACTCCACCTTTAAAAACTGCTTTTGCCAGCGGACCTGGCATCTGCTGGAACATATTCATTCCTTCCACAGGTTAAAGAACAAAACCTACAGGTCATTTATTCTCCTCACACATCACTAGTAAACATCTGGCTTGTTGTCGTTCCCGTAAAGTCAAAGAGCAAGTTTGAAAAACATATTTGCAGATTTATTCAACAATCAAACTACAAAACACAGATACTGGCCATGACTAAGAAAAGAGAGCAGAAGAGCAAGAAACAGTGATTTGTGCTCCACTGTAGAACCACTGAACTTTAAAATAATGCAGCCAAGGAGAGAGATCAATAAGTGACCGGACACCCTTTCATTTTGTTTCCTCCTTTAGAGACAAAAAGTTCACTTTCAAATATCAAAACAACTCAACTCTTTGTTTGGAATTCAATCGGTTTTGCTTCAGAATGAATCTCCTCCACATACCATATGCGTGTCCATGATAATAAAAGGTTGTTTGATTGGAAAGGCATCATTATTCATTACTGTGACTCCTCCGCTGTGACACTGTTAATATAAATCATCATTTTATCTTTTTGTTATTCAGAATACACGGGTGAGAATGATATGACTCAACTGAACTGATTGAGCACTCGTCCAGTAGTGATGATGAAGTAGAGCCGCTGTAGCAAGGTTTCATCAAAAGTTAAATCTCTGCTCTCAATCGTGATGTTTTAGCATCAGATAACTAATTAAAACCAAAACAGACACATGAACACTTCAAAAAAAGCATTGCTGTTATAGAACCATCTCATAATCCTTGAGAAAACTGTATTTAAAGTCAACCTTGACTTTTTACTTTGGTTTTTGACTTATCTGCCAACATGGAGGAGGCAGGAATCATGACAGACAGTGCAGCCAGCCACAAGGGGGCGATCAAGAGGTTTTAGCTTCTCTTTTAAGAGCTGACATGTCACCCAGCTTCATGCACAGTCTGTGGTTGTATACATTCTTGTCTCATTATAACAGCGCGGGAGCAACACTGAGCCGAGTTGAATGTTTTCTCTTCCTCAGGCTCTTGGGTAGGGGACGTCCTCCAGGGTTTCCCCTTAGCTAAAAACAGTATGCAGCACGGTGTGGCCACGGGAGTCACACTGCTCTTTGTAGAACAGATGTGTAATAATGTAAACACACAGACTGAATAAATTACACCTTGTTTTATTCTGATGTAAATAGAACATTCTCCTCTTTAGATTTGGATCCCTGTGCCCCCCCCCTCCCCCCCCTCCCATAAAGAAACACTGAGTGATAACTTCACAGAGGTCAGCAGTTCCTTTCAAAATAAACCAGCCACTCGTGCCGTTTGAAGTCGGCTGCCTCGTTGCAACAATAACACTTGTGACATTTATTTCGTCGTTTTTGAATCCCTGCCCACAAACAATATCCTCTGCAGGTGAGCGTGGCTCTTCTTCGTGACAAAGGGATTTACTATGGCGGCGGCAGATAGCACGGCTCTATTTTTCAGATAGCTGTCTGTTTGTATTTCCTGGCTGTGCCGAGCTGCCAAATGAGAGCATTACGAAGTTGCTTTTGTGTGCTTGTGCGTCTGGGGTGACCCAGTTGAATGAACAACAGGCAGAGGTCCAGAAAACTGGCTCCAATGTCCTCTGCAAGCTCCCGAAAAAAAAGAAATCACTCTCAGATACGGATTGTACGAGCCCCCTGAAGCATGAAAGGCATGCATGAGGTCTTTTTTTTTATTTGTTCTACTTTGTTCAAAATCCTAGTTGCTGTCAAATCGATAAAGACAAGGGACTTTATTCATGAAAAAGTCTGGCATCACTAAACTATGTTCATTTTAAAGCATCTTGTTTCTTTTAATTCGACTTCTGATTTATGATTTTATGAAGTGATGTTGTATTTAAACCATCCCACCGTTCTGCTCCCCTGAAACTGAATAATGCTCAGTAATAATCTCTTCAAATGTCAAACAACATTGATCCGAAAAACAAACAACATGACCTGTTCTCCGAAAGACAGCTTTGAACAAAAGTTCAAATGCAAATATCAAATCATATAAAGTACCGAACAGTCTTTGGTAACATTACAGCCGGCAAACAACAAGGTAATTATCTAGTTTATACAGGGTTTGAGTAAAGTACATAATAAGAAGAGTTAGGTGATTGTGAGATATTGAGTAATAAAATACATTTACTTAATGAATATAAAGCACCACAATATATTCAGTGGGAAAATACGCCGGGAAAAGTCATTACTGATAATACAAAGACATTAGTTATCGTATTGTTTAATTAAAAGTTATGATAGTTATAACATACTTTTCTAACTTTATACACTATATACTATGTGCAGTTAAAAAAAACGTGTAATATACTTGGGGGTCTCCCTGATTCCCTCGGCTTCTTTCTGTCTTTCATTGGTATCTTACAGAACAATAATTTTTCTTTATCATCACATAATTAATGAAGATTATAATTAGTCCACAGTAAAAAAAAAATATATATATATGTTTGGCTAATTATCACATTAGAGAAAAAAAATCCACAGAAAAGCATTTAGCCTATTTTCTCAAAATCAATTATTAAAATGCCGATTATATTTCTCTTTGTTAACAACTGACTAAATCATTTCTGCCCTTCATGCCCCAAATGTAGGAAATATTTGCATGCTGTAAAACACTGCATTATGTATTGCAAACTTTTAAAGTCATACTTTCATACTTTTGCAACTAATTGGAAAGGAAACAGGACTCACCCAGCTGATTGTTGTGGATGACATGCGTATCATCTTGGTTCTGAAAGAGACAGAGAGACGTTTCAATAATTACGACATCAGAAAAGAGCTGTTCAAACACGTCTTCAAATAATGACCTACATAAATCCACTTTTTTGTTCCGGCAAAAGACGCAGAGAATGGGCCGTGTGAAGACGCTCGGTTTCAGCTAAATACTCCGTTTCCCTTTTCCTAATCACTAATTAAGACTTAGTGAATCTAAATATGGAAACCTCTATGGGTTATTTGGAGAAATAATGAGCGATACCCGACATCATTAGTTCTTCCTAATTGTGTGGATTTTGTGCCTGCAGCATTTAGGGCTTTGAGCATGGAGCTCAATTAAGGCTTTGAACACTGTTCCACCTCCAGAGCTGTCAGCCCAGGCGGCAGACCGCGGCGCGATGAGTGAATCAATCACAAGCCGAGCGAACTTTGAGGAGATGTCTTTTACCTTCGTCTTTCAGAGCAAAATCTCTCAGACTCGGGAGAAGGCGAGAGCGTGTGTGGGTTCCGGCTGCTTCCAGAGTTGAAGAGCACGAGTATTAATAGATAATGACAAACCGAGGCCCTGTTTTGATTTATGACTTCCTCTAGACTAACAATCATTTCGCTGGCAAGCTGTTGCAGCCTTCACAAAGATTAACTAACTCATAAATTCAACCCGGAGCCGGTATGGGGCCGTGGTTACAGACAATGGCGGTGGTTCGTTGGTGTGGTACGTGTAACCCGCCAACTCAGCACATTCAGGGGACGGCCAATTTTCATAACAGAGAACATCCTATTCATTTGGCCAATTTCCCCTTTTGAACAGCTTCGTGCAACCGATCGTTTAATTCTTCCACGACACGTTTTCTGCACTTCCTGTCATTTCTCACGACCATTTATCAAATCCTGCACGGGGGGGGGGGGTTGACAAGCATCACGCAGGCACGTTTTCAAAATGACAGAAAGTTTGAACTGCACTGATACACCCAGCGGTGATTCCTGCATGCCCCCCCTCTGCCCGCTCGTGTTTTTCTTTCCAGATGATCAGAGTTAGGGGTAAATATATGCACAGGCAGACAAGATCATATCAGGGTGATTTAATTCAGTGGGTACGAGACATCAGCTTAATTGGACTCAGTAGCATTAGTCATGCCCACAAGGTTTCCGTCTAATCTTATCGCACACCACTCCTCAGAAATCATTCCCTTAGCCGAGGAGAGAGAAGTGAAACGTATGCTTCCGGTAAACCAGGAGGATGCGACAGGTAAACTGGTAAATATAGATTATATATATATATAATATGAAGGCAAATGAGGCAAATAATCCGCAAATAAATGATGCAGCATTAAGACCAGAGACAGACTGACTCCAAATAAGGCAGTAAAACAAATTACAATACCGATAGAATGGCCAATTTATCTATAAATTGGCAATAATTCCTAGGATGTTATCAAATTCTTGATTGAGAGGAAGAAATAATTGAAATTGAGGCTCGATATTTAACAGTTGGACCAAAAGCTTTATTATAAATAACTATTAACAAAAAGAAAAACACAAATACAACTAAATATGTAGAAATGTAATAAGAAAATAAAGTTTAAGTTTATCGATGCATTTCGGCAAACACAAACTCCGACACCAGTATCGACTAATGAAATCGACCAACTGATAAATCTGTCCGGCTCTAATGAGGAAGCTGTGACTGATGCGTGTCAGGTACAAAGTGTTTCACTGCACAACACGACTCACAGTCAATCACCACATCGTCACTGCCAAACAAAATAAATCAAGACCTCCCGAGTGATGAATGAAGCGCTGAGTGAAACGTTACCAATTATCCTGATTGTGAGAGAGTGTGTGTGGGTGTGTTCCCAACGTGCGGTTGTGTGTTCGCTACATGACTGTATATGACCCTGAAGAAGACCTAATGACTGATGACACAGAGTTAATGAGGCTTTAATCAGATATCTCTCCATCTATGCAAACTGGAGAAACTCCTCCTCTGTTCCACGTCGGTTTGTAACCGTCCGTGTGTTTGAGGAGTTGTTTTTTAATGAGCTGCTCTAATGGGAAACATGTGGTCTCCTCCTTCATGTCACTCATTATCTCGGCTCCAAAGAGGTTCCAACACGACCGTCTCCAGAAAATATAAACTGAACCCGGTTCGAGCTTTTCCACATCGTGCAGGGAGGTGTTGCTTTGGCCAATCAGGGTACAAGAAGGTGCTCAGTCTTACTGTTACAGATAACTGGCTCTGTAGAGTTTTACTTTATTTAACTTCATGGTTTCATTTCTCAACCTTCAGCTCGTTTGTTATGAACACCTGCTTACACGATAATCAGGTTATTCAAGTTGATAACTGAGGTTTTACAAAAAAGTTTTTAAAATCAGCCTCCGATGTGTCTCTGATTAGATCTGAAGGTCTTTAATTTTGCTCGTTATCACTGGAGGTTCAACTTAAAAGAACTCTGTAAAATAAAAGTAGTCTAGGAATTTAGAGTAGTTACCTCACACAAGGAAGTTATGGTTTTATTTGGATTTGGTTTTTGATTTAATGGACTGGTTTGTTGATTGTTGACCTTGGCTGGTTGGGTTTATTAAAATCAGATTAAACCCTTGATTTATTTCCTTTATTTTCCTTCCTGTAGTTGCTTCTGTTATTTCATCAGATGGATTTTTCCATGTCAATGGCACAAGTCATGATTCAACTGTAAAAACAAGGTTCCAACAAGGTGAATTTGCCTCAGATGCTTATGATCAAAGATTTACTCATTGGGCCTCATTGTAGATCCTGCTCTTCGGTTGCATTTCATAAAATCCCCCCAGCCAACTGACACGAGTATAGCAAATCTTCTCCCGGTGGCATAAATGATCTAATATTCTGTTGCAGAGTGAACCCAGATCAGGTCTGGCATCATTTTCACCATTACTGAGAGATAAATCACTCTCAGCTCACACTTGGCCTTCTCCCCGCACAGGTAACGCTCTCCTTTATCCCATCTGACAGCAGGCTGTCAGCCATTTGCAGCAGGAATCAGACACCAATAGGTGTTAAAAGGGAATGGCTATGAGTCTACTCTGTCCATCCAAAGGGTTTGGATTCCCCCTTCACTCATGCACTTTTGATCTGTGGCAGCACCGCACTGACGCAGACAGACAGAAAAATTGTGCCTCGTGTGGCGTAACCTCGGAACAGCAGCGTCAGCGCGGTGGAGGCTTCCTCTGCTCGTGTGGACATGAACAAACTCCTCAAGAATCATCCTCAACCTACTTAATGTGAACGTCATGTAGTCAAGGACAAGCAGCAAAGACAAGCCTTTGATCTCGGCCTTTGATTTGGAAGCTCTTCACATTCACACATGGCGCCCCGCTTGGTCTCTCGGTCCCAGAGGGGAGAGACGCTCCACTGATGTGAGTGACCCGTCAGGTCGCGTTAGCTTTGCTGTTCACTGACGGCAGGAATCCAAGGTTGCAGGACTTTTTTGGGGAATTTTGACATGTCGGGTGAAAATATGTGATGTTTATAGAACCCGGCTGTCAAGACGGACTCGGAGCAACTTAAACACCTGAAGGGGTTAAACACTCGATGATGCGATGACATGAGTTGTCAGATTTCTGTGAACATGAGCAGGATTTACTTTTTTAAGGTTTTCACTTTTTCATCCTTAATTTGGTTGACAACTGAATACCAGGTGGAAATAACTTCTGATTAACGTTAAAGCAAAAGCATTAAGATGATTAAACTGAAGGGTTGATCTGGTAACTTGTTCCAAAATGTGCTCAACAGTCACTTCAAGACATTTTTTTTTTTGTTGTTGGTTTGTTTGTCATCACGATTACACGAAAAACTCCAAAGACCGCGGAACATTTTGGAATAGAACCGGATAAACAGGACAGATCCAGGAACTAGTTTCTAATCATATTACGAGAAAGAGTTTTGTTTGACATTTCAGCCACTTCCCAGGGAATAATTCATGGACCTTTAATGGAAAAAAATGAATAAATCAGGCACATTTAAGGGAACTAATATTTATGAGTGTGTGCAATTTGGTGTGGCTGGGTTGAATTATAATATTTTAGAGTATTGGGTCTTGGCGGAGGTATGTGCTCTACTGAGTGCCACCTTATGGTTGAGAGAAAATATTGTTTTCATTATTAACCAACCTGCCAAGAATGACACAATCCTCTGATTAACCATTTAGTCTATGAAAGGTTAGTCAAATATATAAAATAAATCACAGGTTCCCAGGGACCCAGGGGACATCTTCAAATGTCCCGCCCCAAAGAAAAGCAGTAAATCCTCACGTTTGAGATGCCGGGACCACACGCATGACATTTTTATTAACCGGCTCGAAAAATGATCCAAATGATTCATCGCTCATCGAAGTAGACGCGGACTCCTCCCTTGACAGTCGACTGATCAAATGATCGCTTCAGCTGAAGAAAGAGACCAAAACCAACAATGATTTTATCCGACTAACTCACAAGATTTACGTCTTCAGGAGGAAAACCGAGAGCTGCAGACAGGAAGTAAGCACATTGGTGGTGTTGGTCGTTTGAAAGGATTTTATCATCGAGAAAATTATAGAAAATTGGCAGTTGAACACTTTCAGGTTACAGCTGATGACGCGAGCTGCATAATTACACTTTAAAATAGAAAAACTGTTGGAGTGAAGAACACAGAGGCAGTGATCACTCAAAGTGGATTCATTCTGCACGTCACGTTAGACAGACCCGGGTAAAGCACAGGAATATAGACGATACATGCCGTGTATAGGCGTCCAATTGAAGTTGTTCTAACGAGATATGAACTTGGGGCCTATGTGATGCAGTGCTGAATCGTATCCATAGCAACGGCCATCATCCTGTACCCAGTGAAGTAAGCAGCAGAAGAAAAGGCTCCCTGACCCGTCCCCATCTTAAAAGAGTCTTTTCAGACTCCCTTTGTTCAACACACACACAAAATGGATTTAAATAAGAGTCTCAGTTTCATTAAAGATCAAGAATAAAAGGCGAAAATGAGAGACCAATGTCAGTGAATCTAAATTTCACATTTGCAGGATGATATAAATAGCCGGGGTTAATTAACTCCTGCGACGAGGATCTCCATTTTCTATTACTTAAGTATGAATTCATGAAGGTGCACTTGTTCTATTACTTCCTTCCTCATCGAACCCACGAGCAAACTTGTCTTTCAACGTGTTGCAGAGAGTTTGTGATACCGTGGTTTACCACCCCACACATTTTTTTTTTTTTTTACAAATACAGTTATTTATTGCCTCTTAGGTGCAAATGGAGTTTCCACTTGTCTTTCTCCTCTTGTCCACTTCTCTCAGGCTCACTCTGGTCTTCTCCACAGCTGAACAGCTCCTCTCGCACAGTGAAACAGTTCAACAGGGACGTTCTCACTTAGTTCCACTGTTTCGCAAGCTTTGTTTTTCTAAGCACCGGAAAGAAAAAAAAAAAAAACACAGAAGCAACTCGGCCGCACCAAATTGTTGACGGGGTTCCAAATCTGGTTTCCCGGCCCCGCTGGGCGAGTTATTCAGGGTCACACCGAGCTCCCCCCCCCCCCCCTGCGTGAGATGGCTGATGGATGTTGACCAGATTTCAGCCATGAAAGTCTGAAAAGGGGCAGATCGGTCAGAGAGGAACAGATTACTCAAGCTCAATAAGCCCTCGACATTCTGGATAATAATATCTCAGGGTTCTGAATGTCGCATGAGCTGGATACTGTGTGACAAAAAAAGATCCGGAGCCAGGATTTGATGATTTCTAATCAGAGGAGATTCGAATACAATCCTTGTCCACATGTTACAAATTCAAATGTGAACTTTTGGCTGCGTGAGCACAGTTTTTATAGCGAACAAAATTACTCTTATAGTTCATTGAGGGATTTGAATCCCACTTTTCCTGCAGAACACTTTGCAACTTGCAGTATTACTAGGCAGCTCACAAACTGCATGATTAATAACTACCTACGATAGAGACCCAACAATTTATCAGTTGGACAACGTTATAATTTGTTATGTTTGCGAATGTGTGCCTTTATTAAACTTTAATCTAACAGAAGAAACAATGTAGAAGAAATAATCATGTTTATTTCCCCCAATTCATGATTAATATATTTTGTTTTATTTTCATTATAATAAAGTTAATGGTAAAACTATAAAACATGAAGCATCAATTACATTTCTTTGTCATAAAATCGTTTTATATATTTAATGGCTGAGTAATTGGTATTGAAAATATTTCCCTCATAAATATATTAGTGTCAGCCTATAAAAAATCCATGTCAATCAGACTCTACGATCGACAGAGGTTTCCACTTGCATTCCTGAATGTTCTGATATTTCTTTCTAATCTGTTATTCTCACATTTTTGGCTTCATATGTCCAAAACACTGGTTTGTGGCACATCCAGCTGTATCGTGCGTTTGCAGACTTGAGACGTTGGACAGTCACAGGTAACGGTTTTCCACAGATGACTCTTCCATGTGGACTGTCAACTCTACACAGTGGAGGGGGAACAGCCATTTCGTTCCCCCCCGAGATGATGCTCACTTTTATCTGAAAGCTTTTCTTGATCTACCAGACCAGTCTTGAATTTCTACGGAACAATTTCTTCACGACATATTGAACAAAGCGAATGTCAAGCTTGAAGTGGTTTGATCATTCTGACAGCTGCGCCTGGCAAGCGGTGAGTAATCATACTTTTTGTTGCACGTTGGCATCGTTCATTCAGCTTTTTTAATCTCAGGGAAAAGAATCACACTTCTCCTCTAAAGTTTGAGTTTCTTGTAGCGTCTGACAGAGGCCCTGAGATCCTGGTGGATGAGCACAGCTCGTTTTACTTGGAGGGAAATCCACCTCGGCTGCACAGACAGATGTGAAACACAAATCTTAGCAAAGAATAAATGTGTTTGACAGCGGAGCATTAAAACCTAGAAATAACAGAGAAGATGTAATTGTCCAATCAGACACGAGGAGGTGAATCGATTCTGCTGTTAGGGAAGACGGCTGCTTTTATCCCTTCATGATTGGTCGTTAAGTCGGCGAGTGAACCGCACTTGAGACTGAGTGCCGTCCGAGAGGTGAAGACTCTCACACAGGAAGAGGACAAAGGAACTGGATGCTGAAAGTAGCTGGTCAGGCTCTTTTCAGAAGAAATGAAAAGTAGTGTATTGACTCCGACATTCAAAAGTTCAAGTTATTCGTGGGGTGCGCAGAATTCTTGGAAGAAGTCAGTGAATACTTCCTCGCACTGTGAACTGCATGCACGCATCCCCTCACTCTGCAGAGTCCTCTGGGTGCGTGAGGATCAAGGATCTTCTGCTTACATTAGCAGACTTGTACTACACTTGTTGTTTAAGCTGTTTATGGAGCCCGGGAGCGGCGGATTATCTCGCTACCTATGCTCGCCCCTCTTCAACATCTCCAAGTCATACCGAGTTCAAACCGATGCCAGTCATCAGAGGCTGCAGGCGCTCTTCAAAGCCCGGGAGGTGAATCTGCCGCTCCACATGCAAACCACAGGCTGCGTTCAAAGACAAGTACTGAGCGCAAGACTGGGATGTTTACAGCTGCTGCCATGTTACGCCTCTTAGTTGAGTTATGTGCAATAAAAGCAGAGGATGCGTCTTTTCAATATTGTTCCCTCCATGGCAAGGGAGCAAGCACGAAGGCATGGGGGGGTTTCACCATCACGGGGCAATGTATTAATCAATCTTAGAAAAGTGTTGTTGTAAGTTTCACACTGGGCGTCACCACAGACACACACACCAGGAGCCTCTGCAGGTTTTTGCCAGATTTGAATCATGATGGGATGGAACCAGAAGTCAGATCATCTCTACTGACCACTGTGTTCACATGGAACGAGCTCTGATGGAGCAGTGGTTTAAAAGCCTGTAGGGGGGGGGTTGGGCTCCATTAAATGCAACACATGTACCGAACAGTGCAGTTTAAATTGTTGACAATCCCAAAGCTGCCGTTAATAATGTCTTTGGTCCATTAACACCTTTGGAAGCCAACTATCAGGGACATTTTAAGGATGCTAATGGATTCGCACTTCCTTCATTTGTATGCACCTGCTACAGTTAATTACTATTTTACGCCTTTAAAATAAAGGCTGGAAAATTGACTGTACTGTTTTGCAAGGCAGAGTTTTGGGGCTGAAAACAAAAGCTTCTGCAAAATTGTGTCGAGAAAGTTTTCCTCCGACGACTTAATTTTTCATTTCTTTAAATCCACTCTTAACTCAAAGATATGACATTGATAAATATCAGTCATGTCAAGGTCAAGGCCGTCAACGTATATTTTTTACATGACCTTGAAAGGCTTGGATTTTATATGGAATGTCCAGCTCAAACACACACTATCTGGAAGCTTAGGTATGTATTGTTTTGTATATGAGATCATAAATATTTTGACCTTTCCATTTGAACAGTTTTAAGCTACACTGGCAAAGTCCCCACGGCCTGAAACTTTGCTAGAAAGTCAATAACCCTCGTTGGAAAGAGCAGAAATTAATTACCATCGTCTAGCCACTGGTTTATTTTAGAAATTATAAATCACGCATGTTTATTTTAGAGTCCACTCATTTATAAGCATGTGTTACAAAGGATTCCATGACTTTCCCATGACTAAACTGGAGCACTGCCCTGACCCAGAAATTTGTATTCCTTTCTAATTTGTTAATGTTGTTCTTCAGCTCAGGAGATCAGAAAAAAAGTATGTGTGTGTCTGTGCGTGTGTGTGTGTGTGTGTGTGTGTGTGTGTGTGTGTGTGTGTGTGTGTGTGTGTTTGTGTCTGTGTCTGTGTCTGTGTGTTTGCGTCTACTTTTACAGGAAAGCTGTAGCAATATTGTTGAAAACAACACATGATGTACAGTGTAAAACCAGTCGGGCTGAGAGACATCCTCCCATCACAGTCCCGCATGAAAACATCTGATGCCTCCCGCTGACATGTCTGTGTATCAGAACAGTGTAGACAAACTGAACTCCATAAACCAGTTGCTCATGGATTTGTTTCCACCACATTAGACTTGACTTTTATTCATGATAATGTTTCCTCTGTTCGGGAAAACGCTCCCCCCCCACTCCACTAATGGGTTTCTTCTCCTGAATGGATGCCATTTAAATCTCTGCTTTATCATTCTGACAGGCAGCTGTCTTTCATCATTCTTCCACACACAAAGAAAAGTGTGTTTTTGTGTGATTAGAGCTTCGACTGGGGATCCTTCTGAAGGCACGTTGATAATACAGCACAATTAGCTGAAGAAGCTTAGTTTAAAAAACATTTTAAAACCATTTTTTTTAAGAGTTGGAAGCTGGTGTCTTTGTTTGCTTCTCGCAATTTTATTCAAAGTGAAGACCAGTGGTTGAAGGACGTTATTTTTTCATTCTTTGTTGTTGAGTGCCAAATGTGGTTTTAAAACATCTGAGCTAAATTAAAAAGACAACAAAGCGAAAAGGTGGAAACTTCTCTGGGTAGGAACGGAGTCAGCTGACCTCAGTGAAAAGCAAGACAGTAATTTCCCCGTTCCTGTGATGCTAAGCAGCTCTGCCAGGAGGCTTACTGTCAACATCGCCTCACACCAATAAGAAGTGGAGCAACTCAACATGTTAATTATTTATCGAGCAGCAACTGCAGACTTATAAAAATGCAACAGCGAGAGAAACCGTCTCGCACTTTAAGAGGAGCAAAAAGTGGATTTTGCGTGGCAGAGCAAATTAAACGTCTGATCTGGTGGCTGATAATCGATCAACTTAAGAAAACATGGCTGTTGAGGTGTTCAGATAATTAAGACTTCGAAACGGGGGAACAGGAAGTGAATGATTAACATTAATTACCAAGAGATGAGCAGCAGCACAAGGCTTGAGACTCATTTGCACACAGGAAATGAAGAACCACTCACCTGTGGGCCTTTGCCTGAGCCGCCAGCCGCCAGGGTGAAATGAACTGCAAGAACAGAAACAGAAATTAATCATTTTAACTCAAACCTCAGGCTGGGTGACCTCCATATCTGCAAAGCTGCCGTGCACAGCGCAGGGAAAACGACCTGATTTATCTTCTAATTTATTACAAAATATAAAAAACAATAACTCAGAGCTTAATTCCTTCGCACAGAGTCTAAGTTGGAATCTCTGAGAGCAGAGTTTGTAATTATAGCACTGAGAACGTCCATCCCATCGCATCGCCATCGATTCCGAGGCAAGAAAATCTGCATTGAAAGATTCCCAGGATTTCAAATCAATACATCCAAAACAGCAACGCCGCTGAGAATGAATTTATACAGAGGTTTTCTATTGAATCCAGCCGCCCACACTCCAGCGTCAGTCAGCTTTAAACCCGACTCTAATTAGGTGATAGAGCCGAGAAACAGTCTTCGCTGTTGCAGCCATTAAAACCTGAAAGCAGCAGATTTGTTTTCCAGGAACACGCAAGATGAAAGTGCTGCGGTCGAGAAAATCGAATAAACAAGTAACATGCAAAAAAAAAAAAAAGAGTCCCATATAGCTGTGTGTATATACAGTTTCTCACAGGATAAATACAACCTCTGTGACTTTGCTTTCATGACCCGATCTGAAGAAATTTGGTCACGATTATCTCCATCTATTGCGAGGGGAAGCCTCCTCTTAAATTATTCAAAGAGCTGAGTAAAGTTAAAAACACAGCTGTGTGTAAAGCCTGGAGTGAAGCCACCAGTTCAGTGCAGAATAATGAAACTAATTATTTCCGTAATGAAAGCAACAGAAAACAACAATGGGTGCAAGCGCTGTTTTTCAAAAACAGTCCAACTCTTCCGGCCAAGCCGGAGAAAACATTGTGAGAGAGAGAGTATTTTAAAAGAGCAGAAAAACACCCCGATGAAAAGGCAGTGATTACACCTCAGGTCTTTAACTTCACTAGGCGATGCACAGAATTTTCAAAAGGGAGAAAGATCAGATCTCCATTTTCATTTCTGTGATGCCTGACATTAAAAGCATCTTTTGTTTGTTGCTGCGAGCCGACACACTCCACTGCAGTTTGTAGTTAATGGAGTGTTTTTGTGATGAGGCTTTCTCAAAACGTGCCTCCGATAAGAGAAAATAATATGCAATATGGGGGGGGGGGCTGCCGATGGTCCTCGACAAGAGCCCTTTGAAATAATAATAAACCATAGAAAAATGTTTCTGCAACAGTAGGTAAGCCAATCTAGATTTATAAAATTACAAATATGGAAACTTGTGCGGTATCTGTTCTAAACCTGCCTGTGTGGAATTAGCTGTTTGTTCAGCCTGTGTTGTTTGCAGCTTTTCTTTGTGAATCTGTAAAAGTTAAAGATATTCAAGGTTCTGCATTACACTTCCTCGGGTGCCTAACAACACGTCTGACACCTGCGAAGGTATAAGATGAAAGGTTCTTAAGTTATGTGAGACAGATGCAGCGAGAAGAAGATTTTAATAATTAAAGTTTTCATATCAGCAAACATATAAACACATGGGTTAACTCGTATTATATAAATCACTTGGTTTTAGTCAAGCAAAACTGTGAGTAAGAGGGCGGATCTTTCACGGAACTAAAACTACCTGTAAAAAAGAACTGTAAAAAAAACTTTTTAAACATCTATTACATATTTTTAATGGCAGTTGGTGTCACTGATTTATAAACTGTCTCTTTAAACAAACTCTCAGCCAACTGTCTTCCAGTACACATGGCTCCTAAAGAGAGTAAAAAACCTGTGCTTGCTGATAAAAGAGCAAATAAAGACACTTAACTTGTACAAAGAGGGAAATATAACGGTAATTTGCATTGACACTGCCAACTTTTCCTCAGGCAGGAGTAAAAGAAAAATCCGAACCGCATTATTATGTGGTCTATTATCCAGTGTCCTTGAATCCTAATGGCCACGTAAAGTTCACATACATAAAGTCCGATCCAGCAAATCATGACCTCTGTGGAGCGAGCGGGGGGGGCGACTGCGCCGCTACCCAGCATCCCGGGTTTTAATGTCAGTATTAAAAATGCAACATTTGGCACGAAATGAAGCTTCCTGCAGGAATACGTTCACAATGCATTCTGCTAGGTTTTAATGCCTCGCCCCGGAGAGGGAGAGGCGGTGGGTGTGGGGGGTGGGGGGGTGATGGCGTGTCGGGGACTCTCATCCACACATAATGTCATGAGGGCTGATGGGAGCAGCTCCGTCGCAGCGCCTCGCTTCCTCAACCTGCATAATCAAGTCTGTTGTTTTCCGAGCATGTTCTCAAATCGAGTGGCAGCGACGGGAACTTGCTGGCTTGGATTTGTCTGGAAGTCGGTCTCCACGCTGTGAGCTCTGATTTGGCTGAATCCTTTTTCGACAAGCTGCTCAATGCACAACGTTATTGACATAAAAGCAGATGTCTGATGCAATTAGATGAGGAAATGAAAAGCTGAGGAGAATCAGGCTGGTATGCATAGATTCTCCACGTTTTGTAGTACTGTAGCAAATTCCAAGTGGTTGTAAACCTACTTGGCAATAAATACATTCTGATTCTGAAGCGTTGCATGTGTGAACGCAAATGTCCGTGTGACAGCCTCCAGAGTTTCTGCGGACAACCCCCCCCCCCCCCAAGTATAAAGTCTGCAGAAGGTCGATGTGAGCACACATGCGAGTTAGAGAGGGGGTTGATGATGCTTCTAACACACGACAAAATACAAAAATGTCAAGAGAGTTTGTTGGGATAAGACCCGATGCTGGCGTTGATACGCCGTAAGCAATATCACATGATGCTCTGCAGCGGAGTGAATATGTTACTTCCCGCTGCACCCCCCCCCCCCTCCCCTCACCTGCAGATTACGTGTTGCTGTTGTGAACGTGTCTAGGCAGAGAATCTCCCGCTGCATTGGTCGAATGTTTGAAACTGCAGAGAAAGTCCGGAACCAATTCTCCGGAGATCCTCCTCAGGAAATGTCTTAAAAAACGGCTCTAGTGCATCTCTGAAGAAACTCGAGAATCTGGCAACAATACATATATGTATACCAGGTACATACTTGACAGCTGTTCTTCTTTCTAAATAATTCCTCTATAGAACCTCGCAGAGGGACAAGGGGAGATGGAGACAGTATGTTAAAGTACTTTGAAGTTACAAAACCACATTATCAAAGACGGCTGTGCAGGTGTATTATATGGACTTTGAATGCTAATTAGCAGTCGGGGTTAGATTTAAAAGAGCTCTGATAATTACGTCCTTGTGGAATATTAAAGGCATAATGTGACAAGTGAAGGCTGAATAGCGAGGAGGCCACTTCGGCAGCGCTCTTTAAAAACACGATTTATTTAATCTGGCAAAGACAATAGAACATGAAATTATTTGATCGCTGTTCACAACTGATATTCGTGGCTGGGCGGCCATCCAGAAACCACTTCTGAGACCACCCCCCAAGCTGAGGGCCTTTCAACCTGGATCCAGCTCTTAACAAACCCCCTTCAAAAAGACCAGTGACTGCCGCTCCCAGCACTCGAGTTCACACTGGAACACTAACTGGGAAACTAAATGACGTGGAGTGGCTGGTGAGGACAGGGAGACATGCAGCAAATCAAAACCACAGATGAAAGGTACGTGAATATTCTACTGAAATCCACAGGCGGTGATTTTAATTTTTTTGGAGAGTGCTCTTTCACTTCAGGACACACCCAGTACTGACTGATGACAGGTGCGTGAAGAGCCCAGTTTATCGAGGGATTATGTTCATATGGGATTATTCTGCCCCTTTACGTGTTCAGTGCCAATGCAGGAAGCACATGTAGTGCGGCAGAGAGGATACTGTCGAGGTCAGCATTGCGTATGGGCATTAATTACAACCACCGACTGTATAAAAATGGACGTAGTAGTTAACCTATCGTTTATCGTTAAATCATAGGTTTTAGGTCGTCTTCAATAGCTTTAAGTTTTGGGGCTTGTGATTGGCAGATAGTCTGGTCCAATGGGTGCAAGTCACACCTTTAAGTGCCTGGTAAGGCTCCACCCCCCACTCCACCAAATATGGTTAATAATGGTTTCAGAAAACCAAGATGATGCTGGATGACGCCAAACTCAAGACTTAAAGCAGCAGCTCGCAAATCAACGGGGGTCCTGGTGGGTTGATACTTAAATCTAACTTTACAGCACTAGAGGAGCGTTTGCAATCAGGCACAAATCTTTATTCTGACCACATGTCTAACTTTAACTATGCTGTGCAAGAAAGACTCTTCAAAAACGCAGGCATTGGATGAAAACACACATTGACACCGTTCCGAGGCTCTGCAGAATTGTTCTATTTGAACGATCTTGTCTGGCGACAGGGTTCAATTCCCCGTGAAAATGTGACGGCTCAGAGTGGGGACAGATCTGAACAACGAATCAAGCGCTCCACTTCTTTCTGATAAGACCCCTCTCAGTTTTATTCTCCTCGGTGTGTTCAAGGAATAGAGTCGTAAAACATTTTGAAGTTAGAAAATTGAAAAACTGAAAGGCCCCTTTAATTGGTGGGGGGGGGGGGGGGGATATCACACTGTGAGAACACAGGCAGCGAACGCTATTATGATAAAAGTAGCTCCTCAAAAGGACTGGCACAGATGGCACAGTTTCTGCTGCACATACAGTTGTAATAAGGCACCTGATGTGTATTTGTGAAAGCTGCTCTGCCAACTGTTCGTCATCCACAAAGCTCCGGCTTCATATGGCTTTGTGTCATATTAAATATAAACTTTTTAATTCCCACTCAAGCACTGCCAGCAATCATTTACATCCCAATCCGGCAAACTCCTCACCTGAGCGTCTGGCTGGAGCTCCCTCTTGATACCAACAGGTTTTTGAATTTATACAATACTGACACTTGCTCTGTGCAGCTTCCTTTTGATGTTAAGATTTTTATATAATCTGAAATGGCCCAAATCCTGAATGACATTATCTGTATAAGGGCTCAGGTACGTAGACAAACAATCCCCAACAAAAACGAATGCAATATTCTTTTATAAAAGTAAACGAACAGACTGTCTTCAGACAAACCAAATCTGTGAACCACATGTCTGCCTTTAAAAGTAGACCTAGGGGAGCTTCCACATGTGACACCATTGAAATGCAGCCGGTGTGGACGGGAGGGCTGTGGCCTCAAACCTGGGAGGTGCTGCCCCTCATCCCTACTGGGCCACAGCGAGCCGTGCACAGCGCTCCACTGCACATCAGAAATGACAGCCTGCCGAAGCCTCACGGACGACATCATTGAAAAACAGCAGCGGTGGCAGACTAATGCCACACTACTGGACACTCTCCATACCTCGGCGGTGCCTTGATGTTAGGGTGCATGAATATTACATCCAGGCGGAGCGGACAAGAAGCCCTGTCAGGGTCTGATGCCCGACTAAACGAGCTTGACTTGGTGCCAAACACACAAACACAGCTTCGGCTTGTGCACATAAAACATGGTGGGTTTCAGCAGTGACCGTGGCTCCTCGTAATTCCTCGTGCACTACACACTTTTTACATATCCACAAGCTTGAAACGCCATTCTTACTTTCAGCTTAAGCTTAAACGGCAATGTTTCACACATATCCAGTTATTACAGACGGAATAAAAAGAGACATGCTGCAGTTTGTTAAAATGGAATATGGAATTAACGGTGACAGGTGATGCTGAATGATACCAAACATGTTGAAAGTTAAATAAGAGATGAACAGTACATTTGAGAAAAAGCTACAAACGATTTCACATGCAGAAGATGAAGGCAAAAAAACATAAATTAGGAGGAGGTTGAAAAAATGATAATCCTCGGTCATATCCAATAAAAAATTAAATGCTTTTGCAGAAATTTCTTGCAGCATTGACATTCACTTCCTGTTTCATTTACCCTGAACAGATGTTACACTTTCAGGCAGCACTGGGTTTCCTGCAGACCCTCACATATTTTCCTTTTTTTCCTGAATATAGATTGCACTCCTACACTTTGACAATTTCCAGCTCTGAACAAAAGCAGGCAGGCTCCCCTGCACTCAGCATTTATCTCATTCTGTTCGGTTGGGCATCCATGTGGTACAATGGGTCAATGCTAGATTGGTCACTCAGTGCAATTTCCTGCAGAGCTGCAGCCACGCATTGAGAGCTGCGCCGCACAGAGTGGATAGGACACAGCACCGACTGTATTCTGCTTGCAGGAACACATGCATGGACATAGAGTGTGCAAGAGCTTGTGCTCAAATCTGACAGATGAATCTCTGCATGCAATGATGGGTGGTTGCAACATGCTGGAATTAAAAGCAGCTGGAATATTTGAAATGTTGAGTCAATTTAAGTCAAAGTTTGGAATGTAAAACGAATTTATCTACAAATCCGAGAGCAAATCTCTCTACAAAGTGCATTAACACTCTTTCACGTGGCTGCTGAGACTGTGGGTTTGCCTCGTCACCCTAATGGCAGCAAAGAAGAGGAATCAATCCCTCACGGATCACATAACTTTGTGCAGCTGAACGTGCAGGAGCAGCCCGACAGAGAGGAGGGAGACTCGGTGGTGGAGGAGCTTTACAGGAGCTGCAGCCCGAGGCGCATTCATCCTCGGGGCTTCGACTTGACTCCCACCGGCGCAGCGTCGATGTGTCAGGAAGCAGCGGTTGCTTTGACGCGAGGGGAGGAAGGAGAGAGAGAAAGAAAGAACCATTTTGGATAATAAAACGGCTCCATTGCAAAGATCTGGGTCTTTCCCAAGCGCCCCTGTCACTAAATCGTGTGCGTAAAACTTCCAGCGGATTGTCGACGTTAAGCCACATGGTTCGTGCCGATCGCCTTTCAACTCCTCAGGAAGTTGAGGAGGATCATGGCTCCTCACTTCTTCTCCTTCCTCCTCCACCTCCTCTTCCTCTCTCTCAGTGCTCGTCTTCCCGGTTCCTGGGAGAGAGAAATCTGCGCGTCTCGTGCATACACGCAGGGACAGAAGTGTTCGTCCCTCGCAGCTGCTTCCCGAGGCTCCCGACGCGAGGGTTAGAAAGTAAAGTGAGCACTTACAGGCGGAGAGGAGGACCAGACAGCCCGCTGCCACTTTGGAGCCGCTCCGAGGTTTGTTGTTCCACAGCATCCTGGGAGAGTCCTGTCCGCGCTGGAGGAGGAAGAACCAGATCCCGGAGCATGAGCTTTCTGACAGGGCAACGATCAGAGAACACGCAGCAGCAGCAGCAGCAACAGGAGCAGCAGCAGCACTGGGGCTTTTCCTTCTCCCAGTTTCACGGGTAGTGGGTTTTTTTTGCGGTGGAAGGAGGACTCCCCCACTTTCCGTGCGAGGCGCAGGGACGCGCTCTGCTGGCGGGATGGGTTCACTGAGGCAGCCCCGGCGCATGGTGGGAAATAAATAAAGGTTCTCCTACTGATCCACACGTACCCTGATAGGATCTCAACTATAGCGGTTCATCTGTGAAGGAAATAATGACATATAACAAAATATGTGTGTTTATTTTTTTCCATTTTGGGTTTAAAAAAAATCCATTTGTTAAAGGGATAGTTCACCCAAAAGTTGAACTAATTCATTATCTACTCGTCACTATGATGGAGGGTGGGAGAAGTGTTTGAGTCCCAAAAACACTTTTGGAGGGTCAGGGGTAAACAGTGTTGTAGCCAAATCCAATAGTATTTATCTATAAGTGTCTATAAAACCTAATATTCAAATTCGACATGAATTGGCGTCATTCACAACATGTTTTTTAGTCTCAATGTCGTCTGGTATCCTTCTCCTAGGTACTGCAGCTATCGCCAGATCACGCCATAATCACATGTTCTTGTGAGAAACTCCAACAGTGTTTTGTGGACTCAAACACTTCATCCCTCCATCGGCATAGTGGTGAGTAGAAAATGAGTGAATGTTCGTTTTTTTGGTGAACCATCACTTTAAGTTCGTTCAGAAGTGAGTCATAGGAGGGACTGGTGGGTGAAGTAGATTATCCAGAAAATGTCTTACTCTATCCAGCCAAAGTCCAACATTCAAACCTTTTTAAATTATATATTGATGTTAAGGAGCAAGGCAACACATCTTCACAGGAATCAGCAAATGTTTGGCCGGCTGCTTGGCCTTCTGTTTGGTCTGTTTATCTAATTAGGTGCGAATCAATAATTGCTAATCGATAGTTGCCCCCCCTGACCTGAGCATCCAAAACTAAATCTCCAATGCAGCTCGGCATCTCAGGAAAGATTCTGATGTCTGTAAAATCCTGAACCTTAAAGGACGTTTTTTCACAGAGAGAACGAACGTGTTGCAAAATGAATGACTCAAACATGACTCTGTTCCTTGTAGGTCTCCAGCTGGTCTCTGGATTTAGAATTGGAGGAAGCAGGCGTCATAAATGTCATGAAGAAAAACTTGTTATTTCTCGAGCCGTGTCATGTTAAACACGTCTGTGGTGGAAAAGGTCAGTCATGACAACGTGCAGACCCGGTCCACGGTCGCGTTTTAATGAGTTAACAACCCAGTCTCCCAGTTCGACTCCTGCTCAGCTGGTGGCTATAGTCACACTTGCAGAAGCCCCAAGGAGCAATTGATCAAAACTTTTCTTTTCCGTCTCCTTTTTCTTTTTTTTTCTTTCTTTGTCAATTTTTGTTTTTTCGAACTAAAGCTTGAGTACGCCCACGCTGACGAGTGACTTCACTATGTGGCTCAGCGGCGACAGTCTGAGGAGTTGACACCTTTATCATTGTTATTAGAGCACAGAGATTAGTCACATCATTGGTTTCCAGCAGAACTTCAACTTGAGTGGGAGTTTAATAAGCCTCAGTAATTGGAATCCCCTCTGTGGGTTTGACGGGCTTGTAAAAATGTTTATTTACTAGTTTCATTACCAAGATACTGTGTTTGTTGTCTTTTGTTGTATCTTCACCTCAAAAAAACACACACACACAAAAACAAACTGCATCATGACAAGGGAATTTATGTTTACCACTTGTGTGAGAGACAGGATAAAAGAAAGATTGTGTTTCTTTCAGCGATTTGCTGGGTTTTGAAAATCATAATTTAGATTTATAATTTTTTTTATTGCTGAAGGTTTTAAAGAGCTGAATAATCCACCAGAGAAAAGAGAAAACATCTCAGCTCCGTCTGAATCTGACTCGATTTAGCATCTTAATTAAGAGGAGTGTTCAGCCCTGCACTTCACTGTGGCTCAGGAGGAAGAGCGGGTCGTCCACTGACCAGAAGGTCGGTGGAAGGCCTCGGGCAAGACAGTGAACCCAAAATTACATAATTAATATGAATAATGTTTGACAGAAAAAAAGACTTTACATAGAAGTGCTGTATGAATGTGTGTAAAAGCAATATATAAATGTACCCAGTTTGACTTTATTTTGTATTTTTGTACCTGAATAATCAAAAGCAATGAAGTGGATTTGGATGCTTTACTTACTCAAATCTACTTTAAACACATTTACGTCTGAAATACGTCTAATTCTGTTTATATATATTCCCAATAGAATATAATTAACTTGAGTAGTTGACAACCTTTGTGTTATGAGGCCCACAGTTTTTGGCACAATGGGCGCTCGACTTTCACAGCAGCATAATTGTTTATCTTCAGTTTTAGAAACCGTATTTCCGACATCCAGTGAAGGCAGCGTTCCTCTGGATGAACTTTGATCAGTGCACATATGTGACAGTGAACACGTCTTTCTCCCAGAGCTAAAAACAGCAAAACCAACAGAGCGTCCCCCCTGAATGTTTGTCTCCACTGAGAGTAAATGAAAGAGCACGTTTGTGGACAGTGGCTGTTATTTGATTCTACAGAGAGGAACAGTCACATTTACTTCCAGGAGCAACATGTCTCCAGTTCACTATCACCGAAGCAGCTGCATGTTTTTGTCTGATGAAATTCCCGGCTCTGTGTTTATTTTTCTCTCGTTTGGAGAGTTTAACATGAGCTGAAATATTGAAAATCTCCACAGGAGTGTGTGAACACGATCATATGTTATCCTCTGAGGGAAAGATCCCAGTGGGTTCCACTTCAGCCTGCTGGGTGGAACCAAAACACACAAACCTGTGAAGAGCTGCGAAGTATTATTAAGAGTTTCCACCCTGACAATTTCTGACTTCCACTACCTAAATTACAGTTTCCCTTTTCCCTCTGTAAGTGCTTAAATTCACACATTTCTGAATAATTCGGAGCTCCCGCCGCTGGGAGGATAATTAGTTTATAGAGGCTAATATTTGCCGAGATTAAAAAAACAAACATGAGGATAACCTGCCTTTGGTTACTGTTATTGTTTGTTAACATTAAATTGCTCTCACACACCCTCAGGAAGGGGAGCACTGCACTGTGTGTGTGTGTGTCTGTGTGTGTCTGTGTGTGTAAAGGATGATAAATTGCAGCTTGATTTCAACGAATGGAAGCCCAACTAAATATTAATAACATTGTGATAATATTTGATCGACTCAGTCAAATTGCATTCACGCACAGTTCAATACACCTCGTCACGTTATGACACACTTTATGTTGCTTGCACAAACATGACTGTGTACCTCCTATTCCCTCCATTCTTCACTGTCACATGTTCCAAAATGTTACTGACGCCACGTTTTAGTATGCTCGCCGATAAGCTGCAGGGAGAGTCTCTGTTTTTATCTATTGTAGCCTCAACAGGCAATTTGTTAAACCCATGAAGGTTATGAAGCCAGAGCTTTCCTTCAAACTCTGATGTGTCCGATGACTTAGTCTGAAAAATGTAAGTGTGAGGAAATTTAAAGTATGCAGGCTTTTATTGATAGTATCTTGAATGCGACAAGATCAGATGAAACATTTATTACAGAGATAATTTATCGTATCTCCAAGATAAGGAACAAATGATGTAGATTAGAGCCTTTATCACTAAAATTGTAATAATCCTATTTTCAGCATCAGGCAGTTTGCTCTGTGAGATTCAATTCTCTGTACAACAGAACAGACAGTAGTTTGTCTTCAAATGATATTACAAACTTTTTGGCTCCAACTGACGAGTTCAAAATTAAACCCTGCAGACTTTTGGTTGGTTTTACATGCAAATGACATGTCATGTTCATCATGTATCACCAGTCCATCTGATTTAAGACGTCTTGAATAGGAACAGAAAGGGTTGAATGATGTGATGTGGAATTATATGAGAAAAGCAAGAAATGCAGAGTGATTAAATGTGATATTACTGCAGGAACTTGGCTTCTTGGTGTAATATTAATTCACCGTTTGGTGAGACCGGGCTGAAACGAATGCTAAATTCTCCAGTTTGACTCTTGCTTTGTCGTCTGTCTGGTGCCAGCAGGTAGAGGACAGAAAAAGACAAATCTGTCTGCTTAAAGTTTAGGCCACCAAACCAAAAACAATGAACCAACATATTCAGAGTCACACCACTTCGTCTATGAGGGACCTCTCTGACATACAAGTTGTAACACAATCCATTGTTTGTATAAAACTATTGTATATAGCTGCATTAAGGCTGCATTAGTTTAAAGGTTCAGTGTGTAGGATTTAGTGACATCTAGTGGTGAAGTTGCATGTTGCAGCTGAATACTCCTTCACCTCAGCCTCCCCTTCCAAACATGAGAGAGAACCTGTGGTGGCTTCAGTTTTCATACAAACTCAAAGGTGTTTAGTTTGTCCAGTTAGGGCTCCTGTAAAAAACATGGCAGCCTCCATAGAGAGGACCTGCTCCTGATGTAAATATAAACTATTTAAATATAAAAGGCTCATTCTATGGTATAGAAAACAACAATTTGTACAATTTAGATGAAACACACTAGTGAAAACACAACTAGGGTTATTTTATATTAAATTCCTGCCAATAGATCCCTTTCCCCCTAAATCTTACACACTGGACCTTTAAGTATTTGACTCGATCATATCTAAAAATATCTACGTAAAATTTTCCATTACTTCACACATTAGTGCATTTAGGTAGAAAATCACTCACTATTGATTCACTTGAGTCTCAGTAAAATGTGCTGCACAGCCCGAAGCCATGAATGCTGCTCCATTCTAATGCTAATGAGGTCCCAGTGCTTTCCTGGTTCACTTCATGCAAACATCAACATGGGCAGTTGTGTGTGTGTGTTACACTCTGTGAATGAAAAGAGCCTGAAGTTTACAAAAAGAAAATCTTCATTGAAAGCATCTTAATTTAATTTCATTAAATTTAATTTTTTTACTTCTTATATTGTTGTAAAGTCTCACATGATTACATTCACCCGCAATTCTCCCCATTGTTTCAGTGTATTTAACCTGCGCTAGCTCCTTCCTGATTATATCGCATGCTGCAGTTTCCCCACGTGTGATCAATCCAGTTTCATCTCATTCAGTGGACTGCAGCTCCTCAGTGCTGCTTATGAGTGGGTCGATACCAGGCAGGGGGGGGGAGGTCAGGTCTTGTGGTGGCTCCACAGTATGAAAGCATTTCAGAGCACCGCCGCTCGATAGCTTGTAAGTACGCTCGCCAATTTCATGACAGGGTTCTGAAATGCAAAAGAGGGCACATACACACACACGCAAACACACAAACACACACACTAAATATAAATCTGACTGTAATAGGACTTGCACACAGGTACAGTAGTGTTTTGCAGTTGTAATTGGGTGTAACTCACCCAGACTTGTGTTCCACTGAGGTGAAATGTGGTTTTAATCTCCCTCGATGTCGGTGTCGCTGATGGATGCTGGCGGAAGTCTCGCCGACTGCAATTATGCCACGAGAGGAGCAGGCCCAGTTCATTTCAGTTCAATATTCGGTGCGGTGAAGAGAGACGGAGAGAGGGGGAACCACTCACATCGCTCAGATAATGAGATAATCATTTGGGAAATAACGCAGCTCACCTGTAGCTCCCCTCCGTCAGCCCCGGCTGTGTCAGGATCGATTTCATTAGGCAGTGGTGTTTTTACAGTTAAGGTTTCGTGAGCCGGCACACTAAGGGGATGAATCAGAACCTCATACGGGACGGCAGGGTGCATCCAGGAGGACCGGATGTGGGTGCTCCAGCTCTCGGTCTGCCCAAAGGTCCCTGTGGATCCAAACTCTGCGTTTTAATGTTTCACCAGATTGTGGCAGCGAGAGAGTGTGACACACCAAAACTGTGGCTTCTTCAAATGTCTCAAAGTCTGGATGCATTGGAATACGTTTTGTAGAGCGACGTCCTACTGAGCTGCACACCCCTGCTACACACACACACACACACACACAAACACACAAAACCGTTTCTCCATGACTTCAGAGGACATAACTTTGACTTACATTGATATCCTGATATCCTATTTGATAAACCCTTACCTAAACTAACCTTAACCTAAAGCTGACCTTAAAACATGCTTGCACCTTAAAATGTAATGAAGTCCCCAACATGTGACTGTGCAAACAGAGTTTGGTCGCCACAACATGAGTAATACCTGGATCACACACACACACACACACACACACACACACATTTTTTTTCAGATTAACTTGAAAACAACCCCCTGCCCACGTGAAAATACTTCAGAAGTTTAAGTTCTGCATTAAGAAATGTATTCAAGTAAACATACAGAATTCCGTGTGTGTGTGTGCGTGTTTGTGTGTGTGTTTGTGTGTGTGTGTTTGTGTTGTTATCAACAGAACCTAATTGATACACTGTAAACCCGGGGCAAGGTAATAAACTTGCGTAGGAGGTCTGATTATTCACCAGCTCTTAGACACAACATAATTAAACTGCCATGTAGATTTCAGAGTGCACTGTACTTGACGGGTGCTCAAAGTCGACGGGACACACACACACTGCACAGAGAGTGGGAGGATTAAGGGGGCCACAGGGGCCAAACAGCTCATTATCACACCTGGGGCCCCTTGTGGGTTAAGCCGGCCATGTGGACCTTTACACTGAAATGAACATATACGCATAAATAACAGTTTTTACCTTGAGCGTTGCACCTTGCTCAAGATGAATGTTGCTAATGTTGAAATTGATGATATCTGAAACGAGGGGGACTGACGGATGCAAAAAAAAATGACACCCACCTATGAATTGTCCACGGGAGCTCCACAGACGCACAGTGAAGTCTGTGGATGAGGTGAGCACCACTTGATCACTGTCTACAATCTGCAAGCTGGACCGGAAGAAAGAGACATGAGACCAAATGGGAGACGGCATTTCGGGCAGAGCACTCTAAATCATCCGCGGGTCTGACGGTGAATGCAGCCCGGGCAGCACCTCACCTGCAATGATCGTCTGCTCGAGGCCCTCCCACACACACGCACACTCACACAGACACACAAACACGCACACAGTCAACTCTACACTCTGTCTGTCTGCACAAAGAGGAAGTTAAGTTGTTTGTGCTGCCACCGACACCCCAGACTGAGGATGACTGGTTCCACGCACGGGGAGTTTTAAGTGTTCAACAAGTTCAAGGTTAAGGACACAACGGAAAGTCGTATTTCTCTTTGACTGCAGTCAGCCAATGATTTTCCTTTTTTTTTGTAAACTGATGACAAGGGGATTTTATGTCCTTGAAAAAGTGTCTGTATTTTTCACCTACCCAGAAACTCTGCTGGTGTGGGCACGCCAGATGTTTTCAGCTTAATGAATAGAAAGAAATGAAGTTGTCAGCACATATTCCCACTGCATGTGTAATTAAAGGAAAGAAAAGAAAATAAAGGAATGAAGCCAACCTCTGGGTGATTTTTGCTCAGGGGAAAACTTGCTCATGTCGAAAACGTAGATGTAACCGATTCGGTCGGCAGCGTAGAGCAACGTGTCCTCCTCTGCTTTAGCCAGTTTTGTAATTTTTTGCCGGAATCTAGACTGCGAAATGGAAATAAATCATCAAAATATACAAGCACCTGCACAATGTCACCGACTGCTATTTGTCATAGTTTGGCACCGGCTCTTTCTCTCTCTCACTCACACAGAATAAAGATGGAGCACATTCCCCTGGATAGTGGTCCACTCCGAATAAAATAATCAGGCAGGCAACACATGGTAGAAACTAATCATAAGGAAAGTGTGAAAATGAGAGCAGCTTTTATTGTGAAGAGCCATTGTTGCCAGTTATAAAAACACAAGTGGGACAGGATAGCGTCACACAAATTTAGATTTTTGTGTGTCTCTTATAAAAAGTATTCACACTTTTTAGCCTGAAAAGATGTTTTCTGCTTTATTTGGGAGAATTACACGAGCCATGTATTTTATTTGAGCTTTGGGGAGTTGCTCCCATATTCATTCACATTATTCAGGGTCTCTGCTTTGCAACAGCTGCAAGAAATGGTGCCTTCCAGTTGTTTAAAAGCTTACGGAGCAAAGCAGTCAGACTGAATTATTCTATAATCAGCAATTTGGAAGAGAGAAAGTGAAACTAGAGCTTCATTCCTTGACATTCAAAAGTCAAACCCTGGAACATTGTGGAGTAAAGTATCTTACGGCTTTGAAGCTGCTCAGGAACTTTCCTCCGCCGAGCACTTGCCAGACATTAATACAACCTTTACGAGAGACAATACATAATTTCACTGTATTAAAAGACATTGTGGAAGGTCGTAAAGTGAAATCATGTGTTATAATTAGTAATTCATTTTCCTAACGCTCACCCGCGGCACCGGAGGACAAGAGAAGCGTGGCAGAGGAAACCTTGAGGTTCTTCAGGAACATGATGCTTGGAACATTCAAGTCCAGTCCTGCAAAAACCAAAATGTTCTGGTCACAGGGTTTTTTTCTTTTCATGAACACAGCACATTCAACTTTTAGTTGGAAGCTACAAAGTGACCTTCAGTATTTTGGTATTGGGCTGTAAGAGGGGGGACCATCCGACACTGTATCCGTCCAGAAACCACGTTCCACACGATGATCTCTCCATCATAGCTGCTGGTGGCCAGGAGAGAGGGGGGGCACTGGGCAACACAAAGGATGTCGTCGCTATGGCCGTTTTTCTGAAGAGGGACAAAATGTGAGTCTCTCTAACGACTGGAACATAAAACACGTTTATTACAGCCAGGTAAAAATAATGAGCAGTACAGCAGACAATGTGACATTCCTTTCATCTGAGTCATGACCGATGTTATGAAGCATTCCTGTCTTTGTTATCCTGGCAACAGCCAAATATCTCAAGAATGCAGAGAGAGATTTTGTAAAACCATGCAGCAGGACGTAGGAATGAGCTGAATAGATGTTGGGGGTCAGAAGTCAGCTGTGGCCTCAACAAACACATATTTTGAATCGTGAATTCGAGAACAGCTCCAGGTGATCAGTTGAAATTCTGTAAAAATGCTCAAAAGGTTTTCGGTCATGTGAACACAACGTCTTAGGATCACCTTGAGGTAGTTTTGTTCAAATTTGACACAAAGGTTCACTTGGAATGAGAAATGAACTGATTTGATTTTGGTTACTGGGGGGGGGGGTCAAAGGTCAAGGTAACAGTGACCTTACGTTTTTTGAAAGTGACACGTGAGAACCACGATATCAAATGATGCCGTGAATCACTTTTTCTTTCTCTTCAGCACGAAATGAAATGTGTTAAACTAGTTTTAACACATCCCGACAGACACATAAAACATGCAAATTAGGTCTTACATTTCCATTTATTTGTATCTGTACTAAAACCAAGGTGTGAGAACAACAAGTTACTTTCCACAGACAACTGTCAACTTTTTAGTTTCCTGCTGCTCACAGACATGAGACGTTTGACGGACAGGAGGCTGTACTGGCTCTTTTGCCTTGTCAGTTAATAAATGATCGGGGTGCATCTGTACGTCCAAAGGTTGCCAATCAAATATGTGTTATTCTGAAGAGCCAAGGAGTCTCATTAAACTGCTGCGAGGGAAAAGGATGATATTAATGTCAGAGCAGCACTGAGCCCGAGTGCGCCACACATTCTGGTGAAGCCGAGTTGATATCAAACCTGTGAACGAGCTGACAAGCCAAACGTGACTCACGCTGATACAACCTGATTCATCCGGTTCTTTATGTCCTCGTTTCTCACGGAGCACGGGAACGTTTGCTCGACAAGAAGCCGGCACGAGGCAAACCAGCAAAAGCAGATGGGATTTTTGAGCCTCCATTATACTCCGTGTCAGGGATAAAACATCAAGCTGAACTGGGCCACGTTTTGAAATATTAATGAGATGCAACACAAGATTGACCATCTGGAGGAACGGAGGAATTCACAGTGAACCCGAGCTGCGGCGGATCAGAGGAGGAGGCCGATTTTCAGTATATGGGACAAGCCATTGCTCTTCCTCCTGCAGGCCATTAATGGAAAAACAATTTCAAGAGAGAGCTCTGCAGATAATCAAAGGGGGTCTCTCTTCTCCTTCACGGCAAATCTATTGCAATCTTTCTGCTCTTTTAATGGGCCTTGGAGGGGGGGGGGGGGCCAGCAGCCATAATGATAGAGATGACAGGGGACGTCTTCCAATGGACCACTCAGCGTTAGAATCAGCTTTCAGTTCTTTTACCTGTGAGAGGTCACCTGGCCACATTACACAGGCGCCATGAGATAAAGGGGCTGAGATGTATTTGGGGACTGAAGCTTAAGGGTGATTTCATCTGATAATGCGGTGAAGCTTTGCCAGATTTGGGGCCGTTGTGGTTATTAAATCTTTTAAGCTTTGCATTATGTCTTGTATGATACCATTTCCTCTCCCTCAGCCTCAGCCCTTGATATGAAGAACCCTTTGCTGTAGTGTCCACTTGATACAGAGCCACAAGGGGTAGGGCTAGAAAATCTTCCCCTCGGAATTCTGACACCACGCGCTACTTCATCACCAACCGATTATTACAGTGACAAACCAGTTCAACTAATAATACTATATTAACAACTGTGACTCATCCGACCACTTTGCAGGACACATAAATATAATTTCTACCGAACATCATTCTAGTGTAAAGGTCAACATGTCCTCCACCTTGGAACTGTAGGTGCCGACCCTCAGATTAAACCCATAGGAGCTCACCAGCAGTCAACTGGACATTTATTGTCATGGTCAAAATACGAAATATGTGGTTATGGATGCGGAACGATCACAGTTTGATAAAGTGTTAAGGTTTAGGAAAAGATCTTGGCCTGGATTAAAATAAGCACTGTAATGGTTACACTTATAGACAGGCAGTAAAGGTTAATGACCCATTCATCATTTCCAACCTCCTTTCTTTCCTGCAGCCTCTTTCATGAATGGGTTCACCCTGTTTTTAAATGCACAGTAGTCATGCAACGAAACTTTTGCTGCAAATTTGAGAGACGAGGAAGAAATAGTTTAAAGATAAAAAAAAAACTGAGATTTTGTGGTGGGAGCACTGGGGGCCTTTAGTGCACAGCCTGTGAGCTGAACTGATAAAACCCTCCTCACACTTCAGTGAGAGCTCAGAGCACAGACGACAGGTCAAAGCTCAGCTGCACTGTCAAAATCCATGCCATAAAATATGTGTGCGTGAGGGAAAACGTGACTTTATATGATGAATTGAATAGTAAAGTGCTGTAAATAGGATATAAAATGAAAATAAACCTTTCAAAATGTAAAAACGTTATGTATAAATCTCAAATCTGGGAGACTTGGAACAGGGAAAGAAGAGGAATGAAAGGAGAGACTCAGTGCTGGAGTTAAACATTTCTCTGCAGGCTAAGCTGAACAGAGCAGCCCAGAGATCAGGGACGCTTTGTTACCCATTTCTCTCTCAGCTTTTCTAGACAGTCAGCAAAATCAATTCTTAGGACGGAGACCACTGTGTCCTCTGTGTGTCTGTGATGTGAAAATAGAAGCAGCGACCTCACTGTCCTGCAGCTGGGAACAGTCACTGAGGTAAAGCATGGACCGAACTGGAATCCAAACTCATTAGAAATCGCATATATCCTTATTATATGTATCATAATAATATTGATATGTTGTATGACAGCATTTAAATGGCGTATGGCTCAATTTGGGGGCTATAAATAGACCACATTTTATAAGATGATTAAGTGCATCATGTTTTTCCAGTGATTTATAATCTGAAACATGTCTTGCACTGCTGTCAAATAAAATGTAAAGGTGTAAAAAGTGAACTATGCACAATACCTGGTTAAATCCACTGAGTTGATTCAAGTTCTTTAAAAGGAGAATAAATTATTTTATGTAACCAAAATTGAAAACAACACGTGGCTTTGTAATGGTAAGATAAATGGAGTAAGGTGGAACTTGAGTAACTGCAGAGCGAGCTGCTGCTGTGTATTTGCAATCACTCATTCAGCTCACAACAAAAAAGAAACAATTTGTCATTGTGTTGCTTTCAGCACAGAGAGCTGGGCTTTTTAGAAAATGGTGGAATAAAGACTGAATCCCTCCGATGTTTATGTCTCTGTGAAATACACGTCAAAGGGAGAATACTTTCTCAGAGCCCGTTGAAAAACATATTGTTATTTCTTTTTTCTGAAGTTGTTGTGGAGACAGTTTTCTGTTAATCACCAGGTCGTCCTGCCACGAAGGCTGCGGCCTCTGCACATGACGAAGGTCCTCTGGGATGTCCTGGCAAAAATAAAAGGAGACGTCCATATAATGAAAACAGTGGCTTGTATAGAACCTCATCTTGGCACGTTCACACTCTTATTATCAACCTGACAATGAGAAGAAGATTAATTTGCCGAGCAGGATATGAACAGAATGTGCACACTATTTCCCCCCAATTGTCTGCTTTTATAATGAAAATCCAAAACAGCCGGTATGTGGCATGAACTACCAATCTGTTCAGGAAAAGAGTTCAGCTGGAAATGACAGGGTAAACAAATGCAAATGGGCCAGAATGTGATGGAGGGGTGGAGGAATTGGGGGAAATAATGGGAATGTGATTTCGGGAAATACGAATGTCAAATGACACCTCGTGTTCTGCCTCTTCTTTCACACTCACTGAGTAAATGTCAATCTTCCTGTCCCGGCCGACAGACATCACATAGCTGCAAGAAAATAAATTGCACAAGCTTCAGCGTGGATTCAAATTTCCACCGAGTCGAGAGCATCTGCCAGAGATCACATCATGACTCACCCGTTCCTGTGAACTTTCATAAAGATGCAGTCGCACACCTCGCGGCATTTACCGTCTACACAGAGAGTGAAAGTAAATGATTTTATAATAACTGGATAAGGTAGTGTTTCAAACTTGTTTTGTTTTCGGTGAGTGGTTACATTTATATTACTTACCCTTCTTCAGCGTCTTCAAGCATTGACCATTGTTGAAGTTCCAGATTTTTAAACATCCGTCCCTTCCACCGGTGATGAGTCTGTAAACACAGCAACATAGTGTGAGAACAACATATTCTTTGAAAAGTGAAACAAGTCAGATCTCCGGACTCTGTACCTCCTCCCTTTGAGGTCAAAGGTCATGCACGTGACGGCGGGCAGGTCACGCGTGCCACCGAACTCGAACACCTGGCGGCCGCTGTCAAAGTCCCAGACCTTCACCAACTGGAACCAGTAAGACATGTCACTTCATTGTGCAAATTGAATCATTAGATATAATGTCAATGTTTCTGTTTGACAATAGACAAGCTGCGTTCATCCTGCTGGTCAAGCCGACCTTCTGTGTCCGTGATGCTGTAAAGTAATAAATCACTCACAGATCCTTCAGTGCAGCTGACAACTTGACGGAACTCCTCGCTGTAGCCGCAGCACATCACCGGCTCGTCGTGTGAAACCGTCAGACGGCTGCAGATCTGTGGCCTTACCAAGGAAACAAATGAATAAGATGCGGGTTCATATAATGCAGATGCAGATTCTATCTTAAAATGCTTGTTTCCAGCTCTTTGTTTTATAAAGAGTAGCTTTATTAGCTCAGGCCTCCTTAAAGGGATAGTTCACCTCAACCATGTTGGTGGGTGAAGAGTTTGAGTCCACAAAACACTTCTGGAGTCTCAGGGGTAAACAGTGTGGCAGCTAGATCCAATTCAATTCAAGTGACTGGTGACTCCTTCTTCAGACGTAATAAAACAACAGAAAAAAAAACATGAAATGCCTCCATACTGCTCCGGTGGTGTCATCCAAGACATTCTGACATTTATATGTGACTTGAAACAAGGTTATTCACACCTCTGTTATTGTCCTCTGGAGTTACGTCTCCACGCTGACATTTAGAAACAGTATGGAGGCATTCAATTATTTTTTCCCGAGGTTTTTCATACGTTTGAAGAATTGGTCACCATTAAATTCAATTGTATTGGATTTGGCTGCAACGCTGCAAAAACCTGTTTGTTTGGACTTAAACACTTCACTCGCTATCTTCTCACCTCTTCCACTTCATGCTCTCACCTGCAGCAGTTGTGAAAACAAACTGTTGCAACTCTAGTGTACGTGTTTGAGCCTGAATCTGATCCATGGGATTTCAGAGTGAATTGTCACTGCAACAAAGATGACAGCAGGACATCTCTGATATGTAACTTCATTACAACCTTTTCTTGCTTAATGTGACAGAAAGACTTAACACTGGATTCACACTCTCAAACACAATCTGCCCAAAGAAACAAATTCTATAAGCCGACGTGCCCATTTTAAAAATTTTATTCTAGAATGCTGACTGGAGTGGAAAGCGTTGTGCCGTGAGGAAATAAAAAAAAGCTAATGTTGCGAATAAAATGTTCTTGCTCAGTCGCTGAATGACTAGTAAACCTGCTCCATTGCTTACTCGTACGCTGGAGTACATTAACTGCCTACAGTACGATTCCAGACAACTATTCTGGGAGAGCCGGCTGCGCTCGGAGCAGATAAATGAATAAAGAAATGAGCTCAACACAGAAGGAGAAGGAGCCGCCTGACGCCTGAGAGCTTGTCTCACAGGGATTACTTTCACATACTTTCATCTCAATCTTGGAAATTTTGAGATCATGTTAAATATGGACATCCGACAGTCGAACATTATTTATATGAGTTTTAAAATCTGTGTTTTTGTTTAAGAGTGGGAGGTTTAATCTTCTTCAAAAGTATTTCACACGCCATTATCCTTAAGGAGGAGGAGTATTTTCAAAGTAGCTTCAGAACACATTGGGATCTTATGATGAGTAACACACAAAGGCACACCAACCAACCTTATCTTGAGTGAGAGCACAGCCAGGCAGTCTGCCGCGATGAAGACAGATTTCATGGCCGGTGAATACGAACATGCAGAGATGTCTCCATGAATCCTGCTCGCTTTAGGTTCGACCGTGAACAGGCAACACTGGTCCTGAATATCCCAGATCTGAAACAAGGGGGGCACCCAATGAAAGATGAGAAACTGAAGTAAAAGTAATTTTAATTCAGAAGCAATGGTATGAAATATCCAACGCATAATTTATCACAACGGTACTAGTTATCGTGTTACTTTAAAATATGGGCTATTACATGGCTATTAGTTTTAATTGTATCTAGAAGGATGCTCGGACAAAGCTGACACCCCATCTGTAAAAGTGAGTGTGGGGGGGGGGGATCCTCGATCCATGTACTTTATTCGGATCCTCTCCAAAATTGTTGTTGTACTTGGATCATGCCCCACCCCTCTATAAAGTCAGATCTAAACAAGCTCAGTAGTTTTTTTGCGTAACCTTCTTAGTGGAAGTCAAACTGCATCATATTTTTTAAATCGTTTATATGTATGTAAGTTGATTGTTAATATGTAAAGTCACCTTCGTAAGATACAAATACAGTAAAGTTAAAGTTACCATATCTCCCTCGGAAACAGCCGAGTGGAAGCAAAAAGTGTAAATATGATATACCTGGTTGCATTTTTTTATATGCTACAATAATAACAGCTTTTTAGTGTCCCACAGCAAGAGGGCCTTGTTTGATTTTATTTTTGGGATTCTAAATTTATCACCCCTCCATCACAAAGCACCTTGTGGGACCTCAATATATCCATATATCTTACTTTATTGGTACTGTAATTCAAATGCTAAAACAGAAGAAGGAGTCACGTCTCACTTTTACAGTGCTGTCGATGGAGACAGAGAAGACGTGACTGTCCTCTGAGGAGATGCAAAGATGGATGATGGGAGCAGAGTGGCCTTTCAAAATCCCAGTTGGTTTCCTGAGAATGAAAAAACAGAACCAGGAGGAGGTGACTTTTTAGGATTTAGGATCTTGAAGAATCCGTTGAATTCTGGTGCCTCACCCTGGAAAATGTGGGTTCCACATGCGTATGAGTCTGTCCATGCCTCCTGTGACCAGCAGGCTGTGCTTCCGGCAGAGGTCAAAGGTCTTGACACCTTTGTGAATGTTGAAAGCTGTCTGGTCACGGGACGCCCGGAGCTGTGGGGTCCAGCTCATCTGCACCTTCTTGGTCTTCCCTTCGTAGCAGGCCTCTCGGATCTCACTCAGCTGCTGCTCGGCGTCAGTTAAAGGCAGCACGCAGCCTCAAAGAGGAGGGGGGGGGGGGGGTGTTTTATTCGAAGGCCATTTGTGTGAGCATCAATCAAAACGTGCTTTTTGGAGGAAGGATAAGTCGTTATCAGAATAAATGACCGAGCTGGTAAGTGGACATGCCCACATACAAAGGCGAGACGCACACACACACACACACACACACACACACTGGCATTGATAAGTGAAGTTGTGATAAATGAGTCATCCCCCACAGCTCTCCTGCAGGCTCCAGCTTGTTCAACACTGAGTACGATAGTGAGGACTTGATATTTATTTACCGTCCTTTGCAGCAGGCAACTCTTTTTGTGTGGCTCTTTCAGTACAAAGTGTGTAAGATGAGACTTCAACACGTTTTTCAAGTACAGCAATTATAATCTCACCGCTGTTTGCAATTCTTCTGCCTGTGCTGCCAATAAAGAGAAATAAACAAAGAGGCAAACTGAATGTAAATTACCTATAACAAGAGAAGAGGATTCTTCATTTGATGAGGAGACAGCAGCTCGGAAACCCGGAAAATACCGGACCTGAATTCATAGGGAGGAGTCAGCTGTTCTGTCTATTCAGGGATTACTCTCACATGGTTTGTGCAGAGGTAGCATCACCTGTGTCACCCAGTCCTGATGAACCTTCCACCTGACGAACGTCACGTTGGGAGAAACCAGCGCGTTGTCAATCACTATGTTGGGAACGTTGTCCACCTTGGGTAATTTATTCCATAACCTGTGAAAAGAGAAGAATGAGATGTACAGTCAGGAGTGAAGCTGTGGAATTGTTCCGGAGCGAAGGCGCCACACTGGTCCACGAGTCGTTTTTTCGATTGACGGGGAACCTATAGTGGGAAGCAAAGGTACAATTTTCAAACACATATTTGAAGCGCTCACTCACAACCCTGCTGTTAGTTCGCGAGTCCATTTGGTCCTGGCACGCTGTTGCAGTGTAACAGTAACTGTGACAATGCTGTGAAAAACATGCAGCTTGTTCCCATGCAACCGACACTAGACTCTACAAGGACCTACATTTAATGAGTACAACTTTTTTAAAGTGCAATTCAGCCAATTTCTCCATCCTGACTCATTGGAACAACTCGTATGTATAATGTTTTTACGGTTATTAAAAAAAAACCTTATTTATAAATTAATTCAGTGGAGCTCAGACAGTAATTACTTGAAAATGTTATCATCAATCAATTTCATTCGACTGCTCTAAATATCTGCCAAAGCTAAATGTTTCATATTTTTATGATATGATCAAATGATGTTATAGGGAAAAAAATCTGAAATTATGTTTGATCAGCCAAGAACATGATCTCAGAGGCAAATAAGAAACTAAACCAATCTGATTAGCTGATGATGGTGGACGTCTCCTTTGGACTCAGCCAAGAATATAAACCCCCGAAATTGAGTAGCTGCCAGAATAACGCTGGAAGAGATCTGACAGGATTACACTATAAAAAATATGCTTTATATAGTAATAATACCATTATAAAAGTATCTTGAAAAAGCCCATTTACCTGAGTGTATCTCCAACAGAGGATATTAAAATGATAGTCACACATCCCTGAAACATAAAGACAGAACTTAACCTCTTACAGCATCCATGGAGTCGAATAAAAAAAGATTTAGTCTTTAATAAAATGTTGTTGTTTTTTTAAATGACTTACCTCAGTGTCTCCATACAGAATACAACACTTATCAGGACCAGTGGAGCTGTGAGAAAAAGAAAACACACAAACCGTGATGTGGGACTTAACGGGACATTTTAAAGACACAGTGTGTTAACAGGTAGTTTGGTCCCTCACCCGTAGTCTAATGTCAGAGGAACTGTGTCCAGAGCGTTGATCTGGCAATACGGCTCCAGAGTGGTGAGGTCGTAAATCTGGATCTCTCTGTCCCTGCAAGATTTACAAAGACATGCACAGTGAACCCGAGGAGACGACAAGAATAATACATTTTTACCTCCATCTCAATGAGTGATCCAATCTTTATGGGATTTGTTTTCATTGCTCCCTTTTCTTAATACCCTGTTGCAATCATCAGCTTGTGGTACTCGGTCATCACAGTGAAATCACTCGCCCACTTTGACTTGCTGTTGGCGGCGTCTCCGCTCTGTTGGGAATAAAGAAGGAGTGTGAAGAAAAACAAAATATTTTTTAAAGATTGGACGTTCAAATCCCAAGGGGGGGCGGGGGGCGCCTGCATTTAATACTTGTACATTTTAAATGGTGTCAGTTTGTCAGAGAAGCCGAGATGATCCTTTTCCCCCCTGTACATTATGGAAAAGTCTATTCTTTATTTCTCTCATTATCTTAAATCCCATTAAAAGAAGCAAACCGACACTCTATTCATTTTAACTATATATATTCTGCTAACCCATAGAGCTGCACAGTCGCCCCACAAAAAACATTAAAAAACACATTGTGCGACGTGTTCCTCCATTTAATGAACACACGCAGTGTTGTTTGTTTTGAGTCAATCCGGCTCACAGTGTCCTGCAGTAAACACACAACAGGACAGCAAATGTCAGCTGCTAAAAATAGCCCCCAGCAAATGTACTGTTTACCCCGGTTTGAGCAACATTAGCTTAAAAGCAGTGTCTAAGGAAATGGGATTCTTAAAAAGAGCATGTGTCTTCAGGCTGAGAGCCGCAGAGGATTCAATTATCCAGAGATTCACCAGCACATTGTTGGTTTCAGTCTTTTTCATGGGATGTGTCGACTGTAAGACAAATATTCTGAGTGTAAAGTGAAATTTACATACAAATATCTGCCTGGTCCACTGGGGTCTGAGCTCAGGGCTCCAGGAGCAGACGGTGCCGTCCTCTCGCAGCGTTACGATGGTGCCGTCATGGGTGGAGTGGATGTTGACGATGGGAGCGCCCTGCCCCAACGCCCTCGTGGTGGCAGGCAGAGTAAAAGCCACCTGCTTGCTGCGTCTCGCACTCTCCTCCTTCTCCTTGTTCTCCTGCAGCATGTGAGCGCAGAACTGACCCTGCATCAGATTACCCAGCGTCAGAAACGGTCGTGTTCGGCCTGTGTGTCCTGCATATGCATTACTTCTTCAACTCATATTTTAAAAAACTAATCTCTCTTATGTTTTAACCACATATCTACTGTCTGATAATCTAATTTGCACGTGTACGAAGCTGGAGATCATTTTTCAGCATTTTAATGAATTCAACCTTGAGTCAACTCAAGATAATTGTGTTTGTAGTCAACAAGAAAAGCCGATTAGCCCCAAAAAACTGTTTTCGGGTCAGTTCCAGTTACACTTGCTCCACAGATCCTTAAGGAACTACAGCTGCAGAAGTAATACAATTAGATTTAATTTTTTATACGGTGGCCTGGCTATTTTCCCAATGTCAGTTTGTGGTGTTGGCGTGCATGGAAATGTGTTAGAACTAAGGCGATTCCCCTTGCAAGATATAAAAAGGCTGCATGCTCCATGAGAGGCAAATATAAATTTCATCTCACCCATGAAATTCTCCCTTGGCCTGAATAATCTATCTTCTTAAATAACGCTTGAATCTGCTCGTTGCTCTGTGAAATTCAAAAGAACAAAAGAACAAAGAACAGTGACACTTATTGTAAATTGATCATATGATTGCAAAATGCTTGTCCTTGATTGCAAAGGAGCAAGACGGGGAGGGCACAGAGGGACGAGGGAATTATGGGGGACAGTGAGATGAAAAGAGAAATGTCAGGCTGTCTCACTGAGTTAGGCAAACCCAAGCACTTCTTCACTATACGGCCAAAATTCTTTGCGTCGACGCATCTCGAGCCGAAGTCCTTTAAGAAGAAAGACACTGTAAGAATGTATGAAAACACCATCAGTGAGTTTCTAAAGATGCAGATAAGACTCTACCTCAAACGCTTGTTTCAGTCTCTGCAGGTTGTCGAGTGATATTGTCTCATCGATCTTACGGAGACAGGAACAACAGAGATTTTATATTAAAGCATTAAGCAGAGTAGATATTGAACATTGTGTTAGAGGAGCATGAATCAAATTATATTTTTAATTAGCAAAAAAAACACCTCCTTCCATTTTCTTTCTTTCTGTTCACGCAAATCCACTCACCAGGCAGTTCACAAAGTCTGAGTGCTAAAAACACAAACCGACGTGAGAGAGGAGACATTAACACACTGCACGTTTCAACTGGAAACTGTGTAATTATCAACACACACAATTAGGCCTCCACCTCTGAGGATTAATGACAATGTCCAATGGCCACAACAACTATGACATGTCCCTGAGACGCAAGCAGCCGGCCGGGCACTCTCTGCTTTAATGGCCTTCCCTCATTCTGACACAGTTTCCTGGCAACGGCTCTGTGATCCATGAAACCCTTTGATCTATCATTAATAAATAACTCGGATAAACAGCCTTATTCCTCAAGGATGTAACTAGAGTCGACGTTTGCCTGCGGGATCTCCTGAACGGCTGAGATAATTGTTTAATCAGTCAAAGTGATGGAATTACTAAAAGCATTCGCATAAACACATCGACCGCTTTCCAATTTCCCCTTTATTGGGGAGTTGCATAACTTTGAACGTCGTGAGGCTGTTTGGCCTAATCTGTTATGGCACATTATTCATTACATTAAGCAGGGGAGGGTGAGTGACACCTGCACGACTGAATCCGTCAGACGGCAGCCCCCCTGCATCGTTCTATCATTCCTGTCAGCTTGAAAGCTCGGATTTTAATCTGCAGGGGCTCCTCAGGAAGTCGCTGGCTCAGCAACTGCGTTTGTTTTACTTTGGCCTGAAAAATGGCCGTCCCCTCCCCATCCTCCCCAGCATCTGGGATATACACTGTCCTGCCCGATGTGCTGTCAGGCTGCACGGGAAACTGAATATGAATTTGATTTAAAATGGCATCGTTGGCCTTGCCTCACATTCGTATTGCAGCTGCTGAGATATGAGCTGGAAGTTGAGTTTGAGTCTGCAGTCTGGTGTGGTGGCAGTGTGACACTCTAGTGACACCTTGAGGCTGAAGGCATGGCACCAAAGTGACAGAGACAAATGGCACAGACAAGTTTTAATAGGTCACATTTATTCCACTGATTTCACTTCCAGATGTTTTGGGGAGCTGTACCTTGAGGCTGCAGAGTCGGCGGATCGAATTGATACTGCGGTGTTGTGCTCTCAGGACTGAAGCCTTATCTCCGAGTGTGACTGAGTGTCTTCGTCTGTTTTGCCTCAGCAGCTCTCGGATCAGCCATTCCGGCTGCCCTCTGACGTCCTCGTTTACCCGTCTATGTGGCGGAAGATAATCTGCAACTTTCTCTCCCCGACATCTGGGCCCTGACGGGTTCCTCGCCTTCTTCCCCGCAGCCTCCTGCGCCGAGAGGATGCTGGAGGATTTTGAGATGTGATTCTGATGAAATGCATTGTCATGTTGCCATGGTGGTATATATTATATATTTACTCATGAAACACTGAGAAATAATCACAAGGAGAAAGTGTGTGAGTTCCATGTGAACAGACTTCCTGTATAACTCAGTCCTTCAACAGAAGGCACCTCCAGCCCCATGACAACAGTAAACATGTTCTGAACGAGACAGAGATGAATGCATGACAACAAGAGAAGGCCCAAGCATAGGGTCTCATAGTCACTGCTCTCGACATTACAACTTCAGATCAGATAAATTCAGCATTAAATTGAAAAGGCACTTGACAACTTCCCTGTCAGAAGATCAACAAATCAGCAGATTACCTGGTCACGTGTTGGGTTTCTAATCTTCCACAAGCTGAGGAGGAGCGAACCCTTTTCTCCATCTTGTCAGATGATGCGTCTCAAAGGTTGATGCGGTGGAAAACTTTAAAAACCAGACATTTCTTCAGACAGAGCTCCAAACCCACGTTAATCAGACACATCTAACATTAGTCTACCTGACACTCACTCCCAGCAATACACCTGAGAGGAGCAGGTGGCCCCATGGTAACTAAGAAACCAGTAGTGACAACTGAGACTTCAGAACTCAGAACAACAAGTCCCCCGTGCGTACAGAGGGAGAAACAGCTTTGTTATCCTTTTAAATAAGGGTTGAAACTAATGTTATTGACATTGTTACATCACTCGACTATTGTGGCAATGATAATTTCATTGGTTTTATTGGGATTTTATGCATTTCTATGCTTGTATTGCTGCTGCTAAGAGAATGAGTACATTTTTTATTCACACACAAATAATATCCCTGTAAAAAAGAAGGACTAATGAATCAAACAAATGTTTTGCTGGTGATGTTTTATTCTGTTTTATTCAGTTTTATCATCAAAGTGCATAATGTCACATTCCAGAATATGGTATGGGTGTGATAAGACAGAGTACACTAAAAAATAAGTATATTCATTCTGTGAGATTTGTATCCTATATATATGTATTATCCTTTTTTTGATTTGTTTTTTAGAATACCATAAGCTGCACAAAAATACAAAACCCAGATTCACAAACTCGAGCATTTAGACAGGTCCTGGCCAGCTTGATATCCGCTCAGGTGAGTAGCACTCAAGCACAACAGCTTGAAGTTTATTCTCCTTCTCTCCATCGTTCGGATAAGCATCTCTACACATAACGGTTTTGACACCCCCCTTTCCTGCGAATTCCAAAAGATGCAAATCATAAGTTAGATGTCTGTCAAAACCAGTAAGCAACTTTTTTTTAATGCTCCAATACTCCGAGGCGTAAGGCGACCCTAACCTCCTGCAGGTAAAGTCCTGTGTAGGCGCTGCAGCTCCTGGGGCAACAGAGACCTCACTACAGACGCCACATTCGTGACTCTCTTCCCACAAAACCTGTCGTAGGCCGTCAGATCGGATCCTCTCTGCTGAGTGTGGACATGCCGTTGCACAACAGTTGGAACTGCAACACACAGAGGATTGTATAATAGAAATGATCAGAAATACATGTATGTGCAGGATCAGGGTTTTAGTATTTGTGGTACCGATGCCCCGGCGGGTCCCGTTTGGGTCTGTGATGCAGCTAATGAGAGAGCGGTGGCCCATCAGCTCTGGTTTTGGCTTCGGCTGACGATAATTGTCCCTCATCTCTGTGTCGGGGAAGCGTGTCACGTGACGCCGGCTGTGCTGAGGTGCAGGTCGTCTCTCTGCATTATTAACGAGATCACATCCTGTTTGAAAATAAGGTCACAAAAAAAAAAAAAAACGGAAAATAAACAGTTGAGAGAAATATTGTGAGTGCACTGATGGTTTGATTTGTGCTTGGATGGCTCCGGTTATTCTGCCCTGGTGTGCTTTCACGTTCTAAACAAACAGACTTGTCCTTTTACCTTGAGGCCCACCCGGGAAGTCACATCTGTAGGTGGAGCGGTACAGTGCTGTCAAGGCCTTGTGGATCTCCCCCTCAGTTGGGGGACATTTCCAAGGCAACCGGACATACACTGGGTTTTGTGTAGCGTCCCTAGGCAGCCGCCACGTCAGGAAAGACTTAAGGGAAACGGCTTGATTTGAAGGTTACGATACACTGTGAGAGGTCAAGCATGGCATTCAACTGCAAACATAACACGGAGGCGAACACAAATACCGACCTGACTGGGATGTGGGTTGTTTCTCCTCTGTCCTGTGTGAATGCATTCAGGTCTACAGGCTGCCTTCCAGGTAAACTCTTTATGGTACACTGTTGAACCAAAAGGTCCAGACCGTGAACTAGACTCTATTGATGATGTTGACACCGGGCACCTATAGAAATGCATTAAGAAAACATAACACACACACACACACACACACACACATACATTTACCAGAGGCCCAGAGGGTCATTATACTCACAGAAGCAGGTCTGCAGCCGAGTTTGGCCTGAAGACGAACTGTCTCCTGTGACACGTTTCATACGGATCCCACCACTGTTCCACCTCTACAAAATAATGCACTGTTACATAACAACTCTGAATTCACAATGCTCAGCACACACCTGTCACTGGGGGTCAGGCTGCACCGCTTCAGCCAAGAATCTGATTAGATAAATGTCAACATGGCAAAACACAAGATGGTGGCAGAGAGTAGGGTCGAAAAATGAATTAACAAATTATCTTAAATCAATCTAGCACACATGTAATTACTGCTTATATATGTTTTGTGTTTTGTTTAATAATGATTTTAAAAGCTTCATATGCTTAAATACATGTGTAGTTTTCTTTTCTCTCATCTCCCAATATGGTTTGTTAGAGAACTGTTGTGATTGCATCTGAACTTCAAAGATAAATTGTTTCTATCTTGTTTTTTTTTGTTATAAGTGCTCAATTGTGGAGTTTTTCGCACAATCTGAACCTTACCTTAAATTATTATAAACATTTCATTAAGAGAACATTTTTCTGAGAGATTTGAGAATCGTTAAACTACAAAAACAAGGTTTTGGAAAGTGAGGGGACATCCTTCCCCCCCGAAGTGGAAGTTAATACTTATACCTGAGAAATTATACCCTTCATTACACTCACAACAGCAGGTAGGAACCTGAATTATCCTCAGACAAGGAGGCATGAAAAGGGGAATTAAACCTAACACTGATAATTACATTTACAATGCTGTATGACAATTTAAGCATAATTACAGGAATGATAATAATATACATGACTCTGCAACGGGACAAAATAATACTGTGGCATTATCCCACCTGGTTTAAAGTATCACAGTCTCAGTGCACATTATAATGGGAATTAGGATATTACTTTCTCTTTATCAGACATCCTTGGTGATACTTTACCTTTGGCTGCCATTGAAGACTGCAAAGTGTTAGTGTTGGTTCCAGTGTAATAAAAACCCTTTGATGAAAAGCCAGATGAAAGTTCACTTCATAGGTGGCTTGCGGAAAAGCGTATCTGACGACAGTGGGAATCAGATTTGAGCTTGTGTGTATTAACAGATGGAAAGTTTCACTCTCAGGTATTAGTTTGGATCTACACAGAGGCTGAGTGGATCCCAGCAGGATGTTTGCAGGCGCTGTGGTTATGGAGACCTACAACATATGAATGGCCGCTTCATGCGAGCTGCTCAGCAGGGGGTGTTGTGCATTAAAAATGTAACATTGCCACAGATCTGTTACTGGTGGGGGACAGTAACTAAGTACATTATGTAAGTACTGTACTGAAGTCCATCTTTTAGGCACTTTTTGTGATTTCATTTATGCCATAACTTTCAACTTTTCAGAGAGAAATATTATATTTGTAATCGTTATTTAAAAGCTAAGGTTAGATCTTTTTTTTACTGAATAAAGACATTGTATGCACCCTGTCAGCTCCTTCATCTCAGAGGGCAAATTTCAATAACATAACTGTTTTACATTTTCCCCATCCCATTGATGCATTTTTGATGGAATTGAATTTATGGCCTATAGATAAATGTGAGTTTGTTCTCTATTGTTGGTAATGGGCCATTAATCTACACAGAACATATATGCTGTGGTTTAATATTTAAAATGTACATTTTCAATGCTGTGAGAGTAACAACTGAACTTAATTAACTTGAAATGTTCTGTGATGGAGTTAGAAATCCCAGATCAATGGGTATCATATAAAACCAAATCTATCTGGAAAGCTAAAAGTGAAAAGATGTCCTGTGTTATTTTGGATAAACAATAATACAAGCAAAGTGAGTTTCTGCCTCACTTGTATTGTTTTGTCAGCGCATCCCTTTTGTGGTTTATTTTATTTTTTTAAATGTTAATTTATTCCATTGTCATAACAACATTCAACCATAATCTGCAAGGGTGCATTGTCATGTTATTATACTTTTATGAACATTTCTGACTACATGTTATTATATGTATTTCTATATTCTGATACATTTGTAATTACTACAAACCATATTAAAATGATGAACCATCAGAAAAAAGACACTTACAAATATTTCACGGTGACAAGGTATTGCACAATCCATACCCTGATACTTTATATATTTGATTTTATTTCCTTTATTAAATATTTTTGTATATATCTTTTTATATCTACACTTGCACAAACGGATCCCAGCAAATTAATTTTAAGTGTAAAGCTGCTTGGCAATATAACTCGATTCTGGTTATGAATTTTAAAACATTGCCTCCTTGAAAAAGTCTTTGCTTTCAAATGTAACTTTATAAAAACAAATAAATGACTTAACACAACCTTGAGATCCACAATGTTCACAAACAAACTGAACGTGGCAGTGAGTGGAATCTTTAATTCAAACCTCAGATACAACACTTACGCTTCATGCACAGACCAGTTATTGTTTTGTTTTTTTTCTAAGGACATATTCCACTCGATCACATGCACCGCAGTCAACTTGAGTTTTTTATTAACACACAATCGACAGTGAACTTTCACGCGTCTCTTCGCTGGGCTTCAGCCGCTGGCGCTTTGTTTCTCTCGTTGAGCGCCGTCGCCCCCTCGTGTCTCCAAACCAGCAGCAGGACGGAGCCGCTGCGTCCAATGAGAGGACCCAGCGAGCTGGCGGCAGCCAATATCCGTGAGCCGGAGCCCGACACACGGATAAACACAGACGCATCCTCCCTCCTGAAGACCGCGCAGTGACGGAGCGACCCAGTCCATTGTTTGAGCCGAAGAAACGCAGCCCATGGCTTCGTACAGAGCTGGCGGGGTAAGAACCAGCACCATTCACCCGCCCAGCACACAGCCTGATGCGTGTTTTAGTGGGAGAACCCCGGATCTGTGTTTTCATTGTACACTGTGTGTTTTAGTTCAGCATGGCCGAGCTGCAGGGTGATGCTAAGGAAGCTCCCTCGGTCCGCAGCGTCTTGCTAACTCCACTACGCACTTACACCACGCGAACATTAGCGGCGCTTGTACATTCAACTGAAAGACACGGGGTAGATTCCCCCGGTGAACCGAGCAGATCTACCCGCGGAGCGTCCAGCGCTGTGTCCCCTGTTAACTCCCGTTAGCGCGACAATGGCTGCTGCTCCGACGTGTGGCTACCTCTGGAGCTAACGCTAGCGACAAGGGGAATAACCGCTGAGGCAGCCCGGGTCCAGGTCGACGCAGATCGGGCATCTTTCCATAACAGTTTATCGCTATTTTCACTGGACGTTAACATCCAGCGATTGGCGGATTATAAAAAGGCCCGTGAGGTTAAACAAGACCCGGGAAGCAGGGTGTGAAAGTACGGAGGGCGTGCACAAGAAGCCCGTTAGCCATTGTTAGCAGCAGCGCAATCAGCCATTTTAATAATCGCCTCATCAAAATGAGCACGATAGCATGCTAGCTGGCTAGCCCCGCGACACAAAGCGGAGCGGTGGCCATACTGGCTAGTGGCTAGCGAACAATCAAGAGACGATGAAAGGGAAAATGCTAATGTATTCATCTGCAGCCCCCAGCCCGGTTAGCTACATGCTATATTAACAGAGAAGCTACAAATAATATAATTAATAAAATAAAAAACATTTGCTGCTTTTTTCCACTGAGTGTGCGTCATATGTTTAGAAGGATGCGGGCAGGGAGACAGCGGAGTGTCAGTGTTTAAAGAAGCATCACGTCGGCCCTTTCATACAATGGATCATCAGTCACCCGCCCCCCCCCCCCCCAATTCAAACAATGGATGGAACTGACAAAGCATCAGGCGCAGATTGCTGAAGGGATATTTAGATATTCCCACTGCAGATAGATGTCTGGACACATTATTTTAAATAATTTATAAATGTCTGTGTCTGTTTTTAGATGGGAAAGATGGGGAAGGACCCAAAGAAGCCTAGGGGCAAAATGTCCTCCTACGCTTACTTTGTGCAAACGTGCCGGGAGGAGCACAAGAAGAAGCATCCCGGGGCCAGTGTCAACTTCTCAGAGTTCTCCAAGAAATGCTCTGAGAGATGGAAGGTAGAATAAATTTCCTTTTTAATGTCTTATTTTTTATAAGTATATACATGTTAATTTTTTTATATCAGTCCTTGCAAATCATCAGATTTTTTTTTTTAACGCTGCTTGTGTTTTTTCCTCAGACAATGTCACAGAAGGAGAAGGGCAAGTTCGAGGATATGGCCAAACTAGACAAGGTGCGCTACGAGAGGGAAATGACGAGTTACATCCCTCCCAAGGGCCAGAAGAAGAAGCGATTCAAGGACCCCAACGCCCCCAAGAGACCACCGTATGTGCCACGATATCCACCATCATTCCACTGTTTTTCCTTTTTTCTTTCTGATAATAAGATTACAAAATTAAAAAACTGACACATTCTTCTTTCCAAAGGTCTGCATTCTTCCTGTTCTGTGCAGACTTTCGTCCCAAGGTCAAAATTGAGACCCCTGGACTCACCATCGGGGACACAGCCAAGAGGCTGGGAGAGATGTGGAACGGCTCCTCTGCCGAGAACAAGCAGCCGTACGAGAAGAAGGCTGCCAAGCTGAAGGAGAAATACGACAAGGTGAATAGCCATGTCATTGAAGCCAGACTCTCTTTTATTCAATAAACACTTATCTGAGTGAATCAGGCTTCTCTAATTAAGTCTCTCTAACGACCCATTTGACGTGCTCTTCCCACAGGAAATCATTGCTTACCGTACAAAGGGCAAAGTGGAAGTTGCAGCACCTGCCGCACCAGTGGATGATGATGACGACGACGAAGAGGATGGAGACGATGACGACGATGATGACGACGACGATGACGAGTAGATCGTAAAGGGGTGGGACCTGGAGTTTTGTTTATGCCATATAACCCAACTATACTCAATTCACCATCTTGAAACAAAGTCAGATTGAACGCGAACATGTGTATATTTAATGTTTTTAAGATGTACAGTGTTATGCTCCTTTTTTTTGTAAAGTTAACACTACATATCTTAAGTTTGAGATTTTCTAGTGGTAGTTCTTTATCCCTGTTACAATTTAGGAGGACTACAAACCGGTATGAAAGTATCTAGTCTATAGGTGTTACAACTCAAAAATAAGATTTCTGAGTTGGTAGTGTATTTCTTTTATTTTGGAAAAAAAAAATGTATGTGCTGTCCCAATGTCTTTTTATTGTTCTTTGAATACCACTCTCTAATATCAAATGCAGCTGTCGACATTTAAGAATGTCTTCAATAAAGGTTGTTTTTTAAAGAAGGCTGCTGGATGTCCTTTATCAACTACACGGATAACTGGATGGCTGGGAAGGTGCAAGATGACAGGATGTTTGTTCTCATTAAATCTGACTTATCATATTTTAGACTTGAAATGACTGATTCATTTTAAATAGTATAGGAAATATTCGTTGACAATTATTTGCACATCTTAAACAAGAACAATATTAATATATATGTGCTTATATTATAATAAAAAAGAACGGGCTGTGGTCTGAAAAGAGTTAACCAGCAATATTACTGAATTTATTTGGAAATTCATGTAGTGAAACTCGGTTTATCATCACATGTTAACCTCCAACACTGGTACCCAAATAACCTTGAACAGCTACAATCCTCCCTGGGTCATTGTTCTATCGTACATTCTGTAACTTGAACCAGGAGGTGGCGCCATGACAGTCAGTTCTCAAAATTTTAACCAAAGCTGCATACTGGGCCAAATCCACATTGAAAAGACCATGAAAAGATACCCAATGTCAAACAGTGGAGGCATGGACATAACCTTAAATAATACTTCATCTGTCATCTGTCCCATCCTCTACAAATTGAACCCTAAAGATCTAGTTTCTTGATTTTCTCTCTAAGAAATGATCAGACACTTAATACATATTAAAAAAAAGATTGAAAATATGCCACCCTTAAAATGTCATGCTGAGCAGCAAAAGATGAAATGAACTGTGACTTCTGTCCAAATTACTGAATGTTAATCTGTCTAATCATTTACCTGCTGGATTTTGTGTTTAGATTCTCCCCTTCAGGTACATTAAAGGCTCTACAGTGTTTGTTGTTTGTCCCTCAATGTCACTACATAGTATATTCAAGGCATGTAACACACAGCAGGACAAATATGAACGTAACAGAAATAGTTGACCCTAAGTTACACTGACTACATCCCACACACAATCTTCTGTGTTGTGCACTTCTTTGACCGAAGTGTGGAGAGAAAAGTCCTTTTCTGTGTGAGTACAGGAGGAGATCGGATAGATTTCCCTTTGCCTGTAATTGGAGCTTCATGGCCTCCCAGTCACTTAGAGGGGGTTTTACATGTCTGTTTATCAGCCTATTCACAGCAGCGTTGCCCTTTGCCACACAAAGAACTGTCCTCCCCTCAGTAGTGTGTGTAAATATGAGTGAAGGCACTGTGGTCTCCTTTCAGTGGGGTTATCGTTTCCCACAGAAACCAACAGCAATGATGGTCGTCTGTTCCCCTACGCAGCATAGCAGTTAGCATTAACCATATCCTGTAATTGATTATATTGTGAATAACAAAGATGAGCTTATTAGAATACGTCTGCAATGTAAGCCATGTGTCATTATATGAGGTTTTATTTATGTCAACTTGTTTATGTGAATTCAGTTTCAACACTGTCAGCTCTCTTTTGAGACCTGTGATCCGGGGTATCCGGTTGTTTCTTTCCTCTCACTTCAGTCATTGAATGAATCCTCCGTCTGTCACGCAGCGAGAAGGGCTCCCTGTCGTCTGCCCGACTGCAGGCGACTGCTCAAAGAGTTCGTTTCGTCTCGACACTGAGGAGCCTAACTAGCAAAATCCATTAAGAGAATATAAAACAAACTGATTCAGCAAAAGCTCTAAGTTATGTTTAACCCCTTTATTACTTCCTATAGAAATTGGGCAGATTTTTATAGAGAAAACTAGGGACGGTTTTAATTGAAATGATTAATTGATCGATTTTGGGGCATAACAATAATATGTATAAGAACAACTTTGCATCTGGTGCATTTTGGAGATCTCAAAAGAACGTTTTGTTTTTGGGTGCAGGATTTGCATGGAGTGATGTCAAAGGGGGTGTGTCAGTCAGGATTACAAGCTAAAGAGGCTGAGTAGTCCCTATGGATACAGCTTTTATTAGTTTTCCGTTTGTTGCTCGTGCTTGGAGGTGAGGCTCTGCAGTTTCCAGGACTTCGCTCCTCAATGCCATGTCTGTTTGGTCTTTCCTCCGGATCTTTTATTTCTCTCCCGTGTGATTGTGACCAAAGCACTTTGGAAGTAAACCTCGTGATGGAATCAACTGGACAACAGAGAAAAGTTTTGATTTTACTGTTTCCTTTTTCGGTGAGTTGGTCTGTTGGTTCATATGTTGCAGCAGGGATTGGATTTGTATCAATCCGTGTCTAATTTAATGTCATTCGTGAGGTTAAAGTGCATTGAGAGGCTTGAAAATATGCATTTCTTGCTTGTTTCTTTGGTCCCTCAGGTGTTTAATATTGCATCCTCTCATGGACCCTCGACTGGATACTCAGTGAACACGGGCAGTGAGACGCAGTTTGCAGATTTAGTCTTAAGGCACTTTCCCTTCTCATCTGTTGAAGTTGTGCCCCAGCAAGACGCAGTCGGCTCACACTCTCATAACCGATGGAGGACACAGGCGGCTTCCTCCAGAGGTGTCTATTCATTTGCAGTGAAAGAAGACACAGTACCAGGTCAGTCGCTTGTGCAGAGAAGCCTTCACCATGTAAATTAGGCACAAATACATAATAATGTTTGAGGACAATGCTTCATTTTGAGTATTGAATTATAGCTTTTTTATACCTATCCTCATTTTCACTGTTGTGAAGGTCTGTGTGTGTTTGACAATGTTTCTACATGTTCTCATCCAGTAAATGTGCCTTATCCAATGTGTTGACAGGAACAGTTGTGGGAAAGTTGGAAACAGTGTTCGGGAGTCCCACGCCTATCACTTATTCAGTGCAGGAGGATGACGGAGAGAACCTGTTCCTCCTCAGCCCCCTCTCAGGGGACTTCCTATTATCCCGCAGCCTGGATTTCGAGGCACAGAGTCTCTACGTTCTCACAGTGGCAGTGCAGCAGGGGGATTCACAGGTATCCAGTGTCAGGGTGTACTTCAATGTGTTGAACGTGAACGACAACCCCCCTGTTTTCAGTCAGGATGCCTATTCTGCGTCGCTGCTGGAAGACGCACGGGTCGGAGCGTGCTTCCTGTCCTTGAATGTGTCGGATAAAGATGATGGTAAGTGCACCGGGTAAAGTTGTGTCACTGTCTTTAGTTTGCAGCTTTTTTAAATATTCAGTTGATCACATTTACAAAAACATATGGGCCCCCACAAGACATGACCATAAAACTGGCTTTGCATCTGGTACATGAAGCATCTGTGTGTTTAAGTGTGCTGAGAGAATTCCCCATGTAGAGGAATAAACCTTTTATTTTCCAGAAAGAGCTTGAGGAAGTCGATTCATACTTTAAACCAGTGCTGACATACTGAAAACACAGGAATTTCTCCCTTAGTCTTTGTTCCTATATCCTCCTAATAGGGGTTTATGGGTCTAATGCAAATAAGGGGTCAGATCCAAATTTCACAGTTCAGCCAAAGCTAATAAGACCATATCGGCACGTGTGATAGCAATTGTTCCTTTAATGAAAGTGATGTAATTTCTGTATGAAGCATCAGCCTCATCCACATGTTTTAATTTGTCACAGCGATAGAAATAATAGAGATAATAGAGAGAATCGCACAGTCAATTAAATTGACCTCTAAGCTCATTCTGTATGTTCAATGTGTCCTACTGAGTTACGAGGGTAAAATTGCAGAATCATTATTCACACATTAGTCACAATAAGATATTAATGATTCTAATGACATTAACTTGATTTTTTTCATACTATATAAAATTGTATATGTTTTATTTACTCTTTAACTTGAGCAGGTTTGATGATGTGTTTTTATTTCATGCCGGCAGTTGACAAGAGACTGTGGAGGAGTTGAGTAGATGGTTTGGTTCTGAGATAAACTTGTGTGTCGTCAGCATAGCGGTGGAATCTGGTGATTCAGTTAGAAGCTTAAGTGCAGCCAGCACACAAAGCCAATTTTTAATAAGGGCCTTCATGATCTTTTCCTCTCTGCCAGGTGACAACGGAGAGTTGACACTGAAAGTGCTTGATGGAGATGAAGAGACGGTGTTCTTCATGAACTCAGCTGGAAGCCTATGCCTGAACAAGGAGTTGGACAGAGAGAGACAATCATCCTACAATGTGACCGTGACGGCAAGTGACAGTGTCCAGCCCGAGTCTCTGCAGCTCACCAGCACAGCACACGTGATCGTGGTGGTTCAGGACGTCAATGACAACGCTCCTCTGTTTGTGTCGGGCCCAAGTGTCCGTATACCAGAGGACGCCGCTCTTCACTCTGTGGTGACGACTATACATGCTGAGGATGGAGATGCTGGATCTAATGGGGAAGTTTTATATAATTTAAACAGCTACTCCAGTGGAATGTTTAGCATCAATACCTCTAGTGGGGTAATCTCCCTGGAGGAGACCTTAGATAGAGAACAGGTAGATACTCTGACCATTACCATTACAGCTGCTGACAGAGGCTCGCCCAGCATGGCAACCACCATGAATTTCACGGTGCACGTTGATGACGCAAATGACAACGACCCGGAGTTCTGGCAGAGTTCGTACAGTCTGACAGTGACAGAAGATATCCCCAGAGGAACCAGCTTGTTTCAGGTTCAGGCTCACGATCAAGACATCGGGCCAAACAGACGAGTGCGGTACGGGCTGACGCAGGCGAGTCCGTTTGTGGTGGACGCGGTCCGAGGTGTTGTCACAGTCATGGACAAACTGGACAGAGAGCGGGACTCAAACTACAACTTAATCATAACAGTTGTAGATCAGGGTAACACACCCAGGTCTGCCACTGCTGCTCTCAGTGTCACAGTGTTGGACATCAATGACTTTGCGCCCCGGTTTTCTCCAGAAACCCTGGTCCTACACGTCGTGGAGAATGAGGACGACCCCGCTCAGCTCACACATCAGGTGCTCGTGGGTCTCATCTAAGAGTTAAGTGAATATCGTGAATGATTTTGTGTTTATAACTTAACTTTTGTGTGTGTTTTTTGGAGCAGCTTTCGGCTTTGGATGAAGATTTAGGGCTCAACAGTCAGCTCACCTATTTCTTACAGAATGGAAACACTGATGGTTTGTTCTCCATCACTCTCGATGGCACTTTTCAAATTCTACACAGCCTGGACCGAGAGAGAGAATCACTATATGTCATCACCATCATTGCTGTTGATTCAGGTAATTTAAGTTAAACTAGAGATTTAGGCTAATTTTCTAAAGCGATTATTATTTTCTCTCTGAATAGTAATTTCATTAATAAATATAACCTTGTCATTTGAAGGACTCCCGCCGCTAACAGGAACTCTCACAGTACACGTCATAGTGGAAGACGTCAACGACAACCACCCAGAGTTCAGTGAGGAAGTGTACAACACCATAGTGTATGAGGACAGTCCCCCCGGCACAGTGTTTGCTATGATGATGGCATCTGACATTGATGAGGGGGTCAATGGGGAAATAAGGTAAAACAAAATACTATCAAATATCCTGTTGTCTACTGGGTATATATTTTGGTCATGCCATGTTTCTTTTGTACAGTAGCACCTATGTTGCTGTATTATTTGCATTTATATATTAAAGAGAGTATACTGTATTTTCCTTCAGGTATTTCATGGATAACCCTGATGCACCTTTTGCCGTTGAGGAAACATCTGGAGAGCTGCTTACAACCGATGTCCTGGACCGAGAGACAGTCGCCATTTACAGGTTGACAGTGATGGGCAGTGATAAACATCCCACTCAGCCTCTGTCCAGCTCGGTGCTCGTCACTGTGCTCATTGGAGACATCAACGACCACTGGCCCAGGTTTGTGAACAGCCCCTATGTGGCTCACGTGCCAACTGAAATGGCTCCAGGTGAGCGATAAGACATCCACTTATCTTTAAATTTCTTGTTTTCCCTAATAAGACTGAGGGTTGATGTGTGTTTTCTTTCTTGCAGGCTCGGTTGTTTGTGCAGTGAAAGCAACGGACGACGACACCGACATGAACGCAGAACTGCATTATTCATTATATGGACCGAGTGCAGATCTGTTTTCCATTGATCCCCACAGCGGCACCTTGTTCAATTCAGGAGCTCTCCGGAGGACAGAAGACGTTATTGTCAACATACACGTGGAAGACGCGGGAGAAAATCCTAAATTTGACACCGCAACCGTGAGTATCCGGTTTCACAACACCTCTGAGTTCCCGGAGATGAATGTGGATGTTCTGAGCTCTTCCCTCTCTGAAGACGAGCCAGTGGGAACCGTAGTGGCTGTGCTCTCTGCTGGGAGCGGCAGAGCGGAGCCTGTCTCTTTCTATCTGGCGTCTGGAAACTTTGAAGACGTGTTTCATGTGGAGCAATTAACTGGAGCGCTGACGGTGGAGAATCCTCTGGATTATGAGAACAAAAAGGAGTTTACGTTGTTGGTGGAAGCCAGAGACTCCGGCTCGCCTCCTTTCTCATCATTTGCAGAGATTCACGTAAACATCAGCGACGTCAATGACAACTTCCCGCAGTTCACTCAAGCAGAGTACAGGTGTGAGATCTTCGAGAACTCCCCGCCGTCCTGGGTTTGTGACGTTCTGGCCATCGACGCCGACTCTGGTGGTGACGGCACTGTGCGGTACAACATAACCGAGGGAAACACTGAGGGCTTTTTCACAATAGAGCCTGAAAGTGGCTTATTGAGCACCACTGTAAGTTTGGACAGAGAAACAATCCCTGAATTTAACTTGACAGTTGAAGCTTCCGAGCTGGAAAACCATTTCCCCAAAGACAGAGCAACGGTCGTCATCGTTGTTTTGGACAGAAATGACAACGCACCTCGTTTCTCGCGGGTTTTCCTCACGCAGGTACCCGAGGACGCCCCTCTTGGACACACAATCCTACAAATCACCTCCACTGATGATGACTGGGGCCCCAATGCAGTTATTAATTACTCCATAACGGATCAAAGTGAAGATCTGCCGTTCAGTATCGAGTTTTCCACCGGCTGCATCACGGTAGAGAGACCTCTTGACAGGGAGACGCAGGATAATTATGTCTTGAAAGTAAATGCAAATGATTCCGCGTGGAGCATAAGCACGGATGTCACTATAGTCATAACAGATGCTAACGATAATAGACCAGTATTTTCGGATCCTTTTTACTTCGCTGTCCTCCAGGAAACCAAAGAGAAAGAGGTGTTTGTTACACAAGTTCTTGCCACAGACGAGGATATCGGGGAGAATAGGGACATTTTATATGTAATTGAACCTCCAAACGAGGAATTCTGGATTAACGCTACCTCCGGTGAAATCTATACCAAGCAGCCATTGGCGTTACAGATGTCTGCTTTTGAAATCTACCAATTTACAGTGATGGCTGTTGATTGCGGCAGTGATCCACTGCACAGTAACGCCACTGTCACTGTAAGATTGGAGCCTTATAACCACCACCCGCCAATGTTCCTGCCGCATCAGCCTCTGGTAGCGATTCCGTACCACGTGGCTGTCGGAACTGAGGTAGCTCAGTTCACAGCACTGGATGTGGACGTCAGTAATACCAGTGCTTACATTATTTATGCTCTGATTGGAGGTAATGCTTCGGATTTCTTCTGGATCCAAGCGGACAGTGGGAAAGTGAAGTTGAAGAGAAGTTTGACAGAGAGCGTCCATTTGTTTCTCACTTTAATAGTTGTGGCAGAAGACCAGGGCACCCCGTCTTTATCGTCACAGACTGAAATCACTTTTGAAATCACAGGGAGGAATCGATATTCTCCGAGTTTTCCAGAGGCAGACGTCACTTTCTCCGTCCCCGAGGACTTGCCTGTTGGATCGGTAATTGGAAGGGTACAAGCAGAAGATAGGGATGATGGTGTCAATGCTGCCATCCTGTACTGCATTTACCCAGAAAGTCTACTGTTACCATTCTCTGTGGGAGAAGCCTCAGGGCTGCTAACACTCATCAGAGAGCTTGACTTTGAACAGGAAGTTATTCATCATTTTCAAATCAAAGCCATGGATGGAGGCTGGGTCACAAGAACAGGATGGCTGAATGTTACAGTTGTGGTTGTGGACGTGAACGACAATCCCCCAGTCTTTTCCTCCTCTGAGTATCTCACTTCAGTGCCTGAAAACTCGGAAATTGGTACAAATGCCATAGATACGAAGGCCACTGATGCTGATTCAGGTCCAAATGCACTCATATCTTACTCTCTTATTGCTGGTCACGTTGATAAATTTGCCATTGACTCAAGAAATGGCACAATCACCACTCTGGACGTGTTTGATTACGAGCGACAGCAGATCTTTGACGTGACGATCAAAGCCTCCAATGTGGCTGGTCTCAATTTATTTTCTTTGGCTCATGTTGTCATTCACATAGTGGACGTCAATGAGTTCACACCTACGTTTACAAAAAAAGAGTTTAACTTTTCCGTATTTAAAAATGTGCCAACGGGAACTGTGATGGGAAAAGTAATGGCCACAGATGACGACCAAGGCTCTGCAGGTCAGGTGTTTTACTTAACGTATGGCCGAAATAAAAACCTGGGCTTTAAAATTCACAAACTCTCGGGAGATATTTACACAGCAGGCAGTTTGAGGAACAAAGGCAACAGTGAAATAGTTTTAAAAGTTTTGGCGAAGAACGCTGGTGTCATTACAGGCATGGACGTAGACGAAACCTCGGTCCACATCAGAGTGATCGACACGAACGATGCACCCGTGTTCACCGCAGAGCGCTATCTGGCGAACGTGACGGAGGACAGCCCGGTCGGGACGTCTGTGATGACTGTGAGTGCTCTGGATCAGGACTCCATCTTGGACTGGAGCCATTTCTTCTTCAGCATCGAAAGCGGAAACACAAACCTCTCTTTCGTCATTGATCCACTCAGCGGGGTGGTTTCAGTGAATTCTCCGCTTGACAGAGAACTGTGGGCGGTTTATAACCTGACCGTCACAGCCACTGATAATGGCTCCCCACCAGCCACTGGGACCAGTAACGTCATTGTGACCATTGTAGACGTTAACGACAACTCTCCCAAACTCAGAATAACTGAGGCTCAGGTGAAGGAGAATCAGCCTGGAGGCACCATCGTAGCCAGATTAAATGCGTCTGATTCCGATTTGCCACCGAACCAGGGACCTTTTACTTACTGGCTGGTTAACCCTTCTACTGATGATGCCTTTTCACTGACACCTGATGGAGTTTTATTTACCTCTGGGCCCACTGATCGGGAACACACCCCTGCCTATCATCTTCTTCTTGCTGTTAGAGATGCAGGGATCCCTGCGCTGTCGACCACGACCATGTTCCATGTCAGGATTCTTGACGAAAACGATAACCCATCGCTGCCCAGGAACATCTACATCGAGGTCAAATATTTTGGAAGCTCTTTCCAAGGAGGCATGATCGGTAACGTCCACCCCGAGGATCAGGATGAGTCCGACACATTTATCTGTGGTATAAAAAGCGGGACACTGAACATGTTCATGATACCTAACAGCACGTGTGAGCTGTGGTCGTCCCCCTTTCAAGGTGAGGCCACGTTCAACATCACAATCGAAGCCACGGACCAGCTTCACTTCCCGGTCAACAACAGCATCTATGTGACATACAAAGGTTTCACAAATGCTTCCATAGACAGTTGCGTTTTATTCTACGTGTCATCATCCTCGATGGAAGAGTTCCTGTCCAACAAGTACCTGAGGTTTGTGAAAGCTCTGGACAGTCTGTTTAACCTGCAGGCCTCGAAGACCCATGTATTTGGAATCAAACCCATTGGTGGGGAAATCCTTCTGTTGGCTGCGGTCAAAAACTACAACGGTGAATATCTCAGCAGGGAGGTGGCGAGCGGCGTCTCTGCCGGACACAGGAAGTTACTGGAGTCTCAGAGCAATGTGACGATATCTCACATCACCAGCGATCCCTGTCTCACCGGCCCCTGTCCAAACGGAGCCACGTGCAACAAAAACATCTACATCAGCCAGGACGTCGCGGCCCTGGAGAGCCCGGGCGTCATCTTCGTGTCGCCGCAGACAGAGATCTTTAACTGCACCTGTCCAGCCGGCTTCACCGGGACGCTGTGTGAAGATGACATAGACGAATGTGAGGTGAGGTTCTGTCAGAATGACGGCACGTGTGTGAACACGGCGGGAAGCTTCAACTGCCACTGTCGGACCGGCTTTTCCGGCTCTGTCTGCTCCACTGATGTCGATGAATGCCTGAAGCTGAAGTGCCAGAACGGAGGAACCTGTTTGCCCAATGAAGAAGGATATTACTGCCACTGTGCGCCCAGATTTGAAGGTAGACGCTGTATATATATATATATTTATCATTCCACAGGCCAGGATCTCTTTAATGTCTAAACTTTATTTGCTTTTTTCCAGGGGAAGCGTGTGAGCAGTTCATAGACCACTGTGGATCAACCCCCTGCATTCAGGGCAACTGCATCAATTCACAGACCGGATTCACTTGTCAATGTCCCTTTGGTAAGAAGAATGCATAAAAAGAAGTTTCACATTTTGGGAAAATTATGTCTTTGCTCTCTTGCAGACATTTAGATGAGAAGATGCCACTCGTATGTGTAAGGCTAAAGAAAGCTGTTAGTTAGTTGAGTTTAGCATGACAACTGTAAATGGGGCTTGGAACTGTCCAGAGATAATAGAATATGACTCATTTTAAAGCACATTGCTCAACAAATTGTGTGCATTTGTTTAATCTGACAATTTGCAAATAGTTGGCTCGAGCCTAAACCTCTTGCCAAGACCCGACAGTTGCCTTAAATTCAATCAAGCTGCACCAAATCACAAGCTCCCACAAACCACAGGGTAGGTTTCATCTGTACAGATCCATGAGGAATTTGAGGGGGAGGAAATGGTGAGAATGGAAAAAAGAAATTAAAGAAAGTGACCCTGACTCATACAACATCCTTCCACCAAGTTTCCCGTTAATCTGTCTTGAAGTTTTTTGGCAAGATCTTGCTAACAAACATACAAATCAACCAACAAACAAACAGACGGGGATGAAAACACAACCTCCTTGGCGGAGACGTGAGTCTGTGCTAGATTATTTCTTGGAACCGGTTTAAAGCCCAGAGCCAAATTATTCTCTGGCACAAAACCCCCTTGTAAAACAGCAAACTATGATTTAATATATCAAATGACTGAATATGAGAGTGGTTTGAAACTTCTTACGCAAGAAAGTAAATCATTTATTCCATAAAATAATAATCTTCATCTCTATTTTAGGAGTTAATGGAGTCCACTGTGAGGAGCACAGCTACGGCTTCGAGGATCTGTCCTTTATGGAGTTTTCCTCATTAGACCGCAGGACTAATTTGATCTCTCTAGAGTTTGCGACAGTGCAGAGCGACTCCCTGCTGCTCTACAACCCCGGAGGCTCCTCCAGCCGGGAGTTCTTTGCACTGGAGATAGTAGACGGGACCCTTCATCTCTCCTATGACCTGGGCTCAGGGCCCGTGAGACTGCACACACACAAGCAAGTGGCAGATGGACATTTTCACAGTGTCGCAGCCAGGAGGGTCGGAAATGTGAGTTTAAAAACACCTCAAAACAAAATCAATGAGAAAGTGATCGAGGAGCGAGGCTGTAGACTGACGTGACCATGTGATTGTTTTTGAACAGATGGGCTCTTTACACGTGGACAACTGCACAGATGCTGACAACAATGGGTTTTGTTTTTCCCAGAGCGATGGCATTAGCTCAGAGAGGTAGCAGTGAAACGACTTCTCCATAATTCACATGGTTTTGTTGTTGCCCTTGTGTTTTATATGTATTTAACAACCTCTATGTGTCTTTACATGAAACCAGGACATTAGACGTCGGTGGCAGCAATGTGACATTTGGAGGACTGAGGACTGTTGAGTTTATTCTGCAACATCCTGCTCAGATAAAAACCCACGACTTTGTGGGATGTATTCGAAACATTCACGTTAACGGTTTCCTGCTCAGAGCTGCAATGGCCCTCGCAACATATAACATTCTGGATAAGTAAGTTAAAACACGTACATTCTTAAGTACCTCATTATTTAGAAATCTTTGTACAGAAAATGCAGTACATTTCTTATTTGTGTATTTCTTGTATCTTGTATTTATTGAAGATGTCCTCGAGCAGCGGTGTCCACATGTCACAGTGACCCATGTAAAAATGGGGGGGTGTGCCAAGATCTCTGGTCGGACTATCTCTGTGAGTGCAAGAGCCCGTTTATTGGACGCAAATGTGACAAAGGTAAAAACAAAAAATTACAATACACAACAGAAGTTCTAATCACTTTAAATCCATTCATTATGTACAGCACATATCCTTTGTGGGTAGTCGATATTTCTGCATGACTCTGGCTGTGGTTTGAGTTTGAAACCGATCAGACACCTCCCTGATCATTTTGCATGTTGGATGAGAATCTAAACAAATAAACTACAAGCATATAACTGAATTTTGTTTTGTTTTGAAGTAAACGATTCCCCCCCCCCCCCCCCCCCCCCCTTAATGAACAGAATCATCAGAGGAAGTCGTATTGAGATTCACGGGGAATGACTACATGGAATATGTCATCAAGGAGAAATTCAAGAGAGACTTCCTGTTAAAACAGCTGCTGGATGACAAGAAAGAGCGAAACGACACAAACCAGACAGGGATGAACATCAAGTTTAAGACCAGGAACAATGGAGTGTTGATGTCTGTTTTGGGACAGACAGGATACATCGTGCTGAAGGTTGGTTTGAAACACATTAAGATATATACTCGTCTCATTCTTGGGACATGTGACTGTTTGTTTATTTCTCTTTCATTCAGATTAAAGACAGGAGGCTCGTGTACCAATCTGAAGATGCAGTGTCAGGACACCAGTCAGATTTCACCGTGGACTCCCCGGTGGCCGACGGGGTCTGGCATGTCGTGTCCTTGTTCGGCAAAGGACAGATCCCGTTTCTCGCCCTGGATGGAAAACCAGTCTGGAACGTCACCGACCAGAGTGTTGATCTCAGTCCTGTTCGGGTGGAGAAGATCGTTCTCGGTGCTGATCTGTCGCTTCGCTCACAGCTCCAGCAGTCAGGTGACATTTACTGAAGCGTGAGAAGGGTCACCTCATCATAATAGTCATGACAGCAAAAGTAGAAATGATAGCAATAATTCTTGAATATCTTTTCTTTCTTGTGGTCAGGGTTCACTGGGTGTGTGCAGTATCTAAATGTGAGCGGTCACACTCTGCCTGTCAGCGGACGCAGTGCGATGGTGGACATCTGGCCGAGCTGGACCCTCATGCAGTCCAGCTGCATGTCTCCCGGTGTCTGCCTCCCCTCGCCTTGCTCTGAGGAGGACACCGCCAGGAAGGGCTGTCTCTATGGACAGTGTGAGAACCGGTGGAGGTGTGGACCGGCCGGGGAGAACAGCTCCTGCATCTGTTTCCATAACGTCTCCGACCACGCCTGTGACATCTGCGCTCCAGACAGCCAGGATCTGTGCTCGGGGGCGGGGGGCAGTCGGCCTCTGTGGCTCATAGCTATGATTCTTCCCATAATCTCCATCCTGGTTGTTCTAGGAATGATTGCTGCTCTACGCAGAGTGAGAGGGCACCAGGGTCCGAGTGAGAGCTTGGAGCAGAAGACAGAGCCAGGGAGAGAAAATGCAGCTTTTTGTTTCGATGACAACCGTCCACTCACTAATGCTGCATCTACAGGAAGAGCGAGGCGGAACAGCCCAGTGAGGCCTGATCAGCAGAGTGTGGAGTTGTACTGTGATGCCTGTCCTTCAAGCGTGCAGCCAGAGCCAAACAGTGAGCCGGAGTATTATGAAATCGGCTGCATCTCTAGTGCCTGTCACTCAGACTCTGCCTCGCTCAGACTCAGCCAGCACAAGCATCTGCACGGCACACAGCGTGTGAGCGCTGATCCTCAACGGTGCGGCGCTTTGAAGATGCTGTCAGACGGATTTAAGAGAGAGCCCTCTGGTGAAGAGAGGGAAAAAAGTCCAAAGAAACCTCAAAACGTGGTCACCATAAACAAACTGTTACTCACTACCACTGATGCAGAGCAGTCAGAACATTCACCTCCTTGTTACTCGAAGAGGTTCCAACAACCCGAGCTCCCAGAACCCGTGCAGTGCCTCACTTTTGAGGAAATCAGTAAATTAAATGCTCCTGCCGAGCAGACGCTGTCAAATCAGGTTTTCCCGAGTCGCACCTCGATGATAGATGTCTCATCCGACACTGACACAGACAGCACGTCCACTTTCTCAGAGTCGGAGTTTGGACACGTTCCTGTCAGCGGCAACAGGAAATATAGACATGAGCAATCAAACCTCTCAACACATGGCTGCAGACAACTTTTCCCTGTGAGAAAGCTCTTTAAACTCTCTGCTGCAGGTCAGCTTGAAGATGAGAACACTACCACCAGGATGTTTGAGCACTGGGGAAAGATTTTAAACATGCATCTGCCTTATAGCAGCTATGTGCCTGTATTTGAGGATGTAGCACGTTTACCCTTGGAACCCAGTCATAGTTATGATATGCAAAGTGACGTAGAGGAAATCATTTGATTGGTCAATTTACATGTTTTACTTTTGTTTATTAAAACTTAATGACACCGAAACCTGAAGTTTGGACTGTAACTAGTCTCTGGAAAATCAGCGAAATATTTGATCTTTCAGCCTTTACATGTTTAATTGGTAAATTTGTGCTGGTTTCCAAGACAAGTCCAATTAAAATGTATCTTTATAGCGACAGGAGAATGTATTTGTATTTGTTGATGATGTTAAAATATAAACACGAATGAACGGCTGATATTCACACTGTGTCAAATTATTACTGTGCGGCTTCCGTCCGGGAACTATGTTTAATCTAAAATGCTTCACAATTGGGATAAAGGAGCATAAACTGTCAATTAAATAGTAAATTCACTCTGTTAGGGGGGATTCGGAAGTATTGTACTGTAGTGTAACTACTTTGACCAGGTGAGGTCATCATTGAACTTCGGGATCAGGTTCCCCTCGTTTCTGGCTGTATATTAAAGTCATTACTATGTTAACAAAAATGTTTTCAAAGAATCACGAGTAACATTTGAAATTATTCACAAAACCCATCATAACCATCAAAATGTACCCAACACGTCTCTATCTTTTAATTTGAAATTCAAAGTAAGTGGGAAAGCGGCTCATAAACTGATGGTTTGGTTCCTCCAAGTGGACAAATTCAAGATTACACTCAGAGGTGCTTTTTTTAAATCCAGAGATGATACACAGATAGTTTATCACACATAGCACATATTCAGATGAGGAGTTCAATGTCTCCCAAGAAGAGTTGAAGAAGTTTCTAATAAAAAGTATACAAAAACAAAACCCAGTTTTTTTAAATCATGGGAAAATACATTACATCTAACCTCAGTCTAACATATAAACATGTGGAGTAATTTTTCAAAATTAAACAGTTGTCAATATGATACTCAGGAAATATTTAAAATCTAAAATTGCAAAAGCACAAGGATATAATGAATGTACATAATAATGCGTAGACAGTTATTCTCTATGTTTGACAAGTTTATTTAGCAACAATCACAATTTTACGATTCAAAAACTATATACAGATGCAACATGGATTTACAGTTGATTGGATCTTCAACTGACTCCTTATACAACCATTATATAACCATTATATAACAAGAGGATTCTGCCGAGCACTTCACGTTACAACCACAACATGCACATTTACTTGAGAGCGCCTTTACGGTCGGTTCTGTGTGCGATTCTACTTCTTCCTTTTCTAAACCTCTGCGTCAAAGCCATTTTGATGTCCTTCGTCTTGAGACAGTAAATCGCTGGATTAACCACAGCGGGTATGAGGCTGTACATCATCGTGATAACAACACGAGCTTGAGCGCTAAACGTGAATCCTAAGTTGTGAGAGAGATAGACGAAGCATCTCGGCACAAAGTACAGACACGTGGTGAAGATCTGAGGAGCACAGGTGGACATGACCTTGTGGCTCCGCTCGGCCTGAGACATTCTCAGAGCGGCGACGATGATTGAAAAGTACGAGAAAATGATGAACGCTAAAGGAACCAGGAGAGTGACCAAGGCATTTGCGATGGAAACCTCAAGAACATAGGCAACACCTTCGCCACATCCCAGCCGAGTTATCGATACGTGGTCACAGTAGCACTGCATGATGACGTTCAGGTTGCAGTACGGCAGAGTTAGGGCGTGGAGCACGACCCCCACCATACGTAAGAATGTTAAAACCCAGCACAGGACACAGGAAATACAAATGGTTGTGTTTGTCACCACAGCAGGATATCGGAAAGGAAACCATATGGCAACAAAACGATCCAGAGCCATGATCAGCAGAAGGAGGGAATGAACGGCCCCCAAAGAATGAACAAAGTACATTTGTGTAAAGCAGGTTCCAAAGGACGATATCATGTCATTCCACCAATACCTGCCGATGATTTTTGGCAGCGTCACAAATGCAAATGCGATGTCAGTCATTGCAACGTGAAAGAAGATCAAGTACGTTGGCTTGTGAAGAGTCCGCTCGTACACGATAACTGCTGAGATGAAAGTGTTGCCGACCACAATGGCGAGGAAGAGGAGGAGGAGAAGAACAGACACCAGTCCGTAATACGCAGGCGGAAGTCCAGGGAATCCCACGATAATGAACTCTTTTATGTTCGTGGTGTTTGTGAATTTCATTTTCACCCGCACACAAAAAGTAGCTTTTACACAGGAATGTAAATTAAATAACACAAACAATCCTGGAAATGAGAAAAGGGTGAATTAGTAAGCAGCACGTCTCTATCAATACTGAAGTAGGGATATCAAAGAAGGGATACAACCTCTAGTATGTCTACAAATAATACACAACCTAACACAATCTATCCCTGCATGTCACATATCATATGTATCTTTAACTGGCTGAGCTCTGGCTCCAGTCCGACCCGAGGCTCTGTTTAAATAGATAGAAGTGCTCCCAGTAGAGGTCTGATGAAGTGTGTGTGGTGGAGACGAAGAGTCAGAGGAGAAAACTCCCTCAAGTTAAAAAAACCCACTGAACGATCTGAGTTGAAAGAGAAAAAGTTACCTTATATATTTCTCGAAATGAATGTCTATCCTAGTTTGTTTAACGATTTAAAAGAAACAATCGTACGAAGCCTCCTTTTGAGAATTAACTGCATGAACTGTGTCATCCGGTGTTCTGATTCTATTCAAACACTCAACTCCTGACCTTGTAACACTACTATATATATATTTTTTGAATCTTTGCTCCTGACGAGTCTTCGAGTGTAAAAGGATTCTCTTGAATAACTGGCAGCAAAATACAGAACCTTACCAGAGAGGTTCAGAATGACTCGATGACAAAAGACCTGGCAACTAGTAGAATATGTTGTGGGTTTTTGGAAAAATACACTTAGTTTCTTAGCCAATAGTTGAATGCGAAGATAGATCACTCACCACACACTTGAAACAACATTTTCAGCTCTCGAAGCAAAAAACTTTTCAGCCATGAATCTTCATGTATGTGTTTACAGATTTGTCTACACATTTAACTATAAATACACTTTCAAATTCGATTCTGAATATGGATTTGAAGAGTTTATTTTGACACATTTACAAATCTGTTTACACACACACGTTCTAAATACAGATTTGCAAATCCATGTAGGCCTACACATTTACATATCTCATTACACATTTTGAAGTATTGATTTTAAAATGTTGTCCTTCCCTCGTCTGAGCTTGCTTTGCTTGCGTACGCACAGTGAGTGATTATTGACAATCTGCTAGTCAAGAATATCATTGTTTGACATTTCCAGGTGAAAATAAATCTTGGTTAGCTGAGTGTTCTCCATCTTTTGCACAAATCTGGTGGCTGTGTGCATCTGAGTGGATAAAACACACACATCTTCTTAAAATAGATATCTTTTGGGACTTCAGGGGCTCTGTACTACAGTCTGTTAGCTTAGCGTAGCATTAAGAGTGGTAGCAGGAAGAAGGAACTAGCTTGGCCTTGTCTAAAGGTAAGTAACAGCTACAGCAACTCTAAAGCCCCATGAGTTTCACAGTATCTAATTTATTGTACAAAAACTAAGGTGAAAACATGTCAAGTTGTTGCTGTTATCTGTCTATTGACACTAAGTCAAGTCCCAAAAAAGTTTGTTTCACTTTTGACTCCGAATCAACAAGTTACAGTTTTTTGCTTTGTTAATAAGCTGTTTTCTAAGTTAAGGCCTACAGTTCTACATTATCCATTAGCATTAGCTTCAGCGCAAGAAAATGTGTAAAGCCAGTGGCAGTGGTAGCCTACACGGGGGTAATGCTAGGCTAGTTACTGTAACTAAACAATGCAGTGCTTACCTACTTCAATAACCCTAAGCTAACTATCCATCAGTTAACTCTGTTGGGGACTTAAAGTGAGGTGGTTCTGCTTCCTGTGAGATTCAAGAGAAAAGACTACGGCAAACTATCCACTAATCAAATTTACATTAATGTCTCTTAATGGGGTTTGATCCCCCGAGGCAACATTAGGACGAAACACAGAGACCCAGGTGAGAAACAAGTTATTTTCATTTAAATGATCATTGTTAATAATTAGGTAATTGACACTGTGTCTGTGAAGTCGTCTGTGAGGCTGCATTTTGTTTAAAGAAGAGCAAAACGCGGAGTCAAATCTATAAACAGCACTTTGACAATCAACATGGGCAACAACACGTTAGACATCACAACGTCAGGCCACTTTATCGGCTGTACACGTGAACAAAGCCTAGTATTTGAATGCGTTTTGTGTAGAGATTGTTTAAATTGATTTATAATGTACTGCAAATTGTGGCTTTTTATGTTTACTCTTAATACATTTTGATTAATAAGGGTACCATGTTTTTTCCCTGCTAATTAAAGAGTAGGTCATACCTACACATTCAGTCGAATAAAACCCTTTCTTGTCAAATGAAAAAAATAAAGAAATACTACCTGTAATTTGCAATTAATAAAACATATATACAGCACTTTTTAGAGCAGGTAATTTTTTTTAAATTTTACTTTATTTAAAAATAGAAGATGCTATACTGCTCACATGAATATGCAGGGGTTTTGAATAAATCGTAGGATAAAGTCATAATTTATTGATTTTGATTACAAATAAACAACACTGCATATCTAGAACTGAATTCATCTCACATATATATATTTTTCAACACATCAGCTTATCTCATGCTTGTGGAATCGGAACAAAACATGACACAGGCACACAGCATTTATATTTTGCTGTGTGCTAGAGTTGTGTGTCTGTGAGAGAAGGAGAGAGAAGTGTCTCCCCAAGATGTGAATAGAACATGCAATTATAGTAAAGAATTGATATTCATTTTATTTTTGCACTTTTTTACACCAAAAAAAACAATACAACTGTGCTGAATAATAAAACATAACAAGACAAGGAAATAAGAATAAAAGAGTGAAATAAAATACATGGTACAAAATACAAGGTACAGTTAAAATTGTCTGGTATACAGATGTTTGTGTAATAGAAATACTTTCGATTTCTTTTCCACAAAAAGTTCAGTCACCTCTACAAGCAGCTTGAGGTTGTCAGGGTGCCTTGTTGTTTAAAACTGTAATTAGAAGCTTGATATTCCGCACCTTCAGTCTGAAATTTATTTTTTAAAAACATAGCGATGTGGCACATTTAAACATTTTAAATATTTACTGCACACTGCTCTACAGTACTGTATTTTATCAAGTCCTAGTATGAATTTTCCTCATTAACAATTTCCTTTTCAAGTTGTCCTTTATATCCTTGGTTTTGAAACAGTATATTATTGGATTGACAGCAGCAGGTAAGAGACTGTACAGCATTACAACAACAATGCGAACAGGAACACTGAACGTGAATCCCACATTATTTGCCAGGTACACAAAGCATCTTGGCATATAATACAGAAGCGTGATGATGAGCTGTGGCGTGCACGTGGACAGAGTCCGGACGCGGCCCTCAGAGCTGGAAATACGCGCTACAGCGACAATGATGACAAAGTAAGTGAAAACAATAAAACACAGGGGCACCATCAAACTGAACATGGCAAGACCGAACGCAACCAGCTGCACTTCTCGCACATTCTCGCATCCAAGTGTTGTTATCGCAATATGGTCACAATAGCAATGAGTTATCATGTTTGAATTGCAAAAAGGCAAAGTTAGAGCATCGAAAACTACACCCACCATCCACGATACTGGCATCAACCATGATATCCCACAGAGAACAGACACTTTGCTGTTTGTCAAGAGAGTTGTGTAACGCAGTGGAGCGCAAACTGCAATGAAGCGATCGAGAGCCATCACCATCAGGATGAAAGAGTGAACCGCGCCCAAAGCATGAACAAAATACATTTGTGCAAAGCAACTGTAAAAGGAAATAATGCCGTCATCAAACCAGTACTTTGATATGATCTTAGGTAGAGTAACAGTCCCGAATGCTAGGTCAGTTAGTGCCAGGTGGCAGAAGATCAGATATGTGGGTTTGTGAAGATTCCTTTCATATTTCACAAACACTAAAATGAAAATATTTCCTGCAACTATAGCCAGGTAGAGGAGAAACAGCAGGGCGGACACAGGCTTGTACAGGTCTAGTGAAAGTCCAGGGAATCCGATGATGAAGAAATCCGTGATCCTTGTCACGTTCGTGTAGAACATCTTCTCTTAAATTTAACAAACACACGTCAAATAGAAAGGAAAGATACAAAAAATGCTAGGTAAAATAGAATCGTTGACAATAAATGTAACTCCCTCAGATGTGGCAAGTTTTTAGGCAAAAGTAAATAAACCAAAGCATAGTAATTAAATTCTAAATTGTCAATGATTCTCCTGCAGCATCTCACTATAATGCCGCCTAATATGTGCTGAGCATCTTGTTCGATGGTGTATGTAAACAGGTCTATCCCAAAGGGTTGCAGTCCCGAAAGACTTGTACTAGTTTAACATGACAGATAATGTGTTTGTTAAAACTATATTTAGTTTCCAATCAGCGTCTAACTGGAAAATAAACATGTTTTTTAGTTTCATTAAGTCACAGAGACATAAAGTTGCAGTTGATTACTGTAGAATGTGCTATCACTGATTTCCAGCACACAATTTTCTTAATTTTACCCATCAAATTGAAACAAATACACAAACATATGGACAATATATAACTCAATGTTATATATATATAGAAAGGAGAGATATGTTACATGTTATATATATATAAAATATAATTAAAAATGTATTTAAAAGAAATAGTAGAACAATACAAATGTACAATAAATCAATGTTTACCTGCAAATCAGTTCAGTGACTCAAAAATTGATGAACTTGAGGTTAGTGGCTTAAGTTGGAAGCTGCCAGAGCTTCCTCAATGGGCAAAGCAACCTGACATTGTTAGACCAACAGCAATGTTCGAACATATTGTAGATTTAAGACATAAACTGTTTGACTGTGTATGAACAAGTTTTATTCCGTAACCAGGAATCTCTCAATACTGCTTAAGCATTAATTCACAAGATAATAGGACAGATCTGTCTACTCTCAACTATGATTTCTTGTTTATTTATTTGTCTTTTCTTAAAATACAACACATGGACATTTCAAGTCCTAAAATCAAGAGTGCACAGACACTTGCTTTATTGAGGAGACATTTCATATACAATTTGTTTGACATATGGAGATAATAATTTTGTAATAGTAGTATTTTTTTTATTAAGATGTGGCTTTCAATATTACAAGATAGGAAAAACATAAAGAAAAATTGGTTTAGTCAGTCAGTAACAACAGAAACTTGTGTTTTTTGTGCTAGAGTCCTTTTTGTTAACTGTTTCCTCAAACTCTCCCTCATGTCTTTAGCTCTTAAGCAATAAATGAGTGGGTTAATCATCGGGGGTCCAAGGCTGTACAGCATGATAATTACTATTCTCACATCAGGGCCAAATTTAATTCCAACATTACTGGAGAGATATACAAGACATCTGGGTAAATAATAGAGTAAAATTATAATCAGTTGAGTGCTACATGTGGACAGAGTCTTCAGGCGACCTTGGACACTTGCTATCCTAAGCACTGCGACAATTATGCTGCAATATGAGAAAATGATAAATGCCAGAGGCCCCAGTAGCATAACCATAGCAACAACCAAAGCAGGAAAGCCATAAGGGGCCCTGTCCGTGCATGCCAGTGTTGTTATACCAATGTGGTCGCAGTAGCAGTGATTGATTATGTTTGAGGCACAGTAAGGGAGAGGGTACGCCCTAATAACTAACATTAAAGCGGGTGCCTTGGCAAAAATCCAAGCAGTTATACTGAGGATGTAGATGGTGGACTTTTTAAGGATGAGTGAATATCTGAGGGGATGACATATCGCCAAATACCTATCTAAAGCCATCAGGAAAAGAATAAAGGAATTCACGGTGCCCAGATAGTGAACGAAGTACATTTGGATAAAACAAGCGGTGAACGAGATGGTCCCTGATTGAAACCAATACTTACTGATGATCTTAGGCAACGTGGTCGTGCTGAAGAGAATGTCACAAGCACAGAGATTCAGGATGATATAATACATGGGCTTATGAAGGCAGCTGTCTGTTGCAAATAGGAAAATAATCGTTGCATTGCCAATCAGAGTAAAGGAGTAAACCAAGAACAACACCGCTGAGGCGAGACCTTGGTATTCTGGATGAAGACCCGGGAATCCAGTGAGGAAGAATTCAGTCACTGTGCTGTGATTTCCCTCTGGCATGATGGAGCAGAAATATCCTGAACATGACAGAGAACCTACATTAACACACACATCAGATTTAACATTTTAACATCAAACATTTCGAGCAATTATATTATTTAATCGATAAACAGTTTTTTGCTGTTTAAATTATGCTACAGTTAATTATTCATCTTATCTGAAAAAAATGAGCCTCATGAGAAGATCAAAAATCGTATAAAAACCTTTTTAAAATATGCATCAGATGTGTTAACATTTATATTTGTATCTATGTTGGTTTCATGTAATTTGAAATAACATTTGTACAATTTCTCACTAAATAAAAGACTGAAAGTGCCTGGAAATCTCAAGTTGTGTAACAACAAAAGAACAAGATATTTTAGATATTCTATTCAACCTAAGTGTATATAAGTGTACTAATAAAAATAATACATAAAATTTTAAATATCACGTGCAAAGGTCATGATGATGAAAACACTTTTTAATTTCTAAATAATCTTTGACAAACTGAATGCAATCTATTTAAAACTATGTTATTACTCTGCAATAGAGGATAGCTTTTCATTCAACATAAATTTTCCTGCAGCTATATTATCATATTTTAACTAAACCACAGTGACACAAAAAAATAAAAATTTCCTTTTAATCATCTCTTTCTAATTCCATCTCTTCTTTTAGCACAGCCTTTAAAATATATTCTAAATAGCCCGTCACTGTAAATGTCCGTCATGAATGTGACAAAACAGAAAACCTTAGAAATCACGAAAAAGAAAATCTTGAATCCTGGAAGCAAGTAGAAGTCAGTCAGCTCCCGAGGATCAGTGGAAACATACGGGACCTTATCGACAGAACGGCAGCCGACTCCCCGGCTGACTATCGTCATGGCTTATAATGGTGGACTCACTGGACTGATATCCATCCCTTTTTTAATTCTCAGAGGAGACGATCCATCAGCTGACCGCTGCAAGCAAATGAGTGGGAGTTTCATTTAGCCGACAATATCAGAATGTTATCCATAGTATTTATCTAAGGATAAAACACAGATAATCAACTGGAGTTGGTGATTGCTTTTATAATTTGTCACTGTGAAATAAAATACAATACGTTCATACATACTCTACCAGTCAAACATTTGGACACACCTTCTCATTCAATGGTTTTTCTTAATTTTTCTGTCTTTCTACATTACAGATTAATATTGAAGACATCAAACTATGAAGGAACACATATAGAATTATTTGGTAAAGAAAAAAGCGTTAAACAAACCAGAATATGTATTATATTTCAGATTCTTCAAAGTAGCCACCTTTTGCTATGATGACAGCTTTGCTGCTCTCGGCCTTCTTTCAATCAGCTCCATGCGGAAGTCACCTGGAATGGTTTTTAATTAACAGGTTTGCCTTGTCAAGAGTTAATTTGTGGAATTTCTTGCCTTCTTAATGTGTTTGAGACCATCAGTTGTGTTGTGCAGAGGCAGGTTGTTGGTGCACAGTTCGATACAGTGAATAGGTCTATTCGACTACAGTTCTAATCCATATTATGGCAAGAACCACTCAACCAAGAAAATTAAGTATATAGAACCCAGTTATAGTCTATAACTTGGGCTCATACATGACCTAATCTTGCAATCTTATATCAAAAGCAGACAATCTATGGATATAATCAGCAGTTAATCTGCTCTCAGTGAAGAGAGAAGCCAATTGCATGAGTTTATATGTATTTATTACATTGGGCTATAGGAAATATTAAAAATGTAAGACAACGTGGGATACAAATGACAAACCTTTTTTCTAATGAAATGATAGAACAAGATAAATGTACAATAATTCAATGTTTACATGCAAATCAATTCAGTGACTCAAAATTGATGAACTGGACATTAGTGACCAAAGTTGGAAGCTGCCAGAGCTTCCTCAATGTGCAAAGCGACCTGATATTTTAAGACTTATAGCAATGTCCTTTTATATTGTACATTTAGACACAAACTGTTTGTCTGTTTATGGGGGAAAACAATTTTTTTTTCATCCTTTACTGAACAAGTTTTATCCTGTAACCAGGCATCACTCAATACTTCTTAAATATCAATTCACAAGATAATCAGACTTTTCCGTCTACTCTCAACAATGTCTTATTTATTGTAAGTCTTTTCTTAAAATAAAACACATTTCAAATCTTAAAATCAAAAGAGTGCACAGACACTTGCTTCATCGAGGAGACATTTCATAGATGATTTATTTGACATATGGAGATAAACATTTTGTAATTGTAGGTTTTGTCCTGTAGAAAAATTAAGATATGGCGTTCTATATTAGAAGAAAGGAAAAACATTGAAAATTGGTTAAGTCAGTCAGTAACAACAGAAAGTTGTGTTTTTTGTGCATGAGTCCTTTTTTTAAACTGTTTCCTCAAACTCTCCCTCATGTCTTTAGCTCTTAAGCAATAAATGAGTGGGTTAATCATCGGGGGACCAAGGCTGTACAGCATGATAATTACTATTCTCACATCAGGGCTAAATTTAATGCCAACATTACTGAAGAAATATACAAGACATCTCGGTAAATAATAGAGTAAAATTATAATTAGTTGAGTGCTACATGTGGACAGAGACTTCAGGCGACCTTGGGCATTTGTTATTCTAAGCACTGCGACAATTATGCTGCAATATGAGAAAATGATAAATGCCAGAGGCCCCAGTAGCATAACCATCGCAACAACGAAAGCAGGAAAGCCATAAGGGGCCCTGTCCGTGCATGCCAGTGTTGTTATACCAATGTGGTCGCAGTAGCAGTGATTGATTATGTTTGAGGCACAGTAAGGAAGAGGGTACGCCCTAATAACTAACGATAAAGAAGGTGCCTTGGCAAAAATCCATGCAGTAATACTGAGGATGTAGATGGTGGACTTTTTAAGGATGAGTGAATATCTGAGGGGATGACATATCGCCAAATACCTATCTAAAGCCATCAGGAAAAGAATAAAGGAATTCACGGTGGCCAGATAGTGAACGAAGTACATTTGGATAAAACAAGCGGTGAACGAGATGGTCCCTGATTGAAACCAATACTTACTGATGATCTTAGGCAACGTGGTCGTGCTGAAGAGAATGTCACAAGCACAGAGATTCAGGATGATATAATACATGGGCTTATGAAGGCAGCTGTCTGTTGCAAATAGGAAAATAATCGTTGCATTGCCAATCAGAGTTAAGGAGTAAACCAAGAACAACACCGCTGAGGCGAGACCTTGGTATTCTGGATGAAGACCCGGGAATCCAGTGAGGAAGAATTCAGTCACTGTGCTGTGATTTCCCTCTGGCATGATGGAGCATAAATATCCTGAACATGACAGAGAACCTAAATTAACACACACATCAGATTTAACAATTTAACATCAAACATTTCAAGCAATTCTACTATTGAATTGATAAACAGATTTTATGCTGTCTTTAAATTATGTTACAGTAAATGATTCATCTTACATGACAAATAAGCCTCATGACAAGTTAAAAAATCCTATATTTAAGCATGCATCAGATATGTTAAAATGTATATTTTGTGTTCATGTTGTAATTTCAATTAACATTAGTACAATTTCTCACTAAATATAAGACTGAAAGTGCCTGAAAATTTTCAAATGGTGTAACAACAATAGAACAAGATAAAATATATTCTAAATAGCACGTCACTGTATATGTTCGTAATGAATGTGACAAAACAAAAACCTTAGAAATCTTGAATAAGAAAATCTTGAATCCTGGAAGCAAGTCAGTCAGCTCCTAAAGATCAGTGTTTACATACTGGACCTTATCGACAGCATGGCAGCAGACTCCCCGGCTGACTCACCCTCTGAAGAAAAGACAGCTCACCTCATGTCTTTTAATGGTGGATTGATATCCATCCCTTTTTTAATTCTCACTGGAGACGATCCATCAGCTGACCGCTGCAAACACACAACTGGAAGTTCCTTTTATCCCGACAATTTCAAAGTGATATTGAGTTGGTTTTTGCTTTGATGATTTGTACATCAATAATAACACCTTCATGATTTTCTTATTTCAAATTATAACTCAATATCCTTGCAATACATGTAGTAATTATTAATTAAATCAGTGGGGAGATGCTATGTTGCGCATGACAGGCCCCTCATGATGGCTGATTGGAAGAAACATTAATTTAATAAAGCTAATTAATTATAAGTCCCACTTGGGTAAACAACTTCAAAACAACAGAAACCCCAACGTGCACCTAAATTGACTCTGAGCAGGGAGTGTTAATATCCCCAGTGTTTAATGGTGGTCTCCCAGCATGTGACATGTGTTCATCAAGACAACGAGCCAGGAAACATGGAATGTGAGTCACATGCTTGAAAAGGACAATGAACGTCTGTGGTTGCTATCACTATCTTTAGTATTTACAGTATTTGTAGGGGTGATGTAGTTATAGAAAGTTTGACTGTAGCAGCAGTTGGATTAGTGGTGTAAGAGACAGTTTAGAGATAAATGGTTACATTGCCCGCCCCTGAAATACTGTCAATAGAGTTTTTTGTTTTAGTTTCATAACGAAGCCAAACCATGAATCAGTCAAATATTCTCATAGTATTATTTTGACAGATGGTGGATTTGATACAAGAGCAGTTGTTTTGATTTAGTAAAGCATAGAATCCTTTCTTAAGTTGAATGGTGATATCGTATTGGTAAAAATACTAAAACTACTACTACTAGTAGTAGTAATATCAAAACGAGTATACATGTACAATGCTGGAGGGGTTGCTTTTATGATGTATCTCAATGAAGTTCACAAATACCTTAAAGCAGCTGGCAACAATTTCAAGTGATGTTGATAGTTTGGACATCTTCCTTGAAAGGCACACCAAGAACAAGGCACAGAAAAGGTATAAGAGGCCTTCCATTTGGTCAAGCCACTATACCAGGGACCTGGCAGAAACTTCTCCAGTTTGACGACCACAATGCGTAAACTCTTCAGTTTCCTGTCCTAAGGTCCTCCTTCTGGCGTTCTAGGAGGAAGACAATTGTCTCCTCTGGAATTTGTCTCCACTGATGTTATGGGGGTGGTCTGCAGGATCTCCACACCTGGGCCCCATACAGCCATGAAGAAGCTGGTGGTCATATAGTACTGTATGTATCACACACTGGACAGAATGGCCCGTGGTCGACAGCCATGTTGTGTGCCCTTCCCATGTTGCATGCTTTTTTAGACATGGAAGGAAATCAGCGTGGTAATCTTGAAATCACTGCCATCACCAACTAACTGAAGATGGGTGAAAACAGAAGGAAGTGATGATGTTGTGGCAAGATCCCTCACTTTTCAATCATTGTAGTGCCAGGCCATAATCTGTGGAAAGTTGAACAGTTGACATAATCAACATGTGTTCATAGAATGGTCTGGTTTATTCAAACAACTTAGCAACCGTGCATTTAATGAAAACCATCCCATGGCCCAAGGTGCTGTTAAATTGTAACTGTTTGCAACTCCTGTGGTTTTCCTGAGACTTTCCCACCATTTTGTTGTATTTTCTTTTATATATTATTCCCTTATATTTTAACAAAACATATTTTTGTTTTTAACTTCAATATAAATAATATTTGCATCACTTACAATATGGAGATATGCAGTTTGGGGCTTTTCAACACCATTAAACATGGTAATCAGAATGTCAATCTGGCCTATTCTCCTGATTTCTTCTAGATATACTAAGTTTACCAAGTTGGTGCTTGTCATCAAAATGTTAAACAACATGTTAGCAATGCCACCACTGTTAAGTATGTAGTAATGAGAATTCACTCATCCCCAAGGGGGCTACAGTCACACACTCACACTTTAATCGCACACGTGAGACCATAATTGGCACGAGACACTAACTAGTCTCCTCATGGAACTCGTTTGTGTTCTGATTCACATCAGTGTTGAAACAAACATGTCAAACTTCCTGCAAGGCAAAACTTTTTAATAGTTTATTTTGATGAAAACACCATTTGTGTATCTTCCTTACATCACTTGCACAAAAAGTTTTTTCATCCTATGAGCAGCAGAAAGATTGTATGATATTAATTGACATATTTGCGGACAATAGATTTGGATTAAGAAATGTCTGTTTAGAAGCAGCTCTATTGATAGTTTTATCAGTTTCGACATAAAGAATTTGGATGACACAGTGGCCGTCAGAGGAGTAACAGGCACCAACATAAAATATATACCAGTCAGAACATGTTTAGCTTAGGAAAGAAAAAAATCAGGATGGGGAGGTAACTGCCTCTGTTCAAAGTGGAAAAAGACGCCTGTCTGATGTTTTGGGCTTCAGTTATAGATGTTAGTGAATAATCTGTTCAAGACAGAACCACCAAGAGTAGAGCTGAAATACTTGGTGGGGGGGCAGGTCTGTTCTCTTTCTTACAGCAGTGAAAGTAGCAAAAGAGGAAAAATACATCATTTGATATGATGTGATTGGGAATAAGGTTTTGTTCAATATTAGCCTTAGATTGTGTTTTTCGGTCTCTTATTTGTAAAGATGTCTTGAAAAGAGAGTTCTCCGTACAGACAATAGTTGTTGGACTACATTTGTGATGAAGAAGCTTCAAAAGTTCGTCCTCCATTCCCACAAAGGGCAAAGTATTAATACTGGAATAGCCAGTGGTAAAATACAGATTTTTAAAACTTAAATGACCAAGACACTAAAATCCTTGTGTCTTCATATTCACCAGAAATGTATCAATCCTCAGTGATGCATTTTTAACAGGAAAGTTTCAAATCCATGGACAATTTGTTGTTGACATTCACAGATAGAAATCAACCAATTCAGCAGATTTCCAAATTGGTGTTATTCTAATTTTACAACAAATCTAACTCGCTACCAGCTGAAATCTGGGGCCAAGGGGCCTATCCAATGAAAAGTTACAGTTCTGCTGAGAAATAAAACCCTAAATCCTCGAGGTTATTGGTTAAACTCTGTTTTTGGTTGTAGTGAAGGCTTAGAGTTTTTTGTAAAAATGTAACAGCGATGACAAGTTATTATTTTATCCGATATCAAATTATGTTTTGCTCAGAGAAATTTTTTTCCGGTTTTAGTTTAATCTTGACGTTTTATTGAATTATCTTATTTAGTTGAATATGCTTTTTCACAATGCTTCAATCGCAGTCCATGAATGAAACGTTAACATTTCAGTTTATCCATAATATTAAACATAAATTAAACAAACTTTAAATGTGATCATTGAAGAATCTGACATTAGACTATCATGTCACACTTGACTCGGTGCTGCCACCTGCTGTGGTTGATCATGTCTTTGCACATCAAACCTGAAAACAGATCTACATATTAAAGAAGTTGTATATAAAAATATACATGATTTTTTGTTTAATGGTATTGACGAGTTCATGAGGGAATATACACTTATACTCATTTTTTTCTTTTCCTTTTTAGACGAACATCAACTGATGAAGTTTCAACATTACTGTAAATGTAATTTACGGATTAAAAAACACATGTTAAGCAAACACTGATGCTCACATGGTATTTAAAGTTACACACTGTAGATGTGGGCTGTCGAACACAAAACCGGGACATTTATAAGTGCTTGAAAAAATTCCATAGAGAAATTTTGATCAACTCTATTGGAGTCAGAACTGAGACATAAGATAACTTTCAATTTTTATAAGGATGACTCACATATATGTTACCCTCTTTTTATTTTTTATGTTTTCTTTTATATGTTATACTCATTTTGACTTATCTAAATGAATTTCAATGTTACAATTTCGCCCTGCTGGTTCTGACAGTAGACTAAACTACTACTTCACTATTCTGTAATTTTAACTGAGCAACAATGCAATTATCTGTGCAATTCATATATAATCATTATCTTTCCATGCGTAATCATAATAACATTTTAATTTCCTGTTCACATGGCGTATTTTATTGCCTTTATTGGAGTTCCTTGATTTTATATTGCATGTTTACTAATTCATTACTTTTTATGAGTGTTATTTATTTTTACTTTCCCCATTGCTGTTGTAACATGGCACATCTCTGTGTTGTGGGACTATTATACAATGACCTTATCTTATCTTAAGTGGATAAGTAATAGTGGATTTAGGTCCTTATTGGTTTTGACAATATATTTCTATTGTTAAGTAAAGTAAGATATTATAGTATATTTTCTATAGATGGATATTAAAGTGTTGCACAGTTTTTAAAGTCTGTCTTTATAAATGAAAACTTAAAAGCGAACCTCCATTTAACTTTTCACAACCCTCAAGCGTGTCACAGTCGGAAAACAACACAGTGGCTGTTTACTTCCCCGTCACCAAACCCTCGGAGGTTCATTACAGGAGCTGAGTGCTGAGGACACATCGCTCCTGAGGGCTGAGGGTGACACATCTTTCCTATCAACACGTCGTCAACAAGGAGGTCATTAACCTAATGAGCTAAGTTAGAGAAAGAAACAGTTTCTGAGTAAATATGACACCTTGGATAGATGTGTCTTCAAAGTTCAGTTGGAGATTAGAACAACTGAAGGGTGACTTATAACTTATTGTTCTTACTGTATATATTGTTGTTTTATGTCCAATTGTTGTTTTATGTACAATGCACCAACCACAGCAAGGCCATTTCCTCTATTTATAAATATACATGACAATTAAAAGAATTTTGATTCTGATGATGTTTATCTCCAACAAGTCACATGCTGGAAAACGTTCTTCAAAAACGATTAAAATATTATACGTCTGTAAAACTGTCTTAGCTTCATGTATATATATGCATGAGATTGCATATGTTTGCTAAACAGTAACAAACAAGACAGATAAAGTTTTAACATATCAGCATTGTTAAATACACCTCTTGAGGTTTACACCCATGATTGTTCTCCTCTCTAACAAGTTACAGTGTGTATGCATTCTCATTAATACTCTGCCAACAAGTGCATGTTTTTAGATGCTGAAATTCTTACTGATGTGATAATTTATCTCTGTCAGCTTTGATTTTTTATTACCTAATATCAAATCATATTTTTCAACAAACAAGTGCATTGTTATGTTGTGTGAGAGTAAGTGTGTGAAGTGCATTAAACACTTTTGATTTTGATGAGTAGCAAATGAAAAATAGGGTTTAGTCTTCTTATGACCGTCTCTTTTTTATTTATTTTTTCTCCGTCCTTTTGGACTTTTATTTGCCACTTATTAATATGGATCTTACAAAATCTATTAAGATATGTTTATTTGTTATATTTTTGTATTATCTCATTGTATGTGACTGTGATACATCATAAAACATTCTATAGATATCGACCATATAAAAGTAATAAGTTATTATTACTGCTTTCTTAAATAAAATGTTTTAATAAAAAATAATTCACGATTAATCCTAAAACTCCAAAAAATTATACATAGTTCATTCAAACTCATAAAAGAATAGTGATTCTCTACAAAATGCAGTAGGTAGTTTAAATCACCCACATTCATTGATAAATTGCAAGAAAGTATTATGTATTTCTCTGTGTGTAAAAAATATCAATATTGTGCAACTAAAAGCCAAACGGAAACGTGAAATGTGAATATAAGTAGGTCATTTTGTGACATCATATCATTGATGTTTGCAATATCAAATCTCACCCCGCAGTTTAAAGGGAAATACTAGTATACACACACAAACAGGTACAAAACAGTTTAACTAAAACAAGCAGGCATTCATATGTACTTGTTAATAATAATGTAATCAGGGTTCTTTGGATGTATGTATCAGATAATGCAATTACTTCTTAATCTGGATCTATTTGTAAATAGATATAAAAATGGAAAAGGTTTAAAAGGGGTCAATTCAGTAAATATTTAAACACCAGCTAGCTTTCCATATTTCTTTTGTTTTCTTCCTCCTAAATGTATAATATAATGTGCTTTAATATGTATAAATAACTGGCATATTGTAAGCTATAATCTCAGTGGGGTTGGTACCTCTGATACTCTTACTGCCTCCCAGGTCTTTTACTGATGTCAGAAAGCACACAAGGGCAACAATTCACACAAACTGAAACTTCACCGTTCTTTGTTGAACCAATTGGAAGAAACCTAATGTGCTTTCTGTGCATTTGTTGGCATGAATGACTTTGTTGTGTACTAATTGAGCCCTCTGCAATATATATATATATATATGTAAATATATTCAGTAAAACTTTGATAAAACTTGAATGGACTGATAAATATTCCTCTATTTAGCAAAATGCCGTTCCTCTTAGCCTTCTTAATTTTCTTGATCTTTCCTATGAATAGTATAGATTATTCTCACACATCCAATATTCAAGTTTGTTCATTCCCAGTCATGTTTTGGCAGGTTTGAAAGTACAAACAATAGTAATATCTAACATGGGCACTTTAAACTTTGATTATGCACTGGATCAACAAGTTTAGCTGCAATTAGGTGAAGACTGAGCTGTTTTACATCCCTTCCCCCACTCCCAGATATACAAAGCATATTATCACCGTATTTGTCAACAAGAGAAATTAATAATTTAAATAGCATTAGTGGAAAACAAATCAACAAACAAGTTCTTAAGCACATAAATATCATTTTATTTGCTGCAACTGCTGCAGAAGAAAAAATGATCAGCATCACAAAGTAGTATAATAATATAACAGTAATGAATTATGTGGTCAAATGTGGCAGAACATTCTGAGCATTTTTTTGTAAAATGTATGTTTATTTAGAGGTTAATTCCTCTTAAACATAGTTTTACTGTTGTTCATCTGCTTTATTTGAATTTGTCAGAACCATTCTAAACATTTAATCAAAATAACCGAGTTTGTAGCTAAAACAAGAGAAGGAGGAGGAAAAAATTCAAGTCACTGTTGCTGTAAAGATTTTATTCCTAAACAATTGCACCACTTTTTCTCTAATCTCTTTAGTTTTTAGTCCGTAGATGATGGGATTCAGTGTTGGGGGGAATATTAAGGTTGAGACCCCGATGAACCTCCTCAAAGTTGGGGAAATGTTGTGTATCCTGTATGATATGATAGTGAAGAGCCCCAGGCACTCCAACAGGAGGAAAACTATGAGATGCGTGGCACAGGTCTGCAGAGCTTTGGCCCTTGTGTCCAATCGTTTGGTTCTGAAACACGCAACAAGGATCTGGAGATATGTGTAGACAATCATACCAAGAGATATCAACTGGGAGAGGGCGACCATGCAAAGCCCATAAATGTTGTTGACGGTGGTTCTGGTGCAGACCAGAGACAGCAGCGATGGATTATCACAGTAGGCCTGTGTGATCTCGGATCGACAGCGGGGTAAACGCAGATGCAGAAGAAAAAGCACGGCTATCAAAAGTAAACAACTCAGCCACACAATCGTGATTATTTTCATGATGTGAGCATTTGTCATGACAGTGTGGTATTTCAAAGGGCAGCAGATTGCAATGTATCTATCGTACGCCATGGCACTCAGGAAAAACACTGCACCTCCCGCATAAATGTGGATAAAGAACGCCTGGGTGACGCAAGTGGAGTAGTGCATCATCCGGTTGTTTGTCAGGATTTCCTTGATGACCTGTGGAAAGAACGCTGTGGAGCCAATGAGGTCGTTGATGGGGAGGTTCAGCAGGATCAGATACATGGGCTGGTGCAGAGATTTGTTCAGTACGATGGTGAAGATGAGAATGAGGTTGCAGAAAAGTATAATCATGTAACCCAGAGTTGCGAAGAGAAAGGCAGGAGCGACGGCTTCAGGGGAGAGGTTGTAGTCAATCAGCAGGACGAAGGAGGAGTTGTCCATCCTGACGCTCTTCTTCCCTGGAAGAGGGAAAAGCCATTAATAAAGTGCAAAACTGTTTTTATACACAGCATCACATCAGCAAAGACATAATACGAAAGAAAGACATGCATCAATAACAGTTAAATTCAAGTGGAATGAGCAAATTAAGTGTTCCTGTGAAGGACAGAACTAACCAAATTAAAAATCTGAAGATGTCCACTCCTCTGCGACTGGAGTTCACATGAAAGTCTCAACCAAACCACATTAACACATTAATTTCATGTGTTGGATTAACAGTTTGGAGCTACAACAAAATACACTCAGTGAAAAGCAGGAAGTTAGATAAAGCTCAATAAATATCATCACAAACCACACCGAACAGGGACAGTGACAGAGACAGTGACATCTGGTGGGAGGATGCGAGGGATCAGCAGTTATATACACGTGATTTCTGTTGAAAATGCAGCTCCCCAGAGTTTTTTCCACGTTATCATAAAGTTTGTCTCGATTGCCATGACAGTCGCTGGCTCACAAGAGACTTTGGAAATGTCATTACCTCACAGCCACCGGCAAATTAATGAAAGTCAGTTGGGAGAAAGATTAATAAATAGCAATTGTAAGTGGTTTAGAATCTGAATCCGAGTTTATTGCCAAGTAGGTTTACATATACATTTTGCTGTGGTGTGTTTTGTGCACATATGAAAATATTTGAACAACGGAATATTTACAATTTAAAGTATGTATTATTGGATCAGACTGACACAAATTATGCAGGAGTAGTTTCCCTCTTCTCTGGTGAAATAGCTTTAATTGAAAGAGCTTGGAATTAACAAACAAAAAAGGATACACAAACACACTGAAGCGGTCGTCTGTAGAAACATCTTTGACAAAATATATGTAGAATAAGCTGAAGTTATAGAGGTCATACATTTAAACAGAAGGTTGAGGTATCATTGTGCAGTTATGGCAGACGGCAGTGTGGGTATCTAGACCGCTGGATGAAAAAATAATGTTAAAATTGTGTAGAAACATTTCAAAACTGCTCTTTGTTTCTTCAGCAGAAGAATCGGCAGCAACAAATGACTCAGAAGACCCCTCTGGTTTCCAGCTCTGTCTCCTACAAATTACATTTATATGGAACTAATTTGTAGGAAATACAAAATGAAAGAAATATTATTTTTCGTTTCTTATTATTACAATCTTGTATTACTGACATCATGGAGTCATGGTCCAGCTCTGTGTTCATGGGGTCAGTGATGTTGAGGCTGTGGCTGTTGAAGCAGTGCTTTTGTAGGAAAAGGGGCTGGATTATAAAAGTAAAAGATAATATTCTTCTTCAACTTGTTCTCACAGTTTTACAGTATCAAATAAAAATCTATTTTTTTGGGCCCCCCGGTGGCGGCATCAGAAAAGACAGCGCTTCTTAATAATCAGTTCTTTGGCGTTCACTTTACACTTGATATAATATTGCTTCTATCATGAGCATATTCTGTTGCAGGGGTCTTCAACGTTTTTCAGGCCAAGGACCCCCAAACTGGTGGAGAGATGGAGCAGGGACCCCCTACTATATATATTATATTATATATATATTTTTATATTAAACTGGGCCTATTGTATTGCCATATATAAACATAGCTACCCTGTTATTGTGCATTCAATACTAAGCTATTCAAATATAACACGGGTTCATATATTCATGTTTTTATTTTAAACATACATGTAGAAGAGACAGTGAATCCTCAAGCCATCTGTGGATGGCACACATACTCCCACATTAGTGAAATGTCGGACCCTGATGGGTTTCACACAACTTATCTAACCTTGGACGGATGGAGGTTGTCCCATGTGTGCATATCTCAAATTGGCTTTGCTTTGAAAGACATCTTTAATCATTATCAGATTTTAACAAGTTTATGTCAGTTGAGAAATGGTTTCTGTTATTTCCCCCCCTGCCTGTGGGAGAAACACATGAATCTGAGAATCACTGCTTTTTCAACTGCTGGAAATGACACAGAGGAAAGCTTCAATGATTATTCAATTAATTTATTATTGATTGATGTCAGTTTATTATCTCAAAAAAGGTAGAATAAAGTATACATTTTAACAATTTAATGATAATTTTTGTCATTTTTATAACCAAAATGCAAAGTATCTGTAATGTTTTATTTTTTAGGGGATGTTTAGGTCAAATAATACAAGTTACTGGAATAAACAATTTCAACTATTCGTAAAAAAAAATCTTACTTTGTTTAGACAGAATGGTGAATCAATTAAATAAGAACATAATCAGTGGATTTATTAATAATGAAAATAATCAACACCTTGAGAGAGAGTGTAGCCATGATAAGATTTATTGTTTAAAATCACATTTTACAAAAAACGATATACTTTTATTGCAATTTTAATGAAAAAACAAGGGTTGCACATATTTAAAAGTAGTTTCAATAGTTAATTAATAATTATTGTATGTTACTTTTTCCTCAATCCACATTTCAGAAATGATCAAATTGTTTAATTAGACTCACAGTTATGCTGTTTACAATCATACACACGAACATTGGATAGAGGCACATTCGACTTGTTCGCTAGATATTCAGTGTGACCACAAACTCAGGGATGTGTTTATGCAACAACACGCGGCTTACTGACAGGAATCTGTCAGTCTAACTGTCTGTGGTTTGCTGATGATCCAGAAGGTAACGTGTCAGCTCAAGGAAAGCAGCAAGCAGGTCAAATCAATCAGGGCATTTTTTTTTTTAACTCTCCGTCCCTGCAGTCATACTGGATAGTGAAATCGTCTCCCATTACCAAGACAGTGAAAATCCTTCGGCGTGATTTCTCTTAAAACAAGGAGCTGCTCACCCCTTCATTGAAACTACACCTCTCTTGAGGAACCCTTTAATGCCCTGCTTCAGTTCTGTGATTTTTAATCCATATATGATAGGGTCAAAAAAGGGGGGAAATATAACGACTGAGACACCGAGGACCCTCCTCATATACGGCGATGCACTCTCGATCCGATGAGCGATGAGCGTAATCACAGTGTTGAACTGTAAGAGCAGGAAAACCACTAAATGAGAGCCACACGTCTGGAGGGCTTTCCTCCGAGCGTCTGGATGATTGGTCATGACACACGTGCGTAAAATCTGTAGATAAGTGTATATTATTATTGCCAGAGCTCCACCTTGAACCAAGCACATGGTCGCCAGTCCGTAGTAGTTGTTCATTGTGATGTCATCGCACACCAGTTTCAGTAGTGACGGATTGTTGCAGAACAAATCAACCACGTGCGTCCTGCACATTCTGAACCGCGCGAGCAACAAAATCAACGTGACGATGATGGAGAAGGTGATGACCCATATCGAAGCAATGATTTTAATCAAATTCTGTGGAGTCATGACGGCGTTGTACCTCAGTGGACAACAAATGGCGACGTACCTGTCGTACGCCATGGAGCTCAAGATCAGACAGTTCCCCGTGCCGTAGAAGTGAATGAGGAAAGCCTGAGTTATACAGGCAGGCTGGGAAATCAGTCTGTCCTGAGTCACTACGCTGTAAACGAGATGAGGGAAAAAAGCCGTGGCTCCCATCATGTCGTTAATTGGAAGGTTGAACAGCAGGATGAACATGGGCTTGTGCAGCTTTTTACTCACAACAATAGCTGCTAACACCAACAAGTTGAAAAACATGATTAACAGATACGTTATAGTCCCAAACAGAAAAGCTGGGTAAATGTTTGCATCAGATATACCCAGTGGTGCCAGTGAGAGTAAAACAGAAGACGACACATTTGTATACATGACTGGAAATGAAGGTCGTTGCTGTTGTCACTTCTGTCAATGAAGGAATTTCCCCCTGAAAGAAAAGAATAACAGTTTTAATAACATCCCCATCAACAAACAATCTTAGATGAAATGTACTCTGCATTACCCTGTGCACATCACCAGTCGATCTGTGTTGTAAGATGAAATCCAAAAGACTCACCCCCTTCATTGGTATTTAAGCCCGAGAGTAAACAGATATTTCACCCTAGAGAGCTGACGCACAGCAGAAAACATGTGTATGACCTCATTCCCTTTCAGGCCTTTTTTTAGATATCAGAGTCAGAATTAAATATTTAAAATAGTATCTCCACCCGTTGATTTATTCAGGTGTTCTCCTCTACAGTGAGATCCCATCAAGTAAGCAAACATCAAACAGCTCTCTGCTGTCCAAATGAATTCTGGCCAACTTGCCAAAAAATTGAGAAAAGAAAAGATCATATTTATTATAAGTTCCAGAATTATTTGTTTTTGGATTTATGCTGAATATTAAAGGATCAGTGTGTAGGATTTAGTGATATCTAGTGGTGAAGTTGAATGTTGCAGCTTAATACCCCTGATCTAACCCTCCACTTCCTAACATGATAGAGAAGCTGTGGCAACAAGATGTTTAGTTTGTCCAGTCTGGGCTTCTGTAAAAAAACATGGCTGCCTCTGTAGAGAGGACCCGCTCCTGATGCTAATATAAAGTATTTAAATATGAAGGGTCCATTCGAGCATAAAGAAAACCACAATTCGTACAATTTAGATGAAAAACACACTAGTGAAAAAGACGAGGATTATTTTATATACATTTTCTGCCAATAGATCCCTTTCACCTCAATCTTACACACTTGACCTTTAAGTGTCTAAATCAACGTCATGTTCTACTAAGATGAGGGTTCATGAAAGTGTTGGTGTTTGATGATGGGTCATTTTTAACATATAAGCAGATTTCACTCATGAGATCATAGCTAAGCTGTGATCTGTGGTTTTTCCAGGTTTATCCACCGTGAATTGGGGCAACACGTTTTCAGTTGAATGGATGAATATGAAAAAATGAAATTCAAATCATGAAAATGTTTTGAATGTATGAATACTGAATACTTCTTCCTCGTTGTTGAGGACGAGTGAATCTCTTTTGAAATATATGAGTAGGAAAATCTGCTGAGGGGATCTTTCAACAAAAAAGAAATAATGCGCGACACTTCTCAACACATCTTAATATCTCTGCCATGCATTAGTGAGTCCATTTTACCATGCACCAAGATATAAATTGGTTTTAACTTGTCCATGTTTCCAGAGGGCCTTTATTTCATTTTTTTCAAGGCCTCATACACACTCTAAATACACACTTTATTATAAAAGTAAAAGATAATATTAATGATACAAAATTAGGTGATGTTCTCATAATTCCATCTTTTCAAATTCAGTTAGGGTCTTGAGCAAATTTTCCTTTCAGGGTTTTACACTTCTAAATAAAAATCTATTTTTGGGGCTCCCCGGTGTCGGCATCACAAAAGACAGCGTTGCTTAATAATCAGTTTACGGGTTCCGGTTTGGCTGTTGCGCAATATGGATGCGTAGTCTTCAGCTCTTCAGCCCATCGTTTACAATTTTGTTTGTGAACACCGTTTGAGTGATTTTTTTTTTTTTTTTAGGGACAGCAAGTTATATTTTTCTTTGGTCAAGGGGAAACAACAATTTGATGTGAGAAAGGCTCTGTCTGATGGTAATTTTAAGATCTAGAACAGGTGTGATGGCTGAGTTGGAAGCTAAAATGGACGCTATGCTATCGAAGCTGGCTAACGTGGACAGTGTGCTGGGGAAAGTAGATTCACGTGTAGCTAGCATGGACGGCCGTCTTGCTGGTTTTGATGCACGGCTTGTTAAGCTTCGAGATGAGGTGTCTGGTATTCGGGCGGACTTTACATCGCAGAAGGAGGAGATCAGCAAAGTTAGAATGGATGTTAGCGCAGTGCAAGCTGACTTGGGAGCTAACTCTAGCAAGCTAACTGAGCACGAGTCCGAGCTGGAGGCGATGCACGCTAAATTGGCTGACATGGAAGACCGAGGCAGACGCTGCAACGTAAGGATTAACTGCCAGAGGGGGCAGAGGGCTCCAATGCCATCCAGTTTCTCACCCAAAACATGCCCAAGTGGTTCCCCTCTCTGGTTACCCTGCAGGGGGAAATAATGCGAGCGCATCGTATCTACAACGCAGGTGCCGGGGCTAGCAACAGGACAGGCCGCACTTTGATATTCAACTGCCTGCGATACACCGTCAGACAAGAGATCCTCGCTGCTGCAAGGAAAACGTCTCCTGTCATCCAGGGTCGGAAAACTGCGCTTTTCCCCGGATTTCAGCGCCCACACAGTGAAGCGTCGCCTGGCCTTTTCTACAGTCATGGATCAAGCAAGAGCCAAGGGCATTGAGTTTTTCCTGACCTACCCAGCCACCCTCAGGATCAAGTCGAAATCTGGTGTTTGGGAGGCTTGCCGGTCTCCCAGGGCTGCAGAGGATTTTATCACGTCGCTGCTGAGGGGATCGCAAAGAGTGGAGGGTGGTGGTGGTGAGTGACATAGACTTTGCTGGTAACTTTGCCCGTGGCCAGCCTACGGCTACGCACACCATGGGCGTTTTCACTGATGCCTCGTCCCACAATGCTTCCCATTTTTCTTTTTCTTATTAGCCATGGTAGACGGGCTAATCGGGGCTGTTTCTTTAACTATATAAGGTCATGGGACTGTCCTATGTAGACTATAGAGGTGCTTGACGTAGGCTAGCCTACTACGCTGTCCGGTTCATGGTTAATGTTATACGGACGGGTTTCTTGCATTTGTAGTCTCAATACGACCCACTGGACAACTTTATTTTATTTTTATTTTATTCATATTTGTTCAATATTTTCGGACAGCTTGACAGCCCACTGCCTGGATTGCACTTTTTGTTTCCGTTATGGATGTTGCCACGAGTGGAACTTTTCTCGGACTGTTTATTTTGATGCACCAACATCTGGAGGCTGGACTGGTACTTTTTTAGATAAATGCTGTTGATGGTTTTGTTTATTAGAATATATATCCTACTCAACGGTTCATGGTGTTAATTGAGTATTGGGTTGAGTCCTGCATTTTCACGGCTCTATGTTCATACCAATCGCGGATCAATGCTAAAGTGTTTGTCTTTTTTCTCACTGTCTTGTTTGGTCATGTTTTTGAGTGTATTTGTTTTGTTATTGGGGGTAAGGTGCCTTGGGGCTTTTGGGTGTTTTGAGAGGAATATGCATTTTTTCTGTTTTTGGGAACATGCACATGAACTGCTACAGGTTAGGATGACATCATTTTTTTGCCGACTAATTTTCACTTTGTCTAGATCGTTGAATACAAAGCAATCTAATGGGTGAATTATCAATCCTGGTGTGGAATTGTGACGGTTTGAATATACCCCACAACGAACTAGTGTTTTGACTCTGCTGAAACGAAGGAAGCTTTGCTTCAAGAAACACATTTGTTAAAGAAGGACTCAGTTCGCATGGCCAATAGATTTTATCACACCATAGCTTCCTCCTCAGCAGAATCGAAAAGCAAAGGAGTGGCCATTGTTTGCAAACGTAATTTGAAAATGAAGGTTTTAGATGTTTAAGGGTTTATTAGGGATAATACCACACTATTCTCATCAAACATGCGCAAGGCTAGGGCTGCACATTTACAACAATTAGAGGCAGACTTCGTTAGGTTGGATTCATTATTGCAAACAAATTACTCAAGACCGGTAGAGACGCTGCGGGACATTGTTAAGAAGGAAATAAACAACATTCTGAAACAACAGTCGGAGTTCTTAATACACAGGACTAGACAGCGTTATTATTTTCATGGTTCGAGTCCAAGTCATCTTTTGGTGTCTAGAATCACAACCAGTGAATCCTTTGCGGATATCCCATCCATCAGATCTAATGTGGGTAACGTCACAACTGATCCTAAATTAATCAATGAAACCTTCAGAACCTTTTATTCTGACTTGTATCGATCAGAGGTTCAACCTGACAGTGTTAAATGCAGTAACTTCCTTGACCAGGTGGACCTACCAAGGCTTTCGGAAGGTGATGCTGTAAATCTAGATGCTCCAATCTCATTGGATGAACTGAAGGGGGCAGCGTTGGCCATGCAAAGGAATAAATCTCCGAGCTTTGATGGGATACCTCCTGAGTTTTATGTTACGTTTTGGGATAAACTTGGCCCGCCAATGTTGGATATGGTAAGGACGTCGTTGGACAAAGGAGGTTTTTCCAGAGATGTTAACATTGCACTAATCTCTCTCTTACTGAAGAAGGACAAGGATCCCGTTGAGTGTTCTAGCTATAGGCCTCTGAGTTTGTTAAACGCGGACCTTAAGATATATGCAAAAATGCTTGCCAGACGTATTCAAGATCACATGCCTACATTAGTTCATTGCGATCAGACAGGTTTTATCAAGTCTAGATCAGCTGCTGATAATGTTAGACGCCTTCTGCATATAGTGGATGCCGCAGCGGGTAAGGACGCTCCGGCTGCAGTTCTTTCGTTGGACGCTATGAAAGCCTTTGACAAGCTTGAATGGTCCTTTTTGTGGTCTGTATTGGAGAAAATGGGGTTTGGTAGGAACTTTGTACATATGGTCAAGGTTCTGTACTCTGAGCCTTCTGCTCAGGTTCTCACTGCTCAATTGTCATCTGCTTTGTTCCCTGTCTCTAGGTCCTCCCGGCAAGGTTGCTCCTTGAGCCCGGCGCTGTTCGCACTCTCCTTAGAACCCTTAGCCCAATTTATTCGCTCGATTTGGTGGTGTTTATGAAAAATCCGCTTCAGTCGCTTCCCAGTCTGCTCTCCATATGTAGTGAGTTTGGTGATATATCCGGCTTCAAAATTAATTGGGATAGGTCTTCTTTGTTACCCCTTAATGATGCAGCTAAGAAACTACAGTTCCCACCTAATATTCCTGTTGTACAACAGTTTAGATATCTTGGAGTCCAAATCTTCCCCTCCCTTAACCGCATTGTTTCCCACAACTACTTAGAAATCTGGAATAAAGTGAAATCCGATTTAGATAGATGGACCAGCCTTCCCAACTCTCTTGGAGCCTGTATCTCTATTGTGAAGATGAATGTTTAACCTAGAATCAATTTTGTGTCCTCTATGATTCCCCTTCCGCCCCCTGTCAATTATTGGAAGGAAATTCAGTCTAGTATCTCACAATTCATTTGGAATAGAAAGCGTCCTCGGTTAAAAATGGCAACCTTCCCAATTTTAGGTTAAATTTTTACTCTTATGTGCTTAGACCTCTTTTTGTGTGGGTTAATGCCGATATATCTGTATCTTGGCGGGGATTGGAGGAAGATATTGTTCGTCCAATGACATTGCAAGGGGTCCTTTTCTCCAACATGTCTAACTCACAATGCAAGCAGCGTTTTGGCCCGTTAGTTTCCTTCCTTATTCAAACCTGGCGCACAGTTGAATCCCTTTCTAAAATATCCTGTAAATGGCACACATTCTCTCCAGTGTTCCACAACGAGAGGCTTATGATTGGGAGTAGACCAATCGTGGCATCTCCTTGGAGTAACAGTAATATCCGCTATTTGGGTGATATTTTTAGTGGTTCAGGTTTAAATTATTTTCAGGACCTGCGAGTCAATTTTGCCTTACCGGCCTTTTCATTTTTCTTTTATTTACAACTTCGACATACTTAAGTGCACACAGCATTTTGCTACAGCAGGCTTTACCTGTTCATCCTCTTTATGGGTTGGTTACTGCACGGACAGATAGTAGGGGCTTGGTTTCAGAATTATACTCATTTTTCCTGGAATCTTCTTATTCTGACCTAGTGCTGGATAGGCTATGGAGGAGTGATCACCCTGATCTAGATCCAGATTTTGACTGGGAACAGGTGTGGACGAATATCAGGGAGGCTTCCCGCAACCCGGACCACCAACAAATTCATTTCAATTATGTCCATAGAACTTATCTCACACCACGTAGACTGCATGCTATGAAACTGATAAATGATCCGTCTTGCAGCCTCTGCAATTTAAATTCCCCTGGTACGTTCATTCATATGGTGTGGGAGTGTCCACCGGTCGAACAGTTTTGGATTAAGGTGGCCTCTAAACTATCAGATCTGACCTCTATAGCTGTTCAAGCTACTATACCTGTCCTGCTACTGACTGACTTATCTGGACTTGGTCTATCGAGGGCTGTGAGGCGGGTTGTGCTTGCTGGTATTACAGCCGCTAATAAGCTGGTCGCACTGCGGTGGAAGCCTCCCAACTCTCTTGTCATTAGACACTGGATGTTGAGTTTTTTGGATGTTGTGTATCTGGAGATGTCAACTGCCAGAATAAATGGTGCGAAGGAATCTACACTGAATGATTGGCGAGCTGTGGCGAACTCATTGAAAGATTTATTACAATGATCATGTCCTGAACCTGTGCAATTCTTAATGTTTTCTGTATGTGCATGTGGTTGCAGGATTCCTCTCTTTACTATTTTGCATGAATATAACTGGGGGGGGTGGGGGGTGGCACCTTTTGTGTTTTATTTTATTTTATTTTATTTTGTGTCTGTTTTTCTTTGATGTTTTGAATTCAGCGGCTGATGAGACCAGTAAATGTTGAAGGTCTTAAATTTTTGTAATATTGTGCTTATGATTGATATTACGGTAATATGTGCTGCTGAATCTTAACACTTTGTTGTATGTTATGTCTTTGTTGTTATTATCTGTTGATGTGTTATGCTAAATGTGTTAAATTCTGTCACATTTCAGTTAATCAATAAAAAATATTTGATCACAAAAAAAAATAATCAGTTTACGTTCACTTTACAGTTGATATCATTTAGCTTCTATCATAGGCATATGCTGATGTATTTCCTGTCCCATGTGTGCAGATCTCAAATTGGCATTGCTTTGAAATCAATCTTTAATCATTATCACATTGTAGTAACAAATTTGTATCAGTTGAGAAATGGGTTCTGGTATTTTCCCCACTTCCTGAGGGAGAAATGCATGAATCTGAGAAACGCTGCTTTTTCAACTGTAGGAAAGGGGACAGAGGAAAGCTTCAATGATTAATCAATTAATTTATTATTGATTAATTTGAGTTTATTATCTCAAAAAGATACAATAAAGTACACATTTTAACAATGTATGATTATTTTTGTCATTTTTAAAACCAAAATTCAAAGTATCTGCTTGACTAGTTTCCAGAAATTTCAGTAACGTTTACATTTTCTAGGGGATGTTTAGGTCGAATAATACCAGTTACTGTAATAAACAGTTTCAACTATTCGTAAAAAAAATATCTTACGTTGTTTAGACAGAATGATGAATCGATTAAATAGGTAAATAATCTGCAGATTTATGGATGATATAATAATCAACAGCTTGAGAGACAGCGTATACATGGTAATGTGATTTAATGTTTTAAATCACATTTGACAAAAAGCCGATATACTTTTATTGCAATTTTAATGAAATAACAAGGGCTGCACATATTCCAAAAGTATTTTTAATAGTTAATTAGTAATTGATGTGTTTTTTCCCTGAATCCACATTTTAAAAAAATCGAATTTTAAAGTAGATTTAGAAAAGTAATGCTGTTTACAAACATACACACGAACATTGGATAGAAGCACATTCGACTTGTTGGATATATAAACAGTGTGAACAGCAAAGACAGAGATGTGTTCCTTCTCCACTGTGCAACAACAGGTGGCAATATGTGTAAGTATGGAGGAATCTGTCAGTCTGTCTGTCTGTGGTTTGCTGATGACCTCAGAAGGTGACCTGTCAGTGCAAGGATGATGCGCTCAAAGAAAGCATCAAGCAGGTCAAATCAATCAGGGCATTTTGCTTAAACTCTCCGTCCCTGCAATCATACTGGATTGTGAAATCATCTCCCATTACTTAGACAGTGAAAACCCTTCGGCGTGATTTCTCTAACCGTGTCCAATCCTAATCGAGGAGCTGCTCACCCCTTCATTGAAGCTACACCTCTCCTGAGGAACCCTTTTATGCCCTGCTTCAGCTCTGTGATTTTTAATCCATATATGATGGGGTCAAAAAAGGGGGGAAATATAACGACTGAGACACCGAGGACCCTCCTCATGTACGGCGATGCGCTCTCGATCCGATGAGCGATGAGCGTAATGACACTGTTGAACTGTAAGAGCAGGAAAACCACTAAATGAGAGCCACACGTCTGGAGGGCTTTCCTCCGAGCGTCTGGATGATTGGTCATTACACAGGTGCGTAAAATCTGTAGATAAGTGTATATTAATATTGCCAGAGCTCCACCTTGAATCAAGCACATGATCACCAGTCCGTAGTAGTTGTTCACTCTGATGTCGTCGCACACCAGTTTCAGTAGTGACGGATTGTTGCAGAACAAATCAACCACGTGCGTCCTGCACATTCTAAACCGCGCGAGCAACAAAATCAACGTGACGATGATGGAGAAGGTGATGACCCATATCGAAGCAATGATTTTAATCAAATTCTGTGGAGTCATGACGGCGTTGTACCTCAGTGGACAACAAATGGCGACATACCTGTCGTACGCCATGGAGCTCAAGATCAGGAAGTTCCCCGTGCCGTAGAAGTGAATGAGGAAAGCCTGAGTTATACAGGCAGGCTGGGAAATCAGTCTGTCCTGAGTCACTACGCTGTAAACGAGATGAGGGAAAAAAGCCGTGGCTCCGATCATGTCGGTAATTGGAAGGTTGAACAGCAGGATGAACATGGGCTTGTGCAGCTTTTTACTCACAACAATAGCTGCTAACACCAACAAGTTGAAAAACATGATTAACAGATACGTTATAGTCCCAAACAGAAAAGCTGGGTATATGTTTGCATCAGATATACCCAGTGGTGCCAGTGAGAGTAAAACAGAAGACGACACATTTGTATACATGACTGGAAATGAGGGTCGTCGCTGTTGTCTCTTCTGTCAATGAAGGAATTTCCCCCTGAAAGAAAAGAATAACAGTTTTAATAACATCCCCATCAACAAACAATCTTAGATTGAGATGTACTCTGCATTACCCTGTGCACATCTCCAGTCGATCTGTGTTGTAAGATGGAATCCAAATCTGTTTATTGGTATTGAAGCACAAGGGTAAACAGGGATTTCACCCTAGAGAACTGACGCACATTAGCAAACATGTGTATGACCTCATACCCTTTCAGGCCTTTTTTAGATATCAGAGTCAGAATGAAATATTTAATCTGTATCTCAACCTGTTGTCTCTAATTTAATTCACTTTAATGTAACTTAATTTATTCGCAAGCATGAAAATTGTACGCAAGCATGAAATTGAGAGTTCCCTGTTGCCAAGATGAATTCTTGCCAACTTCCCAAAATTGATTTTTTTTTTTCAGATTTATGCTGAATATTATAGGTCCGGTGTGTAGGATTTAGTGACATCTAGTGGGGAAGTTGCATGTTTATGAAAGTTTTTGGTGTTTGATGATGGATCATTTTTAACATATATATGATCTCACTCATGAGATCATAGCTGAGCTGGGATCTGTGGTTTTCCAGGTTTATCCACTGGGGCTGACTTGGGGCGACAAGTTTGCAGTTTAATGGATCAATATGAAAAAGTGAAATTCAAAATGATGAAAATGTTTTGAATGTATGAATACTCAATACTTCTTCCTTGTTGTTGAGGACGAGTGTGTCTCCTTGGAAATATATGAGTTAGAGAATCTGCTGAGGGGCTCTTTGGTGCAGGGGTGATACTTTTTGATGAAGCAAAAAATAAATAAGGCAAGATTCCTGCAGTCCCTGTTCCCTGTAAAGAGTCATGTTAGCTAGGTATAATAAAATTGTACTTTACTTGATGGGGCGTACAAAAACTACGTAATAACTCTTTGTGCTGCACCACTTCACTTGAGGGTGTCAAAATAGTAATTATCGGTTACTAGATTAGTAATAATTAGAAGTCAGTTTAATCCTGTTGATTCCCAACTATTTATGAACAAATAATTATATATACAATTGTTGTATTCACTTTGTTACCTGATCTGCACCCTCAGTCTTTTCTCCTCTGCTTATATAATATATAATGATACAGCTTTTCTCCAATTTTCATGTGACTGAATTCAGGGAGCGTTAATAGATAAATGAAATTGTGAATTTCTCTGGGTTTTGTTTCAGTAAATGATTGAACAACTTTTAGTAGGTTTCAATACGTTGTCAGAGTTTATTAGTGGACCACACTGCAAACACCAGCACCTTCTGCTATGGATTTAGCGATTACTGCCGTGTAATTGCAAGTTATTTACATTACACAGTAGCCACAGTGTTGAAATGTGTCACAAACAAATTAATTAAGATAAAATATAATAAAGGAAACAGGTTTACCTCCCCTTTAAAGCAAGTGATATTTAATCATGCAGTCATAGATGGAGAGAATAAAATCAAGATATGAAGCAAACATTTTTTTAAGATCATTCCAAATTTCATTCATTAGTGTAAATCATGGGACAATTTCTACTGTAAATCATGATTATTTACTGTTGTATATAAAAAAAATTACTTTTCACACCAACAGAAACACAGAAGATAAGACCATAATATAAAACTGTTGATTGTAAGATGCAGCTTGTTTCAGCTCATTATCCTCATTTGTTTGAACACACTTGTATTGAGGTAAATTCACGACACAGACGACAAAACTTGTTAAGTGTTATTTCTCAAGAAGTTGTATTGAAGAAATAAGATTTTTAAAGATACACATTAAACTATACCAGGGGACTTCAATGTTTTTCAGGCCAAGAACCCCCTTCTACATATATTGTATAAAATAGTTTTTTTATATTAAACTGGGCCTAGTGCCACAAACATAGCTACCCTGTTGTTGTGCATTCAATACTAAGCTATTCAAATATAACACGGGTTCATATACTCATGTTTTTATTTTAAACATAGATGTAGAAGAGACAGTGAATCCTCAAGCCATCTGTGGATGGCACACATACTCCCACATTAGTGAAATGTTGGACCCTGATTGGTTTCACACAACTTATCTAACCTTGGACGGATGGAGGTTGTCAGGCAGAGGGTCAAATCAGCCCCTCAATATGTTGGATGTATGTTAATGTCTATTTAAAGGAATTTAAATTTGTGGGAAAAAAATTGGTTAAAATATAAATCAATAATTATAAAAAATATAAACAATTGTCTAATCGACCAAACATTTCGCGACCCCCCTACAGTACCTCCGTGGACCCCCTAGGGGTCGCAGACCCCCTGTTGAAGAACTCTGAACTATACAAACAAAAATAACAACAGACATTAAATTAAGATCAAGAGCAAAACATCTTCAGTCTCAGACTTTTATTTCTGTGTTCATTATAGGGAGGGAGCTCCTTGGAATGCACAGTGGTAAAACGGCAACTGAAGCTTAAAGACAAAATAATTCATTGTTGTTCATCATCATCTGTGATGTTTTATGTGGAAACTCTTTTCTTTAAGACTCTCAGGAGTGTGCTTCTTATTTCACTGGTGTACAGCCCGTACACGATAGGATTCAGAACCGGGGGCACGATGAATATCAGCATGCCCATAATCTTTTGCAAGTCGGCTGAGATGTTTTTGAATCTGTGAGATAAAATTGTGAAAGTTCCTGTGATCTCGAATATGACCAGTAATACCATCTGTGCAACGCACGTGTTGATCGCCTTGCTCTTGGCCTCAGACCTCCTGGTGAGCATGCACGTGATGAGAATCCTCACGTAGGAAAAGGCCTGAACCGACAGACTCACAGCCTGCATGACAGCCGTGTTGAACAGCCCTATGATGTTATTGACCGTGGTGTTTCCGCACGTGAGCTTCAGCAGAGACGGATTATCGCAGAACACATTCAGGACGACAGACCTGCACCTCGGGAGTCGGGTCTGCAAACAGAACAGTGACAGGTTCAAGACAAAGTCGAGACCCCACACCAGACAGATGATACAGATAAGAGCCCGGGGGGTCATGACCAAGTTGTAGCGCAGCGGCATGCAGATGGCAACGTAGCGATCGAATGCCATCGCCCCGAGAATAAACAAAATCCCTCCACCGTACATGTGGAGCAAGAACGCTTGTAAAACACACAGCGGGTAATACACCTTGTTCGTCTCCGTGACTATGTCTGACAGGACCTTTGGCAGCATGGCAGAGATACCGATCAGGTCGTTGAGAGGAAGACTGAACAGGATGACGTACATGGGTTTGTGAAGGTTCCTCTGCGTCACGATCAAAGTCAACAAGACCAGGTTGCAAACAATGCCAAAGAAGTAAATCATGATACCCAGCAGGAATATGGGGTACTTCCCTCCGGGTGGAATAACAAAGGTGTCCAGGGTCAACTCAGACATGAACCCGAAAGATCTGTTGTCCATCTCTGCTTTGATCAGTGAGGAGAGAAACAGGCGTGATAATACATTGATGGAAACTGAGCGGAGGTCTGAGGAAGTCACAGTTTAAGATGACATGTCCCTTTGACAGAGGTGAGAGCTGCCCTGCCCACCTTCCTTTATCTAATGTCACCATCACTTGTTTACGTCAGCGTCGACCTCTGGGAGAGTCAGTGAAGATGTGTGTCAGGATTACTGAAGGTAAACAAAAACAAAAAAGAGACATGTTACAATAGGAACTTATATTCCAGTTGGCCAAAGGGATTTTAGGCTCAAATAAATTACAGAAACTGTGTCTTCAAAGTACCTCATTACAATAAAGTTAAGTTTCTGAGGCAGAAGGAGCTGAAGTTATAGATCGAGTCTCAATGAGCTCAAAGTACTGATCCATCCATCAAGTGGACGGGAGGAGACGGTGCTCTGAAGGAAACAGGCGAAAGGGGAAGGAAGTGGCTAAAGAACAACTTCAAATATGAAACAGACAAAACAGGAAAACTACAATTTACTAACATGTTCTTTAATTCACTAAAGAGGGGGTTTGGACCATCTGAGCATCTGATCAATCGTTTCATTCAGACGTCTGTAATACTTAATTAAAATAGTTAATTTGTTCTTCTTAATTAATATATTTATTGAATGTATCTTGGTCTCATCCAGACTTTTTATATTTATTTGAAAGTCAAACTTTTATGCTCAAAAGCAGAACTATGACCTTTAATGAAAATCCAACTATATTGTCTAATTCCACATTTTGTAGCTGTAGAACTCTTGAGACATCAATACGTAGAAATCAGGCGCCAATCCAATTATGACGTCATTACTTTTCATAAAATTACAGAAACAATGATATGAACCAATAACCTTTAATTCTGATATTTTGCATGTGACTGGATTCGGTCGACAGGATTACATCAGATAGATGCTACATTACATTGTCAAAGCTAATTTATTAATGAGCCCCGTTGGGACCTGATTAAATGATGTGTTATTAAGTGTCTCAGGATGTAATTACTCCCTGGACAATGTGCAAACCTCCGGGTGATAATGACGTCTTTTGTTATTAGCTAATGACTGATGTTGTTGAACGACACCCAAAGGAGGTTAGAAATATGGAAAAGAACTTTCAAACATTTGCTTTCTTAACTTTACTCAAGTATTGTTAATATCCTGTTAACATTTATATTAAGTTCAACATAAAGCAGCACAACATATTCTTTGCTGAAAATTAGCTTTTCCTCTATTAAAAACTACAATGTTTTCTCACAAGCGGCTCCTTGTTTGTATTAATATGTGAAATAACTCAGTTAATGAAAAATATATAACATTAAAATGGTGTTTTTCAGCTTTTCTTGTTTTCTTTCATGTCTGCGTGTCCCTGTAGAAAAACACTAATTGAAACAGTTTGGAACTGAAGTGGTCACATCGGGCCAAGGACAGTGTTAGGACCCTAGGACCTTATGCCCTTAGGACCCTAAGACCTTATGCCCTTAGGACCTTAGGACATTAGGACATTAGGACATTAGACTCATCCCCTCACCCAAGAGAAATGGACGAGATGGAATCCTGAGTTTGTTTATTGATTTTACCTCATGATTATTTTCTGTGGTCTTTTCCTTGTTCACTTACAACATGGTGCAAATCTGTGATCGGTGGCCCTTTGATTTTATGCAACACGTTAAAATTGATTGATTTTTAAACTCATATACGTAAATCCAGATATGGAGACTTGTGACCTCTACGACATCAATTTTCTCTCTCACGGATGTTGATGTGCACAGGCCCTGAAGTGGTCGTGAGGCTGTTTTGTGTAGGCTTCTGTCATTGGAGAACGGCCTTGATGTTACAGTATTCTCTTGAAAATAAATCTCATGCTGCTTTGAGAAGTGATTGAAGTGTGCTTCACGTCAGTGGCTATGGAACTTCACAAAGCTTGGGCCTACAGCCCGGCTCATCACTGTTTTGGGTCCCCCGGACACATTTCCAGTGTCGTCCAGTTGTTTGCAGTGAGTGGAGCTCTCTGGTCCACAGTAGCTTCCTGATCCCACTGCTTCTATTTGTCCCTGAATGTTCAGGGGTCTCATCCTGCCACCGCATGTCCTGCAAATCCGCTTTTGGGTAATGCGGCTGAAAATCGAACAAAACAACACAATAACATACATTTGCAAAAACTATCTTTGACTGATGAGGTGAATTTAAAATAAATTACTGCAAGAAAGTTTGACTTCAGCCAAAAAAGCAATGTGATATCTCTTTCATTAGAGGGGCATCTGACCTCTGACCTCTGACCTCAGGTGCGTTTTTTCCAACATAGATATGTCTAAACATCTCCACCTGGGGATCTATTGTGCCGGGGGTTCCAATCCCTGCTGAATAAAAAGTTTGCCGCCCTAAGAAGACATTATGTTGATGTTTCTCGCACAGAGGATAAAAGAGATGAAAATGTAGCTGCTGAGCCCAGATTCCCTCCTCGAGGCAAGTTACTGTCACCTACTGTGTGTGTTTGTTATTTCACACAACATCAGGACTGTGTCTACTTATAGTTGTTGTTGGTTGTGATATATTAATAGGATAAAGGTCCTCATCACATTTCATGTCACTACTGCCAACACTATGCATCTTTATGTCTAATTATATTTTGTTTGTTGATTGATGTAATTATCTCTTCCTTGGTGCTCTGATGATGAGTTGTGTTTTTATAGGAGAACAGAAGAAGACACAAACTAATATGTGATGTAAGTATTGTGTTAACATGCAGCAGTTATTTATTTAATGTGTATTTCTGACAAGTTAATTTAAATATTTTCAGCAACGATTCACTTTATTTCATTTTGGACAGAAAATTTAATATGGAACAAAAACTTTTTATATAAATTTTCTTTGTTTCTGTGTTTTTTAACTTTTTCTCCCTGTAAACAATCTAATGTTTTCTCCTCTTGCAGTTTGTTCCAATCAAATTAAACAGAATGGAGAGAAACACGACAGTTGCCAGCGACATCCTGCGAATCCAAGGCTTCGACATTTCTCCGGAGTTCACGTACCCCGTGTTCTTCATCCTGCTGTTCTTTTACTCCTCCCTGCTTTTCTCCAACATCGGCGTTCTTGCGCTCATCATCAGCGAGAAGAGTTTGCACCAGCCCATGTTCCTGCTGTTCTGTAACCTGCCCGTCAACGACCTGATAGGTAACACCGTGCTGCTGCCTCGGCTGATGGCTCACGTCGTCTCCACCGAGCGCTTCACGACCTACAACCAGTGCGTGGCTCAGGCCTTTTACAGCCACACGTTCGGCTCGGCCTCGCACATGATCCTCGTCATCATGGCCATTGACAGGTACGTGGCCATCTGCCACCCGCTCAGGTACCACTCCATCATGACGACCAGAGCCGTGATCGGCCTGTCGGTGACCGCGTGGGGGGTGTCGCTGCTGCTCGTGTCCGTTCTCATGGGCCTGACGGTGAGGCTGTCTCGTTGTAGGTCAGTGATACAAAACGCGTATTGTGACAACGCGTCGCTGTTCAAGCTTTCATGCGAGGACGTGACCATCAACAACATCTACGGACTCTTCTTCACAGTGTTGCTGTTCAGCTGCTCGATCGGGGGCATCGCCATCACCTACTTCCGAATAGCCCTGATCTGCTGGATCAAGAAGAACAAGGAGCTGAACAGCAGAGCCCTGCAGACGTGCGCGAGCCACCTGGTCCTCTACCTCATTATGCTCTGGTCGGGATTCTTAACCATCATACTGCATCGTTTCCCAAATTACCCAGATTTAAGGAAGATCGCATATATTCTGTTCCATGTGGTCCCGGCTAACTTGAATCCGATCATTTATGGAATGCAAACGAGATTATTACGTGATAAAATTATTCAAATAATTCGCAGGAAGTAGGTTGCGACCTAACATCTCCTGTTTTAGGATGCTCAAAACATAGAGACAGGTATAAATAACATAATGAACCTAAACTAAAATGTGTTTATACAAAGATTCCTGTTATATAGCATGCAATGATTCCTATTGTGTTTATGTTGAGTTGTGTTATCCTCACTTTGATTGTCAAAAAATTCACCAGGATGATAAAAGGAAACAACTTTTTCCTCAAATCGTTGCTATAATAATGACGATCAGTGAAAATAGAATTTGATTGTGTTTGAGTTTTTATTGTCACTCAGTTAAAGTTGTCCCTTAATTGTAGAATTGAAATAATGTGGAGTTTTTTACGAATTGTTTCTAACATTCAAATGTGATTAAAACACAGCTCTGTTGATTTAGCCTTAGGTCAGTTTTTTCAGTTGGGCTCAGATTAAAGAGTTCTAGTCCATCAGGGATTATACACAACAAGAAGGAGGCAAATGGTTGTGATCCAGGGGATTTAACAGATAATCCATGTCAGTGACTCTGAGACTTCTTTTCACACACACACAACCATTGCCTGGTTGTGTTTCTCAACAATCTCTGTTAAAATAGGTTGATTGTTTATTTCTAGAATGAATACCATGTATATATTCACCTCAAAAAGTTTATTTCTGTGTCTATTTATTTGTATGAATGAAATGTTGATCCTTTGACCCATTACTTCAGAAATCAAGAAATAAATGTTGCTGTACATAAACTAATCATAGAGCAAAATCATTTTCAAAATAAAAGCTTAAAATTGTGGAAATAGCATCGGTTGAAAATGTTTTTGAATAAATTTGCTATTTCAGGGCTGAGCTTAAAACTTTACACAACATTAGGTTGAAAGTTAGGTTAGGCAAGATGTACAATTAAATAAGAAGTTCAAAGATTTAATATAGTTAGGGCTGGAGGAGGGCAGGTCATGATGCAGCCTCCAGACGTTTCTACGAGCCTTGGAAATCTGAATGTTGGTTAGGTTTCTGAATGAAACATAGAAACTAAAAGCTCCTCTGATACTCTATAAGGATATGTATGATGTGCACACCAATGTTCTGCAGTTAGATGGCTTTTCCCATGATGAGCAGGCTCATGAAAAACACCATAATGGTGTCTTCTTTAATTCCACATTTTGTGGCTGTAGAACTCTTGAGACATCAAGATGTAGAAATCAGCCTCTAGACTTATTTCATTATCATTACTTTTCATTAAATTACAGCAATAATGATATGACACAATAACCTTTAATTCTGATCTTTTGCATGTGACTGGATTCGGTCGACAGGATTACATCAGATAGATGCTACATTACATTGTCAAAGCTAATTTATTAATGAGCCCCACTGGGACCTGATTAAATGATGTGTTATTAAGTGTCTCAGGATGTAATTACTCCCTGGACAATGTGCAAACCTCCAGGTGATAATGACGTCTTTTGTTATTAGCTAATGACTGATGTTGTTGAACGACACCCACAGGAGGTTAGTAATACAGTAAACAACTTTCAAACATTTGATTTTTTAACTTTACTCAAGTATTGTTAATATCCTGTTAACGTTTCAATTAATTTCAACATAAAGCAGCACAACATATTCTTTGCTGAAAATGAGTTTTTCCTCTTTTAAAATACAATGTTTTTAAACAAGTGGCTACTTGTTTGTATTAATATGTGAAATATCTGAGTTAATTACAAATAGATAACATTAAAATGGTGTTTTCAGCTTTCTTGTGTTTTTTCATGTGTGCGTGTCCCTGAAGAAAAACACTAATCGAAACAATTTGGAACGGAAGTGGTCAAATCGGGCCTTTGGGAACAAGGACAGCATTAGGACCATAGGACCTCAGGACATTAGGACATTAGGACTTTAGACTCATCCCCTCACCCAAGAGAAATGGACATGATGAACCCTTGAGTTTGTTCATTGATTTACCTCATGATTATTTTCTGTGTCCTTTTCCCTGTTCACTTAAAACATGTTGCAAATCTGTGATCGGTGGCCCTTTGATTTTATGAGTTCATTCTCAACCGCAACAAGTTAAGGTTGATTGATTTTTAAACACATCCACATAAATTTGCTGTGAATTGAAACTGGTTCCCATAAATATTCTTTATCAGGATCTGTGAATGTTTCCTGGGAATCTCGTGAAAATGTCAATGACTCTATACACTTTTTTTTTAAATGGTATGGTGGCTGAGAGAGCTCAACGCAATGCAAATTAATAAAACAAAAGCAAATAGAAAAAAACACGTACAAATTGAGAAAACAACTTCATCAATTTGAGGACACACATGCTGCAAAAATTCATAATACTTGCAATTACAGAAACGTGCTGCATATAGCGAAAATGACTGAGAAAAAAGATGAGTCCGGCCGTAATTCAAAACTTTGTGGAGTTATTGTAGTCTGCTGCTCGTCAGTGGTGATGGAACTTTAAAAAGCATGTTTTGTTTATTTGAAGTGTGTTGAGCTGTCTCGTCCACAATAGATTCCTGATCCCACTGCTTTGAATTGCCGCTAAATTCTCCAGGGTTCTGTAGAGGTAATTGTAGAATTGTTCCAAATCGTTTTTTAATATTCAAATGTGATTAAAAATTACAGCTCTGCTGATTCAGGCTTCAGTCGTTTTTTTCCGTTTGGCTCAGATTAAAGAGTCGAAGTCCATCGGGGATTATAAACAACAAGAAGGAGGCAAATGGTTGTGATCCAGGGGATTTAACAGATAATCCATGTCAGTGACTCTGAGATTTGCTTTCACACACACAACCATTGCCTGGTTGTGTTTCTCAACATTCTCTGTTAATATAGGTTGATTGTTTATTTCTAGAATCAATAACATCTACATAATTACCTCACAATGTTTATTTCTGTGCCTATTTATTTCCTACATATTATTTCATTATTAAATTAAGTTTTCAATTCCATTAATTGAATGACTAGAGTTTAATTCAGTGGAGCAGATTCTTCTGCCAAGGCCCAACACCCCCACACATGATTCTTCTTTAGGCCTCATCCTCCACCAAGTTTGGTGAAAAACAATGAAGTAGTTTTTGCATAATCCTCCAATCAAATTCACCAACAGACAAATAAACTCTGGAAAACACAATCTCCATGACAGAGGTAAAGAATAGTTTACTGGCTTTACATATGTTAGACTGCATCTGCACTGAGGCTCCTTGAACAAATTAAATATAATAAAAGAACTTGTGAAGCAGCAGTGGATATCATATTTAATTGTCCCCAGCTTGTGTTAATCCTTTGACCCAATACTTCTGATATCAAAAAATATATGTTTCTTTACAGAAACTAATCATAAAGCAAAAACACTTTCAAAATAAAAGCTTAAATTGTGGAAATAGAATTTGTTTCAACATGTTTTTGTTTTAATTTGTTTTTTCAGGGCTGAGCTTTAAAACTTCACACAACATTAGGTTGAAAGTTAGGTTATGCAAGATGTACACAACAAATAAATAAGAAGTTCATCAAAGATTTAATTATAGTTAGGGCTGGAGGAGGGCAGGTCGTGATACAGCCTCCAGATGTTTCTACGAGTCTTGGAAATCTGAATGTTGGTTACATTTCTGAATGAAACATAGAAAATAAAAGCTCCTCTGATACTCTGTAAGGACATGTATGATGTGCACACCAATGTTCTGCAGTTAGATGGCTTTTCCCATAATGAGCAGGCTCATGAAAAACACCATTATGAAAAAAATCCACATGAAGAAGCGATCTAAAACTTTGGCCACCTTCTTCCACTCCCCAGTCCGTTTCTGCGTGGCCCTCTGGTCCCTGTAGCAGTTGGCTATGTACTCAATGTTACGCAGCAGCTGCCTCTCATTGCTTTGGCTGCTGCAGGAGGTCTCCCTGTCATTTCTCTCTCCGTCGCTAACACCTGGTTTCCTGCATCTCCTCGGACCCTCCGCATCTCCGCAGTCCATGCTCATGAAATTACCATTTTTCCAAGCACTGTAGTGGTTTGTTGGGTTCTTCCCCATTGAGCCTATAGGACTCATCATCTGGTCGATGTCCTCCCTCTCCTCTGTGTTGTCTGTCTCTTGTGCTCGCTCCATTTTGAAGCCACAGTCCTCTCGGCCTGCTCCCGCCTGACCGTTCATGGTGCAGTCGGTGTTTGTCACCAGAGGAAGCTCCTGCTTCTCTGGTTGTGGCGACATGCAGTTCTCTCCGACTTCATAAACAAAGAACATTCTGGCCATGTACTGCATAATGACTGTCTTGGCCCACTTGGGCACGGGCTTCGCATCGGGGCCACAGTGGTGGATGTTCATGATGAAGATGGTCAGGGCGGTGGAGGCCGTGATCATGGTCATGGTGGCAATGTAATATTTTCCTGTGGAAGAAAATAAGATAAGGGAATCAACAGACTTTTATCTGAGTGACTTTGCCTTCGCACTTACCAATAAGAGGTACGTTATCAGATGGCGGCATGATCTCTGCAACCAGCAGCTGGAAGACAGTGAGGGCCAGCATCATGGTGACGCCCAGAGACACCTTCTCTCCAGAGTCAGCCGGCAGGTAGAAGCCCAGTGGAGCCAGGAAAGAGATCATCACGCACGGTATGAGCAGGTTGAAGACGTAAAAGGCCGCTCTTCTCTTCAGCTTCAGTATGTAGGTCACGTCCGGGTAAGGCTCAGCGCAGCAGCCGTACTGGATAATGTTCTTCTTGGCCGGCATGCCCTGCACCTCCCATTCCACGTTGTCCACCAAGTCAGCCAGGTCCGCGCTGTCCATGGCGTTCAGGATGTCCAGCTGGTTCCCGTTGTAGGTCCAGGAGCCGTACGTGAACCTGCACTGCTGAGCGTCGAAGGGGAAGAAAGACACGTCCACTTTGCAAGAGCTCTTGGTGATAGCGGGGGAGTCCCACATGATCTCCCCATTGTGTCGGATCACCACATTGGTGTCCATGGGGCCAGTGAAATGATTGTCTGCACTGAAACACAGAGAAAACTTCAAGAAAATAGAGCAGCTGTACTTCTCCTAATCTTCACATACCAAGGTTTTTTAAGTGTACCCATAAAAGATATTTTAATTTCCTGGAGTAAGTGGAGAAACACAACTTGATCAGGATACAAAGGCACAAGGAAGCCAACTGAGGGAAGAATCAACTTCTTTTGGGAAGTTGGACTCATTCCTCAGTGTTGTGTCTGCATTTTATATCATTTCAGTAATGCAAAAGGATTATGTTTACATATTTAAGCCTGTGTTGACCCCACATGATGTTTTTAGGTCACAATAAACAATGTAATGACTTCTTGCCTTCTCATCACGGCTTTTTCTAGGATCTAAAATAAACTGAATGAATATGCTTTAGCTGTTCATATTCGGAGCCACGTGGACAAAAAGAGTAGTTGCATGACTGGTGTATAGAATTCAGACAGAGGCCTGGACACTCCGGTGAATAACAACTTCAAGGAGTGTTCAGCTTGTGCCATGTATCCTGACCAATAAGACTCACAGCTAAACAGTAGAGGAATGATTAACCCAATACCAGTCCGACCTACTTGTTATATAGGACTATATCAGGTCTCCATACATAACTACTAGGTATGCGGATGGTATCGAGTCCATCATAATCATCTTTATTCCAGTTGAGGTGTGCGTCAACCCACACTTGTCGTATCCATAAATATGCAGTCAGAATTTGGTTTCGCTCATCCTGTAAAACAAACAATTGGCAAAATGACTGACAAGCATATTTAGTTCATAAGAAATGAGACATCAAACAAGTGGCATCACTTGTTTGATGTCAGTTTGTGGGTATCAGCACTGGGATGGGGCCTAACAATTGTTTTCATTATCAGTTAATCTATTTTTTGGGATGAATGCGTCAAAATACAAATCAAAACCTCCACCCGAGCCTAAAGAGACAACTTTGAATCATTCGTTTTGTTCAACCGTAAAAATTAAACCCAGAGATACTCAGATTACAATTACATAAAGCTGAAAAATTGTGTAGTTGGACACGTTGGAATCACTGGATTTGCATAAAATGTATTTGTATATGTTGCTTAGATATGACTGATTTAATTGGTTGATTCCCTGGACTGACTCATCCAATCGATCGACCAGTTGTTGTCTCGACAGTTACTCCTGTGTCCACTGTGGTTCTTTACCATATCGATAATTTGCGACAGCGTAACCTGCAGGGTCACATTCAGGATGTTGTTTGTGTCCTCCACCGGCCTCAGTGCACTCGTGTAGTTGGTGAATAAATCTTTCAGGAGCTGCTGAGCATATTTCCCGTTTGCACACCAACAAGCTAAGATGGGGACAGAAACAGTCAGGTCAACACAAAGTTTTATTCCTGTCACTTTACATGTTATGTATCTACATATTTTCTGCCTGGAGCAGTTGATGCTGAGGAGGGAAATAAGGGAGAACATGGTAGAGAACATGGCTGCCTGACAGATGGTGGAAGGGGACAAATGGGATGTCGGGTGAGATGCCCTTGTGTAAAGCTGTAAGGAGATCAGGCAAATCTGACATTATGTACCAGCAGCGACTTCCTCCCTTCAGCCTGTGCATGTGGAGCGTAGCATGTGTTGATCGAACCATTAATCCACTGGACGCACAACATGTGAGTATCAGAACGAGTCTAAACAGGGAGATTATACATTCATGTCCTGTGAAAAGAGTGATGTTAGAAATTACTCAACCAGAAACATAATGTATTCTTCAGGTTTTGTGAGGGAGGTTCTACTGTTACAAATTCACATGACCAAAAAAACCTTGTGAGATGATATTGTGAAAGGTTTTAAAGATGAAAACAACATATAACAGATCTTCTAACTGGGTCTTCTTTTCCAGTGTCAACTTTGGATTTGGACAGGCCAGATGTTACCGCTGAGCTGGATACAAAGGAAGGTTTACAGGATTACAATGAAATCCCTGCACAACCGCCTGCAGCTTTCTGTGTAACAGCTTTCATGGAAGAGGAAGGAACACATGAGAAGAGATGAATGATCCATAAAATACAAAAACAATGGTGGTAATCAAATTAAATAAACAACCAGTGCGAATTCGAATTCATTTTATGTAAATGTTCTTTACATCTTTCATAACACAGAGTTTCAAATAGGCAACATATTCTGGATATCATCTGGTAATCTTACAATAAACTTACTTGGCAAAACGATGATGCACAGAACCAACCGAAATAAAGTAAGGAACCTCCATCGTTTCATCTTGCAGAAACAAATCATCTCGATCCAAAGACCATTTGGGCTGCTCTCTGCCGAACAGGCTTCACTCAATGAAAATGAAATACTGAAAAGAAAAAAAAGTTTAAAAAAAGAAAGATGAAAACAGCGATGAGGAATCCAGCCGTGATTAGAGTCTGAGCTGCAGAGAGGAATGAGAGGCGGGGACAGACGGATTGAACAATTCCTGGTACAACATACAACATGTTACACACACACACACACACACACACACGCACACACATTACATATGACAATAAAGCCTTTGAGGATGATTCCTGTGGTTCAGCACCGCGGACAGCTCCCAGCCTCATCTTCTGATAATCAATCAATAATAATGGATTAATTGCGTTTTACATAGTTTATACTATAGAATAACGAGCACGAGACACTTTGATTTCTCATCTGTGGTCTGCGCATCATTTTTTGACGTATTCACACGTGGCTTCCTCAGCTCTCTCCTCCGCTCGCGTTCTCTTCCGGGTGCTCGTGTTGTTACAAACACACTGGGGGGGGTTTCTCCTCCTGCTTTCTGTCGCACATGGACGATGCTGCAGCCGAAGGCCTGTTTTTCATCTGAAGTAAATTCGGCTGAAGCGAAAGATGTCGGAGGAAGATCCGCACCGTGTCCATCTTCATCCCGCCGCCTGATTCAGTGAACGCTCCCGTTACAGCGCAGTTATTCACCGGCCAGAGGCGACAGCGGCTATTTGTGAACAATACACACATCAGAGGTGGGTGCATCTCTGCAAAATGCATGCAAATCACAAACGTAAATACCGACCGTTTGGTTTTAAATGCAGCTTCATCATTTAGACGTGTATTATTAGCACATTCATTACTGCAGGCATTGTGTTGAAGATGTGTATACATGAGATTTTTGAGATCTGTTTCAGACCAAGATGCTTCAGGGCTCAAATGTCTTTGGGAACGAGCGGCCCCTGGTCATCAGGATTTCATTCACCACCTGTGTGGTGACGACTGTGTGTCTGCCACTGCTCGGACTGATAGCATGTGTCTTCATCTCCTCGGTTTTCCATTATGAGGACTCCACCGGCACACACTGCCAGGTAATGTCTCTGCAAACTGTATTTTTCTTAGCTCAGTGAGACAGATTCGTACAAGTTGCTTTGTGGTTTGATTTACAAGAAATATGTTTTCTCCTTTTATTTGTCCTTGGTTTGACATTTGACTTTAAATTCCCAGGTTCCTAACTACCTGCCATCCATCAGTGCCTCAATAAGCCTCAGCCCAGAGTGCCACATATGGCGCTTCTGCATCGGACTGCACTCGGCCCCGAGGTTACTGGTGGCGTTTACCTACTTCCAATTTTACAAGACGCGCTTCGCCTCAAAGTTCCCAGAGAGTGCGCTCAGCCGCTTGAACCTGGCCTTCGCTCTTACTGAGAACCTCGGCCTCTTGCTCCTCACGTACGTGTCGTCCAGTGAGACATACTGTGAGTGATCCATGTAGTGACTTCATCTTCAATCCCAGTATCTTCTACAGGAGATATTTGAAATCAAACTTATTTCTATGTTTATATTTCCCCCCAGTTGTTCATAAGGAAGGCTTCGTCCTGTTCCTTGTCAGCTCCCTCATCCACATGCTGATAACCTGCCGTTTGTGGAAGGCTATTAAGAAGTATTCTCTGAGTCCTGAGGTAAGGTGGCATTCAACTCCTTTAGGATTTACAAGCGGAAATCCATCATTTGCAGAATTTCAATCCAACCCAGCCTTTTTTCTTATTTCCATACAGGATGCAAAGTCTCACCTGTGGAAAGTGCGTTTTTTACTTCTCAACGTATCCTTCTGTGCTTTTGCCGGATTCTTTTATTATAAACACAACATGTACTGTGAATCAGGGAGTAAGTATTTAAGTTAAATTTGGAAATTCCCAGAGAATTCACAAAACACGTCTTTAACATTCTCCTGTGTCTTCTTTTTCACAGGTTACACATTTTTCGCCCTGTTTGAGTATCTCGTGGTCTTCTCCAACATGGCCTTCCATCTCACAGCGGTGTGGGACTTTAAGAGCCGGGAGGTCATGGTAATTTCGTCCTCTGAAGATAAAACCTTCTGACTACAAACACAAGGACTAAGTGCTAAACACACAACCACTCAACTCCCTGATGATAACAGCCCTGCTCCCACTCCAGAGGACAAGTGGGACGAAGGCCTCCTCCACATATTTCCGTGTTGACTGCTCTCGAGTCCTGAACAAGGTCCCGATGTCAACGAGCAGAGACCGATTTGCACAAGTGCTACTTTTAGCCTCAGTGTCTCATTCATGGAAGCCTTCACCCACATACGGCACATTACGTATTATAATTTGCAGGTTTCAACTTTTGTATAACGCACAACATATGTGTGGTCATACTGTTTGTGTGCCAAAGTAAAGTGACAAGTGTTTTTAAAGTGTGCTTGACTATTTGTGTGTCCTTTAAGTGTTTAATCTCCAGAAACAAAAGTAATACTCCAAAAACAGAATTGAGGACACATACAAACATATTTTGTTGTTTATCATGCTTAGATTTTAAATTCAATTCTTATTCCATTAATACTTAATCCTTATGCACATTTTTGGGTAAAATTTAAATTGTAAACAACTTGTATTACACATATGAAAATATCTGGACTTTTGTTATCATACACATTATTACAAGTTTTTTAGAAAACTTTATAAAATCATGTCAAATTTAATAAATATTCGAGACTGTAATAATAGGTAAGAACACAAATATCAGATTTACCAGTTTCTTGTTTGTGTCTGAACAATCTCACAATGCAGCTCTTCAGTGGAATCCTCCATTTTTCAAGCCTCTAGTGTTCAGAGTTTGTTTACACTGAATCAGGGAAACGGAGAGTATGATACTTTTGTTCTTTCTACAGCTGTACTTTTACACAAAGAGAAGATTCATACTCACTGTAGTGTGACTAATAATTCTTTAAGCGTGTGGGCAATACAATATATTAATATATACATTAGTATATTGTTGGTGTTTTATTTTATACACCAAGACCACTGTGCAGTATCCCTGTCTTTTTAATAAGATAGTAAAATAAACCCTTGTTAAGAGCTGGTTGTACAGACTTTCTGCTGCAGGAAATGAGAGGTTGTGTAATTGTTTCTTTAAAGGTTCAGTGAGTAGAATTTAGTGACATCTAGTGGTGAAGTGTCATGTTGCAGCTGAATACCCCTCACCTCACCCTCCCCTTCCAAACATGAAAGGAAACCTGTGTTCGCCTTCAGTTGTCATAAAATCTCAAAAGGTATTTAGTTTGTCCTGTTTTGGCTTCTGTAAAAAAAATGACAGCCTCCATATTATGTAAATATAAAGTATTAAAATATAAAGGCTCCATTATAGCGCATAGAAAACAACAATTTATAAAATGTGTTAAGACTGGAATTACAAACTGAACATCCCTGCTGGCGTTGGGGTGTAATGCTTTAAAGTTACCACTTGATGGCGCACTTGAGCAGCCCCTGGTAATCCACGGTGTTACCCTGCGGACGCTAGGGGGCGATACTCACTGCTGGGAACCAGTGGCCCGTTAGGTGGCAGGGAGGGGGGTGATGCAGAAGAAGACAGACCCACAGTGCCTCGACATTCTGCGGCTTTTCTCGCTTCGGTCTCGATCGCGGAGGAAAAAAAGAGAGCCCACACTTTTTTTTTTTTCAAAACAGGAGGTGGAGTTCGCAGCCTGAACTCCGGAGGATCGTCCGAAGAACATCTGCTGGGATGTTGACACGCAGCTGAAACCACACGTCCGCCGCCCGCGATACATGACAGGTGAACTTTCCTCCGCTGCTTTTCTCCTTCTTGTGACGTTAGCATGTTTAGCTAGCCTAGCTTAAAACTCTCCGCTTTATGACGACACTTGACAGGGCTCGCGACTAGCTACAAAAACGTCACCGGTCGGCTAACGGTGACACGTCTGCGGTGAATGGAAGTCGACGGTGACATAAATTTGCAGTTAGGAGAAAACAAACAGGAGGAGTTCATGTGAATGTTTTATTTTTTTTTGGTGATGTTTCACCTCAAATCCCTAGTTAGCCGAGACGTTAGCTAGCTAGCTGGCTGACTGGCTGGTTAGCTGGGGCTTGTCAGGTAAGCAACAGACAAAAACAAACAACCAAGGCTGCTGTTACTTTCTATAATCGTGTTATGTCTCTCCCCGGATCTTTATCAGGATCCCTAAACCTCCTGCTAACCCTCAGAGGCTCGTCCAGCTTTAAGTGCTCTCTCAAGCTTAAGCCAGGCATTAGCCAGCTACCGACTGATTCATCCAGGAAGAAGAGGAGTGATCGCATGTGTTTGCTGCAGAGGCATCTTTTATGTAACTAACCGTAGTGTGAAGCGGATGAATTCACTTCCCCTCTCCCCGCCGAGGTTTCATATGTCCGCAGGAGACAAAGCGCTCGCATTGTGTTTCACGTCTGATTTATTTACGAAGCGTCACATTTGGTTAAAAGCTGCCACCGTCGTGCTTTTTTTGTCGTCTTCTCCACAGCTCGCACCACCAGTCATGGAGTTGAACAAATGCGTGTCCTTGTGGATATTTTGCCTGTGTCTCGCTGGAGAAAGTTGGAGTGAGAAGACGAGCTCGCCCTCGTCGGACAGTCCAGGTGAAAGTGGGGTTCCAGGTGAGTGATCAGCCAGGGTTGCCAACTGCTGTTGTATTGTACTTTTTCATTTTCATCCACCTGTAAGGTTGAGATCACACAGACTCACACACACGAACACACTGCAGATTGGCAGTTGGAGCATTACTATTGCTGCGACATCTTTCTGATTGTGCAGCCACTAAACGTAGCCATGCTGAGAATAGTCCAGCTGCCATTCTCCATTAAGCCCCATCCTCCAACTTATATCAAGCCCACTACTCCGACACAAGGTAATAGAGATAATGGTCTCACATGTGCGTTCAGTAGAAGTGTCACAATCAGAGAGCAACAGTCAAACTGTGCATCATAAACATTTCTCCTACATTTTGGCAGTAAAACAAATAACAGAAATTCTTATTCGTCAAGACTTTGTTCAAGACTTCATGACTTTATATGACATGTGCACAACAATAACATACAACAGTCAAAACCACACAAGCAAAACAATTACTTAAACTTAACTAAAATAAGATAAATATATAATAAAACTAAAGTGTTTTAAAACATATATGTATATATATATACACATCTTTAATATAAATTAGAAAATAAAATATATATTTCTGAATAGAATGAATATATGAGAATGTAAGTACTACTAATTCTGTAGTACAAATATTACATTCTAGTTTTCATTGCATATTTTCTAAAATTAAAAGCTGACCTAAACCATTTGACCACAGACGTCATTGTACTGCAGAGGACTAATTACTATGGGAATGTCAGCCCTTACAACTTGGATTTACACCTCTAAACTTATCATGTGTCTCCCAGCTATGCAACCTAATGTAACAGAGTAAAGGCCAGTGTTGGGTTCCCTTAACAGCAAGTTAAGGTTCAATTTAAGGCTCAAACATTTTGGGCTGAAATTAAAAAGATGGCAGTGTAAAGATAACTCCTCACAGTAATTCATGAAGGGATTCCACATGAAGTGTAACGGCGGTTGCATCTGGCACGGCCCTGAGCTTCCCATGAACCTGCATTTACGTGCCAATGAACGAGCCAGCGATGACAAGATATGACTCAGGGTACTTTTCCCATAGAGTTTTGTCATTTGTGTCTTAATTGCTGCTCAAGTTTACATTTTCAAATATTTAAACTCATTAGCCACAGTGTTCCATGTAAAAACTCAAACATGCCACTACTCAGATCATTTGTTGGTTCTTCTGAGCATGGCGGTTAAACAGGTGCAGCATGGTCTAAGTTGTCCGTACACATTTTGCACTCAGGGCAGAGTTTTACAAACATATGTTGTAACAGGCCCATGAGGCCACAGTGTGTGAAGGAATGTGTTCTTGACTGGGATTTTCAAAGTTTGACAGGTATTTTTAAAGGCAGAACAACTTTCGCCTTCAACAACTGAGGGCAGAGCGACTTCAGTTATGAGCTTAAAAAAACAAAAAACAAAAAGACTGACTGGCTGGTATGTAAATATCTTATCTTGTGTCTCTGGAGATTTGCAAGCCAAATGAGAGAGGGCTACGTTTTGTGTAGTAGTGTTGCAGGGGGCAGGTTTTCTCCAGGTTAAATGTCACTCCTTGTTAGACACAGTGGAGGCGAATGAGTGAATGTGTGGGACACCAATTACCTTTTAGGTATGTCGTTCTCCAGGTTCTCTAAGCCTAAATGCTTGCCCAGTGCGACTCCCTTCATTAACTTTTCACTACACAGAAGTTCAGGTTCTGCATCCATACTTCCAAGGTCCGCTTCAGTTTCATGTCGAGAAGCAAAAGGCATTAAACCATTCATGGATACAGGATCTGCTGCGGACATTAAGTCAAGGCGTGTTTTCCCTTTCTGCTTTGTCTCGGCTGCTGCTAAGCCAACTTGTCATAACATGTGGAGTAAAGAACGCTAGGGTTGATATGATGAGTTGATTAGTGGGAGGAAGTATGCTGTATATGCCAGCACGCCAGCACAATGCAAACCAAATGCCTGCAGCTGATTATTATACACTTATTTATCGGTGACAAGAATTTATGACAAAGCTGTGTCAGTTGACACAGCGACATGAGCTCGGCCTTGTATGACACCATACTGTTACAAGCATGATGTAACTACATGAGAAGAAGTTTTTTTTCTCTGAGAAGAATTTTCAGCTGTTCAACCAAAAAATGCCCAAAGTAAAATAGAACCAAACATCATCGTCAATAAAACCTTGGCGATGTGATTAAAGAGTTCTCGAAAAAACTTTTGTAGCTGCTCGTTGTTGGTGAGGAAAAAAAAAACAAGCTTACATCCGGTTAGGAAGTGAAAACTATTCTTTCACATAGTTGAGCAAAGCCCCCTCACCTTCCCCTTTTGTGGGTAGAATGCAAAGAAATGCACAACCAAGCAACCTGTGTTGACATACGTCTTGTAAAACTTAATTTAACAGTAACACACAGAATAAAGTGGTTGTATAAGACAGACTTCAAATGAACTAAATAAAACATTTGCTTCAGACAGATTCAGAAGCACTTTACTTGTGAATTTACTTCAGCCACACAGCTTAAATCAAAATACAACTGCATTGTTGCAGGTTTCCCGACATGCCCTTTCACATAGCATGCAAGTTTGTCTGCACCACACTCTAAACAAGTTTCCTCTCAGCTAGAGTGGAGATGTTATCTCTGATCTGTTGCAGAGAATTTCTAATCCCTCAGGGAGTAGAGGGAGCACACAGGGTGCACTAGTTAAATTACAGAAGGCTTGATCACATAATTACTCCAATATACATTTAATACACACTGATATCCTAACATGTTACTGAGGCATTCTGTCGAAATGCTGAATATAGTTTAAACACAAAAACACAGGTTTCCTGATGACATTTTTATGTTGATGAAAAATACTTATAACAATTATTACAAAAACAGCTTCGGAACACGGCCGCTTTCTGTTCTGCGTAGTAGGTCTGTCACTCGTGGTATCTTGCTTCCTGATACCATCCCCATATTGAGTGTAAGTCTCAGTTATAAATGAGGCTTTGTCTGCAGCAACATCATTTTACAGTTCAGTTATCTTTGCGAGAGAGAGGCTGAGTAAGAGCAATCCAGCAGGGGACTTTGCATCCTGACTATTCTGCAAAAAGCACTAAAGGTCAAAAGTCATGAACCTGTCTGGCCATCACATGACGAGGGGGAGCATAGAGAGCCATTGTAGCATTGAACTCACACAAGTGCTTGAATGACTTGATTTTTTTTTTTTTTTTATGTCTTTTCTTTACAGAGTCATTAAAACAAACAAACTTGTATTTAACTTCCTGGTGCAACAGGTGTGTTTCTAAGTTTTCATGGGAACTAAAAATGAATTTAGAGTATTAACAAATAACAGTGTTTGAAAAAAAAAACAGCTGCATGCAGATTAAATGTCTAATCTTCTTTTTTTGGTAGTAGTTGTTGTAGGATTAGAAGCTGCTGTAGTTGTCATAACATATTGTCTTGGTAGCAGCATTATCATCAATCAAGGTGAACACTGAAAGTTTTCTGACAAACACTAACATATGTGAATAATACTGATAATGCTGTTGACCCATCACTTTCAAAATTCCATTAACACCTTGGTATGACTGCTTCTCCACCAGATTTTTGTCGCATCGATGACTCACTGTGCAAGGATGAGAACGCCCTTCTCAGCTTTGAGGCTATCCGTAGTATCCACAAGCAGATGGACGATGACGCAAACGGCAATGTAGACGTGTCGGAGACGGACGGCGTAAGTACCAGTCTACGAATTTGGCATCCTCATGAACTGAGGCTTTGACGAAGGGTGTCTTCTGGCTCGAACGGTCATAGAGGTAGTCCAAAGAAGAAGTTCAACGGGTATCATCATGACTCGCCAGAGGTTTTGCCCATGTTATGGTCAGATTGTCTCTGGTACCTTTTTCCTGAAGTCTGGTTGCTACTGGCATCCATGTTGTGGATTCTGATGTAGGCAAAACAGACTTTCATTTCTTAGGAATTATTACCAGTTAAAAACGATACGTATTTATTGGCTAATGTATTGGAAATATCAAAAAGCTTTATATTGCTGTCATTAAGTTGGGTCTGTTGTTTCTCAGACGTCACTGTTTCCTTGAAAGTCGCTGTGTGGACTCCATGCAGGTTTGGTCCTGTGCTGTAGTCTAAACTACACGCTGCGGCCTTGAGGCGGTTTCCTCTGGAGCCTTCATTCGGTTTAGTTCAGTCTGTGTCATGGGGTTCAGGCCAGACCAGAGAAAGCTGTGTCATGACTGCAACCGTTTCTGCCTTTAGAAAGAGGCACTTGCTATGCAAATCGCTCCAAGCAAAGAACCCAATGTAGTACGCACTCATACCTGAAGTGTCTTTGAGCCGAGAAATACAATTAAGAGCACTTGACAACATAGTCCTGCTTCCTTTTATCATTCAGTGATTGAATAAAGAGCTTGGGGATTTCTTTATAACAAGGATCAAAGTCTCCATCGGGCTTTTAGGGATAATCGTTGGGCCTTGGTCCCATTATACAGGTCCTGCTAATTTACACTTAAGTTTACAGTATTTTCAGAAGCGTGGTATTTCACCTGCAGTACAGCCTGTTTCTCTTCTGCAGGTGAAACCCTCCCATACAAATCCATCAGTAAAGAATGGCACCATGACCTATTACTGTCTTCCACACATGTTGCATGAGTCGGCTTTTGTGGGGGTGCAAGATGTTGTGCATGACTGAGTTAGCCTACAATACAGTTGGAGACAAGTAGTGTTGCTCCTTAGCTCAGTGGACGTGGACGACTATAACTCCAATGGGGGCAAGAATGGAATCCAGAGGGCCATACATTTTATTACACTGTATTTTTTAAGGATGAAGTTCCAGACCAGTGAATAGTTAATGGTAAAGCTCTTTCTCGCCGTGTGTGTGTGTGTCTGTGTGTGAAGGAAATAAACACATTAGCCACAAGAATTGTATTTCTTCCTGTTATTGGGTTCATAAAACCCACAGAAGCAAATAGGTCTGTGCTCACAATGGATGCGAAACTTTCCAACAACTTTTTAAAATGTGGTCTTTGCCCTCCACCTGTTTTATTCAGCCAACCCCTACTGGGTCAGGCTGACTGTGCTTTTACCTCAGCTAACAAGGTCATGTATTCTGTCCGTTTCGTTGTTTGTTCATTGGTTAGTTGGATTGTTTGTCGGAAGGAATATGCAAAAACTACTGAACAAATTTGATCAAAACTTTGAAAGAATGGGAAATTGGCCTAAAAAGAACCCAGTGGTGTAGATCCAGCAAAGGGGCAGATCCAGGAACAGGTTTTTTGAAATTGTCATTTATTTCCTGATGGGATATTGGTGTATCTTGATCAAATTGAGGAGCTGATATCTATGAGTAAACACAATTTGGTGAGGATCAATGAAACAGTTTGGGTTGAATGGATTTAAATCTGGTTTCATAAGTGGACGGTTGGGTCTTGGTAGAGATATGTGCTTTAAAAAATTTGCCAATCTGTTTTAATATGTGAGCATTTGTTGAATTAGAAGATTTAGTGGTTTAATACAATTCTACGTTGAAACATTGGTCAAACCAAGAAGACTCAAGTTCTGTATGCTAAGATTGTCAGTAGTGGAAGTAGAAATGCAGTTTTCTAACAATGACCAGGTTACATAATCCGTTAAAATGTATTCATAACCATTACAAATGTCCTTCTCATCCTGCAGTTCCTGAGAGAAGATCTTAACTATCATGACCCAAAGGCCAAGCATAACACCTTCCATGGGGATGACCAGTTCATCAGTGTGGAGGACTTGTGGAATGCGTGGAAGGGCTCTGAAGGTACCTATTTAAGGCTCTGTGTTTTTATCCTGAAGTTGAAACACAAACAGGCCTTTTATTCTACAACATTTATAATCTATGTGTATGCATCGTGGGACGGTGACTCCTGTTCTGCTCACTGTGTTCCGCATCGCTCTGCCAATACTGACTGTTTGAACCTGAACTGATACCGTTTGTGTTTGAATGAAGCACTCCCTGGGACAATGAGTGCCAGCCCCAAAGAAAAACAGCATTTCAGTTACAGCCAGTAAATCGCGCTATGTATTTCCCTGCGACTGAATGTGTGAATCAGACATTGCCCCCGCTTGATCCCCTCACTTGCCCGACAAAGGAGCAAGGCGGTTGACCAGATGCCATGTCAAGCAAAGTGCTGCGTACTTATCAGCTCCAGCCAGTGGCAGAGTTATCATCGAGTCTGTCAGCAGGAAATTCACATCGCTCTCACCTCCTCCTGCCTATCTCTGTGGCTGGAGTATTGTGTTTGCCTTGAGAGCACTTTTCATGAGCTCTGCTGTATCTGATTTTTCAACCTCTTTCCTTTGGCTGCCATTCTCCCTTTTTTTTTTTCTGCTCATAGAACTGGCTTACCCTTTATTGCAGTTCCTGCACAGGGCTCTGGTGGGTTAGAGCCAGAAAACTGTTTTTTTGTTCAACACACTGTTAACTCTCAGACAGACGCTGTGTCATAGAGGAACATGAGTGTTCGGAAATTGTTATGACAGTGACACGTTGTTGTTTTGCCTCCATACGTTGGGTTGAGGTTAGTCCTGACTCAGCCATCCGTCATGCCATTCAAAGGTGTCATCAATTTCAGATGAGCTGAGTAGGAAGGCGACACTAGGGGACAGAGAGTATTTGGGAAAGAGACACAACCTTTGGTACAGTTATCATATTTAATATTTGGTGGCAGATTTAATTTGTTATCTCTTCTTCCCTGATGTCTAGGACAAATAAACACCACTAGTGTCTCCTGTACTGTCTGTTTTCCAGCCATTGTTATTGTTTTCAGGGAATCTTGCCTCCAGTCGACTCTTAGCAAGTGAAATACAATCAATGGGATTTATTGCTTGACCCAGAGGGAAAGAAAATCATTCTTAATGTTTATAATTGTTTAGGATCCTTGTTTTTCTTAATTGAGCTGTTAGAGCAAAGGGAAAACCATTTTAAAACCAACACAATTTAAGATGGAAGTCAGCTTGCCATTGTTGAATGATTGATTAATTGTTTTGTTTTTCTTTTCTTCTCAGTATATAACTGGACAGTGGACGAGGTGGTTGAGTGGCTCATCACATATGTGGAGCTGCCACAATACGTGGAAGCATTTCGCAAGATGAGTTTTAATGGCAGCGCCATGTCAAGGTGAGTGATGATATGGCCTGTATCAACGTTTCTTAAAGATTTATCATAAAAATGTGACTTCAGCTTAAACCACTAATATAGATTACTTCATATGTGACTGGTATTTTTGCTCAGGAATAAATATTTAATACTTGAGTGAAAGTGATAAGACTCAAGCCACAATGCGTATTTATGACAATAGATAACTTTTTGGGCTAGTCATTAAATATGGTTGAGATTATTTACCTTGTATAAATAAGTCAGTGTTCTTATATTTTATTTATTATATTATTATAATTGTTTTTGTTTGGCTGGAATTACAGGAATCCATTGCTTACATGAGCAAAAATAGAATAGTTAGTTCCCTATTAGTGTGGTTAGGAAATGGGGTAACGTTTTAAATGGCTCGAAATAGATTGTGCCCTTTGCTCTTCCCTCCTTGTTCTTGCAGAATAACTGTGTGTCTGTTCTCTCTCAGGCTCGCCGTGAAGAACACCACGCTGACTCTCTCTATTCTCAAGATATTGGATCGCAGCCACGTGCAAAAGTTGCAGCTGAAAGCCCTGGACACTGTACTGTTTGGAGCTCCCATGAGTATGTGACATCATTCCTTTTAATTCCATGCAATATCCCCAGCGATTTATTCCAGACACTTCAAATCCCTGAATAGAGATGATAAAACATTTTCAGTTTCATTATTTTATTTTTTTGAAGGTTTAGAATTTAGGCCCATTTATTGTCCTTGTAAATTGCAGGACATCTGAAAAGCTTGTCAGTGTTACTACCTCTACTTATTCTTATGTCGGTCTGGAGGTAACTGGTCTTTTAGGTTTAAAAAAAAAGGTTTTGTATCCTTGAGTTTTGTGCTCCTAGAACACTTCTTAGTCGCTTCAAATGAAATCATTCTATCAAGCTTATGGCTTTCCCAAATCTCCAAAATGAATTGCTCCACTTGTATAAAACTGGTCATTAGAGAGGCGTTAAATATCTGCCAAACAACAAACTCAGCACCTCGCCTTAATTCCCATCAATTGCAGGAACATTAACAGCCTCCCAACATTATGTCACAACCATCGCCTACTGCTGCTACTTCTCACCGGCCCTGAGATATGTTTCAATCAGGTTTCGTTTGCTTTATATATTTATTTTACTTATTCATTTACCCACTGGTATACTTTAGGTGGCCCAGTTTTTATAGGAGTGCTAGACCACACAGCTCTGTACTCCAGACACACCCCTCTGTGTGTGTGTGTGGCTTAGACAAAGAAACACCCTGATCATCCTCTCCCTCTCTCCTTCTCCAGTATCACTCTATCACGCATTGAAATCTTTCAGGTCTGTCTCTGTTGTTTTTGGAACGTTCCCTTGGGGATTGGGTGTGTCTCAGCTGTCATACCTCTCGTCAGTAGTTTCTCATGCAGTCTCTGAACTTATATAGATTATGTTCTGGAATAACTGCTATTTTTTTTAAATAATTTTTCAAGCGGAAATACCAAATATGTGATGTCAAGCAGCTTCTTAAATGTGAAGATTGAATTATTTTCATTGTCATATGACAGCGAACCTTAACAGCTTTGGGTTTTGGGCTGGTATACACATGAATCAAGATCTCAATATGTCTCCTTGAGCTGATACTTGATTATTTGAGAAAATACCTTGTAGATGAGTTAATAATGAAAATAATAGTTAGTTGCTCCTCTTCAAAAGATTTATTATGGTGTGCGGAGGGTTCCCTAGCCTTTGTGCTCCATCTTAAACTTACCCATTAAGATGCAGAGTGCGGATAAGAGCTGTATTTTGTGAAGCAGAAACAGTAAAATTAACAAACCTTAATAGAAGCGGTCATTTGCATTTAAAACGACCCTCAGCGGCGAACAGTGTGTCGTGGTCTGTGTCTGACATGTGTCATTGTGGAGGTTTTGTTTGTCACACCCGAAGCTGCCTGCTTGTGACAGCCTCTCAAAGTCCCACAAACAGTCAGCCCGACCCACTGTGTGCAGCAGCAGCGTGTTGAGACACGTGTCACAGTGGATTGATCCTAATTCCGTCAACAGCTGTGTAATAATTAACCCGAGTCCAGCCGTTTCCTGTTTATGGTTAATTAAATGTCACTTCCTACTTTCTCTGTATTCTTGAAAAACAGTGAATGAGGCAAATTGCATAGCGGGCAAAACGGTGTTTCCTGTTTTAGAGTACTAAATGGAGCCAGGAGTCTATTATAAGCAAAGTATTTGATTTTATCACAGACTAGGCTCATTTCGTTAAAGCACCTGCACTCAGTACAAATATAGCATGTCTACATATCGTGACCTCATTTTGTGGAGTTCTCTCTTGTTTGCTAAGACTTACGTGATCTGCAAATATTGACTGCTCATATGTAGCTGAAGTGTAGTTATTCTTACTTGTAGAAACTGGTACAGTCTTTTTAGATTTTTCTGTTCCTCACCTCTGGTTTGCTGCTAGGACACAATAGCAGTAACAGCTGGTCCGAGATCCTCGGCTCTGACCTGTGTTTGTTCTGGGCTATATCAGCAAGTCTAGAGGAATATACACAGGCCTCCTCTACCACCATCATTTACCACAAGCTGGAGATTCAGTGATGTGACAGTTCTTCCAAACGGAGGCCTCATGTGGAGAGACATGTTAAATTAGGATTCATGTGTCAAGTGTGATTTGTCTTATCTCTCTGGGACGGACGTGAGGCAGGAAGACGATTATGAAGAAGTGTCTTTGCAGCTGCCATGTCGTCATGATGTTATGCAAGAAGGGAAATGTGTCTGTTCTCATGTATTTTAACTGTCACTTCACTTCCTCTATCTCTCACTCCAGGAAGTAGAAGTCGTGTTTTCTACATCTCTTTCCCGCACACCCCTTTGCAGGTTTTGCAAGAAAAATTATTGTGTCGCTTTGAAGGCTTAAAATCAGTCTTTTTGTCAGTTGCTGCATGGCAATTCTCTCCTGACTTATCAAATTGACTTTGTGATACTCAAGCTTGATTCTGGACTTAATGATAAAAGACTTTTTGAAAAAAAGAAAAATAAGTCACCTGGGCAGAAATCTGCGTTGAATCTACGGCTTCTTACAAATGTTATCGCTGCATCTAAGCTGCTGTGACTTTCAATAGCAATGAATTCCTAGCAATGGCAACATGGCAATGTACTCACACCTAAATCCTAGCTGTTGAGAGTAATTGCAGCTAGGATTAGGATCTTAGCTGCACATTAGTACCAAAACGTTATAGCTGCCGTTGTTTGGTTTTGTGCGCATGTTCTTTATGATCATCGGTGAGCAGACTGAAATAGGCCGTGTTAAGCTGGCTTTATCGTGGTCTTTTGCTCTAAACCCCTCTCACCGCAGCCATACAGCTACTGACTCGTCTATTTGTGTCGCGCCGCAACACTTGCGGTATGACGAGGCTGCATTCGTGTGCAGGCTTCACACCACATCCTGGTGAAGGTGCTCATAGAGCAGCTTTGTCTCTTGTCCTTGATGCATTTCCTGGCCAAAAAACACGTGTCCTCCTCTGCATATTGACTGTATGATTTTGATGTATATTTCTTTACTAAATGTTCCTCATCTTTCTCTTTCTCACAGTGAATAGACATAACCACCTGAAGGACTTCATGCTGGTAGTGTCAATTGTCATAGGCATGGGTGGTTGCTGGTTTGCTTACATCCAGAAACGCTACTCCAAGGACCACATGAAGAAGATGATGACCGACCTGGAGGGGCTGCAGAGAGCTGAGCAGAGTCTGCATGACCTGCAACAGAAGTGAGGGTTTTTCCTACAACTCAGACACAGTATTGTGCACACATACAGTTTCACATGCCCCCCCCCCCCCCCCCCCCATAAATTGTAGTTTCAAATATGGCACAGCTTTATCTGCCTTCACGTGAGAACTTTTAAATATCAATCAAATGCATTTTTATGCAAATAATACATTAATTTCGCACTACCTCTGCCCTCCCTTAAACTAACTTAGAGCAAAGTTTTACTATGTAGAAGAAAGATGTGCCGGATTGTTAGGAGTTTGCATGTAATGGTTCTCAACCCTGTGTATTTTGCTATAGGCATTACTCCTTTACAACTATCACTGGATTTCACTGACACAGAGTCACCACTGTTTTAAAGTTGGAAGTGAAAGACTGTCGGGTCATCAGAGGTGATTCGTTTCACTCAACTTGAGACAAATTAGTCAAAATACATTGACTTTTAACGAGTCTTAGACATTAAGTTTAACCATTTGAATATATATATATAACATTTGTGGCACATTTAATATATTTTAGGTAAATGACTGTTGATTTTAGGTTTGTTGCTTGAAAGGCTGGAATGCTCTTCGAGCCAGTCTGACAACTCTATACAACTCTGTCATCATAGTAGGAAGCTTTGTGAGACACACCTCTGTGTCGACTCTGTTACATGGGGGGGGGGGGGGGGGGCAGTTTGAGAGACAAAAGCTGCTTTCACACATTCATTGCAACCCTGAACTTTTTTTTATCTTTACCCAGAGGAGCTGTATGTGTGAAAGCAAATGTCTGTAATCGTCAAACCGGACATGAAATTTAATTTACCCTGCCAGTTTCTCTTTGACCTTGTCTGTGTAATGTCCAGTAGAGCCCCTGTGTGAATAGAGATGGTCATTGTTCAAATAATTCACAGCCAGCGAGGGGGCTTGTTGATCATTAATTTCAGAACTCATCTCATTCAATCTCCGGTTGATGGCTGCCTGTGTGAAAGGGCGGAACTGGATTCTCTTGACGTTGTTCAGAGGTCACATGGTCCAAACTCTGAGAGATATTCTGTCGCTATCTTTTTCTCTGAGTGATCAGTTTGCATGTAACACAAAGCTGAAATCAAAGCTTGTTACTAAATGATATCAGAAAATCTGCTGCAACATGTCAGTTTTCAGTCGAGAGTAGAAATGACCATACGATCATGGGACACTGTGGTTAACTCTCGTGCTGTGAGGCCACAGACGCAGATGATCACTGCATGCAGTTAGGCTTCTTTAATTAATTATCCACACTTTATATCGTGAAACACAGAGTAATGTTGGTACTAACACAAACTGTGTGGTGAAGAGATATCTCAATTGTCAGCACAGCAGCCAATCGTCTTCCTGGTAAAGTGTATCAGAGGTGGTTGGTTTGCTGGTAACGTGGTTGCATCGACAACTTGCTCATGTTTCCGGTGATGGGTGTAGAAGATGGCTCCAGGACACTGGAGGGAAAAAACCTGAGAGCCTTTGGTGGTTATGCAGAAGTGGCTGCAGTCGGGTCCTTAGAAAAGATTATTTTGGTCTTGAGGACAAGAATTTGGGGGAAATAAACAAATAAGTCCCTCTAGGATGATGGAAGACTTGAAACTAAACTTCTGATATTTGCTCTCTGATTCTCACAAACAAGTGAATATGTGACATTGCAGTTTAGCCCCTTTTCAATAAAGATTTTGGATAATCCTTTTATTGTAAGGGTTCTGTTCTGGCACAACATACCTATTGCTCAAACCTGGTGTATTCTGCTGCCTCAATGACTTTTTGAAATGAAGCAACCTAAATAGAATGCTTATACAGCTGTTAAGACTTAAGAGCATCATGACTAATAACTAAAGTTTATATGACAAATCTCACTTTTTTGATCCTCTTAATACTTCAAGGAATGCAGGGAATGTGCTTTTAAGCATGCACTTCTTCTCTTATTCCTTTAAAGGACTCTCATTCACAGCTTCATCTCATTTACAGCTCAGTGTTTTTGAGCTATTTAAAGGATTAGACACTGTCGAGGTGCATGGATGGGGCCATTCAATTGTTTAGTCGTGACAAAATGACATTAAATGTTCCACAAGGTTTTCTTGTGTCATTGTAAGTATTTCTGATGGAAGCAGTTTTGGGGGAGAACAGGAACTCTGTGAAGTTGCAGTTTTTCTATGATTGAATTGAAGCATTAGACGATTTTTGTAATAGTTGTTTTATTATTAGATTGGTTTAACATACAGATGCCACTATCTGCAAAATAAAGTAGACAAAATGATATTTGGTCAGTATGAGCTTGTTGTAGCATCATGTTGTCCATTGGAAACACCCTTATCGTCCTAGTCTGTCCTTCAGTTTACGATATTCCTACAATTTCCCTCGACCTGAGGTTGAGCCTACAGGAAAGTTCAGAGTGGCAAAAATGGAACATCTTTAATCTCTGGTTATGTCATGTTGAGATAGATTGATAACCAGGGAGAGGCTCAGTCCCATTTTTTGGCCCAGAGGAAGGGGCAATGACAGGCGGTGCCTCATGAATCCATCACATTCCTGACACTGGAACATCAGACAGGGGATAGATGAGTTGCAACTTTCAGCCTGTGTTGTTATACGATCTGTTATGACCCACACAGATGTTGGGAAATTAGGTTTTGAAACTTATTGGTCAGAAATGAAAGATGTCTGTGTCAGTCTTGGACGCTTTAAGAGGAACACTTTTGATTACATTCTCCTGAGACCAATGTTATTTCTGCATATCACTACGTTTCTTAATAAATGCACTGTTCAATTTTCTCAAAAATAAGCTAAAGGTTTTTCTGCATCAGTGTCTAATTCCTGCCATTCCTGGAATTGTTGCTGGTTTCTCCACTAACATGTTGGTGTTACTTTAAATAACCAGTTTGCCAACATAATGAGAACTGAAACTAGGCTTCAGAAAAGTGTTTTACTCTCTGCTATGACACCTTGTTGCAAGTTTACAGTAACAGAGACCATTAGTTTGACTTCATTGTTTTTTGCAATGCGCACGATGCAAAGGAATTGTTGAGCTGAGAGGCATGCGATTCCAAATGGTTCAGACTGTCTGGCACTGGCTTTTGATTGCCATCCCTATTGTGGCAGTGGAAGGGATATTGTGTTGTGTGTGATTGTAGGTCGGTGTGACTTGCGAGGAAAGGACTCTCTGTTACAGTACGTGTTTTAGGAGGTGAGGGGGGGAGAGGTATGTCCTCTGTCTCTAGCCGTGCATGTCTTCCTGATCCCTGCTGCCAGCTGCTCTCTTTCCATACCTTCAAGCAGATCCTGTGTTGGTGTCAAGTAGCCTGGCCAAGCCATGGCTTCCCTGTTGGGAGGCAGTGGGAGGAGGCTTTGACTAGAGCTTTACTTCCTGGGTGCCTTTTACGACACTGTTTGACCCTGCCCCTGGTGTTAAGCATGACTGCTGTCAGCTCATGTGCTAAGTCAGAGGTGTGACGCGCAGGGAGACCTGGACACCAACATTCTGCTTTAATCCTTGATTTCCAAAATTTCACAAAATTAAAATAAGAAGTGAGATAAATATACTAATATTATTATAAAAATAAATCTGTTCCTCTTCACCTTCATCACAAAGTCTGTACAGACACTGTGTCTGGATCCTTTGAGCCCCTAAACCACTGGTGAGCTGAAACATCACTTGGCGTATTCTCTCTCTGTTGCTGTGCCAGTGCTGATGATTCTTAGCTCGAGAACGGCAGCGGTCAGGGTCGAAAGCATTAGCAGGACGGCCCACCAGCCACATTTTCCATAGCGAGATGTAGGGATCAACTTTCATTCCTCTGCCCTTCTCTGCTGCCTCTGCTCTAGTTTGGTCCGGCAGCAGGCGAGTGCTGCTCCCTTATGACTGAGAGATAGTATTACTGACCTGCCCTTTAGATCTAAGGAAAACATTAAGAGTCTGAAAACAGAAATGTGTTTTGTTGAAATTTCCTTGTCATACAGGGACTTGGAAATTACACTGTAGTGACTGATTGGATAAGCCCTTAATTTCCATCTTCAAATAACCCTGAGTTTTAAAGACGCTACATAAAAACGGTGTGTGTGTGTCTAAGCACAAATAATTATGTCATAAGTGACAATCATTGTAAACTGTTTCAAGAGGCAGGTCTAAAATTATCCTCCACTTACACCAACACTTGTATGTTCTGGTTACTGCGGGAGCATTGGTTACCACACTGTACTGTTCTAAAGTTACACCACAGCTGTTCCCTTTCTTGGCTCTGCTCTCTCTGATGTCAGTTTATTGTGAGCGGCCGAGCAGCTGACCCCATCTCTTTGTTTTATGTGTCAGCCATTGTTTCCGGTGAGGCATGACCGATGCAAGTTCTGCATTCCGCACATACATGCTACTCACATGCTTACACGTCATGTGTCCATAGAAAATGACACAGGCGCCCACTACTCTACATTCCTTTGTTCAGCCTCATCGTGCAGTCATGAATATTTCTCCTTCAAGAGAAACAGAAGTTGAGAAATAACGGTTATCTGTTCCTCTTATGTGTCCTCAGGCTGCAGATCGCCCAGGAAGAGCACCGCACGGTGGAGGTGGAGAAGGTGACCCTGGAGCAGAAGCTTAGGGATGAGATCAACGCAGCCAAGCAGGAGGCCCATCGACTGCGAGAGCTGCGTGAGGGCACGGAGAACGAACTGAGTCGCCAGAAGTACGCAGAAGAAGAGCTGGACCAGGTACTGGCAAAGAGATTAAAACACGAGGGGGAAAAAAGGAATATAAATGAATGGATAGGGTTTTATACAATTCTACCGTGGCAACAACACAGTTTCTTTAGGTCCATCAGAGTCACACTGGCTATAGTATTAACACACCCACTGAAGTCCATTTGGAATTTAGCAGGAACAGCACAGCCCACACAAGTAATAAAAACACATGAGTATCTGTCTGAGGCGCTATCACTGTGATCCAGTTAAAATGCGTGTGTCACACACAGTTTTTCCCACAGTGATAAACTGGAGACATGCAAAGGTTTCAGACTCGGTGTTGTTACAACACACTTTGACGTTCGTGTTCATCGATCTATTGAAAGGCCTGTTCACCGCTTACTGTAGTGCATTCAGTCCTTCACCATGCACACAGGTCCATGTGATCCTTTAGGCTTCGGTAAAATGTCTAGATTGATTCATGTCAGTACTTTGTGTAAACAATCATGAAATTAGAATTATGTGTTGGCTCATAAATAGCAAAGCGATATGACATGGGGGAGAAAGCATATTCATAACTTTTCCTTCCTCTAATATTTAATATTTTCTGCAAAATGTAGCTTTTGGCTTCTTTCATAAGGAAGAATATATATAACAAAGAAACAATAGTAATTGCAGAGAGTGAAAATTCAAAGTGTTAATTTGTCAGTTAATATTTTACGTGTTGCAGGTGCGGATGGCATTGAAGAAAGCTGAGAAGGAGCTGGAGTCACGGACCAGCTGGTCGCCGCCGGACTCTCTCCAGAAGTGGCTGCAGCTCACCCATGAGGTGGAAGTGCAGTACTACAACATCAAGAAGCAAAACGCTGAGCGCTCGCTCCTGATTGCCAAAGAAGGGGTATGCACGCATTTAAACCATTTAAATTATAGTGGCTTTGTTGATTTTGACTTCTTTCTAAAAATATATATATTAAGTTCTGTTGTATGTCTGCAAACACGATTCCCTGAAACATCACACACACACACACACATATGTTATGAACGCGTGTTTAATGTCAATACAGCTGAGATAAATGTCACTTGTTTGCACAGGCAGAGAAGATAAAGAAAAAGAGGAACACTCTCTTCGGGACTTTCCATGTGGCTCACAGCTCCTCCCTGGATGACGTGGACCACAAAATACTGTCGGCAAAGTGAGTCTGTGAAAACACTGACTGACTGAGCAACTTAGAAGCTGCTTACTTTTGTCCCATATTGATTTAACATCTTTTGATGCAGTTTTATTGAAAAAGTTAGTTCTCATCTCACTTATCTTAACCTGCACCACTTTCTTCTCTTCTTTCTCAGACAAGCCCTGGGTGAGGTGACGGCTGCGTTGCGGGAGAGGCTTCATCGTTGGCAGCAGATAGAGATGCTCACCGGCTTCACCATCGTCAACAACCCAGGCCTTCCTTCCCTGGCCTCCGCCCTCAACCTTGACTCCACCTTTTCGGGCGGCAGAGCAACACCTCAGCACTTCATCATGTCCGACGACATGGACGACATGGACGAGGACATGGTGCCCGGAACTCTGCAATGTAAGGGTTCATCCGAATCTCTCGGCCATTCAATGGGGATTAGCAAACGAACACAATCCAAGGCCCCGTCTTCGAAATCCAAATATCAGCCCACATGAGAATTTGGACCTTAAATGCTACAATTACACAAATTTATTCTCATGTTCTTCCTGGTGATGGAGGTAGTGGGGTCACTTGTGTCCATCAATGTGTGTTGTTCTACATTTGTATATTTTGTACCATGTAAAGTCACATGTCTGTCCAGTTGAATATCATTTGTTAACTGTTCTCATTTCTTTGGATAAAAGTGTTAACTGGACTCGATTCAGGAGACTGAAGCCTCTGATTTCCTCTGGAAATTTATTTCATGAAAAATACACTTCATCTTGAGTACAAGTTTCCGTGCTGACCTGTTTGTAGCGGTTGTGTCCTCTTTGTGCTACAGACCGTTTGAATCTGCTTTGGGTTAAACACAAGTTATAGCATAGTCGGTGCTCAATTTCATTTCTGTAATTACTGTAAATATGCCAAAGCTACTCATCAAAGCCTCGTGCAAAAACACAAGAACAAAACACACATCACCTAATCCAGACAAAAACAACACAATTACCATAACGTTTTGCGGCCCTGTTGTTACGGCCTGTATATTTTACTTCCTTTTATTATAGGGAAACATGACACACACCAGGTTTGACTAACTGCGAGCACAAGTTGTACTGCAGGTTCCCTTTGCAGCTGCCGAGGCGAGTAAGTCTTCAATCAAAATTAATTGCACTCCCTCTCTCCCTCCACCTCTCTGGCATTTGGCTCCCACTGCCGCCTCATAGGCCGAACTACAGACGGCACCCGGCTGTTGGAACGGCGAGCCAGTGACCTGTGGTCCATTGGTTCAGACTCTCAGCCCGTGTGGAAACATCCTGTTTGGCCATTTATTCATGCCCCAGTTCAGTTTTTCAGTCGGACATCCCTGTCTCTCCCCCTTGACCTTCAATCGCTCACACGAAGCTGGAACACTTTTCAATTGGCAGAACGCTGCACAAGAAAAGGACAGTTCTGTGTTTGTCCAAAACGTTCCTGACCTTCCCTCAGTTGCTTGCTTTTACACTCTTCTTAATCTTGTCACCACCCTGTGCAGCCCTTCCTTCACCCATAGCACTTTATTGTAAATTAGCAACTCCTTTAACGAAAGAGCCAATTATATTGTAATATTAATCATTGTAAGCAGGTTATCTTAGCTGGTAACACGTCCTTAGTTCAATAGCACTTAAAATCAAGAAAAGTATATTTCATCACCCATTCCCTGCTCAGTCCCCCCTTCTCCCTCCGACTTATTTCTGTGAAGTGATTGTTGATAATTCTGTTGTTTTGTTCCCACAGCTCCCAGTATGATGTCCCTGCGCCAACGCTACATTGACCCCCAGCTGGCCATGGGCTCCCAGAGGTGTGTAGAGAGTGGTCTGTCACCAGGGCAGCAGGGCGAGGGATCCCCATACCCATCCCGGTCTCGGGCCGCCCTCAGACAAGCGCGTAGCCAGTCGTTTGGGCAGCTCGACTGCCTCCCTCTGCCCCCTCTGTCCTCGGCCGTGTCTCATCCCTCTATCATCTGTACCAGCATCCCAACCCCCCAGTCCCTGTCCTCCTTCTCTTCCTCCTGTTTACCCAGCTCTGTGGGTGGTTGCACAGCCCCTCATTCCTCCCATTTATATCACGCCTCTTTCCAGCCCATGGACCCCATTCCTGATTTCACCTTCTCAGATGTCTCCAAAGCTCAGTCCTCGTGCGGCGACGGCCTCGGGTACCCATCTCTTCTCCATTTCCCACACACAGCGCATGTGCGTGTGTTTTTTTTTGTTTTGTATCCAATTTCTTTGCTTTCATTTCTTTTTTAACACATGCATCATATTCAGGGAAACTTTTCCTTCATTTTTTTAAACAACTGAGTTGAGTTGTCCTGCTTTCTTCTTCTTTCTTTTTGCTTTCACATCATTGCACCTGAAAGCATTACACAATCTATGCATTGTCTCTCTTCCGACCCGTCTCATTGTTCCCTGTGCTCTTTGTATGCACAACTAACAAGTGTGGAGTTCCGGAGTCCAGGCTGTGCCCAGCGTGTCCATTGCTTTGCAGAAGTAGAGTAGATCTTCCACAGCATGCACGGCTTCAACTTTTAACTGGTTTTCACAGTTTTTTCACTTCCGCTAACTTTTCTTTTTTTGTTTCGCCTCCTCAGGGACCTGAACCGCTCCGACTCTGAATCCTCCCTGTCACTCTCCCAAGTCGGGGATCGGCTGTCAGCCTACAGCTCCAAAGGCCACCTGATCAAGCCCACTTCTCTCATGCACGGCCTGTCCGGTCGCTCGGAGGACGCCCTCTCACTGCACGCTCACACCCCGAACGGAGGGAACCGCGTCCACGAGATCAGTCCCGTCGAGCCCGCCTCCGACAGCCCGGTTCTCGTGAAGAAGGTGTACAGCATGGAGGAGTCCCCCAGCCTGGGAGAGATCAACAGTCTGTCAGAGTCGTCCCGCTCCTTCAGCCCCAACTCCACCGAACCGGACACACCGTCACCTACAGGAGGTCAACTGGGGGCCGCAGGGCCAAAGGTCAACAGCCGCATCCCGCAGCTGTCCTCCAAGAAGAGCCCCCTGGAGGAGGACAGCGGCTCAACGGGAGAAGAAACAGATTCCACTGCCAGCCGCAAGAAACACACCTTCAAGATCTTCAAGAAGCAGAGGAAATAAGGGCTACATGTACTGCAGGCTGTCAGAGCTGTCGGACTGAATTCCTCTGGTCGGTTCTTGGGGAGAAGAAATAGGTTTTGGTAGTTTTTGTGGTTCGTTGATGGTGAAACGTCTTCACCATTTGTTGCCGTTGCATCTTAGTGTAGGTACGACACCTACTGTGAGAAACTGTGGGAGCAAGCAGCTGTTGAGTTTAATCTGCTTCTTTGGTCAATGTTGGTTATGCGGGGATTGGGTAGATTTGTACATTGGAATGTAAAGTATTATTTATTCTGCAGGAACTTGTGCCAGTCTCAAAGAAAAACTGGTTTCCCAGTAGGTTTTTCTTTCTTGTTCTACAATCTATAACATTTTGCATGTCTTCACTTTTGTTTGATTGATACTCGAATGCTCTTAGTGTTTGCTTGGTTCTCGTCGTCAATCCGCTTTGATCCTCGATGTTTCCTTTATTGCGACCTAACCACCTTACCTACGAATCCAAAGTGAATGCGCACTCCTTTATTTCCACTGAGTACTTTGTTCTTATTGACGGTTACAACTTTTCCTGTCCTTTGTTGTGTCTTCTTGGCAGAGCAAGCGGCTCATTCAGCTTTCTGTTATGGCCTGTGTGTGGTCTCAGACATCTCCGACAAGAATATATATTCTCACATTTCTCTTTAGGCTGTCAGAAAAAGTGTTAACTGTCGTTTGGATTAACATCAGAGTATTAATAACTTGCAGCTCTTGGATCGCACCCAAGAGCAGGACACCGTTGTCCACAAGAGAAAGTTGGACGAGACGTTAATCTCCCTGCACTGTTACAAAAGGATCGTTTTGCAGGGTAAGGAAATGCTTTGCTGAAATGTCAAGGTTCACCCCTGATAGTTGTTTGGTCCCGAAGGCTGAGTCTCCGACTTTTGTGTACGTATTATTAAGTGTTTGAATTTCCTGGTTCAAATGACGAGCTTGGATGTAGGTATCCTTTTGTCCCTGGGCAGAAATGTTACCAAATTTTTTTTAAACTGAATTACCAAAAGGTTAAACAGAAAATCTACCAATAAAAACCAAGATCTTTATTAAAGACCTTAACACAAAATACTTGAAGCATGTTTTTAGCCACAACTATTAAATAAACAAAAGTCTTTGTGTTTTTAGGATAATCTTAAAATACAAATCGAATCCAACATTTCCCTATATAATTAGAATTTAGAATTTATTTTGTTACTCTGGTTTAGTGATTATTCTGGTGGATGATATAAAAATGGGGGGGGGGTTGGGCGCTGGTAAGGGCTAAATTACAAGGCATAATAATAAGATTTGCTCTGTATGTGATAGAAATTCTCACGTGGTATCTCTGTGATCCACCTTCTCCAGTGCAGACGATCAATCACGTCGATGTGCCAAATCTCTGTCTGTCAGTGGCCTTGTATTTCGTAGTGTGTCGGGCCACGCCCCCTTTACACAGAACACACGACCACCTGATCGTCATATCCCGTTTCTCCTGAGGTCAGACGCTGAATGTCTGTGACGGTGTCCCCCCCCCGGGGACGCTATGTTTACATTTGTTACAGGGACGATTCTGCTTCTCAGATTAGGGCAGCGTGAGGAACATTGTGCCGGTTTTGATATCGACAGCTTCTTGTATACGAGCACAGAAACTATGCATCAGTAGTCGTAGGTGAGTTACTTCAGTAGTGCGGACACCAGTAGACTTAGGGTGCTCCTGATCAACAGACTACCAAAAAGTGCTGCAGAAAACAGTCGGCCTACCCCAGCCTCACAATGTAACAGGTGGTTAGGATGTACAAGACGAAATATTTTATTTAAAGAAACCAAGTAAAAAGAAAATAATCAATTTCCTAATGGTTCTTTTTTAAAACGTGTCGATTGAAGCTTCTTTTGCACGACAGCTGTAAATGGATTATACCATCTGAATGTGTGTGTGAGTGAGTGTGTGTCCGTCTGCACCCAGTACACTGCACCGTATTGTTGATGCATGTCAACTGCTATAACTAAACCTATATCGGGTTAGAAGAGTGGATCAGCCTAGGCTCTTTACTTCCCACCACACTTTCCTTTTCTCTGTCTTCATCTTGAGCTTCTATTTATGGAAACATACACGATATATTTGTACAGAGAACATGATCATTTTGCATCTTCTGTGATGGTCTCAACTTTTATGGAACTTCTGCATGACAGCAATAAACTATTTTGAATGAAATACGAGGTGTTATGTTTAGATGTTACACAACACTACATCCTGCACAACACTTAAAAAGTTTTTCAGTGTATTCCAAACTTTTTCTGAGCTAAACCCAAAGTGTTTCGGACAGAGGCTGAAGAGAGGAGTTGCAGCAATGGACAGTTTGAGGAAAGTTATGTTTTCTGAATATTACAGCACGTAAACCTTTTCATGTAGTAACACAAATTACAATTAGGAACTCTGAATATATAATTTGTCTCCTTTAAATAAAGATTTATTCTCTTCGCTTTCTCTTCTTGTCTCGTTAGATAACATTTTATTTAACTTGTATTATAAACATGAAATATAAAATGTACGTGTGGATCAGGTGCCTTCAGTCAGTTTACCTTGTGGTGTGGAGCCTAACTATGTGTATTGTGTATGAAGACACTGGGTGGAGCGATAAGCAGGTAAATATTTACCCAAGCTGCAGCCGAGCCGAGGTGGAGCAGGATGAGGTCCGGCTCCTGAGCTTTCTTGTTCCTCCTTAGCCTGAGAATCTTTAATGGAGAGATTAATGAAGTCTCTGTGTGGACCATGGATTTCCTGAAGCTGTGCTTGTTTGTCTGTCATCTGTTTTGCCTTGGTGCGCAGGTAGGAAGCCGGTTTCACTTCTTCTTACACCATTAGCAGCTTTGTGGGAGTGTCGGTGCGACTGCATGTGTGACTTCTGTCCAAAGGTCGTCTGGGCTGTAGACGAGGTGGCTCTCCTGAATCCTCCAGAGGAGACTGTACCGGACCACGCTCTGGAGATCCTCTACTCCTGTGATGAACCTGCCACTGTGCAGCTGGACTGTATCGTCTCCTTTGACACCGGCATCACTTCCACACACCGGCTCAGACAGTGGCGCTGCCTCCCGGGTGACCCCAGAACGAGGAGCGTGGAGCTGAACCTGCCCGACTGGCTGGTGTACCAAGCTGATGGGACTGTGACAGATTCCCAGTGGGTGCTGAGCTGCTTCCTCCGAGCCTCTCTCAGACACGATGGATCTGAAGACACCGAGGACGAGTTGGACGCAGCCCAGGATGTCACGATGCTGCAGCCTAAGGCCTATTTCAGACGACCCTTCAAACGGCATCAGCTCTGTTTCCCCTGGAGCTCAGAAATACTGAAATTGACGCACCAGTTTTTAAATAAACAATGTCCCATAGAGGAAGGTAAGCTGGAATCTGCTCAGGCTGAATTGACGAATGCATTTTGAATAAGAAATGGTTCTAGAGGAGCTTTAAATAAATATATACGTATAAATTTCTCGTTCAAGATCTATGAAACAAAACAAAACAAACACCCTCACCATTTCTGGGAACAACAGATTTACCCCTTTGTCCGGATCCAGGCCAAAATGAAATTTCTTCTTTCTTGGCCCAGTGACAAGCCTGTAGCCTTAATGCATAATCCTCCTGAGAATAAACCCTGATGTACAGGGGCGAAAAAATGACGTCAATGTGGAAGGTAATCGACACTACGTAGATTAATGGCCCGGTCACAGATAAGCAAAGGTAATACAGAGCGAACCTTCACCTAGGGTTCACTTCCAATCTGTGTGAGCAAGTGGGGGGGTGATTAAAAGACTCGTTTCACATGGAGTTCAACTTCAGTGAACTTTAACCCACGATATTTGCTTAAATTAGCGTACGTACGTAAGATTATTTGTCTGTTTTTAGAAACTAGCTATGGAATGAATCATCTTCACCTGTAGTTTTTCCAAACCTAAATCAACTTCTCTTCATGTCTGTGCAGAAACGGTGACATTGCTGTCCTCAATTTTTGCGTCAACCGGAGAAAACTTTGGTATCACCAAGACTCTGGAGCCGTACGGCAGCGAGGTCCTGGAGCATTTCCGGGTCAAAGCAGTCTCCTTCCCCTGGTGAGAAGGTCCCACCAGGAGCTGATGGTCCAATGGTCAATCTCAAGACTTTAGTAACTTTTACTTGATGTCTTTTCTTGCAGGTGTTTGTTCTCCATCTGGATATTTGTGAGCAGACGCTGCCAGGGGGCGCTGTGCAGCATCTTCCATCACATCAACTCTGAGGATAACTACATCTCTCCTTCGCTTTTCCTCACACACTCAGGTTCAGTTTTTTTCTGTCTTATATCCTCTCAGATCTGCCCACTGGATAGTTCACAGAAAAATGAAAATTCACTCATTTTCTACTCACCACTACGCCGATGGAGGGCAGGTTTTTTTGGGGAGTTTCAGGGGTAAACAGCTGTTTCATCCAAACCCAATACAATTGTGGCTTCAGATGTAAGGAAACAACAGAAAAAAAACACAGCATGCGTCCACACTGCTCCTGTGGTGTCATCCAAGTGCCCGGCAGACCCGACATTCAAATCCGACTTGAAATGGCTTCATTTACACCAGGCTGTCAGCCTTAAAACTGTTCCAGAGGATAACAGAGGACTTATGAGTTAAAATATGGTGTAAATGACTTTGTTTCAAGATGAATTTGAATGTCAGGGATTCCAGAAATTTGGATGACACAACACGAGCAGTATGGAGACATGTTGTGTATGTTTTTCTGTTTTATTACATCTTAAGCTTTGGTCCCCAGCTACTTCAACTCTTTTGGGTTCTGCTGCAACCCTGTTTACCTCTAACACTCCAAAAGTGTATTTTCCGGTGAACCATCCCTCTACCATGCGTGTCTCCCCTGTGCAGGCCAGCTTCACATGCAGATGAACGGAGGGTCCGAGGAGTCCTCTGCCTTCCTCGCTAACTTCAAAGTGCCTTTACATGAGTGGTGCCGAATCAGTGTGAGGCTGCAGGGTAGAAGAGTGAGTCGCCTTTAATTGACAAATGATATTAATACAGCGTGTAAATAACGGTAATGATTAAGAATAAAGGCATTTCCCTGTCTGTCAGGTGATCCTCTCCATGGTCTGTGTGGAGAAGGAGCAGAGAACGGTTCAATCTGCAGAACATGTGTGAGTCTACTTGTCACTGAGTGATTGAGCTGTGTTGACAACAGGAATAAAACATGTTCCCCGTGTGTCCTGCAGGCTGAGTCATGATATCAGGCTGGATGACACCGAGGGATACTTTGTGATCGGAGGAGGGAATCATGTCAAAGGTGTGGAAGGGTATTTCGGACCGATGGTTTACTACCGCAACCGATTCCCACCTCAAGGCCCGGTAATGCTCCGCAGCCGCCCCACAGGTATGACCCACTGTTCCCTGCTCCTGGGTCTGATGAGTTCTCTCCTCTGCAGACGGGTGCTGTGGTTCCAGATGTTATCCAGGACCTGGATCTCACAGGGTGGCTGCAGACATGCAAGGAGTTTCGTTTCGAGGTGAAGGTGAAAATCCGTGGCTATGCTCTGAAGGCCCAGCAGATAGAATCAGGTAGTGCGCTTATATATCCACTAGATGGTGCTAACATATCTCCAGCTGAGCCCTGCAGGAAAACAAAGGGGACTGACTGTGCTGTGCTGGTTTTTGCAGAGGCCTGTTTTGATGCTTTCCATAAGTGGCTGATAAAGGACAATCTGCCACTGAATCCCCAGTGTGAGCCGTGGGAGAGAAGTGTCCCTCGCAGGAGACAAGCTGCAAAACTGTCCAAGTTGTTTGCTTTAAAACACGGTAAGTGATTCACTGCACCAAATGAATGTGGTTACTGCCAAATATCCAGATGTGGAAGTACCAGAGTACAAAACACGCCACAGCAACATATTTATCTCACAGCTGCAGTTAGTTATCACATTACCAACATGATAAATCTGCATCAACATTAACACTGAAATACAAAGTTTATAACTTTGACACTTGTGTATTTTTTTTTATTTTTAATCATTTGTATTTTCTCATCACCTAAATATCAATTTTTTTGCATAATTTATCCTTAAGTAGCTTTAAGAATATTACTGTTCCTTCTCAATATTCTCTCTCAGCTTGATCCAGCTCCAAATGGAAGCTGTTTGATGTTTGCACTAAATTAAAAGGTCAATCTGCTAAAATAGAAAAAATGTTTAGTCATCATTTAAGTCACATTTTCACTCTTTGGCAACTTTGCATTCTCCTGTAAAAATTCTAATAAGATCTGTGGACTAAAGCAGAGTTCGTCTCCACAGCCTGATCTTGTATTAACTGACCCACTCGTGCAGGGTTGCTCTGCTCATCATTCCCTGATGCTATCCTCTGTGGTGTTTATCATGCAACCACTGAAATCTGTCTGATCGCTGCCTCGCAGGAGGAAGGAGGGTGAGCTCGGCAGCTGTGGGCCGAGCGCTCTACTCCTTATCACTTCAGAAGCTGGGCCGAGCCAGCAGCAGAGCAGTGGTCAGCACTGTCCTGCCCCTGCTGCTCCAAGCCGGCTGCCTGGCTGATAACAGAGCTCTGCGCATGGCGTCCGTGCTCTACAGCAGCGGCCTGGGCGTCGAGAAGCAGCTCTCCAAGGTGTGTGTGTGTGTGTGTGTCTGCCTCTGGATCAGATGTAGTTACAAACAAGCCTGTGGTGACAGTGTCCAGTTCTCAATGTTGCTTCGTGCTCCTGTGTTTTGGTGCAGGCTTGGCTCCTCGCCCTGCTGGCCGCTCAGAGGGATGATCGATTAGCACTGCTGCAGCTCGGCCACCGGCACCACCGGGGGCTCCACGGCCTCCCCACAGACCCCGACCTGGCCTATGCATATTATGCCAACATCGCGGAGCAGACGACTCAAGATAATCTGAAATCCACACCAGAGCAGGTCCTTTGGAGCATTTATAACAAGACTGATTTTGCATATGTCATACGAATATATTCCTTTATTAACAGGAGTCAGAATTAACCTTTACTTGCACAATAAGCACTGCAATGATTGAAATATAGCTCTTTTGAGTATATTCTGTTGTTTCAGACATATACCTGTAATTGTACGGCAGAGGCCAGAGGAAAAAGCTCATATACCTACAGCACAAATATGAGCTTTTTCATTTTATGAACCTGTGGGTTTATTACAGCATATGAGCTACTATGTGATATGGTAATGCTGCCCTTATTGTATAGTTATCAGATTTCTATCATGAATAAGTTTACTTTTGCTTTCCATATAAAAACAGATGGCAGAAAGATAAGTGTGGTGTTATTACAGATTTCAAACGCGAGCTCTGTTTCATTCAAAGCTCAGAGCAACAGTTCTGGACTGTTTGTTTTAGGAGGGACAGGAACAAGAGGAAATTAAATTTGTTTGTATTTACTCTTTCTTTCTTTTCCTTCAGACGTTTGTTGAGGCTGTTTACTTGAACAACGATGAGCTGTTGAGTCTCCAGACCAACGAAAACCATCATATCTTCCAGTGGCTGAAACTGCAGGCACGCAGGGGAGCGTCTGAAGCCGAGGTGCCCGGAGACAGAAAACACAAAAGTGGTTATTCTATCATGCAACTTTTCAAAAATTGATCAAGCACCTGTCTTGCAGCAATCCCTTGCCCGCATGCTGTTCTGGGGTCAGCAGGGAGTGACTCCGGACATCCAGCAGGCTGTGAGACACTACGAAAGAGGAGCTGTGCGGGGGGGGGACCCGGAGGCGCTGTATGACTATGGCATCGTCCTGCTGCAGGTCAGACTCACAGCTCTCTGGTCCTTCTGACTGTTGTGTTATGTTTGTGTTTTATCTGACTTTAGCTGGTGCGGATGTTTCTCTGCAGGGTCACGGCGTTGAGAAGGACGTTCCCAAAGCTGTCACGTTCCTCAAGAAAGCAATGGACAAGGTTCTGTTTGGTTAAATATCAGAATCACAACTCTGGTCGGTTCTGCTTTCTCTTGCAAAAAAGAACGTTCATGACTCGCCCCTCGTCCCACAGGGTTTTGTCCCTGCGATCAACGCCCTGGCCTGGTACCACGAGCAGTTTGAACACGACTACACTCGAGCTGTGCAGCTGTGGGAACAAGCCGACCTCCTCGGGAGTCCAGACGCTGCTTTGAATCTGGGTGTCATGCACTCTGAGGGTCTTTACCCGGGAAAACCTGAGAACCAGGTGAGGTCAACCGTAAACACAAACCTCATACACCAAAACATTGAAGTTGAAAAAATTATCAAAGCCTCGTTTCTCCCACAGTTCATGGCGTATAAGTACTATCTGAAGTCTGCAGAGAGGGGCCACATCCGGGGGGCCCTTCTCCTCGCAGACGCCTGGACCACCGGGCTGCCCGGCTTCGTCAGCAGACGTCCAGCAGACGCCGTCTTGTTAGCTCCTCGTCCTCTTTACTTATCTCACCTCACATGTTTTGATATTTCATTTGTTAAAGACTGAGTTGTCTTTTCCACCTTCCTGCAGGATGGTGAAGTGGGCAGCTGAGAAAAACGGACACCTGGGCAGTGTCCTGAGGAAAGCCTTGGATTCCTATCTCAGGGGCGACATGTAAATGGGTTCTCTCTCCACACGGTGCTGTGATCCTTCACCTGTTCACAGTCACAGCAAATTAATATTTAAATCTTTCCAACAGGTTCATCTCACTGTTACATTACATGATGGCTGCTGAGTGTGGCTATGCGGCTGCTGAATTCAACATGGCCTATCTCTGCGAACAGAATGCAGTGAGTTATCATCTTAGCTCGAGTGTCACGGCCTCGTCATTGTTTGATTCCCTCTACAGAAACTGTTTTTCTGCTCCTTACGTCAACAGGGACGTTTTCTGGAGCCGGCCTTTGCATCGCAGTGCATGTGGAGATATTACAACCTCACAATCCAAAGTCAAAATCCTGACAATTATGGTAAACCCTTCGGCTTTTGAATCTTACACATTTGCAGCCTCGTGTACAAACATACAAGGATTTATTTGACCTGCGTCTCTCCAGCTCTGATCAGGATGGGCGACCTGTTGTACGCCGGGCGGCTCGACAGGCACAAAGATTTGTCTTCGGCGGCGGAGATGTACAAACGTGCAGCACTGAGGAACGAGCCACAGGTCTGCCTCCTCCAGATCAATGCTCCTGCAGTGTGTATATGTGTTTTTTCTTTTTAAAGCCATGTGTGTACTGTTCTTCTGCAGGGATGGTACAACCTTGGCCTTCTCTCTGAGGAGGGCTACAGGCTGCCGCTGTCAGTATTGACTGAGCTGGGCCTTTCAGAGCTGTACCTGGCAGATCGCAGTCTGCTTCTGAGTGCTTTATACAAAAGGTGAGTTGAATTGGTGAGTGCACTTGCTTTGAGAAAAGTGCTGTTAACTTGAACCTTTGAAAGTATAAAACGATATATTCTTCCCAAAGATGCACAGACTCGGAGGACACAGATTCCTACTTGCCTTGCAGTCTCGCCCTCCTCAATGTTCATCTTCAAATGTTTCAGAGGGATTATAGTGCTGCTATTAAGGTCAGAGTGATGGATTGAATTTACAGTTATAGCCACTGGATATTTAGAAAATGTGTTAAGTCATTAAAAACCTATATTGAAGTGAGATGTGGGGTTAAAATCCCAAGTATTCAAGCTTTAATGCAAAAATACTCTTAGTTCCTGCCTTCAGAGTTTTGCCTGAGTAAAAGTAGAAGTACTGACAGCTGAAGTAGGCCTAAATGTACTTGAAAATTACTAATTTGACATTGTGGTCATGTTGTCTCCCACAGCTCTCCGCTGCTGCTGCTGTGGTTGCAGCTCCTACGATATTGGTCCTCACCCTCGGTGTGTTCCGGAGACGTGTCCTGTCTCAGCAAGAGGCGTGACTCTCAACACGTCTAACAACAAAGTCAAACCAACAGCGCAGACATATTTATAGTTTACATACTGTAGTTTAACTGGGGGAACACCACAAAGAGGAACTGTGATTATTATCTCAATGAATTCTGATTGTTTTTATACAATGTCTGATGTGTGTTTGTGTTGTTAAAAGAAAGTACGGACTGTAAGTTGATGTGAGTGAACAATAAAGAGCCTGATGAAGAGCCAGTAGGTCACAGAGGCTGTTCTTGGACGTCCTCGTGTCTCTCAGTGTAATGATTCCCTCGTCCGGTGGCAGTCTGTGGATAACTTACAGAATGTCAGCTAATGAATATACAGCTGACACCAATGTTCACCTGCTCACTCAAACAAGAGTGGAACAGGTCATCTGAACAAAGTGTTCCAAAGTGAATCCCTAATTAAAATATATATATATTTATATATTTGGGTCTTTATAAACTTAAATCTGGTTATTTGGGTCTCCCACTGTTTAAAATCACTCATCCAAAAACTACTAACAACAACTTGAGATGCCAACACTTTGACTTTCTTTGATCCGATGGTTAAAGTCAAATGTCAATACATCAATCTCAGATTTGTTTTCTCCCTATAAACCGCATCTGTATCATTAGAAGACTCTTATATACATTTTTGATAGACAAACCAAGCAGAGGAAACACTGTCTTAAATTACCTGAAACATATCAAATCCTCTGTAGTGTCTTGTTACTTATTGCCCGACACATATCAACATATTTTATCACTGAGGCCAACACGCTGCCCCCCTTTGATCCGCGTTCCCTTCACTTTATTTAGCTCCTGTTTGTGTTGTTGTGTTAAGCATCGTCCTCGCTGCACAACATCCTGCAGACGTTGTGTTTGAAGTGCGCAGCTGCCAGGTTTGTGATTCCGACCCCGAAAGCTGAAATGTGAACAAATGAATGGGAAAAGGAAACGGCAGCACCGAGGGAATGTGAAATCAAATTAGTTGAACTCTGAGATTTTTTCCCTCTGTGCAGCTCCTGACTATCTGCATTATCAAAGCAATCTATCTCCTTTTCACTTTCTCTTCTCATTTCCATCCATTGGATTTCCTCCCCCCCCCCCCCCCTCTTCTCCCTCCCTCTGTCTTTGCAGATGGGCCACTTGGCCGGGCTGAAAGGGAGGAGAGCTGTGCCAGTTGTGATCGTGCAGCGGAGGCAACGAGAAGAAAGTCACTCAGGCTGCAGTGGGAGCTGGACTGGTTCATGGGATATACGAGAGAAACACAAGACGGAGGTGCAGACAAAGTTCAGGTACTTTGTGTGTGTGTGTGTGTGTGTGTGTGTTCTGGGGTGGGGGTGTAAAGTTTACAAAGGTATCACTAATTAATGAGCCGTCCATGATTTTCTGCTGTTCACTGCAGCTTTGAAGACTTGCAGTGTATTTTAAATTAGTGAGTAGTCTTTCACACAAACCCACTTTCATTTTTACAGCACTAAAAGTTGATTAGAAACTCTTAAGAAATCATCTGTTCTGACTTATGTAAGTGTTGTGTCACATAAACGGTGCACTAATGGGTAAAGATGTTCTGTGACTAGTGTTTTCCTCTTCACTATTTTTTTTTATCTGCTCAATGACTGAATGGTTTTCAGCTCTGGTTCATTTCTGAGTGTACGACTAATAAAAGATCTTCATATTTTGGATGTTCCTGATTAACCATGAAGCCAAAGGTTATTTTCCTTCTGCAATTTCTTCCTGAAAAATGAACAAAACCAAAACATTATCAATAGCTCCACAGCTCTTAAGCCACAATCAACAGCCTTGGGCTCCGTTGGGTAAGAGATACTTCGGAGAACTTTGAAATACAAGTTTTCTGTTCCTGTCACCGGGTCAATGAGAGATTGAGATCTGAAAAACTTCAGCAAAAATAATAACACCCCTACGAAAATGAATCACTGTGATGCTTCTGGACTTTTTCTAAAAACCCTTTCTCAACCACTCATCCAAAATTATTTGATGCAGAAGAAATAACAACAAATGCTAAATTCATTTCTCAGAACCAAGTGTGAACTCTGAACCCACAAAATAACTGTACATTCTTTCAACTTCTACCACTAATGGTTCACTATGTACAATACACAGCACCAACACATATGTTCTACCTCCAAATGTAGTATTTTTAGATTTTTTTTTATGTAGTATTTCTATTTTACAAGGGCCATTGGAACAGGATATTACACCACAATGCCAAAATCTGGGCTGGGGACTTGAGGTCATGGGTTACATTGTATAATATAATATAATATAATATAATATAAAATAATATAAATAGAGTTTCCATGCTAGAGTTTATTTTTAATTTGATTTGGAATAAAAACCGGCTAATACAGATTTCAGTTAGTCAGTACAAGAACAGTATATAAAACCAGACTGAGCATGAATATATAAAACATAAACAGACAACAAGAATAATATTCAATTTACTACCTAATTGAGATAATTCAATAATAAAGTCACAAACAGAGCCTCAGTTAAATACTAAGTGAGACTCACTTCCGCATCAGGCAGGTAACCTACGCCAATGATTGGAGCCACAGGGTCATGTGACCTGACATTAGTAGGTAAATACTCCAGTATAACCAGTAGGGGGCGCTGTCCTCTGCGTTCTCTATTAGATAAACTCTCTAACAGTCTCCTCTCGGTAGCGATGGATAAACACGTGTATGTACGTGTCAGCGCAGGACACTGGAAGGTAAGATACTGACATTTGAGATACTGACATCTGAGATACTGACATATAAGATCCTGACATAAAATCAACACACAGGAAACATATATCATTAAGATAAGATAGCATACAACTTCATTGAACCACACAGGGGAAATTCAGTTGTTATTATGTACATTATATGCACTTTTCACTGTGGGGGTTTGTATTGAAATATGAATGTAACTAAAGTGCAGTGCCAAATGATGATGTAAGAGTTTAAAGTAGAAGAACCATCTGTTATAAGGACATATTGTGATGTGCAGATGACATAAACGTGCAAAAAGTTATTTTCTATTAGAAATAGTGCAAATAGTATGAGCAGAATGAGTAGAATTACATTGCATATATGTTAATATGAGCTTTTATTACTTATTTATTAACCATTATTGTGTAGGGCCAAACCCAGTGTGCTGCTTGTGAAATTGTGGATTAGATTTAATTTGTGTTCTGAAAGTGCAGCAAGTTTGTTTACACTTCATTTCATTCCTCAAGTCAAGATGTGAGTATTAGTGTATATTATTTATTAATATGTCACTTCTGCTTCTATCCGTCGATTGAAAGCCTGTTGTGAAATGTCAGGGTGAATGATAGCACTTAGCGAACTCTGTCACACTGTGTGCGTCATTTATCAACAACTAAAGATGGAACATCGGTTGTTTACTTCCTGACCACAACAGTATTTTTTCGCTGCTATACTGTTTTGATTAATACCAAGAAATGGAAACCAAAGGTATTATTATTATTAGTACTTGTAGTAGTATTGTTATTAGTAGTTGCTCTTCTGAAGAGATTATCCATTATGTGCCATTTTAGAAAAATGTAAGAAACTCCTTTGTCCCTGGCAGCCAGTGAAATAACAATACATTAAATATAATAGCAGAATACATTTTCTTTTGCTGTGCATATCAACAATCATTAGACACTGATAAATTGTTGTTCAGTGAATTCTTATTTCTCCTAATGGCTGTGGTGCTTTGTTTCACAGACTAATATTTAGTGCTGATCATTTGGTGAATTAAAAACCCACTGGATGATGCATCTTTTCTGTCTGGCCTCATGAACTCTGAGGTCTCACATGTTTTTCATATCATGTTCTAAATGGGTCTTTGCAGCGAACATGTAAGTAAAATGGAAATGCTTGTCTGTATCTTAATAGCTTGTACCTCACTATATATTTTCTTTTTTTTCTCCCCAGTGTCCAATGGTGCGATGCCCACGAGGAGCCAGAGCACTGTGGGGAGCAGAGCCGTCCCAGTGGGAGTGTTGTCCTCCACCTCCCGGCTCCTTCTGATCCTCTTCGGTCTCCTGCTGGACGCCCGGGGTCAAGGTAAGATTCAGAGGTTTTCTACCGCTCCTCTATTTGTGCTGATGTGAGACAAAGAGCCTGTGTTTGGCCATTGTGCTTGTTCTCGGCCACAGTGTGGTCCCAGCCTCTCAAATGTCATAAATGTGCATATTTAATGTGGTTGATCATTGTATATTGAATCTATTTTTGGTTTTGGACAATTTAACCAACAACCCATGAACTCTGAAAACTTCTCAGTGGGCTTTGGGGATTTGGGATGGATTATGTTTCAGTATTTTCTGACATTTTAAGATGGATAAACTGATTTTGAATATCATAATTTTTTCAATGCTCTGGTGTTTGAACTGGTTTTATACCAGGAGATCCACACTATAAGACTTGGTCAATACTGGACCAAATTATCTTGAATATAAACATTTCATAAATCAAATAAAGCTGTATAATGTGCGAATGTACATTATTTCAGTTTAGAAAGCTCTTAGTTTGTAGACCACATTTAATCCTTGTATCTTACAGAGACAAGGCCACTGTGCCCTTTGCTGTCAAAGCGCTCCACTGGCTTCCATCCCTCCCTGTGACTTGTTTTATTTATAGCATGGCAGGAATTGATACACTAACAAGTGACAAGTTCTCAAAATATGCACACACACACACACCCACACACACACACACACACACACACACACACACACACACGCGCGGCACACACACTTGCCAGTTTTCAGGGGTGGTAAGGGGCAGCAACAAGGTTAATGCACAGGAATTGGGAGTAGTGTACTCAGCACTTATAAAATGAGCTTTGATTAATGGGCCTCAGCTGTGGCTTATCCCAGGGTGAATCGTGTGGGAGGACTGGGAACCAGGAGGAGACCAGGGCCGTGAATATCAAACACATCACCTGACATTCAGAGGAATAAGTCCACACTTTCCATTTTTCTTATTTTGAAAGTGCTCCGTCAGCGGCGGTCTCTTAATGAGTATCGAGAACTTCCCCAAGAAGATACTTACTTTTATTTAGCAAACATCCCTTAACTCTTAACTAAGTGTCAGAGATACATATGGCCAGATTAAAGTAAGATTGTGTGAAAATGGACTTATTGTAAGAATACACAATGAGCAGTGTGAGTTTCCTAAGCTTCAGTTTACCACTGGCTCTGTGGCGGGTGACATCTGGCTTCTCTGCCCTCCCGTGCTTCTTTACCTTCTGCTGCGAACAGGATATCGGCGTCAAGGTGAACTATCTGCTGCGGAGAACCAGTCAGGAGGGCGAGCTCGTCCAACAGGCTCCCAGTTCGCCGTGCCAGACGTGAATATGAGTCATATTCACGTCATATTATATGACGAAGAGACAAATAACTTTTAAAACTAAATGTCATGTGTCGTTTAGATTAAATACTCTTTATATTTCTGGTTTTAAATGTTAAGCATGACTTTTATTTTGCCATAAACAACAAGAGTAATGGATGCTATGTTGTTGTTAGGCAGATACTTGACTCTTTTTTCTGGATAAGTGGGTGTGTGAGCAAGACTTCTATCAGAGCACTAACTCATCTCATAAATTTCCCCATAATTCATCAGGAAAATTGCACAGGTACGGCCATTAGACCCCCCCCCCCCCCCTCCTCCTCCTGTGATGTTTTTAAATAAATTTCCGTCAGGTTAGAATTACAGAGTTAAAGTGCTGAGTAAACACCGGGGAAAATGCAATACCCCTCACGCAGCAGATATTAACAATCTGTCTTTTGAGGGATTAATGTTGGACGGGGGGGGGGGGGGCTTTGGATTACTTTACAGGATCCTTCATTTTCTGCTGAATAAAGACGAGGCCGTCGTGTTTATGCATCTTTTACTGTTAACTGTGGGGAGAGTATAAGGATAATTGCAACACAAATTATTTGTTTTTGCAGCAACTGACTGTATTTATTATGTCCTAAATCAAAACAGAGACAGAGGCACATTCATCTTGTGCTCTCCACAGTTAAGTTGTGTGTTTGCGAGAAACGTACAACTCTTATTTGTTTACATCAGACATAGTGGGAGGATTTTAGCGCGGTTCGGTGTTATTTGTGTTTTGCCGTGCACTGATTTGTTGTGATGATTGTAGTTTCATATTAATACTGACGTAGCATTTTGAAATTAATTATCTGTGGTGTTGTTTTTTGCCCTTGTCGGTCTCTTTCCTTTCTATCATGGCCTTTCTTGTCTGATAACTTCCACCCTCTGGAGTAAAGAATCACTCAGGCGTAATCACGTGACGTGTCTTATGTGTCTTTGGTTCAAACATTATTCTGTTATTAAAGATTAACCTGATCAGAAAAAAAGATACCGAACATTGGCAAGATAAAGATTATTAACGTGGTATGGAAAGGTTCAAATTAAAATCGTACAAAATAGCCCAGGAGTCCTGAGGGTTAATTAATGTGAATTATTCTTTCACACTTTCCCCAACATCTACTTTGTTTGATTTCTGGATCAAGACATCATTTCCCTGAGCCAAGTCATTGCCAAAACATTACAGCAATTTGCTTTGCCCTTCATACTTTGGGTTGATGTAAATCTTTGTGATATGAGCTCATCATACTTGTGCACTCGTCGTTAATTGGTTCCGGGAAGGGGAGCATCTAAAATGCTTCAACTCCAAAGTGTGCTGTTCATGCTGTTCTTCTGCCATCGCATTAAACTGTCACACAGCTCAATTACATCTGTTGACGGTAACTCTGCCAAGTCACGATCCCTGATTAAACAATCAATGTGAATGATATGCAAGTCATTTCTCAGACACACTGGACAACTCTGGGAACATCACGAGAGGCACTTCAGCCGCCGGTAATGTGCCAAGAGCCAACTCTGCCTCATCAGCAGCAGCGGAAGTCTGCCAACCACCTCTGCAGATTGATTTTTTTATTACCAGGAATAAATGGATATTGAATCTGTGAGTAAAGGAGTGACCTCGCAATGAAGACACTAATGTCTTTAGGTGTAGTGCTGGCAAGAACAGTTTGACAGCCTGGCTTGATTCCATTAGGTTGTAGTGTTTTACATTTACACAATGAAAAGTGACCAATCCTGCGACACTGACAGACTCATTACACTGACAGCGGTCGTATTTTTAAAACCTATTTGAAGTAAAGTTTTTAATTGCAAGTGGGGATTAACATGTTGGTTTTTATTACGCAACGTAGGTGCTCCATATGTGATGCAATATAACAACAGTCACAAGTATAATTGATACTCACACTCACAGTACAGGGTTACTTCCTATAATAGAATAATATAACAGGTCTGATTGGCTGATGAGAACCTCTGATTTATTAATAACAAAATGTAAAACTATACGCCTATGAAATAATTCCCTAATATTCATTCCACTGGAAATCATATATTGTGTTTGTACCAGGCCAACTTTTGAAGTGACGTCTCTTTTTATGTCAAGTGTTCCTGGTATCATGTTTCTTCCTCTACCTCGAATGTGATGATGAATCAGGTAAAGATGTGTTGATATCCAGCAGAAGATCCAGGAGACGACTACAACCAATGCTTTTTAAAAAAAGCCTTGAGAGAGCGTGGAAGACATTCAAAGTGGAGGCCTAGTGAAACAGAGAAAACTAAAGTGTGGCCTTGCTGACACAACAGTGCATAGCTCCACCAAGGCCCAACAGCCCCATTAAGTTCAATAGAGCTGCACCAAATTGCACACACTTTAATATATTAGTCCCCTAAGTATGCCGGATAAAAAAGCTCTATTTTTCCATGTTATGGATTGGATCTGGACCCGTGCCAAAACTAAACCTCTTCTTGGTTCTTTCTTAGCTCATATCACATCTTCGGGGTCATGATCTGAAAACAATTTAATTTATGTGGAGCTCAAGTGTGTGATAAGCACTTTACTTTATTTTTTTAACCTGTGTTACCTCTCCAGGATTCAGCATAGTGGAACTAACTTACTGATTTTATATTGAGAGGCAGAGGCACCATCACATTGATTGTATGACCTTGGACGGATGACTTCTTTTCAAGAGGTTGCTCTCAGCATAAATATTGTTGGTGCAAACCAGTATTACCAAAAGTTTCTGCCACACAAACCCATTAATACTTAATTTACTGAACGCCTGTAATCATGAAACTATTGTTGAAAGAGATAGTTTGTTTTTGAAGCTGCTTGTAGAGCAAACTGTCAGTCAGTGTCTCGTCTTCAGTTTTCTGAAGGACCCTCTATTAATCTTAATACCACTGTTGTGTGTATCTGTTCTTTGTGTTGTTTTTTATTGCATCTTTTAGGGGGATATGCTGAGCCTCTGAGAATATGCTCATTATGTCTTCTCACACTAGATGGCAGTATTGCTTTTGTTTAAAAGCTGTTATTCTATTCTACTCCTACTTCTCTAATGTGAACCATGAAGTGGCAACAGGACATATAGGGTGTGATGCTTTTATAAGCACTATGACGTGATGTTGCAGATTTTATTTATTGATTATTTTCTAAGCGTTTGCAATATTTGTTTGAATTTGTGTCATGAGGCGCCTTAATACACACATTTCACCATAGCGTTTCTAATCTCTGAAAGTGTGGTGATTCTGTGAGAGGCACTGCAATCTCCCTTTTAATTAAAGTGTGGAGTCAAAGTCATCTAAGATTCATCAGCCCAAACATGGTTCCTGTAGTCAATTGGAAAAACCAGACAACACAACAGGGTGCAACTCCATTACAGCACAAATGACTTTGACGCCATCTTGTGAAAACCACCATTCAGGGAGTTCCTATCAGATGTTCATGCTTATTTTCGTGACCCTGATGTCAAAGAGCTGGAAGGGTTTGTTTTAGAAGACTGGGCTGTTCATCTGCTTCACTCTGATTTACCAATGTCTGGGGTCATGAAATATTAGCGGGTCATAAAAAGCCACAGCACATCCAGTGCCAGTGCAGAACAATGAGAGTCGGGTCCCAGTGGACTGTGTCACAGTCTCCACCTCTGACTCCCTCCACACACCAAGGCCCATTAAGTCTAAATATCTGGTTTCCCCCACATCCCACCAGCACCACCTCTTCTCCAACGAAAGCTGCTCTGATAATAATGTTTATTGCATTTTTCAGTGTAAATTGTGACACACTATAAGTTTATATTATGAGGTTGTGCCCTTTACATTGTCTCCCTGGAGACGTTAGAGAAGTGTAACTGAGAAATTGCATTTGAATTAATTTTAGTCACTCTTACCCAAGAAACCTTCTAACAGACAAAATCCTCAGTTAAAAAAGCTTATATTTTTGCCTTTCTTAGATCGTACACTGCGGAGATGATAAATGATATGACCAAGAAATCTCACTGCAACGTCCCTTTTTAGTTGATGCTCTTGAGCTTTTGATTGTGTCCCACTATCTCAAGATAGAGTTCCCCCAGTTATTATGGAGTTTGAATATTTCTGAGCACTTTTAATGGGGCACAGCATGAATACATGAAGAACTGTTTACTTCTTGTCGAGAGGATTACTCTCCCTGTGAGTCTGTGATTCTTCTCTGGCTCATAGGTCTTGTCTGACTCAACTCATGAACACCTCTTAAGATGTGACAATTACCACAAGGATAAAGTGTAGCACATTTCTTTTGTTTGTTGAGTTGCATTAAATAGAATCCTGCATTTTTGGATCTTGAATTATTGTGGGGAGTAAAAGTTAAATGTTTCCCTTGCAAACCTGTAATTTGTTGCAGCTCAGCATTAAATCTCTGCAGTACTCTAGGTCTTGTAATGACTACTTGTCCATATTGCCTTAAATTCACCCTGAGAAGCAGCAGTTTACAAATCCAGTCTAAAAGCCAATCAAGTTCAGTTATTCTCTTCACTTGATCTTCTTCAGCAAATGAGTTTAATTCTATTGACATAATGCCTTCATGTTCTAGATGTTTTGGATGTTTGTAAATCCTCTGTCATGGGATCCAAGTAAAGGTCAACCACATACTCCTAGCGCGGACCTACAGAATAACCCTTTGCAGCCGAGGTTTAGTTGGATTAACAGAAGCAAACGGTTAATGGAGCGTGTTACTGCGGACTGACCTGCCTTGAGGGGAGAGCTGGAGCTGCAGAGGAAGAGGTCCAGTTAACCTTGTCATCCCACACAGTGGCTCCTACATTGTGTTGGCTTGTGTAATGCCCCTTTCTCCCCTGAGAGGAGCTCGGATCACATTCTCTCATTGTGATCCTCGGGCTTTAATGGCCGTGTACTCAGGATTTAGGCTCCACCACTGTATGCCCTTGGAGAGACGATCATTAACTAGATATGTTTGATTTTGGAAATGAGATCTTTTTAATTTCCTTGCTCGCCAGTATGATTATGAATTTAGGAGGACTGCCGGAGCTGGAAGACCCCCAATGTCCTCGGAGTGTTATGACTGTTTGTCCTCTGAGCCTGGTGAGGGGCGTGGCTGCGTGGCTGGGGCTCCTGCTTTTGGCGGCCGCGCTGCCACTGTTCTTCAAAATGACATCTGAGGGAGGGACCTTTCACCAACTGCATCACAGTCTCATCAAGTGTTGCAGTCTCCCCAGATTAATGGGGCCGCGAGCTGATTATGCAGAGCTGTACATCATGTCTGGCTAACTGCCTGCTGCTCTCGCTGCCTGTCAATGATCCACCGTCCTGGATCCTTTTTCTTTCCCTCGGAAACTGGCAGGGCTCAGAACTCGGTTTGTCCCCCCCCCCCCCGACTTCTGCAATATAAAGCGGTTGAGCCACAAAATGAATTTTAAAGATGGATGACAGGACCGCTCCCCAAAGGTGAAGTCAAATGATCTTTATCGCTCCCTGGTCGCTGACTGTAGTACAGGTCATAAACCTACTTTATGTAAGCAGATGGGACATGGACCAAACCAAAAGGTCCAAAGTAAATATCAAATGAATTTCTCTTGAAGATTGGTTTGTCATTTTTCTTACACTGATGTATGTGCAAGTGATCATTAGTAATTTGATGCCATGATAACGGGGTGAAATGTCACCGGCTCCAACTCATGTCGAAAAAGCAAGATGGCGGCACTTGGATATTTTAGCTTCAATATTTTTTTACAAGGAAGTGGAGACATGTTCATCTTTATTTAAAATCCATGGCGCAAAGTTCAGGTTCTAATTTGTAAAGTTATGCAGCTTGTGTGCAGAAGGAGAATGTTATAGTCATGTGTGTACAAATATTAACCAGTCATATAATGTAAAGTGTGTGTGGTGGGCTAGCCGTTTTAATTTATGGTGGTGTCCGACTGGAAAGATTAAAGTCTAATTAAATGGATTGGAATTGGTAATACACCGATATTTTACCACTGCAAAGGCCTAACTGCTGTGTTTGGTTACCCACACGTGTAAATTACCTCTGTTGCCACATCCTATGAACCCAGCCCCGTGTGCAGAATGGATTTATCTTCCCAGCACATTATTGAATGTGTTCCCTTGCTTGGAAGCAGCAAATAAATTGTGCTTGTCACAATGGCTGTGCACCTGCTCTCCGTAGCCTTGGAATTTCTAACAAAGCATCACATTTCTGAACACAGCTCTCGGAGCTATAAAAAAATAGTCACAACGTGGTTGGAAAATGCTTTGGGGGAGGATGGGGGGACGATGGGAGGGGGGGACTGGTATGCGGAGGAAGGAGAGGTATAGATAGAAAAACATAGCAAAGGGAGGTGTCTCATCTAGTTGGTGCTTTGCATTTATACCACGTGTCATGCAAACAGATGCCATACAGAGAAGGAATTTGGAGGAGCAGTGTGGAGGATTTCAGGCACTCTATTATAAATCATTGGGGTGTTATTGTCTCCTTATGACGACCTTCTATTCGTCCATCTGCACCGCTGTGTGTCTACAGAAGTCCGGCATGCACAAACACTGGCTCCAGACAGGACCTTTTCTTAATTCTTTCCAACTCAAGGCCACCGTTCTCCTGCAAGCTTTGAAAAGAAGGGGTGAGGTGAGGGGAGGGGGGGGGGGGGGGGGTTCAGTAGGATCCATTCTGCAACCTCAACTTCTCCGTGTGACTAAATCCTACATGCTGACCCTCTGAGCTCAGGACGAATCTTCCTAGACTTAGCAAGGACATGCAAATGCAATTATTCCCAATCATAGCCTGGCCAACTTCAGATATTTTACACATTAGATATTGTTTTTGCATTCAATTTCGGACAGACACACATGGGCACTGTGATTGTAGTGGCCCGATTCTGAGCCAGTAACAGCTGTACACTGTCCACTGAGCAGAATTAAACAGCCATCTCAACCTGATGCACTAGAATACATGTCCACTCTGAATATTTTACATTTGAAGACAAACACAGGATAATCAATGGGCTCCCTTTACACCCTGACCGCTGCGTAACGATTAACTCCCACAACCTTATTTTTTTTCCTGAGCCAGTCCTCCCCCCCTTGCACCTTCTCTATCCAATTATTGTCATCCAAATCAATATTCTCCACACTCCATTTCATTCACTGAAGACTATTGAGTTCATGAGAATTTTCTGTTTGGCTCCTGCTTCGCTGCTCGATCCAGAAACATTCTTCATGCATAAAGCCTAATATATAATTTAACTGACTGATTGGTCGAGCCTGAAATGCTCCATCTGGGATTTTGCACTGACGTCTGTGGGGTGAAAATGTTTTTTTCCATCAATAGGGGGCGCTTTCATACTTATCATCACCCATGTTCTCTTCACAGGCTCTTCTCATTATTTCGCCGTGCATCTTTATTCACGCCCTCATCTTATATCGTGTTATTTTTCACACCTTTTGTTTTACTCCCCACCCCCCTTAAAGGGTCATCTGCTGTATATCTTCACTGCTTTTGTTTGCTCACACTGGTTGTAACTGGTTTGCAGGGCTCACACAGCACTGATTAGTGGAGTCAATACAAATATTGTGTTTCCTAAGCAAGACCATTGACACCAGTTAAACGAATTTCACTACACGTCACCCCTTGTCGTTCACGTTCTCTTTGTTTTCACTCACTCACTTCTCATCGTGTCTTTCCGCCAGAACCACCGCCCCCCCACCCCCCCCACTCCCCCACTCCCCCACTCCCCACCCTGGCTGCGGCCATGCAGTTTCATCCCCAGAGGTGAAGAGCCGACTCCTATAATTACCCAAGTGTCTGTGAAATGAATCATTGGGCGGCTGATTGAGCTGCATGATGGGAAACATCCATCCTGAGTAGTACGACTGAGTGTTCTCAGCCCTCTACCCCTTCTCTCTGCTGATGCCCAGGGCTGGCTCATGTGCATACTGAGCTGGGAGAGCGAGAGAGAGAGAGAGAGAGAGGCAGGGTGTGGTCTGCAGCCGCCGCGCACTGTAGCAGGAGCCACGACAGCTCTCAGGGAAATGCAGTGATCATCAACAGTGTAACATGAACAACGCCTTGATTAGTACTCTTGAATAAGTCATGATTGGACTATTAGATTCTTAGTTTGTATGATTTTAAAATGAGCCAAGTAAATACACAAGCCACATAATGATTAATTGGTTATTATTCAGTTTTGGTAATTATTCTAATCAGTTTGAAAAAGTTTACATTTTAAGGGCTGTCACAAGGTCAAATTGAGCTGCACCGGCATATTATTCATACAACGAAAAACAAATCGTAATGTTTACAATGTGATTATTCTTTTAGGTGTTTACTAGGGCTGAAGTCAACCAAAGGAAATCGTGGTAGACTGAAATCATACCTTGTCCTCACCAAGTTGATTCGTAGCTAATATTTACAGCAAATTTAACCATTTTAACCAACTGTCAGAACAATAATATTGAAATATGCCAATTCTGACATGTTCAGCCTCATGCGTTGCACATAAAGTTGACAGTTAGCCCACAGTTTATTAATAATATGGCAAGTTCAACAAGGAGCCAAACTAAATCGTTATTTATCTTAAGCAATCAGATCAGTTATAAATTAAATATCACATGGGATATGACCAATTATTTTATTCAAACACTGATTCAATTACTTGATTTTATAGACGAGTCCAGCACATAACCCTCAAAGTCCTACTGCACCTCGTTCACTGCCCGTGTCTACAGCCTCACTGTGTTTGTAGATGCTCTCATACACACAAAGAAGTGTTTGTGTGTACTATCTGTAAATGCATTATTTAATTTTCCCTAGGCTGTTTCTTGATATCTTGAACAATTAACATTTGTGCTTTGTAAATCCCAGACTATTACAATCGGCTTCTCACCACAACGTAGAAATCCTTCAGTATATGTACAGACTTGGAGTCTCGATATCTCAAAATCTTATCTAATGTTGACCTGAACCACAACACTCTCTAGTGCAGTCAACACAGATATCAGTATATTTGTGTAGATTGCTATCACCAGAGCACAGCTGAAGAAATATGTCTTTGACTTTATAAAAAGACATTTGCAAACTAAGCGCCCATCTTTCTTGTTTTTTTATCAGTGAACATAATTGTCTCGCAAAGTTACAAACTCCTGACTTCACCGACTCCTTGCTCATCATTGAATGCACCTGTCACCAGTGACCTTATTTAAACATCGACGAATCCCCAAGAGACGACACCTTAAAAAACACCAGATCGTTTACCTGCGGCAGGAGACTTGTCCTGTTTTTAGGACTCAACAAACAAATCAACCTTTACATCAACGACTCTGCTTTCTGAGCCACTGGCCGTTCCCTGGTGATTTCCCATGAGAAATAAATGCCACGACTGTGTATGTGGCGGACGGCTTTTAAGTTCCTGGAGACCGTGATTTGAAACCATCCGACGTGATAACACCCTCTTCTCTAAAATATAACAACAGACTCCACGTACAAATATGAAACCTTCTCATACACCTGTAACATGTATAGCTCGTTTGCCACTTTCTCAAATTCAAAATAGCAACTTAACTGTCGGTGAGGAGAAGCAGTTTTTGTGTATTGTGGATATTGTGCACATTATAGTATGTCCTCCACTGAGAGTGTGGTTCAGATTAAGTAAAGGTTGGTTCTTGTGTCTCTGTGAGTGTGGTGGTGTCCATGAGAGGACAGAGCACAGCACAGCTGCTAGATGGCAGCATCAGCAGGATGTTCAGCCCGTGTGTAGTTGTGCTGAAGCCACTCCCACTGAAGAGCTTATTGGCTGCTTGCACAGAGCTGGAGCCTCATTCCGCCAACGCCCTCTGGTTTTGGGGGATTGCAGGGTTTCAAGACGCCTGTTTGAGAAATGCCATTAGTAGTGCCATCCAAGACTTTTCAGATTCTACCTTTACCTTTTTAGATTAACTGACAATCCAATGTGCCCACTGGTGCTTAGAGACATAATGCCATGTGAAAGACTGCAGCTTGTAGATTGTAAGTCTGTTTACATGCAGTGCAATTAATTCTTTGCTCATCATACAGGCTTTTTATGGTTTTAATTTCACCGGTCACATCCACTCCTGTAGCTATTCAAGTGGACACTGCAATGCTATGAAGGCTATTTAAGACTGTTTCAAGGTGTGCACCATTATCTCATTTTGAGCGATCATAACTTGCAGTTGTACAAAACAGGCTTTTCACTCTGTCTTCTAACTTAACTTTACTACAGATTTGTTTTTTTGCAAGTTACACGTAACATTTCAAATTAAAAGATTAAACTGCTGTCTTTACATTCTGTAAATGTATTGATGGTGATTCAAAATCTAGCTTGTATAATTAGCCTGGATTATTATTCTTTATATATATTTTTGTTGAGAATGATATATACTTTGGGTGACATTGTTATTAAATGGCTGGATGGAGGCGATTTCTTCTCTCTGTGCTCTTTCCTATATATCCTCACACCTTCTTATGATTAAGTGCTGTGTCCAATGGTTAATTTCCTGCATCCAGGCAGTAAAGAGAAAGTTGTGAGGCACTTTTACAGATGCAACTCTTCAGCACAACTTCAGTCGTGTTTGTGCTCAGCAGTTTAGCGTAAACTCAACACTCAAAGCTGTAGTTTGCTCTCAGAGCTCAGCGGCTGCCGCTTTGATGCTGACTCTGCTCACAGAGACGAGGAGAGATAGGGGAACAAACAGTGTGAGACAACAGTCCTTCTCCCTGGCTGGCATTAGACATGGGACTTTCTAGTGGGAAGAGGATGAGTGCTGTGACAAAGTCAATAGGACAGAGGAGGAATGGGACTGCATGGGTTTGATTGTTTAATTAGACTTCACTTCATGGCATGCCAAGCCAAGTGAAAAACAGAGGAAACTGACTGACTGACTGAGGGGGGGGGGGGAAATACAGATCAAAAGTCATTGTTGCCGACTGTGATGGACTCTGGATATTCTGGTGAGCTGCTGATACTGATGTCATTGTACAGTTAATAATGACAACTTTGGATTCAGTTTATTTTTGAGAGTGTCAGCAGAGTCTTGCAGCTTGACAGTGGGGCTGTGTCTCGTCCTTGTGCGTCTTGTCCACTTCAGAGACGTCACCCGTTGGTTTCAACCCTTTTTAAAGCTGGGATTAGACCTGATGTCATCTTTTTCCATCGCTTCATAAACTCATCTAAAGTTGGCTGTCACTGAGCACTGCCTCTGTTATAGTGAGAACCTGGTGACATGGACCCTGCTCACCAATAAAACCTGAGGCCTGACTGGAAGCTCTGACGTGAGTGGGCACTGCTGCGCTGACAACTTCCATACAGGGGCCATGGAACATACGAGTCCTCTTCCTGAAACTGTGACTCAATTCAGGGGCTGTATCCTTCAGCAGCTGCATTCGTAGAACGAGACACCGCTTATAATGATGATGTGCATGGTTTTTTAGGGTTGATGCTGATTGGCTGGGTCCCAGTTCAGGGAAGTGAGTGACTTGGCTGAAGGCTCCTTCAACTTCAACTGTCAAATTCATCCTTCCATTCCTGAGCAACGACAAGGATCCAACAGGTGGACCCAGGATTCATGTGTGTCAGTGACGAAGACATAACAAGCTAGGCACTGTATGTGGATGGCTGAGCTGCAGTAAGGAAAGTAGCTCAAGATGCTTTGCTGAGAGTGGGACAAGCTGGTGACCTCTGTAGACCAGTCTGTCTCATTTTGGGCATGACCATGAAGGACGTGGCCCCTCATTTGGAGTCAAAATTGAAGGCTGAAGAATAATGCTGTTTTAAATGTCTGTTCTTCTGCTCAGAAGTGTGACTCGGCAGTCGTTGAGTGAGTGTTAAGCTTCTGCTACACACCTTTGTGCAGTTGTGTTGAGATGTACTGACTGAAGGTGAGCTAAGCAGATAACCTCTCTCCATCGCTGTGTTTTATTTTTTTCTCCTTTTCATTTGGGAGGAAGTCTAGTAGATCCGAGGAAGAGTTTGTGGATGTGCTGATTTGAAATCTTGAACTGGAAGTCCCCCGTGCATGCTTCACCACTTGTTCTTTACCAGTAACATGTCTTTTTGTCCCTGCTCTTAACACTGCAGCATGAAAACACAGAAGATATTTCCCACAGGCTTGTCTCAATATACCGTGATTCACCTCTACACCTGATTTTACACTAACACCGATTGAACAGCTATTCCCACCTGGAGAGATTGACAGCATGCTGTTCTGTAACATCTGTTTGCCGTTGCCGGGTACTCTGGGTAATCCAGTGCATTTGTGTGGAGCAGCACCCTGATAACTGCACTGGCTCCCCAGCAGTCTGAGAGGGATTAGGACTGTATTGTGGATTTACCTGACTATTGTCAGAGCCGGCACCAACGCAATTTCACCCAGCCATCACAGGATGAAGAATGATTGAACTTTCAAAAATATTAAAGTCCTTGTGTCCTTACCTTTTCTTTTTTCAGTATTGCTCATTGACAGTCTTTCTCAGTCTGCATTCAATGTACATCTATTCTGTTTCCAAGGTGAGAAAAATAGTAAAAAGAAATGTTGACATCAACTCTTGTTTTAATTATTGTTTTGTTGACTGGCATACACAGTATTTCTGTCCTCAAGAAGAACCACATATTGCGTTTTTCATATGGTTTTCTGCTCAGAAAACAAACAAAAGATATTACCTTTTTTTTTAAACTGTATTTCTATGTTTAATGCATTACTTCGTGAATACAAGTGCCTATAAGGCCTCATGCGGTCTGTGATATGTGACAAAGTGTAATATCGCCGCTGTAGCCACTGCTTGTGTAGCCACTGTCTGAGATTGGAACAAAATGCCTGCAAGGCCAAGCTGCATACGACGGCGTGAGTTAGACAGTGTGAGTGAATTTGCACGTATTTATTGAATTTTCAATTGGAAATGGGGGAAAAAAACACATCTAATAAAACACAACAGGACATTATCCTATAGGGCAATATTTATACCTTCAATAAGCACCTTCAGTGCATTTGTCTGTGGGCTATGTTGTAATTATGAATCCCCATCGCCCTGCTCAAAAGAGCCAGTCACACAGCATCAAAATGACTTTGGAGCTGCCTTTTATTCTCCTGTCACGCTGACACAGTTATATTCAGAATTTCTTTTCATTTGATTCTCTTTATTTGAAGCGTGATTTACATATGCTGCACTTTGGAAATAAAAAATGCTGAAGTGTAACAAAGGAATGAAGTTATTTCGCTATACATAATGTTAGTTGTACACAAAGAGAAATTAGACCTGCAAATGGAGAATAAGATGTGTATGAGTTTGTTGTAACTCATTTTCCCTTTCAGATGTATTATTGTGCTAAATTACATGCGTTTATATAGATGCTTCTTATCCTGATCCAGTGCACTGCGCCCTTCAGAGCTATTAATCAACAGATGGATTCCATAGTCATATAACTCTTTGGATTTGTGCCTAATTCACACAACAACTATTGTAAGGTCCTGTGGATGGTGTGTTTTCTTTCACACCACAAAACAAACTGCACACCTAGAAATGACAGAAACCATTAAAGATATTCCCATTCCAACAGGGGAAGGGTCAAGTCACTTTTTGGGAGCTGTCATTTCATCCATCTCTGCAAATGGTCGATGTTGTGTCAGATAAAGGTTTTTAAGTTGTTGTGACTCACAGCCTTCACACCTGCCTATAAACAAATCAAACCAAAGAGGCAAATGCACAATAGTCTGAGTGAAAAGCACTTAGGGGAAATGTTTAAATTACCCTATAAAACATACACTTTTTAAATGCTGTTTTATTCTGTTTTCCACCCTGATGGCTTGGCTTCGACTCAATGTCATACATTCACAAATTGTTTCAGAAAGGCTCAATTATCCTCATCGAGCCCTTATAGAGCAAGACATTTCAATTGAATAGCTCAGTGCACCCCCACCTCCATATCTCCTCTTTCTAACAATGACAACTCCCATCACCGGAAATTGATATTTGAAATGCCAAGTCTGGAGCTTCATTAAAGTGCTGACAGGGGTAATAATAAATATCTCCTCAAGTAGGAGGAAACGTGTTCAATAATTACTTAAATGTAATTCATATTGTCGTGTTTCTGTGGAAGCGATGAAATCCTTGCGATTGGTGTGTACCTTTTTGTCTGGAGGCTGAAGTGAGCAGCGCCCCATATTTTTGTTAAGCATGATATGAAAGCATTAATTCTCCCCGGCCAAGCTGACAGAACAGGGCTCCTCGGGGCGAGTTAATACGAAATGATCACATTTTCAGTCATAATCAATATTGTTCAGTGACAGTGGTCCCCTATTTTTCATTCCGCCAGTTGTCTGGAGAGAATGATATGTGGCTCTTTCCCGGTAAAGGGCCCTCTCAGCGTCTCGGAGATGGAAATGGCATTTTTAACAAGTGGCCTGGGAAGCTATTGATTATAGTGCCATTTCTTGTGCTGCGGTTTCTGTGCCCTGAGAGCCTCCTCAACTGTGGACGCCTGTTGGTTCTCAACGGAGCGAAAGCAGGAATATTGAAATGGTGACTGTCCACTGTTTTACGTGTCATTGGCTTTGTTTTGCTTGAGTTGGTCATATAGGTTTAAACTTAGTTTGCCTGCCTGGGATGTTTGTAAGGTAATGTTGTGTTTTCTCTGCTTTTACATTTGTTTAGAGATTTAAAAAAAACAATGCAGGCCATCCATCTGTATCGGACGTTTGTATTAATAAAGATAAGAAAAGCTTTAACAGTTTTCTGTCAAGGAAATTACAAAACCTAGAATCTTTGTGGCTAAACACGGATTTATGAACAGCTCCTTGTTAAGTCGACTTCAGGCGTAGCTCACTTTTTGCAGCTTATTTCCCATATGACATCTTCCCCTCATTGCTCCCAAGCCTTCTATATAATCTTGTAGCACTGAGAGCAAAAGCAGTCTGGTAACACAGCCGCATAGCAACACAGATTGTTTTGTGTATTTTGAAACCAATCTGAGAGAAGTATTAAAAACCATTGATGTCCATGGTTTTTCCAGAGGGACGGGATCTGGGGCTAATCCAGGGATAGTTGGCACAAACTGTCAATACATGGAATTACATTAAAATATAAAGCTGTTTGTTGTTTTGTCAACAAACCCCCATGATTTCTGACAATCATCTCATGACCCCTGAGTTTACGAACCACTGGTCTATACAACACTACAAAACGGGGATGTTCTGACTTGAAACACTTCCCCATCCCACATGTTCGATCATATAATGCAAAGCAGAAGTGAACGAGTGAGCAGAACCTACCTGCTGGCACACATCTATTTGCCAGATGGTGGATTCACCTGGGTAAACAGATTTGCTGAGTGTGATTGTGTTATCCTGGTGCGAGGGGTCCACAGAGACACAGCTGGCAGGAAAGAAAATTGTGTATTTGATCTGTGGCACGAGTCTTAACCTGCTTTCGAGGAGGGGGGAATGTGTCACGATATTAAACCTACGAACGATTATGTGGGGGACAAGGTGTGTGATCTGTCGCAGTTAAATCTTAACCGTCCATAAGATGTCACTGTGATTGGTATTGGACTCAAGTAAATAAAATGTCTACTCTGTAGGTGTAGCGTGTGGCTCCTCAGTGCTCATCTATATTTTATCTCCACAGCTTATTACTGTTTTATAAACTTTAATAACTCCTTTCAGTCTGGTTTTCATAAACCACATTTAACAGATGATGGGATATTCTCATTATTAGTTTTAACTTCTGCCTTGCCTTTGACACAGTGGGCCCAAACTAGTTGTGGGTATCCCAGGTTCGGCCTTGGACTACTTCTCATCTCATTCTGGATGACAGGAGATTTTTTTAGTTACTGGTCCCAGTATGGGCCAGTTCATGTTCACACAGTGCCCTCAGTATTCTGCCTTTTGGACAGGTCATTGGTTGTTAAAGCTGCTTCATTTATATGTATTACACTTATGATATTTGCTTGGATTTCTCATATAAACCTGGTGATGCGATCAGAAGGTTTATCAGGCCAATCAGGCTCTTATGTCTTTACAAATACTCACTGCTTATCTATTTGCTTCTTACCGGCTCTTCTTTGTTTGTGTTTGGAATTGCATCCTCATTTGTTCTGAATCTTTGCTTTTTTTAATGTATTTCTTATTAATGAAAAGTACTTTGTGAAACATGCAAAACGTGTAAACCTCAGCTGGACTATATTTCTACTTTCCACATTGTTGTAATATTTCACATTGATTATCTATAATGCATGGGCAGTGTTTGGCCTGCCAGTGAGTTGAGTGAGTAATCATGGCAGTGTTTTGGAAGGATTCTTGGTATTTTCAGATTGTCTGCAATGGCTGAGTGTGTCGAGCGCTTTCGGTGTGTGAAGAGAAAGTGTGCACAAGATGACAAGAAGCAATTACAACCCTTTTATATGGATTGGCTTTACATTCTGAAGGATGAATTCATGATTTATAGAAAGACTGCAACATTTCCACATCGGGTTAATGATGGTGATTTTCAAAAGTGGACCAATTGGCCAAACTTGGGCCGATGGCTCCTTTACAGGGAGACTTGATTCTCAAAGTCAATGTTTTGTTATTTGTACTTGTGATAATTTTAATTTAAACAAAAGTTAACTTTAAGTTATTGTTGCATAAGACAGCTTTCCTCCGCCTGTCAAGATAAATTGTTCATTTTGCCAGTCTGTGTTTTTAGCTGGATTCTCTGTGACCTTACTGCCCCTTAATTTTGTGTAAATGCTTAGAGAAGCATCCATTTTCATTGGTCATTAATTGCCTAATGACTTCGCAACTGTCGTTGTTCCAAATGATGGCTTACTGACCGAGAGGGCAAGTCTCCCAGCTGGTGTTCGAAAACATCCCATTAATCCTTTGTCACAGCGATGTTACCAACTTGCTGGCATTAGCAGTCTATTTCACTCCAGAATGCAAATTGTGGAGAGCAAACAGACAAGTTATTATTGAAGGCAAATAACAAACAGCAACCAATAAAATAAGAAGAACATTATCATCTTCATGAAGGAAGGAATTTATTTGCTCGGCTGTTCTGTGAGTCTGTGTTAGTCTTAGCTTGTAGCAGTCACCTGTGATGAGGGGACATCAACTCAGTTGTCACTTTGATAGTCAAACAGACGACCGGAAGCTCAACAATTAACAATTATCTCATTCTACACAGACCAACACCTGAATGAGTTGTTTCACACCATTGCAGATGAATGGCAGTCACCGTTAATACTGCATGAGCGATGGTTGGTGAATGGTTTGGCTCAGCGTTAATCTAAACAGTTTCCTGTTATCCAGCTTTTAATGCTGCTAAAATTGCTGTTTCCTCCGGCAAGCTGCAGTGCACACTTTTTTGTATGCTTCACTCAGTGTCTTTTTGTAAAGTATTTTAAGGTGCAATTCTTATGAATGGGTCAAAAATCGATTCGAAAAATTATACTGTTCATTGTAAGTTCTGTCATCACTTTCATAGCATCTGTAATCTCACAGCCACTGTTGCTGGCCAAACATTGTTGAGGTCTTAACAATGTGAATTTGGAAAGTGTATTGACAGTAGTGAGACGAACATTGGCAATATTTTCAAATACCTTTTTTTCAAAGACGTTTCTTATTACCTTATTACGCCCAAACCTATATTTGTATCATACACATGTTAAAGAAATGCTATATGTTCTCGTGACAGGGCTGAACAGGCAGCATATGGAAATATACAAGTCTCCAAAAATATCACATCAGTTGTGTTAGTAAATATGACTTGGAAATAATTTACAGTTTTAGAGACAGATTCCTTATTTCCCCTTGACATCAATATTCATAGTTCCAGAAAATGTATTTAGGCATAACAATTAACATCTATATTTATGATCACAAACCTTTCAAACATCTAACAGTATTTCAAATTTCAGTCCCAATGAATTGAAACTTCGCGTAGATTCCAAGTGGTGCTTATTCTGAAAAAGGATTTAATGTGGTGGCATAGCAACCACTCGCACACCACCATGTGTGAGATGATAATCACTCTTCTGTCCTTGTGTCCTCTGTTGTTGTTACATGTTGCTCATTAAAGCTGCTTAGTGTGGGGCCGGGCCCCAGCTGTACATGTGCGGCCATATGCAGGGATCCTCCTGTCCTTTCTCCTGTTTGACACATAAGCTCTGCTGGTGCCAGATGAGCTCTCGCTGACAGCTGGATGTTAGCTGGTCAATCCTCACGGGTTCACCTGTCAGCCCGTGTTCCTCTTTGCCTTCCAAAGCAACGCTGACACATCCTCGGCTCCCTCTCCTCCACTCCTCCGCTGTCACTCTCTCTGGGCTCCTTCACCTTCTCGCTTACTCGCTGACTCCTATCACCAGTGCAGGGTTAATCATGGAGCTGCTTGGCTGGGCCACGTGTCTTTCCAGCTTTCAAGATCATCCTCCAGAATGTATCCGTCTCATAGTCTCCAGTCTCCTGGACACAGCTCTGTCCCACTCCTCTGTGTACAATCAGTTTGTTATCTAATGACACAGGATGCTTTCACTCTAAAGTACTTCATTTCTTTTCTGCCTGACTCATCAACATGTAGTCATTGGTTTACACACAACATGACATACATTTTTATATAAATAGCCGTTTAACAAAACGTTTCACAAGGTCAAGGCGTTATAGAATGGGCCACACCCAGTCTAACTCGTTCACTCATGGTTTAATATCGATGAAGAAATTTGTTAATACATTTTTGAAAAGCCCAAACTGACCAGGATCAAGCAAATAAATTCCTGATGGCCGTGAGTTGTGGAAACCACACAATGGTGGGAAAAAGTTCAGGTTGCACTGTGTCTTCTGGAACTACTGCTTGTTTTTGTGCGCTAACATGTTAGCCACAGGCACTTGAACACCTCGAATTTTGGGCTTCATTTTATTTGGGGTTGTTTTGGTACCTTCATGCCCCCTAGTGGTGTAATGTATTTTTGTCACGAGTGTAAATAATCTAAAAGTTGAATTCTCATAAATGTGCTGTATGGTTGTAAGGGTTCGACACCAACAGTCTCCATTTGATGTCTAGCTCTGGTTGCATTCGTTGTCCCAGTTGGCAACCACCTATATGCCCCCCCCCCCCTTCTCTCATTATGGAAAGTTGAAGTGCTGCTGTTGCATGTATTTAATCAGGCAGACATGATGAAAGCATTGGGTGTAGTGAGCATCAAAGAATAACACAAAAATCAATTAAGGCAGCTTTAATAATATCGAAACAGCTGAACTTGAACAGAACAGACCACTGGCAAGCAATTATATACGTTACTGATGAATGTGTTGTATGACACTACACAGTTAGGTTATTATACAATTTATAACATAAAAAAAACATGCTGAAATAGCAAATCTGTTTTGTTAGGCATGACCGTATATGAAAATTATCGTTTCTACCATATTCAATTTGGTATTGTTTCATGTGATCATTGGAGCATATTTTGCCTTGTTGTTTATTTGCTATTCTTACCCAACGTAATGTCATGATAATTAATCAGCCTCGCCTTTTCCCCTTAATTTGAGTTATTGCTGTTCTACAAACAACATATGGGCACGTCATTTATCAGGAATATCTGCTGTTTGTATTAAAGTTCAAATAACAGCAGCATGAATTACAGAATAGATGATTGCAATATACCAAACAATGTCACAATTACAAAAGAAACTGATGCTAAAGATTACATACACCTTGGCTATTAGACGCGTGCATATATACATGTAGAAACACTCAAATGCACTGATGTCCTTGGGCAAACTGTAGATGAGCATCTCATTGTGCACTGCAGTACAGTCTGCTAGAGATTTGCAGTTGCATTTCAATATCCTTCAACTGGAAAAACAATATCTAATATTATTAGATTTACATCGTAGAACTAACACATACATTATAGATCTGAGGAGCACAACAATGACACCACAGAGGGAATTGATCAGCTTGTATTTACTACAACAGCCTGTCCGTATGAGGGAGAATATTAAGTCACTAGTCTGTCAGTGCACGTTGGCTCTGAGACAATTATTTGCACACTTTGTAGATCATAGATTTTTATAGTTCATATCTTTGTTGGTTTATTTAATCTCTCTGTCGGGATGCTTGTTAGTAATTGCTTGAAAGTGCTTGAGATTTTTTTATTATTGATGCTGTCAAAACTAATTGTTTCTGGGAACAGGATATTTGCAAAGACTGATGTAAAATAAATTATAAGAGAAATTTAAAAGAGTAGTTCACTCTATTCCCTATGATGCACTCAGATAAGAATGTTCCACCTCCCTCTGACTCAAGCTCAAGTTCGATTTCTCGGTGCACAGCCTGGTTTTAATGCTAATGGCGGGCTGTATCAGTGGGGACAGTAAAGGTGATGGCTAGCCTGAGTGGACCTGTGTCCTGTATAAAACCCTATCTCCAGATGGGCCGAGGAAGATTTAGTGAGGAGCAAAGGGGTCTTTTAAATGAGTGAGTGCTGGAAATGTGGAGACGCATCTCCACACCCGGCCATTTGGACCGGAATGGCAGCGGGGTGAGCACGGAGGTCCTGTCCATTTGGAAGAGTGACAGCACAATCAGAGACGTCTTAATCACCTCTGGTTGTCTCGTTAATCAACCAAACTACTGTTGTGAAATGTTCCGCCTCTGACCGTCACTGCACCAGTGCGTTCCTGCTAATAATTTGGCTAACCTTCAAGGAAAGTTCTTTCAGCGAACACATCAGGGGAGGCTCGCAGCCGATTCACTAACTGCTGTATTTCTGTGTTTTTAAAACATCACAAAGCAACATTTTTTAAGTGCTGGTAAAGCAATGAAGGTCTGGTTTTGAATATTACAAAAAATGTCCTCAGCCCAGTTAGGAACCTGTTAGTAGAGAAGTCAAATAGTTAATGTACTTAAGTTTATTTCAAAGTGTAAATGCTTGATTTCCCATCTAGTGTAATGGTAATAAATATTTGTCAGAAACCGAAGACGTCCATTTAACACGCCGCGATATAGCTTGAGGAAAACATCATGTTCTTTTCCACGTACTTCCAGAATCTTTGAGAACAGTTTTCTCATTTTCACCAGATTTCATTCACCCTCCTAACTGCCGTGACCTCTCGACCCCGGACAAGGCCGGGGTTCTGAACACCTGTCTGTTTCCTCGCTGACCGACCGGAGCTGTAGTAGTCGAACACCCCTCCTGAACGTTGGCCCATGGAGCATTTCAATCATTGCAGGAAATAGAAAGACGTCTGTGTCCGTGAGGCTTGACAACACGAGAACATAAATTCTTAATAAAAAATTGATCCGCAGAATCAATCATCACCGATCAATACTTGCGGTGCAACACTGGTCTTTGGGTGTGGATGAGTATTTCATCCCACTCTCTTACTTGCTCACACGATCCTTATGCCTGATGCATCGATATTATGTTGTAGGACAAAGGTTGTTTTCAACTAGTGGAAACATGTTGACATCTTTGTACAGTAAGGAGCGAGGTTCAGCCGGGGATAAACGCACAGCGAGGGCTCGTGATGAGCGTCGGCTGTGACCGGGTGACAAGCAATTTATCTCCAAAACATTCATATTCAGCCTTGCATCATGTAGCCCTATTTGATAAATGCACTGCAGGCAGCTTCCTGTCCGGCAGTTTACTTCTGTGGAACAGGATTTATGGATTAAGTCACACTTGTTTTTCCTCAGAGTCTACTTTGCACATTTTTGTTTTGTACGTGTTTTTAATTGAAAATAAACATCCAGCAATGACGACACAAAAAAAAAACAAAGAACACTCCGGTGTTTTTCAGGTGAGTTTCATCCGCCTCTCTGCAACCTTCAAGTCGGACTCATAAAAGCTGGCTAACTGTCACCGCTGTCAGCACAGTCTGAGGGGGGGACGAGGCTTGTCATCCACGGCAAAATTTAAAATGTGTTTTGAGGCCCGCTAGCTGAGTGGCTGCCACTCTTTCTCATCCCCAGGCAGATTTAATGCCCGGCACTATACTCCCGAGAGCGATGGGCCCACCCCGGCACATAGAAGGCTGTATTTCCCTTCTATTTCTCTCCATCTTCCTCTCCGTCGATGTGCAGGGACCCAGGTGGGGGGGTGGGGGGGATATTGTGGAGCTGAACCTTGAATTCCCTCCAGCGTGTTTCTATAGGTCAATGGATTGACCTTTCTGCTGCCTGTTGAAGGCATCTGAATAGGAATGATGTGTTGTTTGTCCACACAAGGTCATCATAAACACTGTATGCCTGCAGTTTAGTAATGCCATACCACAAATCAATAGAATAAGTTCAGAAACTAAATAAATGTAAAATGTTTTTGTATTCTACGGGAGTCCGGGCTGCTGCTTGGACCATTAACACATATTAATAAAATGTTCTTTCATTTATATCAGTGTTAAGCGAATATCTTTGTTTTGGACTAAGATATCACTACGGAGCAGGGATAGATCAATAATTATTTAATCCTGCTTCATTTGTAAACATGTCCTTGAATCATAGAGAATTGCTTCTTTTAATCCAAAGCACAATTTCTTGGAAACCCCAAGCAAGTAGTTTTTGTGCCTTAACCGAACCCAAGTGTTTGCATCTCAGGCTTCACCTCTTGTGTGCATAGCAGTGATCCGGGTATTCCTAATGCCTCGAGCGCTATTTCAGGAGACACTGGAGCGGGTTGTACCGGAGCACAGTGACAAACGACCAACATGGTAATCCGGGGGTTGGAGTGTTGTTGGCCCCCTTCCCCATATTGTGCTCCTTAATGCTGAGATCGTAAACTTTGTGGTGTGCTGTCATTCTCTCCAGCAGGGTTGAGATTATTAAACTGGGGCGAAGATGAAGCTGGGACAGTCGTGTGCATCTCACAATTTATTTAAAGCATCTGATGCAAACCCCCCCCCAGAAAATGGGGCCAGTTTACTGCTGTATGGGCTTTTATTGTTGACTTAGATACATGGAAACACAAGCATGTTTTGAAATGCACTTGCTCCTTATTGGCTGTATTGTCAGTCTGGACAGGCAGGTGCTACAACTGAACAATTTACCCCCTGGTAGAATATGGATCTACTGGTATTTATCAGTCACACATCTCAAACCAGTGTGTTTATAAACCGAGACCTTTTCAATATCCCCCCCCCGTACTTGTGAATAAGTGAGCGGCTGTAAACTACATTTTGTTCCCCGCATGAAACCTGATGCCGTTTTCTGAGAGCGGGCAAAAAGAGCGCAGAGTGAAAACGAACGTCATTAGGAAACACCTGACTTCGGCCTGAGTGCACTTCTCTCCTGCTGGTTCTGCATAGTCAAATTTTGAACTGGATATAGAGGGGGGTAAATTTCATATTGACTGGCTTGTTATGCTCATTCGATTTGCAGCGATCAAAGCGTTGCTGAAATGGGAGGACGAGCCGTTTGCCCGGGCGACTGTGTGGATGCCGGGTTGGCAGCTCCCATAAAAGCCTGAGGGGGGTCAGGTCCACCTGGAAGTGTCTGGGAGATGATGTGATTGTTGCTGATGATATGGGGTAATGGATGTGTGTAGCTTTCATTCTGCCCAGCCGTCTCTCCTGCTCCTCAGCCTGTATCCTAGGATCAAATATTTGTAAATACCTCCAGAAAGTTAGTCTTGCTGTCTCCCGCCTCCATCCATCTGACTAAACAGCATTTCCACAATGCTTTGGGTGCGTGTTTAATAATCAGAGCTTCCTTCGCTGATCCCAGACCACCTTTTGGCATTTCAGCTACAGTTATTTTATGTTTTGATAATAAATAACTTTGGTGGAGTCTGTTTATATGCCGAGAGCAAACAAGCCTCCAGACTGTATACAGCTGATGATCAATCGGTGAACAGTTGAGTGGTTTGCAAATGTACAGTATTCAAATGAATGAGACCTTGTGCAACAGCCTGAAGCTTAACTGAGGCAGTGATTTATTATCTAGCGGCACATCGACTTCAGATAAGCACAGTCTATTTCTCACCTAACTATAACATTACCTGTGATGGTTCTTTTCTACTTGGTGCAGCAGTATTTGTTAGAGAACGTGCTGTGTTCTGCAAAACACAAATGTTGTTGAACGTTTGAACGACTGAAGGTAAAATTATTTAATCGTGTAACTTATTTAGGGCTAGTTTTCCGTATCTTGAAAATACAGATTGAATTATATTTTCAAAATGAAAACGAAAAATTGGAGTGGATGTGGTGTTTTCCTTAAAGTCCAATTATAGTTTAGCATGGTACTGGTTATGATGTTAATACTGTTCAGATATATTTCTTTACCTAGCATCCAATTTGACAAATGTCTCTAGCAGATTTGATCACCTTCAGGCACTGGAAATGATCCAATCTTATCAGATCTGAGTCGTGTGTCTCTTTCAATCTGTAACCTCAATATTAACTCAGCATCCAAAGCTGAGAACATAACAAATGCATTATTAAGGGGCCATCAGTTCTATTTATCACAGGTAAAGTCAGATTTAATTGACTCTGACTTTGTCGTTGCTGTTACAATTGGACAGCCTCTTTTTAAATGCCATCACAATTACATAAACATTCGTTTGCAAAAAATCCCAGGCTCCGAGGTTTAATCGACATCGGCATCAGACGTGGCACCGACCCGAGCTGGAGGGTGATCGAACCGGTCAGTGCTCTGCCTCAGGTTCACCTTCAAACCACCTGTACCTCAGCATCATTACATCAGCGTCTTGCAGGACTTGAAGGACGAACATGTGATTAATTATATAACCAATTTTCTACATTGTGCCATTGCACACTACCATAAAACTTACCTCTGCAGAGCACAGCTGAGTGGGTAATTGAGATTTCATAGTGTTTTAAAAAAATATTACAGAGATGGAGAATGAGTAGAGGGAGTTGTTAGCGGGGACTGTTGAAACCCAGCATTTAATAGAGTGTGTGATATAGAGAGTACAGTGCTTTTGGTCTGAAGAGCCGGTGACCTTGACCAGTGAGACCGGTGATCAGGTGAATCTCTTCAGCCAGAGAGGGGACTGGGAGCAGCATCCACATCTGTCCATGTGCTCTTCACCTCCATCCCACTAATGGAGAGCGGGGCAGCGATAAAATGATTCTTCTCATTACAGTTTTATAATGTGCTTGCGTCCTAGCACAGGCTGTGCATTGTGATTGTAAACAAACACTGTTGGCGCTGTAATGGGTCATAGATGAGTGCAAATCATTTCTGCTAATGTCTGCATCGCATACGTCGCTATATTTCTACTGAACAATAATTCAGCTTGTACCCGGCCATCTCTGGGTTGTGTCCGGATCATATTAATATTAATGCCATATTTTGTGTAACCTTTTTTTTCCATTACTCAACCGTGTGATGTCATTAGTAGGATGTAACCATTGCCGGTGGGTTTGTTGGTATGGGTTGTTTTTGTGTTGCGGGGGGGACAAGGGATTGATGGGCAGGTCTCAGAGCTTCAGGCTGGAGCCGCTATGCCACCAGAATACCTTATACTGTAAGCATGACACTGTTGCTTTTTTTAGAACCCTGCTTTCCGGTTTGCAATGCTCTATTAGACAAAAAGTCTATCTGCCAATATATTCAGAATGCAGTATGGAGGTTATTAACATGCCCTTGGCAAAAAAGGCTTCGGCTCTGTGGGGCAAGCGTCTCCATAAATCGCAGCAGAGGCAGTTTTATTACAGATTGTAAATAGAAGCCGCTGCCATATTTTATGACAGCAATCACTAACTCATTCTGATTCTTATTACCTCTCTGTTCTTTGACTTGCGGGACCGTTCACAGACACATTCTGTGCGCGAGTTTATTCGGTGTAAAGGATCGACTGTGGAGGAATTTATTCCCGATGTAATTGCACCCTCGGCTTCACGTGTTTTGACTCCGATTGCCACGTCCGTGTTCATTATAACGAGTGCACCCTGTTTCCGAGTGCATGCACCTAACATTTACATACCGATAATTTACTAGCAGTTTGACTGAAGAGCTGTATGGAAAACAACACATTTCTGATTAGTCAACAAAATTGCATTGTTCACATTAGTTTGAAGGGAGCAAATATATTTCCTTTTCACAGATACAGGAAGCATTTATTAGAAAATGATAGATAGATCATATACTGCATGTGTAGGAGTACTTGTTTATGTAATTGTTTCATAAAGAATTGGCATTACCTTTAATCACACCCAAGAGTGTTTATTAATGGACAACTGTTTACAAGCTGTTATGGTTTCCAGTTTTCACAGTGATCAGTCATGTGATGGAATAGTCAGGGGCGTATTTACATTGAAATCATATTTACAAAGAGTTTTCCATGAGCGCTGCCCTTTCACAGTCTGTCTTGTTTACTTATTGGAATTGGCTGACGGAGCCATAATCAGCTTATAATCTTTAACATTCGTTTGCCAGGAGCCAAACTGGGAGTTGTGCTCTATTCAAATGTGTGCCTTTGTGGGCCATAATCTAAAGGGAGAATTTTAAACAAAAATACAAAACAAGGAGTTGGCATGCATGGATGTCTTAGCTTTGATGTATTAGCTTTCTCCATATTAGAGACTTTAAAATACTGGAAAAGAACAAAATTCATCTGCAAACAAAAGAAAGGCTCCACCGCTGATTGTCTGATTGAAAGTTGCGGGGGTCTCTGATTCTGGTAAATCATAATTAGAGTGTTGCTCATTACCTAGAGGTTAGCAAGGCAGGAGAAAAAAAAATCATTTCAGTGACACACGACAATCATTTCAAGAGCGACAAACAACCGAATCTATTCCATTATAGAGCTCCAAACTAGCCTCCTGTCCCGCGCTGGGACACACATGGGCGGAGTGAACGGGGACGGATGGTTGGATTAGGAATGCCGGGAGCAAGTAGATTATCCAGTATCTGGGCAGGCAGATGTGCAGAGGAGAGAACAACTGCACAAAGAGCCAGATCTCCATCAGGGGATCAATTCATGGTGCTCGCTCTGTCACTTCCTGTGAAAAAGCAAATTTCATGGTGCGTTTTCAAGGGGCTGGCGCCGGACAAACATCAAGAAGACGGCTTCTCTCCCTCCGCCTCGCTTCTCTCCGCCCTCCTCGTTCCCGTCCTCTCCTCTTCCTGCTCCACACCCCCTTCCTCCCGTCTTTCAGGTTCTGTAGCGAGATGTGCAATCGTACGTGCACACATGCACGGTTACACTTAAGACACATGAATGCATGCATACGTGCAGTAACCTATATTTGCAGAGTATGGTGGATGCCTTTGTGTAAATTTTTTAAGAGGTTTAGCCAGGAAGAGTTGGAATGAACATCGCTGTTGGCTGAGTTTCTCCGCCCGGGGCCCCTCGCCTCACTCCCCCATTTCACCCAGTAGAGCTCCATCCTTATCGCTGTCCTGCACCCCATCACTGCTGAAGCTGGGCTCCTCTCCTGCTTGACCACATTTATCCAGGGGGCTCTTGTCTGGGGGTGATAAGCTGTCTGACTTACCAGTATGGGTGTAGCAGTCCCCTCCACTTCACTCCACTCTACTCCTCTTTACTCCTTCCTTCAGCAGCAGGGACTGTTCTGTTGACACCGTCAACCTACTCGACGATACTTCGCTGCTGTTTGTTTCTGTGCTCGACTATCGCACCCTGCACAGGTCCCCCCCTCTCATCCCTCTCATCCCCTCTCCTTCTTCCCTCCTCTGTTTTGCACGACTGTATTAAAGAGGCGGAAAGTGTTTTAGAAGCAAAAACAACTTTGAATGGTTAGTTTAATGGCCTCCTGGGGACCTTAGACAAAGACACTGGATGCTAATTCCAGCTACACTTCACCAGATTTGTGTCTGTGTGAGCTAATTTTACACAAGAGGCGGCAGACCTCAAAGTCTGTTGCCTTCAATCCGCTGATGAAACAGGCGCACAGTTTGCTTCGGAACATCTGTGCTGTTCTTCTGTTTGTGACGTTTGAATTTTTGAACTTTTTTTTCCTACAAATCTTTTTGAATACGTCTGCTACATATTCAACTGTTGTGTCATTTTGCAGCTTGTGAACGGGATTACAATGCACCATCCCCTCTTTTCCATTTGCCTTCGTTAAACATAAATATCTCGTCTCTGATGAAGTGAAGTGAACTCAGTGATCGGTGTGGGAGTTGTTTTTACCTTTAACGGTTAAACCAAATGCTACGCGGTTATGGCAAGAATGCTGCTCTTGTTAAAGCAGCGATTTGCTTTATGAAAATGCACCGCCGTGGGAGATAGGCTCCAACAAACGGTCACTATAGACCACTTAGAACCAGCTAAACCACATTCTCCATGTATTTCCTGGTCCTCCCCCACTAACTGCTTGCATCTAAACTACTTTGTGCTCACCCTTGCCAGCATCATTTGAATTTTGGAGCCCAAGGTGCCACGCCAGGCTCTTTATATGCAAAAAGAATAATCTCATGAGTATTACTGTTCAACACAAAAAGCTCCAGGTTACTGAATAAAAAAAAACCCTCCTTAGAAGTGTCGACATGGGGGAAGACGTATTGTAACATTAGGGTTTGAATCTACCATTTTTCAGATTTTATAACTCGATTAGCAGGAGTCCGTCAGACGCTAGAGCTGCGTACTGACGCTGTGCTGCAAGAGGCCACAGAGACAGAAAACAGCGAGCTTGTTTAATCCGTCATGGGAAACGTGTACAGCCAACACATGTGCTCCTGCTGGTGTCTGAGAGGAAATGCATGTCTCTCTCCTCATGTGCAGAAAGCATAATTACAGTTCCTGGTGTCATCGCAGGTCGTTACGAAAGGAACCTGGACGGCGTGAAGGAAGAGGAGGATGGGGGGGCGGGGAGATCATGTGTGGACTCAGAATATTAATTTGCGCTGTGTATAAAAAATTATGGACTTGATCATGGCTTTCCACAGAAGCTGTAATTAGGACATTAAAGCCGCGGTGTGTGTACCAGACTGCCGGCTCACACTCCCCACTTGTGAGGTACTTGTTTTATGAACTTGTGAGCATAACGACCTTGGAGCTTTGTCAGGGAATCGTGGCTGATCAACAGAGTGCCTCGCATCTCCAAAGATCTTGGCAGCTAGTTACAAATTAGAGAAAACTGTTTTAATTAAAATATTATATAATATATAGTTTTTTTTCATTGTGTTTGAGTTGGTATATACTGCGTTACAGGAGCAAAAGCTTTTCCAAATTTTTTTTTATCATGAATTGGTTTGCAAGGCTAATAAAAGGTTAAATAACATTTTCCCATAGAGTCACAACTACAGCAACAAACCTGAAGTTTCCTCTATAGTTTGTTTCCGAAATTAATATGTACTGAATTTCATGATGGGATTTGTGACTTGATTAGTTTAGTCTCTGTGGAGTTGAGGAGGAATTGGAAAATGACAACTTGGCCAATGGGAATTGCATTTGCCACTATTTTCAAATTGGTGTTGTCCAAATACTCCAAAATGTGAAATAAATACATTTCTCCTCATTTGTTCCAGGATGTTTATAACTCTATTTTTGTCCATGTGCTGTTACTGCACAGGGGGTTGGGTCAAGAAGCTAGGACCCTACAATCTCCCCACCAGTGTTCCTTTCTCTTTTTTTGATTCTCCCGCCCAGACTTTCTCCTTCTCTCTCTGCTCCATTGCCTCGAGGAATGTTAAGCCTTTCCCTACTTTGCCGATGGTCATGCTATCCCCATGCAAATGTCTTGCTTGTAAAGAGCATCCATACAAATTCATCTGCCTACCACACTCACCAGCTACCTGCTATCCTTACTTGCCTGTCAGCAGGTTCACACAACCAGCCTCAGTCTCAGTCCAACACCTCCCTGGAAACTCCTTTGTGGAGTGCACAGGGGGGGGTTGTGCTCTAATCTCTGTCTTCTCCACAATGTGAGGCTCGGAGCAAAAGAGCCAGCTCAGAGGAATGAATATCCCCTGAAACCTAGAGTGAGGAGGGCAAGAAATTATTCAGCAGCAGCTCCCGCAGCAGCATCGACAGCGGTGGCAGCAGTGAGCGTGAGAGAGACGGAGAGAGAGGGAGTGTGTGCGAGTTTGTGTGTGTGTGTGAGAGAGTGTGTGTGAGAGCGAGTTCCTTTGCACTGTGCCGAGCGTATAGCTGAGCTGTGCCGTCGCGTGGCAAGCTGTGTGTTCCTGTTTGGTTCCCATGCACTGTGCTGAGGCAGAGCTTACCGAAGGGAGAGATGCGGCTCCACTCACTGCTCCAGCATCAGTGAAGATCAGCACCCGGCCGGGGCATCACCGAGCAGCATGGTAGGACTGGAGACCTGCTGCTGACACCAGCGTGACTGATGATGACAGCCCACGCGTGGGTTACCATGCGCCACAGCCGCGCCGTTCTAGGAGGAAACACAGCCATGTGAAAGAGACTCGGCTGCCAGCAACTCTTGGACATGTTTTCCAGGGCAAAGTCTGGATTTCTTTCTGTGTTTGAACTTGTTTTTTTTCTCTTGGTGTTCTCTGGCTGTCCTGAACTCACCTATCAGGCAAGGACTAAAGGCAGATGGAACAAGGGCGGTAAGTGATGAGGGACAACCATGACACACACGTCTATGTATTTGTCGATTTGCGTTGTGAGTGTCTGTTCTGGAGCTGAATAATTTTGTGATAGTTTGAAGATTTGATCTGCAGGTGATCATGGGTCATAAATTTGCCCGACACATTCCCATTCCAGACTGACCTTGTGTTTAAACACTTCAGGATTTGGATGTTGTGTTCCACCACATTTACATATAGTCGGGACTGGTTTACTTATTTTTCTGGACCTTTCTGACTCACTGTGGCAGCTGAGGTGTGTTCATGGGAAGTTGACGTATGTTTTTGAGCACAAGAGGAAGTGATGACCACCTTCGTCCACTGGATGTCATAACTTTTGAGTGCTCTCCACAATTTTCATGTTATTGGCGTATTCACAACTATCTTACTGTCCCGCTTGTGTTGTTTTGTGTGTTTTGAATCCCCACAACACTCTTAACACACCCACATTCCCACACACACCCCCGTGCCCGCTCGCTGAGGCGGAGTGTGTAAGGCGAGATCACATTTATCTGTGCACCCTGGTATGTTTGGTTGACAGGACATGCCACCAGTGTCTTAGAACTTAGATTTTTGGTTTATAGACTTAGATCTCCCGTATAGAGCAGAGGTGTTAATAATTCATCTCATCCCCTCCGTGGGAGCGGCCCTCTCGCCTCTCTTGTAGCATTTAATCCCCTTTTTCGGATTAAAGGAACCTCTAATCTTGGTGCTGGTGCTCAGCGAGAAGCCTGAGAGATGCTCCCTGCAGCCTATCAGCATCCGAGGCACACGAGACTCGCGCTCGGTGGGATCCTGCTTGTCTTCAAAGAGGCAGTGTCACAACTGTGATCTGTCTAATGATTCCCTGCCACTCGCTTGTGCTCGTGTCACCCACTCTCGATGTTTTACATTTCTTCAAACAAGCCTCTCTTATACCTTCCTGGCACGATACAGTTCCCATGCATTTCTCACCAACAAGGATCCGCAGCACTCAGAAGTTCTAACTTATTGACTTGGATCAAGCTCCTGGATCGATGTCGCACACTTAAATAATGGATGATTAACAAATCCAGTTGTTGTCTTGCTTAAATCACTTAATATCTTTATATATTTTTACCGACTTAAGAACTCACGATCAGCGTTTGTAAAAGCAAAACACGTTTTCAGCCCAATGTTTGGAACAGTTGGCAAAACGTGCTCAAGGTTAGAATTCGATGTGTTTGGTACAAATATGAATCAGCAATCTCTAAAACCAACGGTAAAAACAGATCCATTATGAAATCAAAGCTATCGCCCGCTTCTGGTGAAATCGAGGGCAATGACCTCCCTCCACGTAATTAGGCCATAGGCTCCGTCCCTATATCTGTTCACAGGTGGAGAAAGAAAAATCATTCCACAGCCACATGTTACCCTGCTTGTTTAATTATAGTTTTGCGACGCCTTTTTTTTTTTTTTAAAGATTTCTATTTTCCAGAGATCTGTACAGGGTTTAAAAATCTTGATGGATATTGGGTGGGAAGAAGCATTTAACATTTCATTTCGGTGCCAGCACTGTGTCATTGGATTTCTCCACCAGTGCTAATTCCCATTGACTATAAATTGCCATTTATTATCACATTTAACATCACAATTTTTAATGCATGTGTGATTTTCCCCTGCATGGTATAGGCTAGATTATTAATACTTTCTATAATGTTAAAATGTATAGTGCTAGGAGGACACTGGAGATATAAACTAATTACTTACAATATGTTACATTATGTGGCAAGCCTTCATGCTACACAACTACACACCAGGCACTTTATTAGGAGCAGCACACTAAAACTGGATTTCTCAAGGTGTTGGAAGTGTTCCTCTAAGAATCTTTCTCTTCCACCTCCTTCAGTTGTTCTGTCCGATTCGCATCCTGCGACAGAAACTGTTGAAGTGCACTGAGACTCGACGTGTTCACGGAACTACTTAAAGATGAATTTTGCTTTCGTGACATGGTGCTTTATCATATTGGGAGTAGCCATTAGAAGATGGTAAACTGTGGCTATAAATGGATGCACATGGTCAGCAACAATACTCAGACAGCAGGCTGTGGCATTCATCGATGATTGATCGGTGTTAACGGGCCCAAAGTGTGCAAAGAAAAACATTCCCCACGCGATTAGACCACCACTATTCGTCTGGACTGTTGCTCTTCATGCTGCTGTGAACCTGCTATCTGCCTGTGTCAGCAGAAATCCAGATTCATTAGACCGTACCACAGTTTCCTCAATCTTCAACTGTCCTGGTCTGTTCCGTGTGCAGCCTCGGATTTAGATTCCAGACTGATGGGGAGTGTGGGACTTGTTGTAGGTCGTCTGCTGTTGATCTCCAGCTTTGATGCATCCAAATCTTTCCTGCTCACCCCCAAGTTGGGATTGCCTGAGTTTTACAGTATCTCTCAGCTCCAATCCGGTCTGTTTCTCTGACCTCTCTCATCAAAAGGACGATTCTCTCTGCAGAACTGCCACTTACTGGATGTCTTTGTTTTTCAGCCCATTCTGAATCAAATCTAAAAAACTCGAACTAGCCCAACTGGTTGTAACACTCTATTAAAGTCACTTAGATCCCTTGTGCTTTACCCATTCTGACATTTCATCTAAATATAAACTGAAGCTTCAGTGTTTACCTGATCGTATACATTACACTTGGCTGATTTGCAGGTATAAGCAGGTTTACATATGCTTGGAGATTTGCCCAGTAACATTGACCAGGTACTTTCTCTATACTGTGTGTGAGATGTTGCCTAACATGCAATTTATTCATTGTCACACTCCAAATATTAACACAAGCCGCACAACTTTCTTTAAAAGCATGCATTGAAGTGATCATCCAACAAATCTGCCTTCTGAATATCAAACCCTCGTATCATCCGTGGACTTGAAAGGTTGCTGTGTAATTTAGTTGTTTTTTTTGCGTCTGTGGCTTCAACTCCCTTCACAATGCATTTCAGTGTTTAAGTGTCACGATGGAAAAAGCATCAAAGCTCCCATAAAGAGATCTCAGATTCTCTTACAGTCTAAATAGACTAATTCCCCTGTCATGTCCGCGAGGCGTCGGAGCTCGGCTGCCGGTGCTGTGTGAAGGAAGAAACTCAATTTTACTGCCACTTTTCAAGTGTGCAGGTGACGAGTGTTTGATATTGAAGGATTTGTGTTGGCGTACAAGATGGATAGTACAAAGTGATTTTTGGGGTCGTTAAGAATACTGATGTACAAATAAAACTAAACAACTGCATTGCGCGCCACAGCTGCAGCTGACACTTTAAGGTCTGACTGTGTGGATGGTAAAAACCTCATAGAGACATTTTACTGGTGCATACGACAACACACACTGAGATGTTCATACTGTTTCAATTAAAATAAGCACAAGCACAGCATGTACACTAATAATAAGCTTAAATATAATGAACGTCTTCCCAAAATACATGTCTCTATATGTGTATATTACATTACATTATTACATGTCATTTAGCTGACGCTTTTGTCCAAAGTGACTTACATTTTTAGTACACTCAACATATATGAGGAGCCACTTAGGGGTTCAGTATCTTTCCAAGGACACTTGCAGATGGGGAAGAGAGGGGTTTAAACCGGCAACCTTCATGTTGGAGAACGCCCTCTCTACCCCCTTGGCCACACTGCCCCCTTTTTATTGTAATATATTGGTCTTAGTACGTCGTACCACATTATGGAGCAATGTCAGACCAATTTATCCAAATGAATATGAAAGAATTGTGGAGGTGTGTAATCTCGCTTTGTATATTTATGATTTGTCGGAATCTAACTGTGTTTCACTTCGACTTTGAGCCCAGTACCTGCTACAGTGGAATCCCACCAGGTGCACCAGCTGTAGTCAAGGCGCTTGTCATCTCATTTCTAAGCGTCGAACACTCATTCTTAAGTTCTTGTGATCAGGAAACAAAACACTTACTTCCCACGCACGATGTCTGACATCGTCCCGAATACAGCAAATTACTGTTCCTTCAATATTCTCCTACCGCCCTGCAGAGACAGCCTCCATCACTAATATCACACTGGCAGCAGGGATGGAAGTGAGCCTGGCAGTAAGGGGCAAATTCAATTGGGTGTATTACGATCCCACCCAACTGTAATGCATGGTGATGTGAAGACAGTACCAGGTGGAGAGGAGCCTGGCTGTGTTCACACTGAGCTCCGAAGACAAACAATTTCAGTAGCAGCCCAGGATTAGAAACAGGGTCATTTTTCTGCAATGTTCTCAACAACTGATTCACTAAACAGGGGCCTGCCGAGGCAGCCAGCGAGAGTGTAATGGTTTAAAGAAGTAACCAGCACCTATTACTGAAATACCACTCTCACTCCTCTATCTCCCAGGGCCGAAGTATCTGCCCGGCTGGGATGGGAGTGAGAGACTATTAGATTTATAGGCCGGGGCAGGAGAGGAGGGATTAATATTACCACTTCCTAATCACACAGGAATAGTGTAGCCTAGTACGGATCAACAGCCCAAATGGCTTACTTCATCATTGTTTGCACACAGGCCGCAGCCGTGCAATTAGCGAGTGCTATTCAGGGGCTGCTCCGACCGCCAGACGAATTGAAGCAGCCTTCTACAGTCAGCTGAAAATGTTCCTGAACAGCATCACAATAACAGGGTTTACTGAGCTTTTCCTCCATTCTAACTGGAATCAAAAGTCTTATTGTGGAGGATTTAAATGGCTAAAAGTCACCGATCAACTCATTAAAAATAGAGTCCATCCGAATTTTGATGCACTTCTACTGGAAGGATAATTTGTTTTTAATTTGTAACGACTAGAGCAGAGTAAGTAAGTACTTTTTTTCCTCCGCCATCTTGTACCAAATTATTGGACACACATCACACTAACCTTTCTACTGTAATGACGATCTTTAATAGTATCTGTTATCTGCTGCGCCAATCGCAGACCAGACAGAAGAACAGGAAATTTCTCTCCAGTGTTTTTTTTTCCAATATCTTGTTCCATATCAGTGATCGGCCGAGTGACCGATGCTTAGGAACAATTTTACTTTGTTCAGTTCAGAGCGGCAACAACTGCCCCTCAATCAGGTTTCTGATTCTTCTCTGTTAGCTTAAAATCAAACCTGCCTTTATCATCAGCTGATTGTCGGGCATTCGACAAGAACTTCATTCAAATGCCTTTGTCCTTGAAACTCTTTTGTATTTCTGAGATTCCTTTCTTTACAATTAGCCTTGCGGGGTCATATCATGTAGATATTTGAAGTGCTGAGACCTTAGATTCGGAAATTATTTAAAACTAAAAACCCCACACTGAAGAAAACAGTCAAACATTTTACCCAGATTATGTTTGATCTCTTATCCATGGCAGTTTACAGGCCGCCTCTGGTTCAGATTTGCTGCAGTTGTTCTAACAAACAATTTTTTCTTGTCCAATGAGGGATTATTGCTCATATTACCTGTGTTTGCTTTCCCCTTTGCCGTCTAATGAAGTGGGAGATAACACACTTAAGCTGCTGTGTTGGTGCTTGTGCTTTGAGCTACTTACAAAAAAAGTAGACATTTAAATGAACCGGAATTCATTTGTAATGCTTCATATTCATAGCTGCTACGTCTTAGATTAAATGCTTATTCATTGTGGCTGCCTCAGTATACATGTCAATGTAGTATATGTTCTACATGTTGGAAAGCATATTCGTGACTTATTTTATCTCAAGTGGTGGAAAATAACGACCACATTACTCAGCATGTCTTTGTTTTTGAGTTACTTGCGTAGATCCAGTTTTTACAGCTTGTTTTGCATAGTTTTCTCAAAAGTTAAGTTCACTGCTTTATGAACCAGTCTCCTATTTATGTTGAATTACCCCCCCCCCCCTACACCCTCATACCCTGGCCCGAGCAGGAAGTCCACACTGACAATGGGGACAAATATATATCACAAAATAATAGGGCACAAATTAGGCAAGAGCCTGACAGGACAATTGCATCACTGTCACTACGTTTGGTTAATTTGTTGTGACTTTTGTCTCGGGGCGGGGAACAAAGTGAGCGCTGCCGCAGAGCGAGGGGAACGTCCCTCTCTCTCTGCTCCTGTGACGTATTGCTTACACACTCTGACTCAGTTCTGACTGGTGAGATCTCTGGAGAATTGTCCCTATCTCAAGCCGTGTGTGCTAATGTAAGAAATGTAGGCCAAGTTTTTTCAGTTCTGCCAAACATTCGATTTTTTTTTTAAATAAACAAAATGTTTACAAGACAGACAGCGAGCACGTCTATAATGAAGTCGACTTGGCGCCCTCGTAATTACTCAATCATGGTGAAAAAGGCTAGAAAGGCAGAAAATGCGCCTGCTGTTCCTCGTTCACTCCAATTAGATCATTAAGCTTTGTGCCGCTGCAAGTGGAGAAGAATCAGTTTCTCAAATGTGCTTGTCTTAGTTTTGTTTCGCCTTTGCCTTGTTAGACAGAAATGTAATGCATAAGAGCTGAAAAGTGTGGGCGAGGTTACAGATGCATTGGTAACAGGGTTGAGTCGACATTAGGTAAAAGCAGCTCCTCAGCAATTTAGAGCTTTAGTTCTGGTAAAACATTCCTCTGCATCATATGATATGCAAAGCCAGCGTGAAATAGACTTAATTAAGAAAAACTGTTACATGACATTGACATCATTATCAATAAATGTAAATAAATCATTGTTTCAAAAGGATGTTATAAGTTTTTATGATTGTGTAACAACATACACTTTTAAAAATATCGTTTCCCTTAGATTAGGATGACAGTCACTCATCCTCAGTTAGTTTAACAAATTGTCAAACATGCATGTTGAAATAAGAGCACCTGTTATAAAAGCTACCATTTGGAATTTATTTAAATTATTACAATAACATTTTTCATGTATATATATATATAGGTATTCAAGATAAAGTTAACCTAAAATTAAAACTCGTAAAGGTAACCTGGATCATTTGAGGATTATAGATGTTTCTTGATTCACAGAAGTCAGTAAATCACTCTGATTGAAAAAGGTAAAACATTATTAATGATAATCATAAAGATAATACATTTTATTATAGGTGGTAATGTTGACTTTTTTTGTTTCACTCATTACACTAACATGTTCTTCCTTAGATGCCAGTCTTTATAATAATAGCTCTGGTCTTCCACTACACTATTATCAGGTGAAATAATCTCGATATTTCACATTTGAACCAATAAATGATCATTTGCCACCTATCTTTCATAATCTTTTAAATGATGGATTTATCTTAACATTAAAAAATGAAGCAGTTGCCATTAAAGACTGATGCAGTGAAATAACTGATTGAGCAAATGGCTAAAGTACTCTTATCGGGTATTACTCCCCCTCCTCCTCCTCCTCGCCACCCCAATCACAAATCCACTTCAGAATTCAGAATCAGAATTCTTTTTTATTGCCTTGTATATTTTCACATACAGGAAATTGCCTTGGTGTGGTTGGTGCACTTTACAAACAACAATATAAAAACAACAATATAGAGCAATATAAACATCAATATAAAAAACAACAATATCGAAAAAATAATATATACAGTAAATGTGTTGTGTGCGGTTTTAAGGTGCAAAGATTGGTGGTAGTGCCAATCTTTGCACCATACAGAGCGGCTTAATTGCCACATTCCAGTCGCACGTCCTCTAATGAAGCGGATTACTAATTGCAGAGGAAATAAGACATTACAATAACAGTGTTTTATGGCTGAATTTCAGACTGTAAATATGACACCTTAGAGTGATGGATAGAAGGGTGCACATTTTATGGTCTGGGACCCTTTCACCTCGTTCTTCCTTGACTTGGCGGTGTAGCCCCTTGATCATGCGTGGTCACGTGTAGCAGTGAATGCACGAGCGCCTCACCCTGCTCCCCATGCCTCTCCTGTTTCAGCTGTTGGTGTGTTGATGATCGTGATGAAATATTTCCGGAGGTGCTGTTGTTAAAGTTTTTTGATTTGTATATGTTCAGTGTCGTCGCAAAAGGACAAAGATTGGCCGCAGACGAGAGTGTAAATCTCCTCTTTAACTCGCCGTCCCGGGCATTTGGTTTGTGGAAGATCTTTGTTATTCCCTCGGAAATGTCAGCAGCAAAGGAGAGGGAACAGCGTCTCTGGCCAATTGAGTTTTACCACTGTTGCCGGGAAGATGACGCTGTCACGGTCAGAAACAGAAATCCTTCACAAAGAACGGCAGCGCTGCGTTTCACTAAGCCTCTTTTTCACCTTATTTGTGCCTCACTCTAACTCACTTTCTTTCGATATACCTCCTTACCTCTCCCTGCTCTGCGCAATAAAACTTTAAAGAGATAAGAAGCTTTTTTCTATTTCAGGGTCACCATTAGCCTGAATAATGCATTGACAAGAGAAGAGCAGTTTGAGTTCTGCGGAGGATAGAAGCGCAGCCTTCAATTAAATTATACATCATTATCACAGCTGGCAAGCCTGGTGCGACAGTACCCTCTCCATCCTCCACTAAATGTTCCATGTTACTGTCTTGTCCAATATTGTGTGTCTAGCAAAAGCCTTTCCCTGTGCCAGCACAGAGCTGGGAAGCAGATAAGACCACCAGTGCTGGATGGAGACACACATTGCAAAACAGGGGGGGGGGCAGCAATGCGGGGACATGGCTTAAAGAACCTGATGTTATTCTAACTCACTGTCATTAACAGAGACGGTCCCTGTCCCTAATAGACAATGACCTCTAGTTTGATGCCATTTAATTGACGCAATCTTTCAGTAACAGCTCCAGTCAGATGCTAAAGCTCTTTCCTGCTTGTGTTTCGTAATGAATGTTTGGCCGACAGTGTTCATCCTTGATTCGTGCTTGAGCATCTGTGACAGCTGACTAACTGGAGCTGAGACTTGTTTTGTCCACATCAGGTTTACAAGATGAAGAGGTACCTTTGAAATGTCTTTCTGTTTATTCAAGGCACTCCGATAAGGAGGCACAGACTGAGGTGGCATTGAAATATGGTTCTTACCCAGTGTATTCAATGTTCCAGCTCATGATGTCATCCACAGACTGTATTTAAAGATGGATGAGGCGACTCCACCTCATCGAGGCTCGATTGCCTCCATCTTGAATCCCTGACGTAGTTAAGAGCAAGTCCATATGCAAGTCAGTCTCAGCTGGCTATCATGACGTCTCACCACGTTTCTACAGCATCAAATTACTGATTAAAACCAATCTTACCAGAAATAAGCTTGTTAACAAACACCAGTGTGATAATAACTGAATTACAGAGATGACAGAAATCATCTTAGGTTTTATTTCAGTCCATGTCCCATTCACTAACATTGAGGAGGCTGGGTTAATAATCTTTACTGCAGCCAAACACCAGGGAGCCGTAATGTCGTCCATCTTTAGATACAGTCAATGGGGTCATCTAATGTTGGGAGTAGTCCCTCCTCTTTGTAATAAAGCAAGCAGCATCTGAACATACAGGACAATCTACAAATATTAAGCTATTTGAATGAGAGACATAAATTGCTTTAGTGGTTTTAATGTAGGACTTTAGAGGAACACGGCTGCACAGAGCGGCTGTATTTTTGATCGTCTGTGTTGGCAGATGGAACATTCAGGGACCAGGAGTACTGTGTACACATGCCCGTGTGTTTTTTTTTAAACAGATGAATAAAATGTGTAGCAAAGTAAACCCCAGTAATGCACTGATACAATTCTTTAAAGTAGCTGCAGACAGTCTTTTAGGTCTGATGTGAATCCAGGGACTGTGAGCGAGGCGGCATTCTGCCTCTGAACCGTGCAGTGGAAAGGATGTCCAACCAGATGCTGAATGTCATTCTGGACCCCAGGAGATGCAGCAAGAAGAAGCGCTGGCTTTGTGGGAAATATGTTAGTGCAGTATTTATACGAAGCAAGGGATTTTCACCACTAAATTAAGGTGTCTACAAATGCCCTCTTTATATTTTGCATTGGTGTGCGTTTTTTATCCAGATCCCTTCTCCTGCCCTCACAAAGATATCACCGAAGCTGCTCATCAGCAAATTCTGGAAAATGCGTCTCTTTGTTGGAAACTACTACTTTTCATTAAATGGCCAAAAGTTGTAACTTTTTAAAAACTTGCAAGCTCCATGTTGGCTGGTAACATCATAGGAAGGAGGTGAGGCAAACAGCGTACATAACTGCCATGTGTTTTTAATATGACAAAAACATATGTAGTAGTATATTATCCATGCACGTCAATCTGCGATAACTGTGAATGCTGATTTATTAAAAATAATCATAATAAACTTAGTTTGTATAGCACCTTACATACAAGAAATGCAGCTCACACACTATATAGATTAAGAATTAAAACATATTCAAATGTAATTGAAATAAGAAGATAAATGGTTTTGAGAAGGAGCCGTGTTCCTGGTTCCATATTCCTGTCGTATTCTTGTAAACACAACATCACATGGAACACTGTGCAGGACTCGAAGAAGATCTGAGATATTTGAAGGTCAAATATAAAAGGTCAAGGCCACCGTAACCCCACGTCCATCACATTCCTGTGAAAACCATATACCGGGGAATGCCTGAAGAGAATTCCCCTCACCTCTGACACAGAGATCAACTGATTTGAATTTGTCGGTCAGAGGTCGAACATGGTTTTGCCATAATTCAAGAATTCATAGTCTAATTATTTTTTCTGTCCTTCATAGTCGACATATTACCTGAGTCTGGACAGACATTGATGGAAACTGTAAACGTGACTGGTTGGAAGAGACATAGAACTCTAATGTGGTTTAGTGATCTGTTTATGAAATGGATGTTTTCAACCAGTAGCTGAGAAATGTGTATACATGACAACTGGTTTCTGCATCAAATTCATTTCAGACCTTGTTTTGGATTAAAACCTCCAGGTTAGACAAACACAGGACATACAAACACATACAGTCCATCTTAAAGTCAATAGCAGCTGGACTAAGTAGTAGTATTTTAAATATTTCTACTAATTAACTAACTAATTTCCCATGTCTTATTACTTTGCTACTTTTAATAAGCAATTATCAGTAATATAATTGTACTAATGACTCATTATCATGCCACCCTTTCATTTCATTGAAATGTGAATATTTTAACCGGGACAATGAATCGGTCAGTTGTGTTGGAAAATGTGTTTCGGGTGATTAAGCTTAATTCTGGGAATGGGAGGTTGGCTGGCATTCATTGCATTTTAAGAAACTGTAAATTGCTATTGTGGTGATTCCTGTTGTAACCGTTCAATAAAAGGAAAGGAAGGCTTGACATCCCAATGATGTACACTCACTGCACAGCAACATAAAGCAGTGTTAATGTCTGTTTATCCTCAACAAGACGTTGTAGAGAAACCGAATCACCAGGATGTATCTGCTGCTCTACTCCGAGCAGATTCGAAGGCTGGAGTTGACAGGGAAATTTCCAAATGTGTTATTACCTGCCCTATATTAGTGCTGCATTATTAACACTGTCCTTAGCCCACTGGTTAATTAACCCCAAGACCTTAATTTACCTGCGAATAATGCATAACAATGGATTAACTTCCTGTTCTCATTACTGAGATTGATTGATTACAATCACAGCTGCGTTATCGGTCATGCTTAAATATGACTGTATTATCAGTGAGCTGCCGTTATTGAGGTGCCACCTGTGGTGAACTCCAGCAGCAAAGAATTCTCTTTTCTAAAGTGGGACTCCTGGGGAAAGCAGACACATGAAAGAAGTTTTTGAAACTGGAGACATTGTAAGTTGCTGTTTGGAGTTAGAGTTTAATATGTTAAGTTTTTTAAACTCTTTTGAGACCATAATTAATATTTGTATAAAGGTTTCAAATATGGTTTATGAGAAATTTGATTCTAATAGGTCATGCATGGTATGTTGTGTATCTGTTTATCCAAACCGATCCATTTCTCAAGGCCAAACACAGCATGTGATGCAGAATTAAACAATTAATTAACATTTTATATTTTGTCTGCACTGGCAACGCTGAAAACTGGGAGAAAAATCCTTTAGCTACAAATCCGACACACATCGGCTTGAATGAACCAAAGGCACAGTGTGTTTTTGGTGGTAAACCCCCCCCCAGCTGTAATCACATGATATTTTTCACAATTTAAAAGTAATACACTAATGAATGCTTCGAACTGCTCTGAAGCAAGTTGTGAAGTCATTAGTTATTTTAAGTCGTGTGTATTTATACGGCCCCGTTTTAGATATTTCGTGTACTTCTTGCCACTGACGGTGCAATTAATTAAGATATTTTTCTAACTACCAAAATCTCAGTATGTTTAAGAATTTAGTTTTGAGAACATAACAACCAGCGGCTCTATTCCTCGCAGTATTAAAACAATCATGCTGGTTAATCGCAGGTTGGGTGAAAGAAAGTCCTTTTATTGTCTTCGTCACAGTTAGACAATCTAACAGTTAGGGTCCCTACTCGGCTGTTACGCCGTATAGATTTCAATTATAAAAACAAGTGATTGTGTAATGAACACGTGCGTGTGAGTGTGACCACGGTGTTGTTTGTGAGCGCCGAGCTCCTGTGACTGGCAGTGTTGTTTTGCAGGTTGTCGGCGTGAAGTCATATTTAGTGCAGCATTATGCCTCCGTGCACTTTTCGTGCGGCTGGATTAGATTGCTTATTGTCCAATTCATCATGTTCAGTTTGCCTGGCGTGAAAAATAAAATATCTCCCCATCTCTGAATATGTAATGGCTCTGCTTTGCAAATACAGGGCAGCACATATTAAGAGGTGTGCTAAGCTGTCTTCCAACTGATACCCCGCAAAGGTTCGAGCGCACGGTTTCCTGCGGAGACCGAAATAACTCGTGGAATATTAACCTAAAGGAAAATGTGTGTAAAATGAAGTAATCCCCAGGATATTGCTTTACCTGCCAAGGATGATTTTGCGTTTAAGCCTGGAAAATGTATGAAATAAGAAAAACTTTGATTTGCCGTGAACTTTGTGTTATTGTTTCTTCTGTGTCGCAACTGAGGCTTCTCACCTTTTGCTTTCTGTCATAATGGCCGGCGAGGACGCACTGGCAGCATGAGGTGATATGAGACCGCGGACGCTTTGACAGATGAGACGGTGGTCTGCACGCCGAGGCTGGATTAAGAGTTTAATGACTGGTAAAATTGTGGCATTCCGTCCAAGGTGACCCCGGTGGAGAGGTGATCATGCCAAAGCGAGATGAAAAGTGAAGGTAATCCTTTCTTCCTCGTTCCCACACAGAGCTGTCACCATCGGAGCCTCCGTCACCGAGGCCCAGGGCATGTAATTACACTTTTATTGGCTTTAGGGAGACTGCATCATTCATTTAAAGAATAATCTCACTTGTGAGCGCAAGCCCCAGTGCAGATAGATCATACCTGCATGAGAGCCTCTTGTTCTAACTCGCTGTGGATTAATGGGCTTTTATGAATCTAGGTTTGATGCATTGTTAATAGTGTGTAGGCTGGTAATACCTGAGTGTTATCCAGAAATCATTCCCCTCTCCTTCTCAGCTGGACGTTTTTGCGACTTGAAGAGCAAGGTCCTATGAGTGTGACAGAGGCAGCATACGAGTGTCTGGGTCCACTGCCAACCAGCCTTGACACCATTAGCTCTGGTGACACATTAAGGTTCTGTTTGCCTTGTAATTTGTTTTGTCTGTCAATTTGATGGATGTCTTGTTTGCCGGCACTTCCTCACACATTGGGAAATGGTGGCTCGAGGACATTGTTAAACGAACTTCAAAAAGGGGAGCAGAAGGCATTTGTTTCCCTCAAACAGGTTTTTGTGTTAATGGGTGTGTGCAACAGTGTCTTGACTCCATGCCACGCCAAACACTGGATAATTAAAGGTGAAAAGCTAATTGGAGGAGAAAGGCCGGGCAGCTCCGGGGGCTCGAGCGAGCTAGAAATAGAGATTCCCTTGACATTCTGTGCGTAAATTTCTCACCTTGCAACAGTGTGGAAATCTTCCTGGCCGACCACTGCACGCCCATATTTCCATTCAGAAAAAAACTGTTTATACCAAATTCTTGATTTTAAAATCACCAAGATGTCAATTCCATCTCGTCTTTCTTCATCTAAATTAATGTTTGCACCCGAGCACATTCATTTCACCACTAAGTAACCATCACTTATTCTACTGCAGACTCGTTGTTCACACTATTGACCCGTTCTCTATGACCGATCCGCTGCATCATCTGTATAACTGCAGTTCGGTACACTCGAGGAGGTGTGGGGGTGTGACATCGAATGGCCCGGACCTGTTTCTGCTCCGATGACGGGTCAGGCAACCGGCAGCACGGGCCTGTTGCTTGACTACTGGCCCCCAGCTGTGACGTGTGGGAAGCCGTCAGAGTCCTCTCCCCTCCCGGCTGAGGAAATGTTACTGCCACGCCAGCAACTCCGCTTAATGAAGCACCTCACTATTACCTCCAGTGTATATAACCCCCTGGAATGTGTCAGAATAAGAAGAAGTGAAGTCCACACTGTATTTTTTGCTCAAGCTAATAACTTTTGTGACATGCTGCTTTAGCACTTTCACTACAGCCCTGAACTTTCCCCAATGTCGGCACGAGCTGAATGTGTGAACCCAAATGTCCGAGTCAGATGAACTGGAGTAAATAGACTGTACCCTGCTAGCTTCCTAGTGCTTAGTCAGTGTCATGTGTGACGCAGCTGAGGTGTAATTAGAAACGGTCATTCTGAATGAACGAGTGGGGGTGCTGATGACGTCTCTATCACTTCTCTTTGCCGCTGCTGAACAACTTTGTCGGTGAGAACTTGTTTCAGACAGAGAATCCAAATTTTTGTACTGCACGTGTGAAAGAATAACTCTGGACAATGTCAATATGAAAATGGCTAAAATAAGAAGCATATTCTAGCTATAGCTCTGAGTGATCTGTATTTGATTGTTGTTTTATGTACAGTGCACCAACCACACCAAGGCAATTTCATGTATGGGCAAAGATACTTGGCAGAATTCTGATTTTGATGTAGCTGGAATCCTTACACAGATATTGTCATTAACTTATGCTTGATAGTGATTTTGTCCGACAGTGCAGCCTTTTTTTTTCTGTAAGACACCATTGTGACGTTGCTTTCATCTTCATGTACGGAGGTTGCATGGCTTAGAGACTTTGGTGTTTGGGCGTGTCTTCAGGGGCTCAACCATGCATGAGTAATACAAGGAAATAAACAGTGTATTACAATTTGAAGACGGACGGATTTCTTATGTAAGTTTTCCGCCCATTTGGATCCAGGGCACTGAAAATGCAGATGACAGTGCAGAAAGCAGTCAGGTGGCCATCTCCAAAGCATACAGCTATTAGTAGGAGCTGGGGGAACAGTGTGTGGTGGGATATCAGGTGCCACTGTACTGCGTTGTTCTGCTGGCTTCGGTTGACGGCATGAGAAAGCAGAGGCCACGGAGGCACGCTTACTTCATTCTCCTAACCTGACTGAAGTAAGTAAGCCCGGTGTGTCATCGCTCTTCACTCTTTTTCCCCCGGTGCTTTCATTTGTTACAACGGACCTTGAAATATTAGACATTGTGTGAAGAGCAGTTGTGTGACTGGAACAGACACATCACGGTTTCCGAGCCGTGTGGCTTCCCCCCCCCCCCTCCATTTTCTTTTCCTTCACATGTGGAGAAGATAATATGTCACAGCCGAGTCTTTTCACAACTCTAATCCAGGGAGCAGGGGGATGAAATCTTATTTAGGGATCAGCACCAGTGCATCACTGCCATGATAGCGACAACATGCAACTCTGCAAGCTCGGTTTAAGAGCGTTAGAGCCCAGGAATGAATCAGTCAGCAGAAATACCTCTTTGCTCAGTTTTATTTGTATTTGTCAACTAGAACAAAAGCGGCCGAGATTAACTCCTAGAGTGTGTTACTGAAATGAGTGTTCATCTCTCCTCCATTCACAGTGTCAACGATATCAGCCCTTAAATGTGTCTATACGTTGAATATGGACGCCTACTTGCGTTGCCATAGGAGAATATTTGCGACAGAGAGCCTTGGATTATTCAAATACAAAGGCTCGGGGAATGAGCTTTGCTTTTGTATGTGTTTGTTTCTTTTTCTGTCCTTTTGAATCTGAAGCCAAGCTTGTCTCAGAAGGATATGCAAATTCAGAAGAAGAATGGCTGTCTGGCTCCTCGGGAAGCTCTTATCCTTTACTGTGGCTCCAACGCTGAATAGAGCGAGGAGATTTTGACGTGCTACAAGGTGCTGTTTGGACAAACTCTTACATTCGAGCGACGGAATAAATGTTTGTGTGACTGAACTGGACCCTTTGGTAGAGATTAAAGCGTTTGTGTCTCTCTGTTCTGTTGTTGGAAGTCTGCATTACTTTGTCTCGTCTATAAATAGCCGTCTGTTATCCAGGATTCTGTCAAACCCCTTATTCAAAATCTTATTTTAGGTGCTGACGATCTAGTGTTAGCTTGAATAACACCTACACCCACAATAGAAAGGAGGGCACCAACTCTGTAATGTGCAGAACCATCAGGGGGGTGAACTCGCTGCTCTGCAACAGTCGAGTTACAAATCCGATGGAAAGAGTCGTCGCTGATAATCGGGACTTTGGCACAAGTGTTACACGGCAAAGAGCCTGGAAGTAAAACACTGCAGAGCTGCAATTTGACGATGATGTTCAGTCTGTGTAACTCTAACGTGTAACTCAAGTAGCTGCTGTATGTGATTTTACACCTCACATATAAAACCTCTACTGCTGAAAACCAAGTCAAGCACATTCAGAGGCGCAGTAATTTGGTTTGTCGAGACCGTCAAATTCCTTTTGCAGTCAACATGCGCTTTGCGATTAAGAAGATGGCATTAGCATATTGGAGCACTGTTCCAATTAATAAAGATAATTTCATCCATGCCCACACATGCCCCAGATCTGTGCATGGTGGCAGCCTAAAGTAACAGCTGAGAGGATAGGCTTTGACTCAAACAGATGAATGAGCAGATGTGAGTTGACAGTTGGCGACCGCAGGTGAATCTAATGATGGGGACATTATGGAAATACAACCGACTTACACCTGAGAGTTTTAATGGTGTGTACTTTCCAACTCTGTCGTGCTTTTCTCTTATGCGTTCATGAGCCAAATATTGTATTACTATATTAGATTTTAACTATACAATTTTCTGGTTGTCCGTGTCTATCTATATTGACTCATTCCCAGAGCTATGACATGACATGAATGTGATTCTTAAAATGGACCATGCTTATGAAGATTTTTAGTTTAATAGCTTTGCCAAGCAGATGAAAGAGTATGGTACGTATTCATTAGAGTCATATACTGTTATTTATATAAACTGTATTTCACTTTGGCTTAATCTAACTACAGCCTTCCAGACAGATGCTAACGGTGGCATACTGTGTTATCCACTTAGCTGTAGTGTACAGTGGCTCGGATGAAGGTGTGGTGCTACTGTAAAGAGGCCGTCATGATCACATATGAATATTTTATCGTGTGTGCTGTAATGGGTTACTTCAGCAAGGCTCGAGGGAGGAGCTTTTTTTCTTCAACTCCACTTCCTGGTACACAGCGACCATAGCTGCCGGGTAGGTTAGGTTTATCCCTTGTAATTTATCCTCCATTATCTCGAGCCCAGGATCATAAAACTATGGATAATAGGTACTAATGTTTTATCTATTAGTACATGCATTTGACTGTTTCTGCTACTGTGTCTTTGTGAACACATTTAAAGAATAAGTTTGATAAGGTATTGGTCTTGATAGGAGCTTGTAGCTGAATGAATCATATTGGAAAGGACAGATTCACAGGTTGTTTACACTTGCTGCATTAGGACATTGGACCTCTGCTGGCAAGGGTTGTCACCTTGTGTCACCGAAGTTGTAAAATGGTTGACCCGTCTGTGACTGTGGTTGCACCGACTGTATTTTCAGGTAATTATAGGCCTGAGTGGCCGACACCTCTATCACAGCACAGACACGTTATGGCTCCAAGGCCATAAAGGTCCTGATGAACCAAATCAATTTACACCAGAACCTGAATTACTCATCTTCCAACTTAGTGAAAGTCTAAATAATGCCAGGACATTTAGCATGTATTGATTCATCAAAGAATTCTAAATTTGAGATTTTGAAGTAGCAGTAATGATCAACCTTTGTGGAGAATTCACTTTTTTCCCTCGCAATACTATTGTTGGCCTAAGCCACCTACTAAGTGAAACCCTGAAAACCAGACAAGAGGCTGAGGGATTGGTTTTATTCTCAACCTTGTTCCATCGGGATGATGCGCTGTCTTTGTTATCGTACACCCAACATCAAACTCCTGATCCCAATCACAGCCTCTTTTTTATCTGTCTATGCTCTGAGAGCACATTGCCCCCCCCACCACCCAACATCACCCTAGTAGCTCTAACACTACTCAGATTAGAGAACTCGCCAGCTCCCAGCTTTATCTACCACCGTTCCCCACCAAACAAAATTGGCTCCAGAGGGAAGTGGGGAGGAGAATCACTAGGAGACGAGACAGGGTGGCTTTATCTTAATCAGCAACAGACATTAAAAAGTTACACAGAATTAGTTTCTTCTCGCTCCTCTCTGACTAGGGTCATTAGGGTTAACGCAGTAAAGAAGGGATGGGATGAAGGAGAGATTTGTTTCTCTGTATTGTGACTCACAGTACGAGGCTTCAAGGACAGCTGTGAATCGAGCACAGATGCTAAAACACGTAATTTATACAATGTTTAACAGCGGTTTCTCTTTGTTTCTGGGTCAAAGGGCTCCCGAAGAATGCCTATTGTATAAATAGTATTGTCATTATCAAATGTCAGTTTCATAACTTGGAAAGTTTGCTTTACTCATATCCTCCCAGCAGCAGATTGTGTGGGTGAGCAAGGCTTTGTTCTGAGACATCGAGTGTTCATTCTTGTGCTGAACTTAAAGATGTTCCAATTATTTCCTTACCAATGAAGTTAAATACACACTCCCTATCCGCAATAAACAAGAGATGAAGTCATCTACAGGGCCAAGGGCAGGTTTTAATATCTGGGGATATGGAGAACAGAGATTCCAAATTCTATGATCGAAGGATGGATCTACTGATTGACCTTGAATGAAATGCTTGGTCATTTGTTTGAATAGATAATCTAAATCAGAACATTTTATTTGGAAAAGGAAAACAAATTGAGTGCAGAACACACTGCAGTCACAGTTCAGTAGGTGTCTCTCACACTGGACTATAATTTGATCTTGATGTGAGACTGTCCTCCTCTAGTAAAAAGGAAATGACCCCATAGGTCGTCCATACAAGGAGGTTTTTATGACCCACAGTTACGTTTAATTGTGAGCCAACCTTTTCAGTGGCTGTAGTAATTATGACAGGAGCAAGGAAGTAAGTCCGATGACAAAAGATAAAACTCAACGAAGTCCATGTTAGAATGTTGGGGGTGAATTAATGTATCGTCAAAACGAAGGGACTTTCACACAGAAGACAGCTGTTTGTTTCCCATGTGTAATCAATATATTTATTTTATTCATGACTGTTTCACAACCTTTACTCCCTGTTTAGATTGTTACAATGATGACAAAGATCCTTACTTTCTCAAGGAGGTTCTTCCTACTCAACCACCTTGTTCACTGAGTTGTACATATTGTCCCTGCAAGTCTTTAACTTCAAACAATAGCATTCTTCGGAATTTTGTTTCACCCTGACCGAAGCCCAGAAGCTACAAAGCCAGAAGAGGCCACAATGTAAGACACATTCCAGATGCTTTCGGATGTCAGAGTTGTTAAAATGCACAAGTTGACTCGTTGGCCAGATCAAATAATTCTGGAGCCAGTACATGGCCCTGATGTTCTCTACCTCTGGTTTAAACATTAAACCTACTAAACTACTATTAATTTGCTTTTAGCTTAAGACTACACGTTTACAGATAACAAGGTGAAACCAACATGATGACCAGTGAGCTGTCTTTGCAGAAAGCTATTAAAGAGTGAAAACCAAACAGTCATTACAAAGAAATGCCAATGCCAATAAAACAATTTGGAATATCCAGAAAAAGAAAGATACCACCAGTGTCCCGAACAACAGACATCGAACAGCAGCTGATGAAGGCAAGATTGTGAGAGCTGTGAGGAAAAACTCAACAAAACAAAAGTCACATCAACACCAACCTCCACAGGGCAGAGCTGAAGATATCACCATCCATCAATGGAACAAGACCCAGAGAGCAGAAATGTAGAGGCAATAACAAAAGATAAAAACAGTAGAACACAAGAATCAGATCAGTTCTGGGTTATCATCAGTTTTGTGATTTCAGGGTTGATCCAGTCATTGCAATCAAAGGTTATCCAACCAAACAAAATATATTTGGCTGAAATTTGCATATATATAAATAAACATGGTACTGTTAATAATACCAATTTTATACAACCTGGGAAAAATGTAGAAACACTATCGTCAACAATTGATATTCCATTATGTCCCTTCTGCCTTTCCAGTTGAAAAACCTCCTAGTTCTGCTCTTTTCTGCAAGATAATACATCTTATCTCGAATTTAGTTTAAGGTATTTAAATTGTATGGTGGCTGTATGATAAGAAGCAAAAAAGGAAATGCATTGCATAGTTTCACTGCCCTTGACCTGGGTCCAGCAAATCCACCGGCTCTATCTCCCTAATCTGCATATTGAGATCCAATCGTAATGCAGGCAGAATTGCGACCCATATAAAGACCCATGATTCGTTGTCATTATTGAGATAAAGCACCCAGACACAGACCATATTTCAGACCCAGATCACCACATTTTAATACTAGGTGTAAATTGGGTGTAACTGTTATCCAGTAGTTTTTTGTTAACTTTAAGATTACAAATCACATCATATTACTGTGAGAAAAACGTTCATAGCTTGGTCTGGACCTTAAAACGTGTATGAAAATGAACTAATTCAAAATAAATGTTTCTCATTCCTCTTAATTTCTCCTTGTGCTTGGGTTTCCTTCCATAGTCCAGTTTCCTCCCACAATGCAACACATGCAGGTCAACTGGGGACTTTAAACCGTAGGTGTGATTGTCAGTGTGAATGGTTGTTTGTCTCTATCCTGAGATATGACAGCTATCGCCTGATGTTGGCTGCCCCTCCACTATAGTTAATGGATGAATGGATTCTCCTCAGTTCTCACTGGATGGATTGTTCTGGTTTGGAATGCAAATGAAACAAATCTCTGCGGACAAGTGTAGTTCTCCCTGTGGCCCGGATCGAAAAAAAGTCACACTTCAACCAAGACAAGCGGAGGGCAGGGGTTATGGACGATACCAAGTCCCTCATCAAAATTTGGATTTGAGATGATAAGACAGTGACAGATTCCCTGTGACCTTGACCCAAGCTGACATGGTGACTGGGATGCGCCTCACACACGACAGGCCTCTTCAAGAGCCCTAGCTAAACGGGATGTTCCTCTCTTCACTCGTTGTTGTTAGCTGAGACAATGCCTCGCTGCCTCTCCTCTACTCATCCTCTGTAACTCAGTTCTCTGTAGCCCCTCGAATCAAACCTCCCATTTGGCCTAATTTTCCCATGAGCTGCTTGTATTAATCAAGCCCAAGGCCTGATTGACAGGAGTTATCACCGGTGGATCAGTTTAGCTCTGCCTATCTGGGCCCTGCTGTCTGACTAGGAGGCTATCTGAGCCGCTGCTATCTCTTGCGCTCGCAGCCAGCGTCTACCACAAGGACGGGCTGGTGCATCTGTGGCTCTAGCTTATCTCTTCCATTTTTAAACATCCCACAATCAAAGAGCCTGTAGCATTTCCTGGCTAATTGCTGGAGGATATTAAATTGCAAAATCCCCCCCAACACCCCTTTCTCCCCCGGCCCGATCCTCTGCCTTCACCTCCATTTCTTGTGCTTATTGTGACTCACTGGCAGCAGGTAGCTAATAACCCGCTTCGTTGCTGCCGCTCCCAATCACTTGACTGTAAGCATATTCAGCGTTAAGTTACACGTGGAGTGACCCACTTTAATGGAAACTGTACCTGAATCCGCGAAACACATCAAACAAATGAAAAATTATCCCGAGCATCATTAGGGCCCCACCGGCCCACTCGATCTGCCAAGATGGAAATAAGGAGCACAAAGGCAGAGCCGGAGTTTTTATATAAAGATATTGGTCTTTCTCATTGCCCCAATTTACAGGATTACTATCTTTTCATTACTAGCCAGTTATGTTACACCAGATTTACTGTATTTAAACAGATGGCATACGAGGGTGTCAATTTTCGCTCGACAGGATTAGGCTCATCTCGCCATTTGGGTGTCTTTTAAGAGGCAGACGAATATTAAAAACACGCGCATTAGGCAAGATGCTTTCATGCAGTCTTGCTGAGAGAAGTACTGAGGGGTGATAATTACCAGGGATACACCCTTGGTCCTAATAATGTAAGGCTTAATTATTCTTTGAAAAATAAATGTTGCCTTTGGGCGAATGATGAGCTCAACAGCATTTCATCTATGCCTTATCTAGACTCCTATAGTCTTTAATAGGCCTAATTCAGCATTTGTAAGCGTTCTGATATTAGACAACACTGGCCCGTTGAGACTTATCTGTGTCAGGATGTTCTCTCTGATTATCACTTTAAGAGGAGCAATCTTCATTTTGACTCATGTGTGACAGCTTGTTATTAACGGCATTAATTCATTTTGAAGCGTCCCATAAGCAAAATGTTTTAATACACACGCACACACAACTTTACACGACTCCACACAACTCCATCTCTCTTCAAAACAACATTTATCACAAAAGGTATTTACCGAATGTTATTTTATACTCTGTGCTAAAATGTACAACAGATTGTGTTGGTGTTTGGATTATGCTGTTTTTTTTTCCGGTCTCTAAGATTGGCACAGAAATGTGAATTGTTTTTGGGCATAATCTCTGACTCATGAGCAAAGCTGTTGTGAAGCATCTGATGAATATAGTTCATACGTTTAAGCTGGTGAGAGCCGGTTAAGCCCTTGTATTTGTATTGAGAAAGCACTTTATTTAGCTCCATTAATTGTCAAAGAGGAGGCTTATGTCACATTACTTATCACAAAAGAAAGTTGTAATCAACAATTATCTTTTGGATTTCACGTCATTTATGAAGTTTAAACAATAACTGAGGCATAATCTGAAGTTTAATCAGTTTACGGATGGATAAACTATGACTCTGTCTTGCTAAGAAACTATTATTTGCTTACATAAAATTAGTTAATTAATACCTTCATCTTCTGCCCTCCAGTTTAACACTCTTATATCCTAAAGTACTTTAACATTGTTAAAAAATCTATTACAAACACTGTTATCTTTCACAGTACTTCACTGACTTCCTCGTCAAAACAAATGTGTTTTTCAGAATCGTTTGATAAAGAACATAGTTTGAATAGTAAACAGAGTTTAGTAGAATACTGTAATAGAAATATTATAGTACCCCTGTTAATTGCTGTACAGTCTAGGGATTGGTGTCAGCCTGAAAACTAAACATTGTTACCTCTACAGAACCAGAAATACTTGTCAATTATACTACTTATTAATTTCAGATTTATACACTTGTCCACCAGTAAAGCCAAGTTTTGAGCGAATATACTCTATCTCCAGGTGTTGTTACTTCTGTTGGTGTGAACCAGAAAGGTGTTTAAGGTCAGGGTATCCTTGAGTTAGATTATCTGCGGCTGTTCCATCTTCAGTTTTGGCTGAACTATCATCTATCTAGATTTTGTGAAATCCATGGAAGCAGTGGATGAAGTCATGTGGAACTGCATTCAAAACTGTTGAGATTTCACCGTCCCTATTCACCGTGATTCTACCAAAGGGGATCGAACCTGTTGCGTATTCGTACATTCGACAGCCTTACAGTTGTGAGTGAACTTGACATACATCTCCATCGGGAGTAGTACATTTCTGTGCACTAACCCCCCCACTACATATGTGCCATTGCATCGCTCCTTGCCCCTATCCGTCACGTTTGGTCTGGCCATCTGTGCGACCGGGAGAATTCTCCCTGCATCAGTGGGCTGCCGGACCATCAAAAAAACCATAAAGTTTTTACTGCCCCTGTTTGTCTCTTTACAACATTTGCATGCCACTGTCCACTGAGCAGCTCTGTAGCAGTTAGGAATTTAAATGTTCTGCCGTTTCAGCGAAGAGGTAAAATGCTTCTACATCCAGAGCTGGAACAAAGGTTTCACTTAAAGGAGCAGCTGTCAGATCTTTGATATGTTTGCTCCAAATATGTGATGCACTAAAAATAAAGCTGCTTTGCCAAGATTTCCTTTTTAACCCTCAGAAGAGTAATCAGGCCGGCACTGGATAATTTGTTTGGAGGTTTGTGTCATGAAAGCAGAGCAGAGTAACTAGCTAAAGTAGTATTTGATAGCATAAATATTGTTTTTAATTATTATCAATCTGTTCTTTTTAAGCCATTGAATGGGCTAACACCTAATGCTGGGTCAATGATTAAACAATTAATCATTGTTAATTTTGTATTTTAATAAATATTGACGGCATAATCCCTCAAAATAAACTTGTTATGGCTGTGAATAAAAATAAACAACAGCCAGATAGTCTCATAGCAGAAACAGCAACAACAACAAAATATTACAGTGTCAGAACTTCATCTGTGTTTCCGTACATTCAGAAGTGTCGTCAGGAGTACGCGCTAAGCCGTGCCTGTCATTAGGGGATCCCTGTTTTAAACCCCCCATCATTCGCCCTCACCATTCCCCTGTCCCAGTTCCCCCATCCCTTTTTCCTCTGGGTGCTAATTAATGTGCGCGTAGGCTGAGAAGTTAACCAGCAGCCACGTTACAGCAGCATCCCTCAGTCTCCACGGCTCCTCCCAGGGCAGGAGATGCTACTTTTGATAACACCTGAACACACACTCCTGGATCTCGTCCTTATTTCTCAACTCTCCTTTCTTCACTTTTGATCTAACTTACTTAGGACATGCTGACACAAATATACAATGTACACAATACAAACTAGAACTTTCCCAAATGCTAAGCTAAACCCCAGTAGAAACCACTGTTTCTGACTAACCTTTAGAGATATTTGTTATTTCTGTTTTCACATACTGTTTAAGTAAGTCCTTTCCTATTGGGCACAAATTCACTAGCAGGAAAGTGCCAATGCTCAGAAATAACAAAGTCTCAGAATCTCATTTAGCCTGCATCTTAAATAGGCCACATTGTCTTTAATACCTGTAATAAAACTTGACAAACCGAAATAAAATGCAATCGATCTTTAGTAGACTTTGTCCATTTAGCTCATGGAGTAGTAGTTACTTCTGATCTGATGGGCGTAATCCCACCGGTTAACACAGCACAGTAGTAATGGACTGAAAGTCTGCTCATAATTAAAAGCCTTGTTGATACGAGCACTTTTTATTAACTTAATTAAACTGACCCCAGGAAACCACATATGTTGAACTCTATATGCGAGCATGACTTCCATTAGGGAGCCAGTAATATAGGCTTTAGAATCACTTGACTTAGAAGCTTGATGTTATGTTATGGTCTGTCAGTCCTTGGCTCTTTAATAATCTCTTGAAATAAAACTTTAATATCCTAACGTGTGTATGCATGGTGTGAATGTATTGCTTGTCTAAATGTGTAAATGTTCATGACTTTACAATATTTTAATAGTGTTCAGGCAATTTGCAGCCACAGGGCTGTTATTGATAGCAACTCTTCAGATATTTAAGAATATGAATCCTTACTTACTGTATTAAAACATACTTAATCATGCCTAATAAGAATTATGAATTATTTGTTTAGACTGTCGTGCCTTCAGCCTAAACTATATAGAACATAAAGAATGCAGCCACTTACGAAGGAAGTTGTTTGCTAATGTTTGTGTATAGCAAGTGCTGAATGCATTATTGAAGTTTTACCGTGCTGCCTGTAATAAATCCTCTTGACTCCTATTATTCATTGCATAATGGCTTCCATTCATCATTGAAAACATGAGGTAAATTAGCTGCTGGAACCTGGTGTTTGGCTTCAAGGCTTTTGCTGAAAAATCTTTCCAACTCTTTGTCTCTTCAGTCATTTCTGAGAAAGAAATGAAATGTTAGACTTGCATTATGTTGCTTTTAGTGCAGTTGCACTTAAACAAAAAAGATGTCTACATACAGTGACATGTTGTGTGGTATTGATTGGAAAGTATTTCTCAGACCTCACATATTACACATGAGATAAATCTCACATTTGTGTTGTGGGTTTTGTTTTTTTAGATCATCTCATTCCTTGGATGTTACGTGTGTGTCTCCTCCCATTATATTCAACCCTTCCCCCAAAATGATAATTAAGTGACGAATGCATCCCAAAGCCTAGAATTAAAGTACTTCATTATGCAGCCTTCACACATGCATTTTTCATGGTTTGGAAATCAACATTCTTGAATATTCAAAACAGCAAAATGTATGAAAAGTGTAACGTTGAAAAAGGGCAGAATGTATGAATACTGGAATGAGCAAAACAAAATATACATGCAGGTGGTGAAGTAAAAGGTCTAATGTCACACAGTGTGCAGCCAGAGTTTCAGTTCATTCGGTTAGAAATGTGCATCAAGGAAGGAGAGTGGGTTTAATAATCTGATTAAGAAGTGAATGCAGGGCAGATTAAAAGAATCATCTCAGCGGTGCATGAAGAGATATTTCACCTGAAACAGCTGACCTGCTGGGATCATATCAGTGGGGACTGTGGTGTGTGGTAACTTATCTCTGTGTATCACAAAAAGGAAGGGAAGTTAAGTTATGCAGAGTCTTTTATTCATTTGAGTTTTTTTGCCATTAAAGCGTTTAGCTCACAGTCAGTGCAATTGAAAATTAATTAATTTCGTCAATTTAAATATTTGCAAAAGATGAAAGTTCACGTTTGAATTCATACTTCAATAACAACAATGGCTTTTTATGTGTGTCACAAGGTCTCACTAATGCTGTGTATGCTCTGTCTGTTTGTGTATATACATCGTGTTTGTTTTTGGCTAACACCAATATGAAACAAACTCTATTAGTCACCCTGACAGTGAATGCATTTCCACTCCACTCCCATGCATGTAAATGGGTTTCAAGTTTATTTATTCTGAAGGTCGTTCCATGGTAAAAGGAACAACACCGTGATCTGCACCTCCAGAAGTCTTCTGACAGTGACTCTGTTAAACCACTGCCCCAGGAAAGAGCTGTTACTGTGGCTGAAGGTCAGTCAGGCAGGTCGACTGGGATGAAACAAGGGCTCCCAGTATGTTTCCTGGCCACTGCTGCTTCCGCCACCGGCCACCAAAACAAAGACGGTGGCCGGAGCCAGCACTTGGCCTCTCTCCGGCCCTTGAAGTCAATCACAAGCACGTGTGCGCCCGTATGTGCACGCGTACACACATTACTGTGCAGGAGACTTGACCAAGGGTCCCCACGAGGGTCTTGGCCTGTCATCTGACAAAGCCTAACAATAGCAATGAGCAGATGCCTGGGTTCCAGGGCCAAACAGATGGATGGGCCAAGTGGCTTTGGATAAGAATCACCCTCCTAACCCATAAAGGCAGCTTGGGGTTCTGGCTGTCAGGGTGCTATGTTTTTAGATAAATTAGCACAGTGAGAGAAAGAAACAGTGGGCTCTGCAGGAACAGCTTGGAGGAAGGCAGGCATGAAAGAGAGGCTTGCTCAGGGCCCAGAATCCCACCATGTCTAATCTCTCACCCATGGCTCGGAAGGCCAGAAGGGAGGGCCAGAAGCTCCCTGTGAGCGACTGAAATATTAAAGCAGTTATAGACCATCAGACCGGGCCTGTGTGATGGCTGACTTGGAGTGGTCACTCGATTTGAAGTGCCAGGAGCGGTTTGAGAATAAAACGATTCATCAGAAGGCGGTGCATTAGTACAAGATTAAAAGCAAATGTCTTCCTTCTTCTCTCGCTTTCATCTCTTGGTAAAATTTGGCTTCTCTTCCAAGCTGCTTATTTTTCTGTGCCTGTGTCCTATTTCTACATTTGCTTTTTGATCTTTTTCTTTTCAACCACATATTGCCAGCCTTGCCCAGTCCATAACCTGAGATGTGAAGACACTAGTGAGGACGAGTCTTTCTCATAGGAGGACCTCCGATGTGCTGCTGATGCGTCACTGTGGGGCCTGTGATGGGGCCTGTGTTGGCAGGCGGGCTGTAATTTGAGGAAAAAGGAGGCGTTGGCTGTCTGACCCCCTGCTTGTCAGGCGACCCTCACAGCGTACACATTACTGAAACTCTGGCAGTCAAACAGGGACGGGCAGGCGGCGTAATGGTCTTGAGTGGAGTGGGAGAGGGTGCTTAGCCAGGGTAATTTAAGAGCAGGACACAGGGATGGGATTGAGGGCACAGGAAAGACTCTGCAGGGCAGCAGTGATTAGACAGAAGGGCTCTCTTGAGTGCAGCGATGGAACTTTGCCACAATGACACAAGAAGTGGGAAGAAAGGGGAACTCACCCTGTGACAAAATGGCAAAGGGTGCTGACCGTGAAGGTTGGGGAATTTATAATCATCGGCCTCGTGTCAAGTCCTGAAGACACCGCTGATCACGCTGTTTGTTGAAGAACAAGAAGGACACCAGGTTGCTGGGCTCAGTGAAAATGTCCCTGTGGTCAGCAACGGGCCATAGAGGTTTTTCCCAGAGGATGAGGACATTAGAAGGTAAACAATTACCAGCCCAAGCAGTGTGATGCTGGACTGCAGCACACAGGCTCAGTGCACTGGCTATCAGGAAGAATTAAGAAACAGCAGCAGTCATCATGCAGTGGAGCTACAGGGTAGTTAAGTGAACACCCCGAGGTTCAAGAGGTCATTGTTGATAAGGTGGGAAAACACGGGAAACTTACTATGGGAGGTTTGACGGCAGGATGTTGTCGACCTATCAAGCCAAGCTATGAATACACAATGCTCGTGGTCATTGAGCCCCCTGGCTCTTATTTATCTAAAGGTAAAACATAAATGGAAAACTGCAAATGGCACTCAGCACCTGCATGCTGCCCATGTCTTTTTGAACATTAGGTGTAATGAAAGCCACACGTCCCCTGTCGGGATGGATTGGAAATGATGCAGCTCAAATGAACCTGCCTCTCTGTTAAATGTTTTCACACTTCACACTCCATTATGGCGGTGCTGATGTGAGCGGCGGCAGGTGAGCAGAGGGGATGAGAGCTGTCAGCGGAGGAGAGGGGCTGTGGTCCTTAGAGTGGGAGCGGGAGACGGGAATGGGAATGTAGCCACAGCTCATTGGGAACATCAACCTGCTACAGGGAAGAGAAAGGAACATGACTCATTAGGCATGGGCCTTTGCACTTACTCTACTGAGCTGCATGCTAATGTCGGGAAGACATGGCTGAACTAGGTTTCCAGCTCCAGACAGTCACAGAGCTAAAGAACTAAAGCTTTCAGCATATAGTGAATTAAGGATGAAATAACATGACAAGGTTCTGAGAAGCTGGTTCTTGTGATAGTCAGTCAACAACAGGTTAAGAAAGTCATGCAACAATCCGATTGATTGAAAGTGGACTTGAATAGTTGATGAGAGAAAAGTCTTGGATCACTCACATTACATCCGTTGAAGAGCATGTGAGCCTTGATGGAGACTGAAGGAGAGTGAAAACCTTTATCATACTAATGAGGGATATTAGCCATACTTTCCAGGCTTCAACCATGCTGACAATTTTATACTTGACATTAATTGCCTTTCAGAACCCTGAAAATCATTTTTTTCTACCTCAAGAGTGTCATTTTGTGTGGCTGGGTCAGATATTGAGGGGGCTGGTAATGAACGGGGACACGAGTCAGACAGAAGATTCCTATTTGCAAGGTTGAGATGTCAATGAAAGGGCTCCTGCGATGGCATCAACACACACACACACACACACACACACACACACACACACACACACACACACAGCGGTTTCTGTTTGTAATTCTAGAATTTGAGTATTAGAGACAAACCTATACTTTTTACGTCTAAAACTGATATTGGGGTCTAGAAGATTACCAACACATTCGATTCTAGTGAGTAGACTCATTGAGATAACTCAGTCTCTTGCCCGTCACCCTAACCATAACATTCCCAACTAATTTAACCTAAACCTAATTTTAAGATGAGTTGTAACTTTCAAATAGCGTCCATAGTTGTGAGGACCAGCCAGACAGTCAACAAAAACCTGTCCTCATCACAGGAAGATGAACTCATAACACACACACACACACACCTTCCTGTCCTGTGTGTCATGTGGAAATGAAGACAAGGTGACATTGATTCCGTCGCGGGGCTAAACCACCCTGTAAACGATTTAGTCCGCATCAAATGCCGAACACGAGGATGAACTGTGTTTAAACACCACATAACAAATGAAGGCTTGTTTGCTCCTGAATTTTTCTTTCTTTTTCCCGGCAAAGACTAATTAGATGCTGGAGGATACAACTGATTAAACAACACGCCACTCTCAAAATTAAATGTCATGTGCAATTACAATGAGAGGAGTGACTGATCCTCACTCTACGTAAGCCATTTGCATATCTCTTCCCATCGTCCTACCAGCCCTCCTTTTCTTTCTTTTACAGTTTTTCTTCTTGGCCTTTGCAAAGGCAGTCATTGTCTAACCTGTGCTATTATTGATCACCAGATGCCCTTTAAAATCTTACGGTATTATATTTCTTGTCACTTCAAAATCAAACCACGGCGATTGAGTGTTATATGAAAAAGATGAAATAGTTTAATTCAAATCTCAAGCCAACTGTTTTATTCTCAGTACTGTCCAATTGCTCCAGGCTGTCTGTGGTTAGATGATAACAATAATAATAATAATAAAAAAGGCCAGATCATTTCCGGAAACAGCTGGACTCTCAGTAAAACAAGAGGGATTTTATTAGGAGCAATATTGAGCTGTGAATTTGGCAAATATTTATTGCAATGGATGTGGCATTGATTCAAAATAAACTACCATGCTTCTTTGATAAGAAGGAACATGTCCCCCAGTCCAAATGGGTTGCTTTACAAAGCAGAGTGTTGATAATGTTAGACAACATGATGGCTCCCTTATAGAAAAGCCAAAACATCTTGATTGCCCGATGGCTGGCTGAGTACAGGTACATCCAACCTCCTCCAGGTTAGCAGATGGGGCATGGGACAAACCAAAAGTGGAAACTACATGTTTAATGAAGATTGTGGTATCTTCCATATTTCTTACCATACTGATTGATGTGTATGTGTTCATGATCTGATTTAGTTTGGGTTTAATAGATTTAAGTTGTTCAATGTTACAAAAACTAAATGATGTGATGATTGACTCACGCTAGGTCAAGCGTGCGTATCACTAGTTCAAGATGGCAGAACCCATATTTAGGTTATCCTGGCACCGTCCATCATTGTACCCGGTCTATGCTTGTGACACAGGAAATAAGCTCTATTTGAATCCACAGGATCTATTCATTGTTTAATTTCATCTTTTCAAAGGATTTGATAACAGTAAAGAGAATTGAAGAAGTTGCACTTTAGACAGCATACTTTATGTGTTGCTGATGGTCCCATATTCTAAAAAGACATGTCCCAGTTTCAAACAGATTTATATGAGATTTAAAGTCCCCAACTGAGGTAGTGAACATTCCCTCTGGGCAAAAAACTCCCACTCACTCATACCAAAGTGAACAACAACTGAAAGCGAGGTCCCTTTGCAACCTGTCTCCGGCTTTACGAGCTTTCCACTGCACCACTGTTGTGTTTTGTGTGCTGCTCACCTGCAGTGATTAATGTGTAAGGTGTACGGTTTCTGCTATCATATTTTAATCTTATTTTTAGGTTATTCCTCCCTGCAGCAGGTGCAGGCTAGTAATTGGACCCAAACCTCGTTGCCACAAACACCTGGCACACACCTGAGCCTGTTGCATTATGGGACCATTTCAAACGCATTCTATCACCGGGTCCCATCTAGACTCCTTCTGAAGAGGGAGTTCTGACTGAAGTGTGTTTTTGATTTTTGTCTTCCACGAGGTGACTGTTTTTCTTTTTATCGAAGCTTAGCCTGCAACAGTTAATCTCTAGGGGTCTCCTTCAGACTCCCTCCTCTCCCGCTGCACTGCTGTGATCAGTCACCTGCTCTTAGTTTCACATAAAGCTTGCGTGGGCCCCGCCGACGGTTCATCCCAGGCGCTGCCATACAACTGGGAGAGGCTGCTTTTCTCCATAGTAATCCCGATTTACTCCTCCGTAGATCCTGCCCACCGCTGTCTGGATGGCTGTGGAGTTGTAGCGTGCAGCTCGAGCCACCCCACTCGTCCTCTCTCTCGCACACTACCCCACCCATCTTACATGCTCTTCATCTGTTTCCAGAGGTGAGATCTGGAAGTGGGTGGGAGTGTGTCCAATGGCATTAACCCACAGTGGAGCTTGAATCACAGATTAGAGCAGAGGAGGCACTGTGCAGAGTTGGGTTGGGTGGGAGGTGATACAGTGGAGAGATGGGGCTCCGGGCGCCTGGGGAGGGTGGACAGCTCTCATCAGGGCCAGCAGGGATGGAGGAGGAATACAGAGATGTGGGGCTTGAAATCCAAAAAGGGATAGGCTTAAATCTTCTTCTATTGATATGGAGCTTTGGGGCTAATAAAGGATTCCCTTGAAGGGGGAGTGAGAACTCGGCAGCCTCCAGAGTCGGTAGTGTCCCTGCTGGTGCCGGAGAAGACCAATTTATCAACTGTGTTCCTCCTGAAGGCTGCCACATTCACGAAGGAGGCAAATATGCTTTCATGTCAGTGTAGTTTACTCAAAAGTTATACTGAATCAACAGTGTCTTATCTCACCCGTCTCTTTAAACCAGCTTTAAGACGCCACATTGAGACATATTGAACCGCTTATGTTCAAGGGCTCATGGAAGGAATTTTATTTGTCAGTGCATTGAAGATACATTTTCATTTCCTTCCAACTCCATCAGCACAATTTACTGTTGACCCACATACACTTTTAATGTCTAATAATCGACTTACTCTATGTTTCCTTTCAGTGCACATTTTTCTTCTTGCTTGTATTTATTGTTATTATTTTTTTTTCTTCCCTTTGTTTTATTAAAGTTGTCTTGTGTTTGTTTGATTTTTTCCATTTTCAGATACTCCATTAGGCCACTATAAGGATCATTAAAAGATATATGATAATCATAATGGAAATTCACCATGTCTGATCTGAAGAAGGATTATAACACACAGCTATCACAGGAAAAAGTTAAATATTGTTTTGGTTTATGGTTTGTTTGGTGGATTCTGTCCCTTTCTCAGCTTCACTCTAACTTAATAGACTTAAACACAGAGAAAAGTGTGAAATATCAACAAACAAACAAAAACAATCATGCTTATATATTGGGATTTCTTGTAAACTGAAATCAATGTTTAGTTCATAATATGATATTTTTTGCAGGTATTGGCAAAAAGACCAAAACAATGTATTATTTCTTAATATCCCCTGCTTCTCACGGCATTACTATCAGTCAGTGGGAAGAAAAACACCTTATTTACATCTGAGTGAACTTTCAGAGTGGTAAATACATTAATCTTATACATTCTACTCTCTCCATGTGTGTGTTTGTTTCGTGCTTTTGTGTGTTGGGGGTGAATGAGTCCATCAATCTTCTTTGCACTCGTTAATAAGAGTCACGTTCATAAATAACAGGACCGGGGGGGTGGTTGGTGTTTGCATGCCAGTGGCATCCTCATGTCAGCGGCATATTAACGCTTGTCAAAATCCGCAGTTCATCTGTACATGTGTGCAAGTTTTTCCCGTCGGCCCACTCATGAGAATCAGCAGGAGATCTGTCAATAAGGATTCTCTTGAAGAGTGTAAGTAAGATCAGAGGCTGGATGAGCAGTTGAAGACGCCTCAGCTGTTTGGAGGCAGGTGTGCGAGTCTACGTTGAGTCACTGAAAAGCGGCACTGTGAACATCAGGGTGAAGTGCGTGGGCAAGAATGTTGTTTGTGCTTCTTGAATATTGCTGCAGTGTTGAGCTGGTGCTTGATGAATAGCTTCAGGTGCTGTTATTAAATTGGCATTTGCAGACGGGTTATTGGGACCAAGTTCATCCAGATGTTTTCAATCTATGTTGGAAAAATGTGGGAAACGTTCCCCCCCCTGGAAATCTTTAAATATCATACAATGTTGTTTTTTGCTTAGAAGAAGTGAAAAAGCTGATGTATCAATTAAAAAGAAAATACGATGGAATAGGATTCAAGAAACAAATGATGTTGAACAGAAATCACATGATCACATCCATCTCATTGTGTTAAATGGCAAGTGACTGGTAAATTAGAGCCACTTACAGCATATATCAATGAGCCATTGGCTAACACATACATTTGCACTTTGTTTTGCCTGCATGTGAGAGTATGAGCAAGACAAATATATTCATATTTATATTGTGTGACTAGTGCAAAAAAAACTTTCAAATTTAAAATCTTTGCATTATATCATGATACTCTTCAATTTTTCTAATAGCTCTTTTAAAACATTTGAGTTTATAATAACTCATATGACACAGTATCAGTGCCAATAATTTGTGGCTTTACATTATCTTCCTCCTTCAGCAACCTGAACCCCCCCCCCCCCCCCAAGTCCTGAAATTAGGATAACTAGCCATCGCCAGCCAGTTATTTACACTGCATTGAGGCAAATGTTCATTATTATGCAAATTCATTCAATTGCAAAAGTGTGTGTGTGTGTGTGTGTGTGTGTGTGGGGGGGTAGTCTTATGAAGATGAGGAATTGCTGATAATTAGCAGCAGAGCATTTTGTTTGAACCAAGCCACTTCGACTCGGGGATGCGCTGCGAAGGTTGGGCGATAAACAAGCAACAGAAAAAAAAACACAAGGGAGGGAGAGAAGGAAAAAAGACAACATGCTCTCTTTCATCTAGTCGAGCTCACAGAGATAAGTCTGAGGAATAATCAACTGTTGTGTCGCTAAATGTTGCGAGTAGACGGCTGTGGAATTAGCCATCTCCAATCTGATTGTCCCCAGCACTTTCATCCCTAATGCAGATGAATATGCCTGTGAAGTCGTCGGGGGGGGGGGGGAGAGAGTGGCTGCAGCAGCCCTGGGTCTGACCATCTAACAGCTCCTGTCTAAATTGCTTTGACTGTGTCGATGAAACGAGGCAGTGGCAGCGGCACTGATGTGATGGTCGCCCGCTCCCTCTGTTTGTCTGCGTGCCCGCTTGTTGTTCACGATAGGTATCATTGTTTCCATTCCATTTCACAGCAATCAGCCTTGGTGAGGGAAAAGTGCTTTTCTATCCTTGAGCTGTGTCTTTGTCATATCAAAGCCTCCAGCTTGAGCTTCAGATTCTGTATAAGCTCTGTGTGTGTCTGTGTGTGTGTGTGTGTGTGTACGCGTGTGTGTGCTTTATCCACAGTACAAGCCCTAAGTTACTGCAGTTTCACTTCATGGTGCATCTTTTTTTTTTCTGATGTGTTGGAGTGTGTACATGCACAAGCATAGAATATGCTGCGGATGCTGATGGATCTATTTTGGGCTAAAAGAGTCTCTGAGAGAGGGAACTGCATTAGTTTGACAGCAGACATTTCAGGCTTGTTGAAAGCACAGTCACTAGAATAAAGAATCATTCCTCTTGTTGAATCCACTTTTTAACAAATTGTACACAAGCACCGTTTGTATTTTAAAGCTGACGGATGGATTTGAATTCAGGTGGCAGCTGATTGTCTGGTTTTCCTTCGAGTTCCCTAATGTCACAAAAATATGAAGCAAACACATATTTGCAACTCTGGAGCACTGACAATGTTCTCGGCCGATTTATTTAAAATTGTAATTGCACCTCGATAACCTTTTGTTGAACGGCGCTAGAGGTAATTAATCACACACCTTTTTGTGAGTTCGTTCCCAACCAACAAACAGACTCACAAAGGCACACACGGGAGAGCATGCACCACGCGGGGTTGTGTGGCGGGGTGATCGATCAACCTGCGACAATCCTTCCGAACGCACAATCGTCCCCGCCATGGCTGCTTTCATCAACCGGCTAATCTGTCTCCCTTTGCAGCCTCAGACATTACGAGTCCTCACACATTTAGCCCCGCACCTTTTCCCTTTTATCTTGCTTCCCACTGCTTAATACAGCAATAAGCGAGCTGTGGAGGTTGCAGCTTCTCATTAACACTTGCCAGCTCAGGCCAGTTGCCACAGTCACATAGTGTAACCTGTCGCCTGCTGTAAGAGCAAAAGGTGTTTGGCAGGAAAAAAGGCAGCGGGCCACCTCAGCCCAGTTCCTTTCCCTTCACCTCCTTCTCCGGCTCCTCTTTTCATTACACACCCCGCTGATATTACCATTTTCCTCTCGCATGCAAGTATCATCGATCTCCCTGCTTGCAATTCTCCCATCTCCATGCACATGCCTCGCCGGGTTGACAAAGCAATCACCGCCGCCGCCGTAGCATTAAATAGGTAAACATATTAGCGCTGCTGATGTGCTTTCTCCGCCCTCTCTCCCGTTTCTTTATAGTTGCCCACATCTCATTTCGGTTTGGCTCCACGTCGCCTCTCACTCCGCTCTCGTCTGCTCGCCGTGCTTTCATGTGCTCCCCTGCTCCTCGCGCTCCGCCCTCCTCCCGCAATCTTTCATGTTGATTTTCAAAACTGGCAAGTGCGCAGACGAGAAGTGGAATGGAGTCAGTTGAATAGAGCCAATTTCCCCGTCTCTTGTGAAGATTAGCCGAGGCTCATTGGAACGTATGCTTGGTGTTAAAGAGCCTGCCAAATGGCGGAACACGGTCGGGGGATTCATAATTATCTTTTTATTACTCTGCATGTATAATGACTGCCCCCATTATCAAACTCAAGACGATGTACACAATTACATTGCCCCCAGACGGCACTGAACCAGGTGCATCTATTGTTCATTACAGTTGATGTCTTTTTGATAACATGTTCGTTTTGTTGATTTGTTTGTTGGAAGTAAGCGAGTGACTGGCAAGCGAGGTATTTTTTACAAATAGCATGACACACTATCAGAGGTCATTCTTCTTATAGACGTGGTGGACGCACAATGTGCAAGGTGTTCAAACACTACAGACAAAATGAACGCAATTTCCTGCATGGAGCTGTTTGCCGTTTTCACCATATTATCTGAATTATGTGTAATTTCGAGAAACAGTGAGACCTGCTGGTAAATAAAATATGAGGGCTCGTAGAGGGGAGAGCATCTGTTATAGCCTGTAGACATTAAGAAGTTCTGTGGATTAGCATACAATAGATTAAGGACTGTCTTCCTCCCTGCTTTACCTCTGTCGCTGTATAATTTAAAAACAGGGTGTGGAAAGTCTTCACAATATACCTGACTGAACGTTTAAAAGCTTTGAGGGATCACAGGAGGAAAAAGAGGAAGCCGGGGGTGCAGTCCATGAGTCAGCATTACATTCAGAGCGTTTGCAGATCTTGCCTTTGTCACTTTTTCTTTTTTTAACACACACACACACACACACACACACACACACACACACACACACACACACTGTAAATTTCAGATTAATAAGTATTTTTCTTAAAATGACTCCCCCCCCACGTCCATTTTTTCATTTCCTGTTTGTGGCCTGTCTCGCGGACCACGGGCATTACATCGGCCTGATTATTTTGTTTTGTTTGTAATTACGTTTGTGTTGCTTTTAGAAAACGTGTGCACATGTAGAACACAGCCACCATGGGAGCATGCACGTACATGCACACACGGGCCCTGCCCATCGCGCCCAACCGGTACAGATGTGAGCGAGGATCGGCTTTATGGCTTTCTGAACGAGGATGGGAGCGAGCTAATGGGCGGTTTGGCCGTAGTGTTTCTGTCATCGCACCACAAACAGAACAACAACAGGACTGCAGGCTTGTGAATAGACTTCGTTATTAACCCCATAAATCACCGAACTGCTGATGGATGCCATATATGAGACAATTCATCAGATTGTCTCCCTCTCTTTCTCATTTGCAGTCTCTCTCTCTCTCTCTCTCACACACACACACACACACACACAAGCATTCATACACATGTGCGGAAACTTAAGCTTGAAAGATGGGAAATGTTGCACATCTTCTAAACACTAGCATGACAGAGCATCTTGGTCAAGAGCGCCACTTCCACTTCTTCTTCTTCGTTTTCCTGCGTATCCACACTGAGAGGGAGGAGTTTGTGTAAAATTCAATCACATCCTTATTGGTTCTAACTAATGCTGTGAGACAAAGCATGTGCCACTTGGGCTACTAGGAGTAAAAATACATTCTCCAATGAGTAATCCTGGTGATTCGCAAGAAAGAGTAGAGGGTAGATAAGATTATAGGTAATGAAGAGGAATGGATTGAGGCAAATCCGATAGAAGTGGGAATGGTGTGGGGGGGGGGGTTGTAGTTAACTTCCCGACCAGCAGCTTTGTGATAGTGATTTAAGAGGTCAGAGAAGGAAGATAAAGGCTGGTGCATTATTAATGCTGAAGGGATCTAACTGGATGTGATTGGAAGCTTCTGCCGCTCACCCAAAATTCATCAATTCCAGTTCTGGCGTGTGTCTCACATCAGCGCCTCCTGAAACGACACGACATCCGAATCCTGATTCGAGTCCTTTCCTGTTTTGCATGGAGTAAAAATAGCTCAGACCCTAATGCTTCCTTTTTATCTTTTTTTCGCTAGTCGCTCTTTTCCCAGGATGAAAGTCCACGTGAAAATAACTAAATGCATCCAAATGAATTTTTAAAAACTGCAGGAAGAACAATCCCGTTGTTTTTTTAATGAAACCAGAGAATTCTTAAACCGGAAAGGACCGTTTGTGCAGAGCGCCGGTGAACTGGCACACGCACTCAGGTCCGTGTGCACGTGGTTCGGTCCTGTGAACAGTGTTTGCATGTGTACTGTACATATTTGTGCGTGTGTGTTTGCGTGTGGGATTGAGTGTGTGAGCTTGTGCTTGGCTGTCGCCCCCGGTTTGGATTGATGGTTTACAGACAGGAAATATATGACCTCTCTGTGGCTGGCAGGGAGAAGGAGTGACACACGACTTCCCCTGCAGATGAATAAGCGCTGCTCCCGGGCCCACAGCACCTCACCTCTGCATGTTTGTGAAAGAACAGATTAAGCTCTGCCTCTCTCTCTCTCGCTCTCTTTTTCTTTCCGGCTTCTCAAAAGAACTCCGCTTTCTGCTGATCTCCCCTCACCTTGCTGTCTTTCCTTTCATTCCTCATGCTCTTCAAGACATATACCCCCCCCCCCCCCCCCACATGTCCTTTTTTTAGTACCACGTCTCCTTCTACCCTCTCCCACCCTGTTCATCGCCCACCTGTGGTTGTCTTTGTTTCACCCCCTCTCTCAGCAGGGAGCCGGGGCCTCTGACACCCCAGCCATCATTTACAGAAATGTGGTGTGAAATCGATCTCACGCGAGATGCAGCCGTAAATTCGGGGAGGGAGGGCGGCAGATTAATTTCAAGGTCTTTCGGGTGAACCACGTGCCCTGTCTGAAACACATGAAGGTGTGATATTATATTGTACTTCATCATGGGGCCGGACTCTCTCCAGCCCGTGTGCCTGTGCCAGAGGTTTTATCGCGGGGACAAGACGGTTTCATTTCAGCTGAAATAAACATCAAATGGTGGCCGAGCTCGATCAATCCCTTCGTCCGACCGAGTAATTCTTCCCGAGAGAGGAACGCTGCACTGAGCCGGGCAGCAGCAGCAGCAGCAGCAGCAGCAGAAGTGGAATGGCGGAGAGATGTGTGTGTACAGTGGTTGACCGATGAACGAGGAAGGTGTTACACCGCTGGGAGGACGTGTCATTTATTGCCAGTTGCCTGTCTTTCGTTGCGTCTGGTTTCTTTTATGGCCGTGATTACAGAGTGGATGCATGGACAAACAGCTCCCTTAGAGATCCCCATCAGCCATATAGGACACATACGTGTGCACACACACACACACAAACACACAAACACCTTCCACAGAGGCACCACCAGGGCGGTCGGCACACGATGCAGGTTTGTCATCAGTAAAAATTGCATGTGTCAGGTCTGCTACAGGACCTTGTCTGTCCCTGATGTGATGTACACACGTTCTTCTTCTTCAGTGTAGCAGGGAACGGCTAACAAGCACAACCGGTGTCCAGGAGACAGTCGTGTGCATACTGGAGTCGGTGGCTCTTTCCTTGGTCAGTCTCTGATCAAGTGTTTTTTAACAAAATACATATTCATATTTAATACATTTTATTCAATTTACATAGGGAGTAGAACATATTTTACCAAAAAAATCAAAAGTCCTGAAAAGAGACAACATTAGTCAGCAGATGGAGTTTGCCTGTGTGATAACAGGTGGTGGAATATGGAGACGTGAATGTTCTCCTTAATCTTTCTGCTGCCAAAAACTCCCAGTCGACAAAAACATAATCATATATGTGACATTATTAAGCTTTTAAACTGCGTTGCTATTAAATACTACCACCACGACTTAATACCTACTTTGTTGGCTTTATGACATTCACTCCATGCCAGCGTCTTCTGAGTAAAATAAAGAATATGATATGCATAGAGTAGTTTGGGGAATAAAGGCTTCATGGTTTTCTGCACTAGTTCTAATGTGATACCAGAAAACAATAATTGTTTTTTAGAAATTACTTTCAGTTTGATTAACTCTTCTACAAATACTATTAACCTGTCTCACATCCAGTGGCATGTTTTTGAAATATGTTTCCAGTCTCTTATCCCAAGGACACGGTTCTGGTGGAACTGAAAAAAAGTTTTTGCAGCCTGACGTTGTGTTCGGTTGCAACTTCCGAGGGTGCGGCTGTGTTCAGAGTTTCCACACATCGTCCCCTGGCTCCTCGTCCCCGACGGAGTAAATGACCACAAAAGGCAATTTTTCTTTCTATGGCCACACTTCCTTCGTGCCATGGCAACAAGAAAGATGCAGCTTGGATGTGTGCAGCCCGGCTCGGCCGTAATTTCCCGTCCAAGGACAGCGCCAATTTGGTGGTGCCTGATCCTGACACTGTGCCAGGCCGAGCTCCTCTTTCTTGTCCTATTTTTCATAATACCACTTTCTTTCAGGGCTAAACAATAACAGAAGGGAGGGACTATAATAAGCCTTCGTCTCAGCTCCGTGCAGCTCAGGGGCTCGTGGCAGCGGTAACTGTGTGTATTTATTATTGATGGCCGGCACCTTGGCCCTGTGTTTCCAGTGGAGGAACGGAGCAGGAGAGAAACCAGGTCATCTGCTGCACAATGGAGAGAGTGCCGGAGGCCCAGCTGACTCACCCGACCATTATTATTGCATTATTATTGCATTTCTTTCATTACTGCTATCACCTGACTTTTCAATACCTTCTGGCTTGGAGTCACAGTTCCCATAGAGTTTACCTTATGGCCTTATGGAGAGCCACTTCTCACCATTACGTGTACTCTTTTGGAGACACACACACACACACACACAAACACACACTTTAATGTTTCTCTCCTCTCAATCCTCTCCTCTTCCACCTTTTTTCTTGAATTATTCTTCCTCCTCTTTGAAGAACATTGATTTGCCTTGGAAACAAACCACTTCTATAAACTTGTGTTAAGTTGCTTCGAGGTATAATTTGCTGAATCAAAAAGAAATTAAAAAAATAAGGATGTTTTGCTGCAAACGTTTACTCAGTGCTTTACTCTGGGGTAATAATCGAGGCTTGTGGATTATTATTTCCTGTTTAACAGCCTGGTTCTACACGTGGGTCTGTGCCGCGGGCTCAATTAGAATGGACAGAACGTTGTTGTGGAAAATTATGTTTTGAGGTCAAATACACAGTGAAGCACCTCTGATATATCACGTTGACCTCCTGTGTGTTGTTTGTGTTTTAGAGGGGGGAACATTAACTTGTGTTGCCGGAATTATATTACACTGCATATAACACCCACACATTTAAGGTGGAGTAATTATAATCTGTGGGTTGAGGATAATGGTCGTAGAGTTTGTAAACATTTTTTTTTAACCTCAGTCTTATTGCTCTCTCCGTCTCAGAACGCCGTTGTGGGCGTTTGAACTCATTAATGTAGCGATTAAGTGTTCATTGTCTCATATTTTTCAACTAGGAAAAGATTTCACTCTTTTATGTGCCCGTGAATTGTGAACGTAATGGGGACCAAATGATGCCATCACGTCCAGTAATGGCTATTACTGTTTCAGGGTAATTGTGTTTCCCCCCGAATTAACATAGGGTCGACCCATAGCGCCATCACAGCCGGCGATCAAGGAGATGAATACGGAGCTGAAATCATTCCTACATTGAAACACTCGAGATATACGTCCACTTGCACTGCGGGAACATTTCAGCCTTTTCACTTTTCAGTCACTGTCGATGTGATTTCGTCATTGTTGTGTCAACCCAACAGACCTTGACATCTGTGTTGTTGATATACTATGTGTCAGGGATGAGGGTTAGTGCTCTTTTGACATAGAAAAGGGTTTTTCAGAGCAAAAGAGCGATTCTTACCGGCCAAGACCAAATGAGGAGCTCGTGCTTTTGTCACATGGACAAGGTTTGGACGTGGGACGACTGACAGGGACCGGGAAACAAGTACCTGGCCAATTATGCCACACAACATCACTGTTTTTAGCTTTGAACATTCACATACACTGGGTGTTGGTCGTCTACTCTGCAGACAAACAAGGGACAACAATGATGAAATGTATAAAGGATTTAATATTTAATTGTATAAGGAACTGTAACTGACAGTGAGTGTTAGGAATGCTTTGCCTTCCCCGCTGTCAGTGGAGTCATGAGTCTGCACACTGTCTTGTAAACTGTGACGTCCTGGCCTTGTTTAATGGAAGGGGCAGGGCCATTAGAGGCCATGCGAGGCCAGAGGTGACCAGCGACCACACATTCCCTGGGTCAGTCATAATCACCCACCCTGCAGCCAAGGGGCTCCATTAAAAATGAGATAGGTCATCTCAATCTCTGCTGCTCAAGCTTTTTTTCTTCTCTTACTCCCTGTGCTGGTTTCAAATGTATTCAGCGACCCCCCCCCCGCCCCCCCCTGGACAAAGTGCTTCCATAAAACACAGTGCAGTGTCCCTGGGCGTCAGTCAGGAGTCAGTTGTGTTGTCTTCTTCTTCTCCTCGACTATTTCCAAAACCATTGATGCATGAAGGCGTCAATGAAATTTTTTTCTTTTCCTCTGGACTCTCTCGATGCAGACTCAGCTGGGCCTTATAGTACAATATAGTTCATTTTGATTATAAACCTGTATGTCCAACAAATAACAATTTATTTTGTCACAGTTGACTACCATTTATGTGAGTTAAGCGCCGTGCAGAGATGTCTTGCTCCGTACAGAAGCTAGGGCAGACTTTCTTTTAATTGCAATACAACTTTAATCTACAGCTGTCAAACTGGAGGATCATGGGCTCTGCTCCAAAGAATTGCCCGGACAAAGAGCAGCTCAGAGGGAGATACGGGAAATGATTATGAGTTTGCGTGGAACAATCCGAGGTCAAAAGGTGTCAGTGAATCAGAGCGGAGTGGTTCCAGCATTATCGCTGTTCACCCATGTGATAAACACCCTCACAGAACACCAGCAGTGGAGAATGTATGGTCGTCTTTGTCGATACAACGCATATCTAACGAAACCACAGTTGATTTCGTCCCCAAGAACATCCTTTTCAAATAATCAGCTCCCTACGACTGACTTGCCCCCCCCCCCACATGTCACTTTTTAAGTCGCCTTGCTAAGCTCATCATTTATCTTCAGAACTCCCACAATATCCAGGCGGCCGAGTCTTTTATGGCTATTATTAGAAATGGTGTCTGTCTTCAGAAGCCGGCACAAAAGTGTGAGTGGTCCCTTGGGCCCTGTTTCATATCAAGGTTAACGTGGAGTGATTAGGATAAGGAGGCGAGCAGTTGCCATGGGGATGAGGGAAACAGCACTGGAGAGGATGATAAGACTGGAGTGGCAGAAGTTGGATGTTTCTGTGGCTTTGTATACAACAAAGCCAAATATGCTCTTGTCTATTATTTATTTCCCCGTGTTTTTTAATCCGGGCAGCGTTAGTCACGATATGATGACACAAGCACATCAACTATCTCTCTTATATAATGATAGCAGTTAAATAATGGTATTCTAATAGTTTGAGATGCTTAAATTTAATATTTCAAACTCAACATTACTGTAGTTTATTGTTTAAGTCTGAAAATGTATCCCTAACCCTAACCCGCTGACAGATTGTTCAAAAACTAATCAAGGCTCTTCATATTTTCCATTCACTGATGAGCTTTAGTCGGACAACTGATCTATTGCTTTGGGAATTGTGCCATCTGTCATCGGAAAATATGTTGTCAGGAACATGAGTTGCTTAATGTAGGTCAATTTACCATTCAAGGGCTACTTTGAAATTACCCTAGTCCTCAGATATATTCCCTGAAGAGTATTTCATCCACGCTACTGTAAACACTGAAAAGATCAATAATCCGCCGCCCGTCTTGGATGAAAACTCTGGGAATTGCTATTCTTTGACTAATTTTAGTGACGATTATAGAGTCTTTATAATAAATCCCCTCTTGAATCATAATCCCAAATTATGTAAAAACCCTAATCTCAATCTGTTACTATCAACTGGGTTATCTAGTGAATTTAGCCAAGGGATAGCTCACAATTACAGTGTGTATGGTTTTATAAGGGAAATGTAATTCTGTTTTCATTTGGTCACTTATTTAATACCCTTTAGGTTAAGTCGTCTCTCTCTCTCTCTCTCTCAATGCACCTCCTCCTTCGATTGACTTGATCCAAAATCCTCTTCAGTGTACTTTTCCCTTGGCGGTGCCTTGAAAACTGCATGGATAATCCTTGGAGGAGTGGGCTAATGCCCCCAGATCTCCCCCTTGAGAGGCACTATCCTTGCAGCCCGACTGCAGAGCGCTCTCCTCTCCCTGGTGCCGTCCCAGGCAACACAATAATTAATGAGCTCAACCAGCCTATCGCAGTGGAAGCCTCCTTCCCCAATCTCCATTATTCACATCGTGCAATGATCATTTTACGGACGTAGGTGCTAATTTCATATTAGTTAAGAGGCAATTAGGAAAATGTGTCTTTTTGACGGGCAGAGGGATTAAGGCTAAGCTGTGATGCCACCAGTCTTCAGAGGGTGCGGGCTTATACCGGCTACGAAAGGCCCCTGCTTGGCAACACCCATTATCGGTCATCGCATTAATAACCTCATATTTCACATCTCCATTTGATGTGCTACATTTAATTAAAGTGCGAGGTTGTGTGACGAATTAATGCCTAATTGGAAAGCACCTTTTGAACATTCCCTCTGCCCTACACAAGATGTGGTTAATTATGGGGCAAGGGGAAGTTGTGTTATTTCTTTTTCCAAAAATCAACCCTCCATTCTCAATGGGCTACACACTAGACATCAGTAGTAATAGTATGTAGTGAGCACTGATGCACACCTACAGTAAGTACAATATGTAGCATTATTCTTTGTTTCTTTTATGACTCGGCATCAAAGTATTCTCTAATTAAGGCTGGATTTTAATAAAACACATTGTTAGTACTGAGTTTAGCGAGTATTTACACAAATACAGACACACTCCTCCCCTGCTGAAGGTGAAATCCTGGAGTTGCATTGTTGTGAACTTGGACAACTGACCTCCATCTCCTTACGCATCTGTTATCCTCCATTAGTTTAAATCTCATAAAAATGTTAATCTGCCATACAGGGGCGGAGTGTGTGTCGAAGATGATTTATAAATACCTCAGACGAGCTGTGTGTATTCCTCGTGCGTGAACTTCTCCCTTTGAAGGCTGCTGGAGCTAATCTGACATTTCATACATCTCAGACTATTTTAGGAGATATGTGATGATAGAGGTATTATTTCCTCGACTATACCTCGACGTTCCCAAAGCGGGGGGAGGACGATTATTATGGATTCGCAGGGAAGTGGTGTTAAGAAGTTAAGTTTCCTCACACTGTTTAGAGGCCGAAAAGCAATTTTAACCGCAGCAATAACCGTGCAGGATATTGAAATATGATCTATGCTCTGTGGAATTCTTTAGTCCTTGTCTATTGTTTCACCTGCTGTTCTGTTTAGACTCAGCCTCTCCTGACTGGTCTGTTTGTCTTCTGTGTTCTTCTCTGAAGGAGACATAACAAATTAAATTTGCTTTAGAGCAGCAGGCAAATGAAGTCCCATTACAAACAAGTTAGCCCCTTTTACTCCCTCGCCTTGTGCCAATTAAACCCTTGATTCAAACTTAGATTGGATGTTAGATTTCATCATGTTGCACGACAGACACTTTTTCTTTCCTCCGGTTTGTTGTATAGGTTTTTTTTGTGTGTGTGTAAGACTAATGCAAAGTTAAAAAGCCCAAAGTAAGCACACACACACACAAACACAACATTGTTCCTGAATATTCTGAAACCTCTCGTAAGTGACCCGATCAATACTCAAGTACCACCACGATGTCATCGGACATCGAAGCTAGTGGCTAGTTCGACCTTTATCAAAAGCCAAGACATTAGCGAGAGGGGTAGTTGACATTTCAGACGACAGACTGGAAGTGGTTGACCAATCACAGCAGAGTGAGCAAGTTGGCCAATCATTGCAGGCCAGGCTTTATCGAGAGGGCGGGGTTAAAGAGACAGGGCCTAGAAACAAGCGGCTGAGGAAAGTCATGTTTTCTGAACACTGTATGCAAACCTTTTTCAAGTAATTAACCTAATTAAAAATATTAAACCTTAATAAGAGCACATGTCTCCTTTAAGACTTTTCGAGGTAGCTAAACTCACTTTGTCTCAACTCACGACAACTTCCGATGTTAGAAAATCTTATTTCAGTCTTTTCAGATGACCTCATTTTGGCCGTACACCTGCCTGTGTTGCATACGCTGCAGAAGCTGAGTGGGGATTAGAAACTTCTCTGTACACAGACGCCTAGTTAGTGTCCTGCATGTGAAGCACTTTAGGAACATCTATAAATTCCTGCACGTACCAGTCATCTGTACGCGAGGCAGAAGGGGGACATCGGCAAAGTGTAGCTGCAGAATACAACCTTGTACCCCTCCTGTCACCCCAACCTGTGGTAAAAATTGCCCCCCCACACACCCCATCCACATCAGTCTCCTTTTCTCATCACTTGTGCCTCGCACTGTGCTGTAATGACTCCCTGGATCTTGATTAATGCAAGTATCGATTTCATTGTTAAATGCGAGATTAGATGCATGGACCCTATTGCTATTCATCAAAATGCACTGGCATACAAATTGTCTGTTTATATTTTATGAGTGTGCACGTTTATTAAATATTAAACTCATGTTGGGGTATTCCAGCCACAGGACAGTAACGGAGAGCAGAGGTTGAAGCGTGACATCCATCTCGGGTGGTGGAGGTTCATCTGAAAACACAACATTAACACAGTCTCATTTCTGACGCTCGCTGGAATTTACTGCAGATGAGGAAAGGAAGGGCATAATGGGAAAAAGATGATGTTAAATAAGTCTCTATAATACAGAGTCTCTGAAGCTGTAGCCACATAAATATTTTTTTTTAAATGGCATTAAAATACTCTTTGTGTTTTGAGGGAACTGGGGTCGCTGGAAGTCCAATGTGACATTTCATTTGTGTCTATTTAACAGAAATGTCACTTTAAGAACAAAATCTGTGGGAACATTAGAAGAAGAACCAAAGCTGAATTATAAAGTAAAAGCTAATGACCTTTCGGGAGCCGGCCCTTTTTTTTTAGAGAGCGCCAAAGCTTTTATCTCCAAGTGAGTCACATGATCCGCTTTCTCATTCCTGATAACAACCCCTACTCGTTGCTCTCTCCCTTGTCCATCATCCCTGCTATAGCTATAAAAAACACACACACCTACCCACCCCCACACACACTTACACCATTTCTGGGTACTGGGATTATGTACTGTGTCCCAGTGCATCCATATTTCAGAGTTGTATCTCTTGTGTCACTCCGCATCTTGTCTGTGGAGGCAGCATGGAGGATCCAGCGCGTGTTTAAGCATGTTTATGTTGTTGACCCACTTCCTAGATTCCCACAGCATTATATACTTGGACGGGGTGGGGCAGCAGCGTAGGCATCATTTATTTCAATTTAGCTCTGCTTTGCAAAGTGTGCACACGCATGGAGGTGTATGTGGCTACACGTGGATGAAGTTACGTCAACACGAACACACACAGCTCCACAGGAATAACCAAGTGACGTGCACGTTCCGTCTTAACCAAGCTGTTATCTGTGATTCTCACATTAGGTGTGTGCATTGCTCATGCTATAGGCCAAGCACGCACACCTATAGAAAGTTCATGGCAGCTGTAATCTAGCTACAGGAGGAGAGTACAAGTGAGCTCATGATTGATGGATAATTAAAGGCCTCAACTGTGGAGAGGAAGTGTTTAGATAACCGGGGGAAGAAGGAACCATGAGGAATGCTCTAACGTTTCCCCTTCACTGAAAACCCGATGTCTTCAATAATGTAAAAAGCCCTTTGAAAGCTCAGCCGAGTAACAAGGTTGGGAAACGTTCAAAGGCACAGCTTGTACCGACCCGTGTTTGTGGCGAGTTTGGAAGCCTGTGTGTGTGTGTGTGTATATTTGTGTGTGTGTGTGATGCGTATCTGTGTGTGTGTGTGTGTGTGTGTATTTGTGTGTGTGTGTGATGCGTATCTGTGTGTGTGTGTGAGATTAATGTACAGAGATGTGAATGAGGGAAGATGTAAGTGTATGCTGTCTCAGGATAAGGTGAAATCACATCAAACACCAGTGTGGCTTAAATCTACACATTGATATTAATAATGTAAATATTAAGTAAACACTCTCTCTGTCCATGAACATGTCGTCACCCTGAACAGTCAGAAGATGAAGTCATACAGATGGAGTCACCATCAACTGTGTAGACGACACGTTCTCACAGGGAACATCCACTGCGGTTGCCATCACTGCTTGTTCCCCCATTGCGGAACAAGCTACTGGGACAACCTCTTAAATACTGTGAGACTATCTCCAGAGAACACCTGCTCCTCTCATACATCCACATTGAATATGCCCAACTTAACTGTTGCTCTTCTGATCTCCTTTGTCTTATTGAACTGATTCTGTCCTGAAGCTTAAGGGTTCTCTCCCTCAGATGTGAAAGCCTCTTTGGATTTGCTAACAGAGTCGGGGGTAAAGACATAGGACCTAAAAAGCAGAGAGTGAAAAGAGGAGAGGACAGTATGTTTTCTGAACACTGGACTTTTCAACTAATAAACCTAATTAAAATGATCAACCTTAATATGAGAATGTCTCTTTAAAGACTCTCCAGGATAGATAAAATAACTCTGTTTAAACTTTGGTAATTCTTCTGTTAGAAAGCCTTATTTCAGTCTTTTCAGACGACCTCATTCTGGGCCGTGCACCTGCCTGAGTTGCACACGCTGCAGTTACTGAGTGGGGATTATCTTATTGAACTGATTCTGTCCTGAAGCTTAAGGGTTCTCGCAGCGAAATGTAAAAGTAAATGTGAAATGACGTAGTTCGTATTCCAATGTATTCAATAATGTAGAGAGCTCTTTGAAAGCTCAGCCGAGCGTTGGAGCACCGAGGTTGTCAGCGAGGTTGGGAGCGGTGAAGGCACAGCTTGTTCCGAGCAGTGTTTGTGGCTCGTTTGGAAGCCTGTGTGTTGCATATGTGTATTTGTGTGTGTGCGCGTGTGTTTTGTGCTTTTCACACATTTGTGAAATTGTAATGTTTATTGATATAACAAAAATAGCAATATTGTCCTTGTCTCTGGTCCCGCTGAATGTGTATTTCATATGCCACCACTCTAAGCTGCAGTAGCCGAGTGTTGTCTCCGACCTTTTTAATTGAACTGTGGCAGCTTTTTTTTTTTCTCCCTGTGAAGTGGTCCACTGAGTGTCTGGACCCATCATGTTCTGCTGGATCCCCAAATAATGAGCCATGTCATCACATGTGAAGAGCCGGGCTGTCTGTTCTCTGTGGAGATGATCTGCTGCGTTGACAACATCTCTACCACACACACACACACACACACACACACACACACACACACACACACACGGCTCATTCACCACTGTTGATAAGTGCTGTACTATTTGCGGGTCTAAAAAAATGAAAAATGTTCCCTCTCGAGTGAACAGCAGATGTACATGTGTCATGTGGAACAACTGTATATTTGACAGTGTGTTTATCAGCATTACGGTGTGTTATCACCAGCTACTGATTGACACAAGCCACAAGCTGATTTACCCTCGATCTCACTGCAACACAACGATCTGTGTCCTTCAGGGAACGTGTGACACCTGTTGTCCTTGCTGCAAAGCCTGCTGCTTCGTTAGAGAGCTCAAATATGAATAATAGCCCTGTTATCGTTTGGATTGTGTCTTCACGTGTGTTTGGATCTTGTCACTCTGAGAAGAAACCAGACAGTTGACACCATTGCCCAGCTCCCCTGTTTCTTTTCAGCAGCCTGGATGACACCATTTGTCCTTCTGCTCATGGCTCAGCAGTGGACAAGTAGAGTTATGGTGGATCCTTGAGTACAGGTGGGTCTGCCAGAGACTCACTGACGTCAATGTCCCCATCACAGGGTTCACAAGATGCTCTTTGCACCTTTTGTTACAAGGACGTCAATAGTGCATGTGCTGGAAAAAAACAAAATGGCTGAGTTTGAAGAGTGGCAGCGGGAAGGCCTGCAACTACCAGAGCATAATTGAGGCCTTTAGATGGTCTTAGCAGTGCTGTCTTGGGATGTAATTAGAATACACAGTCCTTAGGTCCTTACACAGATATGCTAATCCTCTACATTAATCTTGTCCCCTCGCATGTGGACGTGGGAGCCCGATGCTGCACCAGTCGCTGCTCACACTCTCAACTCAAACGCTTTCCAGTTTTGCTGGGAGAGAGCAATCTATGTTGGAAAATAATCAAGGCCGCCTGGCTGGGACATCACTGTGGAAACTCCCATGACCCCCCCACTGCGGAGGATCAGAGCTATCTGTGGATTAATTAGGACAACAGCTAGGAGTCTGCCCCCTTCCATAACTCTTTATCAGTGGCCTCCACTCTGGCCGCCGGTTACACCGTGACCCGACGTTTGGATCAGCTCCACCCTTGTTATTTTTAAAATTCGAAAAGTCTGTGGTTTATTTCAACAACAGTCTGCAGTAAATTAATAAAATTGGTTTGCCAGAAGCACTGAATTAAATTAAGCCATTTTTCTTCTTGTAGTTTGCGGTGTCTCTTTAAAAATATGTTAGTTCACACCAAAGTTATTTGAAAGCTCTGTGATTCTAAATTAACTTGTCCTTATTAAAACTTTATATTGTTGGGTTAAGTAATTCTTTTTTAAAGAATTGTTTTGCTATTGTAATTAATGTGTAGATGTATCAGAATATTTCCATAATCCCAGACTTCTTACACACATATGCATAACATTTACTACCCAGGACCCACTACACAGTAGTAGTATACATTTCTAAAAGAAGAATTGGAAAACACCGGTAAAAATACTTTCCTCACCAGAGCTAAAAAAACACATGGAATTTCTTACATGTCTGAAAAATTGAAAGTGAAACATTTTTATTGACAAAGAAAAACATATATCTAAAAAATTTAAATACTCCAAACAACTCATTTGTGGCGAAGGCAGCTCCTACTTCTGAAACCAAATGACGGGTTTCTATGAATAAGAACAAAAACACACAGGCCATAGAGCAGAGGGTTTACTCTGGTAATTAAACACTGCTCTGTACATAACGCATCATTGCGCCACTGTTTATCCTCTGTGTAAATTCATGTCACCAGTAGTTGTATAATTTGTTTTGCCAGCGCTCTGTGTGCACACTCCTCCAGCGAGCCTGCACTCCCTCTCCACAGCATTGGGGCTGCTCTGGACCACTGACCATCACATGTAGCTGATCAACCACTTTATCAGCCCCATCAGGTGCTGTGCCTTATCATGGGAGGGGGGGGGGGGGGGGTGGGGGGGCATGGTGGTTGGATTGTAAAGCGGGTGAGGAAGGGCGGGCGCGTTTTTGTTTTCTTTATTCACTTCATGCTTTGGTAGCCACAGCTTTGTTGACCAGGGTCCTTCTATGTGTGTGTGTGTGTGTGTGTGTGTGTGTTTGTGTGTACTCTGGGCTTGACAGGACAGTGCGGGATCAGTGGGAGAATCAGTGGAACAGAACTTGACACGAGAACATGAAGGTTCCCACTGGAGGAGGTTAGACAGGAAAGAAGAGTTTCTCTGTGAAGGAGATATTTCATTCAGTGTTTGTTTGATCCCCTGTTGCTCCGTGTTTTACCTCTGACGGTTCCTGATGTCTGATTTCTGATCGTATCATCGCGCCCTTCAAAGTGACACTCTTTTAGATGGTGAAACTAGGTGCTCTGGATCATACAAGGACCAGGAATTCTAGAACAACATTTGCTCTAAAGTAATAAAACATATTTTGATGTAACCTCTTACTTAACCTATTTTGCATTTCGAAGTTTGTTTCCCACAGAACGACTTCGTACTTGCACTGAATTTTTAATCTGTTTCTTTCAAATCCCTAAAGACTTTAAATGGAGGGAGCGCGTCTGAAAATAATCACTTAAAATGTTCTGGCTTCTAACAAGTGATATTATTCAGCTGCCAAAGACCCATCAGACGTGTCGGAGGAGATCAAGTTTTGTTGTGGCTCGGTCTGTTTGGCCAAATGATACGAGCATCTCATTAGCAGAAGATGGAGAAGAAGTGGCACAAAGCACAGAAGGACAAGAGCAACAAACTGGATTTGAAATCAGAAGCAAAGTGTATCTACAAAATGCACAACTTCAAATATGATAAGAAGGAAATACAACTTTCACAGTTGTCAAGGTTTTTTCAGGACAATTTCTTTTAATTTCTTATTTGAAAATGCAATTAAATGGATCTTTCCTTTTCAAGGGGTTGAATAAATGCCAGAAGTGAATCATTCACACATTAAATTGCTATATTATAGTATTGATATTACTTCTGATATTGAATCAAGCAGCCAGCGCCTGATGCTGATCAGCTTGGTCACTCATTCAGGAATATTTTTGCATTATTCTACAAAAAAGTAGCACGGCCATTTTCTGCTTATTGAGAGATTTCATAACCTCTCACTGTGACTGCGTCTGTCTCGTAGGACAGACTCATTACCGGTTTCACATTCAAACGATGATTACCTTTTCAAACTTTGCCGACGTGCTCTGACTGCAGAAGAATCTGCACGGCGGCGTGTTGCGTAAATACGATCTGCTCTGCAAACCCTGATTTGTCACTTGGCTGCAGGATCCCCTGCATTGCTGGCAGTGTCACTGTGTGTGATGGCTGCCGTTGTGATGAGTAGTTGATTATGGCTCATCTGCCTGCCAGCCTGCCCTCAATCAACAGCCACCACAACTAAAGGGATGAGGGAGAGGGATGTTTATCTGGGCCCGGGTTCTGTAAATGTCAGCGTGGAGACATAAGCCCTGCATGCCTTATTTCTAAGCTTAACTTTCGCTGCCTCTTCTCTCTCTCTCTCTCTCTCTCTCTCTCTCTCTCTCTCTCTCTCTCTCTCTCTCTCTCTCTCTCTTGTTGTCTGACTCTTGCTCTCCCTCGCTCCCATCTCATTCTCTCCCTGTCAGCTTTCTACTCCCCCCCCCCCCCCCCCCACTCTCCCCTGTCCCTTCCGCCACAATCAGAGAGAAATGTTTATGAGCCAGGGCTTGAAATCATGAACCAAGCCACCCTGTCCCCCCGTCTCCATCACCTGATGTGTTTCTCCTCCAACCTCCTGTCTTTGTGCCAGAGTCAAATTGGCCAACCCTTAACATTTCCTGCAGCCCCAGCAGACAACCTCCTCCCTCCCCCCCCCCCCGTAGCCCGGCTCAACCCAGTCTGCCAGTCTGCTGGGCTGTTCTGTGCTCTACACGCTCCAGTGCGCTGTCGGCTGGTGACAGGCTATTTGGGATTTACCCACTGCTGCTGTGCCTGTCTCTTCATCTGCAGCCTTTCATGGCAGTAAAAAGCAGTCTCTCCTCCCCCTTATCCTTTTCCTCCCTTCTCTTCTCCCCCCCCCCAAACGCTCACCCTTCAGCTCAACTCATTCCACCATCCTCCCACTGTCCCCACCCCCCAGCCCCCCCCCACCCCCCCCCCCCCACCCTCCCACCACCTCTGCTCCTAATCCCATCCTCCTAAAGACTGTAATTGAGCAGCGCGGCATGCTGGGATTATGACTGTTATTGGGGGGGTATTATCATTGCAGGAGAAATTTGGGTGAAAGTGTGGGCAACTGGAATCAGATGCGAGCAGATGGCGGGGGGAATGTGCAGTGTAGTGAGAAAGGGAGGGGGGGGGGGCTGACCGTTCAGAGGTGGCGTCGGCTGAGAGAACGGCCGTCACTGGACCCCTGTTCTGACAAGGTCGATCTCCAGGTCACTGCTGATATCCAACAAAGTGACAGAAAATCCATGAAACCATAACGCTTAACCCATAAACCATCAGCGCACAGAGCCCAGTGACACCAGATCACCAGACAATGATAGACACGTATAGTGTTCTCCATATAGTATCCAACATTTGGAATTACATCTCGCCACTGTGATTGGGACCATTACGGTGATTGATCACTTTAATTGGAATCAGAATGGAACCATGTCACACGGGATGATCTGTTGATCTGCTGCGAGATGATGTGTGATGTGTCCGAAACTATACAACGTATGTCCTGGCACAACCGGGTCCGTGCTGGAGATTTACCGATCGGCAAGCAGCCCTGTTAGATGTGTTTGCCAATTCCTATTGATCAGGTCTTTGGCTTTTGATCCCGAGTTGCAAGGCAGACTTTTTATTTCACTCCCCCATCAGGAGATAAGATAAAAGAGACTGCACAGAAAGGCGGATGTGGAGTTGATTTTTTTTTTTCCTCCCCTCTCGCTCCCTGAGTTAATTGAGGGATTTGCCGTGACCCAGATGAATATTGATCCCTAAATGGGAACTAGACTTCAATTGTCATGTAGGTAAAGCAGGCCATTGAAGCAGTCGATACAAAAATAAGAGCGTTGATACATACAGAGCAACGGCCAGAGTAGTTCAACGCTGTCATGACGCCTGATGAATTTTACATTTGCATTGAAAATGTGCAGGTGTTTTTTTATGATCGACGAACTTGTTATGTGGCCAGCATGAGGTGGGTTGTCTTCAGGATTTAAAAAGTCTTGCAAACTGCTGTGGAATCATCAAGTTTATTTCCCTGTACTTTGTAAGCTGCTTAAGTCCTGTGCCAGCTTAGCATTGCCATATTAACATCACCCAGTGAGACAGCTCTGACAAGCTCCCTTCCTCCATAGCTGCTTCCTGCTCCCATACTGCCTGACTGGCACAGGAGAAAAAAAACTTCTGAACTCCCACATCCAGCCCTGTGACTACACATAAACACACAGTTTTTTTTTGCTACACATAAACACACTTAAATACACGTCAATCACACGTCGCTTTACATTCCTCATATCCAGGCTTTGCATTTTTTATATTAACGAACACTTACACAAGCCGGAGCGTTTGGCAGAAACCTTTTCTTTTTTTTCCTCTCACCTTAATGGTACTGAAACGTAGCTGAGGTATGTAGATGGGATGATTGACAAGGCTTAATGTCACGTTACCAGCTGATCACTGCTGTTTCGCCAGCACTCACGTCCCTGGCTGGATTCCCTGTTTTTCTGACTGCTGAAATCTGTGCCAACATAAACGTCGGGACTTGCAGAGTGAGGATTATAAAGTCACTGCTAAGCAAACATACGAACACAGAGCACTTCAGTGCAATGGGCTCCTAATTAATGACTCGGCGTGTAAGTCATTTGCATTACATCATCTTACGTGATGGAATCAGCAACCCCTTTGACTGGACTTATGATGGATATGCTTGTTAATTTTGTTTAGCTCCAGGACAGTCTCTGTTCCTTGTGTTTGCCAGCTTCATGTATCCGTTATTGTAGCCGTAAATATAGAAAACGATGGCTGGACCCCGATATGAATATGTAGCTGCGCCTTTTTATATTTAGAGTCCGCCAGATGTGGTAAAACACTGGAACTCGCTTTCTATAAAAGAGTCTTGACACCTGCAGCTCGGCAAAGTGACAAAAAAATATATATGTCATGTCTTTTGGAAGGTGTCAACACAGTTACTTAGATGTTCGAGCTAAATTAAACCGTGTTTCACTCGATGCAGTTATAGCAAATGTCAAGTGTGGCCCGGGTGAAGGCTCCTACAAAATCATATTCGATTTTGTTCCAACTAAGTACAAGTTATTGATTGCGTTGCTCTGGGTTTTGGTCGGGCGTGCTCTGTCATGTAATCTCGACCCTGCGGACATCCACATCTGACCAGTTTTTATGAGGAAAAGAATTTAAAAAGCAGGTGAACACGAGATTCGGCTTCTGACAGGCCCATCGTTTCCTCCCTCATCCTGTCGGGGACTAAATGCAACATGCATGAGCCTCTTACCCGACACACGAGGAAACAATATGGACTTTTATTGGTTCTCAAGAAACAAAGGTATCATTATTACTGCTTGAAGTAATACGCCTGCACGTGTATGTTTGCCCGCCAGAATGATTTCTGAGGCGGTGCAAAACAATACATTTGGCGGGTGAGAATGTAATTCTATTCATGGCATTCTATATTCCCTCAATTGTAACATTTATATTATATGCCAGGCTGCTTTCCCCTCTGGAGGCTCTCTTGTCAAAGCTCAAAGCTTTCTGTTTTCATAATGAAGACCTTATAATGGTTCTCACACGCAGCACTCTGCATTTCCACGTTCTATCAGCGCTTTGCAACTTCTAAGCATATTCCTATGGCCCACATTTTAACACAAAACCAAATATTTACTGCAGACCCTCGTCTTTTCTCAGGCAAACGACAGGGGGGAGAATGGAGCCCTGCGCTGGAGTGTAATTTACAACATGCACTGTATGATTTGTCTGCGTAATGAGAACAGAGCTCTTTTCTAAGCTGCTCCACCCACCATATGCCCTGATTGATTAGGGCCTGCTGAAGCAAACTCCATGGATTCATGCCTGCCACAATGCTCTGGACCCCAAACTGGAATATTAACCTAGATGTATTGCAATAAAATATTCACCTCCTTGCTTCTTATAAATCACAAAGTGTGCAGTGCAAATTACAGTGAATGTGGTTGTGGTGTGATCAGGGTCAGCTCAGTTTTCTCCTTTCTGTCTCTCCTTTTTTTCCCCCGCTGCTTCTTTTCATTCTCTGTGTGGCTTCCTCTCGGCCCGGGCAGTAGGAGCATGTCAAAGACAGACCACAGGGTGGGGTAGGAGGACACAGAACCAGCCATATGTCTGCACTCTGCAGCACAGCGGCCATTGGAGGGGATGGGAAAGCTTCCTAATGCATCACACAGTTTATTGCACAAACGGACAAACAGATCTCATTTGTTAACCTTCATTGTGTCTTTCCCTCCTTTCTTCGTATCTGTCTTAATTAAGAGTTAATAGTGTTTGTAATTATGGGATCACGTTCAGGGACTGTTTTTTTTAATGGATGCCGGTTTACACTCCTTTTGTTTATCATTTTCCTACATGAGAAACATTCATGCAAATATAAAATGACTTGCATCATAAGCCAAAAGACACTCATTGTTGCTTTTGGTAGCCATGTGCATTCCTGGTGTTTGGCACTATATTCCGTCGGGCACTGGGCCCTGAGGCGGTGTTGTAGGTGAGTAATGGGGGTGCAAATGTAAACATTGTGTTTGGGAAGCCGTACAGTCATCAATCACGGGCTCACGCTGAGACCTTTAATATTCAACTGGAATATCAGTTTGACGTAAACTTTCAAAAAATTGACAAGAGACATATTAACGCAGCCACAAACATAACGGGCTGAACAATGCCCAAACACACACACACACACACACATGTACACAGACACACAAACACACAAACACACACATAAGACAAGAAGACAAACAGTTCCTCCGATCAGCGCGCCACATTAATTCAATTCAGAGAAGAGTAACAGCGAGAAACCCGACAGCATATTATCAACTAATGGCTTTGGTTTTGCAATCCATCTAAAAAAGCAAATGCACATGCTGATATAAATAACATTACCAACCGGGCTTGGAAAAAGAAAGGCAAAGAAATGACTGTAAAATAGCAGAGAGCAGTTCTTTTGACGGATGAATAAAACAGGTCGGGCTCCGCTCTAATGTTTAAATTGGACAGAGACAAAGTGCAGACGAGGAAGACGGACGGCTTGTGTTGAAGCTCAGACGTGAAGCTTTTCCACATGTGTGAAATGACATAGACGGCAGACATCAACACGAGAGCAGCGGGGTGAGGGTTGTGTGTCTCTAGGTGTGGGTGTGTCTTGACAGCAGTCACATTCATCAATCTACAATATGGATCCCTGGAGTTTTCCTGACTGACGTTTTATCGGTTCCTGGAAACAGCTTTTCTTTCCCCGGGATCACACTCTGGTTCATTGTTGTCAAACAGTGATTAGAGCTCAGTGATCAGGGGGAAATTTCACTCTGCCTGTCAGCTTGCATCATATGTTTCTCTATAATTGTGCCGCTCCTCAAAGCGTTTCAGGTTTTATTTTGGCGGAATCAAACGCCGCTTGCCAACTTTGATCAAAGTGCGACTTCAAGTCAAATTGGAGAAAAAACCCAGAGGGCCATATTGTGAAGTAAAAGTTCTTTCTGACTGTAGGTGTCAAATATTAAATTCAGCAATATGTGTTCTGCTTTTCTGTCACTCAGGAATCCAGCAATCAGCAGTATGCACTGTACTGCACCGGACTGCCATTAAAATGTTGGAAATAGCGAGTTGCATATTAACAAGAGGGAATGAGACGTACGTTTCACAGGCAGACCTTAAGCCTGCAGCAGTGAGCGTACCGGAGAACCAGTGCTTGAGTGTCTCTGGGTTATTATCGTGCCAGTCCTCCCAGGAAGGGAGCTGGTGGCAGGAGCTGCTCGGAGGTACAGGGAAACTAACAGGATTAGCAACTCCATCCCCAAACGCGCCCACTTTGGCTATCACAGGTGCATAAAGGAGGCCATTTCTATGGTAATGCACTGTTTACATGAATGGAAAAACACAAATCTATTATTTGCCATTTTAGATATAACAACAGGGCAAAATTGTGTGTGTTTTTTCTTCTTCTTCTAACCCAGATTCCTATCAGTTTTGTTTCTATTTTTAGTTTTCCAATGGAAAACAAATTGATGTCCGTGCTGTTGATAAATCAGACCCCCCAGGATAGTAAATAACTGGAGAGCAATCTCACCTTCATCTCAGGAAGCTTCCCCGTCCCTACAGCTGGCTCATTTACAACATCTTTGTATTCATTTATATTCCTAAAATACAACACTTTTGTTCCCCTGTTCATCATCAAAATGGTATTTTTACAAGTGGGATATTTCAGCAGATTCAAAACAGTTATTTTTATTATACTAGCGAATGAAGAGCTAACAGAACAACGGTTATTCTGTTGAACACGTATAATACAGAGCAAACATCAACATTGATTTTTACATTCTCACCGAGCCAAATAAGGGTTGTGTTGTGTTTGTGTTGCTTTTCACACATATGCAATTCTCATTAGCTTGGACATGGAGGAGAAGATTCAATTAAATTATACATCTGCAGTAAACTAATACTAATATGAGGTATCAGTCAGTTCCTGGCTCAATTCGCTGATTCGGGTATCAGTGACAACAGGGCCAACAACCTTTTCATTCATTTATTTGTTTTAATCATAATGAGTTATTAACCTAGATGTTGTGTAACTGATGCCGCACAAAAGCTAAAGATGTTAGTGTTAAAGAAATGTAAAGAATGCAGTTATAATGGTACAGCAACAGTGCAGCAGACCTGACACACTGCAACAACCCATAAGGAGCAGGAGCAAAAGTTGTGCTGGTCCTTTTTACTTACATGCACCCTCCATTGTTGTTATCTTATTCTTAATGATTTTATTCCAAACACAAATCAGATTACTTACTTTGTATTCTTGCAATAAGTCTACAAAGAAATAGCAGTTCACAAACGTCCTGGCTGCCACAACAGTAACACTGGTCTCTTAGAATTAACTATAAAGAAACTGTAAAGCCTAACATAACACAAAACAATGATCCCAGCCTCTTCCACGCAGTGAAATATACAACGTACAGATTAAACACAGTTAAAGGATCAGCCCAGAAAAAACAGTAGTGATTTCCCAGTTAATTAAACTGCCAATACTGAAAATATATGCAAACATTCTCTGTTCTCTGTGAGTCTGTGTCTCCATGAGAGACTCTGATACTGTTTCCTGTGTGTGTGTGTGTGTGTGTGTGTGTGTGTGTGTGTGTTTGCAATACGAGATGGAGGTGTTCTGTGCAGGTGCAAATACAAGCATTTTCCAAACAATGATAAAATTACACATTGCTGCCTGATCTGTGTAACTACCACCTCAGCTGTGCCACTCCATCCACCTCCGGAATCATGAAATGACACAAAAACAATGTGTGCCAGCACAAAAACAACACTTGAACTAAACAAAATTGTCTAACGTTCACCGCGGCTTTGCACCAGTAGAAACCATTAGAGCCCACTGGTAAAAAAACGCTTCAGTTTCACGGGTAATGTAATCCAACAGGAAGCAGCTTCACAATAAAAAAAAACCTTTTTCTTACTGCAGATTCTTTTCTGATTCATGATGTATTTCTAGAATGATTTGGACAAAATTTGTAATGAGCATTTTAATTTAGATTTATGAACACACAATATGTAAATGCAGATTTATGAATGTGTTCTATAAATAATGATTTGTTATCCTTCACACCATGGCAGAAAACGCAATTACACTCTTGATAATTTTTTGGACGAGCACGTCTTTGACAATTTTACACCTATTTGAATTTTTACCATGAATGAGTGTGTTTGCTCAGTTTCGTCTGTGCACTGGTTAAACAACCCTGAGGGTTGAACTGGTTGGCATCACGCCACATGGAAAGGAGACTGGTGAGTTGGCTGCTGTCATGTCTGCTAATAAAGACATCACATCCAATGGGCACGCATGCTCATGTCCTTGGTTGGCATGACAAATAATACCATTAACCCCACCTCCCAAAGCAGCCATTTTGATTGATGGCAGAACAAAAGTGAATGGAGTGTGCGTAAATGTGTGTGTGTGGGCACATATTCCTCATGTTGTGGGGACCTAAATCTGTTTGTACTGACACATCAAGAGGAACACGCTCCTTAAGGGGACCTTAGGTTCAGGTTAAGGTAAAGGTGGTAGCTATCGTCAAGGTGAAAGTCTGCAGGATATAAGTGTAATTCAATGTAATGTCCCCTGAAATCATGGAGACAGAGCTGTGTGTGTGTGTGTGTGGCTGTGTGTGTGTGTGTGTGTGTGCCTGTGTGTTGTTCCATATTGCTTTGACCTTTCTAATCTGTATTCAGCTGGTCAGCGTTCCAATTAAAAGTGTAAATGCTGAACGCGACGATAATGGCGCTGAACCCCGGATCAGATACTTGTTCGATGCCTGCACAGATTTACAGCTCAGCTTTCACTGCAGACACATGGGCTGTCGGTGATAGATCACCAGGTGGCAGTGTTTATGTGCAGAATAGGCAACAGCTCCTCCAGTGGGTCTGAACTCAGCCCTATAGACTCCTGCAGCTCAGCTAACACACAGGACAGGATCTCTGCACACGTCATAGTGGAAATGAAAACTCTCTGTTCTGAGGACGAAACATCAGGATGTCTCATAATTAAAAAATGGGAGACATTTAACGTGTATAAAAATTTAATGGCTCATTCATAATTTACAGCAACAGATGGACATTCTGGCACGTGGGACTGGGTGCATGTTAAATGCTGTCACTTTTCGGGGGGGGGGGGGTTGTTGTGTGCTTTGTGTGATCACAAAGTGAAGGGGGTCATTTTTGTTTTGTTTACCCTGAAAGTGATCCACTGTCTCAGTTAAACAGGAGGGGGTTTTCGATTTGTTGCTGAAGGTCAGTAGAAGTCAATGATGCTCGATTTCCTTATTTCACTCATTTAATGCACGAAGAGCTCACTCTCCAGTAGCATTATTGATTGAAACAAGTTTGGAGTGAGTGTGGTGGCTTATTTTAGTGGACGATAGTCTGACTCTGGTTTGACTCCACTCAGACAGATGCTCTCACTGGTTTATTGCACCTTTTTTGTCACCAACAGAACGAGTGCATTGTGAGCACTTGTGGCCTTTAGAGCTGCGCACGTCACCATTAAATCTGTCATTAAACAGCTTGTGAAATACACATCTGCTGCGTTACAACCCCCCCGCCCCTCTGTCGCCTCCAGCAGGCCCCTCCCATCGGTCGGTAAATGCCGTGCAGCCCAAACTCTGTGAACAGGACTTGATGTGTATCTGACCGTTTTAATAAAGGAAATTGCAGTCAGAACACTCTGGATCCAAATAGAATTTGAGTGATGATGATTCGACTTCCGGCAAGACACGCCGAGGAGTCTTTTGTGTCCTGTGCAGCATGTGTCTGCGTGGGATATGTGAGTGCACACACACACACACACACACACGTAACTATGTGTGATTTGTGTGGCTGATTGCATTAGGTGCTAGGAGTTAGTCCCTGCGGAGGAGCCACATGCTCGTTGTACCCCAGCTGTAGCCGAGATCTAATATTCTTCCAGCAGCACCATTATGTCCTTGATGGGCCAAACCCAATCTTCTGCTTCTTTGTGTCTGCCTGGCAGGGTGGAGAGCAGAACAAAACACTGTGTGAGGAGGAAGCGCATCACATGCAATATTCATTCCTCATGAAGTAGTCTTACACCACTGGCTGGAAGGTAACTTGAGTTCAGGAGTTTTCTGTTTCCTGCACCTGGGCTTTGAGGGAAGCAAGGGAGGTCAAACACTTGTCTGAAGAGTGACACTTTTAAAAGGTTACTGAACCAGCATGTTGCTGTTAATCATAGTCCTGAATAGGAACAATACTCTTTTCCCCCTATAATCATCTTCCATACTGCGTCTACTGCGGCCGAGCCTCTAACTTCTCGGTTCACTGCTTTGTTAATTTTCTCATTTCAGGGCATAGGCTTGCATCTATCTCTGCTTGTAGTTGATGTTGTCGTTGATGTTGCGCCTGAGGCTGTTTGCATGAGTGGTTGCGGTGGCACGGTGCAGTGTGGGCGGGCCAGACAGAGGGCACTATTGTTACCTCTCCGGAAAATGAAAGTGAAAGCCTCCATTAGTCAGCGTTCAAGCTGTGCCCGATATCTCCATCTACCCGACAAACAGTGAGGCACCGTGCTCACCGTGCGCACATCAGCCCCAGTCAGCCAATTCAGTCTTCATTTTATTATGCTCCACCATGCCAGATGGTCTAAGTGCAAGCTATATACCCCATTTAGGATTAATTCTACAGCTGTTGCATTTGTTTAGCATATAATGAAAAGGCTCAGTCTATTTTAAGAGACGCCGTCCTTTTCCGATCCCTCTGTTCGCCGCCGTTATGGCTGAGAAATTGGCCTTTTCAGCCTGTAATCTCACTCCATTGTCTCTGCTGATTCCCATTATTGTCATCAATTCATAAGCAGTTAGAGTGGTGCCATGTTAGTGTGACAGACGCAAGTTGAGAAGTAATTAACGCAAACAGCTGGTTAGAGAAAGAGTCGGGGACTGTGTCATCCATGAGGGACAAGGAAGTAAACTCTGTCAGTGCAAATACTTCTTCGTGTCGGGATGAACGATACCAGCTGATGCCAGCATGTTTAGAATCTTGGAAAGAACAGTTCTGCGAAACATATGGTATCTGCATGCATTTATGAACTTTGCAGAGAAGGTTGTGTTTCCGCCTGTGTCAGTTGTGTTGGTAGTTTGTGGGTTTGTGAGCCAGATTATGTAAAAACTTAAAACCAGGCATATTTAGGGGACTGATGTCTATGAGCATGTGCACGTTGATGCAGCGTGATTGGACGTCATGGGACTGTCGGGCCGTGGCGGAGGTTACGCGCTCTAATGCCATTTCAGTTATTATCATTGAAATTACATCTGTGGGATAGGCAAACAGGCTTTTGTGGTCAGTTAACACAATCATAGTTGTGTACAGTTCCACGGACCACATATCTTTTTACCTTTACCCATCTCGGTTGTGTGGTACTTCTTTTTTTTGCTGCACCCTAATAAGACAGGTCATTCTACTCCTTCAAATATCCATTGGCAGTGCTAGAGGATAAAATATTGTGTTGTCTGAATGATTGGGGTGTTGAACTATTTTCCCCTATTTCGTTGCTATGGTGACTCTTTTCATTCTGGCACCACAGAGAGGGTGTTGAAGACAAATTGCCCATTTGCCACATGTTGGCTTTTTTTTGCCATATGTGCTCATTTCTGACTCCAGATTCATTTGCACGCATGAGCAGCACTTAAGATACAATGTCTTTATACCGCGGTGTAGATTCATTCCACCATCGATGGGCTTGTTTACTCACATCTGTCTTTGGCGGCCGAGGTGCTGTCCTGACTGGAGAGTAAGTGCCGTCCTCCCGTCCAGGACAGCTGCCAAGTGGCCGGTCGGTGATCGCGTAAACCGCTGGACTCCAGACAAGATTGATAAATCCAATAACACCTCAGGATTTAAATGTGTGAGCTGATTGCTCTCATGATTGGATGCCCTTAATAAACAGAGGGCTACATGAGAGGACCCACCCCCCCCCCCCCCCCCCACTGGGTCGTTTAGAGGCGGCTGGGCCCGAACATGGCTGCTCAGTGGCCAGATGTTGGATAACTGACTCTCCTCCATGGCAACGTTTCTGAACTTGTGTAACCTTCATTTTTTAGGGGTATAATTAACACAGTGAGTCAAACTGTGAATAAGTTGTTTTTGCCTTTTCTGTAAATCATAGCCTTTACAACCTATTTAAATAAATGACTCACATCTTCAGTGGATATTATTTTGTGACAACTTGAGTTTCCTTGATGTTTTAATTTCGATAATTTTTGATAAAATGGGACCTCGGGTCACAGCAGCCTCTCAGGATCAAAGTCATGGCAACTGTGAGAAGTGATTGATTTAATGAAAAATATTGTAAGACATCAGTCTGCTCTTTATTTTGTATACTTGTGTGCATGAGGACGACACCAAAATCAACTAGTGTTCCTGTTGAGAACGCCCATTTGATTATGCCAATGATATCAATCTTTAATCTAAATCTTCTCTTCTGTCAGAACATGTCTGCAAAGTTCTGTATTCCAAAGACTTCATTCGATTATATGGATCAGATGAAGGTTTGCGTACCACCTCTATTGCCTGAAAGCTTGTGTTGCTTATCTTGATTGACTTGATTGTATTGACGTCTTTGAACAATGATACGCTGCTAACAATGAAGGCAACATTGTAGGTTGTGCGAGGCATTGTTTTGTGTTTTTGAAAATGGTTCTTCTTCCAATATCTGTCACTTAGGACATTTTCAGTTGAGTACTTCAGTTCATCACAATCACAGTTGATTGGATGATTCATTTGCCTATTGGTGATGTAATAAACAAATTGGAGCTGAGATTATCTAGACATTGTCGAGCTCAGCTTATTATTATACAGTTATTTTCTGCTGTTTCTGTTGTGTGTCTACCAGAGTAATTGAGCCTCATTATCTTCAAGGGGTGTTTTGATCACAGATGGAGGCAAAAGTCGAGAGAAGCTGGTTTGACCGAACGAAAGGAAGAAATATACGATTTTAAAATGCTTTATTTTGAATTCCAGCCTGTTTTGCCGATGGATTATTACCATAACCAAAATCCACCTGTAATTTCAGACATCGCTGTATGAATCCACCATTTTTATCCATATCCATCTTTTTTCTTGGGATGGGGGGGGGGGAACGAAAACGTGACCACACTGCTGACGTGATGTTCAGGGTCGAACCAGATAATTGTAATTCTTGAGCTAGTTAACTAGTTTTGATCAGGATTGGACCAAATTAGTCACTTGACTCATGCAGTTGTTAGATAACACTATATACAGCTTGTGCTAATTTTAAATAAAACATTCATTTTGGATTTTCATATGTTAATGTATTTATTGTGAAATTAAATGGTTATTAAGGTTTTGTCATGTTTTGTAAAGAGAAATCATGTCTGTTATAATTTCCTGTTTGCTCTTATCTGTATCATCATGCACTTTTTTAATTCAGCTTGTGTCATCCAAATTTTTCTTCTCTTGCCATATTTCACGGCTAATTTCAAAACAAGTGCCAGACACCAGACGTCTCTCCACCTTTTGATAAACCATTAAACGGTGGGACAGATCTCTTATGGCTGCCGATCCTGAAATATTAAAAACAGGAAAGTGATTATTTGAGATATTATACAATATTCAGTATTCACTCCCATGCGCTGAGATTATATGAAAATGTTTTATTGAGGTAATTTAATCCTCCCTCAAATTCGCGAGCATAGCTTTAGGACATAGATGAACTTGCGCTGATTGCGAGAGAAAAGGCAATAAGAACAAAGACGCGGGGAATAACCTTTGATGGTGATCTTCTCTGTCACCTCTCTTTGCCACCAGCAATGTTTCTGGTGAGGCAAAAGCTAATTTCATTAAGACATGGGGGATGGGTTGTGCTTGCCTGGGAGTTATATCATTAAAGAAACGGTTGATGGGGACATAGTTCTGTTGGGGTTTCACACCTAAACAGGGTACCGGGCCAGGTTGTGATTTCAACCGCTGAGAATTCACAGAGGGTGGGAACCTCACCAGTTCAAGGTGCTCATGTGGCCAGTAATGGGAACGAGAGCCCCCGCTTCCCCTTAATCTGCTTTCTGGCTCTCTCTCGCGTCTATCTTTGTCCTGCCTGAGTTCGGGGGGGTGCGGCGCACGGTGGACTGGAAGTGGCGAAGCACTCAGAACACGACTTTATCACTTTTCACCAGCTGCTCTCTGCTCCCATCTATAGAGGGAGCCGGGGAGGAGATTGCCGAGCTGTGGCGGGACTCACCCTTGGAAAAAGAGAATGAGTCACAGTGACAGTTGAGTCCCGCAGCATTGGAAACCAGAGGGGAGGGGGGAGGGGGGGGGGGTTCGCTACAAACCAATAATCCTGGCATATAGCTTCACTGTGCCCCAACATGTGCTGCAGTATAACCTCTGTCACAACTTTTCTGCACTACCTTACTTTTTTGATGAAGGTGACGGGCTCCTACTGTACGCACAGTGTGTGTGCGTGTGCGTGTGCTTGTGTGTGTGTGTGTGTGAAGCAGACATCTCACACATGCCTGCACAGGGGGAGGGGAGGGACTGTGCCCTCTGCTTTTTCCTATTCAACATGTTAATTAAAGAATTATTAGTGCTGTTCCACATGTAGTCAGAAGCTGGTGATTAAAATGAAGAAAAAAAACTATGTTCTGCTTTTTTTTGGGGGGTGCTATGAAGCCGAGCCTCTGATATATAATTACAGCTGTGATATCTTTAAGATTAGTATTCTGCTGACATTCAAACATCTCATTCGGATCCATGTTAAGTTGAATGACAGCTATCTATGAGCTGAACTATTAGACACCCAGTCACAGTGGATGGAGATAGATGGTAAACTCTGACCCGAGCACTTGAAACCTTATCTAACATATAACGTGCATGTTTCAGTGCAGATACGGGGGCTGTCCTCCCCCGGAATTAGAAGAAGAAAAAAAACTGGATTCTTGTCATGTTACTTGACTGGGAAATCAAATGTAAAATCAAAACTCGCATTTATTTTCTACGGATTTATACAGAAAACTATCAGGGTTCGGCAAAAGCGAGAGGAGGAAGATTTTATTTTTAATGTACACTTTGAGGATTAAGTGGGAATGTTGAGCATAAACTTGACATTTCAAGATTATTTCAAATTTGAAAGAATACATCGAACTACTAACAGCAGCATGTGAGGCGGCCTCTAAATGTTGACCCGTGTAGATGAATTGATGAAACTGTATTTCAGAATCTGATTATTACAACTGTTTTTTTTCAGACCCTGTATAGGCAACATTAGGTGAAGCGGTGGGGATGGTGGTGTCTTCTTTTTCAGCCTTAAAAAGCTGCACCTCCTCAGACAGACATTTTAAAGTGGATTAAAATATAACCGAACAGCATTTTCAAATTTGGCTGTTTGTGAATGCTCGAGTCGACTGGCTGTTTATTCAGATTTTCGGATCCTTTTTTCCAAACGGGATTCAGGGAAATGGACTCAGCAGGAATGGGATCATTGAGTTTTATTAGTGCCTCAACATCACAGGATTTTCTACTTACAGTAAATGCTGGATTAGCGCAGGAAAAATGGCTTGCAGACATTTCCAGGAATGTTGTGTGCTTCTTGTTTACGCACGCGTGACTGCAGATATGCAAGTATGTTTTGTAAATGTTTTTTTTTCCGAAGGTGTGTATTTGTGTGTACATGAGCATGCATGTGATTGTGTGCGCTCTTGGATCTTCAGTGTACCTGTGCGGAGTCAGGGCAGCCGTGCCGTCCTGTTTGCCCGGCCGTGGCGGAGCGGCAGCCGCTGCTTTGGCTCGCTCGCCGGCCGCTGTCACATTTCAGGACACACTCTGACTCATTCAGTTTATACCCTCCACTGCTCCCACACCTCCACGGGCTTTCCACCTTTCCAGTGGGTTACCAAACTGACATCATCGTTGCATATAAATCGTAGAAAGAGCTCACAGTATACAGGGGTTTAACTTTTTTTACACCATTGCCAGATAGGTTTCAGAATGAAACTTAAATCTGTAATTTATTCAGCCATATGGCGACAGGAAAGCAAACTGAAATGGAATTATTAACAAACAAAATGCAGTTTATTTATACGTCTATATGACACTGAACCAACAGATGCATTTGAATCTAGCGAATAATTCGGAGTCCTATATATATTTGTGTTGGTCTCCGCCAATTGCCAACGAAAGCATTTTTCTCCCTAGCCCGCCCGATGCTCGATTTGTGTTCCCCCACTGCTCTCTGATGTCGTCTGTTTGCTCTGTGCAGCTTTTGGTCAGGTAGTGTTTGTCAGTGCTGTTTGTCAGGAATATAAAGCTGTCGCAGCTGGAGACCCGGCTGGTGAGGGCGCGGATCTGTGGCCTGGAAAATGAAAACAATGATCCAAAATAGACTAGAAGGGCTCAGCGGGACCACGAGCCAGGTTTCAGAGTGGAGTTATGGTCCTCTGGGGTTTCGTCACGACAAGCAATCCTGCTCCTATTATGCAAACTATTCATTTGTTGCATTGCTAATATACAAAATATTGTTGAGCAAAGCTTTTGTTCGCTAAAACTATGACTGGTTGGTTTAAAAACATTTTATAGACCTAAACATTGTTTATTTAGCAAATGAAAAATATATAGATGTCTGATTATGCTGTAAAACTGCTTTAGCATCTTAGAAGCATTAAACGCACAGATGCACAGGCCCACAAAGAGTTTCACAGTTGCCACTCAAAAGACATGAGGTTTCTCTTCATATATATTTCAGTGTTAATGAAGCTGCATGGATTTAGTGACAATAAGCAGGTTTTATTGCTTTGCTGCGTCGTGAGCTGCAGAGCCAGAGGTTATTTAAACAAACCCCCCTCAAACCAAGCACGGCTCGGTTTTTGTTTATCAGCGTTAATGCTCGGTTATTTAGTGCCGCGGGCCCGGAGGGAGCAGGGTTCATCTCTGGGGTGAATATTCATTTGGGACCGACACCTGAGACTCACCAGCTCCTCACCGAGCACCATTCGTATTGACTGCATTGTTTCTGTGTTGTCAACACATTCATATTTGTGTCGGTGTTCATTCCGTAAAGCTGTGTAGAAACGTGCTCCATCATTCTGAGATCCCATCCGTTTTTTTAAACAGTTTAAATACAGCAATGCAGTTAAGTTCACGAGAACAAGATTTACTACAAAACGTAACAATGTCGTACGACAACATGCTCCTTTACAACATTTAGATGTAACAGTGTAATTTCCCTTCATGTTAGTGCACTGGGAAGCATAGAATTGCGGCGTCTGTGCTTTTGAGCTTCCCCAGACGCGTCATTGTGTGGAATATAATGAAGGCATTGAGTGCTTTATGAAATCCATTTCCCTCTAGATCAATCTGGCTTAATGTCATCTGTCTCATTCACATCAAACGGCCGAGGACTGTTTTAATAATTGCATCGGCGGTATTGATTCCTATTGACTGTCAGAGCAGGCCTCTGTGAAACACTGTAGTCTTCAAGCGGCCGGACCCTAAATCAAGTGACATCTCATTAGAACAGACAGTGGCTCTTAAACAGATCTTTTCCGGCTATAAAAATGGAAATGGGAAACAGCCACTAACATAAAAGAGGATTGTTTCTTCATTCTTTGCTGCTATGTCATTCCCTGTACTAGTCAATATGTCCCCTGTGAGGTTCACGAGAAGTCTCTTGTCTTTTTAGTTATCAATTAACCTGAATACATGAATACAGTGTTTATGTTTTATCCTATATTCCCTGTCTACACTCTACAAAGGAGTGGGGCGGGGGGGGGCTACCTGCTTTTGCATTGTGACTAGCTGGCATCGTTGAAGTCAGTTTTTTTCCCAACGCTTTTGAAATCACATGGCTCATGCTGACACGATAAACTCAACATGCAATCGTTGGTTGAATTTTGTGTGGCCATGTTTTCACGCTGTGCAGCTCTCATTCCGCCTCGCCCCAGATCTTCTGTATTGGGTTGCTTTCTGGAGGTCGTCGGAGCCATTGTAGTAAAATGGAATTGCTGTCATTTTCCAAGAACACTGTAGAGATTGAACACATCTCCTCCGGTGCCTCGTATTGACAAGTTGTTTGTTCCCACGTTGAAGCCCCTGAATGCTTGTTTTCTTTCATTTATTGCACCGTTCTGTGTAAACTGCAGAGGCTGTAATGCATGAGGATCCTGGGAGGTTGTTGGAGATGAAGGGAATGTTTCCTGTTTGTCCAGGAACAACAAAGTCATGCAGATCTCAGATCATTACCCTTTAAACCAAATAACCTGGTTAGAAAAAAATTTGTGTCGTAAAGATGTCAAGAAAAGAACGATGTGATCCTCTAAAAGCTTTTCCAACATCCCTCAATTCTATACACATATTATCACTGATGCTTGTCGAGTCTGAATTGAAGGCACAACAGTCTGTAGATAACATGTAGATGGACAACATGACTGCTCAACAAAGGTGATTGCCCCCTTGTGGCTGGGTATAGTATACGTCATAAACCATGTCTCCTCCATGTTAGCAGATGGGACATGTACCAAACTAAAAAAGTACAGTCAAATAATCTTCTTTTCTCCAGGATGGTTCCTGTAAATGTAGGCTGTTCCTGGCACACTGATGTTTGTTAGAGTTTTCAGTTTATTCCAGTAAAGTTGAATTTGTTATTTCAAGCTGTAAACATTTTTATATGCAGTCTTTGGATATGCAGGAGATGTACTAGCAAACGAGAGGAGATTGTTTGTACCCCATCATACCGTTCATCTTGTAGTATTATTTATATTATGGTCACTTACTTCTTAATTATTTTAATTATTTTCTGTATCAAGGTCACTACTGTTGCATATTTTTGTTTTCATTACAATAACACTTAACATCATTCCACTTTATCCCCAGCACCTGCTTTTGCACAGTGTCTGTTTTGCAGGTTGTTTGTTTCTGTTTCTGTACACTTATTATGTGTAGTTTTAGTAGTGTACATATTGTGATCTTTTTCTTTTTTTTTCTTTTTATTTCTTTTTTTTTTTTATTGTGCTTCGTCACTGTTACTCTAATTCTGTTTTTCTATCATTGCTGTAACAAGTGAATTTCCCCATTGTGTGGATAAATAAAGAAATCTAATCTAATCTAATCTAATGTAATGGTCTAACTTTCTAATTCCTGTTTTCCTCTCTCTCTCTCTCTCTCTCTTTTTGCTGCCGGATTCGTTCTTTCTGTGGCTGATCTTTTCCCGATTTAGGTAAGTGCAAAATCCCTATTGTATCATCACCCTCAAATTGCTGCGACACATATTGATATTCATAATAAACCAAAGGAAACCGAGGGAGCACGACTTCAATTGATGAAATATCACAGTGGAAAGAGGGCAGGACCTGCGATGGTTAGAGCTGCTTTCTCTCCCAGTTTAATGAGTCGCTGGTGACTGGCGGCCACTGCAGGTTAATCTCTTACTTTGGTGCTCTCTTCCTGAGCACTGTCAAAAAACAGACCTGGACCTGTTCATTACATCTGGTTCATTCACATCGATGCTGCTAAGGCTGTTAGCATCTTAACCATCAGAACAACCACTTAACACATTCAGAGTAAATGGTGCCTTAACAATAACAGATATCATTCCTTTCATTTTTGAATTGTTCTTTTGAAGTCAATCGTAAACAAACATCAATTTCTCGTCATGTGGAGATAATTTATTTCATATGCAAATGTATATATATATAGACAATTTCTACGTCCCTTTTACTAACATACGTTATTAATCCTGAGGTTTATCAGTTGAAACTGTGGCATGTTTTTTACAGTGAAACCCAGACCAAGATAGAGGATAATGTGTGGATGTGCTGCTAAATGAGCGCTTTATGATTCAGTGCTGCTCTCTCACGGCTGAGCTCGACTCGGTAATGAGCTGGTAATGAAATTTGGGCTGGTGGGTGCTGGGTAATGTGGCTAAGCAATGCGCAGGGGGCCCGTGGTGTTTGCTCCCTTGGTTGCCGAGCCCGGCCTGTGATGAACCCCCCACTGGTTTTAATGTTACGGCAGGTTTCTGGCACTGGGGGAGATGGTCTAACGCAGCCTTATTGCCTTCGGATAGAAGATTATTGACAGAGGACGGACGTTGTTCACATCTCACCAAGTTGCACATATGGAGTGATTAATGATTAATGAGATAAATAACCGATTTAATGTCTCTAATCATTTTCTCCAATTTAACAATATGGCCATTTGGTCTCCCAGCCCCCCCACCCCCCCATCGTCCTGCTTTACATTCCAATCCTTCCATCAGACAGTTCTGCTGAAGGCAGCAAAATGGGAGCGCTCGTTTTCACGTCTAATAGTCGTTAGATTTGTAACGGAGCGACAGCTTCATGAGTCTGGAAAGCTCCTTTATTGTGTTAGTCTGCTGAACCTTGTAAATTCCTTTGTGACTCCGTATCAATTTAAGGCATCAATTACACCGGTTGGTGAAGATCTGTGATAAATCTGCGAGGTGCGAGTGTCTCTGTGTGTTCAGATAGACGATCGTTGTTGTTTTTGCATATGTCCCGAACCAGCCGTGCATTTGAAGGAAAACCTCGCTGTGATGTCAGTATGCAAATGCATTTGTATTCATCTCACTATTTTCATGATTGATTGACTATGAGGTGTAAATGCTTACCCCAACACAATTCATCCGCTGCACGATTTAAAGGCACATTTATATACAGAACTGCCTCAGACCTGGAGTGATTGCGTGTATGCATGTGTACTAAACACAACTTTGTCAACAATCCCTCAGGCCTCTAATGTGACATGGAATGAATTATTGCAGCTTCAGTTTGTTGGTTACTCTCGAGGAGAAGAAGCTGTTTCTGTCAAAGTCAGAACAATAAAGCAACGATTTCAGCCTCAGTCCCTTCACTTAAACTTAAGCCACTTTCCTGCACGGCCAGAGTGGAGCCCAGCTAATCCACTGCAGACCGGCCTTCCTTTCTAGTTTGCTGCAGTTTGCGCTGGATGTGTATTGTGTACAGCACAGGGGCCACGTTCTGGGCTACCTCCACCGGAGGGGAAGAGGAACTCCTGTAATGACTCGCTGAGAGAGCTGCATGAAAGGAGCACAGCGGAAAATAGAGACCAGAGAGCAGGGCTCGGCCGACCTGAGGATCACACTCTCGTTTGGTCTCTAGGGGTTTAGATCACAACCAATTGTAGCAGCCCCCTGTGCAGCCCTCACACACAGCGTGTTCTGAGCATGGCTGTTCACAACCCCACCACCCTGCCGTACCTTTCCACACATAGGAGCTGAAAGCGCGGGTCTTCAGGGATACAGTATTAAGGAAGAATTAGATCCTAACTCTCTTCATCATCCCCCAGGTGATAGCTGCTGTTAGAAAGTGCCATTTTGCATTTGTCACACCATTAGATTCTACCTTATTTTCCCTTTCCTGTCGTGTTTCAGAGGGTATTTCTTTCTCCACGCCCTCGTTAATATGCGATACACTGACAAAGCACAAGCACCTTTAGCCCCCAACCGTGTTTCTGTGAACCTCATTTAAATGGAAATTGTACAGTTACATCCCCGGTGAAACTCCACCACTGTGATGAGAGAATTGAGACTTTTTTTTTTTTTTTTAAGTCAAACATGCATTTTTCAGGGTAACGCTGAGTTTCTCTTCTCTTTTCCGTCGGGGGGGGCGCTGATTAAGGTGTGCCTCGCTTCTAAACTCACTCCAGAAAAGATAATGGCAGCTATCAAGCTTTTATTTTTTTCCATGAGGCCCACATGCAGGGAGCCCATGAGCCCGAGTTGCAGTGGTAATCTCGTTTCCTGCGTGACTCCCCACCTTTAACTGGGCTAGGCAAGGCCCGCTGGCACAATAGCCTCAGCACTTATCATAACCACCTGCCATTTACCCACAAACACAATCCTGTTCCTCTGACTAGGTAATTACTGTGTTTGCTGCATTGTTGTGTCTCCACCATGCTGATAGTGATGTCCAGAGATGACAGCTACTGCTGGTCCCCCCCCCCCCCCCCCGAAGCCGCTCTCGAAAGCAGAAGTTCCATAGTCGCCTCTTCGATTATTGTTCATTTATCATTTTGAACCCAACTTAGATAGACAAACATCTACCGTATTACAATTTGTGTTTGCACTAACAAACAACATCTACATCCATTTTCTTTGTTTTGTGTCTGTAAATTGAGTCCCTGAAGTGTTGGGGGTTGTTTTGCCCATCAAGCAGCTATTCTTCGACACTACACTCCTCAGGTGGACTGCACAGTTGAAAGCATTCTTGTTTTCCCAGCATGGCTACAGCTGCGAGATGTTTAGCTCAGGCCTCTCCGTAAATACAAGGCTTCTCAACTGCCCCGGATTAGCACTGTGGGGAAGGGAGGTTCTCGAAAAAGAGGATGGGATGCAAATGCGGTTTTTGGAAGGGAAAGAGCAGCTGTTTTGAAGACCGTAAAAGCCTCTGTGATGTAGGTCCTGTGCACTTGATAATGATGACCCTGGATCCCATTACTCCAGAATCAGGGAGTCGACGTCCCTGCCCTGCAATTTAGAAGCAGGATTCCAGTGTGTAATGAGAGGCCCCTGGTCTGGACTGCATTGGACGGCCACATAATACAGGAAGTCACCCGAGCTCCAGGTCACACAACAAACACACTGACCTCACTGTGACAGCTACTGCCCATGCATTAAGTGTACCATTGCAGACGTCAACATTGCATTTAGTTATGTGGAAACCATAATGATATAGCTTGCAAAACCATTACGTGTGGTGGGTCACTGGTCATCATATTTTCATCATGTCTGTAAAACTATAATGGTTTATTAAGTGAAACTGGATGACCAGATATTTTAGGAGACCTGTTGATGTAGCTATAATCAACTCTATTAAATAACTACAGGGTAATATATGCATTGTTTTAATAAAACAAAGGGTTTAATATGGAATTCAGTCAATTATAATCATTTGTCTTTTTCTTAAAAATGTGCACAACACATTTATCTTATATAAAGATGAACAAGATTTTGTTCAGATTCCTAATTTGTTTTTACTGTTTTATTAGCAAAACAACCTACACAACCGATGTGGAGCTAATCACTGGACTCCACTGTGATTTTAGATAATGAGTAGCAAATTAAATGTTCAACTATAACCTTTCCACAAGTGAATCACACTGTGTGTTTTTGCCAGGAAAGCTTTGTATTACTTATCTCAGGGGGGGGGGGAGACAAATAAAATCATTTTAAGGAAGGACAATTGGTCTCTGCTGAATTTTAAAAGTAATTTACTGTCTTTTGCCAATTTTTGACAGATGGGAAAGTGGCAATTATGTTTATCTCCCCGCAGACTAAACAAATGAAATAGAGTGGGGGTCGCTGACGAGCTCCTGAGAATGAATTAACGCCACTCTTCTCATTATTGTTCTAGAATATGTGCTGTGTAGGTTTCAGCTTGATGCACCCTGCCATTTTACGCAGACCCTGACCCTGACCCCCCCCCCCCCCCCCCCCCACAGCTGTAATTCACATCAGGATTAGATTTCCCATTTTTTTCCCCCATTATATATATGAAACTCCATCTAGGTGCAAGCAGCATCCTGACATAGTTGATAACACAGTTTATTAAAACCCACCACGGTGGGCTTGGTGGAATGGAGGTCACATAGGACACTCTAACCTGTGTCATCTATAATTCATTGTCGGAATATGCTCTTCTTATTGGGATTAAACTTTAATAACTCCACGGTTTCTGTAAATACCCCTTTTGTGCAGAGCTAGTTTCTTGCCTCGTGGAGGGACAGGTGCGGGGACTAGATGTTGTGCTGTGTGTGTGTGTGGGTGGGTGGGGGGGGTGCTGGGAGAGACGTGGGAGTATCCGCTGAGGGAGAGAGGAGGCGCAGTAAGTCCAGGTTAAGCCCTGGGAGCCCGCCGTCAGCAGGCCGGTCTCCCGCGTGACGACAAGCCCCGGCTGAAATGTGTTTCCCTGCAGATAAGGTCCGGTCCTGAATGGGGGGCATGGATGAGATGTGGCCCCGTATCTGTTATGGTTCTTATTGTGTGGGCGAGCGATTACGTTAGGGGAAATGTAATACGTCTCTGAAAGATTTTTGCTATGTGTGTACCTACTGTACTATCTCTGGGTGAGGTTAGACGGGGTTGAGGACACACTGTATATGTCACTACAAGTATCGCAGACTTGTGGTTTTTACAGTCTAATGATCACAGCGCTATATATGTTAAGCAAAACTGCTTATTTAGTAAAACATAAAACAGCCGAAAACACGTCTTTGCAGAAGATACAAGTAGAAATACCCGACTGTGTCTGTTTGGGATTCTACAGTCTCAGAGGAGTGTGGCTGTGCAGCGAGATGCCTGGACTGTCCATGGCCGGGCCTGTCGTGGTTATTGGGTCTGTCTTGTTTATGGCTGCATTAAAGCAGTGGACCAGGTCACGGTGAGGAAACAACCTCTATTTGACCATCACTCAGCTGGGCTCCGGTGCTGTGCCGCAGAGTTTCCCCCACAGCACACACTGCCCAGCTATCGCTAACTGCATTATCAGTAACTTATCTCTGATTGAGGTGGCACATCATAGCACCACTTCAGTGAAGTGACCTTTCTACTTCATCCCTCTCCTGTTAAGACGTGCGTCCTTTTGATCCGACGTGTGGACATTTGCCAGTGGCTGATTGTTGAGCAGCCGTGATCCCACGTCCCTGGGAATCTCTTGAAGTATGTCTTACGTTCCCAGCTCGGATTCGGCTTCTGTTGGCTCAGTTTGGCACCGGACCAACCAATTAACCTCTCTAAATGGCAGTTTGGATTGTTTTGAAATCCTTTTCGTCACATTCGGACCCCCTGTGGTTTCTATCGGGGAACAGGGTTCATGCAGTTTTCTCACCGCACTGCACAAGCAAAGCGTTTAAGGTGTAGTCTCAGTGCCACGGCCCAGTAATTTCATTTTCTCTTTAATATAGCTTGAAATCCCTTTTAAAGCTATAGATATGTAAATGTACTCCTTCCGTTCCCCCCCTTAGTGGCCCCTCTGTTTCAGCTTTATGAAGCACATTATGGTCTAATTGCTTGGATTTGGATCCTGCTTGTAAAACCCAACCTGTGGTGGTGCTCTTCAGACCAAACCCTCGCCTCGGAGTGGAAATCTCTCCCACCCAACTCCCTGAAATAACTGCCGCGGCTAGATGAGCAGGAAGAGAGCTTCTCCTCTAACCCATCGTGTCGGCGCTAAATTGCAATTATTCATGATGAACGGGTCAGAGGAGCCGTTCTTCATCCTGAAGAACTAAATTCCCCTTCATCCTGTTGTTGCATTTTTCAGGCAAGCAGCTGGAATTTATGTGTTCTCCTGTTTCCCCTGTGTGTGTGTGTGTGTGTGTCTGTGTGTGCTCTGTTAGCCTAGTGGTCTCACCACATAAAACAACTTGTTTTCCAGGTCTCTGGGGGGCTGATCCTTTGACACAGAATAGATTAAACACTGGTGGAGATATAGCTTTTGTGCGCTGCACTGGGCAAGTGGGCAAATAGTACAATGGTCAGGTAATGCTAGTGTAATGCATTCCCACCGCACCCCCCGCCGCAGCTCTGAGAACGTGCACCCCGGCTCAGAATGACTGCCGCCGTGTGATTTGTCACAAGCCTCGTGTTACAGTTCAGGGTCGGTTTGAGTGCAGAACATTCACACAATGCTGCAGCAGAGCGCTCGAGGAGAAGTGGTGAAGAAACACTCTGCCTGTTTCCATCACTGCCAAGGAAAGATCAGAAGCCGTTTTGGGCAGATAAAAGCTCTCGGTTCTGTTTCTTCTGCGGTGGGTTTCTGTTACCTGGAGGAGCGGGTGGGGGTCGATCGCCTCAGAATCTATTAGAAACAGACAGAGACAAACTTCTGCCTTCACTAACATAAATACATACATCATTTTCAGTTTTAATTCCTGGCTTTTTCCTTCATACTACTAACAGATTTAATGAAGCAGACATATACAATGAAATCGAAGCACCAACATGTCATTATATTATTTTTATAAACTAGGAATTTGTTATAATCTGTAATTAATATATATATATATATATATATATATACATATATTATTAAGTAAAATAATTATGTTATATTGATTAACTTGTGAGTAAGTATGTAGCGGCGTGAGCATGCTGAATTGTTAATGCAGTGCATTCGGTGTATTGATTGAGTTCATCTGATGAATTGATTTGGACTCTTTGCTTCTCGGTCTCGGGGTTCAGGTTTTTCCTCTTGGCTGAATATCAGCCTCCTATTTGTTCCTGTGGTGGATCAACTGTGATTGTTTAGTCAAAGATCTTCGCCAGCAATTCATCTTCCTCAGAGAACAATTGTAACCGGGACACTTCCTGTCTCTGGGGTTTTTTTCTCAGTTCTCTTCATTTGTCTTCAGTATGGCAGCTTGTTTTTTTTTTAGAATTAAGCAAAATCAGGAATGTCCTAACCCTGACTTCCTTGTGGTATATTCACACAAACATTATTACAACCCACTCATTGGTTCTGTAGTCAGCTGCAGTGATGTAATGCTGTAAACATTAGAATCCAGCAGAGGGCAGATTTTGCAAAGCTGCTTTTCTCTTTCATATCACTTTATCTTTAATTTACCAAACTCCCCCCTCTCTCCTTTACTCTGCCGTGACTGAATGTAAAATAAGATATTGAACTCACACAAATGACTAAAAGGCCTGAAGCATTTAAACCTTCCAACGTTTCTCTCACATGCTGCACATCTGATTGATTTTCTTTTTTCCAGTTTTTCTCTTTGAGGTCAAATCCATGATTGGAGCTGAAAGATGTGACCGTTTGGTTGTGGGAATAAAAAATAAAAAAATAAAAAAGTAAAAAAGTTGCCCCCACCGGTTGACTTACACAATGTTCTTAAACTTAGAGCTTCTCCTCAGATGACATCTTAATGGTCGGATTGTAAATCATTTGCGGTGTGCCTGGGTTTAAGTTAAAATTTGAGACGCGTAGCGACAGCCTTGGCCACCTCGCTCTTAAACGCACTCCCAATTTATGACCACCAGCCTCGGACTCCGGGGACAGGAGCTCAACATCGTGGCTCGACAGCCCCCCCTCCCCAGTCACAAGGGCCACAACGGTTCAATACTTGAAGCCCAGAGAAATATTTTGAGTTCTGAACTTTAAAATCCTCAGAATTTGCCGCGTGTTTACTCTTTTTGAGACAGCTCTCTCAGTGACATTTCTCTTCTGGAGAGATCATGGTCCTCTTACTTCACGGCCCCCATTTGTGGAGCTTCACCGGCCTTTTGAAGGGATATGTGTGTGGGCTGCGACTCGCCTCCAGCTTCCTGGAACTGCAGCAGCTCACAAGGACAGATAACTAAAAACCTTTCCGTAGAAAATGCTTGTTTGGCATGAATATATTAATTGATTTTTTTTTTTTGCACACTGTTGCCACATTTGCAGACAGTCAGAATTTCACGCCACGTATTGGGATAGACACAACTTCTGAGAAATGACTCTTATTTCTGCTTTTATAATGGAGGTATTCTTTTCCTATAGAAATATGAATTAAATCTTCAATATCAAGCCTGTTGTTGTAACAGTTTGATAGACACATGTTAGGAGTTAGTTTGTTCCATTTACTCTGTTTTAAACTCCATATTTATCTGGCTGTAGGTATGATGTAATGCTAGTTGTGCTTTTGATGAATGCATTTAAAGATCGGTGGAGAGATGACCTTTAATAAGTGCAGTAAGGGATTGTAAAGACTTTGAAAGCCTGTAGTTTTGACTTAAATTCCCCCGAGCCTGTGAAATGTGGCACATTCAAGACAACATGCTGTTAGTAATAGATGCAGCAGATTGTAGTAAACATAGCAGTGGGGAGAAGCAGCTATAGAAGATGTGCTGAAGGCAACAACTTCAGCGGATCATAGTCTGTGATATGCACCTTGTCCATGTTATTTTCTCTCAATGATCAATATCCAGCACACGGTGAAATCTGAGTATTGACAGGAACAAACTGCAAATATACATTGAAGCATCTTTTAAAGGTTTCATGAAAAGGTTTTGTTAGTGGAAGTATTCATTTGAAAAGTGATTGAAATCATATTTCTTCAATAAATATCTTTAGAAATCATCATTTTTTTTAATGCAATATTTTGTTCATATTTTACTTCTTCAGCAAACTCGTTGTTTTATTGGCAGCTCTGTAAACACGGTTAATGCTTCACGGCCAATGGCTTGCAGCGGTTTAATCCGGCTGTGCGATACCGAGGCGTGAAGCGTCTCCGTGTCTCATCTGGATTGACTAATCTGATTGTAGAATTTCAAGTGTGTCGAAAATAAAAATGCAAATCCACACGCGACATAATTTTTTATGTATTTGTTCACTCATGTTTGTCCCAAGACTGCATAGTTGAATTTGTTTGTTCTAATCGGGTCACCATCACATACTCGTGACCTACTTTTGATTTGTATATATATTGTGGTTATACAGTAAACGTAAACAGCAGTGTGGTCATACTGTGAAACCCTTGTGTCGATTACAGCCCGTAATCCCGATGAAGCAGATAAAGCAGAGACATTGGAAGGTCGGGACGTTAAAGCCGAAGAGAAGTGAACATTCATCGTTGTTCACTTCAGAGGTGTCACAATCCGTCTCTCGGGGAAATAACACAGCAGAATTTACCGCTAGATTCTTTTAAGCCCTCTCCTCCATCCACTTATTTTCTCTTCCTCTCGTCCTTCCCAGATAACGCCCTCCGCAAACAGATTTTTCAGTATTTACCAACCAATCAAAAGCATCCTTCGCTTGTACTGGTTTTCTCTTCACTGCACTGGACTACAACATTATCTTTGTAATGGCGAAATGCTTCATTGTGCCGGATGAGCAGGCTTCTCTCTCAGAGTCGTGTCCATCGCGCCTCCGCCCGCCTCCGTGGACCTGCATCAAGACCCATAATCACCGTCTCTGAAGAGAACATGCATCACGTCATACCATTACACCCACCCTCCTCGCCCTGCAGCCGCAGTAATGCCACTTTTTTAGTGCTTGATTATATCCTTAGGACAGATCAGACAGTGACCACATTCCTTTTGCAAACTAATCAGCTCCAAAAAATTACTTATTGATCCCAGGCCGCAGCATGGAGGGGGATTTAGTGGCGGGGTCAGTGGGAGGGCTCGTAGGGCCTGATTGCCAGCCAGCGTTTCTGAATCGTGAAGAACACACACTCAAACACACACACACACACACACTCACACACACACACACATACCGACACACATACAAACACGTATATGTATATATTTTCCTCCCCCAAAATGAATCAGTAACAGCCCCAAAATGTATTTCTAATAAGCTCTTCTTTCACTAAAAAGTCCTGATGGTAACTGGATCTGGTTTCAATGATCCCCAGGCACAACATCTCCACCTCTTAAAATACATAAATTGAAAATTGATTTTTTATATATATCAATATGCTGCATGAAATTTAGCCCAGAAATGTAATATGATGGGACTGGAATTGAAAAATCATCTCCAGTAGGAATGTTCACTGTATGATCCTATTGAGTTTTGTAATAGCTCACCGTGGGGGGGGGGGGGGGGGGGGGGTCAGACCTTCACTGAGGTGCTGAGCAGTTCTCAGATAGTCTTTTCGCAACATGCATTTCACGTAATTGCCGTCACATCGTAACTGTGTCATTATGTGGATGTGACACTTTGATACTCGCTCCATGTCCAGTGTCCGTGTTTGTCCCGTGCTATTCCCACAGCACGGCAACTTTCATCCCAGACAGCATTGATCGGATCTTTTAGAGATGAATGGATTAATTACAGGCAGTGAGAGGAGACGAAATGCAGTATGGCATGGGGGGAGAATGGAACTGAGGGCTGGGATTGAGAAAGCCATTAAGGCAAATTGAGGGCATTAATGACTGTAGCACTGCCAGGGGGGCCCCGGCGGCCCACCCTTTTCCCTGGCACCGGGGCTGTGTAATGGCTTCCTCGGCTGCTCTTTTCAGATATTAGTTGAGCAGCGGCTCGGTGGCAGCGCCGCTGACACGATGTTCTTTTTCACACCTCTGAGACTTCACATGGTCCCCAACAGCTCGCTGTCAGACACCACGTGAACCACCTGCACCACATCACATGAAGACATGAAGCCAAAGACACTGGAGGTGCAGCACAGGTTAGAAACGATCATTAAATATATCAGACCTGGGGCACTAGTGTCCAGTTCACGTATTTACTATACTTCCTGAGAAATACTGATGTGTGGCTTTCTTTATAATAGAGAGAAAATAGGCGCAACTAGGGAAACACAGACAAACTCCACGAATCATTAAGCTCAGGCCTTGCAGCGGTATGCTGACACACATGAAACAAGAGTTCAATAAATAATAGATTGCACAAAGGAAATATGGGCCTTGTGTTTATCTAATTAAACAGCATCAAATATGAATGACAATCAATTAGGGTTTGCTCTCAAGGCTTTAAACAGCACCACTGTAACATGGACACACGTCTCGTTAAAGTCATATAATTTACAATCTGCAATTCACACTCTTATCGAATAGATGGTAACTAGCGGTTTCCAGTTATGTAGCCATACTTAAATGTTATGCACACGGGCTTTGTTGATGCAACGATTAATGACATAAGTAGTAATAGCGAGAATTAAAATAGCCGTGGTCCGTGAGCTTCTCTTTGTTCTCCTCGTGTAAGTTGGTTTCAGCCCTTCTCAATGTCCAGGTTGTTTAAATGGAATCTAGCTGAACACATTACTTCCCTCACATGGCCCCCAGCTGAATGTAGCAACTCATAAAAGCCCAATGTTTCAGCCATATTGATTCCTCTGGTAAAATTGGTTTGAGCAATGAATGTGCCGCAGCGCTATACGCTGGAATGTTTTGCAGCCTGGGGGGGGAAGTGTGAGGGTGACCTTCAATGTTTTTACCCTCTTACTTTCATGGCAGCTTTTTTTTTTTTGTCCTTCCCCACTCTGCCTTTGAGCGTTGTTTCGCGGTGTTTCTGATAGCCTCACGTACGCTCGGACGCGAGTGACCCTTCACACGTTATTCACATCATCTCAACCTGAATTATGATCTCTACTCATGCCCCCTGAAGAGAGAACAACAAGTATATATAATATTTGGATTTGTTCCTAACTCTGATTGAGAAAATGCTGTGAAGCGGCTTCTTGTTTGATCTCAGGTGCAGATCATTTATCTGATTGTTTCTTTTCATCTCTCTCAGCGAACGTTAGCTCGAAAGCAAAGTGTGCTATGTGCTTGTATTCGATCCCTGACCAAGATCTCAGCTGCATTTCTCTAACAGCACATTGAGTAATACACTCGGCTGATTGGGGAATGTAGCTTACAAAGGCAGTTCAACATAAAGATGCCCGATAACTTAGGCTCTCTGGAACCCTCGGGATTGTATATGTGAAAACATTCTTCTCTTGTTATAACCGGTGAGGCAACAGTATTGTACACATCATTTGCATTTTCTCCCCCAACTTCATTAGTACAGACATCTGAAATATCACTGCTGCAGTTCTTCTGCTATGTACAGTAATACTATGACTATTATATAATTTGTATAGATAATAGCATTGGTACCAGTACTGTTCCTTGGTATCAGACCCCACCTCTCTTATCAGTAGTATCATTGTTCAATACCATGTTTTCTTTGTTCCTTTATCAGAAAGGGGGCGTGGCTGTTAGAGAAAGGTGTGAGAGGTGGACTGGCTTGGTAACTTGCTGTTGGGACCAGTGAGTCAGTGTTTTGGCAGATGGTTGATTCAAAATGGATAATGCATCATATTACATTTAGACCAAAAATGGAACTTTAGAAAATACGAAGCATACATCACTTTTTACGAGCAGAGTTCTGTTTCTTATTGACCTGCAGACCACCGAAGATACGTAGTGGCTTTGAGGTTGTTCCATCTCATAATGAGTGTTACCTTGACATCAAGACAACTTGTCACGTTATTGGAGCTTTAATATAACTTCAACCAGAATATCCCGGACACTGTGTTGTCGTTTAGAGCCAGAGTCTGTGCAGTGGTGAACATGGATTGGAGCTTTTTTAGTTGACATGCTGCTAACATGGAGGAGGCAGGTTTTATGGCATACACTGGAACCAGCCACCAGGGTGTGATAGTGTTTTGTGTTTCACTTTTTGGGAGCTGTCAGGTCATTCATCTTTCTACACGGTCTGTCACCAGCCTGATGTGCTGCCCACATTTTACGCATCCGTTCACCTTTGCTTTGCCCGACAGTATCAGAGCATTCGACAGACAATAAAGACACATGTGATAAAGTCTCGCTAGAAGATGAATGAATCATCATTAACAAACCTGTCAGTACACATCCTTCAGTAACACTGATATATGTCATTCAGGGTGTGTCTCTGTGCATACTTGTGGTGAGGCCTGCAGATCAAAGTGCGTTGCTTCATGATTTCTGTATCACAGTGTAACCTCACACTCTGTCTTTGTCAAGTCAACCGCTCAGTGTAAGTCAGAGGTCGACTACGGGGCAGTCTGCAATGAGAGGAAATGAGCGGCGAGTGTTCCTCCAGCTCTCCGCTGGCCACAATGCTCGATTGTGAGTATTTTAAAAAGAAAACTCGGCTCTATTGTACGAGTGCACATTGTGCTGCGGCTGGGTCAGAGCTAGAAGTGTAATGTTGAACTGTAATAAAGCGAAAGGGGTGAAACCCAAACCCGGGCAGATGGAAAGAAACAGGAAATTGTCTGTCGGGATCTTCGGCTGCCGGTCCTTTGTGGTGAAATTCTGCAAAAAAAAGTTCCTCCTGATGGATATAAATTGGCTGGGGGAGTCGGTACTGAGCCGGAGTCTCTAAAGGCCAGGCCCGGCTTCTAAATGGCTCAATTTAGCTTTTGTGAGAGCCAGGAACCGGCGCAGGTCACTGCCCCGCAACCTGCCACAGTGAAAATCAATAGGTAGTTTCAGAACAAGGGGCCTTATTAAAACAGGTCCTTTCTCTGTGAGGTGTTTGGATGACACTGTCACACAGAAATCATTAAGCTCAGCTCAAAGTGCTCACCACGTTTAAATTGTTACATCCCTTTTTTCCTTGACCCACACATCCTCTCGTGTTCTCTCTCGTATCCTCTTTCTGATGCTGAAGATAGTGGGAGTACAATTACAATCCGCTGTAATTGTGCGATACCACAGACTGTCGACATCAGTTCCCTCTGACACAAAAGGACAAAACTAAATATAGCAGCTATTAATATCACCGACGTGGATAAACTGATTTGCAATATCCCAGACAATGCTGCATATTATATATTTTTCTATACGCTAACTTTTGTATTGTTTTGTTTATAAAAATATAGCGCCGTTAGATGTTTTCCTGTCTTTTCTCTCTCTCTCTCTCTCTCTCTCTCTCTCTCTCTCTCTCTCTCTCTCTCTGTCTCTCTCTCTCTCTCTCTCTCTCTCTCTCTCTCTATCTTTCTCTCTCTCTACTGTAAAGGTAAAAGCCTCATGCTTTTAGATCAGAGATGACCTTTTCAGTTTGATGTGTTAAACCTTAACGGCTCACAGTAAAGACTCAAGGCCGACAGCACTGCACAGCAGGGCCGCCCGTAGTAAAAAATCCAAATAGTGTTGTTGACCCCAGGGGGCCACGTGCCCACACTCTCCTTCTCACCTCCTCCTCCTCTTCCACGGCCGCGACCTAGGCCACAGCGAAATCGTGGAACATGCGGAGCCTTCAAGCTGCTAATTTCCTCCCTGATCATGTTTGGAAGTAGGTTGCATGAGTCACACAGCCTCACTGCAGAACCAATTCCCCGCTTTGTGATTCCTTTGTTTGGTTGTACCTCCAGTCCGCATTCATAATCTACACCTGTAGGGAACTTGTGATTCACTGTTGTGTATTTTAACAGTGTTGCGCGTTCCTACTTCTGTTTTGTTTTGTGTAAACTCAACAAAAACAGTGGAAGAGATGCGTCCAAATGCCAAGCGAGCACATCACATTAATCCTCACACAGACACAGATATTGGCTTTGACAGACATTTCTTTGTGTTTCATTTCTATATACGATTACATACACCTACTCCCGTCTGATAAACCGTAACATTTGTTCTTAAGCGTCGCCTTAACACGCTTCTTCATGCAAATGTCGCATTAATGAATATTTCGCTCATTCCCTTAAAAAATTATACGAAAGAAATTAAATCTCACCGTAGGACAATGAGTGCGTAACGAGATTTCATAATTAAAAAGGCACTGACAGATCCCGTGTAACTAAAGTAAATCACGCCTGTCTAAATCGATTTGTGTACTCGGTCCACACGCTGTCTCCCGATTCCTCTGCCATTGTTCCCATTCTACATTTTTTTGGCTTTAACGGTCGAGTGGAAGACAAGTAGCAGTCAGTGGGAGGATGTTTTAAGCTGAAGAAAAAAGGAGACGCAATAGCCGGTCTCTCAGCTTTCCTGTTTATTTTTAAAACTGTCCCCAGCCACTTTTTATCTCCTCGTCATACACATGCCAAACCTCTCCACCTCTGTTCAGCGTAGAACCCTTTTGTGATGTGATGGATGTGTACTTATGCTGAATGCCAGCCTGTTGTCAGGATGAATGAGCAGTCAACTTGCCTTAGCACACATTATGTATCTCTCTATAGCTGCTTTCAGACATGCATTGATCTTCAGATATTCTCCTGAGTTTATCCGGAGTGGCTGAACGTGAAAACGCAAATGTCTGAGCTTCTCGCTCCGGACATTTCCTGGAAGATTCTCCTGCCAGCCTCCTGGTGACAGCTCCAGAGAATGTCTGTGTGAGCCCATGTACCAATACAGTAAAGGAGGTGCCACACCCGCATAAGATGCCAATGAAAATGTCAACTTGGGAAAAACGCTTGTTGATAAGGGTCAACGCTGGTTTCTTGTGATTACCGCAGCTGAACTTTGACCCTACATCCTTGCTCCTGTGTGCTGCGTCACGCCTCACCTGAACCCTCTGCAGATGTTCTTCTTGTTGTGGACACATCTCACCTATATGACCTGCATTGTTCATATGTGGAAGGCAAAGTCAGAAGAAGGCCCGGCCCACATTGTGTGGTCATTTCCCAGAGTTCATGTTTCAAAACTTTGGTTAAATAGTCCAGATAATACAAGACACACTACTCAGTGTAGGAATTGGACGCAGGTCCTCGTGGTTAAAGCAAACTGTCTTTTGAAGCATCCTTTAAACCCATTTCATGAGACCAGTCTCTTCATGACTAAACAACAGTAAGGCTCAGACGGGCTTGGACCCTATTGCAGCGAACACAAGGACCAGCTAGAGAAGTGTTGCCGGAAACCAAATGGTGCAGAGACTGGTAAATGTCCTAACAACAGCGTTGTCCAAAGGAATCATGCTCAACTTTTATAAGTCCAGATGTGATAAAGCTTTTAGTTCTGTCTTAAAACCAGATGTTGTTTTCCATTCTTTTCTCGAGTAGCAATTTCCCTCGCACTGCTCACCCAATCTACCCATTTCCACTGAGACCCACTAACCTAATTGATTAATTAATAAAAGGTAATAAAATGTATGTACTGGTCTGTCTTTGCTGAACACCCCCCCCCCCCCTCCTGGAATGAGGCGTGAGAAGGTATAGCTCAGTCTTTACAGCTGCTGGGAAAGTGACTGTAAACATTACTCGTAAAATGTTCATTCAGACATTATAGCAAAGGCCTGAGGCAGGATTGGTAATGTTGCTGTGATAAAAACAAAGAGACAGTGAACCTCGGCTGGCTGATGTAACGTCTCACGACTGAAGAAAGAGCCGCTCCTAGAGGACTAGACGACACAGGGTGGGTTGAGGACACACCAGATTAAACCACAAAGGAAAACATTCATTTAGTGCATTAAAACAGATTCTGGAAGGATGTTTACCAACTTCAGCTGATATACAAACGTACAGTGTGTGTTTAAGAAATGTAGCTTTAAGCAGAAGTGCAGACCCACTACGCTTCCCTGTTGTTTGGCCTCATTCTATCACCTTTCACTGCCACATAAATAAATTAGAGGAAATTGCAGCATTTCCCTTTCAGCATATAAATGAGTAGCTTGACTAACATTCCTTTTCCAATTAGAGAAATCCTTTGTGCCGCATGAACCACCCAGAGCTCTGCAGTACCGAGCACATGTAGTTTAACATGTTTACACTATTTAAAAGCGCAATAAAACACCATGAATCAAGAGGAATTCAGATTAATACGCTGTGTAGATATGACACATTTTAACCCCTGGTGCAGTCTTTTTTTTTTTGTGTCGATGACATCATGGATTTACAGGCTGCTGTTTGAACAGCCGTTGTGTATTCATAGCTTTCAGGTCTGTTTGGCTTAATGTCCCCATGCTGCCGGCGGTGTTTTTGGCGTGCTGCGTCCTCTGACTTCTTCAGTGGCTGTAATGGCTCTGCTGGGACGGCGTAGAAGTGCTTCTTCAGCGCTCATTAATGGAGCAAATTGAACAGGTCGCCCAGCCTCGCTCCATAATGAGGACCTCCCTCTTCTCTGCCTCCCCCCCTCTCCCACTGCCACCGTGGTCCTGCAGTCTATTGTTCACCTACGGTTTGGGTCAGAGCTGCAGAGCAGTAATTGTATCACTCTGACCCTCTTTTGGTTTTTATTTTGTCACAGAGATCTGCGCTTTATCGGGTGCAGGCCGTCCCTCCGGTTGTAAAAGCCACAGTGCCCCTCCTCCCACACCTAGGGACAGGGGTGCCGCCCGCCCGCCTGCCTGCCTGCCTGCCAGCGATCAATATGCCACTGTCGTTAACTGGATTTGTTGCTGTGGTGCTTGCTTATGAGGCAGCAATTAGAGTGTGAAGTGGCAAGGCCAGGGCACGAGGCTGCAGCAGTGCAGGGCTCGGCCCCTCGGGGGATGGAAATGTCAGGGGCACAAGCCCAGTTTCATTAGGGCCTGAAGAGACTATGACGATCCATACTGTCTGCGTAATTCTTTCAGTCAAAGGGGGTTGGAATTATTTGTTGGAGACAGTTAGCCACAACAGAACGAGGTCACAGGTTAGGAGGAGCTGTGGACACTTGCTTGCTTTGAAATCCACTTACACGCTGTGGAATCCACTTAAATACCTCCATTGTTTTATCACCACCTCAGTGTGTGTGTGGGGGGGGGGGGGGACCTGAGCCTGAGTGATGCTGTGCTGCACCGGCTTGCTATGCAACGACTTCCCTGTCATTTACAAAAGAAAATCAATCCGTCCTACAGTGTATTCTGAAGGTTCTGTGGAGTGACACTTTTTCTTTAAACATTATCACCTGCTGCTTTTAGGCTTTTATTGTGTTTCTCAGTTCATGCCTTGAAGTAATTATAGGCCACCACGGCCATTTCCAGTGATGTCTCTGTCAGACCATCACTCAGCTTCAGATTGGTGACATTGAAGCATTTATGGTTGTAGGGATGCCTCAGGCCCCCCCCCCCCCCCCCCCAGTTTCTGGCTAGTTGTTCTCCCCCATAAGGGTCATAGTGTCTGTGGTCAAGCATAGGGATGGGGTGCCTTTATGTGTCGTTGGGGATCGACTCTGACCCAGGGCTCTAAATCACTTTCCATTCCGGGGGACAATTAAGTTTGAACCTCTGATTTGTCCGTCCCTCAAGTGATTCTGTCGATAGCACTCAGCATGCAGGGGCGGGGCCGTCTGGTTAAGTGGAATAACCCCTCAGTTTTCAGAGCCAGAGTGTTTGATTCAATTCAATGCTTTTGGCTCATCCGAAGGTATTGATGAGTGAGGACCTAAATGTAAACAACTGCCTCCAGGACGAGACATCCCAAACATCTAATGTGTTATTTCAGCTCATTCACAACCGTGCGTCATCCTGGGGCATCGCAAATTGCTCTACGTAGCCGCACAACACAACACAACACAACGCGACGCACCAGAACTGTGCAACAGCTAGAATGTTTGCTTCTGGCAACAGGGGGCAGCAGATGTTCAAACTGTCTCAGGCCAAAGGGGGTCACCGAATCCAAATATTGAGATGAATGGTTTCCCCCTCCCAGCAGCCGACTGTAGGTGAGGAGCAAGGCAGGAGATTTAAAGGACGTGAGGGGGTGATGCTGTTTTTATAGTCATGATTACAGCCAGTTTACTGTGTGCGAAAGGGGACAGGGCCATTTCAAAGGTTTGAGTGGAGACAAGACAGAAGCAGTGAGAGAGGCACTTTTAATTCTGGGCTCCGTTCCAGAAGAGAGTGCACGGCGAGCGTGTAATGGCATATACATATTTTAAGTACGTTATCTCGACTGTGTGCACAAAGAGGAACAGGCTGTTGGCAGATAAAAACTGAGTTTAATGCAAAACTGTTTATACACATTCATATTCACTGGAAATGGAATATGTACCTATTGCTGCATGAGGTGCACTTTAATGTACAGTATTGAAGTTAAGTGTCCAGCACAGTGGGTGCCAAACACAATTAAACACAATAGTATCTATATACCCCCCCTCACAGACACACACACACACAAACAAAGTGAGTGAGTGGACATCTTGAAGTTCAGGTGGGAACACACTTAGATCAGACAGTGATCCAATCACACCAGACTACATGATCCACATCCGTTTAACAGCGTGGACACAAATCCGTCCTGGGACACATATGAAGGACCTGCTACTCGGCTGACTTCCTCTGACCCGCTTCAGTTTCACTATGATTCCAGCATCTTTTAAACCTCAGCCACAATATCAACACCGATCATCACATACTGATCAATACTTTCCTTAAATTGGAAAAATCTTTCCTCTCCACGCAGCTGCACTAGATTCATTCAGCTCCCCACTACTCTCTCGCTCGCTCGCTTTTGCGGACACATAGACGCACACAAACAGAGACACACACAACACACAACACACAAAGTGACATCACTAGTACTCAGACTGGGTAAAAACAGAATAACTTGGTCTTCGTGAAAAGAAACGATGAACGTGCTCATTTGCATAAGGGCAGGGAAGTGAGATCCCATCACGAGATGTGGGTGGGGCCAGCAAAATCAAAATCCAGCAAAATCAAAATCCACATGTTAATAGCAGGTGTGTGCGGGTGTTCGCCTCTGTCCGTTTGTGTGTAACCAGGATTTCTCAAAAACTCCACAAAGCTCGGTGGAAGGTCGGGCCAAGGAGGAAAACCATTGAAGTTTGCAGCAGATCCAGGATTTTCTTCCTTTAACATTGTGAGATTGGGCATATCTTGACATTTAAGGGACTGATATCCATGAGTGTGTGCAATTTGGTGTAGTTTAATTGAATTCAAGGGGACTGTTGACCCTTCAGCTCTACTGATTTCCATTCTAGTTTTTTCCCCACTGAACAGTTTAATCATTTTTAAATAGCAGCCATTAAAACTATTTGACTATTTTAATTAAATAGTAACTGATCGATTCAATGTGTAACTTTTCCACGACGGGCTAGGAGGCTACTTCGTAAACCGTAAGTTATTTTCCATTCCAGGCCTGTGGAGGCACTAAAGAATGATTCCCATGTACAATATAATGCAATTCAATACAGATTAACACTTACTCTAACAGAGAGATACTCTACTTTGTGAAGCTTAGAGTATGATGTTGTTTACACTCTGCATTTGCTACCTGTTAACACAGACAACTAATTACATGACTACTGGAAATTGAATATCCAGCAATCCTTAGATACTGTTTATTGATCACATGCCACCAGTGGAAAGGAGGTTTAATTAAAGTCCTACGTCAGGCTCACACCCACTCTGCCTCCTCCAACAAAGAATAAGGAATATTTACAGCAGCTAATGTAAGGGCAGCCTTTACTCAGGAGGAGCTGGAACAGAAATGAAAATGAATGAATGTGGTGATGTAGAAATACACCTTTTTTAGTATTGAATATAAACAAGGGCTCAGGAACACTAATGCAACTAGATCATTATGTCAACACATTAAAATGCATGTTTGAAATAAAGGGCTCGGTGGATATACTGTTGTATGTGCTAATGTAAGTGTGACAATGCTGGCAAGAGGCTAAGTGATGCAATCATGCTAACGCTGAAACCTTAACGAGACAATCGCATCTTCCTTTATTTAGTTAAATTGACAAAACAAACACTAAACTAGGAAAATGGCTCATACGTACATTGTATTTTTATAAAGGTTCAATCTTGAGAAAGTCAAAGCGTTATTTATGGTTCCTCAGACATTTAAATGTGGGGGGGGGCTTCCTGTTTTGTAAAGTTTATTCCACCAAACATGACTTGTAAATTCTTGTTCCTGATTGATGTTTTTAATGAGAAGGGGGGGGGGGGGGGGGGACGATTTATAAATGGTTTCGATAGGTTAAATAAATCAACTTCTTTTGATTTCACAGTGTTTGTGAGGTCGAGTGTCTTTCTCCGAGTTTCCTGCATGGGAAATGAAAATGAATAACTCCCCATTCTTAGCAAAGACAGCTGAATGTGAGGTTGACTGTGTGGGTTTCCTCCTGACAATCAAGAAGCCACGGTCTTATCAGTGTTCACAGTGTGGTCCGTGGCGCGGGCCAAAGGGGTTTTCAGACCAGAGGAAACAGATCCCGCTCAGAGGCAGTCTAATGATGTCTGAGGAGGAAGACTGCAGGGAGAGGAAGGACAACGTCCCAACTGATAAGGAGGTTGGAGAGATACTTGAGAGACTCTCCTCCCTTCCTCTCGTTCCCTCCCTTCTGACTCGTCAGGGCTCAAGTATTCACTTCTCACTCATTAGCGGCTGCTGCCCCTCACTCACTGGACCAAAGTGTTTATCCCGTCCTGTCATGACAATGACTAGCACCCTGTTATCAAGGTCTGCCCTAGGTGGGGGATGACAGCTGTGATGAGTTTCCACAGAGGCAGATTACGTGGCTACGTTCAGGGGGGGGGGGGGGGGGGGAGTAGGGCAGCTAATTAGCTGCAGCTCTCAGGACCCGGAGAGGAGGCTGTTTTTCACCGAGACAGGGAAATTCCATAAATGACAGGAATGTGTTGGAAGAGGAGAGGCTGGAATATCTAATACGAGTGGGAGGGAAAGAGAGGTTGACATGGAGCAGCGGGGGGAAAATGGAGGCCAGGAGACAGATCATCCCATAACGTTTATGCAACTGAACTTATCTCATCTCACAGTGCACCTCGTAGATTCTCCTGACATGTGTTAGACGTATCTTTGAAATGGCCTCTTCAGGGGGAGAGAACAGATGTAAGCACCTGTGTGCGGGACTAAATGTACAAGTTCATCTTCTACATGTGAATGTGTTTGGTTCAGTTGTACTGACTAGGTGAAGGACAGGGCTTTCTTTTTATATCTCCCTGAAACGACTCTGTCAGATTTGTACATTTGTATTTCTGTCCTTGCTTTTCTCACTGGTTTGAATTATGCAGAGCTCGGATGGGGAGAAAAAGGTGGCGTCTTGTTTTCCTGTGCACCGCTCACCTTTTGGCAGAATGTGAATCAAAAGGTGTTGCGTGGTTTGCTCATGTTGCCCAAATCAGATCAGGCAACACTCGCAAAGTCCTGATGAGCTTCATGGTTTTAACCTAAGAAGAACTAAGGATATCTTTCTTCCAAAACTTGTGAATACACATCGATACGCATGCAACTGCCTCGTATCTGCTGCATTCACGTTCGCAGCAAAAATCAAATACTAACAACTAGTTTTTTCTGTCGTCCGCTCGATGTTAAAAACATAAATTCCTGTACAGTAATCCCCGGTTTAGCAGCATTTGATGGGGCGCCCCTATCTCACTTCCTGGTCCTTTTCAGTGAACGCAGAGGAAGACAGGGCGATGCATTACATACAGAGTGCGTGTCCTGCTGATAGAGGCCTCTCTCCACACCGAGCTCAGGTGTCGTGTCCTCCATACTTTTCCTCCATCTGCCTGGGCCTCCTCCTTAAGCCCCTCGGAGGGAGTATCAGAGAGTACAGAATTTAACATGTGTCACGCCGGCTTCCATTAAATGTTTTATTGCCCCGGATAAATCCAGATCAGCTGTTTAATGTTGAAAAAGAAAAACATGGGTTCTTATAAAAGTCTTCCACTTCCATGTATCATATTAAAGTCACGAGCCCTGAATAGCAAAAGCAGCCGTTTCTCTCGCTGGCCCTCTGCCAACATGTCTGCCCTTTTCTGGACAGAGATTTGACTGAATCTGGAGTCGCGTGACTTCCTCGTCACCAAATGGAACTCGTTCATTTTATGCACAGAGCGATGTGCATTTTTGGACAATGCATCACTGTGAGAGGTGTGTCCCTATTTCAGCATAATGTGGAAACGGGTTGTGTGCATTAAAGAGTCGAAAGAGAGGCGAGGAATAGAGATATCTAACAGATCTATAGAGCCGCTGTCACGCCGGAGCGCGATAGGAAAAACTTGCTCAATAAGAAAGTGATATTTCAGCAGATGCTCACACACATGCAGGGATGTGTTTATGGGTGTGTGTGTGCGTGTGTGTGTGTGTTTCTGTCACTGTATTGTACGGTGTGTGCCTCTGTGGGTGTTATTGCCGAGGACAGTGCCGAGCAGAGCACAGCTTAATATCTGTGTTTGACATGGAGGCCCATTAATAAGGGTCTGATCCCGGCCCAGTGACAGGACTGCTGACAGAGGAGGATCATGGGGAAGAATCATGCCCTGCTGAGGGAGCCTGGGCTGCAGGTAGACCCATTCTGCCTTCCCCAGGTGTCATTACGGATGCTGGGGAGGGAGCAGAGGAGGCCAGGCCGCTACTGACATCTACATTAATCACCCCTCCACATATCAACCCCCCCTCTCTCCGCACACCGGCGCCCCCCCAGCACCTCCAGCTCCTAATCATCCCCACGCAGAGACCCAGACCCAGTAAGGGGATACTCGGCCATAAAAGATATCCAGCTAAGAGCTCCCCAAATACCACTCTGATCTGATCGTGAGTGATGCCGCTACCTGAACCTCTGACCCGGCACACAATTAAAAACACTTTCCTCTCTCGCTGCCAGAGACTCGGAGGAGAAGCGGCTTCGCTGAAACTACAGAATATGTCCGTGGTGGAATGTGGTGGCGTCTCCAAACCCCCACAGGGCGCGCTGCTGTTTGTACACCCTCCTGATTGTGGCGTAGATATCACCCTCTCCACTCCGGGACCCCCTATTGATCCGCTTTTATCTACATAAAAACCACAACACTGCAGCACTTTGTGTTCACATCGCTTCACTTTGAATTCGAACCACCAGATTCTTAATCTTTAACAGGGGAAATCACAGGACGCAGTAATTAAAGGCTGCAGCGATTCATATAACAGGATTTCTGTCTTTCATTGATTCACAAGCTGCTGTTTAAGATACGAAGTCAGTGGACTTTGGGAATCAACTTGACCGATTGCAGTGGTGTCAGTTGAGAAGTGGATGAGGATGGATTGGGGGGGTCCAGCCCAACAACCCTCCATAATGAATGGCTCCGCCCAGGATTCGTCAATGAGCAGATGTTCTGAGAACAATAATGGGGGAATCATCTGATTGATTATTAGTTTTGATCCAATTAAAGACACATAATTGCACAGATATGTGACAGTAATTGTGGCCTGATTGGTTTGGGACAAAATAAATGATCCGTTACGACATCTGTGGGTGAATTCAAACCAGTCTTTGCAGGGATGGAAACCAAAAAACACAAAGACAGTTTTTATCCTTTGTGTTTTTCATTATATTTTGTTTTCATGTTGTTGACGCAGTTGTTTCCAAACCACTGCTCGTGTTTTGTTTTACCCTCGATGACGTCACACTCAGTCGCGTGTGGTTACACCTCATCTCACACGCGGTCTATTGTCCTAATGAAAGAAGTAATCAACCCAGAAACCCTGTTTGTTGTTAATATCATGAATGTCACCCTAATAAGAGATCTGTGACATTCTCCCGACGGTGGAACGAAGCATAATCTCATATTATAGTCTCCCTGATTTAGCCCCACCATCTCAGTTTCTTATGTGGCGTGCCTTGCCCTGAGTAAACGCAGCCTCCAGTTTAATTAAAATAAATCCACTTTCAGCTAATATTTAGAATGTCACTGCCTCTGCTACAGTCACAGGGATTGGAAGTGGTGAATAAAAGGCTGGGCTCGAAGGAGACGTACACTCTACTTACGTTTCCATCAATGAAGCCACACACTCGGTTGTTTATGTTTGAAGTGGGCTTTTCTTCTTAGTAAATGACCTTTCTCCAATTCTCTTTTCTTTTTCCCCCTCTCTTTTATTTCCCCTCAAACAGTCAGCAACACTGATGACACAATCAATTTCTGCCTTGGCCCTTTGCGTGTTCGTGTGTGTTTGTGATTGTGTTTGTGTGCGTGTGGTTACACACATCTGGTTGAATCTGGGACACTGTGGAGGCCCCGAGAAGACAGCATTTGCATGCAGCTCACAAACGTATCGGGATATGAAGACAAATCACTGAGTCTGGCCGGCTGACAGTGCCGCCCGCCCGCCTGCAGTGGGAGCGGGGCTCGCAAACTTGCAACATGTCACAGTTCCCAGTAAGGCCTTTATAGGGCAGGCTGCAACACGCAGCTCGACAAACAAACCATGAGCAGTCAAAGCTATTATTAACGGCAATAGAAGTGGTTTCCTTTGCCAAAGCCGTTCTGTCATGGTGCTGGCCCCCAGTATGTTTTATTGGGAGAGTATGGTTTCCACAGACACCTTCAGGGCTTCTACTGCCAGATTTGGGAGGCTTTGTTCTTCGGGCGACTTTGATGTAAATCATAAAATGGGGAAATCTGAACCTTCGTGTTTGTGTTCCCGCTGGTGTTGTGTCTGTGAAGGTGGAGAAACAAAGGTGGAGTAACTGGTGAAATTAAAACCTTATGTCATGTTTATCTAGTGTGCTTGTATATACAGATGTGAATTTAACGTTGTGTACGGCTGCTGTATTTGCTTAATGTAAGGTCACAATAAATCAATATACTCTGTGGGGGAATAAGATGGCGGATCAGTTTAGTTGTTTTAAAAGCTCCTTGTCAAAATGATTATTATCAGCAGCTTGAAGTGATACAGTAAGTTCCCCTTACTACATATAATAGTGATTACGTTTTGTTGTCTATTACAATGTGTTGAAATTCCAATTCTCCTGCTGAACACAACAAACAAATTAAAATGATTCCACAATAATGTGTGGCTTCTTTTTGTAAATGTTGCTGTTGCTGTCTCCTCTTATTACACCTCTTGAAATGAGTAGTAGAAAAGCCTTGGGGCACGGATTGCTACGGCTGTCACCAGTAGGGGGAGCTCACAGCTCATTGCTCACCTTGTAATAAACCGTTGGGTGGATATGAACAGGACTGCAGCTGGACAGTGGCGCAGACCACATACACATCCACACGTCCACCTCTATCTCTGCACATCTACATAGACCGGCTGCTGCCTTCTGTGTCTCATTATATTACATATTAGATTCTTCACATAATGATTCCTGTGTGTTTCTGCACCTTTTCCCAGATGAAGACACTTGTAATGCAGAGAAGCCTCCTGGTGTTGGTGCAGGGCCTCGGTCACTCATTCATTGATTTTTGACTGAGATCATATTTACTCTTCCTTTCTACTATTTAGCATTTCCCCACTGTGCATCTTTCATATGCCAAATATGAGGTCTATCGATCATTTTACAAATTACATTTATAATCACACTATGTGCAGTACGGGGCTTTTCCCCCCAAAATGATTGCCTTAACCTTTAATATATTATCATTTGCTCTGATACCTGTTGGCCCTTTTAATATGCCAAATTCGAGATGTGATTTCTCTGGATAGTTTCTGATTTGATTCCCAGTATATTGCTCACGTTGTGTGATAAATAACGGATTGATGTCCTGCACAGATTTATGTGAGGCGATAAAGTAGAAAAGCTAAATGTGTGTAATAAACACTTGGTGTGGATTGTATCATCCAGCTCCACTGCGTCAGTGTTTATCACTTTTTCCTGCGTTACAAACGGTGCAGCTTCGTTTTCTTTATGACTTATTTGGACTCAGCTCCAGACTCTCCTTGACTTCCTTTCCTTTCAGTCTCTCTCTCTCCCCTCCGGCCGCTTCCATCTCCCCTATCCGTCCGCGTTGTGTGTGCGTGTGTGTGTGGATCTCCAGTGTGGCTCCTCAGTGCGTTTTGGGTTGCGAGCTGTGCCGGTTGCGCAGAGGCAGTGCGCTCCTAGCGGCCGCGCTGTTCCCAAAGCAGACAGACAGACAGAGAGAAGAAGGATGTTCAAGTGACTTGTGGCGTGACTGCACTCTTACACGTCTATATTCCCAAGCACAAGGGTCTTCGGGGAGCTGGGTCCCTGTGTAATAAAGCAACTTGTGTGGGGGGGGCGCAGGAGTTGGAGGCTGGTGGTGACCATGTGTTGAACTGGGGAGAAGATTGTGGATTTTTTTAAGGGGGTTGAGAGGTGCCAAAGACGCGTCTCAAGGAACCGAGGGCATGCGGAGAAGTGCATAGCCTGTAGCTGCGTTTGTTTTCCAGCGTGGACTTCAAATCCTCCCCCCCGACTCCCTGTGTGGGCTTCATCCTGCCGGGGAACCGGCGCAGCTTGCGGATGAACCCACCGGACACGCGCGGATAATTTTACGCAAACACGGAGAGTTTGGTTTGACGGGTTTGCTGGATCTTCACAGCCCGAGCAGCTCCGGGTGACCTGCGGTTCAATGGATCCTCTCTGCTTGTGGACATTTAAACTGGCTGCTGTCAGTGAGTGAACCTCCGCGTGCTCACGCCACAGAAACACGGAGCCCACTCGGCTGTCGTTATTTTTTATTTTGGACATATTCTCTTTTTTTGTGCGCTGAGATTGGAGGATTTGCGCGCCCGCCGTGGATGTTTAATATGCTAGTATGGGTCCGCTAGCGTTCATCCTTGTTGGTGGATTACTGTATTTTCAAGCTGATGGTAAGTTTTAAAAACGTTTCTTTGAGTAAACAAACTTCCTACTTGTCTTCAAATGATTAGTTTCTGTTTGGCACAGACTTCAAACACAACCATTGAGACGCCACTCGTCCGCCTCAGCAGTGTCCATCTGTGCGTAATGTGCGTTTATGTTGTTGGAGGGAAGAATATAATATAATATACATTCCATCAATTCACTGGGCTTTGATGATTAAATGATTATTAGCTGCAATCCCGGGTTTATGTTAATAACCTTGTGATTTAAATCCATGTTGCACCTTCTCAGGAGTCTGTGTCTCCTGTTCTCGAAATTGAATTCAAAGTCATATATGAACAAGTAGTTGAATTCAGCTCTTCCATCCACTGCAGCTATTGTCTTTTTGAAGTGTCTGTTAAGAGGTTAAAATCGAGGAGAGAGATTTGTTTTATATTCATATGCAACAAATAGAAGAAGCAGAACAACTCCGGTTTTCTGAGTAATTAACATTTAAAAAATATATATGTTGTAGGATAGTTTATGATTATATACCAAAATGTAATCAGTTAGGGATTTGTTTAGCAATGTTCCTCTGAGAGTAAGATTCTCTAATTCAGTGTGAAGCACAGATCTCTGAGTAGATGGTCAGGTGCTGTTGCACTGGCTACAGGTTCTCTCTCTAGAGGTGGAGGCAGTGTTTTGCTTCAGGATTTTTTTTTGGAATATTGGCAAACAAATCCCACTCGTGTTTGTGTTTCCAGGAAAAACACAAATGTCAGACAAAGTGCTCTCAACACAAGAGAAAGTAGTTTGTTCAGATCGGTGGGCACAAGGAGCTTTACTGGCTTGTAGGTGTTGTGATTCCACACTGTCTCTGCACTGCTGTGGTCATTTGGCTTTTGGGATTTCACTGCTGCACTTGTGCACGTTGGTGTAAGCTGGCTTAAACCCAAACTGGGACAATGCCCCAATCAGTTATTCCCATTTGTTTGATTAAACTTTAATAATGGTGATCTCTGGTGATTGCTGCAGCCAAAAGCTTCGGCTCCTTTTGTCCACTCGACCCCGGAATGCAAAGTCAGCATTTAGAAAAAATAAAATAAAAGAATAATCATTTTACAGGGATTTTTTGGGAATCGTGGTTTAACAGGAAATAAAAAGCACGTCGACTGTAGAGTTAATCTGATGACTTACATTAATCATCGAAATGGGTGGCTGGATGGGTGGGTGGGGGGCTTCTGGGACAGAAATCGTCACTGGGATTGGTCCAACCTGTGACTGGTGGAATGATGGGAGGGGTGTAGACGTAGCACCTTTTTTAAAAAATGCATCCGATTAAATTTCAGTGGCGCTTTTGAGCTGGACACACCTTGAAACACACAAACAATGAGAACCTCATAATGAAAACAAAAAAGAACCACAATACTCCTGACCTGTCACCTCCTGGGGCATTATATCTGCTCAAGGTCGTGAGTGATGAGTCACACTCCGGTTTGCTTTGTGCTGTTTGTACAAGTTAGCAGTACGTAGAGCCCAGGTTGTCTTCACACTGAATGCTGGAGGCTGCAAGGCCCCATTTTTCTTTTTCTTTCACCTGTCAACTCCGGCTTTTGTCCTTCGCAGCTGCGAGTTTTGCTCCTGAGGCCTTTTTAGTTCAATCCTCGTGGCTTCTGTGGTTGGCAAATCCAGTCCTCTGTGTGCAGGGGTTTGGATATTTCTCTTTTTTTATCCTCTTTCTTTTGCAATCTCTGCCGTCTTTCACTGTGCTCAGCCAAACCCACTGGTTGCTAGGCAGTGGCTGATGGCATTGCTGGCTGCCCAGAGGGAGAGGGTGCACATCTCCCTGGGAGCTTTGGATCCTCCCAATAATTTGCCTGTCACCCCCCCCCCCCCCCCCCGACAGTTTTCCTTGCTTCCTCCCCCGCTCCATCCCAGCACAAATTTACCCATCACCCAGCCCTTTTCAGAGGTAATCTGAGGGTCCTTAGAGAGGGAGGGGCTTCCTCTAAGAGTCCACTTAGGCAGACAAAAAGGTCTGGAGTTGTATTCACTGGGCAGCGAAACCGACAAAGCCCAACCTTGTGAATGGCGTCAGTCACTGTTTAGTGTGTTGTGATTAATACCGCTAGTGTGTAAGGCGAGGAGAGAAAAGGTAAGATGGAGACAGAATAGAGGATGAGAAAGTGTGTTGGGTGTTGCCAGGGCTGGGAGAGAGCAAGAGAGCAAGAGAGAGAGAGAGAGAGAGGGGAGGGATGTTGAGACCAAAGAAAACCGGGGTAGCACACTCTTTTAAGAATCAGACTGATTGCAGGAGGAGATATCTCCAGGAATACAACGGTCAGCAGCTGCCTGGTTATCTCTTAAAACTCTGCTCCGCTGCTTGTGAAGCTGGATTAGAGGATGCTTTGCATAGGGACCGTGCACTCCTGACCCGGTGCTATTCTGAGACCTCCTGCATGATTGTGTCTGATGCAGGACCTGGTGACATCACACCCATCCCGGGTGACACACCGAGAGGTGCTGAAACATGCTCCCGACTTTCGGGACTGTCTAATCTGTCTGAAAGGCCGTGGCGACGACCACTCGGGTTGTCCGATGCCTCAGAAAGTGCACAGCCCTCTCTCTATCTCCCTCAGCCAGCAGGGCCGTGGTGTCACCCAGGCTGAGTCTAAAGAAACTGAAAGTCAGAAAGGGCCTGAAGACGCATTACGAGTGTAATCAAATATAAGAGTTGAGAGACAAGTTGTTGAACAGCACGACCTTTTAAAAGCAACTTGGGCATTAGGCTTTATTACCATCGCTCCCTGGAGACTAACAGCTCCGTTGATGGTCATGATTGAATGTGAGTGGTTGGGAGTACTGCCCTATAATGTGAAGTAAAGCCAGATTAAAATAGTCCCAGTGAATGATGAGGCAGGCTGAAGTCATTGTGCGAGAGCCATTCCTGTGTCTCATCCACAAATGTGATTGTTCTGCTCGACTTGGCTGCGTTTAGGCTGCGTTATTGTAATTGCGGTTCATTTGCTGGAATGGGCTCGCTCTAATGATGAACCTTCATCTGAGATCTACAGGAAGCTCCTCTCTGCTGTCTCCCACGGTCTCATCACTGTCACCAAAGCCACTTCCCTCCACATCGAAGGGCACCGCTGTTTATTCTCCGATTAACGTCAAGCATTGAGCGGAGAGTAAAGACAATAACATTCAAGGGGGCGATTGTTAGAGAAAGTGAATCAACAGCGAAGAAAGAAGTAGGGAAATCAGTTTACAGGTCTTTGTGCGAGTGTGATAAGTGTTACTTGACCAATGACATGGGCCTGTCAGCTCCTGTGAGACTTTACCATCCAAGTCTGGTTACTCGGCGGCTCGTGTTTCAGCAGCCGTCAATCCCACACGTTCAGGATCGACTGTGAAACACTGCTCTGTGATCAGTAAAAAAAAAAAAAAAGATTCACAGCTGTTTTAAGTTCTCTGGTCACGCTGGTCAACGCCCTTACTCTTTTTTTTTATAGCGCAGACGAGGGAGAGAGATGGAGAAAGTGCACGTGGCTGATTTTCGCTGCTGCGAGACCGGCAGAATGCAGCGGAGGCAATAAACCACTTCTCCCTGTTTTACCTCCGCTTTATTAAGCATCAGCCAAGCATACCCCTGACATTTACAGAGCAGAAAAAAGGTCTAATGCCTCAATGTTTCTGCCCAGGGAAACAAAGACAAAGGAGGATTAGAGAACAAACAGGAAAAGATGGCGGTTTAATGCTAACAGCCATATTGCACATAAATATACTATATATATATATATATATATATAGTATATATATTTAATCCTGCATGATTAATATTTCCAAACTTCCTTAACCCCATCCTCCTCTTCCTCACATACACACACATATTATCTCTGTGTCAGTTGTCGGTGTGCATGAGGGTGGAATTCAAACACCGAGGGGCAGTTGTGCACCTGCGATGGCGGTACAGTGGGAGTATGTGTGGAGTCAGGGGTGGGGGGGGGAGGGGAGGGGGAGGAGTGAAATGATGAATTGAGCCTGCTGACTCCAAGCGATGAGGGACTTCACCTGTCCCACACACCTGTACTTACAGAATACACACCTGTGCTCGCCCTCCCGGGCCCCGATACACAGAGATAATCCTCTCTCTATTCTCCCACCGCCTCTTGTTTCCCAAACAGGCGACGGTGAATTTCAGGCCAACAGCAAAGAATTCCTCTCATGCAACCGCTGATGATGAGATGATAGTGAACAAATCCTTATCCATCAGCCTGCAAACACCCAGCCTGCAGTTAAAATGCAAACTGCCTGGGTGTGGGACAGATTACTCAGTTACAGTCTGAATGCGATAACAAAACAAAACCCGATTATTCAAAGCGCACGCCTATATGCAGACAGGAAGTCAGGAAGGAGCAGAACACGAGTCTGTGAGTCCTTAAACTCACTGATTCGCCTTTAACAGTGTTTTCATGTTTCATGCTGCACTGGAGCAGGTTCTGAGGAAGCGTCTAATTACTCTGTATCTCGTCGCCCTCACTTTGCCCTCTGGTCGGCTGTTTCGCAACAACCTTCAGATAGAGAAAGGCGGAATGTCAAGGTTGATTTACTCACATACAAACATGCAACTCCGGTAATTATACATAATCATCAGCGTTAGACCGCACACGCATTGAAAGCATACACAGATGCATTAAAACCAATGCAGGCGTCCATGCATGCACTCTGGTGGCATCAAGCATTTATGTTTCAGAAGAAGAGAGTGAGGAGACATTAATGCACATGAGCTAAATGTGCTGTATTAATACACAGCAAATACCCACTTCAATTTATTATCAGTAAATTTACCACCACATTCCTGCTTGTTTTTCTTCCCTGTGTTTTCACTCAGTAACAAACCTTCTTGTTTGTCATTGTCGAGCGTTAGCGTGACAGTTGTACCTGAGCAGAGTGTCTCACCAGTGTCTTGAGAGATGAGGTCAGGCCTGGTGATAAAAATGCATGAGCTGTTTCTCAGTGGGAGACACGTGAAGATGGGCAGGCAGAGCACAACACTCGAGCACACATCCGTCACACACAGCAGCTGTCCGCTGGCGGGGCCGCCGAATGCGTGTCTTGTTCCACCATCTCCGTCCTGCAGAGCGGTCTGCGGATCACTCGGCCATGACAGCCCGGTGCCTTTGTCTTCCCCCGTAACATACTGGGGAATCGTAAACTAAGGAATTGCATAAACTCCAACCTACACACTATCACTGTAACCAAACCATAGACTGTTGATGAAAGTACAAGTCGACTCTGGGTCCGGAGAGTGAGGCCAATATGGAATTTACAGAAACCCGCATTCTGTTATGAACCAGCAGAGGGCGACTCCATCGGTTGCAAAAATAAGTCAGGTTCTGTAGAAATATAGAAATTATACTTATCTCAACATTTTTATGTCGTGTATATGTTCTCAGTCATTTCTAGTCATTTTTCAAATGTGGTTCTATTTATAATATAATGGTCAATAGCATTTAGGGCAAGGAAGCCGTGTGTTTTACAACTAGCATCGTCAGACGGGTGCAGGTGTAGCTTTATAACATAATTGCAAAGTATGTATAATGATGGTATACACAATGTGCTGTCTGTACCTCTTTGTCGTCTTGACTGTGGTACATTTGAAAACATCTAGACACATAGTTATTTCCCTGGTAGTTTTTGTCCAGATAGTCTGTGTGTAAGCAGATTGCTATGCTTTGATATGTAATATGCAAAACTATGCAAAAATGACAGTTGGAATATGATCCCACTCTTACAGACATAATCATTTGTTAGTTGTGTGTGTCAGTGTTGTGGGAATCTGTTCTTGTTGTTTTCCTCCTGAGAAAAGTGGCGACACCACACTGTTGCCCGAGCCACCGTGACCCGGGGTGAGGTTATTTACTGCATGGAATGGCTCCTGGTGAGACCGGCTTTGTGGCTGGAGTCTCCGGGTGAAACATGGCACAAGCCAAGTGTCACACCCATTGTGGCAGAGAGGGAAAAAAAACGACTTAATCGCATCCTTGAACGTTTGAACTCACCAGGTTCACTTCCCGGGGGTTGATGAATTTTTCGGAGGGCTCGCTCCCGGGCATTCGTCAGCGAGAGACACAGCGACAACCGGCCAGCGGTGGAATTATGAAACTAAGTGATTGTATGTGCGATTGGTTTTCTGAGCACTATTCATAACCATCACGGCCCCGTTGTTTGTTTTGTGTTGGCATGGCTATACGGGCCTGAGTAAATGTAATAAGACCTTCCTTCACATACTGCTGCCCCCCCCTGACCCTGTAGCCCTCGGCAAGACCAGATGAAGTGTCCCCTGGAATAGAAATTTAATAAATCTCATCATGACTTGTTATGCTGCACCCTAAAAAGTCCATCACTCAGATAGTCTGTGATTACAGTTCTTATTCCTCATGTTCACCTGCGGGGCCGAGGGCCGCTGGAGGGGCTGGAGGGGCTGGAGGGGCTGGAGGGGCTGGAGGGGCTGGAGGAGCTGGAGGGGCTGGAGGGGCTGGAGGGGCTGGAGGGGCTGGAGGGGCTGGAGGAGCTGGAGGGGCTGGATTTAGCGACTGCCCTCATTGACATGCAAGGACACTGCGATGTGTTCACTACAGGTCGGCACCCGCAGCACACCTCCAATTATCCACTCATCTCTCAGTACAGTGTGTCATAGACACCTGAAGGCCCCCACCCTCCACCCTCCACCCTCCACCCTCCACCCTCCACCCAACCCCACTCCTTTGACTTCATTTCTGAAGCAATAAAGCACTTATTTATTCCCCCCCCCTGTTCAATCTGTAGGGGCAGCTCAGCAATGCAGGTAAAGAGATTACAATGCTTGAGGGAGAATCAATTGATGCCATTCATTTCATTGCAGTTCCCCCGGTAGGAACTGTCAGAGTGGCCCATGCTTGAATGTATAGGGGATTGGTGTTTGGATGTTTGAGCCCAGCTGCGTCAACAATCACACACACTCTCTCACACACACACACACACAAACACACACACACACACGCACACGCACACACACACACACACACACACAAACACACCTTGGGAACATCAACATAAACTCCCTTATCTGATTTTATAGAAAAGTACCTGCTGTACCACACCACAGCTCTCTGCAGATGACCAGTGCTTGACTGGAGCAAGTGGATGTTAACTAATCTTTATGGCTCCTCCACAATACAGGACAAGGAAAGGCCGACTATTAATCATTTAACTCACCTCTTTAAGTTTTATCACTTGGTCTGGGATCTGAGTCGTTGATTTTCAACACACACGCACTTATTTTTAATATCAAGGCTGCAGCCGGAGTGCAAAGCAGAGGCAGGCGAGCACATGGGGTGTAGCAGGGGAAGAGCGAGGGATGAAGGAGGTGGGGGGGCGCAGCAGGCTACATGCTTGAGTGGACCTGGCATCGGAAATCATTTAATCTGCATCACAAAATTCAGTGTCCCCACCGGTCGCCCGACGGTCCCACAGAGCCGGTGCTGCACTCCTTCCACTAATCAGCTGTTTGTCCAGAGCAAACAGAACCCTTATCAGCACATTAAACTTCATCATAAGCAGAACCCAAACTGTTCTCACGTCTTCCTTCCTCTCCCTCCCTGTGTCTCTCTCGTTTCCCCTTCAGTGATCTCTCCTCCTCTGCAGCGAGCAATGTGCATCAGGCCGTTTGCAGCAATATCAGATACTCTGTTTCCCACAGTTATCTATTTATATATTCCAACAGCAAGGGGGAGAGAGGGCAAATACACAGATGCAGAGTCAATACGACCCCACTACGCCACTGCCCGAAATATACACCCGGTGTGGAATTCAATCTAATGTTTGTCGGAGGCAGGCATGGATGCAGCGCGAGGTTGGGAGCAGCTCCTAGAATTACCCTTGTGTTTGCTTTCAGAGTATAGATCTTAGCAGGAGAGGGGCGGGTGGGGGTGGGGGGGCTGTAAGCAGGGCACTGAGCTGGAACAGAGCCCATCATGTGAGCCCGCTAGCTGGCTAGCTCAGACTTCCTCCCTCTCCTGCAATAGAAGATGAAGCGGAAGAATCTGTGAACGCCCTTCACTTCACTCTCTGTGTCTTCTCTGTTTTTTGGTGTGTATCCGAGGCTGTACCCTGTGGCTGAGCTCGGGATACTCTCCAGCTGATACAGTAGGTTGTCTTTAGTGACACCTCACCGAGATGAGCTGTGTGTCTGGTGCTGAGGGGGGGGCAGGCACTGACAGCCCCGCCATAAAGAAGATAAATCTCGGCTGCAGAGCGGGCTGCTCGCGGGTGTCATGGCGGGGCCAGTGCAGAGGCGTGCACGGCCAGTAACATCATCCCATCGCTACCCCCGGTTCCCCCAGCCGCTCTCTCCCATTTCCCCTCTGATGACATGACGGATATGACTCCGTCACCCTCACAGCGAGGCGAGGACATAACAGGACAGGGAGCAAGTGAAGGAGACGGAGAGATATTGGAAAGGGGGGAGGCCGAGACACGTAGAGAGAAAGAGATGGAGTGGCAGAGGTTGAGGAGAAACGAGAGGCAGGGGGAGAATACATTTCAGGATGGACAACATAGATCTCATGCATAATTCATTCCTTCTGAAATTTCTTTGAGGTTTTCATTTTTTTTTCTCTTTTGGTATTCACTGAGCTCACTGGGCTTCAGCACTTTCTGCCTGAAATGCCTCCACCGCCTCCCTCCTCACATTACAGTTCTACTGAGTCCCGGCCTGGACCTTGTTTTTTTTTTTCATGTTTGATGTTTTATGGAGCCTCAGCGACTGGAACTTTTTTTTTTGCCTTGGTCTATAAGGTTGCTGTTGGTTACCTGTGATCAGCACACATGTCTGTTGGCCCGAATAACTAATATCTCTTTGGGGAGCCCTTCCTTTTATGCTCGGGCTGAGACTGGTGTGGGTATTGATTCGGCTGGTGGGCTGGTGGGCTGGGATTTCTCCCGGGAGCTAATAAAAATAATTACAAAAAGATCATCAAAGGGCTGACCTTCTGTTGCACACATGAATAAATCTGTGACAAAGATAATAGAAAAAAATAATACAATTCTATGTGTGTGGTCAGTTGAATCTAAGGAAGCGTGAGCTGCTGTTGCTTCATCCTGGGTTTGAACATCAAATTCGATGTATATATTTGACGTTTCTATGCCTTTAGTTAAATTCCAGTGACAAATGTGAAGGGATTCGTTGGAAGATGGAAAAGACACAAAAGAGGGAGGAAGCACTGGACATTTCTTGGACAGCAGCATTACAAAGTAGCATCCGATTTCAGTGAAGCTGACATAAGTAGCCTGAAAGAAAAGGCCGAGAAGGATCAGCTTCCACCTCAGTAATCCCTCTCTCCGATTTCACTCTCTGTCTGCACGCTTGTTTGTTTGTTCTCCGGTCCCCGCTCTCCTCCAGGACGGGGATGACTTCACAGCAGTGGTGAAAAGTAATGGTGGTGTTATCGCAGACAGGGGAAAACGCAGCGTTTTGATTGGAGCGTGTGCCCCGAGACCCAGTGAAGTGCACTCGCCTCAGCTCAGAGAGCACTTGATTGCACAGCGCCAATGATCGCATTAAAAGGGCAACAGAAAGCCCATTTACCGTAAAGAGAGTGAGAGCGGGGGCCCGATAGGAAGCTGAAAATTGACTTTCGCTTCTGTGAGAAGCTTAATCTGATGGCGGCCCGCTGCCTTCCTGGACATCACACATTGAGGGTCAAATTTGAGCCACAGAAAGAAACAAGAAAAGACATATAACAGTCAAATAGGGTTTACATGTTGAGGTTTTCCAATATCCAGATTGATGAGCATCTTTCTAAACATACTCGGTGGCATATGGGGGTGCTTTTAACCTTTTCTACCTCTACACCCGACTGCCCTCCTCTCAGGAAGCACACTGACCAGTCCCCTGCTCCCGCCTTCACCTCTTCTGGCAGTGAAAGGACAATTGTAGAGGCATCTGCTGTGTTCATTTTTAACAGGAAAGAGGAGAGCAGATGGAGACTCAAGGTTTAAGTGATTAGAGGGCACTAGATTGGAATACAAATTGGATTTAAAGAAATTACACTGATATAAATCAAATGGAGTCACCGTAGTTTGGTGCTGTGCATGCGCCCCGGCCTCGGTGGAGAGCCACCACAGGGCCGCTGGATTATGGGGGAAGCAGATGCTCCGGTAAGATAAGAATAAATATGCATTTGACACTGAGCGAGATGGGGGTCTCTTCATGTCTGTCCTTTATCTTGCCCCTCCATTTATCAATGTCACGGTGTTAATTACTCCTTCATTTATGAAGTCACTTCCTGCCAGAATACTAACTTGCCCCTGTGCCCTGTGGCCCTGGCTCTGAGCGGGGGACTGGCTAATTTACCGACTTTGGGTGAAAGACGTTGGTTAGAATCTTGCCAGATACTGGAGGGTTCTGTTCGACAACCAATAGGTCATCTTCCGTTCTCCACATAATGCCAATGAGATTAGATCAGGGACTGCAGGACCAGGATATCAGCACCCCCCCGACTACAAACCCTTGTCTGTGTCCCCACTTAGTGCAAGACACCGGGGCTGATGACTAATCAATGACAGGGAAATGGAGGGAATTAGCCCAAATTAGGAAGAGGAGAGAATAGACTGCCTCCTGTTCTGGGGTCAATATGCTACTGTCTGAAGCCTGACCCCTGTTAATTTAAACAGTGGACTAGTGCACATTTACTCCGTTTAAATGCATTTGTTTGCATGTGCGGTTGTGTGTCGGTGTGAACAGACACATTCCCCACACACAGAGTCTTTGAAGTGTATTTTGTGCTGATCAGTGGGATTGTACCTGCGTCTGTCCTTTTGCCCGCAGAAAAGCGCGTGGCACAGCTTGTCCCGGTTTCCCCCGGGACATGCGAGTATGAGGGGTAGTGGAACATGTGCAGACCAAGCCCAACAAAGACCTGGACCCTTCCTCTACTTCTCCCTCCATCTCGTGCTGAAATTAGCACTTACATAAGCACAAAGGCCTTCGTGGTGCACTGCTCCTCTGTACGGCTCCGTGCTATTACCCGACTGCTCCCCACCGCACCGCCCCGGGCAAGGGCACAGTCATCAACTCAGCTCAATCACATGCACACCTGCAACAACTCATTTTGAGACAAAAAGAGTCCAGTGCTGCACTTAATATAAGCGGCTTGTTAATGACTGAGTCAGGGTTATTGATGATGGGTATTGAGTGCGGTTCAAAAGAGAGAAGATGAAGAAAGAGCTGTTGGAAAAACTTTTCCTCATTCCCCATTCCCTTTGCTGTGTCCCTTCTTGTTTGATGCTGGATCAAACTCTTTGATTGTTGCATGGTTCCCATGGCCTGTGTGATGTAAATGTGTTGCTAACAGCATCTTATCACCGCGGTTAAGACCCGGTCACAGTCGCACAGCGCACTCTGACTTGGGGGAGCATTATCTTGACTGCCAGATCCCCAGACCTCACCCACTGCACGCCCTAATGAAAAGGAGTGGGCCGGGGTGTTCAGCCACCAGGGGATTAGCATTTGACATCCGTCTGGACCCCGCCATTCATATTCACATCACATGTGTACTTCCACAACAGTGGACTCGTACTTGTTTGCACCCCACTGAAAGCCAAATATGTAATTTACGCTTGTGTAAAGGTCAGATGTTAGCCAACTGTATGCGTTCATTCTCTGTTCACTCATGGGCCCAATTACCCACAAGCCCTTGCACATAGGAGAGGCCAGATGGCTGCTTTTTGGCTGGCCTGAAATGCTAATTAAAGGCTTCAATATATGTGTTTCACATGGTTCTTAACCAAGAGAAACCTAAATAGCTGCAGAGCAATCTGTCCAGTCTTCATCTCCAGTGTGAGTTCCTCTGCTTTTACACCTTGATTTGAATAAATGTTGAATTCTAATTATCTTCATAAGTTTGGTCCAGTTCTTGCAGATTCTTGTGCTGTTTTGTGGTTTCCTCCATCTGTGCAGTTGCTGCGTTTGCATTGCTTCATGTTCAGTGGAGTTGTTGCTCGATGGAGATGCTCTGTTATTCTTGTCCTTCACAGAACACATTGTTAACTTTAAAGATGTGCTTAAGCACAAGATGCTGCTCAGTACTTCTAAGCTGCGTTTTTAAATCAAAATGCACACGTGGCAGAATCATCTTCTCAGGAGAACACGTCTTGGACAGCAGTTTTCCTCGGAGGCGAGCAGATCATTAGATAGGAAAACACTTTGAAGTGGAAAAGTAGTCGGCTACTTAATTCCTGTTTTTTTTTTAAAGCTTTGTTTTATCAACCTCAATATCACAGATTTGCCTCAAGTGTCTTTGCTATCATCTGTACATATTCTTTCACCCTCTATCCTGAGGTTATTTAGTTACTCTTTATTTATTTAGCCGTTCAATGACATACTTCACATTCTGCTGTGTGTTAGCTTCATCGCAGCCACATCCTGTATATCCAGCTCCAGATGTCTTCTGAAGCTAAATGGTTCACTTAATGAACTTGTTGTTGTTAAGTGTGTTTATTCATTCAACCACTACCTTTCCTTTGTGTTCAAGGAAGATTTTTTTTTAGCTTGAGAATGTTTGATTTAAATAATCAAACAGAAAACCAGCCCTTTCCTCTGTGCACCGTTCCACTGTTCTTAATTACACGTCTTCTTTTTCCTCCAGGATCCCGTCTGCGCCAGGAGGACTCCTCACCCCGGATTGTGGAGCACCCCTCTGACCTGATCGTCTCCAAGGGGGAGCCCGCCACCCTCAACTGTAAAGCAGAGGGGCGGCCGACCCCGACGGTGGAGTGGTACAAGGATGGAGAGCGAGTGGAGACGGACAAAGACGACTCGCGCTCCCACCGCATGCTGCTGCCCAGCGGCTCGCTCTTCTTCCTGCGGATCGTTCACGGACGACGGAGCAAACCGGATGAGGGGGCCTATATCTGCGTGGCACGGAACTACCTGGGAGAAGCTGTCAGCCGCAATGCATCTTTGGAAGTAGCATGTGAGTCAGGACTTTGTTTTATTTTTCTCGTTGCTGTGCTGTTGAAATAATGTTTGCTCACATGATTTATAAGTAATTTGACTGGACGTCACAAAGCCTCAAATTTGCTGCTTCCAGAAAATGGAAAGACTCAATATAGAAAGACATATATATATATATATATATATATATATATATATATATATAATGTAATATTCAAGCATGTCCTTGTTCTTTCTTTTCGATTAATACATGATGGGAAATGATATTGGCTGTAGATTGACAGCAAACAAATCAAGATTTGATTTGAGGCAGCACTATTTTTAGAGTTGATTGCATCTTGCTTTCTGTGTTGGAAAACACGCTGATCATTTCCTGTCGGCCTGAGAGGGAAAGTCATCCTCCTCTGCTGATGATGTTTTCCACCACATATTTAAATTAGATTCCATATAGTCTCAAGGCAGTTGTATTGATTTTATCTGCAGATCTTTGTGTTTCATAAAGCTACACAGTCAGCCTGCATGGGATGCTGGAGCAGACAGGGGCTCTCTCACAGGTGGGTGGGGGTGGAACGACAGACAGTGATCAAAGTCCTGATGGACATGTGGCCCAGGCTGCCTGGACGGTGGTGGTGAGCACTGACAGGCAGAACCTGAGATGCAGCTCAAATTACCTTTGAAGATGAGCCTCCCCCCCAGCAGGCTCAGGCTGGGCTTCCTATGGAGCGGCTCCCAGGGGCCTCAAACTGCCCAGGAAGTGGAGTGGAAAGTCTCCTTGTCCGTCTGTTGTTGTAACTGGCAGTGCTTTTAGTTGTATAGCCCTGTGTTTCAAACAGGGGTTTCCTCTGTAATGTGTGTTTTTTGGATGCTTTGTGATTTGTGTAATTAGTCATGGTATTGAGGACTTTGAGATCTTGAGATGTTTACTCTAGGGTTAGCATCTTCTATTTATCTTCTTGCAAAATGCTAATCCTTCATTCTCTTTAGTTGGCATAATACAAGCCAACCTTTTGTTTATTTAACATTTGGAAATGAGAACAGCAGAGACAGGAAGAACAATATCTTCCACATTATAAACATACAGTGCAATTGGGTCTAAGATGAGGAAACGGTAATAGGACGAGTAGTTGGTTTGTGACTGGGGAAATGGACTGTGCGTTGGGGGAGGAGAAGGAGGAGTAGAGGGGTTGGTCCCCTGCCTTCCCAAGGGCCATCCAGCAGCCCCCGTGCAGGTGCTAACTGTGTGACAGCAGCTTGATCTATCGATTGCTTGTAAGAGGGTTCTCCTAGTCTAAATGAAAATTCATGAAAAATTGATGAAGTCTACAGATTATTAGATTTTTCCCTCCTCACACCGTTTCTTCACCTTTCTTCTCAGTATTCTCCCTCTCCTGTGTAATGCGAGTTGAGCGGCAGACGGGGGTTGAATGGAGGCATTGAGTAGTCGCATGGCTTAAAGGTGAGGGGTGAGAGGTCAGGAGACGAGGGGGGGCTCAGGAGGCGCTAGCAAGGTGAAGAAATAAGAGCAGACAAATGATCGGTAATAACAGTGATACTGGGTCTGAGGGGGAGACATGTTCAGGATTAATATACATTTGGTATTTTATTACCAATCGCACTAAATGAGTTCCACTATTGTTCTTCACCGACACAGAATAGTAGAGAATATCACAGCCAGCCATTATCCTCTTTTGGAATACCATTGCCACCAGAGGGAAACCAAACTTAGGCTAACTCCTCATCTACATTTAATTGTTTGTCTAAGTGTTGTCCCCTCATCCAGTTCTTTTGCAGGATGAACTAACATTGGCACTAACCCTCACACAGTTTTGTTCATTTCAACCTGATCGGACCCAGCTTGGGGAACCAGCCTCTAAACAGAGATCCCACTGCATTGAGAAGACCTCTCATTATCCCAGATTTGCTCGTTAACTCTGAACCAATCAAAGCTGGCATGAGTGTGCTATTTTCCAATTTTTATAGAAGCATGTCGGCCCACCAGAATCACAGGAAATGACAAGTAATGCATCAACCCCACCATGCTGGCTCTGCCTGTTTCACACAGATGTTGATCTGCCTCTGTAGCTACCTCTGCTGTCGACATTAAGGAAAAACGATTCCCTCCATTCCACGTTTGTAGCGTTTGAGGCAGAATAACATTGCAACATGGAACAGGCTTAATAAAAAGTTGTGTTGATTGTGATGAATCGTGGGTGTAGTGTCGCTGGGTCAAGTGCAGTTCAACCGGGACAGTCGCCACACTACTGGATCATGAGGTGCAATGAAGTTTTATCATCATTTTTTAATATCAACTGTTTTATCATGAACTCATCAGAGTCCTCGAAAGAGCTTCACACAAAGTGGAGGAGGTGGACAGATGGAAAGGAGTTTAAATTATGTTCGTAATGACTTCTTCTTTAATTTAATGACTTGCTGCAATTTTAATGACAAGTTCTATTTGGTAGGGGATGTCCTGAAGCTGATCTGCAGGATTCATATCTAAGGGAATCAAGTGTCTGGTCTCGGGGAATCGAAATGAGTAGAATCGGTGCAGTCTAATTGGGATTTAACACCTCAAATAGAATGCAGTGATGATCATAACTCTTACATGAATAGCATTCAAATATTCTCCTCTGCAGCATGTTTGTCTTTTGAGTATTTCATCATAGACTCAAAGGGACATTTCATTGAGTCCATGTCTGGTTTGTTTTCGGGCCTTTCAGCTTCCAGCCAGGTTTTCGGGGGGGCTAGGGAGGCAGAATGAGGGGGGCTGCCAAATCCCCGAGCGCCGGCTTACCGCAGTGATTAGCCTTATCAGGTCTTGACATCCGTCTAGCGATTGTAATGCGAAAAGCTAATCTCACAAGAAGAAGCTACATGTAAATCTATAACCATGTTGAACTGGGTTTGTGTTTATGATATGTCTCTCTCTCCCCCTCCGGCTTCTGCCTCCCTTTTCTCCCTCCCTCCTATCGAACACACCTTTGCCCCCCCTTCCGTTCACGAGTGGTTGAGCAGGACCCCGGCGAGATAATTGAATTGCAGCTCTGAAACAGATTGAACTCAGTTTCCACTGAGCAGAGAGGTGCGGCTGCATGCTGGACATCAAGCTGGGCAGCACTCACCACTCTCTCTGTCGGAGGAGGAAAGGTGGAGCGGAGAGGAAGAGGGGGTGGAGGCCTCGGAGAGGTGCCTCTGCATTATTAATATGGGCCAGATTGGGGGGGGGACTTAGTCCTCCAACCAAGTGTTAGATGTTGAACACGATTTTTTCACCAAAGGACGGACGAGGGCATGAACTGCTCAGTGTTGTCTAAGTCAATGGTGCACATGCAGAGTTGGATAATAATACTCAAGCACCTCTCTGCTGCATTAGGGAAGAGACGTCGTTAGAGCTGCTGTTCACTGTCCTGTTGTCAGGAAGATAGAGAAGTTGTAAAGTGCCTCGAGGGCATCGGGGCAGTCTGCTTCGTAACCCTATTCCTCCTCCTCCTCCTCCTCCTCCTCCTCCCGTCTCTCCACAACCCACTGCAGGCCAGCTCCCTGGGATGGATACGCTGCTTATAAGAGAGAGGATGTGCCCCCTTTTCTCTTTTCAGAATAAACTAGGTCAATGAGCAGGTTCATAAATCATAGTGAAGCCTGTGTCAGAAATGCTAGCTGCAGCCACTGCAGCTGAATAAATTGCTAGCACTGCGGATATCTATGTATATGTAAGTGTGACAAGGCACACCTGGGGCGATAGGCTCCCAAGGAAAATGTTAATTAGCCCTGTGTCTTCAGGTGGATGGATAGCAGGCGTACGCGCTGCTCCAGATAAAAGTGTTTAGGGTTAACATGTTGCACTTTTAATTGAGTGTTGCATGTGACTCGGGCCCTCTGACATGTATGTGGTTGTGTGTGTATTAAATGCATGTAATGGTGTGTGGGGGAAGGTGCAGCAGAGGTGTGAGGACGCAGAACCTTTAGGTGTGTATCCTTTACCTCCTCTTCATTTGTAACCTTTTAAAAATGCAAATGACAGAAATGAAACAGATGTCTTGGGTTTGGTGCTAAATGCCGTTTGGAATGCGATTGGATGACTTTAAAAAAAAGGCTCCTTAGATATCATCTAATGTACCCCTACCGCAATTAAGTGAATTGTTAGGTAGCATTTGCTGCTCGTACAACAAGGTAATTAGCGGGAAAATGGAGTTGGGAGAGGTGTGAGTGGTGAAGAGAGGAGGAGGGGACCAAGCTGTTCCTGTTGTGTCCAGCATGCGGGGAAGCTAATAAAGGGACAGGCCAGGAGGAGCAGCCCAGGTGGGGAGTCAGGCTGGGCTGCGCTGCTGAGGCTTTCACAAGCTCATCTGGACTCATTATTGCATTTCAGAGACGGGAGAATGGAGTGACAAGTCCACGCGAACCGCACACACTAAACCCTGACACACACAGATGTACACACACACACACACACCTGCCCCTGCGCTCCCATAAACCCCCGGTAGGCAGAGGTTTAATCTGCAGCAAAAGTCCTTGAGAAATAATGAAGGGTAATGAAGGAACAGGCAACAATGCAGCCATTCTGGCACATCAATGATGCATGCTCCAGTTGGAGATACAGTCCCCAAAACTTAACTCTAGCTAATCTGTATTTAAAAATGTTTTACTCTCCCAGTATGTTTCTTTGTTTGTGTTGAGATATATAAAAACACATAAAATTCAATAATTTCTTCACCTTTGAATGGCAGAGTTGTGGTTCAGATTAATGTATTACCTCTGGTTTAAAGAAAACCTGGTCTTGACATGATGAGAAGAATTTCTTCAACATTATTCTTTAATTTATTTTGGGTCACATGGTGTCTCTCTCCTTCCACTTGAACAAAATAGAGGTAATTCTGCCGTTTGAGTGCTCAGCATATATATTGGTAATTGTAATGGCTGTTGTTGTTTGTTTATTGCCCGAGCAAAATTGGTATTTGCTCAGAGCAGGTCGACGTGGTGATGTGACCGAGGAGGAGCGAGGGAGTATGGATGCAGAGAAGGTGGGAGTGTTGTCCTGCGATAAGAAAGATGGCGAGCACAGGCGAGGGTGTGAGAAATATCTCGGCCTGATAAACTGTGAGAGTAAAAAATCCCTGATTAAATGTGTCAGCTCCGTGTCTGTGCAGCTGGAGTCTGCTGACCTCTGTAAAGAGGTGTTGTTATCTGTTGGGATTTACTCACACGATGGCCACACACACACACACACACACGCACACACACACTTGGGTTTCTCCGGCCGTACAGCAGAATGCAGATTGCTCTTATCTCATTTATCAGCCACAGATGGCTCCGGTAAATGAGAATTTCCAACCTCATCCCAAACCATGAAAGCGACTGACCTGCAGAATGGAAACTGAAATTTGAAGACTAAGTTCTCGCAGGGAAATAAATCACAGGCCTGCACTGCAGTGACTAGCAGCACTTTGACCTTTCTCTGACACACACACACACACATGGAAGTAGCTCATTCTCACACACACGTTATGTCCTGAGACTGCACTTTTTACTATCCTCAGCGGGCCCTTGTGTCCCAGCTCTGACCTCCCCAACTCCGCCCTGGGAAATAGACTGTCTGCGTAAGCTTCTTACCTTCAGAGAGAGAGTGAAGTGCTGAAGATGGGAAATATAGAACACCTATAGAAAACAACCCGGCTGTGCCACTGTGCTGCTGAGGAATGATAGCAATAGTGGAGAAGTGCTGTTAGAGCTGTAAAGTGAGGTGAGGAAGTATAGAATGATCGTTTTGAGAGAACCGAGTTTGTGAAGACCTCCGACCAACTCTCTCTATCCCTCCTTTTCTATCTCTCTCTCTCTCTCTCTCTCCCTCTCTCTCTCTCTCTCTCCCTCTCTCCCTCTCTCCCCCCTCACCTTTTCGACTTCCTCCGCCGTGTCACCTTCCGGAGTACAAACTGGATGAAACAAGTGTGTGGCACTCCGTCATAGATGCCACGGCCCATCAGCAGAGGAGTGAGCCGTCAAGCGAAGAATGCTGAGCCAGCCGCTTCTCACGCCCATTAGTGCCCGGCAAGATGAAGCACCCGTCGCACCGGGTTTTGTTGTGCCTCTTTTATACACCCTACTCTCCCTCTTTCTCTCTTTATAGTGACACTGTTATTGATGGCCCCTCCACTGTGACAATGCAGGTCTATTGCTTTGTCTTTGCCGCTTGCCTCCTCTCTTCCTTGCCCCCGCCCCCCTCCTCCACCCCACCATGTGACTTTAAACATGAATATTTTCATTAACATTGGCTCTCTGAATTGCACAAGCTGGGAGGTAAAAACATATACATTACTTTATTAGTCTAACAGTCTCTCTCTCTTTCAAGCCTAACACATGGGACATGGTTGCACAGGTGTGCTCTTCACCAGATGAATATGTCTGATGCCACTGCATTTGCTGACAAGTGGGCGAAGAGACAAGTGAGTGATAATATTAATCACAAAAAGGGACCATGGGTGAAATCCCTGTAGATCTGCCATTGAGTCCAGCCAGGATTGGATCCTCTGACCCCTGAAGAACCCTTTGGCCTCTTCTATCCACCCCAGATCTCTGTCAAACAATGATTCCTTAACCCAGAGCTCCCCTCCGATGAATGTGTCCCCGTAGTGACTTACCTCCCCCACCCACCCAGCTCTCTCTCTCTCTCTCTCTCTCTCTCTCTCTCTCTCTCTCTCTCTCTCTCTCTCGCTCTCTCTCTCTCTCTCTCTCTCTTTCTGAGACTGCCAGAGATGGTAATCCATCATACGGAGTTGGGGAGGAGGTGACAGGGTGGAGGGCTGAAGTTCACGCGCTAGCTGATATGGGTTAGAATCGAATGTCGCTGAAATTGATTCACCCTCTGGAGTGTGGAATGGTGTGTTATTTCTGCACTGATGTCCCTGGTTCAAATGCCCATTATTTCCTTTCACACACACAAACCCATAAACACACATTTATTCACACGCATACATGCCTTTTGTGCAACACTGTAGGGTGCACAATGCTGTCGGGGGGATTGATCTCAGGAAAGGGTCAGGACTCGGCCAGACCCTCGATTCAGCCTGTTTATTTTGGGTTACAACTGTCACACTGGCCTTCTGATCGATACGTCTTGTTGGAAGCAAACACAAGTCCACATATACTCTTGTACCCACACATACCTTTTTAAGGCAAACAACTGTTGTGGCGGTTTTTCTAGTTGTGCAGACACTAAGGACATGGTGTTCCATCTTCATTAGATCTAGAACTCAACTGTGTGAATAAAGAGAAGGAAACTAAAAAGTTTCTCTTGGCCTTGCACCACAGCAGAGATATCATGGGTCCGGGTGTGTTATGACTTTGCCATCTCTCGACGGCATAGATAGATATTGTGTTTGTTTTGGACAACGTTTGCTGCACAGGACACCTATGAGCCACCAGAGCCCTGAACAGCTGCGCACCAGGGTTGAAACCTGATCGTCCTGTATCTCGCCCTCTCTCCCTCTGTCCATCGCTCTCTTTCCTCTTTCCCCTTCTCCACTCCCTCCCTCTCTCATTTCCTTTCCTGCTGTTTGAAAGTGATACTCAAAGCGTTTTGGTCACTTTCAAAAGTGAGGGGAGACAAGATCAAATGTTTAGGAGGGTGCTTTCGTAGACAGCTGTGTTTCCATTCCATTTTACTGTCTGACCTTTACATGACTGCACTGCTGCATCCAATGGGCATCTCAGCAGAGGAAGTTGGTTGGCTGCTGTGTCTAGTTGAAGGTGACCCTGTGTGGTGAAGAGCTAATGGCTTCCCATTCTGCTGTGTCCCGACTGCTGCCTCTGCTTGTTAGACTGTTCTAGGATCAGTTTGAGGTGAAGGAGGGGACACAGAGATTTGTTGTTTTTGGTTCAGCGGCCACCAGTTCACTGCAGGATCCTCAGCGTCACCTCTGTTGAGAAATAGACGCCTTGGTTCTCCACCTCAGGCGAAGACGTGGTTTCTTAGAGGGAACCTGGGTACCTCAGCTATGTGTGGTGCAGTGAGATGACATCACATAGTGGATGATACTGGTACTTGCGGTATGTGTGGCCACCTGCTTCTGCAGCTGGCAGGATGATTAGCAGCTAGCAAGGATGCTTATTAACCAGCCAGAATCTCATCCAGCCAAAGGGACAGACATACAGACCGGGACACTGACAGACATTGCACTTTGCCAGATAGGAGCCTCTGCATTGGTTGGCACAGGAGACACCAGGCAAACTCGCCCAGACCACTTAAGCACTAGCATGGCCAAAGGCCAACTGAATAGAAATCAGAACACCCTATTCAAATGCTAAGCAGAATCTTATCTCTGTGCCTCTTGCTGCTGGCCCTTGTGCTCTACACTGTCCAGGGCAAAGCTATTAACCATCACGCAGATGCCTCCTGTGTTTGCCTGTGTGTCTCTCCACTCGCAAATGTGTGTGTGTGTGGGTGTGTGTGTGTGTGTGTGTCGTTGTCTGTGTGTGCGCACTCTTAAATGGGTGTATGTTCAGTGTTCTGTCTTCTTCTTAGCTGTGATGTTCTATTCAGAAGGAAAACTATTGTGAAAGATATTTCTGGAAAACACATTGTATTGTTAGTGTGTTTCCACTGATTACTGTTGATGTACTAGTAGAAACTCGATAATGCCACACGGAACAGCTCTCACCACCCAGTGAGACAGAAATGAGGGCGGTGAATCATTTTAAGCTCCGCTGTAATTGCAGGGATTTGTCTTGGATCCACCGAGATCTTCTCATTCCACAGGAAATGAAATCTAATGACACTGAGTGATCACCAAGGGGTGTGTGGCTAACTGATGAGCGTGCTCATTTGACTCCACCGATCTTTAAAAGCCATTAACGCTCTCCTGTTTCATGGGCAAATTAGGGCTCAGCACACAAAGGCACACAGGCACAACAGCACATGGATCTCGGGGACTCGTACACAACACCTGGTTTATAAATGCACATGCACACACGTGTATGTGACCACACGTGTACACACAAACACACACACTCTGTAACAGATTCCAATCTGCCTCTTTGTCTTCCAACTGGCACAGTGAACGTTTGCCTATTTGAGGCCTAAATGACACAGTAAGGCAAAACTGAACCCCAAGACGCCGCGTGGTAATGGAGCTGAGAAGAACATCTTAATTGGCCAACATAGGCCATGCACCGACATTAACTATGAAATTTACATGTTAGCTTCTTTCCTGTCGTTCCCTTAAAGGTCCCTGTGGTGTTCATGAGGAACAGACGCTTGAATTACAACTCTGACACTTCATGAATATCGATTTGGCTGCTGCTGCCGTGCAGGAGGTTATTGAAAATGACATTATTCAAAACATGTTGAGTGGAATACATCTGCAATTAATCTCTTGTTATTCGTTTATGCAACTAATGTGTTATTAGTGTAATTGCCTGTTTTGGGGAATTAACTTATCCTTTCTCACACTCAACCTTGTTCTGAGAAAAACATCCTGAACATTACAAATTTAAGTATTCAGAAATATTGTTTACATATTTTGTATCGATTGTACAATCCCTGGATGATTTATGTTAAATTGCTCATTCTTATCAAATTCTCAGACTCCAACCAGTAGGGAGCTGTCCATATGATTTAAATTCATTCCCAGCTATTCACAGGGTTGATTGGCTGCCTGCACCTCTGGGTCCAGATAGGCCGACCTCTGGCCGCCTCTCGATGTGACCTCTGACTGACCATCGATTGACCATCATCTGACCCCATCGCTTAAAAACAGAGCGCCACCCGGGTCCATTTAGAAGTCTGGAGATCATCTCATATGCTGCTAATGACGTTATGCTAGTGTTATTGGGAGATGTATGAAAGGAGAAATAGCCAGGGAAGTGCAGGGTTATTCCTGTGTCAGAGGAAGAGAAGCACAGGCAATTCAATAACAGGCTAAAGGATATGAGCAACCATCAGCTTTTTCATTCTTATAGAACTCGAGTTGTGTTATTACCGCAGTTACCTCAAAACTTAACTGCTTCATGACAGATTCAGCCCAGATTGGTTTCCTGCCGTCCACAGACCTTTACCCTCCTTTATTTAGCCCGGTTTATCGTTTTACACTACGCCGGTACTGTTTCTGCCCGGTAAGACATTTTGTGAAACTAAACCTTCTACATCCCTTTCTACATTTGCTGAGTGCCACACCAGATTTTTGTTATCTCTCCTCAGCATCTTCAACCCCCATCCCTCCTCCGTGTCTCCCCTATCCCCCTAACTGCTGCTCCCTAACTGGCTGTAGATGATAAGAGTTTCAGCCCCCCCCCCGCCCCTTCTCGCTATGAAAAAAATCAAATGGCAACCTGGTGACTGACTGCTAATAAAATTAGCTGAATTTTTCATAAACCTTAATAAGTAACTTGACTCGATAACGCATGCTGATGAGGGCAGGAGACAGCAATGAAATTGGGAAGAGAAAATAGGGTGGGAAGGGGGGGGTATCATTCATCTCAGAATCACTCAACGGTGCCAACTGGGGTGTTGATTGTCGTAAATAATCCTGGACCTTCAATTTTCACCCCCACCCCCACTTCGCCTCACAAGAGCGTCTCACCTCTTCTAACTGCATCCACACGCCAGCAACACCACCCTCAAGCCCGTCTCTCTCTCTCTCTGCTCGGGTCTTTTCTCACACGCAACGGGGGGGGGGGGGGGGGGGGGGGGATGGTTGGCCCAAGAAGGTGGCATCATTAACTTTGTTGAGTGGCAGACGTTAGACGTGCAGAGGGCTGTCCTGTCCCACCCCCCGCTGGGTGTCCCTCGACCCCCATCACTCCTCACTGTCATCCTCCGTCTCTGCGCTTCTTGCTCCTTGATGCTCAGTCAAGGGTGGACAAGAGGATGCATGAAGAGTCCACGTATCTAATGTCAGTGTCATGGGTTGGCCATGTGATTGTTGACGTAATTTGTCTCATACATGTTTTTGTGGGTATTTGCTGTCCTGATAATGTATTTTTTGGCATAAATATCAACCCTATTGGATTCATTTTTTTGTTGACCAGGGACCTTGGTGACTTGGACACTACACCGCACAGTGTCAGGAGTTCTTATTGTTCCCACCAGTGTGGCACGTGCTGCTGAGCTCCCTGTGGCGTGACGCCGTGTCTCATTAATCACACGCCCTGTGCTGGAGCCCTGACAACCCACAACCTGGTGGCCTACCACCTCCCCTCGTGTAAGCTGGGACGGCTCTGCGCTGTTATCTGTGCACAGAGAGAAGGCAGCACAGCAGTGACAGAGGCCCCTGGTCATTTGAGCATCCCCCTCTTTTTCAGTTGGAACTCTTCACGTCATATGTCTCCATCCGAGCTTTTTGGCTGTCTTGCCTCATCTCGGGGTTCATATGGTTTGAACCTCCGGGGCAAAGGTCAGTGGATTTGTCAAGTCATTACGGCAAACTCTCAACAGCATCAGACGTCAAGAGAGTTGGCTGACCATGACGGAACGGAGGCAGGCACAGACCTCTGCTTGGCCGGCCACTAGAACTGTCTTTTTGCTAAGCCCACTCTCTCCATCTTCCTTGGCTTCAGTTTGTGACCGGGGTGATGGGGGTTGTGGTAGAAGGGCTTTTTAGATATTTGCGGGGGAGTGTGAGGGGCTTGTTCGGGGTCCAAATCAGGCTTGTACTGTGGGGTGCTGGGGCTTAAAATGGTGCCATGGTCTAGTTGTGTCATCGGCGTGTAGCTGAGCTGTCACTTGTCTCTAATTGGCTTAGATCATCCCACGAGTGGCTCAAAGCTCACTGACCCACCCTCTCTCTCTCCATCTCTGCCCCTATTTCTAACTCTGCCCCTCTCTCATTAGATCTTTTTCCTCAGCCAAGTCAAGACAATGATCTCCACAGGGTCCTTTCCATTGGGTGGTTTGATCCACAATCTCTCTCTCGCTCTCTCTTTCTCTCATTGCAGCCGACTTATCATTTTCTGCCTGGAACTACAATATGTCCTATTATTGGTGCGAAAACCTCACAAGGGATAATGGGAGAATGCAGGGGGCTGCTTGATCTACCACTGATTGGAGACCTGATTGATCCGGGCCCTGGGGTCGTCACAGGGTCAATACACGGACTGATGATGGTACGGTTCATCTTCTGGGAATAAATCTATGGCGGCACTTTCACATGCCATTACACCTCATATCAAACCAAACAATTTATATGAGATGTCTCCCTGATCACTGTTAAAGATGCATCCGAGCAGCTCGTTTGCCAGTGCTGCAATCAGTCAGCCTTTCTGAGTCCTGCCAGAGTGGGTGTTCCTTTCTCCGGCTGTGTAGGATTTACGATGTGCTACAAGGGTTCAGGGAATGACCCTCTAGTGTGCATCTCTGATGATGTTCTAATTGGATGGGGTGACCTTTCCTCACTGTAATTTTGAAGCGTCCTTGGTCCTTGGGGGGTGGGTAAGAGATTAAAAATGCAGCAAGGGTGGGCTGATTGATGTGTGGTGGTTGGTGTGGCTGTGGATGGACAGTGACAGGTAGACGGACAGTAACATACGAGTCCACAGCTGTTGAATGGGGAGGGAAATACAGACTGATGCATGGGAGGTTGCTACAGCCGGCCAGACTGATTGCTGCCTTCTGGTATATTATCCCTTGCAGTGGCTACAAGGACCTGCTACGACTGAGTGTTGGGGGGAGGTTGATTGTTTGGTCTGTGTATGCATCAGGGCTGCGTAACATAATTCATGACAACGCCAACAACACGGCCATAAAAATGGGTCAAATGGTCCATGCACCATGATGAAGTGCAGCATCATTTCCCATAAAAAAGTATCTGTGTCTTTGGTGGATTGGTTGGGGTTTAAAACCTGAAAGAGCTTCATCAAGGCCTCGTATGGTTTCATCTAATAACTGAATTGTGTCGGTATTCGGTCGGGATATGTAGAGAAAGAAAAACAACCACATGCAGATATTTATATACAGTACACATATTTATGTAAAGATATTGAACATTATACTTGCATTCCCCCATCACAATAATACCCTGCAGTAGCATATTATTTTTATGGATATAAATGCACCATCGCTATAAATGTTTGTGGGATAAATATGGTTTGTGTGTTTGTGTTTGTGTGAGCGGCTCCGAGTTTCTCCCTGCATGATGCTGGTTTCTACTTTGCTTTGCATTCATGTACATCACTCACAAAGCTCCTGGCATATATTTGTTTACTGTGTCAATATGAAATTTGCGATGCTTTTCTTTGTAGCTGGAATGAGTTGAAGTGTGGTGAATGGGCTTGTTTTGGTGCATTGACTGGAGGATCCTGTTTTGACAGTGTGTGAAGCTGGAACTAATTCCCTGCATATTTATTTGACTTGGTCTAAGCAACGTAAGCACTAACCCTACTTAATATTCCAGGGCACGCCGACAGGAACACCCTTTTAGTGTTTCAACGGCGTCAAACAGCCTTTGGAAGACTGCAAGTGGAAAAATGCAGCTGCCTCAGAATGTCAAAATAATTTATGCTCCTTTAAATGAGCATGGATGCATGAATTATTTTCGAAACTGGAAGAAATTTGCTTCCTTGGCTTTCTCTTCCTATTTTTGTCCCAGGCTAATATGTGAACGCTGTGCTGAAGTGCTGAGAGGAGACAATCACCTAAATAACAGATAGCCTTCTGCCCAGAGTATCCCAGTGGCCGTTAACTGGATTCATCAGCTTGTGTGCTTTTATTGCTCAATACAGATGACGAGTCTTATTGTAAATTAGTTGTCGGGTCCGAGGGTCTCATTGTGTGTTTTATATACGTACAGTCTGTGTGCTGCAGCGTGTCTTTCTTCTCGTGTTCAGATTGATGCATTACTCATTGATCCAGACACCCAAACAACCAAGTTCATTTAAACCCTTCATCTTTATTTTCCCTGCATCTCATTCAGCTCGGGACAGCGAAAAGGGTAAAACAAGATAAAAGAGCACAAGGAGGGAAGAAAGCCTCATCCCTTTCTCCCGGCCATCTCCAGCAGGCTTGAGGCGCTTTTTGGGTGTGTAGGTGTGTGTGTGTGTGTGTGGACTGTATCTGAAAAGATCAGCTTTAACAACCTAGGCAAATATCCGTGAAAAGGCTTGTGAAAGGAGGGCATTGAACCTTCTGTAGAACAGGTGTGTTTTATAGCACTGTATTCCTCCTTTGGTCTTTAATGCTCTACGTCCATCATTTTGAGTGTGTGTTTGTGTGTGTGTGTGTGTGTGTGTGTGTGTGTCTCGGTGGCTGAAGCTCCACTGTAGCGGTGGGCCAGCCCCAGCAACAGACCCAGAGTCAACCCTGTGCCATGGAGCTGCGGGGAGCGCGGCTAACGAGGTGTCCAGGCAGCTGACGGCTTTGTCCGGCCGCCTGTGAGAGGCGACGGCACAAAGAGTCTCCTGCAGAGAGTCCTGTCTGTTCTTTGTGTCTGTGCCTCTCTCCTCCGTCCAGCACTTTGGGCTTTACAAAGGGAAGCAGCGCCAGGCAGCGTCGTGGCATCAGGTGGACGAGGCGCTGTGCCTGTCCCCCCCCAGTTTTCCTCGTCCTTATCCGTTGACTCTCTGGACCCCAAGAAAAGCATATAGCTTTCATTTGGGCTATTGTGTTTGGCCCATGGGGTATTTTCACTGAAGCCTTGGCAGATATCTATCATTTCATTAGTTCCCCTATCCTCTTTTCTTGTTCCACTCTTCTTTCCTTCCTTTTCTGTCATATTATACTGTAGTGAGTGATGATCCAGAGGAGCAGGCAGCGCTCTGTCACGTGTTCTCCACTTGTATTTGCTCAGTCTTCCATCTTCCTCTCTTTGCTCTCCTCTCTAATTTATGAACTGCTACACTTGAGTGGGCCTAGCGCCTATTAAAACCAGCACAGCGCCCATGTTTGTCCTGGCCTTTCCTGCTCCACAGGAAGCTCATCCAGCCCCCCCCCCCCCTCTAGTTAATGCCACTGCAGGGGGTGAGCGAGAAACATGGACACTTTTGTGGATCCTCTGCCCACTGGAGGGAGAGCTTTGACGCTCCCTTTAAAAGGCCAAAGTCATTTGTCTTTGTTGTTCTCTGTCTCCCAGGGATTGTTTAGAGGGAAAGAGACAGCGAGAGAGATAAGGAGTGAAAGGGAGTAAGAGAACATCCCTTTCTTCGTGGGTATGTGAAGGTTTTTCATCATGGCCATTGTACTGGAAGCTGTGTTTTGCTCTACTCTACATTCAAGGCCTTCTGATAAGTGTTCTCAGCTTTCTATTGCCTCATCCTCACAGTTCAAAACACAAGATATAAAATGTGAACAGATTCTGCTGTCATGTATTTGATAGTTTATTCTTTTTAAATTGCTCAGGTTTTTAGCATTTATCTACTGCTATAACTCAAACTTCCTCAACTCCATACCTGTGTTTATGAGCCTGTAAGTCAATGTTTAATCATTTAGACAGCAGGTCTGAACAACAGCTATAGGATTTATGGCACCTCCGAGCAAAGACTCTGATTTCCAACCCCTTCAACCTGTGTGACAGTCTTCTCCAGTAGTCAGAGATGATGTTACTGCTCTGGTGAGTCAGCTGCATGATCTGAAAATCCATATGGAAGCCAGACATGCTCCGGTCATGTAGAAGCAGACACCGGTTCTAACAAAGAATCCACCCCGTAGGCATCGAGCGTTGGATTCACATTGACAGCACAGCATCACTGCAATGTTTCATATGTGAATGTACCACTTGCTGAGCTCCACCGTAGTGTTTTCATATTGTTGTAGTAATCGGATTGAAAACAGAGGAACACGGGGGCAGACAACCAAGAGAAAACCACAAAAATCACAGAAAGGTTCGAATGGATGGCGTCCCAAAGGACTACAAATCCCCTCTCCGAAATCGTATTGTTTGGAAACCATGAAACCGGATTCCTGTAACAAGTCTCTGATCAGTGGAGCCTCGGCCCAAAGGACTCAATTAGACCAGAACAGCCCTCTCTGACCAAGCCTTTAGTTTGCCTCCTGCCCTTCTCACAGCATGCTGCCACAACTGCAGCCGAGCTGTTTAATGCCCCGGACTGGGAGCACGGCCGTACAGCACACTGAGCAATCGCATCGCTCAGCCTTCGCCCATCTCATTACACCCCAGCAGCGCCAATCCGCACCAGGGTGTGTGTGTGTGCAGGCACGCAAGTGTTGCTAAACAGTAAACCTGTGGCACTCCCCTTGACTCTGTGCTTTAATTGGCGGCACAAGTATGGTAAACATATATTAAAACCACTGGCAGAAAAATAGCATTTACTGAAACATCCTGCAGTTGGAGGCAGTAATCCAGAATTTAATTTCAGTCATTTTGCCCTCCTTCACTTATGATTAGACTGAATTATGATAATTTCTTGATTATGGTTTGGCCTCTGCCTGTGAGCCGGAGGACACTCCTCGTCTGAGCTCAACACAAGACAACAATATGGAGCGTGTGCGATCCAGTGGATGTGCAGTGTCAAACACTTCCACTAACACAACCTACACTCGCTGTGCAGGCTGCGGCTCCTGTAGCACAAGATGGCAATGTTTCAAACACACTTTTAACAATGGTTGGTAGAAATATTTAACCCTTCGTCCGTGGCTCCACATCCGATGTGTTTGAGTCACCTGAAAAGATAATAATAATGAAGGTGAGAAACAGGGAAAACATGAAATAGCTTGGCTGATATCACGGGTGCATGAATGATTGTATTTATGATAATGTGTGTGTGTGTGCGTGTGTGTGTGTGTGTGTGTGCATGTGTGTGCGTGTGTGTGTCAGCAGACAGGCCAGCAAGCTCCTTAACTCGTCTCAAAAAGCAATACCACAGCGCTGATTCACATCCAATCAGTGATTCAATCTGCAAATCAGATAATACAGACTGGATCAGCCATATTGCTTTCTTCACACGAAAGTCAATTAGACCTTCATTTAAAAAGCAAAATTAGTTGTTATAGATTTAATAAGTGACCGGGGCCGTGGAGGACCGGGCAGAGCCTGGGAGACAGTGGCTGGAGGTCCGTGGGGAAATGGATGCCTCCTCACCAAAGCCCACTGGTAATGACTTCTGTTTAGTCTTGATAATGTCCACTAATTGGTTAATCAAAGACAATGGCTCTCTACATATACCTCCCACCTTAGCAGCTCCTGCGTGCTTCATCGAACAACAGCTTAGAGTATAAAGCCTTTGAAATCCCCATTCACTCTCATCACTGGCAGACACACCTGGTCGGGTTTAGTGTATGCCCGCAGCAAGATGTACGACACATCCATTCACTGAATGAATGGTAATGGATGTACAAAACCTCCCCCAAAAAATATGCAGTGTTCTTTCTTTTTCTGTACATGGTGTAAGAGGATAATGAAATATTATAAAAGTAATACACTTCATCTCATGCGAGGTGTCGGCACTGGTCAGAAGGTCGATAGAAAGACCCTCAGGGCTGGACAGGCACCAAAAACCAAGCATTGACAAAGTGTCCCAGCGCCCCTCGGAGCCGCCATCATTGGGTGAGTAATACTCTGTTTTCTCCATAATCAATTAGTAAGCCTTCATTAGCCGAGCCATTCATTATGTTGGCGTGTCAGGGACGGGACATGGTGCAGTGGTCGCCCCTGGTACGGGCATGTCAGTGGGTGCTGATACATGACGACGCTCCCACAATCGCTCTTGCATCTAAAGAGGACGCAGCCATTACTCTGCTGCACAGCCAAGCAAGCAGGACATGTGCGTGGCCAGGTCGGCTTTACTCTGTGTGGTTACACCACCAGCCAAGTAAGCATTATTCACCTCACTTGCACAGCTAGAATAAATATCATTAACTGCTCTCACACAACTAAATATTCATTACACTACATTGCAAAAACTCCATTTGCTTTACTTCCCAACTACAAAAACTGCATCTTGTCGACATGGCTGCTGACTTGGCAAGTGTCTACGCCGCATATCTGGGGATTCTTCAGATGGGAAGGTACAGGCACTCCCAGTCTGTGGCTTTTCAATTGAACTACATTGTAAGACATCTTAAACACATCCCAATTACTCTGGTTCCTCATAGCACTAGTGAATATTACAGTTGCCTGTGAGCTGCACTAGGAATCATTAATGTAAAACAGATGTTAGATGCGTTCCCCGGTGCACCGGCTCTCACCACTGGAGTCTGTGCCACTGCATCATCAACTGCTCTACTTGTTTGGATGCATATTTAATAGCGACATAATTTATTCTACTATATATATAAATATATATGTGTGTGTAGATCTGTGTGTGTTGGTTGTCAGCATTTGTGTGTTGGCGGTGTTAAAGACGCCCACGGCACAGTGTTAGTCCGCTCTCTGTGCGTAATGGCCTGTGCTATAGAATTATGATGAGGGGCAGACAGAGATTAAAAGAGTGGGACATTGAATAGCCCTATGATGGATGAGAGCTGTTTGGGAATCAATTAAATAATAAGAAATTAATCCTGCCAGCGACATGCTCATTAGGGACCTGGTGAAAGGAAGGCAAAGCGAGGGAGACATGTGTCACTTTTATATTTTATAATTTTGTCCTTGCATATTTTTGAAGAATATAGATGTTAGCAGCAGCAATTTGATTTGAGTGTATACAAAACATGCATTATCGAGCACAATACATCAATGATGAGTTGTTTGAATTCTCCTTTATGTTCACCATATTGCTGACCTTGTGTAAAGGCCATAGCTAAGTGCCGTTTTCCTTCTTCTATGAAAAGAAGTCAACAAAAACCTTGAATTCAATGATCAGGTTGCATCTTTGCCGACATACATTTTAATTGGTGTGTTAAAAATGACAGGACTGACAACACGTATCAGACTACAAAGCAACCCGAAGGTTTTCATAGTAAAATGGCACCATCCCTTCCTAAAGTGTTTGGCTTGATAGCTTCCCCGCAGTGTCAATGCCATGCAGGCGGAAATGATGCGCAAATGATTGCATTTGAAAAAAGCTCAAATGTGTTTGTGCGGCTGCAGCCTTTGTGTTCGCCCGCTGCAGCTTGATTTGGCTGAGCAGAGAAACAGAGGCGAGTCGACTAATTACCGGAGCAGCTCGTATCAAAGGGCCGCTGAGCGCTGCAGTTACGGGAGCCAACAGATGTGAGCAACAGCTGTCACGTGGAGTGTCAACCTTCGCGGGGCTGTCAGTCTCCATTTGCCCCTGTGCGCCGGTAAATAATGTGTTGTCTTAATTCATTTGCCATCGCTCGCAACAGCCGGCGTGTAATGGATTCTAATATTAAACATGATCCCGTTCCAGTGTACAATTAGTGTGTAGCTCCACCTATTAATGCTCTCATATTAATGGTGTCTCCCAGGGTTCCCTGCATGGCGGTTGTGGGCCTAGTTGTTGTCGGAGTGGGACAAAACAATTGGCAGGCGCCAGCGGTTTGGGACCCATCGGTCCGCCTGCCATTGAAAGCTCTGAGGAACTTCTCTGGTGCCATGGCAGAGTCACCCCTCCTCCTCCCCCCCTCCATGGGGAAGGCCATCCTGATGGCTGGTTCCGGGGGGGGGGGGGCCCACTCAGTGCGCTCTCTGTCTGTCTGTGTGTGCAAGTGTCTGCCGGGGGGGGTGGGGGGTGGATTCGATATGAATGAAGTGCTAAGAGAGGATGTAGGTGGGGTGTGGCTGCTAAGTGAGAATGGCCGAGGGTGCCCTCTGTGCAGATGGGGGGGGGGGGGGTGCTTGCTGAGCAGATGTTTTAGGGGTGTATGTTGTTCTAAGGGGTGTAAAGGGCACTCAGAGGACTAAGAAAAGGACATTTGTAGTTCAGGCGGCTCCTCTTGTCCTGAGGCTCCTCGTTGAAAAATGAAAAAAGTGAGGCCGTAGAATTGACAACTGTTTTTTTATCAACATTATTAGAGCTGAATCGTATCTTGTGTAAGATTTATCTCCCAATGTTTATGTGTCAAAGGGTTGTGAGATGCATTAATGGGATATAATAATCAACCTGTTGTATCCATTGCCTGTCTTTGTGTCTGATGTGGATAGCTGTTCTCTGGTGCACATAAAAAACAGATGGGAGTTTTCTTTTAGGATGAAAAGCTGTCAGATCAGGGACAGCATTTGATCTGGACATATGCTCTGATGCAGTGGAAGCAAAACCAATCCTAGAGAATCCCCCAATAATCTCTATCCTTCTAATTCTAGTGCCTGTTTCCGTCTACATTTATATTACACCTGCAGTCGAAGAGAAGTTCTCCGGTGTTTGCCTGTTGCTGTTTTTTTCCATATTTGGTGTATTTTGTTTTGTTATAATTGGTGGATAGAGACGAGTCCATGAGTATGGATCATAGCTGTGCAATGAGTCTCTCGGTGTGTATGGGTGTGAGTGTAGGTGGTGAACCAGTGCTGAATGGGAATGAGATGAATGCAGGGTGGAAATGAATTTCTAAAGGCCATGGTGCTTCATCACGGGGCCCAGCTCTGCCCCATCCCACTCCTGCCTGAATAACAGCAGAATTATCACTCAGAGGGAGGAGAGAGTGCGATGAATACCTCCAGCTACTACACCCTGGGGACCCTGGTACCCCCCCGCCCCTCCCCGCCGCTTTCCCTTCTACACACACACACACACACACACACACACACACACACATTACTGAATGTACTGCACATTCACACAGGTAGAGATAGAGGGTGGGGGGTGGGGGGGGCAGCAACATTAAGCACTAATGGTGCGCTCCATTAATCATACAATGATGAAGGCCATTTCCTTTATTTAATTGGCTGCCAGTATCTCAGTGTCTTTGTTGCAAGTCACTTCAGACTCACAACCGGCAGTGTGTTTGTGTGCGCCTCAATTTTTTGGGGGGAAAAAGCAGAGTCCTGCATGAGGGCCTTGGCTGAGAGCTCTTTGCAGACACATCAAACAAGTGTCTTTGTGTGTGTCTGTAGCATAATGCAAATAGTACTGTCAATAGAAACAAGACCAGATAGGCTTCATTTCTTTCAGGTAGATTGATTTCAGAGATATTAACATTAGAGATTTATATCATCACTTGTTGGTCAAATCAGTTTCTGGACAAATTACCTGTATCTTCAGACGAATTTAGCATATTCTTGATTTAATGTGTTAAAATATCAATGTTTTCATTCTACAAGCCGACAGATTGACAGCGTCATTTAGAAGGGAACTGGTTTCGGGGGGGCGAGGCTTGTGCAACAGAAGCTAACAGACGGCGGGTGAGGCCGAGGATTAAACAGTGACAGCAGTCTGATTTAAAAGGATCGAACTTCTGCCAAGTCCTGCTCAGGGCTCCTGTATAAAACCCGGTGTAGATAAATAAAGTTTGGTCATTACTGTCAACTCTCCAGTTTCCGTGTGTCCGGGCCTGATCGCCTCCCCCCCCCCCAACCCCCTCCTGTTTACTCCACTTTAATCATATATTGTCCGATTGTGTGTCTACTGTTCAGCTGCTACTGACGACTTCACACAAACAGCCGCACTAACACATAAACGCAAAGAGCAGACGCACACCAGCAAAACCATGCTCCTGGTTTTAAATAGATACACAATCACTGTGTTGATTTACACTTAGCACTTTTGAGATCATACTTTATCCCAAATTCCCGTTAGCTTGTGGCGCACTGAAATATATTTTTCTCCAGTATTACAGACTGCCTGTGCACTCGAGTCTTTATCTATTATTTATACACCAGAGGAAATGGTGGTACTTGTGTGCCACTGAACATATTTCACTTGGCTGTCACGAGAGACATTTTTCTTCTGCCACTGGTGGCCCACTAATAGAGCTGCATGTTAATGCAAATTATGTTGGGAATTAGACTGACAACAATTACAGATATTTTTAGTTAACATGTGTTTTTTTTTTCTGTAAAAAGGAGTATTCATTCATTCTGTATGTGTATTTAGGATTAATAATCATATTTTCTTATTTTCTTAGCAGAATTCAGTGCTTGGGAACAAACTGTGAACATGATAATACAACGATTTCCCCACAGTTGCAGTTCCTTTATTAATCTGAAGCTTGATCCGATTTTGGCTGAAACTCCAACAGAAGAAAAAAAAAATGCTAAAGTTGATATGAACTACAAAATAGCACAGCAACTGTTATGAATCATATCACAGGCTGTTCCTAAATCCTAGATCTTAAGAGCGTCCTAACAGAGACTTAAATTCTACTCTGTTATCTACAGTCTTTTTGTGCTGCTCCTAATTAGACAACACAGCTCTCACATTGCAACAATAAGAGAAGCATACGAAAAAAGAGGTTATACAATTATGGACTGTACTTACAAAGGCCCCTTTGATTCACAGAACGCTTGGTAGCTTGTCTATTATCATAATGCATGCTGCCTGTTCACAGTGTGGGGAGAGGAGCAGGAGACGCAGAATGCTGCGGTTGGCTTGTTTTGCTCTTTGAAGGCTGAAGGAGGGCATGGCAATATTTACCGAGAGAGAGCCCCCCCCCCCCCCCCCCCCCCCCCCCCGCCCCCCCTCGGCCCCACCCTGCTAGGCTAGCGTTAGAGCCTCTCAGCCGGAGGATGTGTTTTGCACCAGTACGTCTCTTCCCCCTCCTCCTCCTCCCCCCTCCCCTCCCGCTTCACCCCACCCCCACTGCAGGCCCTCTACGGACACACTACACAGGGACACCCACTTCCTCATTAAAAAACCAACAGCCATTAATGTTAGATGAGGGCAAGAGGAGCTGGAGGAGGGAGAGCAGGGAGAAAGAGGGAGGTGTTTTCCCCTTGATCGACTCCTAAGGATGCATGATGAATCCTCACAGACACACCGACCGACACGCTGGGAGAGGGGAGGAGATGAGAGGCTACAGACATTTTTCCCAAAGACGGACCGACTGACATAATCGAGGTCTCGTAAAATGGCTGCAGCGTCTCGTAGACACAGGAGTCAATGGATCAGAGATTGAAATAGGAAAGGAAAAACTATAGTTTATGACTTATCTGTTTAAAAAAGCATCTCCTTCCCTTCTCCCCCTCTTTTACATACACGATGAATATGGAAGCATCTAGTGCCCCATAGGGCCGGGCTCTTAATACCCTCGTGCTTTTGCTCTGCAGGTCTCAAAGTGGAAGGTTCCCTGGAGTCAGAAAGTGACAGGGAGAGTGAGGGGTGGGGGGGAGCGAGCACCATTTCAGCCATGTTTAAGGGAAGAAGGATAATACATGACTTGGAGCTTAAGCTTAAACAAACATGCACAGGCACTACAGGCACACCCAGATACTGGAGAGAGTTCACAAATCTTTGACATTGCCGTGCTTTGTTATTATTTATAAGAGTGGTTCATTCCCTCCAGGCATTGTCTGTTGAGACCCTCGTCCTCGATTCCACGTCCACCGTTTCAAATGTGATAGACAGTTCAGGTCCAGGGAATCAATGCCATCGATATTGTGATTGACCCGAGCAGCACTGTCTGTAAGCACCATAAGCACACAGGCTCGAATCTTAAAGGCTCAGGCTTATTTCGATATTTACATGCTGGTGGTTCATGTGCATCACTTTTGCTTCGCCGCGGTCAAGATGATCATCATTGTGCGTGCTGATGTGTGTGGGAGGAAATTGGGGTCATTGGTATTCCACTCTTTTTATAGAGAACCTCCAGGAAGAAGCAAAACATTACAGCTCACAGCAACGTGGGCGGATGTTTCAGAGGGCATGTGTGTAGTTGTATTAGTGTGTTTTTTGCATCTTTGCATGCTCGTCTTTTCTTTCCTCTTATTCGTCCAATAGCGTTTGGCTTGTATGTGGAGTTCTAGGGCCCTGATGGGGAGGGGGGGGGGCATGGCTACAGAACCGCAGCCCTATAGCGGTGGCTGGTCTGCTGGGAGCTTACCGAGTGTGTGCGTGTCTGGAGGCCCTGTCTGTGCGCACGGATTTGGGGGAGACGGAGACGGAGAGTGCGGGCAACCAGAGCTAGCTGGCTGGGTAATGAATTCACTCCTGCGGCACTCTTTAAAGCATAATTACACTCATCAAAGCCAGGAAGGCCTGACTCGCCCACTGACTCTTAGCTAAAACAAAGGCAGAACGAAAACACGACGGCTCAATTCTCTTTCCATATCACCGTACCACAGTTACCACCACGAGGCATCATTTTCATGTCTTTTCATGTCTTTTCATGTCTTTCGCCAGATTTTTCTGTGTAGAGACGACTGGCCACGATCATTTGTGGTCATAGGACATAAATACTGCAGAGTTCAGTTTAACCAGTTTTAAAAAATACGGGAAAAGGGTATTTTTCATCTATAGTCTTCATAAATCAGTCCTCTAAGCATCAGCGTCATTGCTTCTTGTGCTTGATCACAGTTCACATATCAACTCTGAATATCTGTGTGTCCCTGTTTGACTCTCAAATTAAACCTCACAGCTCCTTTGCCGTGGCGGTCCATCCCCCTTGTTTCCCCCTCGATCTTCCCCCTTTCACCTCCCATATCTCTGGGAAAAGGTCAGAGTTGTGTGTGTGTCCACACACACGAGGGAGTGTGTGGTTAGCATATAAAGAGAAACCTTGCAGGGGGTGTGTAAGCCCAGCTACACCTGTTGTAGCTCCGGTGACGAGCGGGAGGCAGAGACCAGGGGATCTTAGAACACCACCCAGCTCTAAGACTGGGATACAGAGGATCAGACACTAGTGGTGGAAAATGATTTCACACAGACCTACACATGAGCACACACTCATCTATGAATGCATGTGCAGTATACACTTTTATATAATAACGCACACATTAGCAGCCTTTCACAATAATGACTTGCCTGCAGATCAACCCCAGAGGATTTGCCAGGGGACAGATATGGCTGACATCTGTGGGAACACCACTGTGACATGTCACCAGATGAGTGTGTCTCTCTCTCCCAGCAGTCACACTTCTGGAGAAAATGAAGCCAAACGCCTCCACTTTGATCAGCAGACACACTTCAGTTACACCGCGGTCATTACATGAACCATTACGATTCCAAATCATAAAACTTGACATCTGCAGAGTGAGAAACTAATTAGGTGCAAGTCCCTTTTCGCTCTATACGCGGGTATGAGGGGGGTTCTGTCTCTGCAGAACCGCATAGGTTGTGTCACGGTGCCGAACAGATTAAATAATTCTATAACCTAATTGCGATAAAGGCGACCACTTTATTTGTGTTTGTGCATGCAAGGTTTTTGTGCAGGGCGTGTTTAGTCTAATTACTGCAGCCTTCAGATTTACACATTGTTTTTTTTTTTCCTTTTTTTGGGGTGGTGGGGCGAAGGGTAAATATGAGAGAAACACTCTCTCTCTCTCCGTCTCTCTCTCTCTCTCTCTCTCTCTCTCTCTTTGTCACCCTCTGTCTCACTCAATCTTCAACTTAACATAATAAACTGCTTGGTGCTTTGTTTTCTCCTGCAAGGCCTCGGTGTCTCTGGAGGATTTATCGTCTGCCTACAGTATTTTAAGGGTTTTAATCTCCCACCGTTTGATTACTACCAGCTAATTAAACAGAAGGGCTGCCAAGCAGGTGACAGAGGGATGGAACAGTGAGGTGGCATCAGTCCCTGTCCCACAGCCAGGGCTTCTTTCTTATCCTCTGTTTCCAGTCGGTACAAATACTAAGAAATTGGCTTTGTTTGCCTACTATAACTGTACTAGTATGAATTTTAGTTTGTACAGTGAAGTACGCTCGGTATCTTCAGATCTGTCCCATGTTGTTTTTCTTCTTGGTTAAACAGACCTAGTTTTTTATTTTACTTCGCCCTCACTGCCGGGCTGCCTGAGGCCAGCGAGAGGGAGTAGGGCAGGATTTCAAGACTCTGCGGCGGAGAATAAAGAACTGCTGACATCAGCAATCCAACAGTCATATTAGTAAGAAGCAAAGGAGGGCAGTATCAAAAAAGCTTACAGATTTATGTCTTTAAAAAAAGATATATATATATAAATAGAAATAAAGGCACCGCAAAGTTCAATGTCCCTTATGGCCTTTAACCAGCAAGTACAAATCTTTACCAGTGCATCCATTTGGCGTGATACCTTGCCACCCACGAGGTTACTTAAACGAGGGGGAGCAAAATGGTGGCGCGAGCACACAGAGAGATATGAAGGGGACACTGATAAATGTCACCGATGACAATGACTTTGTCAAAGTCGAGAGTTGCCCTTTTCCCCAGCCCCTCCGCAGAGATGCTCTCCTCACGGGTTCTCAATCCCCTGTCAAGTGGTCGAACCTGCACATCCATATGCATACTGCTACACATGAAACGCTGCGCATCTGCTTGTCTTGCGCTTGCTTCTGCCGTGGTAGACAGGCAGACAGGATGTCCTTAGCCCCAAGGCCGCTGAGACGACACGGGATCTGCTGACCGGGAGAAAGGGGCCGCAAAGATCCTCAGGGCAAACCGATGCACTGCTCTGACTGTGGCTGAACTCCTGCATCTAGTTTACAAAGTAGATTCTGTCAGCAGACCAGCAATCACACTGACCTCTTCTGGCAACCCCATCTTCTTGCTTATGGGAAGGTACATACATAAAGTAAGTAATGGTAGTTATTAAGGTAGAAGCTTCTGGAAGAGAGCTGATTTGTAATATATTGTTTGTTAGACTGATAATTCGATAACGCCTGAAGAGACATTCCTTCACTTCTCAATTCTTTTTTCTTAATTTTAATAATCATTCGAAATTATTGTGTTTATTTTTGTCCTTGAAAATATGACTCTTTTCATTTGGATGCTACGGGAAAAATATGTGTGCCACTAAATTGCTTCTGTGTAATCACGACTATAATCATCTGTCACAGCTGGAACTGGTACTCATTAACCATGGGAGAAATTGGGATATCTTTTTCAGGTACTATCTGGAAAAGGTTGACTAATGGTGTAATCTTTTTCAGGGTTCTCAACATTAGCAAATAAATTCCCTTAAATTATGTTTCTGTATGGCTCTGCACATTAGCAATAATAAAACCCGGTATCTCCAATATGAAGTGCCACCAGCGACACTTAATTAATCCTAATGGCTTCAAAACACGCCCGCCTGCAGAATCCCCTTGTTTTTCAAAATGACTCTTCCCTCGACAATATTGCATACAGCCATTTTTCCCCCTGTCTTTCCCAGTGTGATGAAATGCTCTTTCCGCTGCTATCTATTCCTTATCCACTCTGTCCTGCCACACTCTCCTCTCCCCGGCTGAGGAAAAGCTTGCGGAGGCTGCCAGAGCAGACCCGTCATCTGTTGGCAGTCTATTTGCTGTTGTTGGTGGGGGGATGAGTAATGGCAGCGCCGCTGTCCTTATCACCAGTCCACACACCTGCACTCCTCCCCGTGCCACACACTTAATTGTCCCCCCCCGTACCCCCACCCGTGCTTCAGGCCTTGATATCTGCTTATGCTCCACATTCCTGGATAGAGGCCTTATGTCCATTAGTGCTGTGGATGTACAGGATTTATAGGTTTGCCACGGCCGGAGAGCTCGGAATCAACATTTCAGGCTTGGTAGGGCCGGGGGATGCTGTTGTCATGGTGAACTGGTGAGGAGGGTCTTGTTCTTATAGAGGACAGCCATGGAGCGGTGTCATCCTCCTTTGCTTTGCACTGGATATGCTGAGGAAAAAGAGTTGTGACATTTGCCTGTGATTTCCGGGGCTGACAAATCCCCAGCGCTCAGGGTCAAAGCAGGCATACCTCCGAAAAAAACAATGAGGCGGGGAAAGCATAAAACAAATACTAACAGGAGGCGTGGAGGAGCATTGAAGTGTCGTCCACACAGCACCAGACAGACAGTCCCAGAGTGAGGGTCACAACAAGGTACATGCAAATAGAACAATGGCCCCCCCGTGCACGTGCCATGAAAAAGCACGAGCAGTTGGAAAGGGCGCTCTCGTGCAGGAACCAAGAGCAGAAGCGACCTGTAAGCCTCAGTTGAGCTCTTTCTTTCCGAGGCAACGTTACCGTGGGTTGTTGAAAGGTAATTGGAAATTTGAGGTCCTGTGGTCGGAGATTCCTTTGAGCCAGCTCCCTTATTTGACAGGCCAGTAATAGCCTTGTCTCTCAGTCACCAGGAGACCAGTAGACTCGACCCAATCCATCCTGCAAGGCCTCATGGAAGACCTCTCTCTGGAGACCATGATTGCACCTCTGTCTGTGTGCATTATCTGTCTTTCTAATAATGGAGAGGCAGAACGGGGTTATTGGCTCGATGGGTATTTGTCTTTCCTTATAAATGCACTTGAAAGCCTTTAAAAAGCTCTCTCTTATGTTTCAAATGTCACAGTTAGTGTTTTCCCTTAACACCTCTCTTTCATACTTTTCACTTACGGCTTCAAAACAGAGAAAGTGGCACGAAAACCCCAGACATGCAAAAACAATCCTGTGTGTGAGATTGATTGCTGACACTTGTTTGAAGCGACTTGCATTCTCAAATAGGAAAGTGGCAGCCGTGGATGCAGCTCTGGACCATAAAAGGCAGGAGCAACAGCTTTAGTATCAATTTAAGGAGTCTCCATCCTCTCCCGGGTGAATGCCCTGGAGAGCCCCTCCATTAGGGCTCCAGCTGGAGACAGTAGCAACCACAGTCACACCCGTGTCCTGTAACCAGTTCCCAGGTCAGGAGGGTGCTAAGATGCTGCTATTGGCAACAAATCCCTCCCCAGTGATAAATATCCAAGAGCTCACAGGTTGACACCAGATTTTTCATCATTAATCCAAGCCATTATGAGGCTGTTTCCCCAACATTGATCCCCAGTCCAGTGCAGCTGACGCAGCCCCTCCAGGCTGGATGTTTGTGGTGAAGCGGTGGGAGAGAGGGGAGGGGGGGTTATCACTGGGGGAACTGGGACACAGCCAGGCTGCCCAGTCAAGTGCAGGGTGGGAAAGCGAGGATCAGCACAGATGTGAAATATTGCCTGTGCATACAAATTAGCCCGGGCTGTACAATGTGTTTAAACATACAGATATAAACACAGTCCAATGCATGTACTGTATATGTACACAACACAAATATAAACACAAGATGCTGTGTCTGAATAAATTGAGTTCTGCAAGGAATGAGATGTTGTGAATCAGGGCCAGATGTCCAGGTGTTTGCTGATAGTAAATCCTTAATTATGTTCGCATGCGCTGCGCTGAGAGACCATTGCCTTTTTTATTAAATGACACACACTCACACACACACACACACACACACACTCACACACACACACACACACACGCACACACAGAGACACACACACATACACCAGTCAGCTCAGAGGGGCAGATGCACAGCTATTGTCTTAATTTCATTCCCCCACTTTCTCTCGATTTGCTCGTTCGGCCTGCTGTCGCCAATTCCCAGTATTCCAGAAAATGAGACAAACCAAATGTATTACATCCCAGTGGAGTGAGGGATGTCGAGCAGGGAGATTTACCTTCTCTTTTTACAAATGATATGAAATCGGGGGAAAGGAAGGTCTCTCAGCTGTGAAATTACGGATCATCCCGGTCTTTCTTGTTTCCGCTCATCGAGAGAGAACCGCAGAGAGCAGAGGAGCATCGGAGGAGGAGAGGATGGGAAGGTGTTTGGCTCAGTGTGTTTTTTTCCAGTCTCCCATCTTCGTCTGTCCTGTCATCAGCGGTCGAGGACAATCTTTCCGAGGCTGATTGCATGTCCACCTCCTCTGATGAAGCCAGGCGCTGAGCTTGTCATTGAGCGGCGTGCAGGCACTGAACTTTACCTCCAGACTGACATTCATCATAATGAGTATTGTTCGCCAGGCATTTCCTTTCACGTTCACCCTTAGCTTATGATAAAAACACCCAGAGATGACCTGAAGGTTAGAGATTTAATAGAGCTGTGTGTCCGTCCATACCATGCACCTTCAGACCAGTCAGCTCGGTCAGAGAGGTGGTGGTGGTGGTGGTGGTGGAGTCGCATCTAGAGGGGAGGGGGTCAGATGGACGCAGTAATTACTCAGATCACTGAGCATGAAGGTGGGGCCATGGACCGCTGTCATCACCAGGCTAACAGCTGGAGGGCTAGAGCCCCTTCAACAGCTGGGTGATTACACACACACTCACACACACTTACACACACTTACACACACTCACACACAAACAGTCCACAAGAATGATCTTCACCTGCACTGGAAGAGACGAGTGGCTGGTGGCGATCGGGAATTGTCGGTGGCACAGCCGACAAACTCCTTGACTCTGTCTTTACAGTTCTTTGCACTGAACTGAGCCAAACAGTGAACATGGGAGATCTTCTCTGTCTCATACTGTTCATACAATCATTTAGATTGTATCAGAGTGTGACCTCCTCCATCTCCTCTCGTCTTCCTGTGTGTTTTTGAGCCGCTGATGTCCCCGACTTGTTCCTCTATCCTCCCACATGAGGAGAATAGAGACATTAATGGAGCCGGCAGTCCTACTGTGTGAGTTATTACTCTGCTCTTTCCCTAATGGAGAAAAATTTAATTATCAGCTAATTTGCAGTGTTGTCTCTGGTGACACAAAGTTCCCCATAGTGTCGGCTTCCATTAAAGGCCCTGCTTTGACTCCTTCATCCAGAAACGAGGAGTAAGAAGAGCTCAGGTGTAGGTGCAAAGCAGTTCTGAGCATATTTGCCTATTGTAGAACACCTTGCTCTCATTGCACTGTATGGTCGTACGTAAGCAATTTGAGAAGAAACAGCTCTTAATGGCAAAGTTCTGCAACCGATTATCAGTCTCCACTTGTGATCAGATTCAGACCTGATCAGAGGTGACATGAAATCACATAATGGTAAAAAAACTTCTCTGTGTTCACACAGTGGAGTCTTTTCTCATTTGTGTGCCGAGTGTCTCAACATGCACCACAGTCCTCCTCTCCCAGTAAATTGGACTGACTTCATGATTACAAAGCCCAGATAAAATAGGAGCAAGAGTAAATCCGCCAAGTAAATAATTCAGTCTCCTTTGAAAACCATACACAATGGACCTATTTAAAAGTAAGGAGCCTGCGTTAAAACCTTTCACAGAGCCCGTCTGATTGTTATCCAGTACGTGTGCTCTGCATTTATCTGTCAGTTTCTGCATGCACAACCACTGGCTATAATATTAGTCAACCATGGAGCCGTCTTCCCTTTCCACGTATAATGCGGATGCCATCCAGTGGGGCCATTAAAACAATGTGTTATGATTGGGCGTCTTGAGCAGTGAAAAGGATTGATTTCCATTTACCCCCCATTAAATTCTCAGACATCTGGCGTGCCTTTGCCAGCGCGTTTCCTACTCCTCCTTTTTGTTTTCCGTTGAAATATTCAGGAGTACCTCTTGCTTCTTTGCTCTTAATATCTCCCTGTCAAAATACACTCAACCTAATTTATTTATTTCAATTTAGTGTGTGTGTGTGTGTGTGTGTGTGTGTGTGTGTGTGTGTGTGTGTACACTCTGCACAATCCTTGGACAGCTGAATCAAACTCAAGTGCCTTTATCTGACTCTGATTGTTTTACATCTCAGTGTTTAAGTGTGTTTTTACACCTGCAACGCATGCATAGTGTCTGCGAGTGAGTCTTTGTGTTAGCATGCGGGTGTGTGCGTCTATGCCCGTGGTACAGTGAGGCTCTGTGGATGCTGAGGTTGTGTTGTTGTATGTTAGACCTGCAGGCCAAGCGTAGAGACGGAGGGAGCACATGAAAAATACATGATAATCATCCCGCCACAGTGCACACACGAGCCTAACTGGGGAGAGGGCTCCCTCCTTATGTGTGTACGGGGAGAAGTGGCGGAGTCAGTTCATTAATCCTCTGTTTTATCTTTACCCTCAGATACTTGGCTTGGGGTTTTCTTGTTTTGCTAGAGAGCCAAAAAAACAAATCTGCATTCAACACCCCATTGTGAAATCGTAGACATCGAATGCCTCTTTAGCTTCTTTTGTTTTGTTTTGTAATCTATTGCTGAGCGTGCGTTTATTTCTTTAGTTTTATTTTTTCAATATCATTTCCCAAATTGTTTCACTAAGAATGGTGCTTCTGCGATGTGAATATCGCAGTGGCTGTTATGGAAATGGACCTGAGGCTCTGTCAGAAGGGTGTCAATATATGGGTCAGGGGTGCGAAGTGTCGGGGGGGCGCTCTGCTCTCTCAGCCATTAGGACTAACACCACACAGCTGCTTATCCGTGCATACCTCGCCCCGCAATACAATATCTTATCAGCTGAGAATCCACAACGGCCAAATCAATTAGAGCCTCTGAATATCTCTGGATCTGCAGTGTGAATGCATCAGCACCCCCCCAACCCCTCCTGAGAACAGCTGAATTAATAACCCCCTAAGTGGATAATGCCCTCGCTCCTATCAACATCAAAATTGAATTCCTGCAAACAGCAAAAATACAGCGAGGGCCAATGTGGCATTGTGGTAGTCAGCATTACAGGCTTCTCTTTGATAGCCGGGTATCCTTGGGTCTCGCTCTGCACATTGCAAATTTAAAATGCTAATTATCAACGGTATCTAATTGGCAGGCGGGTGTTTAGTATAAGTGTTCCTGGAGCCATTTCTTCCCAGACACGCAGCGTTTGCCGCCGAGTGGCTCCACTTAACAAAGAGACTGTGAGCGGGGGTCTGCAGCGTGGAGAAAGTGCCCCGTCGAGCAGAAGCGGGTCAAACAGGAGTCAGGTCTACTGGCTAGCGGGGAAATCAGGGTCTCTCGCTGAGGAGAGGGGATCCTAGTGTTCACGGAGATAGGTGAAAATTACAGATAAGTGGTTTTCCATAGGTAGCCAAACCATTCCCTTCTTTTTAAACTATCCTCTTAGCCGTTGAGATCTCATTGCAGTCTCTTGTTTGTCCTGTTTTAACATTCATTCAGAGAGTCCTTGTGTTGGTGTTACATAGACTCATCCCATTCACACGTGACCATGATGGCCTTGTTAGGAAGGATTCATTTAAAATAATCAGGAGGACAAATCCACTTTCCTGTGTTTTGAAGCGGCAGCTCATCAGAAGAGACTCTCTGTTGTTTGTCCCCTGGAGTTTGTTAAAGTTAATGTGGCTCTGATTAGTTCTTTTAATAAGATGAAGCGTCTGCTCTCCGGAGTGATTTATTCCCAGGAAACAGGCTTTCTATGAGGCTCCCATGTTGTACTTTCCAAGGACTTTATGTTTTTATGTCATGTTTTACACCCTGTCATAAATTCAACTCAACGGTGACCCTGATTCACACGCAACCTCTTCCTGATCCAGCTCAGTCTGTTTTGCTTAATGAAGTTTTTTTGCTCATTTCAAGGTCATTTACTTCCTGATTACTTTCTTCTACCTCCCCTTTCCACTAGTCCTGCTCAGCCCCTCCCCGTCTCTACCCCTCTGGATGTCCCCCATGTCCTTCTTCATTCGCCTCATCATTTCATTCTTCTCCATCATGAGTGGATAGTCAGACTAAGTAGTTCTTGTCTTTGTGCGTCTGCAGCATGTCATCCATTATGGCCCTTGAGATTGCCTAGAAAATAGATAATGTGTGGGTTTTTTTGGACAGAGAGGGCACTGGCTTCTCTTTTTCAATGTCAACAGAGAAGCACTTGGAAACAAGTGGTAAATAACTGAAATGGAAAATATATAAGAACCAGCAAAGATGAAACCATTGAGAATATAAGGAATAGATTTACAGATGTGTGGCCAGCTGAATTTAAGTGAAACATCCAACACATAAAATAATAAAATAACTACACTGTCCATGGGTTTCTATTAAAATACCACACCTAAAAATCGTAACCCTGCAGTCTCTCCCAAAATGTTCGAGACCTGCATGTAGTGGTTTTTACCTCTACTGGTTTTGCTGGTCATGCTGTGTTTTAAAGTGGTCAATGAGGCGGATGAAGGGTTAAGAAAGCCACCGTCTCCTCTCGCCTTTGTCCCCCTCGCGCAGCAGTGCCTTGTGAAGTTATTGCAATCCAGCGTGATCTGATAGAAGGGGAGATGGGGTCAGGTAATCCACTGGCCTGCCTGCAAACACTCTTTCATGCTAGACTGCCTTTCAATAAATAAGAAATGTTGTCTCCCCTCACCAATATAATATTAACCTGATCCCCCCCATGGAGAGTATGGGGGGTATCTTCTGGGTTAGGGGCGGTAGAAAAGGCCTCTAGGCCAAACTGCTAATGGATACACACGAACACACTGTTTGAGGATTAGACGAAAGCCCATCTAGAGGGAATATAGTTCAGGAAAAACAAAGGGGGGGGTTGTTAAAATGTAAAGGCATCTCATTCTACTAATTTCAACGTGCAGTCAGCGCCACAAACTCACACCTGCTGCTTGTAGAGTCCACAATTCACAATCTAGACGAATGTGACGTAGGTAGAAAAGAAAACAAAGGTTTTCTCAGTGAACAGCCTGGAGAAGGATTCGGTTTTAAAACAACATTTGTGCAGAATTGACACACAGAGGCGGAGAGCGCTGAACTTGAACTGTGAAACGAGGATGGTGGGATGCTGCCGCTCTCTGAAGTGGCTTCATGCCGAGTTTCCCTTTGAATATCCCACACTTTGCATTCCTAAATTCACTTTCCTCTGGGAGACAATCTATTGGTCACAGTCTCGGTGTAAAGCAGCAAAGCTAAGGCTGCCGAGGACGAGCGCTCTGATTCACAGTCAGCGCCCAAATACCTACACTCCTATTCGGGCTGATTCAAATCATTTTGAGGGTTAAACAGGATAAAATATTATGCTGGAGACACAAAGAATAATTGCTAATGGTGTTTTTTTTAATAGCCTCATTCTGGAAATGAGAATGAGGGTGACAGAGAATATTTCATGTCTTTATCTTGTGCTTTCATTAATGCAAGTTTAATGGAAGGGACGCCGAGAGAGGAATGTTAATTACCACCATTCAGCAGAGAAGGCAAGGATGGTTCCACCGGAACAAAGGTGATTCAGACTTGTTGTTCTCTTAACTCGGGCTTTCTGAACTGACAGCAGATCTGTCTCATCGAATGTTAATTTCGCCCACAATTGGCCGCTCATAAGAATCCAAATGATTAAATCCGTTTCTTATTTTAGACAAAGAAGGCTTTTTTATGCCCTGTAGTCAGTCAACAGTGGTGTGGAATTATTGATCTACTCTGAGCAGAGAGAGAACAAAACCTATCTTTTATTTATATCTCCACCGGGTTCTGATGTGGAGGGAAATTGTCGGAAAGGTTGTGTTTGTGCCTCGGTCTGTGGAGGAATGCAGATGTGGCGGTGAATGCAGAGTGGATGCACCATTGTTCACTGTGTGGGTCTCGTCTATAATTTACAGGGTCTCCACCCCTTTCCGTCACTAATGGATGGGGGTGTCTGCTCGGAGGCTGGGGGGGGGGGGGGTTGAGATAGGCTGGAGGTTCGCCTTCTTGAAGACCTCCCTCCGCCACCGCAGCAGATAAAGAAAGCCCCCTTCAATCCGCCCCCACCTCTGTCCCACACAACGGGGTTACCAAAGATACCGAGACAAATCTTGAATGCACTGCTACGGTTTTGAGGTGGGACACATCTCGTACAGGGGGGTGAATATTTGAGAGAGGAGTGATGGAGATATGGAAGGGGGGAGGGAATGGGGTTGTATTGCACATTGTAGAGTGTACACAGATCATTACCATCCCCTATAGCTCCAGGGCTCGTCATGCTGACGGCAGGCAGATTGAAAGGGCTAATGGGAGCCAGGGTGATGCTGTGCAGAGTAATTTAGTGCAGGAGGCGTGGTGCTGGAGAGAATGGCGGGAGGGTGATAGACCCTTAATCCTCACCATAAAAAAAAAAAAAAAAAGATATACTGTTTCACCTTAGAGTGGGGGGTGCACCTTCCATACATCGAGGACAGGTGCTCAGCTGAGAGAATGACGCCGGGCACCGCGGGCCCCCCTCTAGGCCTCGTTGAAATGACTGTCCGCTGAAAGCTGCCTGTCCGTCTCCGTGTAGCATGAGCTCCACAGAGGACAGCCTTTGTTGTTGGCCTGTTCAGAGCCTTGACACCAGATGTGAGTGTCAGCCACAGGATGAGGACCAGCTGCTGTGGGGTTGGGATGGAACGGCCTGGGTAAAAATACTCCCTGGCTGTTTGCCTGTGAAGCTCAGAGGCCACGGTGAGGGCATGGTATGGCAAGGCTTGGTGGGCTGAACTGGACCAGGCTAGAATTTGTTCTGAGTTTCGATTTGTCAGTGGTGAACAGGAAACGCCACATCTACAGCACACAGCAGCTTGCATGTCACACTATGGACTGACGCTGACATTCATTCTTCTGCTTGTTATTCATTTATTTGCTCTGCTCTTAGATGGACTAACCCCGCTCTTCACTTATTTATACAGCGGAGGCAGAGACATTTCTCTCCTGCCGGCTGGAGGAAGGATCAAGAAACAGGGGTTCCATCCAGATAGCTTTAGGCAGAGTCGTGTGATGAGAGCCTGATGAAATCATTGTTTGAATCTGAAGGACACAGAGGAAGCCGTCTGAAGCCGTTAGAATCAATTTCATTTGAGCTTTGGGATCAAAGTCAGGCCTCTGGGCTGCTCAGTATTTTTAGTCCTGCCTTTAAAGCCATCAGTCACTTTCAATCCTGATTAACTTGTGGAAATCACACGATATTTTTGAGGTGTTAATTCTCATTAGGTTACTGGTGGTAGACAAACGACGGGTGCATTATTTATGACAAAAAAGACAAATGTTCAGTATCACGCGAAGCACCCACGCCTCCTTTGAGAGGACCAGTGGTGTCATTGAATGCACATGAACCCGTGACGAGATATAGAGGTGTATTAGTATTTATAAAAGCAAGAGGGTCAACATACTCCAGTGCACCGGGATTAGCTTGTGTGGCCTGGCGGGCAACCTGCTGTTTTCTGCACCATTTCCAACCCGGGGAGTTTTCAGAGTGAGATTAGGACGGGGCCCGATTGCTGAGTAATTGGTGGAGAGAGGCCACGGCTCCCTATGATCCCATCACACTCTTCACACCTCAGTGGGATTCCCCTGAGACCAGTGTTGCACAGATAGACGTGAGAGCTATGTCTGTGCATGCATGTAAGTGTGTATTAGCACTCACGTTTATGTCTTGCAACAGTGACAGGAAAATAAGAGGACAGGATTAATAATTAGAATAATGATTAGAATAACGATTATGATAATAACATTTATTCATGTCCCTCCTTCTCAAAACCATTTAGCAATGTGTAGTAAAAGTACCTAATATCCTTGCCTCTGAAGATTAAATGTTATTTTTCATATTCAAACAAGAGTTTACTGGCGAGGTCCCTGTCTGTGATGTTGGTGTGCGTGAGTGGAAGCTGTCTAGTGTCAGTGCTGGTAGTCTGTTGACCTGTGCGCCTGTCCCGGGGTTCACGCCTGGATATGCAATCTTTCCCCAGCTCTCCCCACCCCCCCACACACTTTTGATCTCAGACGGATAAATTCTGCCTGACTGCCCCTCAGTCAAAGACAACCCCAGAGGTGGGTTAGGCAAGGTCATGTTGAGAGAGAGAGAGGGAGAGAGAGAGAGAGAGAGAGAGAGAGACACCGAGAGAGAGAGAGACCCACAAGAATAGAGTGAGGACGAGACAGGAGAGGAGGCTGCGGGGCAACAGGAAAGAAAACAAGACACCACAGAACGTTTCACCTGTCATCTTCACACATTGCATCAGCGCCACAGACGGGTGTTTTCATCACCGGGCGAGCTGTTGACATCTTGCTTACACGTCTGACCCACCCTGCTGTTCAAAACCAAACAAGAGTAGATCCCGCTCAAACAAATTAATTAACTTCCATTCATCACTGCTGGCAAACACGCGCCTTCTAAAACACTTTGAACATGACTGCTTTCTTTACAAAAAGTGAGCGAGCCCAGATTCCTTGTTAAGACCAGTAGATCGCAGGGATTAGCAGATGTAATACTACCAACGGGCCGCAGCCACACAAATAGCATCGACTTCCCGGCCTTACCTGCCAGCCCACATTGGCTGTCCTTATGTATATTTGCTTAGTGGTTAAAAACACACTGAGGCCTGTCATGTTATCATCCGGCAGGGCTCTCTATTTATCCAGCCGTCTCTCTTTTATGATTCTGCTCATGACTTACCTCACTCCCTGACTTTATTTCTTTTGAAGTAAGTCGTTTTATAGACGGGGAAAGGTCATTCCTTCAAACTCCCTTGTGCAATGTCATGTTGTCTTGTTCTCTTCCAGAGTCACTGCTTTAATCTATGTAATGACTCCCCACTGCACTGACCACCTATTGATCTATCTATCTATCTATCTATCTATCTATCTATCTATCTATCTATCTATCTATCTATCTATCTATCTATCTATCTATCTATCTATCTATCTATCTATCCACCTACTGTATCGACTCTATCTAGTTGTTACTACCCTGGCAGTTGTGAAGCACATGATGTATGTTGTTGTAATGCTTGGACTTGGACTCGGACAGGAGCAATATTATTGGAGTGAAATGCTAATATGAAGATAATGTCGTTAGTGCTGTGCAGTAGTTCCAAGTGGTGAAGGAGTGACTGTCGGGGGTCCTCTGCTCTGACAGGCCTGTTGACAGACTCTGTCCACAAGAGTGTGTGTGTGTGTGTGTGTCTGTGTGCAAAGAGAAGGCATTCTTAGCTTTGTCACTCTCTAAGCCCTCGGTCTTATAGTTTGGACACATGGACGCATTCTTGCAATTAGCGGCATGTGGACACGCACACACAAGCACACGTATGCAGTGTTACAGGCGTGTAGACCTTTTGTTATGAGGTGTCATTCATTCAGCCAGCAAACGCCAACGCGTCGCTAGCGCCCAGTTAAGACGTCTAAAATCTGAGCTGACCTCTCGACGCACTCTATAATGGACACAAAGGCTTTACATTACATTGGTGGTGGTTACGCTGGTTACGCCTTGAGGAAAATAGCGGCCCCCAGTGGACTAGAGGAATGCGTAAACTATGAATTGGCCTTTATTCAGTCTAACTGTACATATACACATTTCGTCAAAGATTGATGAATTATTATAGAGATCTCAGCGGTCCGTCTCCTTTAAGATCCCTCAGGCGAGAGCTTGTTTTCATTTTCTTTGAAGACCGTATTTTGTTGTGCCTTTCTTCTGGAGTCCTTTGTGCTAACAAGTCGAGTGCTGAAGAGGTGGAGGCAAAGCAGATGCACACACAGATGCCCTCGTTCGCCTGCTGTTTACACAAGTGGTCTTTCTGCACAGCTACGGGGCGTTCAGGAAGACTCTGCAGGTGTTAGGTTGGAGGTTTGACCCAACCACCACCAGCAGCTCCACCTCCTACCCCTCCTCAAGTCCGTCTCCGTCCTGACCGACATCTCTCTGTGGGGCTGTATCCCCAGCAGCGACGGTCAATAAACCCCTGCCTGATCCAGCACTTCAAAAAACAACCCCTGCCCCAGTCCCTGCTCAAGCCAACAGCATCATGAATAACAATTAACACTCTCCAGAAACAGCCGTAACCTCCGATAACTCCGGCCTCTCTGGCTTCTGGGGCGTATTTGCATTAATGATTCCTCTGCCTTCATCGTTCTCTCTTTCAGCCTCTTCCTTTGTCCCGCTGGCCCTTTTCTGTGTATCTGTTTTTTTTTTTCCACATGCTCTTTACCTTGTGGCCACGCTATGCTGTTTTTTTAAATCTGTCAAATACAGCCTCAGAAGGAAGGCTTGTAATGTAGCTACAAAATGCTCCGATAAAAGATCTTATGAGGAAGGTTGTCTTCATTTTCCATCCACTTCTCATTTTCTGCCAGGAGCCCCCAGTAGTAAACAATATTAAGTTTTTAGATGATGTGTAAATCCAGTCTGTTTCACTGCAGCAGTTAAGAGGCAGCATGCATTTTAGAGTGAACATAAAATACCCTCACAATCTTTTTCATATTTATGAACCCCAGTACTCTGCCTAATGTTTCCTCCTTGTCTCTTCTCTCTCCTCCTCCTCGCCGCTGCTGCCTGGTGACGCCGTGCCTTCCCAAATCTCATCAATCAGGTGAGTCATCTTAAGTCCTATTAGTCATTTCCTCTTTATTGTATAAGTGATTGTGTTAAAAGTTTGAAATCTTCAATTATGCTGTGCGGTGAGTAAGTTTCTTCCTCTTTTTGCTCACTATAAATCACAGAATGTGTAAATGCAGGTCCTGAGTTTTCCCTGCTCTTTGTATTGTAACACACCCAGAACCATACACACTCATACTGTATAGGCACATATACAGAATGTGAACATGCAGACATGCACGCCTCAGTCACATCTACACCATAACTGCTGTCTGGATAAGCTGATACTGGAATTGTCCCGAGGGATCTGGCTGAAATAGCTGTGATATTTCTTTAAAGGCTCCTTTAGAGTAAAACACAATGGGCCGTTTCAGCGAGCTGGTATTTTGTGCAGGGGAAATTGTCATGCAGTGAGAGGAACAAGATGGGAAACTGACAAGCTTTTCTTTTTCTTTTCTCGAGTAACACATCCTGCATACTTCTCTTTCTTGTTTTCAAACTTTGCTCATCTGCCTCTGGTACCTGCTCCCTGCTTTCCCCTCACCTTCTGCCTCTCCTCCCGCCTGTAGCATCCCATTCCTCCTCCCTCGTCCTGTTTTCCATATTTTTTACCCTCATACATCTCCCTTGCTCCCTCTTTCCCCCCCCCAAATCCTTCCCTCCATATGTGTCTGGGCTCGTTTACATGGCTGCAGGAAAGGAAAGGAGAGGGCCAGTCTGAATTATACATGCGGCAGCAGCAGAGCACCAGAGACCCACCAGATGCTTGCCCTCCAGATTCACAGCTTTTGTCTCGGTTACTCTCTTTACATCCCCTCATTGTGTCGGTGTGGCTTTTATTGTCTGTGTGTTTTTATGCGTATCCCTTGTTTAATTATTTTAGAGTAGATACACAAACTGCACTTTTGTTTGCTGGGCGGTCACCAGCCCTTGAACATGCATGTCCCTCACTTGTGTTCATTGTACACATGAACCCAACCTTTCTTCTGGGTCCTGGGGTTGCTGACTCCTATTCCTCAGGTGAATTTGATCAGAGCCCCCCTTCCTCTCCAGACGTGTGTGTGTGAAGCATGTGTGTGTGTGTGTGTGTGTGTGTGGGTGGGTGTATGTGGACGTGCGCGTGTACCTGTATGTGTGGGACGGGGAGATTTACATGCTCTAATGATGAGGGATCAGGGTGAGGACAGGGCCTGTCACCACCCCTAATGAGAGAGGGCCCGTAGCCTGGGGCCAGCGTAAAGAATTAGAGAGGAAAATGGGTGAGGGCTAGGGGTTTGCACTAAGCAGCGGGGGGGGGGGGGGGGCTCCAAGGCGACAGAGGCTGGCATCTGTCTTCGGTGACACTGCCCTCATCGCTAATTCACAGCACCTGTCCTGAATTCCTCTGTACAGAAATGATGTGGATACAAGGAAGAGGTGCCTCTCCCCCGTGGAAGAGGACTCCTGATTAGGAGCCGTGCTAGACTCGGCGAGGATTGAAGCCTTTTCACTCAGGCTCACACAATGTTGCCCCACTGTCTCGGCGCTCCTAAATTATGCTGCTTATTGATTCAGAATTCCACTGTAACAACCCCATGCTGGATAACAGGTTTCAGGCTGGAAACAAATATATATAAATGAATAAAATCAAGCATCGGGGGGTCGACTTCTAATATTTATAATCTATTGGAACCTGGCAGTAGTTGTTTATTGATTTCACACAGACACATTCAATGGTTTAGTGTGGAAGTATTTTTTTTAAATGTTTTTGCCCGAACAAGGCAGAATCCCAGGGATTAGCTGAGTCTTATACTAAGCCTCTAAAGATGCCCTGTAGACCTGAGGAGTTTCTCTTCACTCACATCCACCTGAGGGACTGTTTCTTTCTCAGCTCTGCCTTAGTGTGAGCTGCTGGTGTAACATCACACCTATTTCTCTACCGTAGGCGGTCAAGCCAAATGTGTTCAAAGCAGAAATGGCAAGACGAACATCCCCAGCATGCTCGATGTGAGATAAATGTGACCTAGTCACGATTGACTCAGATGTTATTACTTCAGCCTGATATTTTCTGAATTTTCTCAATACAACTGACCACACTTTTAAATTATCCGACTTATATATCCCCCCCCAATTGCTGCAAGGTCTTCAAAATCTCCGTAATATGTATAATGACATAGCTGATAACGCGAAGTGCATTAAGGCAGGCCATCGACTTGACCCTTGACACCAGCAACATCCTAAGGGCATGCCCTGGCTGTCGGGAGATCTCCCATGATACTCTGAGGCCACTCTGTGTCCACACACGTTGCAGTATAGCTTTGCTAAAGGCCATTGATAATTCAACTAATGAGTGTGAGGGGATGACCAGGATTAACCCTCTTTAGCATCCCACTGTCTATCTGCCTGTCTGGCTCTGCCTCACTGAGCCGGAGCAAAAAGCACAATCAATATCTCAGATGTGTCACACGGAGCCCCTGATCTGTTCCACCGCAGGAGCTCTTTTGAGCCAAAAGAAACGGTTCCAACAGCCAGAAACTAAGACCAAAAATAACAAACTGCTTCTTCAGTGCCAGTGTTGCGCAGAATTGATGCCGTGCAGCCGGCTCTGTGGTGGTCCCGGTTGGGTGAAAGACGGAGAGGATAAGCATTAGAGGGACTTTCACAGAGACCAGCGCAGTGTTTCCACATGCAACAGGCAGGGCGCTGTTTGGGGATGAGTCCTGGGCCTGATTTCACCACATCAGTGGAGGAGGCCTCATCCAGCAGCCCTCTCTCTCCGAGCTCTTCTCCACCTCCCGACCGAGAGGACCGAGCTCGGGCCCGGCCTCCACAGCTCTAATTATAACAGGAGCACCACAATCTGTAATTTATAAGTCTAGAAACACTGTAATTAACTACAGCTTTTATAGGGAGTCATAAATAATGCCAGGAGTCTTTTTTCTATAAAGCTAACTTCTCTGCTCTGCTCTTTGCTCGCCCGCTCAGTTTGGTTTGGTGTAACAAGGGGAGACCTGGGCTTATTACTGAAGCCACCCACCTCATCGGGCCTCATAACATCCCACTCATGCAGACGAACCTCAAAGACCTTGGGAGTTTTTCCGACGGGTATGGGGGGATTTTGTGGGGTTACCCGAGATTACGTCAGAACATCTTGTCAAGTCCTGCCAGGTTTGGGATGTTTGCCTTGGTGGTGAGGGGGTTGGGTGGGTTGAGGAGCATTGGACTCATTTGCCTTTGGTTTTCCAGTTCTCCAACTTTGGTGAGGGATCCCCCCGAATGATCCTGATATACTTTACTCTGGAATAGTGATGTAATTAATGACTCTAACAGAGCAAGCCTGAAAACCACAGAAGGCGAGGAAAATGGTACCATATGGCTTAAGTAAAGGCAGATTTCTCTATAATGCACTGAGAAAAGTATAGGACATGGTGATGGCGCACACGTGCACGGTTTTTAGATTAACAGTTAAGAAGAAGCTATATATTTAGTAGCAGCAGTAAAAAAAAAATCCCCCCCTGTCTCTCCCTGCCTGTTTATGCGTGTAAGCAGTAGCAGATTTTTCCAGGGTACCTGAGATAGTCGGATATGCAAGATAGACAATGGAGCATATGGATGATGGTCCCCTGCTCTAATCAGCTGCATTGTCTGATGGCTGTTTTCCTCCCTGCCTGTTTGGGTGGCTGGTGATTTATAGGGTGGTCTTTACATTTGGTCCTCGGGGAGGGACAACCAGCGAACAGGCTGGAACAGCTCCGCCCGACGTGCCACCCCTGTCACAACAAGTCTTCCAACTTGTTCTCCGGAAAACACGAAACAATCCCCTACAAAGAAAGATATCGCCCTCCGTCGCAGAAAAAAGAGGCACACAATCTCTCTGTTTTGTGTGAGAAAAGGTTAACAAAAGTGAGATACATAGTCAGACACAAAACAACAGCAAACAAAACGGAGTGTAACAAAGCCCGAGGCTGAGGAGAGACCGAGAGGTGAAGTGTGGGATAAAGAACGGGCCACCCTGGGCACAAGGAACGCTCTCAGCACCCACTCCCCAGGACTCAACAGACAATAGTCCATCTGCTGGAGACACACAGGCGCATTCAGTCTGCTGTAAAGCCCCCTCGTTTGGATTCAGCCTCCCAGTATCTTTCTCTCTCCTCCCTTCCGACCACCCAGACAGTGCCACCACCCCATCTACCCGCTCTTGCACATCGCACAGATGCAGGGGGATGATTATAGTCCTCCCTGTCTTGCAGCCCTGCCTCCAGTTTTTTTAGTATCCACTGGAGACAGATCCTGCTGATAGTTCAAGGCGGGCAGAGGAGCTGTTCGGCTGCAGCTTAAAGCCTCCTCTTTAGCTGACTATTCAGCTCGGAATCAGTTAATCTCAGGCCTGCCTGCTAAAAAGGCTTGGAGGAGGGATTTTATTTGAAACACGCATTTTGTGTTTGTTTTTTTTTTTCAGGCAGCTGAGCGTTCTGTTTTAGGTGTTATGAAGAGCTAAATAGAAAACTGATCCATTCCACAGTCTGTCTCAGGAGATAAAAAGAAACACTTAAAAATAATCTCTTTCTTCCTCTCTACTTTTGAAGATGCACATAATGAATGTGCTCACATATGTCAGTCTGCTTGGCAGCCTGTGTTTCTTCTTGTTTGTTTGTGCCTTTGTGTGAGCATTGCAGCGACTGGGACCGAGTGTGGCCCTCAGCGGAGCGGTCGGGCCTCCCGGGACGTGGCTCTGGGGTTTCCTGCGTTCCCTGTGCTATGCCACGGTCTTTAATGACAATATGGTGACCCAGGCAGTGGCAGCTCCTCTGAGAGAGAGTGAGCGGGGAGGAGGCGGGGTGGGATGGGCGCTGATTAGTGAAGAAGCCAAAGATGTTTACCAGGCTTTACCGCTCACTGTTTTAACCCCTATCAGCCGCTCTGTGGAGATTAGGCTTTATTTTGATTCAGATGGTGTGCAGCTTAGCTTAGTTTAGCTTTCATCACCTTCGCTGATTCTGATCTGTTGTGGAATAGTCTTTTATTGTTTGTTTTTATTTATTCATTTCTCGATGTAATCTTCCAAAAGTAACTTTAGGAATAGAGTAGCAAGTGCGTAAAATCGTATCTGCACTATACCATCCACCAGGCTCCTAAGGAATACAGGGATGTTGCGGCCTGGATTCTAAATGTTTTTGGTGGATTTATAATTTTGGGTTTAATCTTAATGTGGATGGCAGTTTGCCATCGGTCCGGCACTGTTTCTGCTGAGGATAACTCAAATAATTTGACGTGTGTGTGTACGTGAACGTGTGTGCATGCGTATGTGTGTGTTTTTATGTTCTAGTGGATGTTACAACCAGAAAGCTCTTGACGTGAAGTAGATGTTAATCCTCCCTCTAACTAAGCTGCCAGCTCTTGGGTATAATTTGAACCAATCCAATCTAAATCTCAGCGTGCCCCTGCACTAAGTGGTGGGTTTGCGGACTGGCAGTTTCCATCTGTGCGATGCAGCTTTTCTTTGATGACATAACGTGTTGACCCCACTTCTTGTGTTCAGAGCGCTGGGCCGCTGGGTCGTACGGCCGCGTAATCTGGAAATGAGCAAGCGGCAGGGAGTGGGGATGTTCTCTCTACAGCTAAGCTATCTGCCGAGCAGTTGTGAGAGGGTTCAGTGTTGGGATGAGAGAAGCTCAGCACATCCCTGTGGTCTTACTCCTGCCACAGCCACTTTTCGGGGACAGACGGAATGAATGCTGGCAGATGAGGACAAGCCGCCTCCTGTCGCTGCTTCACACTAGTTCACAACAATGAGTCTCTATGGCAACACAATAACACACACACACACATACCTGTAGGACAAATAGCAGCTGCCTGCGTGACGAAAGCAAGACAAGCTGCATATCACTGTACAGTTTACACTTCAGAGTAAAAATATTTTTCGATATTCAGTTTATTCTCTGCTTGTTTCATTATCAAACGCTGTAGTGCTCTGAACACGTTAATATTTACCATGTGTTATATGGGGTGGTGCTAGACAGTGGTTCCGTCTATAATATCTATTATCAAAAAAAGACCAGTAAATATGCCTCTGGAGCCATTCACGACAGAAGTGTTGAGATGTAGCAGTGTGCTGAAGAAACGGAATAGATGATTTATTTGCTGAGGAAATCGCTCTAGCAGCTTCCCTGCTCTCAGCTCCTTCCCCCGGGGCCCAGTGGGCCAATTAGACCTGCCTCTAATCCAAGGTACAACACCTAACTATGCCACAGGAGAGGAGAAGCACACACAACACACACCGGCTGCCGTCATACACGTTCCAGAAACTCCCCTGTTTTTCCATTTTGCATTCTTATCAACCTCCCCTCTGTCTGGGTTTCTTTTCCCCCTCTCTCCATCCCTTGTGGTGCCTGCTGCACCGTGGGCCACTCAGGCAGTATGGCAGTACGGGCGTTTCCGTATGGTCGCTGCCATGCTCAGGTGATTAGGCCTCATTATGAAGACATCCGTGCTTCACTAATTAACCGGCCTGACGTGCTGCCTCTCAACCTCGCCCGTCCTTCCCTCTCTTGTGCCGGCCCACGTTCAGTTTGTGCTCCTGCTCCGCAGCTTGACGTTTGTCCTTCCTCTGTAGCAGCAAGCAGATTGTAGCCTTCACACTGGGGCTAGAACAACCAAATGCTGACAGTTAATTTGAGTTCACCTTAATGAAGAGCAACAATAAATCAGAAATGCTGTGACACTCGATCAGTGGACACTGGCTGTGTGTCAAACATGGCTGAGGGGATGTTTGACACTGTTTTGAACAGATATTCATCTGTTGGCTTTCATCCCACACTGCGACTGATTAGAAAGCTCTGTGACTGACCAGTGCAAACAGACAGCGAGTCCTTATCAGGAGTCATCTCTGGCAGCCGTTGGAAAAGCGACAGCCTTCTAATCACTGCACTGTTGCATACAGAGAGAAAAGAGGCCCCACCCTGTCAATTCAGACCATAAAGAATGTGAATATCCAACAGAAGGGTCTAGGCTTCCGTTGTTGCAATTGGCCTTCCCTTGACAGCAGCACCATTAGCAACCGGTGTCAGGGCAAGAACGAATCAGGGCGAGATCGGACGGTCTCCGGGGGGGGGAGCCGGAGGCTATGTGGTGTCTCAGGACAAGGGGGGGATGGGCGTCATATTGCAAATCATCAAACAAAGCAATGTGATTACTGGCAGTAAACGGTTTTAATATTAGAGCTTAGATATTGCCACAATTTCCACAGCGGCATCTTAAAAATGTCAAACATGATTTAAAAGGATATTATCCTGCCTAGTGGGAAGAAGACAAGATGGTGTCCCCTGCTTCTTCAGTCTCGTTTTGTCAGCTGTTTGATTCCTATAATAAATCTCACAGTTTTTTCTCCTCTACCGTCATCTAGTCCGGATTCTGATGAGTGTATTGACAGCGAGAAATATACAACTCAGTGTACTGGCTGTTATGCTCCAAAATAAGTCTTTCAATTGGATATATGTAAAAAAAAAAGTACATTCTACAACATAGTGCAACACCATTTACAATACCGGATCATAACTAATTCAGTTCAAAATGTGCCTGCATTATTTAAGGTCAATACAGCACAAGGTATCACAGGGGGATGGTCCACTTTATGAAAAGAAGTTATGCCAACCAAGCGTGCTCATTAAAGAAACTTAAAGATTGTAAAAAATAACAGATCGATCCATATAGGCTTTAGAGATCTCGATCCATATAGGCTTTAGACATTTTGTGTAATAAAAACAATAGAACGCAATATAAAGCTGTGAAATGTCCAGTGTACAACACAGCTTTATATTTGCCCTGAAATCTCTTAGACATGCTCTATACATTGTCTGGATAGTTCCACCATTTTGTTCTCATCAAATACCTTGTCACTTAAAATTGACGTTTGAAGCTTTTTCGACAACCACTCATCCAAAAAAAACTCACAGTCGACACTGCCAAGTTTGAAGTTGATTGGACGAGCGGTTGTCTAGAAGTAAAGTCTGAGTAGAGACAAAAGACAGACAGAGGATTCTCCATTATTCACTGGAGCAATGTTTCTCCCATAGAGAAATTCTCCTGTCCATCTGACGCCCTTTGAAAAGAGCATTTTGTGGTAAATGTATCAGCTGAACTGAAGCTGTCCACTGTGCATCTCAGCGATCTGATCTCACCCAACCCCAGTTACTGTTGCTAAGATTTGTTTCACACATACTCATCACAACAAGCCACACAGAGCAGTAATGGGAAGTCGGTTTTGGATTGGGAGGTCACTGGTTTGGTTCTTATGTGTTTCTTGAAATATGGCTGGAGACAGTAAATGAGCAGTGAGATGGAGGGTTTAATAATCAGCTGGAATAGGGAAACTGCAATGGACTGGGTTACACCTCTTGTGTAATCTTACCTTCGCAAATCAAAGATTGAAAAAAAAAGCACACCCTGCCTCCCAATGAGTCAAGAGAAAAGGTAAAGACTGATTGGGCAGTTACTCCACAATGACAGAGAAACAAACACCATTGTCCTTCCATCGTTGTCCCATCCTTGTCTCCTCCTGGTCCTCAGATTTTTGTCAGAGCCAATGTGTTCCCTGCGTGATGCCTGTATGATCTAAATACACAGGATGCCTCCCATCCTCTTGTCTAACTGTGTTGTTGACATGGGGGGCCCTCTGTAGGAACAGGCATTTCCAGGGGCAGGCCTTTGATTCTCGCTGAAACCATTAGATGTCTGGCTAAAGCACATTAGTTCCGGTGCTGACAGGGGACGACTCGAGAGAACGGGGGTGGCTTGTACCTTGATGTTGGGCTCTAGAAATCCCTAGTTAGGCTGGAGAGCAAGACAGGCTGGTTTCCAAAGCCTAGACTGGGTTCAGATAGGCTACAATTAGCCTCAGCTTCAATTCCTCATCTCCTACAGCTTACTGTCCCAATTGAGTATTAATTTTCCTCAAGCTAAAGCTGGCTGTATAAGTCAGAGCATCCATATGCAACGTTTTCTCAATCCCCCTGCACCTGCCCTCCTCTCCCCACTGGTTCCACATATCAAGGCTTCTCAGGGGACGAACAGAACTGAGTTTCTTGCCTTACACTCCCTCCCATCACTACCAGTCAACCTCCTCCTCCCCACTCGGTCCGCCCCTGCTGGAATGCCAGCATGAAACAGCGTTTGATGAAATATTGAGAAAGGGAAGAAAAGGGATGCATGCTAATCCGGCCTGCTGATGTGGCAGTATATGTCACAATCATACTCTGCTGCTGTAAATGAAGTACCCTCTTTTGTTCAACCCCTGCATTCGGTGATCATTGTGACTTGGCACCTGCGACAGGGTGGTGGGAAGAAGTCCTTTGTCTCAAGCTGGAATTAACCCCATCTTCTAAATTTAGAATTACATTATACTAGAAACTTGGGAACTGGCATATAGAAGTGAGTGTGTGTGAGTCGAGCCAGCCGGCTGTGCGCTGAATGCTCAGCTCTTTTTGTCTGTCATCAGCAGGTTTGTGGTGTGGAATGTTGAAGTGTTGCCTGCTCATTTACAAATTTGTTTGCTTCATAAATCATTGGCTTCCTCCAGAGTAGATGTAGAGGGGAAACTGGCAGTGGGTGAAAAAGTACTCTTTAAGCACCCCCAGCTGCTGCGCTGCCCTACACTTGGGATCTTCCTCATACACAAGTGAGGACTGAGGCGGTGCAAATTGAACCAATCCATCAAACATGCTACAATTTGCTTAACCTCCCTCTGTCAGATGTTTGATGCCTCCGCTATTACATGTGTTGCAAAACGCCTCAAATAAACAGTTTCTACCCACTTAAAAAGTAATAGATATGAGTTAAAGCAAGAAGGAGGCCTGGTTCATATATGCACAGACTGAGTGACTAATGGAGTACCAGTTGTTGCAGGAGGCGTGTTGAAGGGAACAGAGGAGTGCAGCTGACAGTACAGTAGCAAAGAGCATCAGACAAGAACCAAAGCGAATGCCGGAGAAAGAGAGAAAAGTGAAGGAATAATAAAACAGTCCCTGGAAGGCAGCCAGTCGGAGTGTGAGGGCAGGGTTCAGAAAGAAAGAAGAATAGGAGACTTGGAAGTCGGCCAGTCAGATTTCACAGTTTCTTTTCCCCCCATCCCCCTTCACCTCCCCCCCTGTTTATTGTCTATGCCAAGATCTTTTGCCAGAAAGTAATGGAAACTCCCTTGTAGCTAGTGTTCCAATATTGTAGAAGAGCAAGTCTGTTAAAAGGCTACTTTTGACTACAGTTGTCTTGTATTTACAGTTTGCATGGTTTGCAGCGATGGAGTCGATAACATTCTCAACCAGTGTGGTCTCACTGTACTGTGGCTGTCCACTGTACAACCCCACCAATCCGATCTCCACCCAACACTCCCTGAATAAACTCGAGGAACTCCAGCTACGGTTGCTATGTTTCCTCCACATGTAGTCATCAAAAACTAATGAAAAGCCAGAAAGAGTCCGTCCCTATGGGAAGTTGGTTTGGTACTGGAAGGTCCCCAATTCGATTCGTATGTGTTTCTGGAAATGTGGCTGGAGAAAGTACACGAGCAGTGAGATGGAAGGTTTAACGCCCAGATGTGGACTTTCTCAGTGACAAACCATAGTAGGCTTGGGCTACTTTCATGGGTCAGTGTGAACACGTGAATGCAAAGCAGCCTAGTGCTGGAAAAAGCCTCCATCCTACTCAGATGATCTTACCTGCATGAATAAAAGATTGGACAACACTTGCACCCCTGGCCTCCCAGACATTCACCTTTTAAAAGACAGAAGACGGGTGGGTCATTTGCCGCCTGCTTTTTCTGTTGACACAATGACACTTATTAAATCGTAACAAGCAGGCCCTAGGCCCCCGTCGCTGCCCCCACGGTCTCCATCTCCTTCCAGAGCCCAGAGGATAGTTACAGCACCAGGAGGAAACCGCTGACATTGTGGGCCGCTGCTGTTCCTTGTTATTGCAGCCCACATCTCAAAGCTGTCAGGAGCTCACTGGTGGTGACATGAGGAAATTGGACTGACTGCTTCCTGGATGGCAACCCCCCCTACTATGCCCTGGCCTGAAATATGAGACAATGTCCACTAGTCACTGGACCATCACCTGCTGTAGTATTTGGAGAAGCAATGGCGATGGTAGCCTAACTAGAGGCGGCAGTAGCCAGTGTTTGCATTTCAAAGTTTATTTAAGAAAGGAACCACGGTCTTAGATTTTTTCTGAGGCTGAAGTGAGTCTTAAGAGAGGGATCTTGAGTGGGACTCACCAGTGGAAAGAATTTATCAACGATTAGTAAGATTGGATAAACTAATCCGTGGGAGCTACCTCCAGGCTTCCCAGTCCCTTCTCCAGGGCTAAAGGGGCCTGTGTGTGTCACACAAATATCCATGCACAAACACAAACTACTAAAAACAGCATTGCAAAGTAAAAGGTTGAGTCATTAAACAAGTCTTCACAAGAATGCAAATGTATTCAGATGTTCACACACATGCACACAATGAAACGCGCAAATTCATGCACTTCCCAGAGAATCCCTTCTCCACCACCTGCTAGCCCACATCCACAACGTTTTCCTCTCCCCTGCAGCTCATTAGGGATTAGGGAAATTGCCTGGAATGAAAGAAATATGTTCTTTGATGGGCTCTTTTTCATGCATATGGTGGCACAAGACACAGCTGGAGGTTCTTTCTGGAGCCAAGGAAGAGGGTTCAGCTGCAGCGAGCGCAGTGAGTGACAGGGCGTTGCATCCTGTTTTCTCACTGCTCCAATATGGATATTTTTAGGTCGCGCTCTTTGTGGCGCTCATTACCTTTAAGTTTACCCGCTTTTTGTATACATTTCTGCCACTGCTCCGGATTAGGCAAGAGTTGTTTGCTGGGGAGGTTTACCATGTGCAGCTTTGTATTCTGTCAGCAGATGTTCTGTGAATTGGGACATCCTCCAACCACAGTTTTGCCCACCTCTAATCTAATTGGCTCCCCTGGTTGCAGAACTGCAGCAAACATTTTCTGCTGCGGTGCCGAAGGACGCCGATTTTATTTACGCAAAGTCCACATTGCTTCTCCCTTAGTTGGACAACATGTGGGCAACAGAGCTCAAACCCCCAACTGGATGCCAGCAGCCTGATGGCGAGGGGAGGGGTAATGACCCCCCTGGGCATACGTGGGTGGGGCTGAGAGGTCGGAGGAGTGGGTAGCGGTCTGTAATTGTACCCAGTGCGACTGCATGTTGAGTGTTTCAATCGGCCCATCTCTTCTTGATGGTCTGCGAAAGCTGTGCATCCTGTTGGGGGTGTTTGGGGGGGCAGGAAGGTAATTGAAGGGTGTTTGCCAATGTGCCACACATCAGGTTCACCGTTAGCACCGCAGGAGCAGAATACATAAACATATGAGGGACATCTGAGTAACTAAACCCCACTGCTTCCTGAGAAGGAGGGAAAATTATGCAAGATAATGTTTCCAAATTGCCAGTATAACGTCAGATATGCAGTAATGTGTGTACGACTACATTTTGTCCTCTATACGGCCCGTTAAGCTATAATACAGTGAGGCGGTTAAAGATGTGAAGGTGACAAGATGTAATCAGTTTAATTTCCAAGGAGAGATTTATGCAGCTATGGGTCATGTTTATGCCCCCACTCTTCATTTAGCTGCCTCTGCACCAGTCAATGGCAGTCGTAGCAAACATCGATCTATTAACAGTGTGTACATATTGACAAGCTGGGCAGTAATGTATATTCCTGCAATTACTGGGCGCCTGCTCTCATCCTTATGCATTTCCTCACCTATGACCTTTTACACAGCCGCAGGCACATAGGCTATATTCTGATAAATACATTCTGCTATTGTAAGAAGAGACGGAGAAGGGCGTCATGGTTGAACAGTATACAGTTCGCCATGCAAATCTTCCAGAAGCTGAGTTATGAACTAGATTATTCATTTGTTATATACTTTTAAAATAGAACCTTTTATTTCTGCTTGCATATTTGTTCAGTTTATTTCGTTCTTATTACCAATCTTTGTATTTTTCATTCGGACCTGCTTTTCTCTGTCGGTCTTTCACTTAACGTAAACATCCCGTTGTGTGTCTTTCTGCGGGCTCCCTCTGGATGTTGGCTTTGTTCAAACCGCAGCAGAGAGGCTTTGATCGTCTAGAGATGGACTCAGCTTATTTTAGGACATGTATTTAAAGTGTACGTTAATGATCAGCAAATAAGCAGATGTCCAGAGCATGTATAGGCGGTGCAAAGAAGGTAGAGAGCGTGTAAAGAATCACACAGAGTACATGTGTTTGTTGGCCTGTTTCCTTGTGAAAATTATACTGTTAGTTTGCAGTACAATGTGGCCTCTCCACAGACTTGGTGCTAAGGAAAAGGGAGAAAATGTTGCTCCATCCCACAACCGTTTTTCTTGCCCTAGTCAATTAAGGGTGGAACGGGGGGGGGGGACAAGCCTGGACTGGAAGTGGACTCTCTGCCTGGGACCAAGGGCTTGGTCCAAGAACCACAATCAGACCAGAGCTACTCTCTGTGGTCACCTCAGCCTTGTAGCGTCCTGGCACCGGCCAGTGGCACCGAAATAACAGCAAGGAAAAGGGAAGTCGTAATGGGGCCTTGGTTAGTGCTCACATTGGATTATTATGATGGCGTCCAAAATAAACATGAACACCACAGTTAGTTGGTTCATGAGAAAAGGGGTAAAGTAATCGGGACTGAAATATAAACGTAATTATATAAAAGTGCAATCGTACTTTATTTGAAATGTATTTTTCTGAATTCCCATTCTGCTTAAAATAAACCAAGAGTTTGCAGTGGGTTCCTAAAACACTCGACATAGTGTTTGAATGTTTATGTTAAGTGTAGAAGGGAAAATTGAAAAGATCTAGTTAAGAACATTATTACAGAAAATGGATTTCTGGGGAAATTGGTGAAGAAATATAAAACGGGTTAAAGTAGTCCTGTCCATGTAGTTATTTTCTACCTCTCTACAAATATGCTGAACATAATTTTGTCCGACAGACACAGGTGCACATAACAGAAACCTTTTCCCACCCTGCTAATGGAGGGCTCGTATCTCCTTAGTCCCACAGGAAAGTTGTGCTCTATATATTCCCATTGTGGGGCTAATCTCTTGTTTATGGGCCAGGAAATGTCTCTTTCCAACCACAACATCTACTCCTTAAAAACTCTCCCACAAACCCAGCCGAGTCATATCTCAAGCAATTAAGTGAGCTAAGCCCAACACATAAGCTGCCTGCTCCCGGGTGCTGGGAGGCTAAAAGACAGCACTTGCATGGGGTCCCGGGATGGGGACTGCCCCGGGGGCTATTGGAATTGATTGGATATCCTTACTTAGGAATGGCCGAGTTTCTCTAAGCGCTTAGCATGCTGACCTACGAAAGATGAGGCCAATGTCCTCCTGGCAATTTCCGCACAAATCCACTTCACCACACTCCTCTGAAGCTGCTGACTTCAGTCCGCAGCTTCTGTTCATTTTAAGCTCAGAGAGGGAGAGGGAGAGAAGATGTGTGAAATGACATTGGGGTGGTGCCTCTCCCTCTTCGTCTCTCTTACCCCTCCCTCTGTTGAAGAGCAGCATATGCCCACCCAGGGTCGCAGCATCAGGCCCGCAGTGTGAAGGTAAAGAGACGTGGGGAGTACCGAAGCAGATGAATAATGAATGTGGGAGTGTGCCATGTGGTGCCAACATCCCGGGGCGGGCAGGAGCAGTGGGGTGCACGAGGGCCTCTCGGCCCCCGGGGTCAGAGTACACATAGTTGGATGCGTGCCAGCGCGGCCAGATCACAACAGATCAACAACAGAAGGATACTGATGTTCCTCTGATCTGCTCTTATTAGACCTTAGTGGGTGTGTCTGGGACTTCTGCTCAAGGGAGTAGACGATTTGGTGACGCTGGATAGAGTGAAAGGAGTTTTAAACAAACCAGTTGTTTTTAAATGCAATTTTCCGTGATAAGTTGTTTGTTTGACATACCTTAATTAAATTGTACCGCTTCTTAACCAAACATTTTATGATTACAGTTTAATATTACTTTAATTTTGCACTTTTTCGTGACTAAAGATTTAGCCTTAGAAAACAAAATCATAAGACCTGTCACAACATAATTTATCCTCATCATCCTCATATAGCGGCTGTAACTTTGATCAAATACAGGGCCCTTAAAGTCATACTGCTATGGGATGTGAGGTTTATGCTTCAGCCATCTGGGCACAGTCCAATGAGATAGCAAGAATGATTTAGTGTCTGTCCGTCATTTCTTCTGACATTGAGACTCTTTTTAATGTGTTCTCACTTTACTGGACCTGCTTTTATGTAGCAATCACAGTTAGGAGATAGATCAAGATTTCAATGCAAAATTGAAGAATGAAGTATAACAGGTTATAAGTTGCAGTTCTGCTTCAGGGATGCGGGTGTAATGCTTCAGAAAATATCTTCTCAAAGGTTGCCTGTGACATTTTTAGACCATTGACACCTTTCTCTTTTTTACTATGAGAAGTCTTTGTCTCTTGTCCTTTACCTTCTCTCTCCATTGGGTATTTAAAAATGTTCTCCTCACCTACACACTCGACAAGAGATCAAATCCTTGCTGTTACGTGTGTGAAAAAAAAACACAGGTTGATCCTTTATAGAGCAGAAAATGCTCTGACCAGAGGTTTCTACAAGTTTTGCATGTTTCTAACAGCCTGGCCAAAACCAACATGCAGCATACGCATTACCTGACAGTTTGCTTCATGTGAAAATTCCCATTCTCTGCAGGTATTAAGTAAAATGTAATTGCCACAAATGTATACTGCGAGTGTGAAAGATGCCTTTGACAACCATGAAATACGGTATAAATAGCCATTTCCTTGTAGGCCAAAGGCAATATACATAGCTTATTATTGTGTTTGGTAAAAAAAATCACACAGCCAGACTATCGCACCATCGACACACATCACATTACAGCCACACATCCTTCTCTATACCCCTGTAGGCTTTAGCCGGCAAGTGGATGTCAGTTCACGAGTATTTAAATTGTTTTTCTTGGTCTCAGACAATGGAATGATAATGGATAATGGTGATCTGCCAGGCATAAAGAGTGAAAAGAGAAAGAAAATGGTCAAGGTTGAGAGAGTAAATTTCCCGGGGTCAGAGGTCTGGGGATTAGCAGATGTCAGAGGGGAAACTGGAAGGATGTGGTGATGCATGGGTGGAGGCGGAGAGGTAGAGGGGATGTGGGAGTGGGGTAGGGAATATGATAGTGGTCTTAGACTGGGTTGTCACCGTAAACCCAGGTCAATGTTGGTTCCGTTTAGACCCACATGAAACGCAAGGTTTGATTCCCATTCCTTGCTCAGTGAAGATGCTGTTTCTTTCTGTTTGCTTCAATCTAACCAGTTTTATCTCTTTCTTTTCTTCCATGCCTGCTCCCGATGATCCTTCTCTCTTATGCTGATCTTCTAGGTAAGTGAATATTGATGTTTTTTGAAAGTCACAGAAATGTTGCCACACACAACAACATTAACAACACCTATAAGAACAACTGTTGATAGAGATGCAGACCATGACAGCCTAGAGAGAGTCAGAGAAGAGCAATCAGTAGGGTTAGCACTAATGCCTCTAACAGGATTTTCAACATATGTTCTCAATGTGCCCCAAATTACACACTTAAACAAGGATCCAGCTCAATCCTCAAAGGCTGAGCAGTTAATATTTGTTCTGAGCAACTGCCTGTGTGTGTTTAAGCCCAGCTGGGGTGCTGGTGGGTGTAGCGGGAGTGGGAGAAGGACACAGAGGAGGAAATAAAATCGACAAAAAAAATCTGCTTAATTGGCTTGAATTGAAACGACACAGGAGGAATTGGTTCTGTGGTTCTCTGGAATGGAGCACTTGTACAAATGTGTGGGTAAGTGTGGGAGGGCGCCACAGCAACTTGCAAGTGTTCTCTTAGTTCCTTCCTCTTGCTTGCTTGGCACCAGATGGACTCTGAGTGAGTAGCAGATGAAGAGTTTGAAGAGCCCCTGCAAAGGCCCCGTGCCGTGAAAAACAGCCCCGCCCTCTGCTCATGTAGCTCCACCAGGGGGGTGGAGGTATACAGCCCTTGGGATGGCTGTTAAACCTTCATTTCGGTTGTCCTCCCACCCTCCACAGCTGGTTCAGCCCATATCTGTGGTCCCAGAGAGGCCAAAGGGAGGGTCACCAACCCCTCTACAGCCATAAAATATACATCACTCCCACAGAGGAGGATGTGCCTCTTCTCAACTTTCTCATCTGCCGTTATTCTTGAAACCGTTATAGCAGATTCACCTTCACAGCAGTCTGGGCAAACTCTTAGTTTCCCCTTTTGCTATTTGTGTGTCTCTCTTTTGCCCGATTTCACTCCAGCGTTTTGCAAGCAGGCAAAATAAAGGTCTCCACTGTCGGGTCCGCATGTTGAGTATCACACTCCCCTACTGCCCTTGTGTCTCAATTTCTTACCGACAAACAACATTCCTCTCCGCTGGTTGTTATCTATCCAGGGTCACTGTCAGGGGGGGAAAGGGAGGCGATCCAGACAGACTCCATCTTGTTGGACCTCAGTCAGATAGCAGCAAGTGAGGGCCTCCTTTGTTCCGACAACCTTCTGTATCACAGAGTGCGGGACTGAGAGAAGACAAGAAAAATAAAGACAGAGGAGGGTAGTGCTCTATATGTGTGTACACTGGTGGAGCGTGGAAGGGAAAATAATGCCTTTTGCAATCCTGCTGCTGCACTGATTTATCTTGCATGCTTTTATTATTACCAACACTTGATTAGACGGTTTGTCCAGAGAAGGGGCAGCATAATGGAAATCAGTCTCAGACCAGCACTGATTGTATCCTGGCTGTTTTCTCTAAATCATGCAAAAACATGGTGCTGGAGTTGTAGTTGAGATTTTTTTTTTTTTTTTTACTTTAACTGTTTCTCAAGCAGAGTTCAAGTTCAAACCACGTAGACAGCCAAGCTCTAGACGAGACACTGAATCACTGTCAACCTCCAGAATGTTGGCCGACCCTGAGTTACAGTGGTAAACATTCAAAACACTATTCCTCAACAGGCTGCATCTAAGAAAACATGAAATAAAGAGAATCTCAAGAATAATGTTGTCCTGCATCAGGGCAGAACTGAAACCGAGGGTTTTCTTCATGTGGGCCCTTACAAAGCAGAACTTCTGAGTTAGATCAAGTGAGAGAAAAGGACCGTGCATAAAGATCAAATGTGTCTGGAGAACACCTCGAATGGTCCTCCTCCCTTTTTTGTGACTTTCTGGATGTACTGATACCCGATGTCTGCTAGCAAGGAGGCTCCTAGCCTGAATTGTACCCTATGTTTGTGTGTGTGTGTTTATTTAGGTTGTATTGATGTTTATATTTCACATATGCTGACCTGGTGAACATGTCGGTGATGAAGTGCACAAGGAACTAAAGAAAAAACGATGAGCATTCCAAGTTTCAAATTCTTCATTAAATGAGTTACTGACTTAGATAAATATTTCCATAAAAATAAAAATATTACATGTGAATATACATTTGCAAATCCAAGCAGTCTAGCATGCTACTAACGTGCTACTGTATTTATGTTCATGAATTATGTTTATGCAGAAAACAGGAGTAGACAGCAGACTGGCTGAGTATCAGGCTTCTCATCCTCTTCTTTTATTTTTATTGCTGTTCCACTCCCCTGCGCCTTAATGCTTGAAAAGTTTCCTTCTCAGATGACATACAGCAGCTCAACCACATACTGGTTTTTCATCTCTGCCAATCCACGGCAGCTTTTGCAGTTGGAATAGAAACTAAAAAGTTTACCAAAGTAGTTTTGAATTCCCAGGCTGTTGTTGCTTTGTGCTTCCTTGAGCTCTGACTCCTCATCCTCCTCTGAACTCGACAAATGCAGAGGGCAGGAGAGGGAATGAGATTTGGACAGGTTTTTAGAACTGAATGAACTGCCTGCTCACTATCCCTGTCAGGCCCAGACAGAGGACTCCTGTGGAATGAGACCTCACGATGACTTGTGTGTCACTCTTGGCTTATATCCTCTTCTCCACTGCTCTAAAGCCACTGGCTTAGTGAGGAGACGAGCTGAAACACCCAATGCGTTGAGCAACATTCCTAACATTGTTGCCTGAGCCAGTCAGAGATAATTGTTTATTTGAATATTCCAGTGTGAGACAGCTTCCCCATGACACTTGCTCAGGAAACAAATTACGACGAGTGAAGCGGTGATGAATGGACCCGAAAGTCCCCGTCTGCAAACTTGGCAGAAAATCCCTGCAGTTCATACAACACCCTTGTACAAACAGACAGGATTTTTTGTTTCTGTCTTACCTGTAGGGAAATGCAATCATGGCCCTGACCCGAGCATTTAACCTGATCCTTTTACTGACTCTGCACACGTCCTACCTGGAGAGGAAGGAGAGGACACAACGTGGAGTGAGCTAAACGGCCCCGAGTAAACACTGCAGACCTTGGATTTCCACATTTACTGTAATAACTAACTACACTTGAAGTTCTCCCATGGTCGTGTCTTTGCCCTGACGGTCGTGTCCACAGAGAATGTCAGTGTCTGGCTGCGGACACATCAAAGAATGTTTACCCATCAAACAGTGGGTGCAGAGTGGGAGATGTTTATTCGGCCCTGGGCTCTCATTCGGCTAATACGCAGGGCTTCGCTCTTGATGAATTATCAAAAAGAAACGACCGCATTCCTCCTCTGATGGCACTCTAAGAGTGTTATTGCCTTTTTATTGCTTTCCTCCCCGTAATGAGTGGAAGGGAGCCCAATTACAAGCAGAGGCCATCAGGTTTCATCTCCGTAACACATTTCAACCGGCGAGCATTATTATTGTTCATTAGGTTAGGGCCAGAATCTGCGTAGCTAATGAGAAAGCTCAGCAGCCGAGAACCCGCGTGTACCAACAAGACCACAGTTCAGTTAATTATAACATACTGCCTAATAATGCCTTGAGAGAGAGAGAATGGCAATCATCACTCCCTGTTTCCTTTTTTCTCTTCCTCCTTGAGAGACACATCACAGTGACTTGCCTCGTGTTTGTTTGAACAGCGACTCTCACAAGGAGTAGAGTTCAGCGGAGGACTGTTGAAAGAGAGCTCTGTGTGTTTGTTGGCAATGAGAGGAGATTGGGAGTGGAGGAGGCCTGCCAACACCGCTGTTTAAGTACACACAGCATTATTGGGTTACTCTGGCGGGGGTGGGAGCAGCCTCGATGGGCTCGGATTAGCACGGGGGCAGAGAGCGGACAGCTGGGTGTTTCTGGTGGCACACGACAGGGCTGGGTATGTGTTCATGAGTCGGCCCGAGAGGGAAAACACAGAAGAAGGGAGAAGAGAGAGAGACACGCACAGCTGCCGCTCGACCATTCTCCCTGCCACATTAACTCCCTCTCCATCCACGGCCATTTGTAGTTTACACCGTGGGGTGTGCACAGGGAGCGACTTCCCTTCAGGTGGAAAAAAACAGAGGCTATCACCTCCATCTCCGTCCCCACTGACTCACCTCCTCTTCCAGGCTACCGGCTCCAAGCCCGCCAAGGTCTAATTAGCTCACCGACACAGAAGTAATTGCGCCGAGTGTGGAAACCCAGCCCGTAGCAACCTGGCTAGTGTACACACAAGGCTGCTCGAATAACGCGGTGCTGTGGCAGACAGCCACCACAATCTCCTCTCCTTTATTTATTCACTTACTCATCCATTGAGTCACTTAGCCTCGGTTGCCATCCTCGCTCTGAGGCCTAATCAGATTTACTACGCATTTAGGAACTGTTTCAGACTTTATTTTTGCTCTCTGTGGCATTACTGATTTGTTTTTTAGTTTTTTTGCTACTATTATTATTTGGAACCGTCAGTCATTCTCCCCCTTTTCTTTTTTTCCCCTGTCATTTTCCTCTTAGTAACTCTTTGACCATAATGGTGCCATTTGGGTTATAACTGCTAATCCTCTATGATCCTTTAGATGCCTGAGGAATCGCTCTCAGATAATTGCTCTGCTCTTTTTTGGGAGAGTGCAGAGGTTTCACCGTACAAACACTGGAAAACCCTGAAATCCTGTTTCTGACAGTCACAGTTTCACTCAATGTGTTGCAGGTATTTATAAGACTCCGCCAGTGTTATGACTTTTAAAAGAATCACGAACGAGGGAACGATGGTGTACTTTGGAACTCTCATTGTGGTTTTTGAATGTTTAACAGACTCCAGGATTGTGCCACCAAATAAAGGACCGCAAACACCCTCACATACAGAACAAGGCACTAAGACAAAGATACAGACTGAAACTAATGCATAGTTTTCACACTGGATAAGCAAAACAAAGTCTTTTACCTAAATAAACTGAGAGACTATTCACTCCCCTCTGACAGCAGCATTTAGTAATGTCACCTGGGGCTAGTGTGGAGGGGGGTCAGGAGTCAGAGGGGGTGAAAATGGAGCCATCTAACCTTCACCATCGTTCATCTTGATGGCTGGTTTAAGCAAGGGAGGTGGAAAAGAAGAAATCTAGATTAGAGAGGAGTAGAGTCCTGGCTTCCCTCTATGATGGATAGAGGATGTTTAAAGAGAAAAGAGCGGTTGATGGCGGTATAACTGCAGAGCCAATGCGGGGGAATAAAAGAAGCCAGAATGAAATGATTCATCACGAGGGAAAGAAGGTATTAGGCTGATTGAAGGAGCCGTTAAGAGAGTAGAGGAGGAAGGGGCTGTGGACCTAGGGAGGGGGGGGGGGCACAGGGAGTGACACAATCTAAAAGGTGTAAAGGTGAAGATTTGGTAAAGAAGAGGGAATTAATGGAGGCGAGCAGATGGAGCACATTTCATTCAGTGTTAAATAATCATGTCTGAGGAGAGCGGGAGAAATGGGTCCGTATTGTCTTATCCGCTGCCTTCAAAGTGCCATTCCCCCCCCCGCTGTCTGTGGAGTGGTGGGTCCTGGGTGTTTCGGGGATTATGAGGGTTAAGATGAATGGTTGTCCTTTTGGATTCAAGACGGTCATTATCATTCCCACATGGTGCCACCAGATAAAGCCCCCAAAATCCTTTTTGATTCACGCGGGTTTGTTGTCCGTCTCATTTTTCTTTTGTTTCTATGTATTCCCAGTTAATGTGGTCCTATTTTACACCTCCTCCTCCAGCAGAGCCTAGCCTGTCATAGCCCCCCCCCCCTTTTTTTTTTATAGCTAAGGCATAATTTTCAGCAAGACATTAAACAGTGTTAATGCAAGGAAATATTTTAGGGTGACAATTAACTGAGAAATTATTATTTTATTGGTTGGCCAACAGATAATTAATTCTGTATTTAACATTGGATTATAGAGACGCAATGACATTGCTTGTTTTCACTGTTTTAAAAGCTCACATTTCTTTACTCGTCTGTTTCAAATCAATAAAAAATATCGGTGTACTAGACTAACCGAGCGTTTCCCACACGCTATTTCGATTCGAGGAACCGATGGTTATCTTCTGGAGTGAACGATGGCTTGCAGATATGTCATAATTGAAATAATTATTACCCCGTGGGCATGTTTACTCGTGTTGTGACTTCATGAAAGCACAGTTGTTTTCTAAAAGGAAACTATTTGTCGGCTTTGTCGTTGTGTTGCATTCTTGCGTTTTCTTTCCCTGACATGGACCTTGGCCTGATCATTACTTGTGTGCAGATTGGAAGTCGCCAATATTTGTATTTCTCCATCTGTTGCCTTGGTAGCAAATTACAGGGTGTACAACTATGTCTCACATGGATTCTGTTAATGGCCGTCTCATTCTTTTCCAATCAGAGGCCAGTGTGATTAGCCATGTCAGCGGTGAAAGCAGCTCGCACATAGTGGCCTCGGCAGGTTTTCCTTCTGAATGGACTTGGGAGGAAACTCTCCGGCGGCAGCCTGAACACTGCAGCCATTCATATTCACATCCGCTTTCTGTAGTGTCACTTCAATATTGCAGTGTGGGTAAGCATGTTGACATTCCTCTCCACTGGATTATTGTCAGTCCCTTTGTTGTCCAGTGCGGGTGAGCTGCACATTATGAATAATAACACACCCAGCCTCGCCACATGACACTCTCGGATGGAAATGGGGGTTTAACTGACAAGGAGAGGAAATGTCAGGCGGTCTGGCAGGCTCACTGGTAAATGTGACTAGTTGAGTTCAGCCCAGTCCGGGTGCTTTATTTGTACTTCATGTATGTGTGGTGTGGACGGCCAGTCCTCATCCATGCATGCTGTTGCTTATATTTTTTTTTCATGTTGGGAGTTAAGGCACAAAGTTCCCTCCGCAAATGAGTTATTCTTTTGGCCATATGTCCATTTATTGGTTTATCTGTTGGTTTATTTCTTTTTTTAGTTTTTCAGCAAGATTACGCAAAAACTACTGAGCAGATTTCCACTTCTTTATTGGATGGGTGTTATTTCACCAATTTCCCAGAGAGTAGTGCATGAATCTTGAGGGGGGCTGATATCTATGAGTCTCTTATTTTCAGCAGCTGTATCATAATTTAAATGTATGGCCCTTGGCAGAGGTGCTCACTGAGCTCCATTCACTCTTTTGGGGATTTTTGCTAAAAGCCTGGTGTGTACCTCTTCATCAGATTTGCACAGACCCTGTGGAAGTGGCCTTGGATATTGTAAAGCTTCATTGGTGTGTCCACGTCATTCACACTTGCTTCAAACAATGGTGACTGAAACTGAGCAGATCAGGTTGGAGTTGGAGTAGTTACAGCTAAGGGTACTGCCTAGGGTACATGGCTACACCGTACCTATCTTCATTCAAAGCAGGCGTATGTATTGGTCTCAAGCTCAAGTGCTTTTTCTCCTCCCCTTGTCCCTTGTGCTATGTTTGCTTAGCAGTGGACAAAGGCCTCAGCTAAGAGCATCTGGGGTGCTATGATTAAGCATTAATTCAGTCTTGTGATCGATTTCCCTACAGCAGCTGAGTTGAGCAAAGTGGACAATGCTAAAACCCCCTAACTTTAATTAGAGTTTAACACGACTTTTTTCTGTTTTACTCTGGGCACTATATTCACTGCTAATCAGGAATTACTCTCTTCTCTGACATTATTATTTCTTGCTAACTTTATTACTTCACACTGATATAATAACTTCATAATAATGAATAAAAATCAAACATTATTATAAAGTCATTTAGATAAACACAGCCCCCCTAACACTTGTCAGAAGGGTTGTGGAATTTCACTTCAATGAGTCTGTGTGGCCACCATAAATCAAACCACTGCTATACTGAGACAATTTCATCCCAAGATAAGACTTAATATTTCAGTCTTTCTGACAGTGACACGCTTCCCTATCCCTTCACCTCTCTCCCAGCAAATCACTTGATCTCTGACCCCTGCTCAGGATAGATTGACGCTCACGCCACTCAGTCATTGGAGAGGCCTCCCCAGCCCACCTCTAACCCTGCAGGTCACCAATTAGGCTGTATGTCCGTCATCCAGCCAGCCATCCCAAACCCCTTTTTCCTGTAGATGATACCTCACCGCGGGGAGGCCATATTGGTCCTGTCCATTTGTCTTCATCAGGATCTATCACAGTGGAGGCCTTTGTTGCCCCAGAGGGCCCCTATCTCCGGCTGTGTCTCACTCACTGCCTCTAACTTTCCCTGAGAGGTCCATGCATATTCTCATCACCCTTTACCTTGAGGAGCAAGCGATGGCAGATAGAATGGCAATCTATTACGTCCAAAGCAGTTTTGTTTTCATCATGATAATAAAGAGAGGGAATCGGGTGCAAACAGAGGACACCACATTGGACAGTGATGGCTTTGGAGGGGCCGTGGTGCACTGGAGCGAACAGTAAGGCAATGCAGCCCAGTATATTTCCAGGGAAAAGGCGGGTGTGGAACAAGGCCGTAATGGCAGGCAGAGGCCAGTTAATGGTCCTGTCAACACAGCCAACCTTGCTTTGAGTTTACTGTTTTAGTATCTTTTTTATTTGCCAGGGTGCGCTTCTGGCCATGTGGCCGTACATGTGTGCGCACGCGTGTGCACGAGGGCCCGCTCTCCCTCATCACTCAAGTTGAATGGACGTCAGCCAGCAGTGAAATTAGACTCTCTCTCCCTCAGTGGTGGACTGTCACTCCTGAGATGGAAGCAGGGTGAGCGGTCTGGTCCCAAGGCACTGTTAGTGGGGGCCCATTTTGAAGCATTTAATGTTTGACACACACTGACACACTGTCAAAAGCACAATGACCTACAAACAGCCATACCCTCCATCAGAAAGGTATGGCTGAGCTGCAGCACATAGAGCCACAGACTCAGAGTCATGTAGCCATTAAACCAGGCAGGCAGTGGCTGGTTTCCTTCTATTTGTCCAAACACCTTTTTTGGCACCAGCTCTGAAACTAGCTTCTCAATTTACAGTAAGCCATTCCATTTGATTGCCCGGCACAGTAGGGACAATACCTATTGTTATTCAGATATACAGTAATTCATGAAGGAGGGACATTCATTTATTATTATTATTATATTCTTAAGCCAGAGACTGATTCCATCCTCAAAGATTACTTAAGTGGACTGAACCACCAAAAAGAGCCTCCCTGAGTTTACGCTTACAGTCATTTTAAAGAAAAAAGACATAAACATCTTTATCTACCCATGAAACTCTATATTGCTACTTTCCATGAGTTACACATGCATCTGTCGGCTCGTGCATTTCAAGCCCCCTTTCTCCACAAGCACATGATTATGAAGTCTTGGTAATTACCGTCGACATAATCTTCACACTTTGCTGTTTGTGTGACTGCCGGCGTTTCCCTCCATCACTCTTTATGCTCCAGACATTTAATATACAGCTCACTCGTTTTATTCCCTTTCTTCTTCGGAGCCCACACACAAAACAGTTATTTCTGTAAACATTCCTCTTTTTATTTAATACACTCAATCATTGCAGTGTGTAGAGAAGCAGACTAGTGGGGTGGTGTGGGGGGGGGGGGCACGGCATGTTGCTGATATTGCTCGTGCACTCCCTACAGCCTCTCTTTGTCTGACGGCTAAGTGGAGTGAGGTTACAGTCTCTTATTTTATCAGGCTTTTACCACTCCTCCGCTCCCCCCCCCCGTTTCCCATTAAGGGTCATCCTGCGGCATCTCCCGCCGCCGCGCTTAAATGTTTAAAAGCCTTTTCCTCTTCAGCTTTACTATTTGTTTACCTGTTTATTATTTTATCATGCCTCTCATTTATAATATTAGTCTGTGTCTTCTCTTCTCCCTTTTGTGTCTGGCTTGTTTTTCTTTTTTCACCGACTTTATGTTCTCTGATAAGAACAAGTGCTTGGCCGGGGACTTGGCCTTGCATGTATACGAGCCTCACATTGATCCTGAGCAGTCACAGCAGACCCGATGTGTCCACTGAGAACTGAAGAAGCCGCTTTTCCTTTTACATTCCTCCGGTATTTTATAAGGTTATTGGATTCCTCGGGTCCCATTCGCGGCCTGTGATCCTCTCGTTTATACAATGTCTGCTCGTCCTTCCAGATTTCGCCGCTTTAATTTCGCTGGCTGCCCATAAATGCTGTCTTGATTCACGGCTGGTAATTTAGCTCGTGGCCACGAGGGGAGTGGACGGGCCCTTGTTCCTGCTCATTAATAGTGAGGCTGCTACAGAGTAAGAGAGAGAGAGAGAGAGAGAGAGTGGAAAGTCCTCCAGGCTCCATTGATTCACCGTCTCCTTGCTGCATACTGATGATGCAAGCAGCCATGCCTAATGCCCTAGTTCAACGACCTTAGTGAGGAGCGAGAGCATGAGGAAGAGAGACAAAAACAAAAAGTGCTTTGGCCTGACACAGATTACCGTCTCCACCGCGAAGGATCCCAGCTTCCCTCTGCAGTCACACCAGCACCCCCCAGAGAGGTGACTGCACTGCACCCGGCCTATGTTTCGCCCCCCCCGCTGTCAGCAGGTTTTTAAGTCATCTCAAAGTTACGTGTTTAGAACAGAGTGGTGTGTATTGCATTTTCACACCTCCAGTTTGTAACGAGCGAGTCCTGATGAAAACCACGGCTCATTAGCTTCCACCAAACAACTTTTGATGTTCAGTGAAAACAATCCTGACCTGGACGGCCCCCTCCAGATGCCCCGGGCTCTGAGGGGTCAAAGGTCGACTGAAACAGTTAAACGGAGCAAGAGTCACACCTGACCTGACCCCAGAGTGAACTGAGAGGCAAAGATTGGCTGCTACTTAGAGGCCCTGCTAATCTGTCACTCCAGACCCTCTCCTTTTGGCACAGCACACACACACACACACATACACACACAGCAGGTCAGGAACAGTGGAGGAAGCCATATTGAACCCGTGCTGTTGAGTAGCATGATGGACATCTGGAAGTGCAGGGTGTGTTTTTGACAAAGATAGAAAGGAAGAGAGAGAGAGATGTCACTCAATTGTTATTCTACTTCTGGGATGATATTGTTGGCGTGTTTAAAAAAAAAAAAAGAAACTTTGACCAGCTTGCACAACAACAGATACCTGAAGAGATTTTGGAACCAGGAACATGTGCATATGGTTGTTTTAGAGGCTTCCTCCCAGGTGCCCCAGTGTGGTGGCTGTAGCTGTGTCTGGTTGGCCTGTGTCGGGACCGCTGAGGCCCCCGTCCCCCCCTCCAGGGAGTCTCCTTCCACACTCACTTCATCCTCCTGCTGTTGCTGCCCAGTGGGACACGGAGGCACACACACACAGAGCCCAGATTAAGCCACTCGTTCTTGGCCCTTCTCCATTCCTCCGGCGACGCTAATTACATCTCAGATGGTAATAGATGAGGCCTCGTTAGCAGCTCTCACTCTGTTGAAAGATTCACAAACATACATCAGAGGGGCCACTGATCGGTCTGAGCGCTCTCCTACAAAGGCCGGACTTCACAGGGAGCCGGGGGCCCGATGCGCTAATTACACCGGCAGTTCCACACGGCTGCCCCGCACACCGCCTGCGCCAAGCAGACGGCTCTGCTCGCATCAGCAGCGCCGCGCTCAGACAGGCCTACCCTCAAACCCGGGCCAAGTTACACAGGCGTGATAAATCTATAATTCAATGATTAAATTAGCTCAATGGCTATTTTTGTCTCTCCGTAAACCAGCTGCTAATGCAATGACACTGCAGAAACCAGTTACTTCACAGGCACTGACAGTTTTAACCAAAAACAAATTTGAAACTCCTGCGCCTTACAGAGACGGGGCGAAGAGCTCTGATGTCATTATGCTTCTTGGAGAAAAAATGCTGACATCTGTGCATTAAGTATGTCATTAGAGCTTCCACTAACAAAATTACCCTAATTATGGATGGAGTTGGTTATTTAATTATCTCACTACAAAGCATTCTCGCTCGATATTAGAAATGGGATTTAATCTGTCGAGAGCCACTTAATGGAATGAAAATAGATCTAAAATTTCAACTCGAGTGTGTCATCACTTTCTCAGATGTGTATTTGTGTGTGTGCGTGTGGGCACATCGCAAATTGTTAATTTTATTATTTCAGGATTTTCACCCTACCCTGATGAAAGCTGCCAGTACATGATCCATCACTTTGCACAGAAGATGCTCCTCGTGCTTGTTAAACCTATGTGCACGTAGGATATCGACTGGCATCTACATCTTTCGGGATCTTTATTGCTTCAGACCTGTGGCTGGGCTCTCTTCATTGTTTAAGTGATTTAATTCTACACAATCCCATTAGATTTCATTATCATTTGTGTTTTATCCGCCGGCTGCCGTGAAGGAGATGGAGTCAACAAGAAGATTAGACGCCGCTCTAATTGTGGTGTGGTTTACAGTGCGCCCTGTTTGCCTGCATCGATCCGCTGCGAGAAATAATAATAAAATGGAAGCAAAGCGATGCAGGTGGGGGGGGGGCAGCGAGCAGGCCCTCGTTACTGAAGGAATGATGTATTGATCGCGTACGACAGGGCGCTGTGGACCAATCAATCGTGATGGGCAAGAGCAGCCTGTTAGGAGATTCTCCCGGGTCGTCAGGGTCACTGCAGACAACGGGCGATGGGAGAGAAATTAACTCATCAAGGAACAAGTGGAGATGGAAAGATGGATGGCCGCATGAATAATCGAGAGGGGGGGGGGAAATACGTTTGGGGTATATGTGGAAAATAATTTAGTTCGGTATCTTAAAGGTGAGGAGGTTTGTTTTCGTATGAATAGATTATTGGGCAGTGACACCCATACAGATGAAGCCCCTTACCCCTGAACCGATCCATACCGGTACGGGAACACAAACACTCATTAAAATGGGACGAGGGACGCGGTGAGTGGACATTTTGTCCTGCAGGTTGCTTCTGTAGACGCTAAGTGGCTGCCTACTGCTTTGAGTGATTTAAAGTTAGTTCACCTTGAGGAAGAAGGGACTGCATTGTGTCAGAAATAAAAGTAAATAGCCACAGCAGAGAAGATCCCCTGTGTGGAAACAGGTGAGTAGTTTTAAATAATGAGGGCCGCTCAAAGCAGGAAGAGGGAAACCAGAAAGTTATAATAGCCGAAGAGACACGGCATCATCCATCTTCCGTGTCCAGCCTCGGTCCAGGATGCCTGTCTCCTTTCCCCTCGAGTACACTATACGTCTGGCCTCGCCCGAGCTAATTGATAGCTTGTACGTTAATTGAAGTCAGACATGAGTGGTTGCTATTAATGAAGGTGGAACTCGCCGGCCTGACAGTGAAGTGTGGCTTCACGGGAGAGTGATCTACAGCCTGAGGCGCGGTCTGCAGGCGGACGCTGGAGTGTGGAGCGGAGAGCAGCCATCGCACATCTCACTAACGCATTCCCTGCGAACTCTGAATGAATCAATTTTCATATTAAATCACCTCTATAAATTTGGCTCGGAACCCATTTTCAGTAGAGTCCCCCCCCCCCTGGACAGAACTCATAGAGGATAATGTTGAAGTGAGCAGGAGGCCTCGCTCTCTGGCGGGCGAGGGATCTGGTGTGTTTGAGCTTTATCTGCTTAGATCAATGGACGCGTCCAGCCTGGCATCCAATTTGCATTTAGCCTCCATAATTGCCGGCATTAATAGCACACACATTTACAAAGTATTGTCAGCCATGAAGTGATTATGGTAATCAGCCGATGATTTTCAAAAAAAAAGGCAATTTCAAACTGCTTTTTTCACCCTCAAATGAGTTGATCGACTTCAATCATCCGAGTGCTCCTGCCCTGAATTATCTGAGTTAATGACCGGTTTTTAGCTGCAGGACTGTTTGCACCGTGATGTGACAAAGCAAAGCACACGTGTATTATTTGTTTCGCAGTGTTTGTCAGCAGCACAATGCCGAAGGGTCGTGTTGATGCAAACCGTGCGATAATTACCCGGCGAAACCGGACTCCTCGGAGAACGCTAAGTGTTAGTTGTCACCGTGGCTCGGGGAGGTCAGGGGGTCCCTCTCCGCCGCAGAGTGCTCACATGTCACCTCTCTGCCATTTAAACAGAGGCTATTTACCCCATCTGTTCTTATCTCCCTTCTTTCCGTCTCTCCTCCCATGTCTCCTCCCTCATTTTTTATTCAGTAGCAGTCCAGGGAGCAGGAGCACCGTGTCGCTCTGTGCCGGTGACTCCTCAGAGGCCGGACTGGGGCCGCCACTGATCATTTTAGGTCCCACTCTCTTAACAGCACTGGTTTCTCTAAATGACTCATCTCAGAAGTAGCTGATATTTTAAGCATCTTTTGTTTTGTGCATCCACTTGGTCGAAGGGGGGGTCGGGGGGGCGAGGATGCAGAGGTCCATGCTGAAATGTATGCAGAAGATGCAGTCATGCATGAGTGGAGCTTCTAGCTCTTCATTTAAAGACCTCTTTTGCAGGATGCTTTCTTGTGGCTTGTTATGTTTCCCCCCACATTCAGACAAGCTGTATGAAACTACCTCCATCCCTGCTATCATGGATTCAGTTATTCAGTTATTCATGGCTTGAGGCTGAATAATGAAAGATGGTGGAGAAAAAAACAACTACTTCACTGTTTCTCTCTCTCTCTCTCTCTCTCTCTCTCTCTCTCTCTCTCTCTCTCTCTCTCCTTCTGTCTCCTGACTAGATTGCCCCACTCACGCTCTGACTCCTCGACGGGGCATCAGTACCAGTGATGTCAATAATATTTAAAGTAATTTAAAAAACGATGCCTTAAATTCAATAATGCTAATGGAAATTGAAAATGATCAGCTAATCTATACTAATCCAATAATGTAAATCTGTCTACAGGGCACACGTGCACACTGCCTCTCTCTCTCTCTCTCTGGGTGCATTCCCACACGCCACAGAATCCTACACGTGTTTACCCCGTGCAGCCATACAGTACATTCCGGTGAGAGCATCAGCATCTCGGCAGTGATCTGTGCCATCAAAGAACTCGGGCGTGATGCGGCACATGAATGCAGAAGTAGCTCTTTTGATGGCTGTGGTGCAGCAGAGGGCTTGCATTGCACGGCTGCCACCTCTCAGTTCTGCTCTTGTTATGTGGCTGTGGGAGACGGAGGTGTTTGAAGACGGAGATAAGCTCGGTGTTGTGACAATGTCAGCCACTGCCTCGTTCCCTCAGCCGCGGTGACTTGAAGGCAAGGAATCAAGCTCTGGACGTGCCGAGCAGAGCTGTAATCTTTATTTGATTACACGTGATACAGATGGAGGTGCTGTTCTTACATCACCTGTGAGATCTCACTACTTGTGTGTTTGAAGTCGCACACAGCAGCATGTGGTTCCCGTTGTGTAGTGAGGGAAGGCTTTCTACCTATAGCGCAAAAACACACAGTAATTTTACACTCATTTATTTTGATTAAGTCTCCTATGGAGAAATCATTAAAGCCCCCCCCCCCCCACACACACACACACACACCCAGCATCTAAATGTAAATACAGGGATCTCTGTCTGTCTTCGATTTTTTTCTCGACAGCCACTCATCCTGTCAACTTCAAACTTGACAGGTCTCTTCCTTGAAGACCCAAGGCTGAGCGGTGTCAACTGTGATGTCCTCGGGATGAACAGTCCTCCACAAAAAATAAAGATAGAAACAGTAAAGGACACATTTGAGGCACAATCACAAAAAGACGGCTGCACCTGCTCAGAGCATCGACTCTTTAGAACACAAGGTGCAGTTACGCAACCAGTTCACTGCATCATGTAAATCGTGGGGATGTTTACACAGAGACCCGGGCTTTTACAGATTGATAATGCAGCGCTTCGTTTAAAACGCACTGGCAGCAAGACGGCACCGCTTTGTTTACTGTTAATGTCCACCCAACAGGATTTATCAGGTGGAATTACTCATTAATTCACAGCTGCTGCTTTACTAGCATGTTCTAGTGCTCACATGGTGTCGTACTGAACTGAAGCTGGAATGTGGTGTCTTACTTGGAAGTCACTTTGCATAAAAACGACTTCCAAATTAGTAAAAGTTCGGTATATGCTGCGTATTTCTTTCCCTTTAAAGACTGTACAGCGTCTGATGTTTTCTTTGCTGATGTGAATGTTTCCCAGTGATTTAACAAATCCACTTAAACCAATAAAAATACGGATTCTCTCCAATGACAAGGATTAAATCTATCCACACTCGTTTGCCGCTCGTATGAGAAATCATCTTTATTAATAACTTAACCCAACATTGACAGAAAAAAGTATTGAACTTATATCAAGATACATTTCCCGCACCTTCATAATACTCATTAATTCTCTACATGTCCCTGCTTGGCTTGTGTGTGTCCAGGAGGGGGCAGACCACCAGGCCGTTATCTGTATGTGTAGCACTAACTGAGAGCGCTGATAAAACCACGTGCACTAATTGGGTTTTACAGCAACCACAGTCTCACAATGCTCCTTCATTACCCAGGGGACAGTGCGTCTGGTTGTTTCTGTGTTCAGACATATGGGGGGGGGGTTTACAGCATCGGTGTGTGTGCGTGAGGTATAGTGTTTGTGTGTGTGTGTGTGTGCCTGCATCATAGATATGTGTGTCAACTACCCCCACTGATCTAAGAGTGCAGTGTCTGTGGGCAATCAGGGATTCCGGCAGAGGAAAGAAGCAGCTCAAGTGGTGTCTGCCACGCTAAATGTCCACCCCAACTACAGACACCCCCCCCCCCCCCCCCCCCCCAATGGCTCCCCAGCGTCCTGCTTTCTGGGGTTAGTCCTGACGATTTCAAATGTCATTGTATCAAAGTGACCTTCAAGGACCTGGAATTAATCAAAGGAAGGAATGTGCCTTCTCTCTTAAATGGCAAGAAGAGTCACCTCTGCTCCGAGCCTGAGATGGAATCATTTTCTGAATTAAACTGATTTTAGGATGGTTCAAGGTCTACCTTTACTCCACAGAAGAGAAATCCACTCTTGTGGGTTTTGTCATAACCTTTAAGAGAAGTAGTCACAGTAGTTCAGAATAGACAAAATGTAATAATTTTATATACATACAAAGTAGTTTCCTAAGGATTTAACTATTTATTGAAGTACTAATTATTAGTAGGACAGTAACAGCTCAATTTAAATTCAACAAGATGTTATAATTGGGAACTAAATTATCAATATAGATCCAGTTGCAAAGTCGACCAAAGATAAAATTCTAAATTGCCTACATCTTTGTAATCAATTTGAATTTATAATGTAAATCCAAACCAATTAAACACTTAAAACCAGTATTTCATGTCTAAAATGATATACTTCCACTTGAATAGTGTTAGAAAACTGTGTTGCTTATTATCAGCAGGAGTTTGTGGATGTCATCAACGCCTCTAATGATCTTCTGTGCGGATAAAACACACAAGAGAACCACGACGTGTATCTCCTCACTCTCACCAGACGCCTGCACAGAGCTTCAGTATCAAACGCTCACACACAAGCCTAATGGACAGCAGTCATGTGGCAGACCTCAGCCGAAACCCACTCCACCCCCCTCCCACCTACTATCTATAGCGGTTCGGGCTCAGTAGTTATAGCTCATTGAATTATTAGCTAATTGCCAGGTGAAAGCAGTATTGATCGTGTGTTGCACAGCAGCGGCGGCGGCGATAGGGAATATATAGCTGATCCCAAACTGGATTTTGCTACAGGGTGATATGAAAGCAGGGGGACTGTAAAGATAACGGACGCCGCATGGGTGGGAGTGGATATGCTCTCTCACACACACACACACACACACACACAAACGTGCATACTGTGTGTATTTGTTGTTGTGTCTTTGCTGCAGATTCTGTGCCCTGGAGAGCTGTGGGATCACTGTGCTGTGCTGCTGTTTAGCCACTGTCTTGTCCTTGCTATGTAGGTCATCGGTGCCCTCCAACGATATCCTACCCCATCTGCAGTGCAGTCGATACTGTTGACAGAACTTCAAATAGCTTCGGATTAGAAGTTGCCTCATTAACTTTGTTCCTTTGCCTAAATGATTAACCTCACATCTCTCCGGCCCGCAGAGATGCGCCGGACAAGTTTCGAGGCACGAACGTGTTACGGAAGCGGGGGCTGATTAATCTGCCTTATTTTGAATTTAGAAATGTGAAAGTGGGAGGATTTGATCAAGAGGAAACGGAGAGGTTAAAAAAAAAAGACAGGGGCGGGGGGGGGGGGGGGGGAGGCAGGGGAGGCGGCTGGCTGAGGGAGAACAGGAATGGTTTAGACACTGATCCTGAACATGGCAGCCAGTGGTGTGTTTCCGATTGTTTTTACCATTTGCATGATAATGTGAGCATGGGTTGACTCTCACACACACACACACACACACACACACACATAGACACACACAAATAGGTGGTTCCATGCCGGCCAGATTACCTTAGTGAGTATCCTGGGTTTTACTCCCCCCCCATTAGTACACGGGTTACATAAGCCTCATGTACAGGTATACCCAGCCGCACTGAGGCAGTAAGCTGATTACAGATGGAACTAACACAATTACTCCTCTGTAATGCAATTAACACGAATTGGATTGTGGAATAAGCAACCGGACTGTCTCTGGGCCTCGGTGAAGATGCAGAGCTCTTTCACGGAGTGACGCCAGTGAAGCCGCGGCTCCAATAAATCACAGAGAAGCTCCGTGAAGCTCACGTCAAAGCGCTTCAGCTCACACCCTGAAGTCCTGTGTAGCCTGTGTAAACACACAAACACGTGAAACAGGTATACAGGAAAACTCAGGTCGAGTTCTTTGCAGGATTGTTGTCTTAAAAGATTTGTCGTGCACCACACATCAATGCACAATAGAGCGATCAGTTTGTTGTTAGCGCTGCTGTTTGTGCGTTTCTCTGCCGTATGCTTTTTCCAAATAAGCCGAGCGACTCTGCAGCTCAGACACTTGAAGTTGTAATGTGTTCCTGTGCGAGTGTGTGGTACTTAGGTGAGCCTAATGTAGCAATGCTTTGCTGAGCAGGCAACATCACTGCAACAATTTATTCCAAGTATTTAGATATTATGTGCAGCGTTCAATCATGCCTCAGCAGACGCACAGAAAGTATGTAACACATCTCCTGGATGATGGTTGCACTGAGGGGGGATTTTTTTGAAGCACATTCTGACTAAATGGTGAATTACTTGTTCTGGCCGAGCCATGAACAGCTCACAGATACACACCCTCGGATGTGGAGATGGAGGAAAGAAAAAAGAAATCCCTCTCCACGGGCGAGGCTGTTGGAAAGGTCATCCCTGCATCCCCTTTAATTTTTGCTCTTCCTCAAGAGTTAAGATCTATAAAGTGATCAATAAATCTCTTTAAACGTCCGAGCGTCTCGGCTGCACGTGATTTAACACCTGCCCTGTCTGATTTTTATTTTATTTCTATCTGTTTGCCACACTGACAGACCTCAACCTTCCTCTGCTCACAAATCTAACTGTATCCCCCCCCTGCACATCCACATAGAAAATGGCCAGACCTTAACATTTGATGGATGTCAGAACTGGTTCAAAGTCCTTCACAAGGTTCTGATCCAGAGCCACCGGATGAGTCCCGGTATGGAAAAACCTGTCACCTGTGATCTACTGGGGGGGAACAAAGTGTCCTTAGGTGTGGGGTTGTCCCTTTCAGGCGGTATTGATTGAAGGAAAGATGATCTGAGGAGGCCATTAGGAGTATTGTGGGGGGGGGGGGGGGGGGGTGCAGGCAAGGACAGACAGTGAAGAACACCTCTCTAATCATTATGCTGTGTACGACATTGCAGACATCACCAGCCCTCACACGCAGATCTACACACGCACTCTCACTCGCCCAGCAGCCAGACAGGAAAGCAGGATTAGTTCTGAGTTCACGGCGGCCGTCCGTGAGATTACTGGTTTTGCTCCCATTTGCTGCCGCCATGTTGTTAGGCTGCCTCCGCATCTGCACCAATACGCACATGGCTGCACACCACTGATGGGTGGGGCACTGTCACAATGAGCACAAGGAGACACGGCTATGGCACACACACACACACACATAAACACACAAACACACAAACACACACACACATTGCATTTTTATGATGTCCCCCAGTATCTTTGTGGTCCAGGCATGCAAGATTGGTGTCTGGGGAGGAGGCTAGCTGAATACAGTAAACTGGGGCTATCTACAGCTGTTGTGAAACACCTCCTCTCCTCCTCCTCTCCTCCTCTCCTCCTCTCCTCCTCTCCTCCTCCTGCTTGTCCTGCAGTATGCCGGGGAGCACACTCTTGCACTCGGGGCTCATCAGACCAGGCTAGATAAAAGCAGCTCAACTCCAGCCAGGAGCTTAATTAAAGCGGGCTGCCATCGCAGAGTGACACCTTTTACAAGCTCCTAACGGCTCTCTGCCCGCCGTTACTGCCAATCCAATTATACACCCAAACAATAAAACAGACACGGGAAGGAGCTGCGGCAAATAGGCTGGTGTACAGAAAAAGTGTGGGGAGGGGGGGTAAGCTATTAAAGATTATATGAAGATTTGCACATTGGACCGCAGAGCCAGGCTGCATGGGTTTCATTTTCACCAGAGATGCCTGTGTAAGTGTGCCACACCGGATAAACGACTGTGTGTCTGTGTGTCTGTGAGTGTGCGTGTGTGTGTGTGTGTGTGTGTGTGTGTGTGTGTGTGTGTGTGTGAGTGTGTGTCTGCGAGAATCCAGCCCTGTTCTCTCAGCCTGGACACAGTTCAGCAGCATCCAGGGGATTATATTTCCCTGTGGAAGGACACGGTCTCAATGTCATTAGGCCAGGGCCCCCACACACTTTGACACACACACACACATACTCACTCACACACACACATACTCATACACAGTCACACAGGTTCAAAGCACATTTCAGACCTTTTTCAGATCCAGAGAAATTTCTGTCCCAGTGGCTTCTAACTCTGTTCCCTTTTTTGATGGAGTAACTCCTCTGGTTCTTCTCTGTGCCACAGCTGGATTTGAGACTTCTGTAACCCTCTGACTCTCCTACAAGAGAGAGAACTAAACACTATGGGGTTAAACAAATGAACTCGGGTGGAAAACTACTGAGATATTATGTTGTAAGATGGCAGATTGGCATTTCATTCCGTATCATAGAACATTCAGTTTTTACTCGTGAGGGAAAAGCTCAGGGAGTGTGTTTTTAATTTTCCGTTCTAAGACCTGTGGGTTCTCCCAGACATAATAAATGTGAGGCTGAAGGCTCCATTAGAGTCCAGTCATTTGGTAACTCGCAACCAAAGAGTCTGACTTAATGAGAGACCCATGCTCCCAACGTGTTACACAGCGCTAATTCAAAGTGACGTGTCTCTGCCCGAGTCTCCCCAGACGTCGGAGGCCCAGAGACCACTAGAGTTAAAATTAACTTCTGGGCCAAGAACTGGAAACCACGTCCAACTGGTTTTAGAGAGTTTACTTCTCGATAAGAATCAATGCATCGAGTCATAACACGACGTGGAGAGAGTTTTCCTTTTTAAATGTTCCAAACTGCGTCATCCGACTCAACTCCCAACACGCCCACTCCCTCGTTCTCTGGCGTAGCTCTGTTGCACTAATTAATCATAAAGCTGCATCGCTCTCAGTTCACCGTGCTCATGTCCAGATATCACTGATGCAATAGGAGACTGATTTCTCAGAGGGAAGACATTAGCGGGAGACATTTCCCCCCGTCCGCCTGGATGCACCATCTCCTCTCCTCTCCTTCCTCTCACTTTACTTCCTCTTCCCTCTTTCCTTCGCCCGACCCAGGAAGCAGAACCACCCGCTCTATCATGACGCCTCGCTACCTCTGTCAGTGCTGTCTGTGTGCTGGAATTGGCAGGAAATCAATCCCACTCTCATCTACCCCTTCCACCGCCCCCCACCACCACCACCACCACCACCACCCCCCCTGCCTTCTTCTTCTCCTCCCCTCACGTTCTTACTCCCCCTTCCGGCTGTAAAGTGTCCGCTCTGGACGGAGCACGAGCATCAGCACAACATCGCGCCTTATCTGAGCAGGCACAAAGACCCATGGGCACATTGTTTGTCAGTATCAGCCAGCTCCAGTTTCAGGGCACTGTGTGCATCTGCCAAGCCCCGGCAACACATTCACGGCCGTAAACAAGACACCAGAATGGAAGCTGGAGTGGAGCACCAAAATCATATTTTTGGGGGGGGCAAAATGCATCTTTAATCGCAGCGCCTGTTAATTACTGAGTGCCATGAGACTGGGGAAAGATAGAAGCAGGATACGGCACATTGCTATTTATTGTGTAAATGTATTCCGTTTCAGAAACAATTAAGTGATTAGAAAGCTGTCGCTCTCTGCCGTCGTTTTTCCCCTTGTCCTTACGTGTCTTTTTTCTTTTTGCGTTTTCGGAATATTACTCTAATGAAGCCATTACTTCTTCAAGTGAATTTTAATGAGTTTTTAACTAACATTTTAATGAGCTATACATTACCATAAAGCATGGATTAGGCCAAATTGAATTGTGTGTCAGTGTGTGAATGTTAATGTATGTGTGTCTGTTGGTGTTGTTAGAGGGTGTAAAGGAAGAGGGGGTTCATTAAGAGTTAATTATATTGTTTCTCAGGGGCGGCGGCGGCGGCGGCACACATTTCTCCCGGTCGGGCAGCAGACTCGCCCACCGAGGTCCTGCTGTCATTACCGTGCTGCCCAGGGGCTTGTTAGGCCAAATTAGCAGGTTCTGTTTGAAAAATGAGCTTTGAACGAGGCTGCTGTTTAAATAAAGATGTTTGTTTTAGGCTCATCAGCTGAATCGGAGGTACAGGCACAGTATGTGGCAGCGAGTGTGATGGAATTCACTCCATTCATGTACAGTCGGCCTTGTCTATTCAGCACCTTTGTACCTCCCACCCACCTCCTCAGTTTGACCTTGATCAGGCTTCCTCTCCTCATCCCCTGTTGTGTGCTGTTGTGTCTTGCCTCTCTCTGCTTCCTCACAACAGCCCCCACGCTCCGGCTCTTTTATTCCCTCTAAGGCTCTATTAAAGATGCACATTTCATACGATATCACCACCTGTGATTTCTCTCCACTGTGGTATCACTGGCAGCCATATGATTCCCCTTTACCGCCGCTCTTTACCATATTTCCTGCATCTTATCTGCCACAGTGACAGTGTTATTTATAATCCCTTAGCTCTGGATTTTGAAGATAGGGAGAATGGCGCTGGAGATCATATCGGCCTCGGCCATGCTCTGTGGAGAATGATCTGTGTGCATGCATACAGCTTCATCTGCACAAACTCATCTGCAGTCTGTGCAGCGAGAGCGCCGACAAGCCGCTGGAGGGAAGTGGAGGGGGCAAGATGCAACACAGGGGACACCGCTACGGGGGCTGGAGAAAAGGATGAGCCGAAAAGATGGAAACAGAGAAAAGAGAGAGAGAGAATGCCGCCCTGATGGTGGTGGGAGGGAATAAGAGACAGAGAGAGAGAGGGAGAGGGAGAGATGGTGATGAGTTGAGCTAATGAAGAGAGCCTCTGCTCAGTTCTCGGAGGAGGTACAGCCATAGGCACCGCCAGGCGGCCATATTGTTGCAGCTGCTTCCCTGGTCTGACCTGCAACCCCTCAGCGGAGGAATACGGGGGGTATGTGTGAACCTGCTGCTCGCCCGCCTGCTGAGGGGGTAATTTCTGCGTCTGGGTGGGGGGGGCAAAGGTGAGCCCTGGCCGGTGGGAGGGCAAATGAGCGAGTCGGGGCTGGATGAGAGTCTTGCATCCGGACAAATGGAGCCCATCTTCTTTTCACAGCGTAGCAGCGCATGGCGTGGCATTATCCTTCTCCTGCCCTCAGCGTCAACAGTAATACAAAGCACCAATGACAGCACATAGAGTAGCTTGGGTATGTTTTGTCAAGTGACATATATATCGTCTCTCTTCTCCCAGGCTGGAATTGAAAATGGCGTTATTGTAATAGCACTCTGCCGGATGAAGCGCAAAAAGCACTCGAATGAAATGATATTATAGCTCGGAGCTACCACTCCACAGCTCTCCCTGTTTATGTGTGTGTGTGTGTGTGTTTGTGTGCATGGTTTATTTTCTAATCAGAGTGTGGGTAGAAGGTGGTGGGTCCGCCTGCTGGGTTATGGCCGTGGGCTTGGAGCTGTTGTAATCTCTCGTAGTGTTTCGTAGCCCTTGACCCGGGAGAATATCTCTGAAAGCACAGAGGGTCTGTTTCTGCAGTGAATGGGGAACGAGAAATAATAACAATCCGCAAACATACACAAAACTCCACATTTGCCACATTACAGAAAAGATACCAAAGCCCTGCAGCTCTTGTAAATGCCTCTCCGTTTGTCAGGGTTGTGTGGTGTTTTTTTCAGTGTGTGTCGAATGTCTATCAAAGTGATGTGAATGTCAAACCGGAGAGGAAGGGGAAAAAAAAAATAAGAGAATTAGATTTTAGACATCAGTCTGTGGTGTTGTGGCAGCGAGCGCAACCTTTGTGAGCCGAAGCTGGGCTCGCTCCTGTAGGTGAATGTGTTTGTCAGCACTTATCTCCGTGTGCTGGCTGGAAGCTTCAGTCAAGGCTCTCCCGACTAATCTTGCCGACAAGCGGTGTCACCCTCCGCTGAGTAATATCTCGGGCGGGAGAAGAGGGCGCACTGTACAAAACACCTCCTCTCATCCCGCCCGCGCCCCGCCACCCCGGCGCTATATGTCAGGTGTCTCTGCTGTCGTGTATCCACATCCGGCTGACTTTGTTTTGTGTGCCGATTCTATCTTAAGTTAGAACACACACACACACACACAGATACCTCCCTTATAGTTGCCCCCCCCCCCCCCTTCCCTGCCAGTGTAGGGCAATCAGTTTTTCAAAGTTACTGTGTGGGTGTCTCCTTTGTGTTTTCTCATTTTGGCAAAGACCCCCGCTCTCAACCCCTGGGCTATTTCACACAGTGCAAGTTGCAACTCGAATCCCTCCCCTGTAAGTTCAAGGTGTTGAAACAGTGCCAGATGAATGAGCCATGCTCTGCCCCCCCCCCCCCCCCCCCCACCGCCTGCTGCTCCTTCATTCAAATCAGCCCACCCCTCTGATACTTGGGGTAATAAATAAATAAATGAAAATGCAAGGCAGATTAATTATTATCTTTTTTTCAGATATGAGTTTCTTTTTTAGCCCGCAGCCGGATTGGCAGATGTAGCACTTGCCAAGAGAGAGGTGCAAATGTGTAAAAATATATAAATATTAACAAGCGAGTAAGCAAAGGGCGGGCAGAGTTTGGGGCCTGCTGGAACTCCGCGGGAGGGGAGATGTTTTCCGTGGAAGTAGACTTGCGTGTTTCATGGGGATACAAAGGCAATTACCTTACGTCTGTCGGCTGATTCGGGGCCTGAACGCCTACAGGGCCTCGGAGTTGGAGCCAGAGTTTATCCTCACACAGCACATGCACAGACCCACTTAACGATTCGCTCATATCGAATGGGCCTCACACGGACTAACAGAGGCAACTGGCATGTTGTAACTCTGATATTAAAGCCCTCTCTTGCTGTTAGATTGCCCGTGACGTGTTGCAGTTGAGCCCGTGGAGGAGCCTGTGGAGGAAACACATGCTCATACTGTAATAGAGTACTGCAGACCTTTACTGAGGGGATCAATATTTGAGCCGAGTGTGTGCTTTAACTGTCGGATGTGACCTTGGCGCCTGTGGCCTTGTAGTTAGGATTAGATAGTGGACCAAAGTGTATTTGGATTGAGCCCACCCCTCATTTACTTAGTGGATGTACCTATTCACTGCATGTGTATCAGCGAGCCTTGAACCAACACACAGGGCATAATCCTCTGACCGGTGTTGGGTCATGTGTTTGTTTGCTTTAAAGCTGTTTGTAACCCACTGTTTATACTGTCCTCAACAATGTGTGTTGTGTTTTATTTGCCGCAGTGTGTGTGTCTACTTTATCTGTATTTATTTAGATCCCAGGGCCGGGATGCATTCACTGCCACACACACACACGTTGTAGTATCAGATTAGATTAGACAGCGTGGCACTGGCACCGTAATGATGCACCTCACCAGTGTTTCTTTTGTCACTGTTCGGTTTCAAAGGAAATTGATTCTGACAAAAATCCCACGGGTGCTATCAGCAATGAATGGAAAGGAGCAATTAAATCCAATGTGATCTTGAAAACAACAGGCAGTGTACGGTCCAAACCAGGCTATGATTTTAAGCAGCAGGACTTCTGTTTGTAATGCAAATACGCTGGAGCCCAGTGGTGGTGGCTGCTATGCCCATCATGGCCTGGGGGGGGGGATGCCTCACTAATTACCTTGGCTCTTTAGATTAGAGGGCAGCCCTGCATGAGAGAGAGGGAGAACCTGTACCTCCTTGTTTTATTCCCTCCTATCCCCCCCTGTGTAAAGGTTCCTTTTGAATTCACGTCACACGGGAGTCCCTCCCGGTGTCCCGGTGCATCCCCGGGATAATTGGGTTTAAAAGCTTCATCTATTCCTCCTCCCTGCTTCCTTTCGTCTAAATAAATAAATAAATAAGAACGCAATGGCTGCTCGGGCTTGCTGAAGACAAGTGACTGAAGAGATGTGAGGGGCCTGGACCACGGGGACCAGTTATCCTTCTAATAATCCTGGCCCTCCCTGTCATTGTCCCCATGTGCCATGAGGAATTTACATAAGAACCTGTGGTGGTGCCTTAATTTAGCCCTCCTCAAGCATCTTCAAACATCCTCCAACGAGCTGGATCCTTTCATCCATTAGAGGAACCACGTGCCCCCTCGGACACGCAGCTGCAGCCGAAGTTCCTAAAGTGCGACACCAAGGTTAAGATTTATTCTAGATCAAGTGGAGACAGCTCAGTATGAGAACACACAGCAGGCGAGCCTTTTTATTTTTTTCATTCCTCATTGTATGTTCAGTCAATTTCCGGATACACCATTATTTCAGGATTGGATTTCCTCCAGTTACTTTAGCATGTTTTTGTATATGTTCATGTTAACATCTCCGTGCTCCTGCGTGTGCTTGTGTGTGATATCAGATTGTATAATGAGCTGGTGCTGTGTGTTCCTCTGAGCACCATGCAGGGGGGAGAGGCTATCTCCATGGTGCAGGGCTTTCACCTGAGGGTGATTACATGCAGGGCCACAGTTGTTCATCAGACCACCCACTGTTTGTGCACGTGTGTGTGGGAGCACGTATCTGGTTGTGCGTAAGCGGGAGCATGTGTACATGCCAGTGTGGCACCATGTGGCCTCTTACATGTGAATGACACCAGGCTTCAGGGCATTCTGTGTCTGTTTGTTCTTCCTCCTCCACAGGGACTTCCATTAGCTCCAATTAGTTTCTGTTTGTGCTTGCCTAGTCAGATGAAGCTGCACATCCATTTTGAAAAAGCCACGTTGAATCCGTCCACGCTGTGTTGTGCACACAATTTAAGACGTGTGAAAACATTAGAGAAATTGTGAATATTTAGACGGAAACAACATAACTGCACTCGTCCTGAACCCTTTCCTCCTTCCCCCCCCCCCTCCTCAGTGCTGCGAGATGACTTCAGACAAAACCCTACAGACGCGGTGGTGGCAGCAGGAGAGCCGGCGATCCTGGAGTGTGTTCCTCCCAGAGGCCACCCGGAACCCACCATCTACTGGAAGAAGGACAAAGTGCGAATTGAGGACAAGGATGACAGGATCACAGTGAGTGGCGTCTGTTCTGATAACCGCTGAGTAGGAAGGACTTTTTCGGGTCGATGTCTACTATTTACTTTATGTTTTCTAGTTCCTGGGCTCGTATAAAAAAGCCCTTGCTCCTGGAATTTGACAGTGTTTTCATGTGTTGGAAGCCTGCGAGGGATCCTTCCTTTGTTGCTGCCCAGCTAATGGTCTGACAGGGGAAGAAATTCTCCTCAAGGACGAGACAAAGAGGAGAAAACTGGAAAAACCGCAGGGAATAAATCAAAATGCACGATCTGAGTATTAAAGTGATTTTTCCTTTTTTTTTTGCCTTTAGATCCGGGGAGGGAAACTAATGATCTCCAACACGAGAAAGAGTGACGCCGGCATGTACATCTGTGTGGGCACCAACATGGTCGGAGAGAGGGACAGCGAGACGGCACAAGTCACCGTGTTTGGTGAGCCTCACTTTGTTTCTCCTCAGCGATCAGGACGAGCCGCTTCCATGCATATTACTACATTTTCCCTGTGACGGTATAATTCTCCAAAGTGCATCAAGCTCAAAAAGTGGTAATACTTTCAAGGCATGTGTTTTTACAGTGGAATTTTAATCCCTGACGACCGTTCTTTTCTGAAAAACCCATGTGCTGTACATCATATTTAATGCTTGGCCATTAAGCTGTCAAGAAGTTGAATGAAATTTACGGTGAGTTAAAAAAAAATCCACAGCTCCTACAGTGTCAAAGGAGCCAGTAATGGCTGCCGTCGTGCCATTGCTATATTTCTTCCACCACATAATGACCGCCGGGTAACAAAAATTACAAATGATCGCAGGATGTTAACGAACAGAACACCACTCATTAGAAATTTATTATTGGAGATTTATGAAAGATTCTGCCGGAGGAGACGGCTGCGAGAGAATAACACGCCTACAGTTCGCTCACTGGAAATGAAACGCTGGACTTTCTTCCCGCAGAGCGACCGACCTTCATCCGGAGGCCCATCAACCAGGTGGTCCTGGAGGAGGAGACCGTGGAGTTCCGCTGCCAGGTACAAGGAGATCCCCAACCCAACGTGCGCTGGAGGAAAGACGATAGCGATGTTCCTCGTGGGCGGTAAGCATTCAAATAGGCTCGATTTCAGGAGAGAACATTTCTTAAGACAGCGATACGATTATTTCCCTTATTGAGCAGCCGGTGTGCGTATTCGTCTGTGCATGCCAGTGTGTGTGTGTTTGTGTGTAGTTCTGATGTGACAGGCTGCACCTAATGCAAAGGAGCTGTGGAGGCATTGATGTCAGTCTGAGTGACTGTTCCACACTAATGATAACTCACAGTGCCAGCTCTCACCTGGCTTGGCTGCCACAGGGCAATAAATAGCCCCATTAGGCTGTACACACCGCGCACATTACACATTCTGGATAAAATGACTCCACCCGTGGGTGCTCCACAAACCGACTCGCACAGTCATGGGAGGGAGCGACGGTGAAGAGCCCGACATGACGACAAACAGATTTAGAGCTACACAATTAAAAGTGAGTGACAGGGAAGGTGGGAGGGAGGTTGCAAGAAGTGTTGAGAAAAGAGACGGATAGAATGACAGGAGATTTGAAGAGAGGGAGCAGAGAGGCTGACATGGGCTTCAAGTGTCTGCGTGCAGGTGCAGCTGCTCAGGTGAATCTCGGCACAGGCAGCATGGGAGATAATCACCCCCCCCCCCCCCCCACTTATTCATTTAACCCTTTGTCACTTGCATTCACTCACACTCGAGACGGCAGAGAAAAGCAGCCAAAGTCTCAAAGTAACAGACGCACGCCTCCACCATCGCCAGCTCTAGACTGCCTGTCTTCCAGGAAGCAGCCACTGATGATAGGGTGATCCTGTTGTTGTTTGGCTGCCCGGTGTGTCAGCCCGTTGCTCCACCGTGACTCACCGGACTCACAGTCAACAGCGGTGTCATTTTCCCGGAGTGGACTTCAAAGAGACCAGCGCTGTGTGTGCCCGGCCAGCAGGCCAGTCACACACACACACACTCGCTTGGATCACCTCATAAAGCGTACACTCAGAGGACCTGACATCTCTCCAGGCAATAGCTGCAGAGCCGAGCGTGGGCGGGTTGTTTGTGTCTGATAAGGAATCGGATCGCCGGGCAGTGGGACGTGAGCGCCGTGCCAAAGCAAACACATCAAAGTATTTCACTCGTGTCTCTGATAGGGAGTTGGCTCTGGAAGTGACTTCATTTTGTTCACTAATTAACAGACTTATGTAGGATGAGTGTTATGTGCCTGTATCAGCCCCCCCTTTGAAGTTTGGCCTTATTTGGAAACGGGTAAATAACTGAATACCTGAAAGAAGAAAGACTGCCGAAATGAATAAACAATAAATATTGCAGCGTTTGTAATTACATTGGAATAACTTTTGTTTCCTTTGCAATCATTAATTCTCCAGTTTTTGCTTTGATGCACAGAAGCAAGCACGGAGACTGTGATATTCTAATTTTGACATTTTCCTGCCGCCCTTTTTAGTGGCGTGCCAAAACGAGGACTCTTCATATTGTTAAGTGACGATGTGTTCCTGCTTCCTCCGCTTTCTGATCCTCTCTTAGCAAACATCAAACATGGCTTCCGCTCTGACTGACAGAGGAGCTGTTTAAAATGCCACGCAAGACTGGTTTCCAGTATGATAACTGGCAAGCGCCCCGGAGAGGGAGCAATGAAAAAACAGCTACTGTAGCGCAGCCATCGTGTCATTTCCACCGCGGCCTTCTGTTGCTGTATCTCTAGCGGTCGTCTCTAAAGACGACTAAAGATCAAGCACTCCTATATACTGTGGGGGGGGGGGGGGTTCTTTGCTTTGATTGTTCTTAAAGCGAAAAGGTCACACTGTCCTTATTATTATGATAAGCTATAGATCGAGAGATACTTAGAGAGGCCAAGTCTTCTTTAACATCAAATACTTTCAACTTGTCTCGGCTGGTCCCTTTACATGCGTTGTGCACGCCTGTGTCTTTCTGTGTGTGTGTGTCTGTGTCTGTGTGTCCTTGTGGGTCTGTGTGTTTGAGAGTGACACTTTTATACTAGGATGAAGGCAAATGGAGCCTCAGCTGAGTAAACAGGTCTTTAATATGCTCAGTGGCTCCAGTAGCCTCCCAGGCAAACACACACACACACACACACACACACACACACACACACACACACACACACACACTGGCACACAGATATAATGTAGGCAGGATGGCACTGGCTCCAGTCTCTGTGGGATAGAACGGGAGATAGAGACAACACCACACTGGTTTCAATTAGGGGACAGAGACAACAGTGCTGCTCTCTTTTTGCCCCACTCTTTGTGTTTCAGCATGTTTGTAAAACTCTAATCACCACACAACCGTATCTATTCTAGGACACTCATCAACAGGCTTTGATACGGTGGCATCATAAAACAGGTTAATTCCATATCCAAATCCCTATAGATATCCCAGTGAGACCAATAAAACCAGCGTACAAGTATCTGCATTGAAGCCATTAATCAAAATTCCAAAATGCAGGTGGATTATTCAGGATTGGGAATCAGGAGTTGTTGAAACAGACTCAAAAAATATATTTAGGTTTAGTTATTTAAAAGAGTTTTTAAGCACAGTCATACAAAGTTACGCCTCAGTACTTAACCTTAAATCTTATTTGAGGTTTTTATATTTGTCGACAAATTTCACAGTAAAATTCATCAAACCCAGTTCGGACAGGATTAATATTCCATGGGGAGGGAGTAAGAGTAAAAGTCATTCCACCCAAAGCCAAAATGAAGGACCAAGGAGACAAAGATATTTATTTTTGCCCTTTACATGTAAGAAGAGGACCCAGGTGTTGGAGGCAATAGTTACACACACCTTTAATTAGTTATAGGAAGGCAGAATGGCTGAGACAGAATAATTACCTGTAGCTGGAATTAGATCAGCCCATTTTATGAGCTGCTAGGTTCTGGCTCTTTTAATGGCTTTTTCTTTTTTCTCTCTTTTTTTTTTTTTTTAATATTCATCATGTTGGCTCCCAAATAGAAAGTGCATGTTGCCAACAGGTCGCAAAAAACCTTTTTCAATTTCTCACACTGTCACGCACAACACTCTGTGAGTTCTGTGCGACAATGTGCTGAAAGAAACCAAATACGAGGTCTCTTATTAGAAAGGACCGAAATTGTAAGAGCACCAATAAGTGTGCTGAACAATGGTTGGAAATTGGGGCTTTTATTTTCACCAGAGTAAGAGGAGGAAAATCAAATATATCCTGCTCTGGGCGGGATTAAAATCACTGACCAGCACATGTAAAATAAAAAATCACCCAACCTCCCCTAGAGAAATAAGTCCAGCACGAAAGGGATTCACTCTTTTTTGTTTACTTATGTGCGATTAGATTCAGAGGGTGGAGTTGTGTGTCGTCCCCGGGGAAAAACTTGGTGTGTGTCTCCGAGCAACTGAACAGTAGCAAATACTGTGAAGACTGATAGACAGGTTATTCTGAATCCATGATGCTTTTCACTAATTCAGCAAAAAAGTACAACCTCCATATGTGTTTACTCAATTCTTACCAATTGTTTAATTTAATTTGTGAACGTTTCATCATTTGGATTAATATCAGTGTCAGAAAATAATATCCGCCTGTCGAGCATCTCTGCCGGATCTTGTTGAAAACACTGAGTAGCTGCTCCCACAGCCAGGAGAGCAATTCATCCGAGAGCTCTGACTCCAAATGGAAAATATCCTCTGGTAGTGTCTGAATCCCAGTGAGAAAAAGACTAAAGGCAGCAGTGTGTGTGTTGTCTCCCAGTGCCCACCAGCTCAGTATGTGGCCCGGGTCTGTCCCGCCTTTGGTTTCCCTCTCCTGCCTCATTTGCACTGGACCCTTGTGCCCTCTCCTGAGTCGTATCAGAGGCCCTTTGGTCTTGCAGTCTATCTGTATTCTACCCCCCCGTCTCTGTTGACCTCCACAGCACAGCCCCTGCAACATTCAGCAGAAAAGCTTCCGTTCCGACTCAATCCCTTTGTGGTGTGCATGCGTGTGTGTGTGTGTGTGTGTGTGTGTGTGTGTCTGTGCGTGTGCGTGTGTGCCCGTGTGGGTCATTCTATTTGAGAGAGCTGTTAGAGCTAGTGTGACAGGAGCGCTTTTGTTATGCTGACCGTCCGGTTTCAGTGATTTCTCACCTCTGCAACTCAGCAGAATAGAAGACAGCAGACTCTGCTTCCTGTCTCCATTACTTCTCTTGATATACAAGTGGATACATCTGGTATTTATGAGGGCGTTTGTATACGGGGGGGTGGAAGGGGGGGTGTCGGTAAGAGAAACGGCAGCAGGGTGATTGGAAGTGTAATTTATCCTTTCGGTTTATTGACAGTGATTGTGTCAATAGCAGTATAGCACCTCATCGTGTGTTGTAAGGACTGTAGAAAACAATGATTTAGCATTAATTAGGAAAACGTGCTGTCACTCATTCATTATGTGTCGGTGCTTTTCATTGCTTTTCAATCCTGTTTCTTGCCTCATGGCATCGGACATTGCAAAAATATCGGCAGGGTTCACAAGTGATTTGTAAACGTCGGTTTCTATCCACACATGAGAGAGATTGGTCTTGATAAATGTGGCAGCGGAAGACAAACGTCATTTGAATATCTCGCTTCTTGATTTAGAGACTCTGGCCCTAGATCGATGCCATGGATATGAGCAACTGATGCAAGGGAAAAACTTCTCTATTATAGCTAATATGTCAATTTTTTACATTGAAGTTAAGAAAAAGACACTAGGACGTATAATATTGTTCCATATGAACCATATTTGTAGGTGAATGCTCCAGGCTTAATAAGTATAGTCTAATATCAGTTCTCTGACACTGATGCAAAAACACACAAGCTGACGTGAGATGTATCCGTAGCTCCTGCTCACATCCACATTGATAAATGGCCGAGCTTTAACTCTAAATAGCCATAGGCCCAGTTTTTGGTCATTCATTAGTTTGCAACTGAGGGCGATTTCCAGGCATCGGTCAGTGAGCTGTACTTTCCTTTTTTCCTGAAATATCTGTCGCACACAACCTTCCCATCTGCTCCAAACCACTTTGGCAAAGTAGAGACTGCACTGCTGCAACTGCTGCTGTGGTTATGGAAAGAAGGAACTCTTTAAAAGACAAACTTAGGATCTATCTGCTCTCCACAACCCCCTCACCTGGCCACAGGGTGGAAATCTTGCCAAACGGATCTTTGATTAATGTGGGATAAGGTGACGGACATCACTCGGCCAGTTGAGGAAGCTCTGACCCTGCTAGGCCATTAGAGGTGCCAAGACGGAGGGGGGCTCTGGCTCACGGCCTCGCGGAGGGAAGATGAGAAGCAATAGCTGTTAATTGATTCCCTCTTAAGGGTGACAGGGCTTGGCGAGGTGGACTCCAGCCCCTTTGATCAGGATGAGGTAAAGTAGCAGTCAGATGGTGTAAGACTGGATCACACTGTCAGAAATAAATGGAGCAGAGAGGGGACTTTGTGTCAGAGCAGTCAAGCCAGAGACCAGGCTGGATTTAGTCCTTCACTGTATCTTGAGTCTGACTCATGTGCTCGGTTTCATTCTCCCTGCCGCTGGCCCGACTCACACGTACACAGAGGAGAGGCCCGATAAGATCCTCACAGATTGAGTCATTTTGTGGATGAGTCTAACCATTCACAACCCGAGAGATAAGAGTCTCTTAATGTGAGTGGATTGCACAAGTCTGAAGGTTTAACAATGGTCGACTGTGTCCCTGACAGGCAGTTCAAAGGCAGGACCTTCAAGATGATCTGCGGGAGTTTTGAAATCTAATGCTTTTAAAGTGCGTCCAATAAAGTTTTCATCTCCGCTGGCGCCTTCTGCGTGCAGCAAACCCATCGAGGGCGACAACCCAGAAAAATGCTGCTTCGTCTTGGCACTTGCTCACATTCCCGTCACTCCTCATCTTCCTGCTTGGATGAATGACTCTGCACATGTGTGGATATGTGTCGGATGATTGTATACTTTCTGTGTGCGCGTGTGTCTGTGTGTGTGTGTGTGTCTGTGTGTGTACAGTGTGCCTTTTCTGTTTGAAAAGGAGGACGAATCCGGCCGGGAGGACGAATCCGGCCGGGTGAACTTGGCTCTTCTATCCTTTACACAGCCCTTCTACATGTGCAATTACATTCCTCCTCTAATAGAAAACAGAGCTCTGCTGCAATCCACTCGCAATAAAGAGCTACTGTTCCTTTTCCCTGTGTACTCGCGTGTGTGTGTGTGTGTGTGTGTGGCCACAACTACCTCTTATCCCTGAGTAGTTCCACTCATCTTGTCATCCAGGCTGTTTCCATATAGGAAGCTGATTACAGATTGATTGGGCTCGTGATTTCCCTCTAATATGTCATGGACCGGCAGGAGGTTCTGTTTTTGAGAGACTGATAGAGACAGGACCAGGAACAATAAGCATGTTGTTCAGTGGGTGCTTACGCAGGTTCTCCACACTGCAGAGGGTTGGCCATGCAGTTGTTGGATGATGGCTGTTGATCATAAAGTAAGAGATCAAAATTCAGTTGTAAGGCATGGATGGGTCTTTGCATGTCAGTTCCATGTCATTGATTTGATGGGTTCAACACTTTGTTTCCAAACTGAAATATCTCAAGAACTATTTAATGGATTGCAACGGTTAAAATGAAAATATTTGTGGTCCTGAGAGGATGAACTCTAGTGACTGCACGATCCTCTGATCTCTACTTATGGTCCACTCTTAGGTTGGCAAGTAGTTTTTCTGCTGTTTTCTGCATTCCCACAAATGTTGGTGCACACAGTCTACTGTACAGCAATAATGAATTTCCATAAACTTGCTTAACGTCTGGTCATAAATCTTAGTTTTTACTTTTGATCTCCATTCTCTTAAAGTCTTGGCTCTATGCAAAACTAAGGATATTCTTATCAGCCTTGCCTGCATTTGCTAATCAGCTAAGTTAACGTGCTCACGTGCTAAACTAACACAGTAAACATGTCAGACCTAACACAACATTAAGATCAGCATGTTATCATGGAGTTCAATGCTGTACAGCCTCAGAGAGCTGCTTGTTTTTACAGTATTTTAAGGGGAAGGCTGCTGTAGCTCCTCTGTGTGCAGCTTCTGTATCTGCAGCTGCTGATTTGAAAGAATTCAAACCTACGTCAGGTCTGAAGCAGCCAGAGTCTCAAAGGAACCATTTTACCTTCCTTCTAGGATCAGTTGGGAAGAGAAGGTTAATTGAGAGCACGGGGAACTGTTTACCTGTTCGCTTGTTCTCATAATAGTTTGTTAGGGAGTCATGATGTTTTCCCTGAGCCCTGACTTGTTGCTGTCACTCTGTTGCTCCTCTCTCTCTCTACCTGCAAGTCAGGACTTCATGTTGTCTACCCGTCTTATAGCTGGAAGGCACAGAATGTGAAGAAGCTCTTTCTATTAGCTTGTTTGTTTTTCATCTGAGAGCAGACTTGTCCCGAAAGGTGTTGCCTCATTCCTCCGGATGCCGCTCACACAGAATCAACAGTAAATGCTTTATTCCTGTTCCCTGCCATTACCTGAACTGTACATCCCCTCTTTCTAGAACAAAGCATTCAGTCATGACTCAGTCAAATAATCATTATGGCTCTTTAAGTACCTGTGTGGAGAGGTGGAACTGGCAGTCAGAGTTGAGGAATGTGCCTCAATAAAAGCTGCCTTTGAATGGTTGCTCAGGAAATGTCATAACAGGAGAGGGAAAAAAATAAGACACGGACAGACAGGACAGATTAGTTTTGCAGCTGCCAGTGGCAAGCAGCCATCAATACACCTGATGGGCGACCAGAGGGGTCTCTCTCCGCTCGGGGGGAGGGGGGGGAATGGACCGGAGCGAGCTGTTACTCTTAAGTCGCTTCAGAAAGTATTGCTTTTGTAGTTTATTGCCACATCTAACTATCCAATGTATTATCCCGAGTAAACCTTTTTTTTATATATATTATCTTCAAAACACCAACTGTAATAAATGTCTAAATCTTTTCATCTATCCCTATCTCACCCCGATATATCTGTGTGAGCGAACCTGGTGCAGTTTCTTTTCTTTCCTGTAGCGCACCGTTGTCATCCAGAAGCTATTAGAAAGCTCTTAAAAGAGTCATGCTGGAGCGCGGGGGGGAATAATTCTTCATTATGATCAACATGGACTGTGTAGTTTGTTCCAGAGCCGCTTGGCGACTGCACTTTCAATCTCTGAGCGGTTACCTCTGCGTTGGGCACACATCACTGCTCTTTTATGTGTTTTTTAACAGTTGTTATACTACAAGTTTGGGGTTTTGAGGCTCAGAGGCCGACACTATAATAAAAAATGGAAAAAAAAGATATTTAAAAAACCTTGTTTGAATTGTGACTTGTGGGATTATAAGTGGTAGTATGAAAAAGACACAGTGGGCAGGCTGCCGTGCTTACTCTGCAGAAAAGAGGAAAAGCAACACATGCACTAATCTTTCTACATATTCTATAATCAAATAGAAATTTGCAGGATGGCTTTAAAGGGTCATCGTGGTGTCAGGCTCGAACGGAGTGGCCCTTTATCTCTTCATCTCAACTCTGCTCTCAGTGTCTGAGAGTGACAGACTGTGGACAGCAGAAGGCTGTCAGGCTGAGGGACCACCATCACACAGCCCCCACCGCCCCCACCACCACCACACTACTTACTCACTGCCAGGCCGGCCCCCCCTTCAATTACAGAACAAACAAGACCACAGCTTCAAACCCAGACCAGCATCATCACCCCCCCCCCCCCCCCCCTGTCAACTGCCATACAATTTATATAGGTCCAGGGGTCCAACCACGTGTAAACACACAGAACACAAACAGGAGGAAACTGCAGTCGAATGGAAATCAGGACCAACTTTGCCTCGGTGTAGTTGTTGTATTGATTCAGTCCCTAAAAATAATAACCAGGTGTTGCTGTGTATAGATTCATTGCCAATGTACATTCAGGAAAACGGCACAGTTATATACCTCCTATATACACACACACACACACACACACACACACACACACACACAAACCTCTGAATATGGCTTGAAAATATAAACACACACACACACAGACAGAGTGAACCATTTCATGAATATTGAACAAGTTTAGTGCGTTCCATCTGAATGCACAGCTCCTCGTACTGTGTGTCATTGTTGAATAATTGATCCTCCTCCCTGCAGTCTCCATTTGTCATAATGAACAGTTGTACTTGTGTGCACCTCTCCAAGGAGAGACACACTTTTCACGGCCAGACAGTCCAGCCGTCGTGGTTGAAGTCTAAGATCACATCTCTGGGTTAATGTTTTATCTGAATTTTGAAGTTGTTGTTTTTTTGACATGCAATGCAGAAAGGGCAACTTGAATTTCATGCTGCAACATTTTTTTGTCTACAGGTATGAGATCAAGTACGACAAGGAGGACTATGTGCTGAGAGTGAAGAAGGCTTCCGTCAACGACGAGGGCATGTTCACCTGCCTGGCAGAGAACCGCGTGGGAAAGCTGGAGGCCTCGGCCACTCTCACAGTCAGAGGTATTGTGTTCTGTTATTTTTTCACATTAGCCAGCGCAGCAGCAGCACTTAGAGAAGCCGTGGCCCGCAGTGGTTACCAATACAAGAAGCTGGATTGACAGTTTGCTCCGTAGGGTCCACCCCTACACAAATGGAACTCCAGAATGCTGACTCCCACAGCCGAGAGAGAGATGTAGACAGTCTATGAATCTGTTTAATTATTTACGTTTCCAAGTGCGGTGTCGACACACTCCGCGACCCTCCCCCCCTTTCGAGGTGGTCTGCTGGCCACGCCACCCTTCATGCTGCAACCACCAAGTCAGCAAAGCCATTTCACAGATTACTGGTGCACACCGCCAGCCTCACACCTGGGGTTTGCAAGGTTAATAAAAACATTCTAACCATAATTTCCCCTCTTTTCACCAGTCTTCCTCCCATTAAATCCAAGTGTTTAAGGTCCCAGTGGAGCGCTTTGTAGCGACACAGGGGGCCACTGGGAGGTAGAACAAAGTCTGGGTTCATTTTTACCCTTTTTTGAGGCATCTTTGTGTTTTACTTGACAGTGGAGATGTAAACAGTAACACAGAGAATAAACCACCTACATCAGGTCTTCTGGATACAGTATGGGAGTCTCAGAAGCCCTGAATACATCCCACATGTTGTCTTTAAGCTTTTTCTCTTCCTTGCCTCCTCCTCCTCTCTTTTTTCTACCCTGTACATCAGCACCAGCGACAAACACATCTTCGCATTTCAATTGCAAATACACTCCACTCGTAGAATTATAGATTTCATTAATGCAAGCAGAGAAGATCCAGTAGCACATTTGTCTCTAAAAAGCAAAGCGACTGCCCCACAGGGATTTCTATGCAATTGAACATAGTCGACCTGTAGTGGGCGCTCATTCCACAACCCCCTTAATAACTATGGGTCGTGAGAAACAGAAGCTTTGACCTAAACAACAGCAGAAAACTGTCCAGTGGACAAAAGCTACTGAATCCTCTCTGTCATGTTTCCCTTTGCCAGAAATGTGTTGACCCCAACACAACATGTCATTCGTTCTGACTTTGATTTCTTTTTTTTTTGTGTCTTATTTTACGTTGTTTGTTCTGTCCCTCTTCTGTCATTCTGTGTGTCTGTGTGTGTGTCTGTTTGTTTCTGTGTGTGTTTGTGTCCTATTTTGTTCCTTTTGTGTATCCACTCCTCCATTGTTGTGTCTCCAGCTCGCCCTGTCGGTAAGTACCCATCCTTCTGATTTGACCCCATCCCGCATGCCCTCATACACGTTACTGCACCCGACTGCTTGACAATCAATCACCATTGCTTAACATCACTGTGTTGGATTAGAGCTGGTGTTACAATACATAGTCTAGCCCTAAAAGTAGTGTTTGCAAATTGTGTTCCTTATTTTTAAAGTCTAGTTCTAAGTGGTAGTTCTACCTAGTATACTAACACACGAAAACACGACTTTAATATGATGCACATATTAAAAGGAGATTTTATAACATCAGGTAAGATGTCGTTCGGTGTGTGAATCCCACAATATAAACGGCAGCCACAAAATAATCTTCTTTGCCATGTGCATTCAGGTTTTTTATATTTGAAGCTGCGATGGTGATATTTTGTGTGTTTATCTGTGTGTGTGTGTGTGTGTGTGTGTCTCTGGAGGCACCTACTCTGCTGAAAACAGAAGGGGTTTTGAGTGGGCTGCTGTCATGAACCTTTGCAGGTGTGCGATTGAGATCAAAATGAAGGCCGTGTTCGGAGACGCGTGGTCCGACCCATGAGTATCACAGGTCTGACTCCTGAGTTATCACCACTGAGGGGTGTTGGTGGTGTTGACGGGTGTCGCAGCTGTTGTGCTGTCTCAAGATGCTCTAGTTAGGACTTTCCACTTGATCTCAACCGGCAGCTGACGTTACCTCTGCAGGTCTCAGTCACAACTTTCTACAGCGCAGATTTATCAAATCTAACGACTCAAAGGTTCAGTTACTAGAGCCGCTCTGAACTGAAGGCTCTTTAGATTCTACACCACGTCCTTTACGATGAGTGAGTGGGCTGGCAGCGCGATAGTCCCAGACATTGTCATCTCATATGGTCCAGAACGTGTTTAACTCGCAAGTCTTGAGGCCATCTGTGGATTGTTGGAACACAAAGCAGAGATCTGTTTGTTTTGGACGGGCTTCTATCCTTTTGAGCCCCGCAACACCGAGCGCAGAATCTCATTTGATTTCCCCATAGATGAGGGAAAAGGTCAAGGCAGACCCGAATCTGATACACTTAAGAAATAAAATTGTCAGAAGAAGTGAGTGGAAATAGGCGCGTGTAGAGAAAGGTGGGTTTTTTCGACTGCTGAAATCTGGAAACAAAAGAAATAGAAGGAACAAGCCGCACACGGCAGGACAAAGGGGTTTGAGGGAACGACTGACAGAAGTGTCCGTCAAGACAGACTTGGCTGGCAGAGAGACCCAGACACTGCCTTACTGGCAGGACTTCGGTTGCCAAAACAGCAGTGGCTGTTATACGATTGTCAAACTTTCAGCTTGGAAGAAGACGGAGGAAATTACACAGTTCCCCTGCCTGTGGGGAGAGACAGTAATTGCTGTCGACTCCTGAATAAAATATGATTGAACGTGGGATTTTTAAAGGAGGAGGTGGAATTGCCTCTGAGTGGGTTGCACTGAATGGATGTCATTCTCGCTGACCATTTGTTCTCTTCACCCTGACTGCTGTTTTTATGCCGAGATCTAGCCCGAACCAGGCGGATGTGACTTGTCATGAATTAAATATGGGCGCCTGATGATGTGTTTCCTTAGGAGGGGACAGGAAGAGGCCGCTCTCATGTCATTAAGGGCCTGTGAATCAAAACAGGGCCAGTGTGAGTTAGCCCTGAGCCAAGCTGTGAAACTGTCACACACTGACTTCCTCTTGATTTGTCTGCGTTTTTGATCTATGCTTCTCTGTGGGCCTTCGCCTCTTAAAGCATTCCCCCGTCAGGATTTAATTATTTTTTAAAGTTAATTCAAAAGGTAGAAAGGGAGATTGAAAGTAGCGCCGCTGGTATAGAACGAGCTCAAGATGAAACTCAGGCCACCAGGAAAAACTAAGCAAAAAACGTACGGTTAACAGAGTCCAGCACATTATGAAACATCTTCATTTAATTCATATCTCAGTGAGGAAAGACCCTCCATAACTTCCATGAATGATAATATTTATTTCTATTTGATTTGGTGAGATCTAAGTGAAGAACACTTAAGACTTTGTGTTTTGACACCCAGCTGTAGACAATCATCCATACAAGCAAAACCCAATTATAAACCTCAAAAACATCCACATACGCAACCCTGTGTCATAAATTCAGAGGTAAGGAAGGGAGGACATACTAATGAGGAGTGCGTGAGAAAGGATGGTCCTGGCCCGCATGGTGACAGGTTCCACTCTGTAAGGTGTTAGACCTTATTTTTAGTCAGGAGTCAGGAGTGTGTGTATATGTGGGATAGAACAGAAGAGAGGGGAGGGAACCGAGTCCCTGCCAGAGCGTGATTTAGGGGCTCTGTATCAGGCCCGGCATTGTGAGAGCCACAAGATATCCAAGCTGCACAAGGCCAAACGGAAAGGCAGTAAATCTGTAGCCATCTGTACCGTTCCCAACTGTGTGTATCTTTGACAAATACACATCCCCCAAAAAGGAATTACACGGAGGCACCAGCCAAATGGGAAGAGCCTGGCCTTACTGGAACCAGCTGGCTTGTCAGGGAAAGGACTTACAGAGAAATCGAAAGAAACAAAGAGTGCAAGATGTCGCTTTGCAACAATTCAGATTTCTCCCAATTTTACAACAATCTCTAGAATTAATTTTATGTCTTTCTGTAGAAAATGGTTTTAAACAACCCATCGTCTGCACAGGTTACGGCTGGAGCTTTTTAATTAGTTGACTCTCATCATCTCTGCAGGAACCATGTTTCCTCCTTTATGTGATTGATGTCTTATCTTGGCAAACACTTGTCAACAGAGAGCCCCCCCCCCCCCCCCCCCCCCCCCCCCCTTAGTGACAAGTAGAATAAACAAGTAGAGGTCTTGGGTCAGGCAGTAGATTACCTCAGGTCAAAGTTCAGACATGGTCAGAGTTCTAATTTTAAAGCTGCAGTAATTGTGATAAAATCCTATAGTTGCACGTCTGATGAGCATTTGGCTGTGTACAGTAGCTGTTATTGAGAATATGAAGAATGTTATATTTCATTTCTCTGCTGTGCTGGATTCTTCATCGTCTTTGCACAACAACACTAAATCTCTGGGCTTCAGTGCGTTTCTGAAAGTAGCTTCACTCTCAGCGATGTGTCAGGGAGGGAGGAGAGACGACGCTGCACACCACCAAACGAGCTGCTATCTTATCTCCACGCTCTTCACTCTCTATTAGTGAGCTGCGTCTGTCGGTCAGAGAAGTCTCACTCCGTCTGTGACTGAGAGTGTGTGACAACTGCTCCGGCTCCTGATGGAGTCGTAAACACTGACCGAGAAAAAGCTTCACACTCAGTTTTTTTTGAACAGTTTGAAACCTCTTCTCTCTTCGATGGAGAGTTCCTGTCTCACCCCCCCCCCCCTTCTGATACAACTGTGATCAGCCACCTCGGATCGTGACTTTTATATGAGATCTTGCATATGAACAGTCACGATTGGCCCTGTATGTCTTTGACCTGTCTGTAGATGTGTCCGGGGCATGGCTGTGCCTTTGTGTTGTCTCCGATCTAAACGCCATCGTGACCGAGGAGCTTCCACATGTGAATGCCGATGTGGCCGCCATTCATTCAGCCTCTGTCTCACCTGGATGAATGGCCATCCTGGTTACCATGGGAAGGATAGTGATTGGTGTCTCTCCCCCCCCCCCCCTACCCACCTGTCTGTCCAGAGCCATTAGAGGGCAAACAGACAGATACAAAGCTGCATGGAAGCTCTGTACAGCACTCCCATTTTGATTTGACCATATGGTATATTGCTTGTTTTGGTGCCTGTAATCCCCCCCCAAGCCCTGATAATCTCCAGCCCTGATCCGGATGTTTGACCTCCCCCCTGCATATCGCCGCTCTGCTAACGCTGCTGCTTGTGCCCTTTGACCCCAGCTGCACCCCAGTTTGTCATCCGGCCCAGGGACCAAATCGTGGCTCAGGGCCGCACTGCCAGCTTCCCGTGTGAAACCAAAGGAAACCCTCAGCCTGCAGTCTTCTGGCAGAAGGAGGGAAGTCAGGTAAGAGGAAACAAACAGTGTGTGTAACACAAATGACAAAAATGTGGAGACGTCATCTCTCAGGGTCGGCAGCTTTTATTATTTCCTGAGCATTACGTCTTATTGCTCAGGACTTCTGACTCTCCTGACCTGAAGACACCTACACACACACCTACACACACACACACATACAGTATAGGCAGCACTTCAAACTACACTATCTGTCATCAGTATCTGTGCTACAGACGCACCTTTGTTCTCAGGAGCAGACAAACGACGAAGTGCTAATCGGTTTCCCGTGACCCTGCACTGATAAGAAGGATCCTATCCCTCAGTCAAGCAGATAACCCCATTCAAATACCTGGGTGTCCTCGCAGCACTCCACCACAGCGCCAATTAGGAGCCTGTTGAGGCTTGTAGATGAGCCAGAGATATGATTCAGCTCTGGCTAAGGTTCAAACACACATAAACACACACACACAGGGGCCAACAATTACAGCAAAGTAGCAAAGAGGAGTGAGACACACACGGTTACGTGTTCTCACAAACGTTTAGTGGGATACTCTACCCGCTGTACGCCTCACCAGCGTGTGACCCTAACGTGTGACTCGCTGCTGAGTCATGTTGTGAACGGATTCGTACCCGGCTCGTGTCTCACGTTGTCATTAAAGAGGAGGCTTTGGAAATGAACGCTACACAAACACTTTGGAACAAGCAGTTGCACGTTTGTCTCCCCACTTGTGTCGGTGTCAGCTGAGGTATTCTCTGCCTCCGTCACATGGACGTATATAATGTACAAAGGCGTTTGTGGAGAGAACAAATTAAAGCTAATTAAGTAAAGTAATTAAATGACAGAACAGCCTTTTTTCTCACTCTTGAGGATAATGGACTGTATATCTCCTGCGCTTGAGATGCGTTGTGCGTAATTAAAAAAAACATCAACATAATTTGTTGCATTAGAGCGATTAGTGGGGAAATGGAATACAGCTAATGTATTTGCTGGGTAACATTTGGGAGTGATTATGAGTAAAAAGGGAAAACTAAAAGAAAGAGCTCGAATAAGGTGACAGAAAAAAAGACAATGAAAAGTAGAGGTGATGTTTTCCTCTGAGCCTCAATTTACCCTCAAATATGTGAGATTCATTATCAATTCTTCTTTGAGCGAGGTTGAAGGCAGTTGGACGTGCTCTACATAATGCATGAAAACAACACAAAATTGAAATAAGGAGAATATAAAACCTTATTTAGAATATTGAAAAAGTTAAATATTTAGCTGGGTTTATGTGTCCTCAGGATAAACTGTACAATATTCAGCGTAAGTTCAACGTGTGTGGGGTGAGTGTGAGTTAACCGCTGTGGACTGGAAGCAAAAACTGAAAGAAGTCATGATGAGGAAATAGGAGCTTTCATAACACAGTGGAGCCTCTGGCTTGGCCCGAGAATAATTATGAAACCAAATCATCAAACTGTGGACAGGTTGTGGAGTTTGTGAGCTTGGTTAACCAAGCGAGAGATTCAGTTGCTCAGATTATAGCTCTAAGAGTCTGATGTGTGTGTGTGTGTGTGTGTGTGTGTGTGTTTGTGTGTGTGTGCGGGCGCAGAGAGTGTGAGTGTGTTGTCTTTTTTCCAGGTTGTACTGGCTCCATGTTCTCACTAATTGGCTGTTTGTTCGTCTTCCTGCAGAATTTGCTCTTTCCAAACCAACCCCAGCAGCCGAGCAGTCGCTTCTCTGTGTCGCCCAGCGGAGACCTCACCATCACGTCTGTGCAGCGGACAGATGCTGGTTACTATATCTGCCAGGCCCTGACCGTTGCAGGCAGCATCCTCGCCAAGGCTCAACTGGAGGTCACAGATGGTGAGGGGGGGAAAAAACGATGTATAACTTCTTCAGCGCCAGCACACTACAGCACATTAGCCCATGATTTAACACCACTGCACCGTGGTGACGCTGGTGCCTGATGTGGATATAAACACAGATGTAAATCCTCTCTGCACTTTTGATTCTCTTCCACATGCATTTCAACATTTATCCTTCATCAAATAGATTATTTTAACTGACGTAAGGTTTTAGTTTGAAGGTTTTCAGTAGGTACAAAGAAGTACTAATATTTTTTTAGATATTAAATTCAGCTGTGGTTATAGAAACTCGGGTGTGCCCATGACTTTTAGTCGCTGGGTTTTTGCTCTAAGGTATTTTTATTTTAAATTTTTTTTTTACCTGACTCAATTTAATTAAAAATGTCTTTCATTTCCTTTCGGCAAGGGACTAAAGCATTGCCCTTGAGTTCCCTCAGGTTGAATGATGAGAGCTTGGATGAGTGGGCGAGCAGCAAGTATGTGTGTGAGGGAATCAGCCACAGAAAGAGACAAGGAGAAAGAGGAGGCATGCGATTGTGTTGCTGACTGACAACAGTTTTCTGTGGAATGAATGATGTTGTCCTGCGAGCTGTGGGAGTTGTGATGGCGAGATCTCCTGAAGTACTCGCTCACAGAAAGATTAAAAACACCAACAGGATTACAACAAAATTGGTGTGTCGTTCAAATTCAACATCACATTTCACACATGTTCACTAGCTACACAACCGACGGCTAACCCCTTTTATTTGTATTTACTGTGGTTTTTTTTGATTCCAAATGATTTTCTTCACGAGGGCAGAGTAGCAAAAGCCGTGTTAGCAAAGACAGGTGCTCGGCAGGTCGAAGAGTGAAACAGGGAGAGGAGGAAAGAGTACGTCAGGGCCAGGGTGAGGTCACGGCCGCACCTGCTGCAGTCTCTATGTGATTTACTACCCCGAGCCCTGACAACAGTCTGTGGAGTTCAAGGAGATCTGTAATGAGAAATTCCAGATCCGGGGAGCGAAGGCTTCAGTCGAGCCTCGCCTCCTCCCCCTGTCACTCCTGCCCCCCCCCCCCCCCCCCCCCCCCACACTCATGCATCAGACACATCGAGGTCCGAGCACTGGCATCTGTCAAAATTAGCTTCCTGTCTTCCCTTGATAAGGAAAAGCACCAACATCATCACTTAAACACGGATGCACCTCATGAAGTAAACTACGGAGTCATGAAACTAAAGACTTTAGTTTCACATCATTGTATTTTCCCCTAATATACTGATAAATTGAAAATAATAATCTGGTTTCTTCCTGCTCAGTTTTTCTCTTTCTGCCGCTGCCGACCCAAAGCAAGAGGCCGATCGTACCACAGCATTAATGCATCATCGGAAATCACTTCCTTTTGTCAGATGTGGCTGCGAGAGAGAGAAAATAGGAGGTGGAGCTGAGGGTGTAGTAATGTGTTGAAAGGTTACGAAGGTAGACTCGGTAATTAGCCCCCGCAGGTCTGACATCATTAATCCATACCTTCTAATTAATGTGGCTTCCGGGATGCCAGGGGGACTCCACATTATTCAACTCTAAATATATAAACTGCCGGTGTGCCCCGGTGCCAAATCTCTGCGTGATCACCTCTGACTTCGCCACTCTTTCCCCGACAGACCCCACCGGCTTTTTGTGTAACAAATGAAATTTCTCATGAAATGGAATTCATCACAGCATTAGCGTTCACCCGACTAGTACTGAGCGAGAGGCGAAATATAGACGGTCCCTGCTCTCGGATTATTTGATGTGAGGATTGAACTGGTGCTTATATGAATATCACAAGAGTTGTTTTTAGTAACACGTAGTTGAAATTGACCTTTTATTGTTCCCCACGCTGCACATAATGAAGTGTTTATCTGAACCACACTGAGTCAATGGGCAAGAGTCTCACCGCCAAACTGCACCACAGAGTCTAGAGACGTGTATAAAAATAAGGCAGTAACTGGAAACTGCTAAGCATCCCACCGCCACATCAATGGACCGAGAAAAACGCTGCCTCGGCTTTCCTTTCCCTATTTCCTGGAAATACAGGATATGGTCATTGTTCTGTGGTGCACTTACAAGACCTGCAGAGAAAATAGTCCACTTTACGACAGATAACCACATCCACCCCGGTGCGTTTCATGAGCGGTGCTGTCACTCAGTTTGTCCTGTAGGCAGACGCCTTCATGTGAACACGTCATTCGACTTCACAGAGACAACAAGCGCGTGCTCACATTTTGTGTCTTTGTTTTTTCCGCAGTGCTCACAGACAGACCGCCGCCCATTATTCGCCAAGGCCCGTCCAATCAGACGCTCGCGGTGGACAACGTGGCCCTTTTGAAGTGCCAGGCATCGGGAGACCCCATCCCCTCCATCAGCTGGCTGAAGGACGGGGTCAGTCTGCTGGGGAAGGACCCGCGCATGTCCCTGCAGGAGCTGGGCAGCCTGCAGATCAAAAACATCAAGGTAGAGGACTCCATCGTTCTCCTGGTTCTTGTTTTCTCTTCGATGCAGACGTCAACTACCACTCTGTTTTCCCTTAGTGGTCAATAGCGTGTATGCATCTTAATTTAAGATGTTTGTGTGATGAATTGGCAGCATTGATTTTCTTCTTAATTGTTTGACAGAGTCACTTAAAGGCAGGACAGCCACAAAAGGGCCCAGCTGGGCAGGGGGGGGGGGGGGGGGGGGGGGGGGGGGTGGGGACTCCAGCTGTAGCATAGAAACATAAATGCACTTAGAGATATACACAGACGGGTGTATACGCGTACACACTTGGACAAGATTCGATTTAAAAGGCTCCCATCTTCTTTTCCGCACTCTGAGGCCTCGGTGGAATATCTATTACGCTTGATAAAGCTGCCGACCACTGACATGTTATTTAATAAAATGGAAGCAAGGCACAGGGACAAAAACCCAACCGACAACCAAAGTTCCCTAAGAGGGATGGAGAGTCAGGCCAGCTGTCATCGGTCCAGGGGGTTCCAGCCGCCCACCCTAAATTAATTAGCCTGGCTTTGTTGTGGTCGGCAGGACAGCGAAGAAACAAGGAGGGGGGGGTGGAAAAGTGATGCAAGGGTGGTGAGTGGAAAATGGAATTCATTAGGAAATTAGTGTCAGCACTTTGAGGCACTCACATATGACACACAATTTGGCCGGCACAAGGCGAGCCCGTGAAGTCGCCCCATCACTTTAAGCGTTTCTGCGGAAGATCACGTAGATGCAGTCATCGATCCTGCTCTCAGAGTGTGTGAGAGGAAATTGTCCTTTCACTGCAAAGTGTCATTAGATGAATCATTACGTTTTGATGTGTGTCTGTGTGTGTGTTTGTATATGTTGGTTTTATTCATATATGTATACGTGTATTCTGTCCATCAGCTCTCCGACTCTGGGATTTACACGTGTGTGGCCACCAGCTCCAGCGGTGAAACATCATGGAGTGCTTTCCTGGAAGTCAAAGGTACGAGACGGCTTCATGATTCCATGTATTTAAAGACAGACCAAATAGATATACTTTTTTTTAAGGGAAAGGTGGTTATTTATCTGTCTCCTCCTCTCCGTTCACTCAGAATCCGTTGGAGCGATTGTCATGAAGAACCATGATGAGAATGAGCTTCCAGGTCCACCATCTAAACCTCAGGTCACCGACGTCACCAAGAACAGTGTGTCCTTGTCCTGGCAGCCTGGACTGACTGGGGCTTCTCCCGTCTCCTCCTATGTCATTGAAGCATTCAGGTTTGCTCACTTTAATTAGTAAACGCACTACAATGTACCACCTGAATGCCTTTTGAAGATAGTGTGGAATAACCCCCCTCTTCTTCTGTTTGATTGCAGTCAATCGGTGAGCAACAGCTGGCAAACGGTAGCAGATCACATCAAAACCACCCAGTTCACGGTCAAAGGTCTCCGTCCCAACACCATCTACCTGTTCATGTGTTCGAGCGGTCAACAGCCAGGGCCTCAGTGACCCGAGCCCCATGTCGGATCCTGTCAGAACACAAGGTAGCTTACACTGGCATGAATGTGGAAAGTAGAAGTGATGAACTGTGTGGATTGTCGTGTTTATGGAACACGTGTAGAGTTGTTTCGGGACCTGTAATAATCACTTTGACTGTTGGTATGTGCGTCTCTTCTTCCTGAGTGTAATTTGTGTTTCCCCTGATGGGTAAGGTCGTTGTGCACCTCTTCAAAGTGTGATACTTATCAGCCCCTCTCAGCCATTTGCTCTGAACAGCCTCCACTGAATCACCGGGCAATTTTGCAGAGGTCAAATTCTCCATCGGAGGCCAGCTCATTAAGGATACACTTTAGCAATTATGTAAAATAACCATGTCTACTTCTGCAAGGGCCTAACTGAGTTATTGCTATTCCTGCTATGTTAATGATCATAACAGGGAAATATGACTGCCCGCAAACCCGAAGACGATTTGATTACAGCACCGGACACACCACAGTCTCCAGATTACTCTGATATGATAAGTCCCCCTGCAGAAGATATAATATAATAAAAAAAAGCAACCCGTGGCCAAGCTCTGTCAAATACAAGCCGAGGGAGTGTTAGGAAAAAAAAGGAAAGTGGAGTCAGTGTGAATTGCTGAATATCTCCCTCATGCTGCGGTGAAGGTTTTGAGTTGATATATAGACGTGTTTATTGGCGATGGCGTGCATTGATGACAAATTGATTTTTCACTTCTTTCTAACCGTGTTTGGCCTGTCTCACCCGGTTAGCGGAGCCTGTGATTCATGACAGTGTTGGGTTGTTTCAATGGAGCTTTTTTTGAAATATAATTTTTGCTTTCCTTCAATAAATAACTCAAAATGTGGTTTCCTTCAGTCGCACTCAGTATCTCATGCGCTGGAGTATTTTATTGCTTGTAGCAGGAAACAAATGCATGTGTGAAATGGGAAATGAGCTGGAAAATAGTGTTTCATTTTCCATTTTCCATCCAAAATGTCTCGAGTCTCGATTTCAGAGTTTGTTCATTGACGTAGATGTTTACAGAGAAGTCAAACATCTGAGAAACGTCATCGACCCTGGTCCGTTTCCTTTTTCTCCAAACCAGACAAATTCCTTAATACAAAATGTAATGAGGTTATTTTAATGCAGATGAGGTTGCTCCTTTTCAAATGAGGAACTGAGTGAACCATTTATTTTATTTTGTGTGCGTTTCTGTCTCGCTCTCTCACAGACATAAGTCCTCCAGCTCAGGGGGTCGACCACAGGCACGTGCAGAAAGAACTTGGCGAAGTCATCGTGCGGCTGCACAACCCGGCCGTTCTGAGTCCCACAGCCATTCAGGTCACATGGACGGTAAGTTGTCATTTTGTGAATGTAACTCTATTCAACTGATGCTACACCAAGAACATCCTTCCTCTGTTCAAGCTTGAGTCTTCCCACTGGAAGAACTTACAATAGATACATGAAATCATTCGCTTTCTCTGGGTTTCTTCTCTCTGCCCTACTTTACATCTTTTTTATATATTTCAAAACTGAGTCATAAAGTTATGGTAGTTGATGTTAACACTCTTTAAAACCAAGAATCTTCTCCTTGAGGCAACATTCAAATCAGGTGGTTCCCCCGAAGCTTTGAAATATTGTAATTGGCGACTTAAAAGTAAACTGAACATCAAATGGTTGAACATAGTTCCTTTGAACCCCGGGGAACATTAAAAGAAATGTCAGAGACATCTGGTTGTTCATCAATCTTCCATGTGTCTTCATCGGATTCCCTCTTACATCAAAGACTTTGCACAGATAAACTTTGCTTGCGATTGTAATTCAACTGTATTTTGTGAATGTGTTTTTTTACCGCACCTTTAAGCGACGCATTAATCTTCTTTTAAAAAACAATACAAACACACATCTGTTGTTCCACCATACACGTACACATACACACAAGAATCAGCAATGTCTCAACATTTGACAGGTTTATTAAATGTGAAAAATGAACAGCTACAGCCTCGTCTAATTTTTTGTATTTAATTGTATGGAAATGAGGACAAAAAGGCTATTTGTATTCCTCAAAGCTCAGACATTCATACAAACTACGTGCTGGTTTGTTCTGATAAATCACTCAGATGCAGGTATTTACAGAACACAGCCCTCACTTAGTGCCATGGGGTGCCGGATTCCATTTCCCAATGAGCCACATTAGCACTTTTCCTGGAGACATGTTTATTGACCCCTATAATAAGTCTCCCCCCTGGACATGGTGACAAATTTAATGCTGAAGCATTTCTTTATGATTGTAATGTACAATCAACACGAAACATGGCTACATAATCAATCAGGGGCCCTTTCAGCAGACAGAGGGGCCACTCTCAGAGAGCTTTTATATTCCCAAATCATTCCATTAATAAACGTCCCGCACTAAGCAGGGAATCCATTCTGCTGATTTACTCGGGCTACACTGGCGGAAAAAAAACAGCTGCTTAATATCCCACTTGAAAGCCCTGCTCACTTTTTCTACTGTTAACAAGCCATTACAATGAGTTGTGCACCCACTCCTCTTCTGCATAAATTCAGATTTTCATGTCTAGCTAAATGGCCCAAGTTTCAAGGGAGGGGTCCTCTGTGGATTGCAGGGGGGCAATCACACTTCCAGTCCCTCCATCTTCTCTATGGGACAGATCTTTTGTTATCACCTCTGCTGCGTATTCCCCTCATGTCCCCGGGGTGTCTGTATTTGCTGCTGCATGACATTCGCATACTCACAGCCCTTATTAGATGTGGTGAAGCCTGATTTCCAGTGTCACCAGTTAGTGTTTATATTACACGTGAGACATGAATATGTCCTTTTAGGCGGAATTACCGAAAGTCTTTGTAATGGAGGAGGGAACCCTTTCTTGGGTTAGGAGGTGTGTGTACGAGGTAGTTGCAGGGTGTTAATTGAGCTAAATGTGTCATAGCTGGTGATAAAAGGCCCATTAAACCAGTAACAGCCTCTTAAGAGTCATGAATGTGATCCAGTGAGCAAAGTATCCTATTCTTTAGTGTAGTGGCAGTCCCAGGTGATGTCGACCAATCTCCTCCAATCAGATCTTTTCTTTTTGCAATGGAATACCGACCCTAATGTTAGACCGTTCACTCTCTCAGGTGGATCGTCAGTCCCAGTTTATCCAGGGCTACAGAGTTCTGTACAGGCAAACATCAGGACTGCCCTCGCCAGGACCCTGGCAGACCCAGGACGTGAAGGTCCCGTCCGAGCGCAGCGTCATCCTCTCCGCTCTCAAAAAAGGAATCGTGTACGAGATCAAGGTTCGGCCTTACTTCAACGAGTTTCAAGGCATGGACAGTGAGTCCAGGACGGCCCGGACGACTGAAGAAGGTACGAAGAGAGAGAACTCGCTGAGCAGTCAAACTGTGGTGTGTCTGCACAAGTATACGGTGGGGGGGTAATGACCCAACAGGTTGCTTTAATGTGTCTCATGACATCCCATTGGATTCTGAGAACTGAGGGTAGATGGTGTATGTGAGGATGCCTGTGTGTGGATGTCCCTGCTTGTCTGTCTGACCTTCCTGCTGTGCTGTTTTTTGTAATGATTGGTGGTGTTAGTGCCAACCTTCCTCTAATCCATCACCCAGCCGCCACGGGCTGAGCTGTGATTGGACACAACACACACTTCCTCTCGCGAAGATGATCTGTCGCCCCAAAGCTTGATTCATACACACTCTGACAAGGCCACAGAGCAGTGTGGGCACAAAAAAAAACGCTCACACAGACACTGGTCAGTATTTGAATGAATTATCTATGTCCAAGCGGAATTGCAGCCATTGGCATTGCACCATTACCTTTCCTCAACCTTCAAGTCTAATGAAATTAAATCTGGGATTTGATCTGAGGTAAAGACACACTGTCCCTCTACAGCACAAACACAGCCCCCCCCCCCCCCCCCTCTTGCCACAACGTATCCAGGCCTGCGTGTTCAAGAGACAGTTCACATCCTGTCGGGGTGACAGACCCATTTATTTTCCTCTTCTCAAAGGGACCCTATCTCCTGTGGCCAGCCAGTGTAGCCGCTACTGTAGTGGAACTGCCATCACATTACAACCGTCCCCAGCACACACGCCCACACTAAGACATGTATACAGTAAACCCATACATACCGACCCCCCCCCCCCCCTCTCCCCGAGGCCTCCGGAACCTGCTTGTCACAGCTATTACCGATGCTGATAACACTCTGCGCTCGTGCTCTATCTGCATCCCAGTCCCCCAGAGAGCTCGGCCACTTTCTATTCCTGTCACAGGCGCGCTGCTGCACCCGGTCAGCGGAGATAGCTGATACAGCGTCGGCAGCGAGGCTTTCGGCTCCTCGGAGACCTTGGGACTACTGAGAAGGACAGTTAGACGGATAAGAGGAGAAGTCTAGTTCACAGAGTGATTAAAACTTGTTCGATACCTAACGCAATTAGCGAATCCCCAGAACGGGTCCAGGCTCAAATGCAGTGTCCGTCCAAATCGTGTCTCTCGTTCTTTTTCACCCAATGACTCACTTCCCCTGTGGACAGTCCTGTTGTGACTGATGCTTTGGATGAACTCTGGCTTCCCTCGGATTCCGACTTAATGATGGTATAAGAATTTACCATCGAGTCCCATCAAATATGCAAGATGAGGCTTATTTAGGTGAAAGAAAAATCACGTTTGTCACATATTGTAATTTCTAGTGGACGTAATAATGGAAGGCCCACGTCTTTCCTCCCACACTACCCACTAGTTTACATTAGCTGTTGGCTTCTCTGTCTAGTTATGGTATGAAGTTATTCCTTCCTTCATGCAGATTAGCACTGTGTGTGCATGAGAGACAGGGGGTCACATTCCTGCCCGCCATACATCACACCACTAATGGCTCTATTAGCACAGCCTCTGAGGACACTAATGAAAAATGTGTATTGTTTAGCACAAATATGCATGATAATCAGCTGCTAAATCATTCATAACATTAACTTTGAACGACATTGTCTCCGATGGCTGCCACGCACCATTCCACCACTTTGTCACCTGGATGTAATTCAGCGGCGGAGAGCCCTGAGCACGACGGCTGATCAGACGCTCCCTCGGTAGATTGTTTCTAATCTGGCCAAGGTGCTGGGTTCATCATTGGACCCATTCGTCTTCCGCGGTGCCAGGGCTCTCCGGCTCTCTGGGGGACCGGGTGGCCAATCGCACTGAGGGATGAGCACAGATTTACCGGGTGACACGTGCCATTTTGGACGGAGGCGAGGTGAGGGAGAGGCAGCTCGGGAGTAATTGACCTGTCAGTATTCTGCCGTGGCGCCGCTCCCCTGCCAGCCACTGCGGAAATGAGAAAACATTATTTTTAAAACGTTATTTCCAGTCGGGCCAACTGTTATTTATTTTGTCCTCCGTCACCCCGTGTGGGGTCAGAAGATTGTCGCCATCAGAATAACAACAGAGTGAGGTTTATGAAAGCTCGGACTTGTCTTGTTTCTACACACTCTCCGTTTGTCTGTGGATAGAACTGATTCGTTTAGATGAGCCCCGCGGTGAAGCGTCCGTCTTAGCCTCACCTACTGGCTTTAGTTTCCTCTGGCTGATCGATGGAACCCGTCAATATGTTTACTGAGACCATGTTTCCTTCCCCCTAAAATGTTTCTTTTCCATATTTCCCTCTTGTCTGCGCTTCATCCCATAAGCCCGTTGACCTCCGTGCTACCATGGCTCGGTTAATACTGGAGTCTTAGCTTTTCTGAGAGCTCCTGCCTCACTGTGCCAGGATGTCATTCCACAAATCAATACCAGTATTCTTTGTGCAGCTCCACCACCCCCGAGCAGAGGGCGAGATATATTAAATCATAGTGAAACGTTAAGGATCGGCTGCAGCCATGTCAGACCTGCCCTGGTCCTCATGCAAATCGCTCTTTTAATGAGACGTCTTGACAGCCTTCAGGCACCTGTGCCATCCCCAAAGAATAACATTCCTTGGAAAAGTGTGTGTGCGCTTGTGCGTGTGTCTGATTGTACGCATGTGCATATTTCTGAGCTCTTAACATATTCAGATGTAAAATACAACTGTTGCATCCCAATTAAATACGCCGCTGCCTGAACTGTAAAATAGTACATCTGACGGTTGACCTGGTTATCTTGTGTTTCCACTTTCAGCTCCCAGTGCGCCTCCTCAGCAGGTAACAGTCCTGACTGTGGGAAACCAGAACAGCACTTCCATTAGCATCTCCTGGGACCCCCCTCCATCAGACCACCAGAACGGCCTCGTGCAAGAGTACAAGGTTTGTCCCCGTGGCAAGTCAGCGTGGACATTTTCATTTCAATCACACTGAGCCAAATGGAATCAACTGCAAATCTGTTTTCTCCCCCCCTCCGCTGTAGATCTGGTGTTTGGGCAACGAGACACGTTTCCATGTAAATAAGACGGTGGACGCAGCCATTCGCTCCGTGGTGGTGGGGGGGCTGCAGGTGGGAGTGGTGTACCGAGTGGAAGTGGCTGCCAGCACCAGCGCGGGGGTTGGAGTCAAGAGCGAACCTCAGTCTATCATCATCGGTAAGACTGATTGTCATAAAGCATTCCTTATTTTTTATCAGTTTTTTCCAAATGGCACATGAAACAACACTGTATTCCAGTGGTGACAGGAGGAGTTCAACCGAAGAGAAGCCGGTCTTAATGTTTTCATCTAACTCCAGGAATTACCAAATTGATATTATTCTTATTATACCACTACTTTGAGATGTGGCGTGACCACGTGTGATTTATGTGGAGCCGGGGCAGATTGAGCCTGATTTGACCCATAACTGATGGCTTGGCCTGCAGCATGTTCTTATTTCCCCAGTGTCACTCACAAAATCCATCTCCCAGAGCACAGCCCCAATGTCTGCAGTTAGAATATGTTGTGTGTTTGCCAGTCTGTGGATGTGCGATTGGTTAGTGTTCATGTGGGTCACACAGTAATACGATAAAGAGCTTTTGTGCATCTTTACACGCGTGCACATTTAATATTTTCGGGGGGGGGGGGGGGGGGTTGTTACGAGTGTGTTTTTGTTCCTGTTATGAGGGAACATTTGTTCGTTCTCAAAGACATAGTGTCAAGCAGACAAGTCAGGGGGAGCTAGCGATTGGAGATCAATACAGACCAGGATCCTCTCTTCTCATTTCACATGGTGTGTTTTACGGGCAATAGGGTGAATTAGGGCCTGAGCTAAGCAAACAACCTGCTCATCTGGGGGTTTGTTATAAGCTTTTAGGCTTTGTTCTTTTTCAGTCTGCACATTATATTTCACTGCACATCCTGTAGATCCTGTCCTGCTCCCTTTGTCAATATCTCTTGCTGAAATTCATCAGACCTTTCTCCTTTGAGCTTAATCTAGCCCTAACCCTGCCTCGATGCATCTGTAGGTGTTATTTTCAACGGAGTGAAAAGGTGCAACACTCTCAGGGCCTTTCGGCATCATACGGGCAGCTGTCTTAACTTTCACCTTGGAGCAGCAGCTCATGCGCAGCAGCGTTGTTATTTCCTGTTTCCCTCCAGTAGCTATCCGCCCCAGCATCACATTAACACCTCCTGTTTCCCCCCCCGTGCCCTCAGGTAAGGAGTTTCGGGACGTGATTATACATGGAAACCGGAACAACAGCATCACGGAGCAGATCACTGATGTGGTGAAGCAGCCTGCCTTTATCGCGGGGATCGGCGGGGCCTGCTGGGTCATCCTCATGGGCTTCAGCATCTGGCTCTACTGGAGGAGGAAGAAGAGGAAGGGCCTCAGCAACTACGCAGGTCAGACTGATCATGGTCACCTATGCAAATTGCCGCCGACATTCTGCTCCCCTGCCTCGGCAAACAACGGGAAATTGGTCCACAGCTCAACAAATAATTATGTTTTTCTCTATCAAAGCATGAATATTTTACCACCACATTAACATCTCGCAGTCTTAATCAGCGCAGATATAATGGAATGATGAAGAAGCTGCTAGCGGTGAGGTTGAGGCGGCAGTGGTGTGTGAAAGCTCAACAGGGAGACATATGTCAGCGTGAATCATATCCACAGGGCTACACTTTTTGACAAATCCACCCACGGTGCTGGTTAATAGCCCAGGGTGGTGGAGCTGAGTGGGCAGACTGGACTCTCTGCTGGTCACTGACGCTGGAGGTCGTCCAGCTCTCTCCTCCCACACGCTGACCCCCCCCCCCCCCCCCCCCAAGTCAATACTAGCAACCACCAGGTCCACATGAGCAGCCAAGGGTTCAAGATTTAATTAGAGAGCAGAAAAGTGGGAATGAACTGACGCATTTATGTTGTGTGTGTAAATCTCTGTGCAGCATCATATTCTAACATTAGTTCTCATTAACCAGCAGAAGCACACTTCTATGTCTCTATTTTTGTTACTAACAATGAATGAGTATGTCCAGAGTTTCCTTGGTTAATTTGGTTTTCATTTCTGTTTGTTACCTGTGTGTTTTCTTTGGTTTGTGCCACCGTCTCCACACCTCTTTAGCCTCTGAGCTGGCTGCTTCCCTGCCTGACGCTCTGCACACGGGGAGACAATGTGGTCTTCCACTGTCTGACTAACCCCCCCCCCCCCCCCCCCGGGCCCCTCGACTTGGCCCCGGCCCCGGTGTGCAGACAACCCCTAAAGCTCTGCTTATCTCTGCAGGCTTTTAACACACAACTTCTCTGTCTTCTTGTTTTGCAGTTCAGTCCTTCACCTTCACCCCTGCAGGTACTGTTCATTTGTCCCGTCTCCTCACCTCTCCACAACGCAGATCCATTCCCCCCCCCCCCCATATGTGCTTGGATTGTCAGACTGATGGTCATGAACAAATCCAACCGATATACTAATGAAGGAATTTTAAACCCGGCAGAGAAACAAATTTAAAACGTCAAATGAATCTGAATTTGTTATTGGCCATGACCAAACCTCAACTCTTATCCCCGCCCAACCTTTTCCGCCCGGTTTACATATTGTGTTGTATTTGTGTGTATGTTTGCTTTTGTATGAAGTGTCATCCTGTCTAGTGCATCTTCCTTTTCTTTCCCTCTAGAATCATCAAATCATTGTGTCTCTAACAGATCTGTTTCTGTAGATGTCATTTATGCGCTTCGGTGGTCGATTTGATTGTTTCCCCTCTGTTTAGTTGTGATCTTGTGACAAAGGAATGTCACCTACTACTTAACGTAATGGCAAAGAACAGCCACTCTGAACGATGTCCTGTCACCATCCGCTCTAAGCTTATTGAAGAAGCACCCACAATGCAGTCTGTGGATAGAGTGGATGGAGTCAATAGCTCCCAATCAAAGATAATGTGTTTTCAAGTGCTTTGAGTTTAACAAAATACAAGACATGGAGGATTCAATTCCCATGATTCCTTTGTTCTGTACAATATCAGTGGAGCTGCAGTACACAGGGTCAGGGGTCAGCACATTCTTCTGTCTGTTCCCTGGGCTTTATATCCATCACTAACTAATGACATGTTTGATGAAGTTTGTGTTGTTATGTAGTCCTCTTGGAAATTATTCAAGCCTTTCCAAAACTACAGCGGCAAATAATTGAACATTAAAATGTGAGATAAACTTCATGTGAACTCACTAAAGTATAAAAGGTAAAACAGTTGTTGAGGTGATATTCAGAACCTGAGCCACAGCACGGCCGAGGAGTCACGCAGTGCTGCTCTTCTCCTTATTGACAATTAGTTGATATATCGAGAGTGTCCTGTTTCAGCCTCCTGTCAGTGCCGGGGAGGTAAATCACGACACTGTTGTGGCGCGCGGCCAGCAGAAAAGAGATTTGATGGAATTTTTATACGCTGATTATGTCCACCCCCCCCCTTAATGCTTATTAAAAGGGATTAATCTGTATTCATGTTGGAGAAAGTGCTTATCTGGAAGACAGAGGCGAGAAGCACAGCTGTGCCGCCATGTCACTCCGGCTAACATAAAAGTATTCCGCAGCAGCCTAGAAATGTGCCTGAGCGCAGATAGGGACTTCAGAGGCCCCGCTGCCGAGTCGCCCCTCGCCGCCACCTCCTCCTCCTGTCAGTCCTCTCTGAGGCGACGGAAGAATTCTCCAACGCAAGTTTGTTGGTGGTGGAACAAAGAGGAAGGGCTTTAGCTACGACTAAATAAAGAAAAACCCAAGTCTTCCTCAAGCTTTCTAAGCTGCGTTGTATTCACACAAACTTGCGGTGTTTGTTTTATCTGAGTAGAACTATTGTTGGCAGTAAGCAGTTAAATTCCAGTTGCTTGTATGCAGTAAGTAAACCCCCTAAACTGTTGTGATATGCTTGCTAGACAAATTTAGAATTGTGTTTTCCTGGCTTAGAACTCAGAGGAAATTGGATCAAATAGGCCTAGGTCGTGTTGATGATGCATTAAAATGTCCTGTTAGCAGCCTCTGTAATCTATGGGGGGAGTTTCCTCTCCCTGTTATCCGCTTTACAGCGTCACCCACAGAAAACCCCCCCTTCTCTCTCTCTCTCTCCTACTATCCCGTGCCCGGGCTTGTTGTGGAATCAACCTGAATGAAACAGAAAAGGGAGGAGGAATGCCGCCTCCTCCCTTTAATCTCCATCTGTGGAGCACATGAGCCAAATGACTAACAGCTCTCCTTCTCGCTCTTGACTAACTCAGCCCCCCCCCCCCCCCCTCTCATTGGTATGAGGTGGTTTCCAAAACTCTTGCCGCTCCTCCGTGTTCCCTGTGATCCACTGAAGTTCTTAACACGCTCAGAACTCTCGGTGTTGCTTTGTCATCATGTTTGTCGAGCGGAGATGAAATGGATCTTTCAAAAGCCGTCGCTCACTTTGAGCCTCGGAGTTTCACAAACCGCCGTCAAAGAGGGGCCCCTCGTTATCGGTACATCGCTGTCATGGAGCAGGTCACGTGCATGGATTCTGGGGAGCCCCTGCAAGCTGGAGCATCGGCAACTCAGCCATCGCACTTCCAGACAGAAAATCCAACGTGATTAATGAGCCCTCTGCCTTTTCTAATCATTTTTTGGCTGAGAATTTAATCTCAAATCTGATAATAACTCAGCAGCAAAACAAGAAAGATGAAATGAGTTTTCCCTCTCATCAGGCGTCTTGTCCTTGAGGAGCACATGACGTCTCCGCTTAATGCAAAGCAATATGTAGTCCTCCATTTTGCACTTTCTTTTTTTTTTAATTTTCATGAAAGTCATGTGATGCAGAGGGACATCCGCAAGTATTATCCATCCAGCTGTGTTAGAAAAGTGAACAGATGAATACATAGCTGCTGGACAAAACAGGACTACACTGAAAGGACAAGGTGTCTTACTTATGGAAATAAATCCTGCTTGTTTCGTATGAATACTAGAAAATTAAATATCTGGTTTTGTCTTTTTTCCCCTCCGTCTTCTCCCTCTCTCTTTCTTTCCGTTCTGTCATCAGTGACCTTCCAGAGAGTCGATGGCGGCCTGATGAGCAACGGAAGGTGAGTGTCCATCCAGAAACAAAAACCACAACACCAAACCAGACCGTCAATATTAGAGCAAAAAACAGATCTTCCCATCATTACCATCTTCACATGCCTTTACGCACTTCCTCCACAGTCATGCATCACGTCCGCCGCGAGCTGCTCTCGGTTCTAACGCTGATAAACGACTGATAGATTGAGAGATAACCGATACCTGTTTGTGCGCCGACCACGCAAACCGCCGTGCAAATCTACGTTTCTGCCACATCTCCATCCGTGCATCGACGGGTGAACTCGTAAATCTCCCCCGCGGAATTAACAGAAACAATTTAAGCAGAGAGTGTTTTTATTTTGTCATTTATCTTCGGCTGCCGGCTGCAGGCGGCCCAGGAGCCCTCTGGAGTGATAAATTTGCCTGTCACCTCGCGTGGGCGGCTTGGATCTGAGCACATGTAATAATGTAAAAATAATTACCCAGGGGAGAGGTGCGTGTGCAGGTACCCCGCTTGCACCCCCGTATAGGCCTGCTCCGTCTCAGTGTGTGTTAGTGAGAGAGAGGGGGGGGGGCTTCGGAGAACAGGGCACATCTCAATGACACCAGTTACTGAGCCTTTGAGGGTATTCAAGAGACTCCCTTGAGAATCTGGTGCTTCTGCCTATCTACTGCTTATCACACCTGACTGGGTAAAACCTGCTGGGCTCAAACCCTCGACGAGACACCGCCGACTAAATCTGACCCTGCGTGTCTCTGGGCTTCTGGGGATTTCTGGCTGCGGTATTCGTGCTTTTTGTTTTGAACCCCCTTTTACTCCGTGCATATGACTGGATGCCACAATGGAACATTTTGCCTGTATTGTTCTGGGAGCTGCCAGCAGGCTCTCAATGAATTAGCCACGCCACTCGTCGTTGCCTTTTTCTCATCTACATTCTGCTGCAGTGTTTTTTTTTCCTTCAATTTTCCACATAAGTGCTCCTGATTCTTAGGCCAGCGAATAGGATTTGAAATGTCTGTATTTGCGCTGCTCTGTATTTGTCATATCTTTAGTCGGCAGCAGCGACTGCCACCGTTTTCCACAGCACCGGAATAGGATGCAGTCTGGAGCCTCTGATCCGTTAGTCACTCTAGTGCCATCCAATCCCAGATGTGGCAACTTCCCCATCTGCCCCGCGAGTGAAAATATGTAGCACGGCATCAGAGGCAAAATGTGTTCATTTGTTACATGAAATGTTCATTGCATTAATTAGACAATAGCAAATGAGGCTGCGTCTGTTTTCCAGTTCCTCATTGGCTCTTTCCAAATTGCCTGAACAATTACACTTAATCGATCACAAAATAAATGATTCATGGAAGATGAATAGGCTGCAGATCGGTGGGTCTGGACCATTTGATTTTGGCTGCTCAATTGAAATTGATAAAAGCCGATATGGGCTCATTCGTTATCCCCCTGCCAATAGGGAGATGGTAATTACGAGGTAGTAATAACTTCCTGTCTCAGCGCTGATCAATATTTTAGCAAAGCACATTCACTCCTGTAGGCAGAGGGAACAGGTTTCACTGATACTGGTTCTATGGAGATTTCCTTTACAATCCGGGCTCCGAATGCTAAACGACAGCACGCTGCCTGAGAGTTCATCTCGAAAACTAATCCAGGTTTCTCATTGCTTTTAGTGCTAGCTAATGTCTAGACTTTTAATCCAAGTTCCATTCACTAGTCCGTGGGACCATAAACACCTGATTTATGAAGTTGCTTTGGAGTTAATGCCTCTCCCATGGCTTATTTATGGGAAGCTCAGTGTCGGGGTCTGAGGCTGTGTTTATGGTTTCCAACCCATCACAAGGATCTGAAACGTCTAAGAGCAAGCGCTCCAAATCAAATTTTATCTGCCAAGGTTGCTATCCATCCAAGCTAGGTGTCAACTTTTCATTAGACATACGACCCAGTGTCCACGTCTCGCCCGTTCCCCATTCCAGCACCATCTCCCCCCCACCCCCACCCCCCCCCCCCCCCCACACACACACACACACATACAACAAATATCCCCAGAAGGAATCAGTCTTATTCTAATTATCCCTTAGCCGGAGTTCTGCTGTGTGATGAATGCAAGGACGATGCAGCCATTTCCATTGTCAGCTCCTTGTCTTGTTCAAATGGTGTCTCTGTAGAGGAGCTGGGGGGAGGACTTGCTGGAGCACACAGGGGCAAGTGAGAGCGGCGATAAGACAAGGTCACGGTCTTTTTATTTTAGACCGTGTACGTTTGTGGTGCAGCCGTGCTGGAGTCTGCTAGAGAGACCAGTGTCCTCTCCTTTCTGATCTGCTTTTGGGCTGACAGATGCTGAGCACACAGGAGTGGTGCAGGAGGGATAAAAAGGGTTAGGGAAGGATGGTATGGCTAGAGAGAGAGAGAGAGAGAGAGAGAGAGAGAGAGAGAGAGAATGATGGCAGTTTGGAAACATTGCAGCCAGAAACAGGGGGAGAAGGACGCGGAGAGATGTATTACCCTATAAAAGTGCATGTGTCTGATGCACAGCCATCAATTTGAATGACTTGTCTCCCCCGAGGGCCCGTTTTGGCATTCAGGAGCCACAGCGAGGGTCCTTAGCTTGCCAGGGCTGCAGTTCATTTGGACCCCCCTCCCCCCCCGCTGCAGAAGCTCTTCTCATTTAGAACCTGTGGCTGAGGGAGAAGCTGACTGCAGCGCGCCCATTACCTGCCCTCGTCCTCGGGGCTTGTCTCTGTCCCAGTCCCTCGGAGCCAACACGTCACCCCGGTGGAGCTGAGACGAAAAGCCCCATCAGGGAGCCAGACTGCTAACTACTGTGTTACACCGTCTCTCAGAATGCACCAGACTGTCTGTAGTCTGGTACAAGCAGCACCGCCGGGCACTGACAGCGGGGTGTGCTGTGTGTTTCTGAGAAGGCAGTTCCATCCGCCTCACTACACCTGCTGCTTGTCTGACCGATGCAGGGTTTCATTTATCTGAGAAAAATGTCCTTGGGTCTTTTGTCTAATTCTATCCTTCCTCCGCTTCGTAAACTAGTAGTTATACATTTTTTAATTGATTTCAATGCTAGATAAATTAAAAACAAGTGGAGTATGATTCATCAGTTGAACATAAACAGCAGCATTTAACTCAACTCTATATTCCCCATGGTAACGAGGCTCAGACGTGATTGTACAGTAAAGTGGCCCTAATGGCCTCCCAGCAGTCACCCATGACAGGTTAAAGTCTTAATGGCTGCTTTTTATGGTCCTCACCCCCTCAGGAGGGACGCAACACCTGTTCAATGGAGCTGCCCTCACCCATATGCAGGCGTCCCACAAGTGGGTCGGGGCATCACGGTGGGGCGACGGCTGAGGTTTGACGTCTCATCAAATAAGATTGAGACTGTCTGGACATCACCACAAGGGGTTGATGGGAAAACGCAGCAGAATGCCCCAGATATTAACGAATGAGGGAACGTATGCATGTGGGTGTGGGCGCGCATTGCTGCACATGTGTGCACAGAGCGAATGTATGCATTAGTGTCTCCGCAGTGTGCTTTTGCATTAATAACTCTGGGAATGTGACAAAGACACAGCAGGAGAAACAGGAGAGATAAAGCGCAGTGTGTGCCTGAAGGAATTCCAACTCTGTGTAAAAGAAATGTATCCGTACAGTTCTCACCCGTATCTCAGATGTGTTTCATTAGCTTCACAGGCTTATGGTGAGCTTATCTCACACAAACACACATTCCAGTGCATAACTAACTTTTAAACAAATGTTTGATATTTTCTTTGTGTTCATTTTGCCTCTCAGCTGATTGCTGTCATGTTTTTCATCTTTTATTTCTAAATCCGGCAACATAATGCCAAATTCAACCATGCGTAATAAGGAATAAGGGATGTTGTTAGTGCAATAAACTCTGATAGCGATGTCATTTCACAGGCTGTGTTTAATCCTGTGTTTTATCTGGTGTTTCCGCTCAGCCGGCCGGGACTGTTGTCTGCTGGTGACCCCGGTTACCCCTGGTTAGCGGACTCCTGGCCAGCCACCAGCCTGCCTGTCAACAGTGGCTCTGGGGGACCCAATGACCTGAGTAACTTTGGGCGAGGAGGTAAGTGCCATGGTGCCGTCCCCGGCGGTTTGTGAAAGGACTGACAGAGATAAAAGATGACGACCTGCTTTCCTTTCTGTTCTGCCACCAGCTCCTGTTGTTCATCATGTACATATATGCATGCGAGATGAAAACATCGAGTATAAGCGTATTGCATGCATGTTTGGATATACATTTATATATCACATAGGGGGACAGCTAGAGCATTAACATTGGGGGCCTCCACTGACACCCGGCTGAGTAATGGCAAATAGTCCGGCTCGGTGTAGCAGCCCATACCTCAGAGCAAGAGAATGCGAGGGGAGAGACAGGAAGAGGAGCAGGGGGTGGATGGGTGTTTGAAAGGATGGTGTGGGGCAGCCAGTCGTGAAGGACAGGCGCAGCTTGACTGGCGCAGATGCGGACACTTCCGCCATGGCTCTACATCATCTCCCCTTCACTGGGCATGCAAACCAGGCACTACGGAGAGATTCTGCTCGCTCTCTCCCTCGCTCCCTCTGTCGTCGCAGACACACATGCAAAGCGGCAGCATTGTCCCTGATGTATACGAACAGAGAAGGGAGGGGAGTGAGATATCCACACGTGTGGAGGGGAACATGGCTCCGTGAAATATACGTAAATAATGGGGATGTTTTCTTTCAAGGAGATTTAGCTGTTAAGTGCTGTTTCTTAAGATGTTCTTGGACCTGAAAGCACCAGGATGCAGACTGTAATTTCAGTCAGAGTCAAGGAGCCTTTGCCGGTCATGCACTTTGACAGTCCTGTTCTCTCTATCTGCCATAAAAACAAAAACACCTTGATTAAGTACTGCAGGGATAACGACGAAGTGAGGTGGCAGCTTTCTTATTTCCCCCCCTCCTTTGTCTTTGCAGATATCCCCAATGGTCAAGGGGATAAGTCGGGCACCATGCTTTCTGATGGAGCCATCTACAGCAGCATAGACTTCACCACCAAAGCCAACTACAACAGCGCTGGCCAAACGTCCCAGGCCACGCCCTATGCCACCTCTCAGATCCTCCACACCAGCAGCATCCACGAGCTGGCTGTGGACCTGCCCGAGGCCCAGTGGAAGGCCTCGCTCCAGGCCAAGCAGGAGATGGCCAACCTGGGCTACTCCCTGCCCGACAAGAACTCCTGCAACAACAGTAAGTTATACTGAGAGCGCGAGCGTGCCAGTGTGAGGTTTTTTGGGGACATTGGTTCCCTCGTGTGTGGGAGGTTTAGCAAGTTTTATACGGTTGTGTGTCAGCCATCGTGTCGTTATTGTCGTCCAGTGACATCAAAAACAAAGTCGTTTAACCACGTTCTCACACTACAAAGTTTACAGTTGAAAAAAACATGGTCATTTGGTATTTAAACTTTTCCACCCAAAGACTCTGAAGCCTTTTTAAACCCGGCTGCGGTGGAGGGAGGCTTCCTTAAAAAGACTGGTTTCTCCTCCAGCAGACATCAACTTGGTCTCTCTCCAAGGTTGAATAAACATATTTTGAGGGAGAAGTACAGTTTAGTCATCTATCCCTTTTTTCCTGCCGGGTTTTCACGATAGTAACGCTCCTCCCTGGGTTTCAGAGTAATTGCCAATCTGTTTTAACTTTGAGTAATATTTTGGAAAAGCATCCAAATTAATTTACCATGGATTAATTATGGGACTTTTAAAGCAGACTGGAGCTTCACACTTGAGGTGTGATGAGCATTCCTTCACTGTATTCTAATACGTATTTATTATTTGTGCTTTTTATATTGCAAATGCAACAGATCTTTAGGAACTAATTTTCTAAATCATCCTGGCATCATTTTAAGAAATAATAATGATCATATATTGAATTAAAATTTCTATTTATAAAAAAAAATTATCAATATCAAATCATGTATGTCCAGCAAATGTAAAGTCTGTTTCCTACAAATCCCATGTAATGTTGAATCAGTCCAGCCTGTTAAATGTGTGACTCCTGAATATATCCTGCTTGCTTGATGCTCTAACTGCATGTTTGCATGTGCTTGTGCTAAGAGCCAATCACCTGATGCCACTGTGGTTTTTGCCCTTTAACCCCCACTGTAGCCCTCCTTTTCATTCCTGACTACCGATTGGCCGATGGATTGTCTAATAGAATACCCCACAACCAATCACAAGATTTCAGCACCACCAGCTCTCACAACAGCTCAGAGCGAAGCGGCAGTCTCTCAGGTGGGTTTAAGTCAAAGTGAACTGGGAAACTCTCTGGGGCTCTGCCGCTTGACGTTATGATTGATGGGTGTCTTAATTGCTTCATTGATCTGTTATCTGCATGTTCAAACCTGACATCTAAGATTTCTTTCTTCACCTCGTCCCTTTCCTTCACCAGAGATGCTTTTCTCACTCAGCTGCCCCTGCTCACAGTGCAAAACATCTGAATGCTATGTGGTTATTTTTTTAACTAATATGGGTTATGAGTTACTGAAGCATAAAGAAGCAGGACATTTAAATAAGAACGAGTAGAATAGCGCTACGAGCTCCAGACAGAATATTGCTGCAAGTGCTAATCCTGGGTTTCTGCCATCACTGCTGCTCTTTGTTAAGGCTTTGTCTCTCACTGTGCGGCTGAGAAGACGGGAATTGGGGCAGAGGGAGTCTTTCAGACAGAGTGGACTATATACACACACACACGCCATTAGAGATGCTTGGCTGGGTAAAGTGGCAAAAATACCTCCCTTTTCCCCTCTTCTACTAATGGTCACCGACTACACTAAAACCTATGTTCAGAGAATTACAATGTCATTTATAGGACAAGGCAGCCCACTGCCTGCCTCCCCTCTCCTCTCCTCTTATCTAGTTACAAGCCACTGCCTTAACTGGTCTCTAATTCAGTGCTCCGGCACACAGTCGGCTGGAGAGAAGGATGTGAAGTGGCCTCACAGGCAGATCCTTCCCATAAGGGAAGTCTCTAACTGGGTTTAACACATGCCGTATTTTGATTTCATGGATTGTAAGAATAAAGGAAAAAATGAATGTAGCAGAAACAGTTTCCTGGTTATTGTCAATAAATAAATATGAACGTGGAATTAATCTTGCTTCCAGGAGTGGAAGTTCTCAGTTTTCTTAAAGAATAATCTTTGGTTTATTCATTTTCACTTATACTCAGACATGGTCTCCTATAGTTACATGTATATTGTATAACATACAGGCGTCTACAACCTCATAACTTCTTTTAGGGAATTACTCAGCCAGTGATGGTAAGAGATAAATATCTGCTTGAGATGGAAATAACCATCCATTATTTATACCTCTCCTGTTGAGGGTGGACGGGGGGGCTGGAGCCGATCCAAGCTGACACTAGGTAAAAGGTAGCCCAGAGTGAAATAATAATTCAAATATGTATTAATAACGCTATAAAAGTGAATGGATTAACATAGGCTATGATATTCTTCCCTATAAAGAATAAGGGATGAGTATCAAACTGAGTTTCCGACTGTATATCTTCTATATAATACAGAGCAGGTTATATACGGTGATGGAAATTCGAATCAGCACGAGCTGGGCTTTGATTCAGACCTCAGCCAAAGTAAACTCAACCTTTGAAAGGGGGGGAAAAGTAGAAGTTGCAGTGTCTTGCGCTCCCTCCGAGGAGATGGAAAGAATAATGAATGTCAGGTCTGAAGGAGGAGAGCGGGATGAAAAGGAACTGAAATAGAGCGGCTTTTATAGCAGCGTGGCTCTCCACTGGGGGCATGAAGCTGCTCATTAAAAAGCTTTCATAGTGTAAGGGAGAAGATGTAGCTGCTGTTTTCTCTGTTTTTTCTGTGTCTGCTCGAGACCCCGAAGACTCCCCGTTCCCCCCCGCTCTCACTGATCTGTCTGTGAGGCTGCAAAGTCCACCATCGTGTGTTGAAGTCCGTGGTTTGTGTGTGTGTGTGAACTGTCCTGCACCTCCTGTGTGTGTTGCATCTCACCTCATCGTGTAACCTCTTTTTTAATTGAGATGAAACATGATGATAGATGACTTTCATTTGAGTCGTCCTCTTTTTTTAATACATATTCCCCCACCCGTAAGTTACTGGCTGCATATTCCCAGTCTCTGCTCTGTGGCTTCCCCCTCAGCACTGATGCACCCAATGAAAACAAAGCAAGCTCAAGGCTTTGCAGCCCTACAGTTATAGGCTGGGGCCGCCCAAACCTTGGGTATAAATACCCAAAGCTGAATCTATATTTAGTGCGAGTTCCCCTTTGAAGAGAGGCCCAGTTTTGTCATAGGGGATGGCTTCGCTGTGTAACTCCTGTATAGCTCCTAGCCACAGCCTCGCTCTCTCTCTCTGTATTTTTCATATTTGGGGTGAGCTGTTATAATTCCAGCACCAGTCCATCCTTCCCTAGAAGAGGCTCATTTACAATATTGATGGCCGGTCTTGTGTGGAGAGACTAAGGATGATTGAACAATCGCGTCAGCTCCCCATTTATTGGGAAAAGTCAAGCGTCGCCCAGAGGTACAATTAGGAAACCCAATTACTTTCAGACTATACCTACACTGGTGCCGCCTGCCTTGGGCCCACAGTTGTTTCTTTTATCACTTCCATCCTTTATTAATCTCATTCCGACCCCTGCCTGAGATCTCCCTCCCTCCTCCGTGCTCATCTTAGAAGTACTTTTGTTCTTCTTCCTGGGAATAGATTTTTCTAAATGTAATATGATGAGAATTATCTGAACTTGAAACACACAGCGTTCATGACTTCTCTGCCATCTGGCCCCCGTGGAAAAAAATCAATGGACATGTACCTCATTGCTTCTGTAAGTTTCTTTTGATGACAGTGATGCACTTTTTTGGTATACTACTGCGCCTCAGTCAAATCCGTTTATCAAATTACATCTCCGTGCATCACGTTACATCGCACAAGATGCAATATTGGCAGCGTTTCTGTGGCGCTGGGGGAAGTGATTACAGGCCTTTGGCAGGGAAGCCTAACCAGCAGATGACAGATACAAATGTGTTCAGCAGAGTTTCCCAATGATGGCTTTCACTCGTCTGTGTGGCCGCTGACGTCAGCCTGAGGTATTTTCTGGATTGAGATGTGAGGTGTTTCAGCCACAAATGTCTCTCTCTCTATATATATATATATATGCAAACACTATGTATCCTTACTTTACCCATATGCCCAGAGGAAGAACGACATGAAGCATATATAGAAAAGAATAATTATACCTTTGCGCTCAGAATGATTTGTGTGGTACAGGGTTTCCGACCTCTGAAATAATGTACTAGTCCAGTGTTTAACCTTAATGTGCAAATCCAACAATTTTATGGATGGTAAGAGTTGGCTGCTGTTACATCTACTTACGATTCTCACTAAATTCTTAGACGTACTATATATAAAATAAGAGATATTGCTTTTTCCCCCGTATATTCTTTTCATGATAGATAAATTGCCAAATAGATAAGAACTACGGACACTGAGGCTCTAGAATGTTGTTAAAGTTACTGTTAATATGCTTTAAAATCGAAACCGATTTTGATTTTGTTTTGCTCTGGTGTGTCCCCCGGAAATTAAGAATACTATATATTCCTCTTAAGTTGAAAAACGGATTACGGCTCGAAGACAAATGTGTTTTAAAGAGGAAAAAAAAGGTTTCTTCCACGGTGACCAAATCGTATAAAACCCGGTATTGACCTGGCTGGCAGATTTATAAAGACGGATGGGACAGGGGAGAATCGGGTGTTGGAGGGATATGAGTGGAAATGGATGGGGTTAGCAGCGCTCCGGTGTAATAAAAGAAATGAAAGTAGTAATAGACTCTCAGTGAATTCCATTAGGGACACACTGACACTACACAAGCCATTCATTATGATGATGCTGTGAAGTGAGATATTTCATTGTGGAGCCCAAAGCCCGCTGTGAAAAGGGGACACTGAGGAATGGGTGGAGCACAAAGGTCCGCCCCAACTGCGTTAACTGCCGCTCTCTCCTGTTTCTATGGAGATTTGAGGCTTTTCAGCCGATCAATCAATAGAGGCACGCTTTTCATCAGGAAACCTTGAACTTCTCTGTGGAAGCACTGCGACAGACCAGGAGCCCATTGAATCCCTGTGTTTGAGAATTGTGTCTGACTTCCTAAGAGTATGTTGAAATTGAGTCCAAATGGATCCGTAAGTAAGGTGTTGACCCTTTACACATCTAGTTTTTTTGTTTGTTTTTTTGAACTCACTTTTATATTCATCTTTTACAATCTATTTTTCAATGACTGTTTCTCTAAAACACATTCCTTTCCTTTTGTAGGCGGTAAGGGAGGAAAGAAGAAGAAAACCAAGGCCGGCTCCAAACCCACGAAAGCAAATGGCCCGAGCTGGGCCAACGTTCCCCTGCCCCCTCCCCCTATACACCCGCTTCCTGGCACCGAGATGGACCATTATCCCAATGAGCACCATGAGGGAGGAGGGTAGGTCTACTAGTGATGAGTACTAATACGCATGTGAACAGATAAATGTGATTTAACACAAGTGACTGATGTTTTGTTTATTCATCACGATCAGATATTGAAACTTGGGACGTTGCAAAGCCTGAAATTAAACGAAGGGGCCTTGTTAAATGTTTTTATTATTATCAATATAAATTATTTTTTAGCAATTTTGCATATTTTGTTTTCAGATAAACTTGTACATAAACGAATGAGTGCAAATGAGAAGGGAGAACCTAACATGAAGCAGTAACGACTCGATTTCGGCGCCGTTTTTGTGCGTTTCCTCGGAGGACATGGAGAATGTAGTGTTTTTCTCTCTGAAATGAAAAAGACAATGCACAACACTACACTTTGTTGTGTGTAATAACAGGGTTCAGCTCTGTTTTCTCTGCTGCTAATTACTGTACTACTGTACATCTGGAGAACAGCGAAGGATCAACGTGTTTGTTTGTGTGTTTGCGTGCAGCCACATACACACAAACACATCCTCACTTACACACTCTTTCGCAGGAAAACTCCTATACAGATGGCTGCAGATCCGACTATTTGCTAATCCTGTGCTCAGTCTATGGGATGACTTCCTGACTGGAAAACAAATAAAAAAAAAAAAGAAGCCATGTTGGAGCAGACTCCTGCTGCTACGAGTGTGTAGACACACAGATGGTTTCCGATAAGTCGATCTGCTGAATTCCACAATTGCAGTTGCATTGTTTCATAGAGAGAAAAAGTGTCAGACAGACAGAGAGGAGGATTTATACCAACACGGCTTTATCCACCAAATGAGATTGAATAGACAGTAAGCTGTCAGAGTGCGTATATACATGTTTGAATGTGCTTCCTTACTTTGTCTACTATACAGACTGTTTACATGATATTTACAAGATCCCCTCAGTAGCAGGGATAAAGTAGCAGCAGGTTATTCAAGTGTCTTCATGTCTTTGGTCCAGCAGCTACCGTGTCCTCTTCCGTCCCATTTCCAATCTGGGAGAGTCATCTGCTTTAATAGTCTAACCGGCAAATGACGAGTCCAGTGCACTGTAAATCTGCGGCTGCTCTTAACCGCACCAGATTAAAACAGTTAATGTCCTCTGGAATGTGCAGTGACAAATTATTTTAATGAACATTTTCTTTATGGCCAGTATTATCTCAGCATGTATAAGCACGGCTATGAGGAAGTGAAGCCTGATTAGCTCTGCGATCCCACTCAGGACACTCGTATAACAAATTCTTGAAAAGGTCGGACAAGGTCACAAAGATCTGGTAATGTGTTAAAATCCCTCTTAAAATATTAATGTTTTTATGTGCGTTATTTTTTTTTTATTTCCAACTTCCTTCAGTTACATTTGGAGACCTTGATAATATCAAACATCATTTTTTAACTAAAACCGACTCTAGGTCTCACTTCACTTAGAAACTTGCTTCCCTTCACTGGTCAAGACTTATTTTAAGATTCTTTTATTAACTTTCAAACCTGAGTTTGGGCTTTATAAAATATTTGTATAAAGGTGATGGATCACACAATTTCACACATCGCCTGTGAGAATGTGTGCAGTAAAGATCTCTTCTCCCCCCCAGGTACGAGAGTGACGGTTGGGGCCCCCCCATGCCCGTGCAGACCTATCTCCATCAGGGCCTGGATGACGAGCTGGAGGAGGAGGAGGAGCGGGTCCCCACCCCACCCATCCGAGGAGTCGCCTCCTCCCCGGCTGCGGTGTCCTTCGGGCAGCAGTCCACGGCCACGCTCACCCCTTCTCCTCGGGACGAGATGCAGCCCATGCTCCAGGCCCACCTGGACGAGCTGACCAGAGTTTACCAACTGGACATGGCAAAGCAGTCATGGTAAAGACAGTGATGTTAGAAGAAGGTGGACCCGATTGTATCCATCTATCAATCTATCTGCCTGCATATCTATCTGTGCATCCATCCATCAGTCCCTCTGCGTTGAAGGATTTACTGTCACGGTTTATAATAAATGCATTGCTGTCATTTTAAAGTGCTTACTGTACATTCTGCCCTGTGTGTATTGCTGCCTGGATTTATTCGGGCCCTGCAGCATGTCGGCTGTGTGTCAGCTGTGTGTGCAGTGGAGATATAAACCCATTTATTGTAGCATTTTAATGGGCCCGTGCTACCACTTAGGCCGCAGCTGTATTTTACTCACCCTAAGAGAAACAATTTACCCCTCCTACACCTATACTGCGAATTTCCATTGTTGTGGCGCTCATGCAAGTCAGATGAAGACAATTCTTCATTCTGTCGGCACCGCAGCATCCCGAATTATGGCCTTCATTCATAACAGTGAAGCGGTGCTGCTGGTGGCGGTGCTGGTGGTGGTGGGGGTTTGTCAGGAAGGGTTGTCATGTTACCCAGTAATGACTATGTTGGTTAGAGAGCATCTCTGACAACACCAGAGGGCCGGTAATTACAACCAATTCCCACTGCAGACTGCGCCAAAGACGCTGCACTCTCCGAAACAAACGTGGCTGTCAGCGGAGTCGGCGGCCGCAAGAGGTGACTGCCATGTGTCGACAGGCCGGGGGCGCGTGTCTTTGTGCCATCTACAGCAGCAATTAACAGGTCATTGTGTTAGCGTGTTCGTGGCACCGAAGAAGAAGTGGAATTTGGTCGATTCATTCGGCACTTCATGTTTGAAAGCCATCTTTAAAATGAGCTCTAAATGGCCTCGTACACCCTCGTATATATGTACCTGACCTTGCTTCATAACTACTGAGTAATCCCTGTATTCTCTGTATATTCTACTCCCCTGCACATGCCTTGATGTGTACTGAGTTCTCTCTTCCTCTTCCCAGGCACATGCAGAGCAGCTCCCTTCCACCTCAGGCTCCCGCTCCTCCAGTGGGCTACGTGTCGAGCACAATGCTTTCCGACCAGGAGACCGACCTGCCGGATGAGGAGGAGGAGGAAGAGGAGGAGGAGGAGGATGAAGGCTACGGAGCCAGGCATCCCCGCGGTATTGAGCACACACCGGGGTCGAGCATGGACAACCTGGACAGCTCTTTAACAGGTAAGGTGTACTGGATACTGAATTGTGGTTATTGCGATATGGTTTATTATTATTATTGTTATTACTTTTTTATGGTTTATCACATTTAATCAAATATAAATTAATTCCAATCACTTCGACTGGGTGTACAGTAAATGGATAGTTGTTCATGACATGTTTTCCATGAGACTGCTACATATTAATTCCCAATGCCTACTGAGTGCCCCTCATTCAGTTTTTTTAAGCAGTTTTGGTGGACTCTGGAGAATTATAATTATCATTCCACCCAAAAAAAGAAAAAAGCAGAGATAAGAAAGTCCATGAATTTTAAACAGGATAGTGAGCGGGAAATTAAGAAGAGGGAGAAGCAAAGCAAGCAGGGGGAGAGTGAGTGTGATTGAACCAGAGGCACCCACATCCTCCTGAGGAGATTTGAAATAAATTTCACGTGCGGCATATAGAGGCCCCATTTCCATTTTTACAACTCACTGAAAAGTTTTACAGCCTTCTGTCGGGGGGGGGGGGGGGGGGGGGGACATATGAAATGCACGGCAGCAGCAGAGCCGTCTCTCCGTTCCCTCAGACTGACCAGGCCACACTGTCCATCTGTTTACTGAAGGTTAGGGGTGGCTGTAAAAATGTGTGACATGTGCCGGTGTGTATTTGAGGGACAGGTTGTGATACACAGTACTGCTGAAGTGTACTCCAGTGAGTATCTGTCGGCTCTTCCATCAGTGTCAGTTAGTGCTGAGAAATAAAAAAATCTATAACGGGGAAATGTATGTGTGGAAAGAAAGTTGGAGTGAGCAGACAGTGAGGCTGGAGGTGGAGGGAGTTTGAGAACAGGACGGTTGGCGGTGCTTCTCTCTCGTTGGTCCTCCCTGTCAGCAGCCGACCCAAAAAGTAGTTTCTCCCTGGGATGATGGAGCAGCGGTTTTGGTAGCGCTGACACATTCTACTGCTGATGTATTTAGAGGAATATAAAGCAGCAGCTGGGCCCCAATCTACTGCATCTCTCCGCCACTGTATTACTCTGAAGACAGCACTATTTCCTCTTATCTCCCTGAGAGTCGGCCTCGCACCCCATCGCTTGACAACACAGACACGGTCCCAGCTCCGGGGCGAGCCGCAGGAAGAGAGTGGGGGATAGGAGGGGGGGGGGATCCGGGGAGATTTATTGCGGCAAACATTTTGAGACTGTACAAATACGGGAGGGTGGGAGTGAGACTCCTGTCAAGCCCTGCTCGATATATTTGTCATTGTTTTAATAATATGGAAATAGGTCTGTTTTCATAATGTTCCACCAAAGGCCGGTAAATCAAACATTTTCACCGATGCTCCAGAAAACAGAAGCAGCTTAGTCCTCTGGGGCCATTTTTCATCTCAGATTGTCTGCGAAGGCCGATGGGAAATTATACAACACACTTTTTTTCGCAGATAAATGTAAATCCTGAGATGTTGGTGGGTGCTGCACTTTGGCTTGAGTCAGAGATGAAGGGAGCAGGCAGGTGATACCGGGCTCCCTGTGTAGGAGGGGCTGGTCATGTAGAGCTGGGACGTGGTGGCAGGGGAAGCTGTTAAAGCGACAATGGGTGTAAAGCGGAGCTGTTCTGGGCGATTACTCTCCCATAAAAGCCGTCCCAGGTTTGTGAGGAGCGGGGGTCACGTCTCCTGACGGCAGGTAGAGACGCCTGCTCATCACAGGGAATGATTCCCCTGCTTAATGACATGCAGATTAGGGTTTCCAGCCCTATAAATCAGATTTAGTGGCAGGAGGGACCTGAGCTGAGGGTTTTATTGCCCCCCCCCAACCATCTCCCGATTACTGGCCTTGCTCTGTCAGTGTGTCGAGCACGTCAGGGACCAGTCTGTGGTTTTTAGAAAACACGGTTTGGTCCATGGCTGAGGTTCAGGACATGATAAAATGACTATCATGGGCTGAACCTAGGTCTGGAGCATCTGGAGAAAAATCACATTTCTAGGGCAAAGGAAAATTGATTGAATTTTTATCAAATTATAATCCAATGATCAACATTTGATGGACTCTCATTCTGAGCATAGAAGTGCTCCAGAGGTTCAGCAGCAGAAAGTGGCAGGTAGCACGACAGAAAAGTCATTCTGTGAAGTGATTTGCTGAGGCGGTGTTCCTTAGCCGAGCCGGAGGAGTTGGAAGCTTCAGTGCTTTGGCTCACACGGCCCATACTTCATTATCTGCTCTATTCTTTGTGGGAGGATTGGACCCAGTGGAATTGCTGTCTTTCTTTCTTTCTCGAAGGAAAAAGAAAAAAAAATCTTAGAAAAGAATTTCAAAGAAAATTGCCAGACAGAATAAAGGTAGTTACAGCCGTGGAGTTCAGTTAGCGCAGTACAAATGGATTGGGTAAGGAGCTTTTCGACCTTATGTAAGCTTATATTTTATAGAAGGTTCCAATAATCTGAGAGTCTCTCACTGCATTAGGTGTGAAAATCTGTTGCAACTTCAGCTGTTGAAGGTGCAACCGCCTGGAGTCACTTCAAGCGACTGAGTTCCCGCCTCTCAGAAACATGCGATTAAAGCGGCAAAGAGATTCACAGATGGAAAATTGGAAAAAAAACTCTTTGAAAAGGGACGTCCGAGTGTATCTCAAGAAAGAAACCACACATTCCACGTCAGGGTTTAAATGTTGTTTTTCAAAGAGGTGGAGGATTGTCGTCTGAGAGCAGCTGATTGTGTTGTTGTGTTCATTTGAATCCCTGAACCCTGTGAGCCATCCTGGATTAACCAACCCCCTTTATATCCCACTCACCTTTTAATTAATCCTGCTGCTAACTTTGTGTCCCGATCGCTCTGTCTCAACAACCTTAACCCTCCCCCCCACCATGTTTAACCAGCCTGTTCAATCACATCACTCCTGTGCTGTGTGTGTGTGTGTGTGTGTGTGTGTGTGTGTGTGTGTGTGTGTGTGTGTGTGTGTGTGTGTGTGCGTGTGTGTGTGCGTGTGTGAGCGGAGCAATTGGGTTCACGCCACTTCAGCAAAGTCTGCCAAACCAGTCCCACTGAAAGCTGTCACATTAGCCGACTGTTCCGTGTTTTTTGCTTTGCTAAAGTGCCATATTTTTATTGGCAGGCTGATACTTTTATATTTGAAGTGCTGGCCTGGCCTTTTTTTTTTCTGTGTTGGTGGAAAAAAAATGAAATAAATCAGAGCATGAAGAAATAATTACAGCAGCGCAGCTATACAAGCCAACGGTCAAACGTATATCTACTTCTCCCTGATGTGAGTTCTGTCAGCTCCATCAAAGAGAGGATCATGTTTGTGTTCTAATAGAAAGTTGATTCAATCTTCCATTCAAACCATCTATGAAGTAGCAAGTGAGCAGAGGTCTGTGTAACTACAGCAGCTTGTAAGTGACAAACCTTTAATGAACCTCCCAGTCGGTGGTGGCTGTGCATTTCAAACAGCAATAAAACAAACTGCACCAGGTGTTGGATTCAATCCACTGTTCTGTGAGAAGCTTCATCTGAGTCACCTGAGGCTGCTGTCGAGCTCACACGGCTCCACACAGGTGTGCTCATTGTTCTCTGCAAAGAAAAGAGGAGTCAGTTGTAAACTCTGGTGGTGTGTGTTTATTTACGTTATGTTGTGGGTGGGTGGGTGTGTGGGTGTGTGTACATGCACTATATGTTTTGCATGTAGTTGTAATAGATGATCAAGGGCAGGCTAGAACAGAGTGAGTACACAAATCAACCCACCTGGAAGAACAGAAATGCCCTGCAGCAAATCTGAATCCATTCAAGTCTAGATATTTATCTCATCCCCAACATCTGTAAGATCAATCAGAACTTCCATTCATCTAAATCGCAGCACAGGTGTTCGGCAAGATAGATAAAATATAAATGATCCACTGATGGAAGCATTCCAATACAATACAAATCCAGAAAGCCTGTAACCTGTGGTGTTCCCCAGGGTCCATGGTGAATGGGTGGGGCTCGGCCTCGGAGGAAGACCGTTATTACTCCAGCCATAGGTCCAGTATGGGCAGTTCATCCGATGGCTCCATCTTTACCCACTGCAGCTTTGCCCAGGCCCTAGTGGTCGCTGCAGACAAGGCAGGCTACCGCCTGGAGGGCACTAGCCTCAGCAAGAGAGGTTGGTGTGGGGGGGGCCAGCTTCCCACTGCTGGACTGGAACTTCTTCCAGCGGCAGATGATCTGTTCTTTTCTGCTCTAATTGTTCCCCCCTGTCAGACACTGGCTGGTGTTTCCCACATTATGCTGCCTTGTGATTTCCTCTGCTGCTTGTGGAGGCTGTGCCCAGGTTGTGCATGGGACCTGCTGTTTGTGGCTAGACTGCTGGTATCTCTCTCTCCTTTACCCTAACTCAGCCCCTGTGCTCTTCTGACTCGGACTCAGACTGTTCTTGCTGCATCCTCAGTGCTTTCTCTTCTAATGAAAACCTTCATCTTTGGTTTCTAAAAAGGGTTTTTGGATCTTGATTAATAAAAACCTTCTCTTTGATGACAGCCTCAGCTCCACTGTGTGTTGGCTCCTTAATGTCTTTATTAACCGGCAGGCTTTGTGGTCCATTATCTTTCTTGCAGGTAAAGGCTTGTCCCACAGGCCCCGCCCCAGCAGTCCATTCTCGACAGATGGCAGCACAGTCGGCACACACAGCTTGGGCCACCAGAGGGCCGCCCGACCCACACGCAAGCCCCGGAGCCAGGGCACAGCCCCCCACCGGAGAGAAGCTGCCGCAGACGGTGAGGCTGCGACCGAAAATACATTTTAAATAGTTTATGTGGAAAGTTCTTGAGGTTTCGAGTTGTGTGGACAAAGTTACAGTTTATGAATAACTTGTGTATTAATTTGATTTACTGTGTGTTGCATTGGCACAGACCTACCTCCTCCACCTGAGCCTCCTCCCTCTCAGGGGCAGAGTCGTATCCAGGGGGCCCGCAGCGTAACCAGCATGGCGCCTCCTACAGAGCGGAAGGCTTCTTCTCTGGAGCGCACGCCATTATCAGGACCCCTGTCTGGGCCGGAGGACATGAAGAGCTCCATGGACAGACAAACACGCACTTCTCTGGAACACTATCGCCAGGCCCAAGACAGGCTGGGCTCCGTGGACCGGGCCGAGGACGGACGCAGGGGACACAAAACAGGTACAGGTGAAACTAGACTGAAGTCTGCAGCCGTGCAAAACACTCATCCTCATTAACCCTGTGACCTTGTACGTTAACATGGTTGTAGCTGTGATCGTTTTATGTTTCGCTTGCTGAATCAGAGTGTTAGCGTTAGCATGTTAGCATTCTGTGAAGGAGGAAAAGTCTGGAGATCCCCAAACGTATTCGTATCCAACCAAACACAATCAATCAAATAATTTGGCTTATTTAAAACTTAAAACTTTAAAGCTTATTTACAACGGCCAAACAAATAAAAAACCTTCTGCAGCACATTCTAAACAATACTGAAGATCATTTGTTTCATTATAGCAGGGCAGTAGAGTTTTTCTGCGGCTCAGCCTTTGTAGAGAGCTGTTGTTCTCTGAGTTCTTGTGTTGGAGTGAGCTTCCATGCTGCGTTGAGACCAGGCTCCAATGAACAGATTGCACTGTCTGCCACTTGCTATGGTTTCCAGAATGCCCCCCTCTCCCCTCAGCCCCCACCCCCCAGCCTCCCCAATGCCCCTGTAACTGTTGCCAATATTGGCTCGCTCAGCTCCGGGTAAGGCAGGAGGCCCCCAGCCACTGAAATGCACTCTAATCGCTTCAGCTCTCATTTTTCACACAAACAGGAGCCACTCTACACCCCATCTGTGTGTTCATGTGAATATGCATGTGCGTTTGTAACCATTAAGGATCTCCATGCTGTGCACCCTGCTCTCTCTAAGCCAGGACTTCCTCGCACAGTTCATCTGACACTGTGAGACAAAGACAGGTGCCGCAATCAGCATCTTTGCTACAACACCCCATAGGTAAATTCCCATAAGTGTCATACTGCTGACTGATTCACAGTGGCATCTACCGAGGTCGGGGCAGGCTCCATTACAGTCATTAGCAGAGCAGTGGGGAGCAGTTTGATGAGATTTCATGCAATGACGGAGACTGCTGAGGGTCAATGTTATGCTGCCCTGCAGCGGGGGGTTCCATGGCAGCCAGTGGTCCCTCTGTTATTGTATTTACCCCCTCATAAGGCTGCTAGCTGCAAGGCCATGTGCGAGGCAGAGAGTGCTTTCTGTGGCACACCCTGGCTGCGCCTCTTGGCACCGCCACTCTGCAGATGTCCGGAGGAGAGGGCTGTCCAAAGTGCTCTTTGTCCCCATGCATCAGATGTTACATGTTGTTCCGCCACAACAATTAAAAGTCACGTGATGTCTTTACTTTTGAAACTCAAACTGTGCCTTCTGTTCCCTCCTGCGTGTGTTTTTCCAGAGGAAGGGTGCCTGCCATACAGTAAACCATCGTTCCCCTCCCCCGGTGGACAGAGCTCCTCCGGCACGGCCTCCTCCAAGGGCTCGACGGGGCCACGCAAGGGCGAGGGGCCACGACAGCCACAACAGTGGACCGCCACGGAGCACGCTGAGTTCCTGGGGACCAACGGACAGGGACAGTACTCGGGGGAGTTATGTGAGTAATTCATTTAAGTCATTTGATGTTTGTTATGAGAGACTTTAAAAAAAGCTCTCACTACTCCCACCATCCGATCACAATCTAATCATAATATGACAACAACAATAATAAAAAAGACTCAATATGTTAATTAATGCGTTTAGAGGTGTTGCTCTTGCTGTGTTTTCCAGTCTATTAGCGGTTTGCTAATATTTGTTAAACTTGATAAAGTATCTTTGTTTAGCTGGAAATGAATCCCGTGCTTTTCCTTAGAGTGTAATGACAACTATTATAAACTACAAATAAATGTCTTGAATTTGGCATATTAGGCCAATAAGGTTTCATTTGATTTATGCTAAGCTAAGTCAATCAGCTCCTGGCTCCAGCCCTGCATTAGACGCACAAATATGAAATTGATATTGTTCTTCTCAACTAATTTTCATGTCATGTGTCATGTTTCTCACAGAGTGATCCGCCCGGGATGTGAACTGGAGGAAACTCAGTCTGTCCACGAGAGAATGACGCCCTCGCTGTCGGGGCATCGAACTTTGTCCTGAGCTGTGTGTTCTCGGAGGGAGGGGGTGCAGCCGAGGGCACGGCGGAGAGAGGCAGTGTCACAGAACTGTAAATGTGATGTATAGACACAGACATACTGTACATCTCACTATGTTTCGTCCTCAAGAAAATATTTTCCACCTCCTACCTTACTTTGATTTTTCTTTTTGTTAGAAAAAGGCAAGTTTAACAAAAAAAAAGAAAGAAAACATATATGAGAACAAATTTTTCTGATAACTTCCCTCGTGAAAGAGGGAATTCTGTTTCCTGTAAATATAACCTGTCACTTGTTGTTGCATTGCTATGCAAGCCTAATTCAGTTCGAGCTTTTTATTTCCATATACAGGAACAGCTGGTTTTATCTGGTTATTTGTATTATATGTGAATTGCGTGGCTGCCGTGCCATAAAAATAATTGTTTTATAATCCATTGTTTGTTAATAGTTACCATTAATTATTATTATTATCATTATTATTATTATTAATTATTGTTTTTGCACTGCAATTTATTGGTGATAAGCACAAAAACATAGCTCCTGCTGACATGAAGAACCGGAAGAATATGTGAAGAGGAGTTTCTGTACTGTAAAGAGAAGAAAATTATATACTAATGTACAGAGAGATATTAAAGAGTAAGGCTTTGCTGACGCAAACAGCAACAAGTAACGTGCCCATTTCCGTAGTGTAGACGAATCGGGAGGCAGACACACACAAGGTTCCCGAGGGGCTGAGGAACAGATACGAGGCTGGAAGAACTATATGCAGACGATACTGTATTTATTGCTGATGGTGACCGAGTTGTTCGTGTAATTCCTAATTTTGCTGTCTGATAATAATAGTTTATCAGAAACATTTAGAGTTCAGTGCTTTGGGAGCAGCCCCCGGGCTTTATTGCTTTTTTCCGAGACAACGTTGTTTTCTTTTATTTTATTATTGGGTTAAATGGTCTCCAAGCATTTCAAGTTTTTATTTGTTTCCTCTTATGATTTACTGCCTAAATCATTTTTTGGCCGCACAAAGTTTACGCTCCTCGTTCGGCATAACGCAGACTCACCATAAACCAGTCACAGGGAGGGAGGAGCCGCTGGGATCTGTGGCTGTAGCTCAGTCGTAGCACTTACAGACAGATTCATGATTCTTCTCAGGCCTTAATAGGTAAACACGCATCACAGGCAGAGGGAGGAGTTACTGTGATCAGTATCCATTATACTGCCAGACTTACCTAAAAAATATCAGTGGAGCAATATCATTTGTTTACATCTTTTTACGTTTTGGTTTATTTTTGTTATCTTTAATTTCCATCCATTTTTAATGTTGTTTGCTTTTCAGAGCACTTACGGTTTAATGTTCATTATATGACACTGCACACGGTCGTTTAGAGGAAACAACACATCGACCTGTTCAGTTCACCTGAGGGCTGTTTAACTCAGATGATCCGTTATAAAGCAGTTCAAGTTTGGTGCCTGAGTTACCGAAAACCTTGATGATCAGCACAGTCACGTGTCAGTAACTTCGAGGGGGAAATCGGTGTGTGTGTGTAGGATTGTAGGTTTTGAGTTGGTGTTTGATTCCCTCGACGGTGGGGCGATAGCGGAGGAAAGCCTTGTACATTGACGAGCAGGTCGGCTGCTTCATGTCTCCAGTCACAGTGTGGAGCAGAACACTTTCCCTCACACGCGTCTGCCCGGCTCCTCAAACCTCGGATTCCCTCCATTTTGTTTTTATGGGTTGTCCTTCTATTGATGAAAAGCTTGCTTTTTCTTCGTATGCCTTCTCAAGACTCAGAAACTCTGATTACAACAACGTTTTTTAATATTACTGTTTCAGGATTTTTTGTGGTTCGATGACTGTTTGTTTAATTGTCTTTTTTCGGTACCGCTAATGTTGATAAACCAGGGGGGGGGGGGGGGGGGGTGTTGGGGGGTGGGGTTGGAAATCTAAAGGCCGTCAGATGCTGTTGTACTGTTGTTGTCATGCCATCGTCATTTTATATCCTCCGCCCAGTGGCCAGTGTTCTGGAAATGAGGTGCAAAGAGTATCTCAGGTTATTTTACATTCTGGTGGTGTTTTATGTATGTGTATATATGTGTATATATCCATATACATCTCCACTTGGTTATGCCATTCCAGTGTCATTGACAGAAACGTCCCTCTCACGTCCGATTCTTTCATCCCCCTCTTTTTCTTTCCTGCCGTGGATTTTGATTCCGAGTATAATGTGCTGGCTCAGCCACCTGAAGACAAGATGTCAGTTAAAGAAACATACCAAATTAAGATTGATATTTCCAATGTCTAATGCGTTTGAGTGTCTCTTTAATACTCATTCTTTTTTCTTTTTGAATCACAGTGTCGTTTTGTATTTATTAAAATGATAATAAAAAGTATATTGTGAAAAATATGCATAAAGATTGGTGGGATATAAAATGTGTTTTTTTTTTCCGTTCCTTGTAAAGTTTGCTGTCAGAGCCGAGCAGCGAGGCCGTGAGGAGGTGATGGGCACGCCGGGCTCGGGGCACGGTGAGGTGCCGGGGCCGGCGCTCGTCTGAGTCACTCTTCGTCCTGCATGTTCACCACACTGCTCCTCTCATGTCAAAACTAAAAGAAACTAAAAAAACCTTTCTGAACACATGAGCCAAAAAACTAGGGCTCACAATTTGCTTCTCAAGACATTTGAGGGAAAAAACTGTCTTTTGGGAAGGATGAAAGTACTTTGGCTTTCCCCCTCTCTTTTCATTTTCTCAATATTGTTGGTTCTTTGTAGCCTCTCTGTGTGTTGCCTTTTTGCTATAAAAACAAGATTAAAAATGACAAAAAGATCAAGTTGTTGGGTGAAGTCTTTCTGTACAGTGCGGGTCGAGGTGACACCTCGGGCCGACGCCATTTCTACAGTACGGTACATTCTGCCTTCTTTTCTTTTTCTGTAAACCACCTTCTTTGTTCACTTGCATGTCCTTGTCCAAGAAGAGAGTGGCTCAAGAAAATAAAAACTTTTACAGTCTCATCCCCATGTCCTGTAAGATAAATCCATGTTCCTTTATTTCCTTGTACCTGGATCAATATCAAATAAAATATTTTTGAAAAATGAAAAAACATGCCTGATATGATTTGTATCTGATAGAAATGTTCTGCTGCAGCGTAATTAACAGATCAAATTCAATTAAGTGTAAATAAAGATGAGTGACATCTCTTTTAAACAAATGGAGGGATGAGAACTGAAAATGAAATCTACCATCTTCAGGAAAATAAATATTTAACGTGCTTCGACTTTTAATGTGTCCCTGTCCAATTCACTAACCTGGAGAAGGTGGGATTATGACGCATACTGCAGATAGCCACCAGTCTATTATCAAAACTGAAAGCTAAAAATATGGAAACACATTTATCTGTAACTGAAGTGTTTGTCGGATACTCTGTTATAGCTAAGATGAAATCTGCCAAGTTTGCCTGTTTCTCCGAAAACATGGCCCCTCTCCTCCTTATACTGCTGACTCTGCAAAAACGTGTGCAGCTATTTTGTGATGGTTGTGTGTCTGTGTGTACATCTGCAGTAAAGACATGTAGCTGACTGTGTGTGTTTGTGTGTGTTTGTAAAAGAGCTCCTGACTCAGCTGTGCTTTTCATGTCAAACCCAGTCCGTACCCGGATCCTTGCAGATGAGCAGCATCAAACACAAACTTGAATCTGCTAAATCACTCTCACTCTCTCAAGCTGCCTCCCGTGAAGCTCCAAGGGAAAATGACTCATGGAAGAAATTATGCAAAACTGTTTAAATACAACCGTTGTGATCAGAATAACGAGCAAATGTAAATGAGCTGTTGTTCCTCATCTCCCCACCAAACATATTCCATGGTATGGTTGTGGGATCAGTCTTTCTACTGGAACAGTTGACACACAGACCACACACATGATTCCCTGTATCCCAGGCGAGCGGTGGAACGTGTGTGTAGCTGCTGTGGTGAATTGTTCATTGAGCGGTGTGATGTGTGAGCTGACCTCAGAAAAGAGCAGTGTTCACCGTCGTCTCATTGATTCTGTGCTGGTGGAGGACACCATGTTCAGTCTGCTGGTGTCTGACGATCATCATCATTCGAGCACCAGAGAAGTTGTTTCTTCTCGGGTGCCCAGAGAATGTCTCCTCACTGCAGAGGGGCTGCGCTCTCCCTGCAGGATTTGGACGTGGTGATGGAAACTCTGCAGCTGGAGCCGTTTCATCCCCTTCACATGTTCGAGCACCAGCTCCAGAGGGTCGTCTGCTGTCTGAAGGCTGCGTGGAACTAATGGGCCTTACGGCGTGGGATGCTCCTGCCTGTGTGGGGGGTTTGAGGCCAGATGTTTGCTGTAAATGACAAATTCAAGGGTGCAGTTTTGTTTCAGAAATTAGAGCTCACTTCAGTTATTATTTTGAAACCAAAAAATCATTGTTGTTTTGGTGCAATATTACACTGACATCATTAAAGCATCGTCTTTTCCCTCACAGGTTTAATCATATTGCTCAATATATACACTGGAACCAGGATATCACTTAATTTGTGGGGTTGATCTTGATCTGAAGGTCAAAGCACCAGGATGAGACGCAACCATTTGGACAAGGTGGCATCTGCCTGGCAACAGGAGAGCTCATTTACTAGTAATGACATAACTATCTAAGGCAATATAATGTTTATATATACAGTAGTCATGTTTCAATTTGCAATTGACATCCTGCTGCAGTGATTCCTTACAGCTCTGAAAGTGATAATACCAAGATAGACTATTTTTCAGTTTTTTTCAGGTCGGGCAGAGTCCTGTAGAAAGATGTCGGGCAAGGCTGCGGCCGCACCTGCCTACATCTGGTGAACTGTTCCCGGACACTGAGAGAAAAGGTGAGTTCAGGTTGTTGTTTGGAATGTTTGTTAATAACTGGTTTACTGGGAAGAGAGACGGTTTCGCAGGCTGTTTATTTACTGGTGTGGTTTCCTGTTGGAGTCGAGCCATCTTCAGCTTGGTGGCAGCTGCAGGCGTCTGAAGGAATTGTAAAATTGAAGTGACTCACCGGTCTGAGGTATTTTTTAAATGATCTCCAACAGCTGAAAAAAAAAATATATATATATTCTGTGTTGACATATAATTTATATCATATGAAGACAGGAGTAGAAATCACACATATATCTTCTCTACAGTCTGAGCTACTTTATTTATTCATTCTGGTAGAGTGATTTTGCTTTGTTCTTATTAGTTTTAATTAGATATTTGCTGTGTCACCTTTTTATGTTTAATGTAAATTATAATATAAACATGAAGATTATTGGCTTTTGTCCCTGTCTCTAAAATGTGAAATTCTCTCCATGATGAAAAAGTAACTCAGGAGAATCTGATTATATTATCTGATTATTATCTGGTGTTTGTGAACCAGTTTAGATTAAACTGTTTTGGTCTGTTTCTTGTAAATGTCAGTATTTTTCAGTTTATCGTTTTTTATCTTAGCTGAGTGTATTTATGCAAAAAGACCGAAAAGTACTTCTTGTTTATTCAGCTGTTTATCTGTTAATGACTGAGGCTGCGGTGGGAGACTCCCCCCCCCCCCCCTCAGTTTATCCTCATGTGTTCATGACTGAGTTTTAAAAATTGCCTCCTGTTCTGCTGTTTAAGTTTTAGCATTTAGAGTGATTACCTGCTTAGAGTGATGCTGTTTCCCCTTTGCTCTGATGACTGTCAGGTCACTTCAGGACACGTGTTACAGCCCACATTACTGCAAGATTCAGACTTTGGATTTAAAACCTTTTCTTTTTAAAAAGCAGAACCATTAATGCAAACAAAAAAAAAAAACATGAAATACCCCCACACAGTCAAAAAACGGTTTGAGACGGTTATCTGTTTTTGATTTCATATTTGGAAAAGGTTCAGCAGTTCATCCTGACCCTTTAAACAACACATCAGTATGGTCTGCAGGATCTGCTCCTATTTCACACCTCTTCATCCATGTGTGTCTGTGTGTGTGTGTGTGTGTGTGTCTGTGTGTGTCTGTGTGTGTCTGTGTGTGTCTGTGTGTGGTAATGACTGCTCTGCTCTTTGCCAACACAGCAACTTCCCCGCTCTGCTCCCATCTCTTGTTTCCAGCTGTTTACCAGTGTGCACTCTTCCACCTCTTCCTCATTTCTCACGTTGCTCCGGAGCAGCAGCTCTGCAGTTTGTGACGTTACCTGTTTCTCTGGTTTCATACGAGCTTGTTATTGTTGCATCAGACATCGGGGGAGATTGTCTGTGGAGGGAGAAAAAAAACTGGTCAGCCAGGCGGAGGGAAACGAGCTTTGCTCAGCAAATACTACCTGCAGAGATTCAAGTTATCAGGGTGTGAGTGAGTGTGCACATGGATGTTTGGATGTTAGATGAGTGTTTGTACTGGGAGAAGAAATTTGTTGTGTGTATGCATGTGTGTGTCTATCTTTGACTTGTGTGGATATTATTTGGTTTGAAACATTCAATGTGAAGCAGAGCCACCCAAGGTCACATACATAGGCATATTTAATATTCTTAAAATAATAGTATTTAAATTCATTTACAAAGGATTTGGGGCAGGATTGAATACCCTGACATTTTAAATACATGTTTAGATATTTTGTGTCTGTGTGTATCATCTGTTGTGAAATCGGGGAAAGGAAACAAAACACTTAACATACTGACATTAGCTTGTTGCTTGAGAATGGACAGGTGACATTGTAATTTTAAGTGGCAGCAGAAATAAGTGGATTCTACCGAGGACCAATTCTGTTTTTACAAAATAATTCTTTTGAGTGGGCTGATGGGACTTTGGGTCAAATCCCAACACATGCTAGCTTCATACATTCCCACTGTAGTGCTGCTCATTCTCAACCTGACCAGGTGTAAACATCAGTGTTTCAAGACGTGTGTGTGTGAGACACTGATTTCTCTTCTTTCCTTTCTCTAGCCTTTATCCTCCTTCCTGTGGATTTGGCATAACATTTCAGGGTGTGTGTGTTTTTAAAAGTGTATTATATTCCTGTCAGTGTCCTCTGGTGAGGACATTTTGAAGTTACAGAGTGTCCTCAGCATTGTCCTCAGCGTTGGACATTGACAGCTTCAGAGGTCTGTTTTAGGATTAGGGTTAAAAGAGGTTGAGGATAAGGTTAAGTACCTGTAATGGATAATGTAAAGTCTGTAGTGGAATGCATGCTGTGTCCTCACAAGTAACAGAAGACCGTTTGTGTGTCTGTGTGTGTTTTGATGAAAGGAAGCTTCTTCTCCTCGTGCTGCGTTTCTTTCCTCCTCCTCTTTGTCTCTGTGCTGGTGACACAGAGTGGAGGTGAGAGGGCAGCACTACCAATGCAACACCATTCATCACACATGTCAAACAGCTAAACCAGCTGCTGGGGGCAGGCGGCATGGATTTGCATTTCATCGCTTTCTATCTCCCCCCCCCCCCCCCCCCCCCCTCCCCCCCCCCCCCCCCCCCCCCTCCGTCCCTCCCTCTCTCCCTCTCCCATCCTTTATATATTTCCATCATAGCTCCACATTTGATAAACGGCTCCTGAAGCCACATGGTTTTCCAGCTGTTTGGACGTGTGTTGCTTTATTGACCAACACGTTTCCATGTATTGAGCGCTGAGTCACAGAGCAGCCTGGTCTCCTGTGGCTCTTCATTAAGAATCAGAATCAGGGGCAGTGGAGTCACTGGGTCTGAGGACTGGTTGTACTTAGTCTGTTGGAATGAGAGCGACTGTGTTTCTGGTTCATGTCGAGAATAAATACCCTAGGTAGAACATGCCTGTATTTATCAGGGTTTTAAACTAAGAGTTATTGGCAGTGACTAATTTGAAAATTATTTTTAAATGAATCCTCTATTGTGTCGAATTGTAGAAAGACGGAAAAATAATTACTATTGAAATGTTATGAAATCAATTAAGAGTGAAAGTTAATAATTGTTTTAGTGCTGATCTTACATAAATATTGAGCTTCTGTTGATTATATAGTGTTATATATATCCTGCAAATCCCTCAACACAACACAACACAACAATTACAACACATTACTTCACCTTAACAGGTACTTCACCTTAAATGCATCTGCAAATTTGAGAGGCTAAATAAACCTCTGACGTTTCTCCACATGAAACAAAACCAGTGACACGTTTTCTAGGTGTTTTAGGTCCAGATGATATTTAGACTCATCTCCGTCAACAGCTGTCTGTATTTTAAACCTCAAACTAGAAACCAGAACCTTTCTTTCTCAGAGTCCCGTCTCTCAGCCACAGATTTTGAACGTTTACTTGCAGAATCAGATTTATTACATTCACACCTTCCTTATCAAAAGCAACCTGTGTTTTTTTAACGAGACAAATGCGGTGACATGTGAAGACAGAGCTCAACACGTTTACTCACAACATGTTAGTATTCAATAGATGTGATGTTTCCCTTTTGGCCGAGCACAGACACATTCTTCTCTTTTAGAGGAAACCAAATTACCAGAGTGTGAACTGTGTCGATCATATCATAGAATGTCCCTGCTGCCTCGTATCAGTGTGAAACTCGTGAAGCTCTGCAGCTCGTGTGTGTTTGACACGTGTGATCATATGTTTGACAGAATAAGCAGCAAAATGATGCACTTGTGTCCCAGATGTGTTGAACTCTTGTTTTTTAGGAGGCTTAAAAACTGCAGGTTACACAACATTTCACAGTTTCCATGCTGCTGATGGAGAATCATCCTCACAGAAAGTTTGAAAGTGTTTTTTAATTCGTACATTTCCATGACATGTTTGGATTTCTCCGGCTCCTCTGACAGACACGTGAACGTCTGTATTCTTCTCTGCCGACGGGAACCTGAAGGTTATCTCTCTGTGCGGCTCCTCTGGCACATTTTCCATCCCACCGTATTCTTTTCACATTCACCGACATCCTTGCCTGCCCACACGTTCCCTTTCTCTCCACTCATCTGCTCTCCTTGAGCTCTGCAGTCGAGTTGTGTTCAGGTGAGGAGTGGGAGGCGGCCTTACGTTTCAACCTTCCAGTCTTTTCAAACTATTCAGGCTGAGAGCAGGGACGTCGGTGAAAGCTCAGAGGCTGAATTCAAGAGGAAAAACGGTTGTCGGCAGAAATAAACAGTAATTGATTGGCGTCGCATTGTATCAGGCAATCGAGAGAAGCTGGAGAAATGAAAGCAGTGTTTGCCTGTTAAACGTTCTGACCTGTGTGTGTCTGTGTGTGGTTGTGTTGCCACTGGATGTTTGTATCTAAGTACACAAGTGTTTGTGGGTACGGAGCCGTGGGTGCTCGGCATCTCGATCCTGTGGGCTTTTAATCTGCCACCGGCGGCTGGTGCGACGACTTGATGAACAATCTCTTAATCAAAGCCTAATTGTTTAGCATGATCCTGAGTGACCTACTTAATGGAACCCCCCCCCCCCCTTGATTAATGATGTGTGTTAACGAACACAGTGGGAGACACCCCAAAACCTTGTCCGACTCTCGTTAATTAAAGGCTGGGCCCAACACTGTCTGGAACCCGCCGCATAACGTAATGGAAGTGGAAACACAAACCCCTCAGCTGACTGAGGCCGTGTAGCTGTGATGGATTTAATGTTAACATCACGTTCTCTTCAGTTCCCTTTCTACTGAGGGTTTCTGCACGTTCCGTAAATCATCTTATTTTATAGAACATATGTTTTTTTTATACCATGGTTTATATGTGAGAGAATCAAAGAGAGGAGAAATGTTTTCTTTGACCGTGAGTCCAAACTACCCGTGTCTCTCTTCCTTTAAATCATGTCCATGAAAACGAAGCATTTATAAAAAAAGAAGCAGATCTGCCACGGCCTGGCTTTGTCTATGTAAGTATGAAATGGAGAGAAAATATGCAAAACTATCCTTTCGTGCCACACACACACACACACACACACACATACCCCCCCCCCCCCCCCCACATACACACACACACGCTCAGATAAAGAGAGGTTTTCTTCATTCATGTCTAACTTGTGTGGAAGCTTGCTCGTGCTTTTCATGCAGTGGCACTTCAACTCATGTGCTGTGCAAAGGTTTTGCAGATGCGAGTCTTCGCCAAGGACTTTGAAAGTTTCAAGGCTGTAGTTTCCATCAGCGCCGACACTTAGGAGCTGTATTTTTATAAAGAAAAAATTATATTATATAATGACAAATATGATTTAGTCTGATTTGAGCTTTTCAAAGTGAGCTGCACACATTACTTAACAGTTTAGCAGATGTACATTCGGTGTAAAGTGGCTCATTCATCACAGTCTAAAACATGTTTCTTAATTAAAAACAAGCACACCGATACAGGGGTTAGGGTTAGAATTAGGGTTAGGTTTAGGGTTAGAATTAGGGTTAGGGTTAGGGTTAGAATTAGGGTTAGAATTAGGGTTAGAATTAGGGTTAGGGTTAGAATTAGGGTTAGGGTTAGAGTTCTTCTGCAGCATTTAAAACAGATTCCACTGGTTCTCTGGTGAAGACGATTTGTTCTTAGCTGCCTGTTCCTACATCGTGACTCAAAACTAATTCTTGCAAAAGAGGATTGCATACATCTTATGATCATTTACTGTTGTGAGCTTTCTTCCTTTTTCCTTTCCTCTTTGTTTATTATCTATTGTTTGCGTTGGTTGGTTTCTTCCAATATATTTTCTGTATCATTTATTTGCCTTAGTCTTGAAATGTCCTAATCCTTGTTAAAACATGTTAATTACTCTGTGACTTATCTATGAAAAGTGACGCATAAATAAACGTGATCATAATTAATGTGCTGGATGTTAAGAAGTTACGTGTCCAGCGAGGAGAGAGGCCTCCGAGCCTGAACGTCACCGCTCACTGATCCATGATCAGTTAATCTCTTCCAGTCGAGAAAGGTGTTGGGTTCACACGCTGCCCCAACATCTATCTTCTCCAGCTCGGGCCACACAGGCTGGACGTGGAAAGGAGGCTGAGGAGAGGATAACGCATACGTTAAAGGAATGTGTCGTATTATCCTGCATCTAGAAAATGTTTTGTGTCTCGTGATTTATTGCTTAACTTCTTAAAACATAACCTTGTTGTGTAGGTTTTTATTCGACCTGTCGTAGCCGTTGTGGCTCTGCAGTTATCTGGTGACGAGGATGAAGATGTACCTGCACGCCGCTCCGCTCTCAGAATTCCTTTTCCATTCTTTTTTTCCACTCATTACTTCGGTCACGGTCAATAGCAGATGGTGCAGCTGCTGGTTTAATTGTCTTCATTACCCTGGCATCTGCTTTCTGCTTTTTTAAACCCACATCACTGTGGCATCACCCAGGCAGAGGAGGCCATGTTTGTGAAATCAGAAAACACACACGGACAAAGTAAATGAGTTCCTGACGACTGCGGTAACACAACTTTCAGCAAATTACACTACTTTGTGTGTAACTTAGGGCAGAGCCGCGCCGCAGTAACCTCTAAACATCTCCAGTGTAAAATCACGACCAAAATAATATGAAACATTATTGTCTGGCTATGTTTTCCTCTTGCCATCTGCCTTGCGTGTGACGCCTACACCCTGCAGCCTGTAAACGAGAGCAGGAGAATCCCTGTGGCCCTGTTCGGTTATTTTCTTAGCTGCCGAGATGAGTTGTATCAAGCTGAGGCTGTGGACTAAAAAAAAAAAAACAGCAGATGTTGAGCTCAGACAATCCTCTCTGCCTTGGATCTGCGACAACAAAGCAGCCGAGGGAAAATGTCACCGGCGCATCATCCCCGACGGCCCTGCGTGAATGAATAATTACTGCGACTTTGAGTCAGGTCAGGGAGACGGAGGTAGAGACACCCCCACCCCCACCCCCACCCTCATCATGACGTGTGACAGGACGCCGAGGAGCCTGTGACACGCTGAGATGCTTCAGAAAGAAAAAGATTTTTCTTGTGGCCAAACGCTCTGGGAAATGAGATGATTCATCCCAGCGGCTCGGTACGTGCTCTTCCTTAAAAAGATGAGATGGGGACACGGGGGGGGGGGGGGGGGGGGGGGTCGGTGGATTGGCTGGGCCCCGTGTTGGAGTTGCATCGTTGTCGCCATTATGCTTAATAATTTGAATGGCATCTCAGTGCGTGACTCACAGGCACTCGTACGGGGGCTGGCGGGGGTTATTAGAAAATGACTCCCCCAATGATGCGTGTCACTGAAGCAGCAAATTAACATGAGGAGATGGAGACACGTTGAAAGCAGCGTGAGGAAGGGGGGGGGGGGGGGGCGAGGCGGAGAGACGGGTGGACGTGAAGGGGAACAGGGGGAAGACGTGCACAGAGATGTTTGCTATTTCCACCGTCTTTGTTGGCGGCGGCGTTCGGCTCGTGGTGAACCAGCTCCTGCTCTGCTGAAGCCTCCTGTGAACACCAGGTGCTCCCATTGTGATAAATGATTCTCAACTGGGCCGAACAATGGCGGAGGCGCCCAGACGTGTCCCTCATCACGCGGCTCCTCAGCTCCTCTTCCACCAGCTACGCGACAGGCTCTGTGCCACCGCTGACGACTGAAGGCTATTTCTGCTTCCTTAAGAACCTTGTTGTTCTCCCGGGAGCTGACAGTCCCCCTGGAACACACCGGAGGATTGTTCTTGTCCTGTTTTCTGACCAGCTTCTCGACCTCTCTCTATCTCTAATGTCCTGTTCTCCTCCTCCCTCCGCCATGTTCACCTCACATCCTGCCTCCTTCTCGCCTCTCGTCGCTCAGCCCCAGTCGGCCCTTTGTTTCCCTGTCTCCCGCCTCTGACAGCAGACAGGGCTTGAGACATGCACATGCCTTCACCTTCTTCCACCCAGTAATTTATGCTGTCAGGGGTTTTCCTCTGTGTGGATGGCCAGGCTTTCATGTGTGTGCAGAGGTGTTGACATGTTCCTTCATGCTCACCATGAAACAGAGTGTAGCGGGTAATCGATGGGGGGGGGGGTTTACTGCCACCGGCGTAAAGAGCAAACTGGGTGGGAACCCGACAATTAGACGGAGAGAAGGTGGCAAACAGAGGGGCAGGTGCTAATTGTTGATCATGTAAACAACTTAAAATGGAACTGAAACATCAGCAACACAAAGTTATCTGAGCTAAAACTAGTTTAACACAATAGTCAAAACCCTGCAAAGGATATAATCCTAACTTTTTGTTTTCCATCCGATTTACATAACTGAGATTGAGACTTCTTTTACATGTCTGGGTATGAATTGAGATTGAAAGTCGGAGATAAAAATACAATTGCTCAATATTGTTAGTCGACCTTTAGCAGCCGAATCAGGACGGAAGCAGAGGAGGAAGCTAGATGGAGTTTGCAGTATGTGACAGGAGGACTCTGACACAAGAGCCTGTCATTCCTTTCACATTTTGGAACAGATATCTTAACATGGTATTTTTATCATTGTAACCATGGGGACAAAGTTCCTCTGACCTTAAGAAAGTTCTTACTTTAAGCAAAACCAGTCTTTTTTTTCTTTTCTTAAACCTAACCATGTTTTTTTTAAGTTTACGCCAAAGGAAAATGTGCCCATTATCTAAAAATGGATAAGAGAGTCACAGAAGAGTTGGGAGGGAGGGGGGGAGATGTGTTGCTTTGTATAGTTTCCAAGTGTTGCCTGCTCTTTTCCAGGATCCCCAACCCTGACTTTAAAAGATTGATCAGATGATTAGTAATACATCACAGATATCACATCCGGGTTATTGTACACTCCCTATTAGAACCTCAATTACGATTATGGTTTCGAATGATTATGAAAACAAAGTAATTAAAACAAAATAAAACATGTTTTGTTTTGCACTTGGTCTCTTGCCTAAATGTGTAATATTTTCCCTACATGAAACCTGTTGATCCTAACCCTTCAGTGTATTCCTGGAGCCCCTCCTCTGCTTTGTGCCGGTGAGGGAGCTCGTATCCATCTGTGTGTCGCCACAATACCTACATGCTTCAAATGAGACCAGCTCTCCCACACCTCCCTGTCCTCAGAGGAAAAGCACTTCCTCCCCATCCACACAATAATCCTGTTCAGCATTCAGCCGGGCATATTGGTCAGGATTCTGCCAAAGTGATAACACCCCGTTTATCAGCTGCAGCCTCTGCAGACTGCAGATGTATCCCATCCCTGTGCTTTTGATGCTGGTGTCACACCAGTATGATTCTGGCAGGCTTACCGAACCCCCAGTGGCTACGCGCTCAAGCTCGAGATCTCATTACCAAGTGGTGTTACTTGCTAATGAATTTGTTTCTGATGATCTTATTTGTATGAGTCTCACACAACTTAAAACACTCTACAGTCAAGTGAATGCCCCTCTGTGGGATTGTCTTTCACCAAAACAACTCTTCCATCCATATTTTTTGTGCTTGATTTGGCAGTTTCTTTCCAAGGGCATCTAAATGGGAATCCTAATTGGAACAGTTTTGAAACAGTTGACTGATGAAAACCATTAGGATTTTATTTTCATTATTTATTTACCCTCCATTTGAAGGAGCCTGAGCCTCGGCTGTAAACTTCGGTGTCTTCCCTCCTACGAGCTGACGTTGAGTTCCTCCTCCCACCTCCAGGTTGATTACTGGACCTGGTAACAATTGATCATAAACACTACACATATGTAATAAAGCTTTTTATTTATTTTTTAAATGTGCCCGAGCAGCATTGTTCTAATCGTTTTGCAAATGTTGCCTCGGAGGAATAAAAACCGCATCACGCTTAAGATCCAATTTGTGCTACACTCACCAATTACTTTCACGGTCCACCTCCCGTCTAATACAGAAAGGCCAGATTATCCTCTGGATGTCGGGGTGCTGCACAGCCTAATTACAAACACAAATTGGAAAAACGCAACTTGTGACAAAGTATGCAATCGTGTGATCTGTCCTCTCCCCAAGACAAAATATTTGCGCTAATTTACTTTGTCTCTGTGTCCTCGATCAGATTGCGTGGAGGAGCTCCTCGTGTAAAAACGTGATGAGTTTCTGATCTTTCTATTGGTCTTGTAATCAGATAAAGATGCTGTAGCATGGATGCGCTGTGTAATTGGGTTTAATTAATCTTAACAGCAGAACCCGCGTAGTTCATTACATGACTGATCAAGAGGATATAAGGAAGAAAGACAGAATATGAGGTTATCAGATACAATATAGTGTTTTGAGGAGCTGTGTGAGTTCTTTAAAAAGCAGGATAACTCTTGATAAAGCTTGTTTTGCTCTTTAATGCTGTTGCACGCGCTCGGTGCAGCTTCGCCTCTTCCCGCTGGCTGCACACGTCTCGGTCCCGGGACCCGCAGAGGACACGAGGACGTCAGGGCCGATCGCGGTGCAGCTGAGGAGAGAACCAGTGGCGTCGAGTTTGAACGTTGATGCATGTGAACTCGGAGTCAGATCCATCGGGGGCTCTGCTCTTAACGCTGAGTCGAGCTGAGGGACGGGTACAACGTACAGAGGCTGAGACTGTGGCACAGGAGACTTGATGGGAGGTTAAATGGGTCAAAGATAAAGAATTATGATGAGCACATTTAAAGTTTACAGGCGGATCTCAATGGGTTTTGAATTTTCAAGTTAATTTGATGGATTTATTAAATCTTTTGACTTTTTTACTTCCAGTCCCATTCATTCCCCATTAATTGCAATTTTTTTTAGTCATTACAATCAATGAAACAGACTGATACAGCATGCAGACAAAGGATTAAGCACCAGAAAGTTAAGTGTGTGTCATTTTACGCCGCTGAGTTCAACACCAGCCAAACTCAGAAACAAACTTTCCAGAGACACAAAGGTACAGATGAAGACACACAAGCCCTCGTGAACCAGGGAACTGCTTTCGAGACGCAGGCACTCCTCAGCCTTCCAGGAGACAGATGCGTCCTGCCACCGTATAAATTGGCCGCCGGAAACATTGCGTGAGGGAAAAGCCGCAATTGCCGGGAAGTTAGCGGGCGGCTTGACAATGATGGAGAGACGAAAAGGAGGCGAGGACGATGCGAGGGTCAAAAGGGAGGGAGGTAGTGAGGTGAAAATTGGGAGAGGGCCAAGGTCAGTGGCGAATGAGCTTGCGAGACAACCGTTTCAGGAGGGACGACCAGCGGGACGATAAATGAAGACAGAGACGTTTTAGATTCAATTATGGCTGAAGGAAGCACAGAGCAGGGATTTTAGATTTCTGTGGTGCAGTCAATCTACAGCACAGTCATCAGCAAACAGGTATTAAAGCAGGAAGTGCCATCATGATCACATTCATAATGACTGCTGTTGTTTTTTTAGTGCCGCTATACTTTACTTACAGAATGCATCCCCTGGGAATTACACAATAAAGGCTGAACGATGACTGGCCTCAACTCAGAACAATAAAGGAAAGAGCCACACTGTAGAGGAGCAATTATTCAAAGGCTTTGGCAGGTCTGATACAAATGAATGAAACCTTATGACTTGGCCAAGCAGCTTCATGGATAATGCAGGGCTTCCTGGACGGAGGTAAGAGTTATCGGAGGAGTGTTCCCCCTGTGGGATCGCACAGAGGAGGAGAGATAGCCGCAGGACGGAAGACGAGAGGAAATGAGACGTGGGCCCGGGGATCAAACTATGACCGGGACGCCAGTGACAGAATCAAAAGAGCAACACTGAGCAGAAGAAAGACACAATGGTTGCATCTCCATTTCTTCTCCTGGTGTGAGATCTTATTTGAACCACTCAGAGGATCTTCACCTGCAATAGACAGATGATAAATTGGCGTGCCAGTAATTGCCTGAACCTTTAACCTGCAGGCAGGATGTGATCACATGACCCTGGGAGGGCTAACGTTTGGCCTCTATCATAGAACAGCATCAGCTATTGACGCGGCGCGGTAATGGCCTACCTGAGGGCTGCGAGCGTCACGCAGAGTAATGACGAGCCGCGCTCGCCTGCAAGCTACTGCTTTCCTTCTCATCGATGCAATTACTGCACTGAGGCATGGCTCGGCCAGAAGCCCCCACAGCAAGGAGCAAGATCCCAGTTCCCTGCTGCTGGTCCTGGAGCAGCAAACAGCACAAAGACCAACAGGGACGCTCTGTGAAGGTGCAACGCTAATTGGTTGATCTGTGATATCGAAATAGATACGGAGGATATTCTGCACACGGGTTGTTTACGATGCATTAATTATCGTTTGCGCTCCTTCGCGTGTGTTTGGCCTCCAACCAGCGAAAAAACGAGATGACAAAAGAGGTAATTTCCTCTTTCTCTCAAGATGGTGTGTAATTGTGTGAGCTCCAGTGTGAAGGGGGCTGGTGGCGGATGGGGCGGGGGGGGGCTGGCAGGGGAGGGTCTCCGTGAGGCTGCTCCCTCCCCGCTCCTTTCCGACAAAGACTTTAATTCACCGTAATTATACAGATGGGTTGAAATATACAGCAAGACAGGGAATCACTCCAATTATGCAGAGTTGATTAAAACTTGGACCCCATGCCAGGCCTCTGCAGGAGCATAGGAGGAGTCAAGATGTTCACGGCAGAATCGCTGAACACAGAAGAGCGGTTAACATCTGCACCGCGTTGACCGGCTGAGGGTTTGAAGCCTGGAGTGTAACAACATACTGCTTGATGGTCCGCTGCATACGGACGAGTTTCTGCTCTCGACAGAAGACAAACTCCCCGTGTTGAAATCTCATGGCGTCCTAATGAAGACGGATCAACGCTATTCATCTGCTGACAACCGCACACGGTGTCGAGCACCAGCCCATCTCCCGTGTTGTGTCAGCGCCTGTGTGTGTGTGTGTACATATAGCAGGGATAAGTCCACGGTCAGCGGAGGAGAACGAGGGAGCGGCGAAAGGGAGGGAGGAAAAGAAGGGAGACGGTGAGCCAAAGGGAAACAGACGCAGAGACAAAGAGAATGAGATGGGGAGAGGAAAAAGATCACAAATAGGGAGGAACGGAGGGAAAAGGGCAAGACATTTGTCACCCGCCCCTACAGGACCATAGGAAGAAAGAACAATATCATTAATCTCCTGACATTTCAATATTGTATTAACCTTTCTGCTGGAATTCTCTGAGCTCATTAGTCTTTTTTGAGGGGGAGAAGAAGAAGAATCGATAAAACAAGCTCTGGACACGATCTAGGAATACACACCAGTCAAATAACATACGACCCGCAGCCGGTCACATGACGGCGGCCTGTCTTTAGCAATCGCTCCCTTTATCTGCTTTGAATGAAAAGACACAAACACACGCCGGGAGAAAAAACAGATAAATGGAGGTGAGAGGGCGTAGCTGCTGCTCTCGAGTAGGTAACCGTCATAAAAGAGAGGAATTGCCCGACTGTAAAAACAACAGCTTTTAGACGGCAACACAAGCGCATCAGCCGTCTCGTGATGGAATAGGGAAAAGGCCCAAGGCCACACAGGGCGGCGTGATGAACCCGTGTCTCGTCTCCCGGCTCGCTCGCTCGCTCGCTCACTCAGTCAGTCAGCGGCCGGCCGATCGAGAGGAGACGAGGGTAAGAGAGGTGAGATGAACCCAAAGGTGCCGACACCCTTTAAAAAAACCACAGCCATGATCGCCCCCCCCCCGCCCGCCCCCGCCCGGCGTGGGACACCTCCGCAGCCCCCCCGCTCACCCTCGTCCTCACCCTCCATCCATCAGCGCCCGAAGAGCAGCCGCCATTCACATCCCACCGCAGCTCCCCAGGTCATTTGACTAAGAAAACACTCTAATTTACACCCATCATGAGGCCTCGCTGCACATCAGGCACCGCCAGGCCCTTTTGTGTCTGTCGCCAGTTGCATTGTTTTCCATGATTGGTCGTGTCACAGGGCTTTTCTGAGCGTCCTCGCTTGTGAACGCTGCCGTGGAAACACGTCACTCCTGAATGGGACGATTGTGTGTTTGCATTGGACATTCCAATGGGGGGGTGAAAGGTTGTTTCAATACTGTCATTACACGTTTACCCAACACCTTGAACCAGACGAGAGGCTTCCAGTGTTTTCCTCTGGATTCACAGGGAAGTGAGGGGGCGGCGGATTCACACAGAGTCTCTCGGTGTGAGGGGGCTTTTAATTAGGGCTCTGCACTGTACCTGTAACAGGAGAAATGTTGTATTGACAGGAGACGAAGTGAAAACCCACAGGGGGCAGACAAAATTATGGTTCATACTTCTAAAGGATCGTGAAGTTGACAGACCTGAGGTATCTGTCTTTAATATGAACGCTTGTATTAAACCATCTGGTTATAAATCAACAAACACGATGATTATAGCATCCGAGGAAAAACCTTGGTGTAAAGTTTTAAATTTTGTTCATTAGCCAGGAACAATCCCATCTGTTTTTTAGCTCAAATATTCTGTAATAATTAATTAATAGCAAATTATGACCAACAATAGTGATTATCTATCATTTTTAGTAATAATCAAGTCAAAATACCAAACATCTACATGTGATAACTTCATATATGTGTCAGTTACAGTTGAGCTTTTGTTAAATTAGCAAAATTTCCACTGGAGCCCGAGCAATAAAAATCCTTATGACACAGAAATGTAACTGAGATTTCCTATTACACATGATTAAAAAAGAAAATGCAAATGTTACCAAATATCTAGAACTTGAGTTTAGAAAATATGGGGGAAAAATTGGCAGAAAATGTTAACGCACATCTTTTGTGCATCATTCAACCTGTTGTCGCTGTTCATTTCGGTGCGTATCGGTAAATGTGCGGCCTGCGTGGCATCAGATCATTTAGTGCCTTGTACACAATCATAAGAGTTTTGAAATCAATCCTGCAGCTGGCAGGAAACCAGTGTAGCGAGGCGAGAACGCCTGTAGCTCATATTGACTGATTTTTATTTGACAGCTGATAAATCATTTTGGCTCTAATTTGCATAGGTAATTTTGTAGGTATTTGTACTTTATCACTAAAGTGTTATAGAGATTAATTTGTATTGTGCTGCCTTTTGCATATAATAGAAGATATTTTAGGAAAATTACTATTTTCTGATGAGTGTTTTTGTTTGTTTTGTGTACTTTTGTCAATTTCTGTTGTCTTTTTCCACTGTTTCCCTTCTGTCCTGTGATTCTAATTTCCCCTGAAGTGAACAATTCCCACATGATACATATATGATTTTTGCTATATTAAACTAAATAGATATTATTGTATCCATAGTGCAAACGTGTCTTTAAAAGTCAATCTCACATGAGAGGTGTTCTCATCATCATTCAGACTTTACCGTGATTTCTGCAGAGTGCAGTGAATCCCGTAATTTCCCTGCGAATCAAAGGGGCCTATACCAGTATTAATAAGTGTAAGCACTTTCATAAAGACCATGACTCATTGGTAATATTAAATGGTTGATGGTGAGTTCAGCTGATGATGCAAAGAGGACAGCAGAGAAAAAAAGCTGAGGTGGGAAGGATCCGAGGAGACGGCCCGCGGAGGCCACATCCCTCTGGGTTAATTGTGCGGACCCCGTCGGCACTAAATAAGGACGGTTAGAACGACTGGCTGAGAGACGAATGGATGAACAAATCACCCAGATTACTTCCCAGTTATTAAAAAAAAAAAAAAATGGTGGATTTGGCCGGCGTCCACCCTCCCTCTCTCATTACATCTGGCAGCGTGGCCACTGACGGCCGTCTCTCTCCGTAACTCATCTCACTTCAATTTCCACGATTTTGGAAAACAAGCACGAGTGTTTATTTAACATGGATTAAGAACAAGTTTTTTTAGTAATGATGTGAAATTGCGACGAGTCAGTCGCAGAGATCATCAAGTGTAAACTGAGTTTTGATTGATGGCGGTGAGGAGGTGGCGTCTGACCTGCAGCTGGAGTGTGAATGGCTGTGGAGAGGTGCTGGTATGCCTTTCACACACCGAGCACCTGTGCCTGGCGGCTTCCTCGCCGGCGTTCTCGAAGCGAAGTGTCGGGCGGCGGTGGCAAGACGAGCCGTCAGACGGTTCACAGCTGTTCCCTTAATTACCTCCTAGTTCTGGAAGGAGGTTAATGAAGCAGATTGGCGATCGGAAAACCAGAGACAGCCTGAATGGGCACAAAAGAAATTAGCTTCTGGATGCTGGGACGGGGCTGAAAGCGGCGGCGGTTGAAATCATTGATTGCATAAAGTGAAACACTGGGGACATAAAGAAAGAGGAAGCTGATGGAGGTGGAGAGGTTGGGGGTGCTCCACAGATTTGTACATGTTTTAGCATTTCCCCCCCCTCTGCACAGTAATTAGGTGTCGTACTGACTTTGGCTCTGAACGTCTGTGAATGTTCTTCCTTCTTAGAAATTGCTCATTTTCTTCTCTCTGTTGAAACTCGGATTAATGCAGAAACAGTGAACCTGATTTGTGCAGGTGCTTTATTTTAAGTGGCTAAAAGAATATTGTTTCTTCAGCTTTCTGCAGTGGACTGGTAGAGACGGTGTGATCTTTTGGGGTGTAAAGATTATCTTAACCTCAAAGCATCATTGTGGGACTTAAGGTATCTTTACATGGAGCCTCATATTCAGATTTTCTAAAATTTGAAATGCTTTAACACCTCAGTTACCATAAACAGGCCATAAAAGATTGAAACAGATCCATTAGCTGCAGAGGGAAAAGTCCTTCTTCTGATTAAACACCCAAATCTATATCTGTTTCTAAAAATTACATATTTGGACGTTTGTTCCCCCAATGAAAATTCCTTCCTGAACTGTAATTGAGATTTAACTCCACAGATAGACTACATCTTTGTCTCATTTAGTATTTGTGCATCCATAAATATTCAAATGAATCAACATTCCTCCTATTTTAAGATGAATTGGTTTCTCTGCAGAGAGTTTGTTTTTTAGTACACACTGGAACTGTAGAGTACTGGATAATAAGTACTGGATGGTAACGCCAGACAATAGATCCGTCTTCTGGGAGCTGATCAAACACATGACAAAGGGATGAGATACAGACGAGAGATGAGATACAGATGAGAGATGAGATCGCCATTACAGAAGACGAATGGATGACATGTTCATCACTTCTGATGGCGACATGCAGCTGCTGGTCTGATTAAATGTGTCAGCACGTGTAAACACCAGACTGTATTAATCACCCCCCACGTACACAGTTGATCCTCCATCTTCAATCAGAATAGAAGAAACACTGTACTTGTAGCTGTTGTTGTTTTCAGCTCAGTGTTGGTATAGTTTGTCACATTTTACATTTCATCCCAGTAACAACATGTCACTTCAGATTTTGGTGCAGATCCAATTGAAAGTCTGAAGAATCTAAATGTGGTTTCAATGTTTTTGGAAAACCAAACGTGTTCTTTAACTGTTAGGTTTTGGTTTATGGACTCTACTGGTGGCCATTCTAGTTAGGGCCCGAGCACTGATCAGAGGTCAGGTGAGACCCTATTGAAATTGTAAGGATTACTATTATTATTATTATTATTCAGGCAAATGAATTGGCTTTTTGAGGGCTTTAACACGCTCAAATTCTTACCCTAACCCTAAGCCTATGACAAGACATGGCTGCATACTCTGAAATTGCTAAATAGAATCATCACATTACATTACATGTGACGCTTTTGTCCAAAGCGACTTACATTTTTAGTACACTCAACATTTATGAGGGGCCATTTAGGGGTTCAGCATCTTGCCAAGGACACTTAGGTATGCAGATGGGAAAGAGTGGGATTCAACCCGGCAACCTTCTTGTTGCAGAACACCCGCTCTATCCCCTAGGCCAAGCTCTCCCCCATCACCACGGCTCTGATGGAGGAAAACATGCCTCGTCCCCCCCAGCTGATCTGATGCTGAGGATGCTGATGACGGTGATGCTGATGCTGAGGACGAAGGTGATGCTGCTGACGATGATGATGATGATGAGGACGGGTTTGCACTGGATGGGATGAAGGTTGGGGGTACATGGAAATCCCCAGTAAGTGGTTCAAACCATTAAATGGTGTGAAAAGAGGGATTGTTTTGATATAGCCAGAACACAATAATCTTTTCTCCAATTGTCAACACCATTGGCCCACATGCCATCAGCTGAGTTCGGCTCATCTTCTCATATTTAGGATGAACCAACACGCCTGACAATTTGGTTCCACTCTCACATGAAAATGCTTTGTTCTTTAAAATGCACAACAATATTTGTCAGTGGGACTTCCTGATATCTTCCTCAACGACGAATGGACACTCATACTGTTCATCCACCGACTGCCCTACCTTACACATGGCATGAGAGTATGATTTTGAAGGTCAGATTGGAAAAACAGCTCAGAGTTAAACATCATCTCAGTTCGCAGGTTTCAGATGCTGTGGTGTTGTGTTACCTCTCTTTCCTGTGGGCATGGATAATTTTGAATGTAACTGTGTTCATGTTATATCTATACAGGCTTAGGTAGTGTTAATAGTGAGGGAGACAAAATACAACATCTTAATAAATGCACCTACTCTTTGTAATTCCACCTCCTCCAGTTTGAATCCTGCTCACATGCCACTACACCTGGGAGCTCCCCCCCCAACCCCCCAGCCCCCAAGCACACAGGTAGAGTAACTGTGAGGACCAGACTAAAGACCCTGCAGCCTCATCCTGCATATTCATGGGGTTGTGGGGGGGCAGCCAGTGGATCCGCTTAATGTCCTTAATCACCTGCATCTCCTCGTGGGGCCTGGACACACCTCCACTCATTAAAATGATGGATGGAGACATAAGGGGGGGGGGGGGGGGGTGCTCTCCCCTGCTCCAAATTTGTCCTTGTTTAGAAAGGTGCTTATTAGAGAACACCTGGGGGGGAATAAAGGTGTGTGGGGGGGGCTCAAATGCTGAGAGAGCTGAGGAGGAGGAGCAGGAGGAGCATGAGGAGTGAGGGGGGTTCATAGACCACAGTTGTCATCACTAAAACATTACTGAATTACACCGATCTGCTTCCAATTTGTCTCTGTCAACAACGAATGCAGCAAAAATGTGGTATGATTCAAATTCCCTTGATGACACGTATTCCCTGCTGAAAATGCAGTTTCCAATTATATGTATAGATTCCAGTATTTTCCCCCTCAAAACCCAAATGACACGTCTTTAAATGGGCTAACCCTTATCAAACGGTGGCAGTCAGTGAGTGTAGAGCACGTGGACTCTCTTGTCGCTCCGTCGACTCGGAGCGGTGGCCCTCCCGAGGCTCCACCGCGTCGCGGCGGGCAGCACTCTTCATTAACTTGTAAAAACAGGACTTCCATTCCAGTTGTGCGAGGCTCGGGAGGGCGAGTGAACGGGAGGAGCCCGACTCTCTTTCTTCATCAACGATGTTTGAATAAGCCTGGACGGACATTAAGGACTCCCATCGGCCCGGTTATTGCCTCTGCGAGGACAAGCAGTTGGCAGGTTAGATGTAATAAACTGGAACAAATGTATCTCGCTCTCCTATTAGGATAAGTCGCCGTCTGGAAGTCGCTCCGCGGGCAGCAATAATATCATCTTCTGATTCCGGGGACATTTTGTTTTGCCGCGTCAGCAGCTTATCTCGCCGGCAATGGTGAGTGATGACAAATAAGATGAGCACCGTCCTCGCTCTCTTACGTAACCTCATCGGAGCCTCCTCACGCCTAATTGGCAGCAATCTAGCCCTGTCAAATCGAATATAATCCCGTCACCATCGGTTTCAGCTCCCCTCCCGTGGCCCCAAATGCCTTTGCTGAATGACATGGGATGCTGATACTGGGAGTAATGGAGAGCGCTAATGGAATTGGCGTTAGGTAATATATCTGAATGGCTACTGTACGGAACAGGAATAGCTGTTTAGACTCCGAGCCGAGGATATTGATAGTTGCCTCCTTGACGCTGCTGCTGAAGTACATCCTGTCCTTTCGGGGGGTGAGGCCGACTCCGATGGTTTCACATTAAAATGCAATAGACGCGCTGACATTGAGCTTTTATTGTGATGCTTTTCAATTATAGCTGTAATAAATATGTCAGTGAGATTAATTTAGCACTTTTATTAATATTTTGTATCCCCGCAAATTTGAGTGTGGCGTACTTTTTCATGTTGGGTGATAACAAATCTGAATCATTACCACCACCAAGGGGATGATGTTTTCACCCTGTGTGTTTGTGTGTTTGTTGGTCACTACGCAAAAAAATACTGAACAGATTTCTACAAAACTGACAATGATGGGACATGGTCTAAAAAAGATCATTAAATGTTGACTCTGAATCCGGCAGATCCACGATCAGTTTTTCATTTCCTTTAATGTTGTGAATTGGCGCTTTGTGACATTTTTACCCGAGGGAATAATTTATGGATCTTGTTAAAATAAAGCTGTCGTGTTTAGTAGAATGATGAGTGTGTGAAATTCCGTTGCAGCTTGATTGAACTTAATGGGACTGTTGGACCTGGGTGGTGGTAAGTGCTCAATACCATTTTAGATCTAACAACGAATTAATGGATTCTTTGATCAAAATCTGATATAATAGGTCAAAGAAGGATACGGTAGTTTAATAAAATGTTTATATATTGCCAATATAAGTAATATTAACATTAACTAGATGGTTTATTACTGACGTTTAATCATAGGCTTATGCTATTGGAGACATCACAAGAACATGTGATTAAATGTCATGGCTTAAACATGTATAGTAACAGGCTAATAGCTGGTGTCACAGAACCTTGACAAACCAATCAGATCTATCTATCCATGCATAAGAAAAGTACTTTTTCAAAATTGAAACTTTAAAAGATTTGTATCTTCAGTAAGAATTCATTACAGAGAGGGCAGGGAAAGGGTCAAATATGAAATCACAACAACGATGCAGGGTTTATATGGAATTTGTTGCAGGGGAATAAAATCCAGAAGAAGACACCACTTCATTCCAAATGAAAATGTTGACAAATGACGAGAGGAGCGTGAATAGTTTGAACTTTTTATTAATCATTTTTTTTGTAGTTCTTTTTCCTTTTTTGCTTTACGAAACAAATGTTTGCAGATGTTCTATGAATAAACAACAGCACCTTTCTTCTCAAAGACAGGGAGGCGACTGCTCCTGCCTTCTCGAGAAAAGAGACCCTTCTTGTCCAATAACAACCTCTCCAGGTTCCCAAAGTGACTCTTTATTTCCTGTATTTGAAATTCATTTAAGTGCATTAGTAGACGACGTAACCATTTCCATTAATGTGCAATAGCTGAGTTTATGGTCAATGCGAAAAAAGATATTTACATTGCAGCTATGACTCACATTAACTGTCTGTTTTTTGTTTTTTTTTCACTGGAGCTAGCGTCAGAACCGGAGAGGGAGACAATCAAAATGAAAGGAGTCTCCTTTCAAGCACAGCCTTCGTAAACAGCAACCGTTACCTACATCATTATCATCACCATCATCAGGATTAACTAGACTCTCTTGTCGTACCTGTTTTCCTCCAGTAAGACAAAAAGGTTAATAGATAGAATGGTTTAAAATAAAGTTTAGTGATTGTGCTTTTAAAACCAAAGTAAAACAAAATGACAAACGTTGACGACAACACGAAACATAACAGTGCATTACAAAAACAACAAAAAAAGAAAAGAGAGAGAGAGAAAAAAAAAAAAGAATAATCCCAAAGTGGCACTTTCTTGGGGGGGGGCAGCTAAATAATATTGCAATTTACAACATGAATGGAAATGATAAAATAATATTTATATTTACTGGCATAATAAAATTAGAATTCGCAAAAAAACAAAGGAAGACAAATTCGAGGTACCACAGTGGGTAAAACAAGAGGACATCATGTATACACGTATATTTACAGTCCACCTCTATTTGTATTACAGTAACATGTGACTGTTATGGGCTCTGCAAAGTTCTTGTCAAGCCGAGTCATGTCAATGTCTGGAGTCAGATTTCACTCCATATTGCATTGGAATTAAAACATAAATATACTACTGCGTATTTTTGTTTTTGAATGCACCGTTCTTCTATCTTCACACACGCTCGCCTTTTTTTTTTTTGTCAAATGGACATAGAAAATGAATAGTTAGAAAAAAAACAAAAAAAAACATAGGTCTGATTTCCAGATGTAAAGAAACACTACTGATGTACAGTATGACGGCAGCAAACATGATGGTGAAATACTGAGATATTTAAAAATGTAAGAGAAACAATGGTGCTTCACTCTTGGAAAAATCAGGACAGCTCCTCCTCTTGTCTCTGTGGATCTTCAGCTTTCTGCCATCTGGGGGAAAAAACACACAAACAAACATTTTGCTCAGCATCCATCTGTCAAAACTAGAGACTGGACTGAACAATCTGCCAATATTTGTGTTTATGTCACTGGATTAGAATAAAGGAAACGTAAAAAAAAGTACAAAAAAAGGATAATAAACTATCAATATTTCCATTTTCAAACTTCCAAGTATCAATACTGACTAGTGGTGAGATCTGGTGATATTTTTGTACCTCTAGCTCTTCATCTCCTGGTTGTAAGGCCCCCGTGGTGATGAGGCCCATGTCTGCTTGGTTCCTGCGGCCTCCCTCTCCTCTCCGCCGGCCCCCTGAGCCCCGAGAGGACATGGAGCTGGAGGAGCTCGGGTCTCGGGTGCTGTTGACTGTGGGGAACTGGGGTCTGTTGTAGGGCAGAATGTCCTCTGGACCTGGGGGGGGGGCGGAGGAGCATGTTAAAGAGAATTGAGACTGGCGTGATCACAAGTAGTGCACGTGTCACTGAAGGATTCCTCCACATGTTGCCCTACCTGCATGTTGGCGTGCCTTGCCGGCAGTGCTACTCTCGTGTCTATTCCCTTTCTCTCCGTGAGAAGTCTTCTGTCTCTCCTGAGCCTCCTTGCGTTCAGAGGAGCTGGTTCTGTGGTCCGAGCCCTCTCGGGGCCGGTAGCCTCCCGTCGCTCCTCGCTTGTCTCGACCCTCGCCTGTTTTGGGGGACACCACCCCCCGGCCCTCCAGCGCTGCCTTGGAGGGATGTGTGGGGGACTTGAGCCCTGCTGGAGGAGGGATGGGAGGAGGGGGGAGATCTGAAGGATAAACACAGGGAGAAAAAGCAAATGAGCCACTGACATGAAAAAACTGGTTTAGATGATTGCACAAGACTCAGGGCCGAGAATCTGTGTACTTCTGAAACTTCAGTGTGTATCATCTGCCTCTCAACTGTCTCACACCTGCAAGGTGACACACAAACACAGCTGCAGTGTGTGCACATGCACTTATATCTGCACCCAGGGACACAGTAAACAGAGCAGATAGCATGAGACAGCCCTAATCTGGCCGCGGCGCTAGGAGATGGGGAGTGTGAAGAGGACGAGGGGAGCGTGATGGTCAGCAGCTGGGTCTCTGACCCGCTCCCCTTTCCCCTGTTGATGAATCAATGCTGCTCTTCTCTGAGCCATTAGTCACATGAGGCCAACCAGTGGGCGGCCGGGTCTCCCACACATCACAGACGTCTAAACAAAACGCAGAGGGGGAACTCTCGGGCCTGTGATTTGATGGCTCTAACCTGCAGGAGGGTTTTGTCGGCACCCAGACCGATAATCCACATTGGATTAAAACGTTAATAAAGATAATTACCATTCCGTGCATCCCAATGGATACTTTGTACTTTTTAAGATTGTACAAGAATCAAAGCTTTGATATAACCTTTTTTTTAATTCAAGTGTTTTAACACATGAAGGGGTAATGAGGCAGGTGATCTCATTGCTCCTGTCTTGTTGGCGGAATCAGGTACCTTCAATACACTGTTCTCATTATCCTCCACCTCTGTCCACTCCTGAATACAAAAGGGAGCCAGTCAATATCATACAGCAGAGAGGCGTCTGCAGTTTTTTAATATCTCTCTTGCCTCCTGAGTCCTGGCTCAGTCAGAGTCCGATCAATGCCACAGTCTGTGAGATATAGCCCACTGCGAGGGAGGAGCAGGGCGCCTGGGAGATTTATGAGGAAATATCATGGAGGACAGAGCTCGGCTCTGAAAAGTGTCTCTGGATTTGCCAGCGAGAGTTTATCGGAGGGCGTGGTGGTTAATTGGGCGGACAAGGCCAAGACAGATGAGGAGATAGGAAAGGGTTAAGTTCAGAGAGGGGGTAGGAGACAAAGGCATCACAGTCAAACCCAATATGAGTCGGGGGGGGGACGGGGGGACACAACTTGTGTTTTTCTACATCCACTGTGTAAACGTATGAAATGATTATAGGTCAAAGTGGGGTAAGAGGTAAGGAAGGGGGCTGATCCCAGTGCTCATGTGTTTTCCTGCCTTTTTATTGCAGTCTTTATGTACTATAATGACACTGCCTGCATAGAGCGCCCAGTGTGGAGTAATTGGAAAGGTAGAGCGACATAAAACAAACAATATAAATACACATTACATTACGTTGTGTGGGTGGCAAACATCTGGGCTTTCCTTTGTTTTCCATCCTCCTTTACATTTCATTAAATCACCTTCTCACCTATCACCTCAGCACGGGCCCTGCAGACCACAGACAGGGCCGGTTGGGTGGGGGGTGGAGAGGGAGAGATGGGGGGGGGGGAGGCAATAACCTCCAAATGAAAAACAATCCATTCAGATCAAATGCAATCAGCAGGAGAACTGATGGACAGACAGAGCTGCGGAGCTGTCAGTCCGCCCCCTCGCTGCTCGAACAAAGACGGAGGAGCAGGGAGAAGAGCGGAGAGGGATGGAGATCACTCCAGAGGGAGGGGCAGCGGATGGGGAAGAAGCCAGGGTATAAGGATGATGGCAGGAGGTGGGGGGGTTTGGGGGAAGGGGGGGTGTTGGATTTTCTGCTGTGATATAGCTGGTCTGGCTCCGAGTGAGCTGGATATTAAATCTCCCTGTCAAGTGCTTCCAAGCCTCAAGGACACCTGACAGAAAGAGGAGAGCCAGCTCCGGGACTGCACACGCTGCACAGCAGAGTGAGGGTGCACACAACGCACACAACCCACACAACCCACACAACACACACATAGATACATAGAGGAAAGATAAAAGAAAGAAGGGGTTTGTGCTGTAAAAAAAGATGATGCAATAGAAAAGTAAATTGCTCTTTTACTTAAGCTCTCCTATCTGTGTGCAGCTGCTCTGGTATTTAGCCCCTGTTTGGTTTATGTCCGGCCCCTGCCGAGTAAAAGGTGGCACTCCAGAATGAGCCAGAGCACCTGGATCAATTTCATTAGTGGCTAGAGTGGAGAGACATCCCAGTGTCAGCACTGCGGAGCCGGGCAGCGCTCCCCAGAGACAGACCCCCCCCCTCCACTCCCCCCTCCACTCCTGCCCACCACTCGCCCGATCTGTTCAGCAGCGCCACAGATTAGGAGTGAAGCCACGTATGCATGTGCATGAAACACATGAAAGAAGATGATTAAACCTCTGGCTCGCGAGCACAGCAGTGCTCCAGCGCATTACAGTAAACTGCATTTTTCACTTTCATTTCTGGAGAGGGAATAGAGGGAGAGCCACTGATACAAACCGGCCATCTGTGTTCTACAGCTGACCCACTACTGCGGCTACTCTGTCAGGGTGTTGGCTGCAGTGAGTCATTCCCATCTTTTACAGACCAGTGGGTTCAAAGCTGAATACTCACAGTCTCAGTAATAATTGTTTTAGGTCTACTGTGCATATTTACACAAACACAGTTGTGGTTTATCTTTAGTTTGTGTACACATATAGCCTCTAGGAAACCAGAGCTTTAGCTAAAACACATTGAAAACACATATTGGGCTTCATATTCATTATTTGGTTAGGAGCCTACAACCGAAGGATATTTTAAAAATAATGTCTTTTATTGTGAAAATCATTTTGATAAAGGTTTGTTTTAATAATCCGGACATGTGTGTACCTTCATTGTAGGGGTCACGTCTCTGGTTGCCTGGATGGACTGCAGGATGCTGTTTCTGCTTTTTAGGAGGCCTCCTGTGAACCGCTGCCATGCTCATGTTACTGTCTGTGGACACCGGGCTGCCTGGACGGTGGCCTGATGGGTTTATTTGGTATTTTCGTGCTGAAAGAGAAAAACAGAGATATATTTAGGTATTTTTCCATTCCTCGAAAAAAATCCCCTGCAATAACATTTCTCTTGGATGTGGCCGTCATTATTAGACCTACCTGAAGCTCCTCCAACCTCCTGGCCATGTGTGTTGGGGTACTTGGCCACTCGGACGCCTGAATACTCTGCAGCTGCAGCGACCGCCTGGGCAAAGTCAGCATCAGTGAAGAAGGATCCGTCTGAAGAGCTGACTGCACTAGACCTCCCCGAAGAGACATTATCCTCTTCAGAGGCCGAGCCCCATCCGTTGATCATAGAGCCGGTCACTGAACTCTCTAGGTCGCCCATGCTGGACGCCGGCGTCTGTTCGAGCCCCCGTAGCAGCAGCCTTCGCGGGTGCATTTGGGGGTGGTGAGGGTGTGTTTGTGTGTGGGGGTGGGTGTGGTGGTAGTGCATCTTGGCCACCTCTGCATCTGTATCGTCCCCCTCCTCCTCTTCCTCCAGTATGTCGTCCTCCTCCATGCCGTCCGTGTCCAAGGCCAACGGGCTGCAGTTGTACCCATATGTGTGTGAAGGGGAGAGGGGTCTTTGAGGCGCGGGGGGGCTTACACCACGGCGCCTGTTAGAAGATGGAAACTTGTCAGTATATAGAATATTTTCATCAAATTACACGCAAAGTAAAATTCCCCTGCCTATTATTATGAGTAGGTGCTGGTACTTTGTATTCATTTTTAAATATTTGGACATTACATTCAAAATTTGAGGTTTTACAGATCTGTTACAGGGAAATTTGTCCCATAAATTAACCTTTAAGAAACCAGAAATGCCAACAATGATGTGAATGTGATGGTTTTCTATTATCTTTACAGCTATACAGCTTAATACAGCTTCTTCTGGCAGCTCCTTCCTGAATTTATGATGATGTGTTTTTTCCCTTATGTGCTAACAAGGATGAACAGTTCCTGCTCACAGCTCTATTAACACGCAACAGTAATAATATATCTTTGACAAAAAAAACATTGAATGGATGAAATTCAGCCTGGGACGTATGACTTCTTTCCAACAACTTTCAAATTGCTGCAGGTTGATTTTCGTGCTGCACTGAAATGAAGGGAGACTAATGGCTCCCAGTGAGGTAACAAATCAAGAGTAGATATGCTTTTGAAAAATGGCCGACAGAATATACAGAATTTGGAATTAATGGGCTAAAACTAAAGAATGTATGAATTTCATTCAGAGACATTGATTCTCTGTGAGGATTTAAAGCAACGCTCATCTCCCGCTACGTGTTTTTTTTTTGTATCCTGGCAGATGTACCTGCGTTCGTGGCTGTCGGCCGCGTCCTGGAGCATCGGCCGCATCTCCTCCTGGGGCGAGGGGGTGAGCGTGGCCGTGGACTGGTGGCTGTAAGACACGGCGGCGGGGGAAGATGCCGCCCCTCGGATGGGAGGAGTGGGGCCCCTCTCCATCTCCTCTTCCTCCTCCTCCAGCTCGTGGGGCTGCAGGTACATGTGCGAGGGGGGCATGGGGCACTGCATGTCTGGGTCACAGCTGCCAACAGAGAGAAACAAGCCTCGTTACCGTCACATCACTCCCAGAAAAACATGGATGTTTGTACATTGAAGCCAGAAAAACATGCACTTAATATTCATGCCATCCTTCTATCATGAACCTAGCACTGGTAGATTGAGCACCCTTGGGGTAAATACATGTAGTGAATGCAAGAAACTGGAGGAAAAGGCTGGAAGAGTGAATGAGCATGTAGAGATAGTGCTACACGCCTGTCAGGTTGTCTGTGTCTTTCGGCCGGCGCTGACATGCCCCACCTTTCTTCCATCGGTAAAGAGTACTCCTCCATGCTCCGACTGGGGGCTGGGTTAGCAGGGGGAGGGGGCAGCAGGTCAGCCCAGTTCATTGTGCTCTGTTTGGGTAGTTTGGGGGTGCGCATTCCCTTCTTCTGGCCCTGGCTGCCTGCTCCGAGAGAATGGGAAAAAAAGAAAAGCATCCATCCGTCACAGCACACCTACACACGTACACAATACCTGCCTCTGGAAAACACATCAATTATTAATGTCGAAGGAAATCTCAAGTTAATGAGCGAGGATATGACAGCTGATAAAACGCTTTAACAGGACCGGCTGACAAAGAATGGATTTTTTTTTACACAATAGAGTGCTGAGGCTAATGCAACACTCCACTTTATGCAAGTGTGCACACAAACCTCGAGGTTATTAGATGGAAACACTACAAAACACAGTCGTTTCCATACTGTGGTGTTAACCAGTACGATGGGAGAAGGTAGGAAGGGAGCAGCAGAGAGGGATCTAATTAATACCAAACTATTAGGATGGTGAACCAATGAGCTGTGAGGTGCAGCGAGCACTAAAGGCTTCTCCTTAATGGCTTGAACTTCAAATGCAATATCAGAATGGATACATGGCATTAAGGTGGCAGCGTTGCATGCCGTCCGCAATGTGTTATCGTTTGTCCTTGTCCACAGACAGACATTGAGGCCCTGATGAAATTACGCTGCTCCATACCGGAATTAAAGTAAAGCCAATTAACAAAGCAATGCAAAATAAGCAAGGACAAACAGAAATATAACAGTAAGCAGGAAAAACAAAACAAAACAGGAAGCTGCTTTTATCTAATTTGCTTTAAACATCCCTTGGATGACATTGCACCCGGGAAACAAAAGGCACAATCGAATGTCTAGCATGGGGCTGGTGCCTTTGTTTGAAGGCATTGTTGTCAGTTTCCTCCTCTCTTTATTCTGCAATTTTCCACTTTCTGAAGGAATCCCCCTTTCAATTTCTCCTCAAACCAGGCTGACATGGAAATTAATCACATTACCATTTTAAAGCAGGCATTATTAGCGTCTCAAAGTGATTTATGGCTTCTGAGGAAAACTGGGATTCTCCAAATGGAGCTGCAGGGATGTATGCGATTATATAGTTCAACAACAACAATAAGCTGGGAAAATACCCTGCCAGTTTGGTTTAGAGGAGCGAAACAATAAAGAGATACTTCTAACAGCTAAAAGGAGAATGAGTCCTTAGATGTGCATTTTCTTTGGTTCTTACCGGAGGTACTACTGCTGCCTCGGTCGGAGCTGTTGTAGGAGCCCCCAGTGTGGCTGTCATGGGTCTGGTTGTAGGGGATGGTGGCCGGCATAGGACTGTCTCCTCCTCTGTAGCGGTCTGATGGTGGGAACGGTGGAGCGCATGGTTAGTGTGGCCCCAGGGACACATCTCACAAACACTCAAGCAAAGCAACCGCTCACTACTTGGTAATGAAACAAGGAAATTAAGAGCTGCATTCGAGTTGCAGCACAAAAAATCATTTCACGGTGGAGAAATATGGAAATATGTATACCATGAAATGACATTACACCGAGCACAGTGCCACAGATGAAAAGAGCCATGCAGTTAATGCTTTGTAACTTCCAGGTGAGTATGAGAACACATGCAAACATCTGCACAGAAATCTCAAAACTATCACACCACATGTGGCAGATCCAACGAGGCGATGATAGCTTTGTTCCAAGCATCTAAAGACCCGAATAAACCTTCACACCTGCCTCCACCACAACACAACCCAGACACGACAGCGATTCAAGCGCGGCAAAGATTATACATGATTGCAAGAAGGGGTGATGGGGGGGGTTAGATGAATGCCGAACAGACGGGCAGAAAGAAAGAGTGATGATGCTTGTGTTGATTTGAAAAAGGAGCGAGACAGAACCAAGGAGAAATAGGAGCATGAGACTCTTCTACAGGTTTCCACAGTGAGGCTGGAAGAGCCGGGAGAGGAGAGAACAGGAAGGAAAAACCAGGTGGAGGAAGATCACGGCTCGGCGATGACCTCTTCAACCGTGGCTGCTGGGTATCCCACACACTCACCCTTGTTCAGCTTGTTTTGCTCCATGATGATGTACTGCAGCTGGGAGCCCATTTCCTGTTTCTGCTGCTGCTGCTGGACCGGGGTGGGCTTCCAGCAGTGCTTCTCGTTCAGCTCCCCTCCGCCCCCGGGCCCACCTCCGATCCCTCCGGGGCCTCTGTCCGAGTTTATATTGTTGCCCATGATGGAGGACTGGATGAGCTGGGTGGTGGCGTAAGGCGTCGGCTGGCCCCCCGGACCCACAAAGCGTCCGTCTTTCAGGTTGGGGCTGTTGAAGGTCTTCATCTCATTGATCTTGTTGGACAGGTCCACATCTCCGTAGACTCCCGACTCCGGCACCAGGAGGTTGGTCTGCTTGTTTTCCATCTGGTTGTTATAATTGGCGATGCAGTCGGCTGGAGAACACGAGGGGAGGAAGCTTTGAAACAACACGGCCTCGTCTGATCTACTACAGAGCTGAAAGCATTTACCTGAGGGAAGCAATTCATTTCAGGGCTTTTGAGAAAAAAAAAGAAAAAAAAACTCCCTGCCAACGAGAGAGAGATCTCCATTTAAAGCATTAGAATTGTTTGGCAAATAATGTTCTATTCAAGGTGAGTGACACAGGTGGTATTGCCCCACTCTCTCTCTGTCTGTCCTCAGTGTTTCAATGTGGGTGTCATCTCTATTCTTTCACCGAGAGGGACAGAGAGACATGCTGGTATCAAAGACTTTGGATGAGGCACGCAGCTAAAGCACAGCTCCCACTGACAGATCCAATTTTCCCTGGCTCATAAAATATTCAAATCCTCCGGCAGATCTGAGAGCCAGCCTTGCGGTAAATACCGAGGACGGCCATAGGCGCACGCTGCTGCACGTGCCGAGCGCCTCACGTTTCAGCCGCACGGCCCCGATCGACACATCAATGGGTGATCTGTGAAAGCGCCCCTATGGCTGAGATAAAGGGACATTAACTCCCATTTCTTTGCTCTGTCACCTAGTCAGTGATCCTCCTAATGTTCACAGAGTTTAGGTTTGGCAACACACACAAAGCATGCGTCTGGCAAGCGCCTTAGTGTCATACAGGGGGGGGGGGGGCGTCATGCGAGGAGTGAGGGCTGCCTGTAGCCTGTTATTCCCTGTTAAACATCTCACACCGCGTTAAGGTAGAGTTCAACACTTCAGCCTCGGAGGGGTGATTAGCGCAGAGAAGAAAAACGAACTTGATGACTAGAGTCTACAGAATGAATTATTAATCCTGGTCGGGGAAGGTATGAAGTAAGAAGAAACTACCGAGCGGCTGGATGGATATTAGGCAAAACAGCTGGAGAGGAATTATTGTCTGCCCTTAAAGGCACAGTCCCAAAGTGCATCATTTAGAACACAAAGCATTTCATTACAAGTTTCCAAGGATAGTTTCTTTTCTTTTTGTTTTTAAGACTTTGTTCACAGTTGAAAGATTAATAACATTAAGCTCTGTCTCACCCAAACTGATGTTTTTGGCTCAGAGGTTTTACCCTCTTGTCTTTTCAGAAAGGTCACAGTGAGCGTCTGCATATGCAATAAGGACGTGCATCACACAATACCCATCTTAATGCATTGTCAATGATCCGATAAGTTAGAGACGCATTATGCATCTGCTTTACCCTGAAATAACAGCTTCAGAATCAGTTTTACGGTACACTGACTTGTAACGGGGAGAACGGGGCCTCTTTCATTCTGACATGTTTGTGACAGCCCTTCCTGTTCGGGAATCACGAGGAATATACATCCTTCGGAAGCTCAGTGAGTGCGACTACACACTCGGAGCTACGACAGTGCTGATGTTTCTATATTTTATCGCAGCACAGCATTTTATAAATTGGATGCATCTGTCTCTATTTCGAAAACTGAAATATTGCTAAAACATTGAATTTGTAGCAATTCCCAAATTCAAACTATTTTCCAGTGCATACTACCACTTACTTTTTTAATTGGTGTCAACTTTTATGCATCTGCACAGATTCCTATCCCCGTTATGCACAGAAGTGACTTTTGTGGAGTAATGTGTGTTTGATTTTGGGGGTAAACTTGGTCCTGTTTGTGTTGACATCTCTCGTTGTGCTGAATAAACTCACAGGCCACCTGCTGGTGTTCCGTACATCACCTCCTCTTATTTCCTCTCCACCTCCTCCACTGTATCTCATTCATGCTCTCCTGCACTCTGTGTGTTTGATTTAGCATATACTCTTTCTTCTTCACTCCTTCCATCTGGTGAACAGGTGCACCTCTCTCTCTCTCTCTCCCTCTCTCTCTCTCTCCTCTTCTCTCTTTCTCGCTCTCTTTCTTCCTGGCCACCGACTGCAGTCCAGCCTTGACCTCTTCGCCCGCTGCACATTTCTTAAATAACTGAGCACTTAGGGGAAATTACATTACAGGCTATAACAACAGTATGGAAATCAGCAAAGCAATTCGATTAGCAACAGAGTAGAGCCATAAGCCCCTCTCAGTGTGCTCCTTTTTATTTCCTGCCTAAAACAGCTCCTACTTCAACCTCAGATAAATCAAACACACAAGCACACAGCCACTCTTAATCCTAATATTTCTCCAGATTTCTTCTCGTGGAGACCTACACAAAGGAGAGATACACAGGAACAAGTCTCCGGGGAGCTAACCCAGATATCAGATTCTACTTCCTTTTGCGCTGCAGATTCCCCCGGTGCCTGCATTTCTTATCTCTACAGTTATTTTGTCGAGGGCTGCATCATTGCCTTTGAGGGGAGTGCTTGTTTTTGTTTGCTGCCTTCTTGCGGCGGGGTCAACACGACATACCTGGTCGGCTGTACGTGGCCAAGTTACTGTCACTGTTCCCGTTGCCAGCCGTGCAGCAGTTCATGCTGCAGTCGTTGTGGTTGGAGCAGGAGTTGGGCCACGTGTCCGCCAGCCAGGGCTGAGTGGCAGATTCCCCGATGTTCAGCAAACCAGGCCTGAAAAAAACACACAAAAAAAAACGGGACCAAATGGTTTAACAATAGTAAGAGACAACACCACAGTGACATTTATGTGACTCAACCGAAAAACAGCCCCAGAAACAATATCTTAAAGAGAAGATTATGTGGAGTTTGTTTATCCAGCAGCTCACAATAGAAAAAAAAAAAAATAGAAATCCGGCTTTAGCTCTTATTTTGCCTTTTGGCCAAACACGCATGGTCGTACGTGCACAGGCCCGGGGAGCACATTAGAAAAAAAAAAAAAGCCCAGCTAAATAGATTGTGTGTGCTTGACTTGCCCACAGCCGATGACACTTTCCCTGAGCCCCTCGTGAGCATTAGCGATCCGCCTGGATTAGACAGCCAGAGAAAATTCACTCCCAATGTTGCGAAATGCGTGTCCTGAACAGTCAGTGAACCACAAAGGCTCCCAGAGTAGATTCCATGGTGTCACACAACATCTCTATCAGTTGAAAAGTTCTTTTTAATATTTGCACAGAGGGAACGGAGAGAAATCCAAGCACCAGAGGAGAAACCCACGTGGACCAGTGTTACACATCATCGTGCGGCCGTCCATCTCTATTGTTTCCGTGTCTTACGCCTGTTTCTCAGGCTTTAATCCCAATACAATACAAGATCAGCTGTGCAACAAGATTCTACTGTACAACCTGACCTCAGGCCAAACAGGGAGAATAACTAGCCTCCTTTTCCTCATGGAATGAATCAATCCAGCGTACAAAGAGAACGCAGACTTCTCTTGCGGTGCCACATATTGTTTCGGTATTCAAATCTCCACAGAACGACTCCCGCTTTGCATTTCCAGACACTGAATTAGCATTGAATCACATTTCCTCAGTCTCACTCAAATGACTCCTTTCTTGGATTCATTTTGGGTAATGAACACATTTGTCTTGTGCAGCCAAATACAATCTCACAATGGCTCCTCAATCACCCGGGCACTTGTATGCTGTTATTGAATGGCCATTGTCTTTGTACAGAGCCGAGACAGCCATGCCGCATATGGGAGTCAGTCACAGGACAGGACAGAATAATGAATATGGATTTCCTGCTGAAGGCTCCAAGCTTAGTATTCATTAACACATAAACAACACACGCACACTTACAGTACAACACTGTGCATATTCTATATTTATATAGAAGCGCATTAGGAAGTTGATGCAGTGTTTTCCCTGTGCAGTCTCCCTGTTTATGCATAATGCACCATTCCACAACATGAAGAGTTGTGTTGTTACTGCTGTGTGTTTGCATACGTCTCCTCTAAAGTTGTATGGTGTTGCTATGGCACAGCCTTGTGGCTGGATGTGTCTCTCCACTACACGGGATGAGGATGGGCTCCTGGCACACTATATGGGGCTTTGTTCCTTTTTGCTTGGAGCACCACCTTACCCCTCCCCAGCTCACTGCGGCTTTAGAAAGGCACAGCACTCCCCCTAGTGTCCGTCAAACAAAAGTACACGTGCCCAACTGCACTCGTCCTGTTGTGTTCGTGATTAGATGCTTGAATTTACCTGTGTAATATTTCTAATATTATCAAACAATGAGGGAACTCTTACCTTCCGGCGCTGCTCACACCTTCTCCACCTCTCTGATATGCCACTGAAAAGAAAGAGAGAGAACGAGTGTCCAACTGTTACTTCTGTCAACACAGCAATCAGCATCTATGCCATTGTTATGCAAGGTCAACACACAATTATTCATTTGATTCTAAATCATCGGCCTCGCGAGCGATGACGGCAACGCTTCATTTTTTTAGTGAGGCATAATTTGGGCTGAGTCACCCAAACAGCAACAGGAGCAGGGGGAGGATATGTAAGAGGCTTATGGAGAACAGAGAGGCAGAGCTCTGAGGTTGTCTGGCTCGGGTTCAGCGTGTTTTGAAGCTTTGTGCGCTGCAAGTTGGACTCTTTCAAGGAGCCATAAGCTGCCGGTGTGTGGAGGAGAGATAAACTCCCAACTTTAATTACAATCTTTTCCCTGAGAGTAGAGATGGAGGAAGCAGGGTAGGTCGGGGGGACTCGGCTATATGTCGATTCCCTGTCTCTCTTTCAAAACAGGAAGTGTGTGTTTTCGGCCCCTACATGCAGCCCGAGGTGCTCTCAGATTAGCTCTCTTGAATGCAAAGTGTCACGATCTGCTGGTAGATTAAAACCATCACAATTCCCTCGTGCATCCTGGGTTTTGAAGAGTGCAGGGATTTTCAAACCCAACCACACAAAGCAAGGCACGAGTCTCACCTGAAAGCTTTCCAGCAGATCAAGAAACAAACTTGCATCTGCAAAAAAAATGATTCTGGCCGACTGGAAGCCTTGAGGCAGACACACAAACAACATGGCTACTGTTGAGGTACAATCTCTGCTCAGACTGGATGAGCCAGTGCAACCGCAAACACATAGCGCACAGGTTTTGTCTCTGCTTTACTTCCCCTCACACATTCAATGGTTCACATTCGCCATTGCACTCCCTGCCACACCTCTGGGGAACAAAGTATTTCAGACGGATGAAAGAAAGCAGGAAGGCGAGCGCTGTAAATACAAAACTTGCAGAGGGAGAATGATGGCGAGACGCGTGGAGAGAGCTTTGATTTTGATCTGCTCTACGCTGTGTCACCTCAGTTCACAGATAACCTCCTCAGCTGTGCCGCTGCTCGCCTTTCTAATTGGCGCGTTGGTGCACTGCTGGTGTGTCATTCTCTTGAATCCCATCTGAGGTCGGCCGCGGCCCTTTGATCGAGTTGCCACGAGTTTTAACAGCGTTTTATCGACCCCCCAAAACATAACTTGGTGAAATATTTATTTGCAGATAGATCCTCAAACGGTGCTGAAGATAAGAACATGAAGTGTCTCTTGTCGAATTCTCTGCAGTCTATTACATCGCGACAGCAATTCAATGAAGAGCTTTACTAACACGGGGGAAAGGATCGAGCACAAACAGACATCACTCATTGTATGTATATGTTAAAAGAATGTGAGTTCTTACCGGTTGGTGTGAAAGTAAAGGACGGCACTGTAGGGACAGAAACAAAGGACATTAAATCATTGTTGGATTCAAATGTCAGGAGTCAGTTCATGTGACAGTTTCTCTGCTTCATCACCACACAACATCTGCTCGAGTAAATAAATCCTGGAGATGGAGCTCAGCCTGTATTCACACGCTTCCTCGCTGCCCTCAAGTCTTTGATTCCCTCAGACATGTCTGGACCCCGACGGAGGGAAAGTGAGTGTTGTGGCAGCTGCTGGTTCAAATCCCGACCCAGAGTATCAGAGACCTTCTGGGTGGGGGTCACACACCAGAGAGATAGCTGTTGCTCTATCTCACACCCACATCATCACCCACACATCTCAATTACTCCACTTTTGGCACAGACGGGGTTCCTGTGCGAAAAGGGCTGATTTACATTCTGTAATAAACGGTGTGGTCTGTGGGTTTCTCTTCTTCTTTGAAATGCACTTTGTTTGTTGTTGCTCTCTTTGAAGAAGTGAAGAATGCTCGAGCATGCACCACAGCTGATGCCATCCAGCGCTCGGCCTTAAATATGCACATTTTTAGAAGCGCTGCTGTCTGCCTTTAACCTAAAACTTCATCTGAGGAGACAGAAAACTGCTGTTTTCACATTCTCATTTCCTCAAACGATCAATTCATTCAGAACCTGCGCCAATAAATATCCTTTGAATAATCTCTCGACGCTTAGAGAAGTCGAGAGAATTGAGAAGTTGGACGACTTTTATCCGGTTGATGAACGTCTCAGAGGAGCAGACTTTATCACTTTGTAGTCAAAAGTCAGAGAAACGTGACTAAAATACATGAATCAGATTTCTCTTCTGTCGCAGGACTGTCACAGCGGCTCAGTCTCCGGCTGCATGGAGCTGCCACTGAGCTGGGACCATGTTGGAAAATAGCTTCTTTTTTTTTTGCAGTTTATTTGTTTGTATTATTTCAGTTATGAGATCTTTTTTGAGGACTCCTCCAGTGTGAGATTGCAACAGGCACACTATTCAAGAGCACCATGTGGATCGTAGGATTGGATTCATTGTTGAGGAAATAAGAAAAAGCTGTTTTACCTTCTTTTCTTTTTCTCCTTTTGAGTTGACAAATTGAAATATGTAATCTACACTTCTGCACTTACACATACACGTACAGTCCCTCTTCAACTCGTTTCACCCCGAGTGCAGATCGCTGCTTCATGTGGTTGCAATTATACACTTTAGAAAACATTCTTCGTTACCAGTTCCAACAAATGCCGTGGCCTCTTGTGGTCTGGGGACACGGGGAGGAGAAGGGGGGGGGGAGCGACGCTCGCCTACTGTGCTCCTGAAGAGCTTTTTAAGTTTATGAGAGAAAACATAGAGAATCATGCAGGACCAGAGGCTAATCTTAGCCTACACAGTGTGATGGTGTGCTACTGAGTCACCTCTGCTCTCAAGTTCCTTTGGTTGAAATACTAAAGGCAACATTTCATTTTGTTCAAAGCATGTATCCCCACAGCAACAACAAAAAAAGTTGTCTGGGTCCTCGAGTGTTTTCAAGTTGACACAGGTATTTTCTAAAAGGCCTTTTAAGGAAACCCTTCACAATGCCCACATTTAGCTGCGGTGCCCTGGTTTCAGAACGTGGATAACCTGTGTTTTCTGTGTGACAGCCACAGATTAGCAACAGCTAAGTCGGTCGAGTCTCAGAGTGTGCTCGAAGGGTTGAAGGTGGATCTCCTCTAACCCTGGTCGTCAGCGGTAAACCTGAGCCCAGCAGTGAGTGCAGCGCAGGTAGCTCTCCCAGGCAGCAGCTGCACAGCCCCAGGCTACACATTAAGCCAGTCTAAACACAAATGAGACTCAGAAAGAAAGGCTAATAGCTCTCTTTATACTCCAGCCATTGTGGGCAGAGGTTGGGCAAGTCGTGAACCCTGTCACTTCCACTCAGGTGAGAGCCCACTGGGTTGCTCTGTGGCTGCTCTAAGAGGGAGTGAGCTAAAAGGGGTCGTTGCTAAAAAGGTGGAGGCTTTTGAACCTCGAAATATACTTTACAAAAAACACACCTTGTGCAGAATCAGCGTGACCGAGGGGGGGGAAAAGAAAGAAATGAGAGATGTCTTCATGCTGCGCTCTCGACAGGAGCTCACATCACATTTTAAAGTGCTCGACAGGAGAGTACTTTCACTCCGGCTTCACCTAGAGCGCTCTATGAAGACATCTCTCTGTGGGTGACAGGGAGGTGTGAGGGAGGCTGGCAGAATGTGGGAAGAAGATGATGGTGAGGACTGGATTGACACAGAGGGGAAAACCTCCTGTAACCTCAAACCAGCAACCGGCAAATCCGAAAATCAGGTAGATCCACCTGAGAAATGCCAGACACGCGTCCACTGACCTTTGCGGATGCCTGCATAGCTGCTGGAGAGGCCGTTCCTCTTCTTGCGATGGCGGTACAACCAGATGCTGAAGACCATGAGGATGATCCAGCAGGCGGCTCCGATGCCGGCTATGAAGGCCGGCTGCTTGACCACGTCGGAGATCTGCTGGGACAGGGGGTTCTCTGGGGCATCGGCGTCGGTCATCCGCCCAGATGCATCTGAGGACACACAAGAGCGGGATTCAAATGGTGTCTGGAGTTAGAATGAGACGAGTAAGGACGCAGGCAAGAGATGAGGAGACAAATAAAACTGGTGGAAAGTGGAAAGATCTGAAATAGGGAAATCTGGGTAAAATAAATGGGGTCAGCAGAAGTCCTCTTTCTCCTGCTGCACATAGAGAGTCTTCATGTCAACGTGTGCACCAGGGGCCACCCAACACAGAGAGGAGAATGTTCACTGAGCACTGGCTGTTTCATAATCACATAAACAAATCCAATGAGATCATCCTCGGATCCAGACACCACGGGTAATTAGCGAACCGAGGCACATCTGTGGGAAGCTGAGGTGTGAAAGGCTCGAAGCCGATTCCACCGTGAAAAGCAGCGAAGCCGGCGTCTGCGTGGCTGCTGCTCACAACAACCCGCTCTCTGCCTGTTTTCCTCATCTCTCCGTTCTCTCTGTGCTTCTCCCTCCTGCGTGATACATGAAAGGCCTCTCCAGGATGCCCCACCTCCCCTCCGACCCCCCGCTGCCGCCATTCTGAAATTTCGTCATGTACGCGTTACTCTCCTTCATATCTTTTTTTCTCCGGTCTTTCAAGTTGCAGCCGCTCTTATCTGTCAACTCTCGGAGCCGGAGGCAGAAACACTTCCCCCCCCAAAAAAGAGACCAGCTCCCTGCCTTTTACCCCTCCGTATCCCTCCGCCTATCTTTGTCTCAGTCACTCAGTCCATGTCGCCATGTCGGGTTGCCTCCCTTCCCACTCCTCTGTCTGCTCAATTTGTGGCTCTGTCGGGCCCGGTGAACAGAGCATGCCGATGTGACTAAGCATCCCACGAGGGACTGTACAGGTATCTAGGCTGGGATGACGCACACCAGCTCAGAGTGTGACAAATGCATTTGGGCGAAGTGCTGGTCCCCGAAGGCGCATTGTTCCACTGCAGCGTTGGAACACGGCAGCAATCACCACCAGGAACTCTTCGGAGTGAGAGAAATTGTATCAGTTACAGTCGATGCTTCTTCATGCCCATCCCATTCCATTCAATCACACATTTAAAACCAGATGGAGTTCTCTCTCTTTCTCTCTCTTTTGTCTGTCTCTGCCTCTTCCTGCTCTTCATGTGTTTTCCATCTCTCTCCTGAGTCGCCCAGCCCAGAGCTTTGGGGAATAAGAGCTGACAGAAATATCTCAAAATATCTGTCTGTCTAGACTAAAAGGACAAAAACAGGGAGTAAATGAGAGCAACTGGCCTCACTGCTCGGCTGCACCGTGCTCCTCGGTATTAATAACGTGTGGAGCCCGAGCCCTGAGTGCAGGATTGATTATTGCCTTTGTTGTTTGAAGTGAAGCAGAGAAAGAAAACATTGCATCCTTGACTGGAGAATGGAGCAGGGTGGGGCAGCCAGCTCAACAACCCCCCCCCCCCGTACACACATTCAAAGTGCCTGAGTTCATTATAACACTGCCAGCTACTGGAAACTAAAAAAAGCCATTTCAAAGTGCAGGAAAACTGTAAAAGTTCCCTGACGCACTCATCACACTCCTCTTCTTGATGATGTCTGTAGAGCAGTAATAACTCACAATTACAGTTTTTAAGTATCCTTGATAATGGACGGGGGAAAGCAGGCCGGGGCTTGAGCGTGCGCATTACTGCAAAGAAAGGAATTGCATAATTGTCTGTTTACTTGGCATATGTCACATCTGAAAAACTGCTAATTTCGAAGATGACGGGATTAATGCCGTTATTATTTATTTGGATGATTGGGGTTTATTGTGTGTGCAAGGATAGCCGGAGGACAAACTCACAGTAAAGACAGTACATGCTTTCACAAACTGAAATAAAAACAGAATAAGACGGAATTAAAAGGTTGTGCCGACTCACCGAGCTGGAAGACAGTGGTGTCGCTCTTGACCCCAGGACCCGCCCCGGTGCTGGCCGCTACCTCCACGCTGTAGCGGATCCCCGGGGCCAGACTGGGGATCAGCACAGATAAGGTTGAGCCGTCGACTGTACGGTTGATGTGGTACCGAGTCTCGTTCCCCAAACACCAAATCTGCCATAACAGAGACAAGGACAAAGTGGAGATTGAGGAAATGTTATGAGGGTTTTTCCTGACAACACCAATCTGTGCTCTGGTAATTGGCCGCTGCTGTTATTGCAACATTTTCAAACACTGCGGGTATCGCGTTACATCTCCGAGGAAGCAAAACATTTTACAACACGATTTTGGCTTTTACAGGCTGAGCCGAAACACAGAGTCAGTTATAGTTGAGGTAGCCATAACATCTCAGTGTAGCCTGAAGCCCCCGAGAAACAAGTGGGGGATCAGTAATCACCCCTATAACCCAATTACAGCAGAAGCTAAGAGCTGTCACTCCCAGGCAGGAGAGCCGAGTCTCAGTTGGACTCGAGCCACGCGGCACAAAGAGAGGTTTACATTCACCCCAGCTCCAAGGCCTGGAGACCTCCACATCCTGAAGCCCTGGCAATCTGCTTCCTTTGCTCCCCACCTCCTAGCAGCAGTAAACTAGGTTAACACATACACTTCCTTGGGTGTGCACTATCTATGATGGAGCTAGAAAGCCCTGAAATGTTCTCGCTGTGTGTATCTTCAAAAATTGCAGCGGGTGAAATTGCTGCCAGGGCCCAGGGCTCGGTAATGAGCAGGGAACACTCTCGGGCCGGACTTAAAAACCATGAAATTACTCTATCCCCCTATCACCAGGAACATTTACCTGGGAAATTAACAGTGGCTCTGCTTCGGCCTCCCCTCCACCACCAGCCTACATTTCCCTTTGACACACTAAGGCCTCCCAATTAAAATACAGGACTTCCACAGCATAAAGAATGAGAGGGGTGTGCTCTGCAAAGGGGGGGCATTACAAAAAGAGCATGCAATGTCGAGTGAGGAGGAGGAGGACCGAAGAGATGTTCTTTAGATTTAAGGATGAATTTAGTTCAGATCTGGATCAAAGAAATGATGATGTCAATTTGTCATTGGTCATTATACAACATTTTCGGCCTATGCATTCAAATCTGTACTAAATTTGACAGCTGAGTGTAATTTATATCATTTGTCGTCATTTAATGCAAAATTCTATTAATTGTAAATCAAAGCCAAACCTTTGTCCTATTTCCTCTCAATGCACAAGGATTGAAAATCACTAGTTAAGGCCTAACCACCACTCGAGGGAGAAAGAAAAAGATCAGTAGTCCAGCAGAGCTTGTTCCCTGCGAGTATCCAGGAGCCTGCTCTCTCCACCAGATGGCACTGGTTCATAAGAGTTTCCAGCAGCTCCCCTGCTCAGACTCCTTTCTTCTGTCTGAGCCTCTGTCAGCACACAGAGGAGGAGCACCGAGGAGCGCACAAAGGTGTGCCTCCACCAGGAATTCATTACCTTTCCATGTCTGTGCATTGTCCCTTTCTCGGTTATCTGCTCTGCCTGCATCCCTGTTTGTTTTTCTGCTTTGTGTCTCCACAGCCCCGAGTCCCTCTCACGCTCAGACCTGGCTTTTCTGCAGGGTGCATTTTTTAGTTGTTGTTGTTGTTTTTACCTTGTACTCCTGGACCACCCCATTCTGGTCCTCTTCCGGAGGGGGTTGCCAGGAGACCACGATGGCGGTCCCATTGTCCCCACTCTCCGTCACTGTAACCTCACGAGGGGGGGCGCCGGGGGCTGAGGGTTGGGGAGACAAAAGATTTTTTTTTTTTAAACACACACCTTCATATTTGATACCGAGGTTTTTTTCCATAACTGCACACAGTCTGGCCCTGCCATCACATTTAGCTGCTGGAATCTATCCTGTGTATTTGTGTTAGATTCAAGCTGAGGTGACAACAAAGCACTAATGATGGAAATTACAACCCTTTTACCAGAAAATTGGGTTCGCTTCACAAAAGTGTTTACGTGGACGACAACAATAAGTGTTTACTGAAAACAGACAGGGAGTTGTGACGTCGGGGGGGGGGGGGGGGGGGGGGGTGCGGACGTCAACCTGTGGCGCAGTGACAGTAATTAAGCCGAAACAATTACCAGTCCAACATAAAAGGCGAGTGTTACAAAAACAAACGTGCATAAATCTCCAAAAACAATTATAAACTAAATTTGGAACAAAGGAGAATTCAGCAGGAAAAAAGATCAAAACACTCCACACTACACACGCAAGACCAAATTACACACACACAGACTCACACACAAACACACACATTCCAGTAAACACCCCCGCTCACGTTTCTCCTAACTGTTTGCCGCAGATTACAATTTGCAGTTGGTTCTCGACCAAACCTCACGAGACTGCCACAACTGCCCCACCCGATGAAAAATTAGTATAACACCAGTCCTGCCGTGTTGTGTGTTGTGTATGGTTTTCCATAGGGCCTTTTTAAAGAGCTCACCATCCACTCTTGAATACACCGCATCTGAACCTAACATAATCCTTCCCTCACTGCCCGCTGTGAACAGCTGTTGTATGCTCTCACACATACAAGCTGTGCACATAAAAATTGTGTAAACACGGAAACATGCATGCACACATGCTTGGCGCTGAAAGCACACTTGCAGGCAGTCGCACACGTTCACATCCCCCACCTTCCTCCAGCGTCTTGCCAATTTTCACATCGCTGTCTGTTCCCTGGAACTCATTGAAGAAGGGGCGGATTTTGAATTCATATGTGACTCCCTTCCGGAGCTGTGGCACGACGGCGCTGTCCTCCCCGGGCGTGCGCACCTCGAACACGGCCCACTCGCTCCTCTGCAGCCCCTCGGGTGAAGGCCTGTACATCACCTTGTAGCCCTGGATGTACTGAGACTGCTGCTCCACCTGGGGGACGGCACAGCAACACAGACAGAGACAGAGTCAGTGGATTATATGCTTCACAGTATGCAGTGGAAAATGATACAGTAATGTAATTAATTGCAGTAGCACTTGATTCACGCAACTGATACAGCAGGCGCTGAATGGAAAAGGAAGCTAACTCCTCATATCGCCCTTCTGTGTGTTCATCCACATCTCTCTTCCCTGTCTGTCTATGAGCCATTTGGAGCAGCAGCGATTTGTGCAAAACCACAGTATGAGGTCATTGGCCAGAGGTTCCTCTAAGTCTGGAGCTGGTTAAACAGGGCCCGGGCTCCCACAGCAGCCTGTCTCATCCTGCCCTGCTCTGAAGTGCACTGACAGGCTGCTGAAGTCCGGGAAGGCGCAGAAAAGTGGATCTTTATCCGGAATATCAGAAGTTGAGAATGCGACTGTTTCAAACAGCATCCGATGCACGGTAGCTAAAAAACGTTGGGTAAATGCAACAGGAAGGGCTTTGTCTGTTAGTTTAATCTCGGGATAACGAATGTTTTGCTTTTGTGACGCATCATGGTTGGAGAAAAAGAATAACCGCTAACCAGTATGGTAATATCCCTGTGGAAGGCGAGCAGCACTGGCTTGTAAAGATTTAGGTGATTTCTTTCTCCCATGTAAAGAACTTGCTGCGGCTCAGGTGGTCTTCATTAGCCTGGAAGCTGTGCTCCATTTACCTTCACACAAAGGAATATGTAAAACCAAGGAAAACCAGGAAACTGAGGAGTTTAACTCAAATGTCCGTCTCCGTGGTGTCCCGTGTTTTCCTGGAACATTCCACGGTGTCAGGGTAACGTTTCAAATCAGTGTTGACACGTCACTATCCTTTTAACGCTTCCTCCGTCCCATTCATCACTCACTGTGGCACTTCACAATAACTGGGAACGTTGGGGTGGCAGTATGTCGAGAGGCAAAACGGGCTGTTCTCTCCCTCCAGTGAGTCATCCCACGGACTCACATCTCGTGTCGACAGCCGTAATGTACACTTCAGTTGTGTTGTTTCGTAATTTCAAACAACTGCACATGAACCAGATCGGTTGCAGGTGGACACTCGTGCTCCGCGTACAGCTTGTTCTATCAGAAGAAGCGGCAACACGAGCTCCCTGTCCTGCTTCTACTTCCTCGTCTCCCACCTATCCGCTCTAACATCTGCAAGCCATTTCCACTTAAGGAGCATGAGTTGGCCGCCTCCTTCTTCTCGCTTGTATTATTTTAACAGCCGTCAAGTGTTTTCAATCTGAGAGGGCACAAGCTGGCACGCCACACGCTGCTACACGGCCCCGCGCGGCCGCTTGCAGAAGCCTGAGCTCTCTGCGGTGTCGATTCCGGGCGGTTTAGAGGCGCCCTATGGAAAAATGTGCAGACTTTTGGATCTCTCGCCAGCTGACCGGTCACACTCGTGCCAGATGGATTTGAAGAAACACTAAGAATTTCCGTTCCAGGCTGGTATCAGCAGTGTCCTTCCTGCGTGCGGGTGTCAACGCATTAGCTCGGCTGAGTCGCCTGACAAATTGACCGTAGGTGTATCACTAAACTGACCTCGGAGCATCGGAGGCCGGTTATACCGATGAACCATACGGCAATCTGTACCGGGCTGCAGCTGCGTGAGAGGGACCATCACGCAGTCATGGAGAAAATGATACTCACTGTCCACTGCACCCTGACCGACGAGGAGGACAGGATGGTGGGGTTGTGCAGGTGGATCAGCACTTCCCCCAGCTCCCTCTGGATCTGACGGTGGTCCACACCCTGACTGGTGGGGGGGATGTCTGCGGAGGAACAGGCACCAAAACTGATTGACACGCTCATAAAACCGGAGAAAACCACAACCACCGCTGTGCAGCATATCAACTTCATATCAGTAACAAGGCAGTTCTCACCTTGGGTTTTCACAGCTTCAGTGATGGGGCTGGGATCACTCAGCCCGTAGGCATTGGCTGCCCGCACTAAGAAGAGGTAGACGGCGCTGGGCTTCAGGCCCTTCAGTACAAATGACTCAGTTTTCACATGCTCCGCCAAGGTCTGCCAGCTGCTCCCTGATGCATGACTGTGGACACACAACAGAGGGAGTTGAAGTCTAAGAGGTTTCAAATAAACAAAGAGAGGAATGATTAGCGTGTTGATGGTGAAGTTGATTAGTTGTACCTGAAGGCCTCTATTATGTAGGAGGTGGGCGTGGCTCCGGCGTTAAGGTTGGGCTTCCAGGAGAGGGTGACGGAGGTGCGGGTGACGTCGGTGACCTCAGGTCTGGAAGGGGCACTGGGGATCAGGTTTGGGTCAGTGGGTCTGTTTGGCTGGACTGAAACTCCAAACTCTGGATGAAGAGAAGGAAAAGAAACCAGTTATTTAAGTATTTTCCTAAAAGCCAAAGGCATTTCACAGAAGTGAATAAATCATATGAAAATAAACCCTACAACTGAAAAAGAAATACACTTCTTAGAAAGATAGGAAATGGGCCACTATTGGATTGAGCTTACCGTGAACCTCTAAATAAGCTTTCCACGAGGCCTCGCCGCTGGGGGTGGAGGCGATGCAGGTGTAGGTGCCAGTGTCACCGAGCTGGAGTAGAAGAGAGGACGATATCAGTCAAATGGAAATCATTCAAATATGTGTTACAGCTTCCAGAGAGGCAGCAGTCTCCTTCCTTCTCCACTTCACTGCCCCACTTATTGACAGTCTGCTGGAGTCTGTGGCAGGTCGCTGTCAGTGCCTGATCATCTCAATATCATCTCTTTCACAGCAGAAACTGGGGGGGGAGCAGCTGGAAAGGTGACAGAACCATTCCTGGTCAAATGGAAAAAGATTTCCACAGGATCACAAACTAATTGGAGACCTTTTTTTTCTCTCGCCACCCTCCCCCTGACTTCCAAACATGGAGGCAGCTGCCCCGCTCACCAGATGTGTGATGACAATCCAGCGATACATGCGGTCAGACCTCGATTATTCATAAGCTTTAATAAATGACTGTGTTGGGAAATGAGGAGTGCACGGAAATGTTTTGGTCATTTAGGAACAACAATGGGAACGCACTACACGAGCGCATACCTCTCCCTCCACCACGGCTGAACTATAAGTTTGGTAATTGCAAATGTGATCTGAATTAGATCTGGATCTGTATCAAGACACACAGCGAGAGACAATCATGGTGCGCTGCCAGGTTCTGTTTCGCTGAAAGTGCAGGAGTTCATGAGAAAAACAAAGACACGGATTATTAGATCAGCACCTGAATCTGAATCCGGACCAAGACGAATCATTGTTTCTGAGCTCATGACCTAAATTTCCTCCGTGTTTACAAGTTCCTGAGATGCTCTGGGAGCCCGCAGGCCAATGAACAAAGCACAGGACATAAAAACCCTGCTGGCAACAGTAAATGACTGAATTACACATGTTTAAATGTCTGTCCTGTCAACTGCAAAGTCTGAGAGTGAGAACAAATAGTTCTTTCGTGGTTTTTGCTGGTGATCCATATGGAGCTGGTGTGTCAGTGAAAAGAGAGAAAGAGACTAATTGAACAAGTCCCGACAATGACCCTCGAGGTTTGTGTTGTTTTTTCGTCTGGCAGGTAAAGAAATGTATTTCTCTCCGAAATAACATTCATGGAACCACTTAAATAAAATAAATTACCACTCTGATCAAAACCTCTTCATTAAAACGTTTGTCAGGGAGAAATGACAAATTCCATTTGCTCGGTGCCTGCGGAGTTTCCCCGGTGTGAGGACAGGAGCCTGCCTCGCACCGGCAACACAATCACACCACAATCTCCTCACCACAAGACATGCCAGCTCTCATCAGAACACCGCAGACTGACGCGACCTCTGACCCCATGACGCCTCCATCTGGAAGACACGTCAGCGGCCGCCCCCCCACACATGCTTGCCTCTCTCTAAGAGTGTGTTTCAGCGTCACACAGTTGGCCGTACTCAACACACACACTCGTGAGCCCAGGCGCAAAAATCACACACACACAGAAACCCACTGCGCCTACTGACTGACAGCAGCTACAGACTGTTCGACTTCACAGACTCCGTTTCAAACCCACGACAACTGACTGACAGCCCGCCGGGGGCTGGTTGCTTTATTTAGCGACCAGCAGGGGTCTTCTCAGCACATTATGGATGTGATATGTACGACTTTGAAGTTTATTCGAATGGGTTTTGACATTAAAGGCAACCTAGTACCAAACCTTGATTAAAAACATATCTATAGTCTTATATAAACATACAAATACACAGCGAGTTTATTCATTTAAAGTCAAATTACATACCAACTCCAAAAGCCACAGACCAGCACTGGGAACTGGTTTGTACATTAGCTCTGCTTGACGTTAGAATAACCCGAGCATGCTTTGTGCATGTGACGTCTCACCTTTGCGTAGCGGATCTGCAGAGCACCGGTGTCCAGCTGTTTGACCCTGGAGTCGTGAGTGGACACCAGCACTCCGTCCTTCCTCCAGAGGATGGTGGGTGTGGGGTTACTCGATGCCATACAGTTGAGAACCACCGTGCCGTCCACGGCCACCGTCTGATTGGTCGGGCCTTGGCGGATGACCGGCGGCGGGCGGTCCGACACGACTGTGGAAGGAGCGATGGAGAGTGAGTAATAGTGTGGAGAGGTGGAAGGTGCGAGGCTGTGAAGGTGTTCATGTGGTGGAAACAGGCGCAGAGAGAACAGGGGATTTGGACGATTACATCCAGCTTGTGGGAGAAAACGCACAAAAAGGCAGAGAATGGTGAGAAGCCGACAAACAGCATGTAGCAATGTGAGCATGTGAAAACTGCGAGGGTAGTCGGGGAGGAATTAAATCCGATTTTTAAGAACTGGAAACAATTTTCTAATCATTCAGCAGCAGGAGTCAAACTCAGCCAAATAAAAGCAGCGTAATTAAAATGAAACAGGCTCAGATACTCAGAGTCTTTTTCTAGCTGCAGCTCCGCCAGATGCCTGGCACGAAGCAGAGGAACGCTCGCGGCCCAGCAGTCCCAGTGCCCCCCCCCCCCCCCCCCCCCCCCCCGCCGTAAAACACAAAACAAGGGAGAGAAAACGCTCAGAAACATCCAGCCGGAGAGGAGCGAGTTATTAGCATGAAGACGGTTAAACTCCTGCTCCCTGCCCACTGGCTGTTCATCCAGAAGACACAAGAAACAAGACACACACAGCATGTTGTGTTTGACAAGAAGAGAGAAAGCTGTAATGAGGGAACACGAAGCAAATAAAGATTTAAGAGACTTTGATTATATGCGGCAAATATTTTTTTTTCCCTCCAGTTTTACTTTATCTCCACTGGGTGTTATTCATCATGTTGCCGCTGCAGGTTGTCTGCCTCCCTCGGATTATTATCATTATTCATCGCTCTATTGATGACCATTACTGTCAGCTCCACTGATTTACCAGCGAGTTACCTTCAGCGAGGAGCGATCGCATTAATAACGCACTGTAAAGGCAACACACAAAGATGAACACACGTGTGCACGCATCCTCAGACGCACGCCGCGGTGTAATCCCTGGGACGCTTTGTCTTTGCCTTTGCGCCGGGGATGATGCAATTACTAAAAACACTGTCAGCATGACCTGTAATTACTACATCTGCCCGCGGAGAAGTGGCGGCCTTGGAGCGGCCTGCTAACTTTAATAACTGTTATTATTACCCAGAGAGCACGAGAGAACGAGGAGGAGAGGAGGAGAGCAGGATGGAGCGTGCCATTGTTGGTCTGAAATGAAGAAGGACGTTTGGCGAACGCAGGGATGAATCTAGGTGTGTCGTGGACGATATCATAGCCGCCCAGTCCCTTGTGGGATCGGTGGAAACGAAACCGAGGTCCGTCCACCGGGCTGACAGGGATTGGCTAAGCGGAGTAATTAGAGGACTGGATCCAGACCTCACCACACGGCCACAGTCTTCCAACGGTAGACAGCAGCAAGCCATCCATGGAATACCAAAGGAAACATTAGCCAGTGTGAAGCCAGCGAAGCCAACTACTGAGCCACGGTCTGGGTGCACAGGCACCAGAGAGTCTCTACCTCTGACAGGAACACACTGAACAGGCCAGACCAAACCTCACCAACCTCATTGCAGATATTAATATGCTCCAGAGTGGGACCACAGCATTTCAGACGAAGAGCTTTACCCTCATGAGCCAAAGATTATCTGAAATACCAATATTCATCCTCTCAGTGTTCCTCTAATTCTCTCTGGGGCTTTGCTCTATATGCAGAAACTGTGTTTAAGGGAAGGCCGCTTACCATCGGTGACCTCCAGCAGAGCTTTGGTGATGACACTGCCAGCGATGTTGAGGGCCTGGCAGCTGTAATATCCCACGTCTGAGCGCTCGGCGTCAGTGATCGTCAGATCCCCAGTCTGGGTGACAGAGAATCGGCTGGAGGGCTGAGGAGGCTGGGAGGAGAAGAGCAGGTTCTGTGGAGAACAAAACCCATCGAGTCAAACCTCTTTATTTGGCAAGAGTTTATTAACTGGAGGGGTTGAATGTTTCACTGTATGCAAACATCTGTCTAGTCCACTATGCCGAAAAAATTTCCAAAGCTTGTGGTTGTGTAGCAATGTGTTCCAAGTGGATAAAGAGCATCCTGGAACGAAAACATTGATCATGGTTTATTTTGCTTACCTGACTGCCTTCCCGCTGCCAGAAAATGGCCGGCTGCGGGTTTCCAGTGGCCTCGCACTGGAAAGTGACGGTTCTGCCAACCCCAACCACCTGGTTCCTTGGTCTCACCACAAAGGCCGGGGGCACTACAGGACAGCCATGACAATGGTTAGCCATTGAATAGACAAACATGCCATAGTGTGTTATTATGGTTGTCATAATATTACAGTTACAAGTGTTCTGGCTTATTTGAACAGAAGACAAAGGAGTTTCGACAGAAGCGCTGGAGCTCGTGGCCAATTCAAATCAGTTCTTAGAGGAACTTTGCATGGAGCGTGCACAGCAGATTAAACAGTGCACTGATCAATTTCAAAATGCAGGCATATTATAGATGTAATGAAGAGGGAAAAAAAACAAAGGGTTACTCCAATGCCCCTGTATTTGCATTGGCAAGAGCACCATTCAAATTTACATGGAAATTGGGAATAGATTTGAGCCATCTGTCCACGCTGACACGCCCCAACAGCACAGGCCTGGGCCAGGATGCAGTATCCATCTTAATGACAAATTCCATTTCAGACTAAGTGTGGTGTCACAGTCCAATGTCACCCCATGCACCCCGGACTGTAAACACCAGGCCTCGGTGTAATAGGCCATCTCTGTGAGGAGACCCTCTGATTGTAGAGCTCCAGAGGCTGGACAGTTTACATGTTCATTTCCAAAGGGCCACGGATATTTCCTCAATTGTATTAAAACGCCCAACATTTCAATCCCTTTCTAAAAAGGGCTGTGTCGTACATTAATAAAAGCAATCTGAAAGCTGTCATCTGACATACAGACATAATTTGTCCATGAATAAGATGGGGTGTGTTTGGCAATGCATAAAAGGGGGAAATAATAGAATGAAATGATGCTGCTTTACCTTGGAGGCCCCCGCTGAGCACATTTTTTTTTTACCCATTAATGTCCTTTTGTCACTGTTTCCCATGACAACAGAAACATGAGTGCTGATTGGAGGGTGGAGAGGTGATGGGAGGAGGATGGAGGGGGGCTGTGACAGCTTCCTGTCTCTGTCAGGGCGGTGAATAGGTGACGGGTGACATTTCAACTTACCAGACACGACTAAAAAGGGAACAAAAAAGACAACAACAAAAAAAAATGTAAGGATGAATAACGAAACAACAAACAGCATGGCAGTGAAGAGAGATAAGGAAAAAATAACAATGTGATGTCCATGGGTACATATCATTATTATTCAGTGAATAAAAGACATGTCATATTTCATCCTGGACTGGTACCCCAGGGAACCCGTGCTGCACACAGCACAGAATAATTACCATAAATGACCAGGAACCCATTAAAAATGCACACACACAAGAAAATAAACAAGGGGAACATCTGATTCAACATTCCTTCCATAGACTTAGGAAATGCTCTAGGACAGGAACAAAAAGAAGCTGGATCAAATAAAACAAAATGACAAAAATACACACAGGCAGCAGAATGAAACGCACACAACAGATGTTTAATGTCCACAGTGTCGGGCTTTGTTTACTTTCCACCCGTCTCTCTCCAGGTGTTGTGTGAAGGTGAACATCCCGGTGCGCTTGGTGAAGTTTAGAGGCCCCAGAGGAGCGGCTCCATCACGGCCCCTCAAACAACAGCCTCGCAAATGTATACACAGTCCATAAAAACACAAGGTGAATGTTAACTGTCACTCTCCGGCCGTAAATCCCCCCCCCCCCCCAGGCCAATCGCTCACCTTATCTAATCCGTCTGCTCCAGCAGCTCCCTCGGAAACATAAACGCCGTCAGTCAGAGTAATGATCGGCCCCTCCCTCCTCCCCCCGCCCATCACTGGCCTTTAAAATGCAGATAAGACTCAGATCAAACACTCCTGGAAGAAGACGCTCAGCGCTGTCCATGTGCGAGAGGCTCCGTGAACACACACACACACACACACACACGTACACACCATCGTGAGAACATACCACCTACAAACACCCACACACATCCATTCATGTGTGTCTAAGCCTTTAATTAGGTAACCCTACCTCTCCCCACGCTGCTGTGATCACCGTTGCGGACCTGAAGGGGAGAGGTGAGCCTTAAATCTGACCAGGCTACTTTGTCGTGGACCCTCTGCTGGCTCGCAGCGCATGAAGGGAGTCTCTATCAATACGCTGATCAGAGGAGTGGAGGGAAACACACGGAGCACTGTGGCCTCCAGCCCAATAGGAGGCAGGCTACGTACCGAGGACCACAGCAAAGACCTTAATGGGTTGATTTGAGTGGTTCAGTCCGCCTGAAATCCACACTGGTGCTCGCAGAGGATTTGGTGGTGATTAATAGCTGCTCCCAGTGGAAGGACTGGAGGACGCTTTAAATATCCGGCACCGCTCAGAAATGTTGTCATCCACTGAAATGTGTCTGCTGCAACTTTGTGCGACAGCGAGAAACACACAATGTCGGTGAATTTCATGGTCAAGACGAATGAAATGGAGATAACCTAATGTACAGTGACACAAAGCCTCCGTTCTGGCACCCAACCAGCTTTAGGTGTTCATCATCCAGTAACACCACGCAGACTGCTGACGAGGAAGTTCCTCTGATTCACTGGATTTTGGCACCAGTTCCAAAACCCTCTTCCAGAGCCTTTACATGGCTTATTAGCAGCGCCACTCTGGGGACCACCATTTCCATTCAAAGACCTTTCTACACATAAATCACCGCTAACGGCAAAATTAACCATCTGAAAAAAAAACACCACACGTTCATTTTTTCTGAATCCCGTCCAATACGGTCTGTATTTACATTCCTTTGGTGGAAGTTCACTGGTGAGGTTTAATTAAGAAAACACTGTGTAAACATTATCTAACCAGACCAGACCCAGATAAAAAACGCTTCTGTCTGATTCTTAAATCTTTTAAAAATACACACACACTCAATAATGGCACAAGCGAAGAAGAACCAAGAGCCGAACAACCCATCTCACAGCTGTACTCTCGCGTTGCTTAGATTAATGATTTTTATTTTTTTTTACAAAACCATAAATGCGTCAATTGCCAATTATGTTTTTCTGCGATCGATAAATCACATATTTTACTCGACATGTTTACAAGGCAGCGGGGGTGTAGCAGACTGACAAACACATGAGTAAGACAGTGATTCACCGATTAAGTGAGGAACGACAGCAGAGCGCATTGAAAGAAAAACAGCCCCCGGGCGCCGCTCCCACAATGTCGACATTATTCACCGACAATCTCACGGCAGAAGTTGTGAACCCCCCCCCCCCATCCGAACAGAGCTGGATTATTCTCATAAACTGTCCGGCTCTCTAAAGGGATTTGCTTTGAAGGACAATATCTTCAATACTCTGTCTCTTACTTTCTATCAGTAACACACAGTCTATACTGCTGTGATGAACACATTGTGTAATGGCTTTGCAGGGATTTACTTCAACACTAAAGCATTTTTCTAGTTGGTTTTATCGTTATTTTACACATCAGAGCGGATTTAGCAGAAATATTCTTGAGTTATTTACATTAATTCCACTCGGGCCCATTTGACTCATTCTGTGGTCGAGGATCTCTCCGCCGGCAGCTCGCCACTGAAATGATTTTACTCAGCTGCTCAGTTATTCTTATGCCGGAGCTCAGCGATCTCGCCATTCTTTGACTCTTGATGTAGAGCGACAGCGCTGGCCACAGAGCCCACAGTCTAAACTCCCGCCCCCCCCCCCACATTACCGTTGTCTTCACTACTACAGCGACATCTTACTACCTATACATGGTTTTTGGCTAGTTTGGCCTGTTTAGACCTGCAATTACCCGTCTTTTCTTTCCCCTCCTGCGCCCGCATCTGTCATTAGAAGCATGTCCTTTCTGGGCGTGGGACTGTGGCCTGCTTGCCTCTAATTAGCCGGACTATTCAGTGGCCACAGCTTCCCTGGCCTCCTCGCGTCCTGGTCTGGATGCAACTCAGGGAGCTGAAGAGTAGCTGGAAATGGTTCTAGGAACTTCGAGAGCTCGGAGGGTCGGGTCAGATTCAACTGTGACTGTTGTACGACTATCCTTTTAACCTGATTTTACACTCTGAGAAAGCATCCGGATTTGTCCTTTAAAGCTATGGAAGAGCTTCTTCTTTGTGCTTTGACTTCAGTTTTCACGCATGTCTGACTCGTGTAACACGGGGGGGTTGAAAGGCACAATGTACGAAAAGAGGGTCAGTGCCTCGGCCCTGCATGTGGACCACAGGGAATTAGCCTGAGGTGAAGACATTTCATTTCCACTGAGGACAAAGGAGGCTTAAACATTGCAAATATGATTCTAAGCCAGCAGAACAGCCTATTGAACCAGGGCATCAATGCTGTTCCCCTTCATTAACTAAGCTTTCGTCAGGGACAGGAGAAGAGTGGAAAAAGGCAATAAGAGGAGCAGATATATTGACGCGTGTATTGGCAGGTGAGCCCAATCTCGCTCCACCAATCTGAGGAGCGATTTCCTGGAGAGAAAATCAAGAAATAATTGCCATGTGTAGTCGTGTGAAGATGAAGTATCTGTGTTTTGCAGGTTGGGGGTCGGCAGTGTAATAGAATTGCCTTGTCTCTTTATATCTCCGCTGGGCTGACTTCTGGGAGTGACATTAATATGACTGACCTCACCACATAAAGGCCCCCCATCCCCCACCCCCCTCCGTCCTCTTCAGCGCAATCTCCCCCAGACCCGTTCTGCATCAGCAGTGAGTCGCCACCAACACCGACATATTCACTGTCCTACCATCCAATCCCAGTGTCCCATGCCACCAGTCTCCGCCTCCTTCCCTCCTCTAGCCCGACTCCCAACATTCCCATTAGCTTGGCGTTAAATAGCCCCTGTGTTCGTCGGGCTCTCTGGAGAGTTTGAGGGGTGATCCCAGCCCCCAGTTCCTCTGAATGGGCTCTTTCTGAATGTTCACACTCTGTGACCGGCTGCTTTATATTCCAACTGTGTTAATAAGACGTCCAATGGAGAGAGGACCACAGAAGACACAAAGATATTCTATAGTACTGTATGTCTTCAAGACGTGACAAAGGACAGGCCTCCAGAGAAATGCCACTTGTATTGGCCAAATGGAATCAATTTCTGTTGAGCTCCCATGTGTACTGCTCTATACCGGTATAGATTTTTGCGTTTCTTTTTTTATTAGAAATCAATCAACTAATTGAGAGAGAATAGTTGAAAGTGAGGCCTGTGTACCACTAAAGCTGAGGGCTATTACTGTGGTGCGGTGCAGCCGGGCCCAAATTGCATTGAATTTAGAATGGCTGTTCACAGAGCTGTAAATCACATAGTTTGCTAAAGGAGCGGTGCTAAAGTCCGGTGTCTTACCGTGGACGGTGAGCGTGGCCGAGGCTTCTGCCTTGCCCACCAGGTTCTCGGCCACGCAGGTGTAGGAGCCCACATCAGCCGAGGTCAGACGACGGATCTTCAGGGTGTGGTCCTCGCGAATCTCATATCTGGATCGAAACAGGGCTTCATGTGGTCAGGATGTAATTGAACATGCACAGACTCATTCAGTTCAACATGTGTGAACAGGCAGCACAGACAAAAGGGAGCAGCGGATTCACACAAACACAGCGAGCGGGTGAGGGAGGACTGCATTGTGCCAATGAGAGGTGACCGGCAGAAGAGTCATACAGTACCTTGCTTTGGGCAGGTCACCATCGTCCTTCCTCCAGCGCACGGTGGGAACTGGGTCACCACGGGCCTCACACCTGAACTCCACGCTCTGGTCCACTAACACCACCTGGCTGCCGGGGCGACGGACAAAGCTGGGACGCTCTGTGAAGACGAACCAAGCACACACATTGAAGATCATGAAGCGGAGAACGGCAGCACTTAAATAATGTTTTGATTAGGTTTAACTCATTATATCTGAGGTTTTGGGCAATTCAGACTTTTCAGAATGAGCCAAGTTTGAATTTAAATTTCAAAACCGTTGGTAGAGATGAAGCTTTGAGAGAAACTTTGTATAAATAATTAAATTTGAGGTGTCTTGAGATATATCATAAGAGGTAAATAGTTAAAACACAGGTGAATGAAAGGAAGACAGGACAATGAACAAGACCTGACTCAAAGTCAAACTCCTCTTGTCATCGTGTTAACCACAGAAACCTGAGGCAGGACTAACTATAGTCACCGAATCCCAAAGGTGCAGGGTCATGACAAAACCACCATTGTTTGTTTTTTTTACAATTTCCAAGGCTTTAAAAAAATGTGTTTCAGTTGCTCTGATCAAATTCCCTCAGTCTCGCGCCCAAAACCTAACCAGGGTGGTTGATGATTAACCAGAGTTTCTGTGTTGCGTATGGGCAAACACAAAAGCAACCAGCTGGCTCAGTTTCAGCCCTGAAAGGATTATTTCAGTGTAATTATTTATCTTTTACGAAACTGCCTGTGTTGTTGTTCCCTCTCACAGATTATAAGAGGTCTCTGAGGAGGAGAAGGGGGGGGAGGGAGTAGTGGAGGTGGTGGAGGAAGTGAGAAAATGCCGGCTGTAAAATCAGGAGTCTGGACAAGCTCTGTGCTCGGGACACGGGAGAGTATCAGGGTCGGAGGTCACTCCTGGTGAAATAGGGTGCAGCTGGTGAGAGGAGGGAAGCTACCGGGGCCAGCGTGGGACTCGTGGTGAGGTGTGAGACGGGAGGTCGTCTCACACTCTGTCTGATAAAGGTCAGCGACACCATTTAGTTCTCCGGGAGATGAACAATCAACGCTTAAACATCTGGATTCTGGGTTTTTTCACCTTGATTGCATGTGGACAGCAGGCAAAGTACACGTCAGACTTACCGAGCACTGTAAGTTCAGCTATCTCACTTTCACGTTCTCCGACCATGTTTGTGCCGACACACACGTACTTCCCAGCGTCGCTCTTCCGGGCGTTCGTGATCATCAGCTTCCCGCTGCGTATCTGAGGGAACAGAGGAGGAGGTGAGAGGGTAAGCACTGAGAGGAGCAGCAGCTTTATCCGAGTCGGAGAAACACACGAGGGCCTGCGGTTGACACAACATTAGCAAACATTGCCAAACATTTCCTGATTGCTGTGAAGAATGCCTGTGAGCGCTCATTACAACACAAAGACAAATGCACTCACAAACACATAATGGCTCAGCGCTAGAGGTTTACTCTATTTTTTTTTTTTGTTCGGAGCTTACAGAGACCACTGGACTACTTGATCTATATCTCTCTCTGTGCTGTTCCCACTCAACTTCCACTTGAGGCCTAAATCACTATCAGTCGGCCTGCTCCTCCTCAGGGTAAGCCGAGCCAAAGAACACTTCCCCAGTCCAACACAACCACAGGTCCCTGAGGGAACACCTGGGGCTCTGCAGGACCACAAGCACTTTGCTGGAGGCCTCTAACAACTTCAACGCTCAAGTCTATTACCGAGCCGGGGCGGGGGAATGTTTGAAAGAATAGGTTTCTTGTTTTTTTTTTCTTTCTTTCCGTGTGTGCATACAGTTACAAATGAGAGCAAGTGAACATACATTCAAGCACAAGCACTTACACACACGCACACAGCAGTGAATGTGTGTGTTTGTCCAGGTGAATGTCATGTCTGTTATTTCCCAGGGCTTTGATTACAGGCCAGAGGAGGTGCTTTGTTCTCAGGCAGTCAGAAAGGCAGCCCAGGGCCCGGCGCAGGCCCCTCAGCCCGTCTCTCAGCTGACAACCACGCCAGTCATAGCCGACACACACAATAGCCTGGTTAAGGTTTTAAATGCACACATCAGCCTGCGAGACGTGGACCACCACCTGCAAGTATGTAACCGATACCCTCATTAGAGAACCACTGACAGAGAACTTGACACACAATATTGCAAAAAAAAGTGACTAACATAGTTAAGCCCTCCTACGCGTGTGTTCACTGGTGAGCTGTGTCTCTGCAAATCCACATCACTGCACCGTGCAAGTCAAGGTTTCACCAGAAACAAACTTCAGCTGGTGTGCAAATGGATTTGAGTTTTCACAAAGCAGCCGGGGGAAGCGTGAGAGTCTTGAAGGACATTTTTGCAACTGGGAAATGTTCTTCTGGTTCAGAGGCATTCCTGAGCCCTTCGCCCCTGTTTAATATTCAGGGTGAAAAAAGCAGGCGGCAGAGGGGACGTGAAGAGGCTGAGGAAGGCTGGTTTATTTAGGGTACCCTGTGGTGCACGAGGGGTTTGAAGTATCATTATGTTACTGTTTGTTTGAGGAAAGGCTTAACGGCTAAAACACTGTGACACTCACAAAGGCCCAAGGTCAGGGCAGACCATGCAGCAGGGGAAGAGGGGGGGGGGGGGGGCATAATGTTGGTTCCACTGGGCTTCGACATGAGGATCCACTTAAAGGCCCGACCACTCTCTCCCTAGTCCTACCTCTGTGTGTCCTAGGCAGTTTCCCTATTCTCCACAGGCATATTTAGAGTGCCGGAGCAGCAGGGGCTGGAGTTAATGAATGCAGCAGCGGTCCTCTCTTTCTCCGCATGCATATCCTCTCCACACAGCACACACGCCGCTGAGAGCCCCCGACAATCTGACCATTATCCCTGCATTACGGGGAGATGGCTCTATCCCGCTGCCTTTTGTCTCATGTCATTTGGCAATGCTGATAATGCAAAAGCCCCCATTCAGCATGCACTCTGCTGGTATTCACACAGCGCTTCATTTTCCAGCCTGATAATTAGCCACAACTACATTTTCACAAAAGGGGACAATGTGCAGCATTCGGGCCATTTCGTGATGCCAGCCGACAGACTCTTGCTCTAAAGACAGACAATGGTCCGGGCTTAAATACTGGCATTTTCTGTTTATTTATTGTTGCCCTAATTGTTCCTGAAAGACCTGTTTGGCCAAGATGAGATGAATGTGGCCAGCTGCTGCTCCCAGCACCGCACCATTAAAGGGCAAAGCCCAGTTTACACTTCAGCGTACATCAACATAGATCAACGTTCAGAGCATTTAAACATGTTCGCTGGTGAGCTTGAGTCATTTTGTCGTTACGGCACCAGATCACCCGCTGTGATCGGTTTTCAATGGGTATGAGTCTCTGATTGAATGGTTTTGAATTGGTGCCATTAAATGTCGAAACAACAATTACTTTGATTTTGGAGGAGATGAAGTGGACGACCATTGAAGTGTTTTTCGGGCCATTGAGAAACATGTTGGGAGCAAAACAGCCCAATCACTTACTGCAGCCTGACTGTATTTCGATTTCTATGGAGGTCACATCAGGCTATCGTGTGAGCTACGCCGTAGAAGTTACTCAAAAGAATAAAATGGCCTCAAAGCTTTCACCTGACTTTCATATGGCTCAGCGTGAAACTTTCCACAGCTGCTCCACATGACACCACGTCTGCATGCGAGATGGCACACGGCATGTCATCGATGCTTATACACGGCCGACTGAAATAGATAGAAAAAACAGAAGAGCTTCCTCTGAAGTGTCTCCTCTCTCTGAAGTTCACTCCCTCGTCTTTGTGCTGGAGCCACCAAAGCCGAGCCCAGCCGACTCCGGGGAAAAGTGCAGTGCTAGGAGAAAACCCCCGGCTGCTGGTGGTTCGAGACCCCGCTCTGATCGCCGCTGATCACCAAGGAGACTGCACGTTCGAGCGTGTTGCACGGTGGAAGGAGTCGACTGAACCGAGCACAACAATGCGGCCTGGCCGAGGAGGGCCCTTTGAGGATCTCAGCTGTTCAACACATAAAGATTCCGCCCTCTCTGCCTTCCCTCTCGTCAATCACATATTCCCTCCGATCCAGATTTACTGTAATGTAAACACATTCTTCACATTGGCCCCTTGATTGTCCCGCATCCAACACAACTTGATCCGTGGGCGTGGGCGCGGACTCCCATCTGTCAACCCACAACTGATTACACACACACGTGACGTATAGCGCTACTTTCAAAAGTGGTCATTCGGGAACACTTACGAGTGTGGGGGGGGGTTTTTGTGTGCCTGACAGGAAGTTTACGGTGAGCAACACCAGCTGTTTAATGTACCAGCCGCTGTTTTCACTTCCACAGAAGGCCCAACGCTGCTGCAGGCTACGAGGACACAACGCTGAGTCGCTCAGGCTGCAGTGTTCACAGCGCGTACTCAAAGGATTTCACCCATCGATGCACAAGATCACATAATACAGCAGCGAGATAAGTCCCTGCACTTCCACCATGCAGGGGGGGGGGGGGGGGGAATGATGTTACTGTGCAAATAAACAAATCAGATCAGTGCGTGTGTGTGTGAGTTCAGTGGAGCTAAAATATAATTATGGAAGAGGCCATGTGTGCAAGAGTCATACTGGGACGCTTTGTCCTCAGTGAACCTCACCTACGCTAACCACCAAACTCAAGGAGCAGATATGATTTACTTCCTTTAAAACTAGGTTATGTGCTGCTTTATTTCAGTTATGCCGCTCGGTGGCCAGACACGGACTCTCCATCTTCTCTCAATCAGAAGGAGGGAGGGCACTCGCACGGCTAAGGAGTTAAAGTCGCCCAACCTCAACTGGCCCTCAGTGGGAAAAACAATGGTTAGTCATGTACAGTCCTCTGCTGAAGACTCACTCACCAGCAACATCCCCAGTAATGAAAATGAAAAGTAGTCCAGGCTGGATTTTCCTAAGCTCGAATGCTACAGGCAAAGAGAGACAACCATCTTTTTTTTGGTGCCTTGTATTCATTAACCGGGGAAGACGTGATTTTCCATGACTGTACGGTTAAGTTAGCCACCGTCAGCACTTGGGGGCCAAACTATGTGACTGCTCAACAACCGTGCCATGTGGGAACTTTGAAACCCCAACAGTCGGATTTGAAAATGGGATCCAGACCCACACCGCTAAGTTCTTCCCTCTCAGTACCTGCCTGTGCTAGCCGAGTGCTGAGTCAGAGCCTTCACTTCCCTAAAGCCCACATCCAATCAGTATAATCAAACACAACTACCAGCCTCTTCCTGCTGAAGGGAAAATGGCTTCGGACACAAAGTCGTGTTTGGTTGAAGCTGTTTGAGCTTGAGGTATTTAAGACAGATTTAAAGTAAGCAAGCCAGTGGAGTTGATTGATGCAGCAGTACTGGCTCAGTGTTGTTTTAATTAAGGTGGTTAAAGTGGTGGTTTCACTGTAAATCCAATGTGGAGAGTTGTTTGGACTCTGTAGGTGCTGCTGCAGCTGAGTGCAGCTTTCTCCTCTTGGATTCCAGTCAGCTCATTTCTCCCTCCTCAACTATGCTTCTCCTGGTTGATTCAATCAGCAAAACATCCCAAATCAATGCCCTGCTGCTGACTAATGAAGCACGACCCATTCTATACCATCGTCATTAGAGGCTCTAGCCACCGAAATGGGCTGCCTTTGGGTTCGGTAATTGCGGCACGTGAATAATTAGTCAAACAAATCAATCTTTCAACAAACACTGAGGTGTTGGTAATGACTGGACTTGCATCACTGGGCCGTCATCATCATCTTAATATACGACTCAGTCTCCAGGCGATGATTTAGGCAGCGTGTCAGCAATAACAATGTTTACATCAATGTAAGTTTTCAGAAATAAACGTCAGTTAGCTTACAGTGATCCTCTCGTCTCGGTCGTCGATGTTCACGGCATCTTTCTTCCAGGATATGGTGGGTTCCGGATGTCCACGTGGGGGCATGCACTCCAGGACCGCTGGTTCTCCGGCCGCCACGATCACATCTGCAGGGTTTTGTCTAAAGTCGTCTCGTAGAACTGCAAGAAAACAGAAAGGGGGCAAAAGTCCTTCGTCAGTGAAATGAACAGCAAGTCGAAGAAGCCGATGATTGCGATGTTCAAAACAAACAATTAACGCCCTTGGTACATTCATAAAGGACGTCTTTTAATAGCCTGCTCCACCATAACGTGACTGTGAATAAAGCTTTACAACAGTAATGATGAACACATTTGCACCCGTCATCATCTCCACAAGCAGAGACCTCGTTCTTTGTTGAACGAACCAAAGAGACCGACATGCAATCAGGCTCGAGCACTTCAGTACACGCTGATCACAACCTCTCCATCACCGCTTCCTCATCTCTCCCTGACACTCTGCATTCACTTCCCCCGCCCTCGTGCACCCGTGGTGCCTAGACACAGATGAAAATCTACATTAGATCCAATCCACCATCGCTGCCTTGCTGAGAACTTGCTAAGGATATGACTCTTATTTGCATTGATTTTCCCAGGAGAGGGTGGTGTAAAAAAAGATGACACAGACATGGATTTCCATTATTTGGACATTAGGGCTTCATAGCGCCTCATTCTCATTGGCACAAATTTGATACTAATAGATGGGAAGATTTGAGGAGATTAAATGAGCAAATCGGATTTTCATTTGGGGCCGAGTGTAAAATTGCAAAAACCCCGCCTCACCTCAAATCATTACTCTTCGGCTGCCTGCCTTATCAGAATATCACATCAATATCATTACTAACTGGTGGTTGCTACAAGCAGATCAATGCACCTCTACTTTCCGAGGGGCAGAGGACCAGCGGTGCTCTGGCCTCCATATATCTGGTGTTCAAGATAAACTGGAGCTTTATTGAGAAAGTAATGAAAAAGCAACAAGCTCACTTCTGCAGACAGCATGCCAGTAATCATTTTCCCAGCTTCAGTGCATACACTTGTAAAAAAAAGAAAAAGAAACAGCGCTTGTAAATTTCAGGGCTGTAATTCAGGCCACACACAAAGTATGTGAGGTCAGCGCCGTGTGTGCACGTGCATTATCTTTACATGCATGTGTATATACAGTATGCTGGTGGGTTATTTTGTCTGTGTTTGGGGATAAAACGGAGCTTTTGCCGTCTGTTGTCTCACGCTCTTAGATTTTTCTCTAAAGTCACCTTAGCTACAGATCAAAGTCTAACTCGCCCCTGGACCCCTCACCTACTGACAGCCAACAAATTCCTGACTAAACCCCTTAAGCCACTTTCTGTTAGATACTTCTCCTTGCCTCGTCTTCCACCGAGTGGGAATCCAATGCAACTGTAGGGACACGACTGTAGAAAACGAAGGGCAGTATAATGTGGATTCATCAGGATGAAGGAGGCATCTGCAGATGTATGCACACTGTGCTGCACAGAGATGAATAACAACTGTGTGTGTGTGTGTGTGTCTGTGTGTGTGACCCCCTTAACTCTCTACACTCGCTCCGATCCAACCCAAACTCAGTTGTGCAGCTGTGTGGCAATGAGCTCATTCGCTGCACTCAAAAGCAGATACAGTCTTTCAGGAATGGAAATGTAAACAGTAAACATCCGATCCATTAGAGCACCAGCTCCATCTGAAGAAACACCATCTCTGTTTGTTCCAGCGAGGTCAACCTGTTCTGAGGAGCGTTACTGTAAAAGTCTTTAGGAATCAAGGTGAGTCAAACACTGCTGGTGCCGTATATGCAGCCTTCACTCAGATATATGCAAACGTGCATGTTTCTGTTCAAACATCTCTCATTCTTGTTTTTCTCTACTCAATAAAAGTGTTGCGTGAGCGATAACGATTGAGCAATATCCTGTTGATCGAGACCAAAGTGTTCTTAAGAACTCAACAGTGCAGAGTCTGTCGGAGAACTTGTGTTTCCCCTGCATGGCGAACGCAGAGCCTGTAATAAACGGTTGGATGAGCGAGCCCAGGGACTTTAACTGTAGCATTAAGTGCACCTCATCTGCTCTCAGTTGGTCTCCACCTCCCCTGCTGGCCTCGCCGTAACTCTTTCAACTACCATGCAGATGCATCTGTCCCTGTGGAGAATGAAAGAGGGATGTGTGGAGGAAAAAACAGGCGGGGGGGGGGGGGGGGGGGGCGGGGGGGTAAAGGGATGCTGTGCTGACTAGCTGGAGGCCAGAGGGAGAGCTGGCATCATTCAGTGTTTACACCAACAGCGCAGTGACCTCCACCTCCTCCTCCGCAGCACTCACTCCCCCACCTCGCTGCCCTCTCTCCTCCTCCAAACCAACACCTCTTTGTTATAAACACAGCTGAGTGTAGCGCGGCAGAACAGCCCCGAACATCTGTGTATCTGGAAACAAAATCCTTTGGGATGGAGGCAGCGTGAGTAAGGGGGGGGGGGGGCAGTGGCAGCCAGACAGTCTGTCAGACAGACAGATGGACCCAGATCTGGACGGGGTACAAAGCCCCGACTCTTCCGCCAGAAGCCCTGTCAGATCCGGAGCTGTGGTGGAATTGGTTGCCTCTGGCCCCCCTGGTTTAAATAAGGTATCCAGCGACTCTCCTTCCTGTATTTATCCTGCACACGGCCCACCCCCCCACTCTCCTGACTCCCTCACTGTTCCCGCTCTGGGACCCAGAAATGGGTGAAAATAATAAAATGGGGAGAGAGAGGCTCTCACGCTGTGCACTGTCCTGAAAGTGTGCATGTGTGTGTGTTTGTGTGTGTGTGTGTGTGTGTATCTGGTGTGGTCCGTGTCTGTGTTGGGGATAATGAGCCTACTCTACCATTCTGTCTCTCTAGTGAGCCTGCAGCTGTCCCCCAGCAGATAATATTTCCCTCACTATTAACAGAGGCCAAGCTCAATGTGTGTGTGTGTGTGTGTGTGTGTGTGTATCCGTGTGTTTGTGTGTACAGATTTTTTCAGTTTGTGGCTTAATATGTGAAAATGGGCCGAAGTCACAGGTCCCAGCATGAAGACGCCTCTTTGTCTGTCCTGGATTTGCTCACATATGCTGATGATGGGACGAACAGAGTGAATATCCGGAGCTGGACACTGTGTCGGGATAAAAGATATCTATTGCGTTGTGTTTCCTTCCGCTTTGTTCACTAAAAAAACGAAACCCATTGTGTCTCATCTGGCTGCAACACAAACAGCTGACTCTGCGTAAAACAACTGCATCTATCAAAGCAGAGGTTCGGTATGCAGAGGCAAACATCTGTTGGGTCCTGCCAAGCCAAGTCTAACCACACTGTGCTCTACTGTATGATAAATCGCTCCCTGGCTCCACAGTAGCAAAAGTGGAGCTGCGCTGAGGCTAACGCAATTAGCCGCCATCATTTCTTACACCCAAACCCTCGTTTAAAGGTCAGCGGAGATGGCTGCTCTCAGCTCTGACGACTCCCGGGTTCATCCCCCCCACAAACTATCCCTCGTCCACCCACCCCCCCTTACACACATGCACACACTCACGCCGTCTTCGCCTCAGGAAATTGAAAACAGATGTGTAAATGTCAAATTAAAATGAGATTCCCCGCGCTGCCCCTCCAACATTAATGAAAATGAAGACTTAATGCCACACACAAGTCTGGGTGGGAAGATCAGATGAGCTTTGTTCTGAGGAAATTAAACCAAGTACAACAAGCTTCCCGGCAAATCTGTGGAAGGATACAAAAACAGACCCACTAGGGATTTAAGATGTATCAGAAGGCACCCGGAGTCAATCCTGCAGAGACACTGAGCAGAGCATGGGTCTCGCCTTTGGCTCTTTTTTTCTTATTTTCCCTTATAACACAATGGACAGGGAAGGGAAGGCGAATGAATGATAACGGCAGAAAAAGGAACCAATGAAAGGAAGAACTTTAGAAGCCAAAAAAAAGAGAGAGAGAGCGCCACATATAAAGAAAATAGAACAAATTAGCTCTATTTGCTTCACAAGCGGCCGCGGTGCCGGGCTACCGGGGGTCAAACATCATCGCATATTACCTGAGGATACGAGGGAGGGATGAATGGACTGTAAAATGAATACAGAGAAAAATATCAAATGGCTAAGCAGCCCCAGATGTTCTTGGTTAATACGCGACCGCTTCCAGGCCCAGCTGCAGCAGAATAGCTCTTTTCTTATTTCCTCAACACTACCAAGCAGCAGCAGGGAAAAGTTCATGTCTGGAAAACAGCAAAATGCAATATATTTTACCGCACGAGAAATAAAACCATAATGGGGGAGGTTTCCGTTATATTTCACAGGTGAGGAAAACTGTCACATTCGTATTCAAATCAGACGATTCTGGTCACCTGGCAGGTTTACAGGGATTAAAATAGTTTTTTACAACGGATGAGCTCCCCTCGGGCGCAGCTGTACTCACTGTACAACACAATTCCTCAGCTCCTTCATGAGACTTGTTTATGCCACAAGCCAAAAAAGGAAAATCTGCCTTGTTCCCAGTTAGCTGTGCTAGGCCCTGTTCCGTATCGACGCTCCTCACCTCGCCCCCGGCTTCGTCTTGTGGGACGAACACCTCTCGTCCTCTCCCTCTACGAGCCTCCCACTTTGTCTCGAGATTTCTCGCCCCCCTCTCAGCATTTGACCCCCTTATCTTTCCTCTCTCTCTGCACACACACACACACACACACACACACACACACTGAGCAGCTCGCATCAAAGACGCGCTCATAGCGATGGTGTGCTAACCCATGCCACTCTATTGCAAAGGCTGCTGGATAATTTGCCAGCGGCGTGTGTGTAGTGTGTGTGTGTGTGTCGTTGCACTGCACAACTCTGTAGTTTGCTGGTGGGTGTGAAGATACAACAACACTCCTGCTGTCCTCTGGAGAACCCCCCCCCCCCACCACCACCACCACCACCACCACCACCACCTCCTCTCACTCCTCCTTCTCTCTCCCTTGTTGCTCCCCTGACCCCACCACCGGGGAGATGGGATTGGACATGGCAGACTCTCCTCTCTTTCTCAATCTGGCTCTCGTTCCTCAGCTCTGAGCTCATGCCCTCTCGTGCACCCTGCAGACACTCTATCCTCTCCTGCACACGGGCTGGGATTGGTGATTATAGATTCACCTACATTACACATTTAGTGATAAAACAGACGAATTTGGAAAGTTGTTCATGAAGCCATAACACATTCTCCCAGGCCATCTCCTAAATGTTTCATTCGTTTGGGTTTTAATTAATAGATTTCCCATTTATTTTCAAATGCTGCTTTGATCGATCACTCTAGGATACAATAGCAGCTCTCAAGACTAAGCGTGACATCCAACATGAGGTCACATCTGCCGAGTCACATTGGTTCAAAAATGCTTGACAGCCTAAGTGCCTGGTTGACCGCAAGACACCTCGTGGACACCCGTAAATATGTCAGCAGCAGCAGACGCACTGTTTCCCCCGGCTGGCCTTTAGGGTTTTGCACCTGCACACTCTGGATGCCGTGAGGTCATCCTTCACGCTTCAGATGTCCCGTCATTGAGCGGAGACAGGATGTCGAGATTAACAACTGTAAATATCGAGAGCCTTAATAATAAACCATGCGAGTCTATTAGTAAACAAACAAAAAAGACGCGGGCGTGCCCAGCGCGAGTCTGTCAACGGGAGCTTTCAAGTGAAAAACTGGAGTAAATGGAGGGAGACTGTGTTTGAAAAAAAATCTTCTGAAGACGCTGGAGATCTGAGGGAGTGTGCGACCCGGTGTTTTGATCAGCTTCCAGAGAATGAGCGGCACATGTGCTACTAGCTGAGGAGATATACAGAAACAAATGTAAACCACGCCATGTAGGGAAATGACTCAGCCTGGCCCAGCTGCTGTATGTGTGTAGAGTAAAGCAGGGGTGACATGAAGGGTTGGTGGGGGGGGCGGGTCCCTACCTGGCACCGGCAGCCGGGGGGGCAGATGGCTTGACGGACCTTCACCTGGCACAGCAGAGGACGTGTCTGCACTCGCTGCGGCCCGGTGAGGTCACAGACGGGAGGATTCAATCTCAGCGCTTCATTCTCTTTGTAACACAACTCGACAAACACACGCAGGCCTCAAGTGCGTTGGCATCCAAGTGCAATTAATTTGTGTACATAAAGAAACACAAGCGTACACACACATACACACACAGAGACATTTACCACATAAAGGAAAGCCTGCTGCACAGCCGCACAGACAGAGAGGCCATTGAGTGCCTGTGTTTGTTTAAACGGTCATAAGTCTTCTCGTCAGGCCCGGCCGAGGGAGCGATGGCGTGTGGTGAACACGGCCAAAGGCACAGAGGGCATCGGGGAGGCAGGTTTATGTGAGTGACTGAGTGAGTGACTGAGTGATTTGGCAGCTCCCAGTTCAATAAACAGAGCCCGTTTGATTGGAGTGCTGGGTGAGCCGGGGTTTGACTTAAAGAAATCAGCGTTTCCAGTGTTGCAGGAATGTCGGAGGAACAAAAATAACTCGAGCAAAGTGTTGAGAAAATGTTCAAAAAAGAATTGAATCTAATAAAAATCCTCACAGGAACGACCATCCCCGCAAAGGAAACCGTGCAATGAACACATGTATGGGATTATCACATCGAACGCAGTGATTGAGAGGAATCAACGAGCCATCGGGGGGTCGTCAGCCCTGACAGATCAGAGCCTACACTCTGTCTTCATGTGAAAGTGATTTCATGGCTGTTTTGATTCTCAAGGACATCTCGTCACCTGCTGTGGCAGCACTACATCAACTATTGTACTCACTAAATGCCTTCAGACGTACATCGTTTTCTCCTTCGGGCTGGATGAGCTGAGTAAAATGTTAAATTCAAAACGGCCCAGAGCCGATGCCAGTGGAATTCACTCTGGTGCCAGTCTCACGCTGTGTTTCAGGAGTTTCATGTTGCAGTAAAATAATACAAAACGGGAGAAGCAGGTAAATCAACATATTTTACAAGTTAAAAAATTGCCTCCATTCGCAGAAACTTAACCGCAGAAGATAAACGATGTGGCTGCATCAACACCCGAGCTCTCAACATTGAACTGCCGCACTTATATTGCCATATTATGTCGTCTCTGCTTTTCAGGTCCAGAGGTAGAAGCTGAGTGAGTAAAGCCGGTCCTCAGCGCCGTAAGCTCTGTCTATAGGTGGAGCTCTACCACCTGCTCCCTGGGGACGAGGAGGAACTGAGAACCTGGCTCTTCACCACACACTGTACAGCCTGGAGCCTGGACACAAAAGAGCAGATGTAACACTATCACGCACACAAACATGTACACCTGTACAGTGTGTTCCCTCATTCTCCGGCTCTTTCAGCCTTTCACATACGACACAGACAGAGGCCACGGGGACCTGTTCATGGGCTATACACACTCTACACAGAGGGATCATTTTAATTTATAAGTTATTAGAAGACAAACCTACAGTATTCTTATTTGTTTTTAAGGATTTATTGTATGGGTTGTTGTAGGTTATTCTAAACACAGCCCAGAGGAGGCGTATCCCTTTATAAGGGACCTTGGTGCAGACATTTCCATTGGAGCTAAATTCGGCTGAATAAACGCTGCCTATGAAAAGTGCTGACAGTGTGTAAAGCTCTGTGGATTATCCCCTGTAATGAGGGCATTGATTCTGGAAGGAGACGTTGAATCTTTAAATGTCATTCTTCCACGAGCTCCTCTCCGAGCACCGAAAAAACACTTTCCTGAAGTAGAGGCAGAAAATAAGTCAGTCATTAAAAAATAGAACTAGCTATCAGGCGTGACTAAATACTACTTAAGATACTCGAAAACTATTTTTTGTGTTAGATTTAGGAGGACTGACCCTTTGTGAACTCTTTCCTCTGTATTTACATCTGAATTTCTCACTCTTTTCACGCTGCGGCTGCATTGAGCCTCACTCATCGGTGTGAGGCGCCGCACTGTAATTGGATTTTACACGAAACCGGTGAGAATATGCAGATTGTGGATTTGTTGGCTTGAATGCTCATTACAGTAAATCTCTTTACCTTGAGAATCGCAGGCGTGAAGACGCCGAGAGACGTGGAATATCTGTAAACCCTGCTACGTGCACACAGCTCAATTCACTTTGTGTCGGCTCTGTTTGCTGACAATATCTCACTGTGAGCTGCCCTCCCATCTGTGTGGCCCCAGCAGCTCGCCCTCTCCCAGCATCTGCAGAGATGAGGGCCTTATTAAAACAATCTTCCCAATTAACATTCCTGGTCCCTGGAGCCCCACTGGCCCTCCCCCCCTGCTCCTCTAGACCTGACCCCTCCTCGGCTCTACGACGACAAAGAAGCTGTGTAGAACCCAGACCAGCCACGGGACTTTTGAATATAGAGCGAGAGGATGGTGGGGAGGGGGGGGGGGGGTGTGAGGCAACTTGTTTTTCCTCTTGAGGAACCAGAGTCTGTGTGGTTTGTCTGTTTTAACATGTGTCTTTGCTTTGTGTCTTCATATTTGTACCGTTTGAGTGAGAAGAAAAGAAAATTATAGGGGAAGGAGGACAGAGCACCTTAAAAGCACCTTTAATACACAGAGGTAGATTTAAGGTGCTGTAAAGGATTATTAAAGAAAAATGAAAAAACTTATACAAATAGAGGTCTGTGTAAAATAAAGAAAAGAATAATAGAATGAAACAGATTTTAAAAATTGCACTGGATGAGGCCTTCCTAAGAGCACCAGGCGGTAGGTTCCTCTCCTGTGCTGCACAGTGACTGAAAGCTGATTCACCATGTTTAGATTTTATTTAGGGCACCACGAGCAGCCCACTCCCCGGTGATCTCAGGGGTGCTGGGGGGGGGTTACATTGGACTAACATGTCTGTTATGTATTTGGGAGCAGCTCTAGGAAAGAATAAATACACGTGTGCAGCAGTCAGGCGGCACATTCATCACAATCGCTCCTGATTTGACGTGACAGGCATCGACACGGGCTCATTTGAACGAGGTGGACGACTCGTGATTTTGGGGGTGTGGGGGTGTGTGGGGGGGGGGGACACTGTAAGAGGAGCCCGTCCGCTCTCTAACTCACACCATCGGAGAAATTACGTACATAAACACGGCACACTTTCCTGCAGAGTGCCTTTTGACCTGCGGCTTACCCTCCTCTGAACGTCATGGAGCCCACACATCTGCTGCAGATCTGCTCCCTTCTCTATTAGCCCCAGACCCCCCCCCCGACCAGATAACAGGATGGCCACCAATCTTCCCCTCATCTTCCAAAAACAGAGAGATATGGTCGACAAACAGCAGGGACTGACGGAGTGTTATTCTGCAAGAGGTGCTGTGTGCAGACTGAGCCAGGGCGGGGGTGTGGGGGGGGGGGGGGATGAGATCCTGGTGTTGGAGCTGGAGATGAGACAGCTGATGTTGACCCAGGGTCTGACTTCGCCTCATGTCAGAGATAATGGAAATCCTAAACATTATACAGCTCCCGCTCGTTCCTTTGCTCAGCTGGACTCTCCAGTGGTCAATGCACAGACTCCATCACCCTCAGTGCAGGATCCTGGTGTGTTTGTGCGGGCAGGTGCGTTTTAAGACCCCCCCCACTGACTCCGCTGCCAGTCTGTTTGGGCTACGCCTTATTAATACATGCTTAATGAGCTCCACTGCACATGCGGCGCGCGGATGCCTCTGTAGCACATGTCAAACAACGTAATTCAAAGCAGAGGAAGCTGGAAGTCTCTCTTTTATCTCCAATTGGCGTAATGGAAATCTCAGCCTAATACACTTAGTTTCCAATGAAACTCTAATGTGATAGATGTTGGGGAAACGGTAGTGAGCGAGCGAGCGATTGTTGTGGAGAGCCGTGTGGTCATAAACTTGGATTACATCAGCGGCTGTTGCGGAGGGGACTGCAGAGGCGTAACACGATAGCGGCCGCCTGGGGGGGGGGAGGAACAGGCAGGCACAGAGGGAGGGTGGTGGGGGGGGAAGGAAAGAACACAAGGGGCTCCAATGTAATGTTGCAGCAGATCCCTCAGCCTTTCGTCATGGCCACTTTCATTTCCACCGCGCCGGTCTCTCCTGCGATCGCTTTACCAGGCCATGGCGGGGGAAACGGGGAGACGAGGAAGGAAGGAGGAAGAGGGACAGAAAGAGGGGAAGAGGTTGTGCGGGTGAAGTCAAAGTGTGGAGGTGTGTGTGTGTGTGTGGCGGGGGAGGGGGGGGGGGTCAAACACAGATACAGTGCGCAGGGACATTAGAGAGGGCGAGACAAAGCGAACGAGGGATCCAAACATGTGCTGCATCTCCAGAGGGGCACATCTTTCTCTGATCAGGTTCTGTCCCCATTTCAATGGTTTCCACATGGACCCTAAACTGTCCCAGATGGACCCGGACAAGATGAAACGATGACCATATCCCTATCGCAGAGGGGATCTGTTACGGTGGGAAGTGATAGGGAGAGGAGCGGGGCGAGGGAGGGAGGGAGCGCCGTCAGTGGGAACGGGCCAAGAAAGAAATGGAGAGTTGTAATTTCATCTTTAGCACTTGTCTACAATGGGAATGTGCACGTGATCACTGCCAAACAGTGAAGTGCTGTAGCTCCTCACTGCGCTTGTCAGGTTGTCCCACATGCAATATCGAGTGTGGCTGATGCCAAGGAGAACGTACTGCAAGTGTGCCAGGAATTACCCTGATCCCTGTGAAATTGACACTGTGTAAGGTTTCAGGACCGACGCTGAGCCCCAGGATTTTCCATCTTTACATTTTCATTAGCGCACAGACAAAGAAAGAAGTTTTTCCTCCCTTTGTTTTTATGGGACACTCTGCTACTGTTAACATGGCTGAAGCATCCTGGTGAGCTGATTTATGATCCCCTCTCCCCGGGGTACCCAGCCAGGCCCAGCGGCAGCGAGGGAAATTTAAGGCTCCTGCACCAACTCTGCTCACAGAGGACTCGAAAAAATATCTGCTAGATTTATAGAAGTGGGAGAGAAATCCTTTCCTCCCTCTGAGGAGCTGCTCGCCTTTTTCTCTCGACTCCCTAAAGTGAAGCTCGGCAGCCGGAGACCGATGAGTAGAGCGGAGAGTGGAGGTGCATTTCATCTAAACATATTTTATGTGTGTGAGTCAGGTTTCTTAACTGTGTTTCTGCTTCAGCGTTTTAAACAGTTTCCACATTCAGAGTCTGTCTTCTCCATTTCTTTATCCTTCCATTGAGCTCATCTTTCAGAAACTGCTGAAGAGACTTCTCCCGTTACGTTACGTTTTAATAATCCCCAAGTCAGCACATTTCAGTCTGAATGAGAAACAACTCACTCCGTACAATCGTGCCTGTTAAAATCATTTTCAAATTAGCATTGTAATAAGTTGCCGTGAATTAGCAGATAATAAATGTCAATTAAGATATTGATTGCCAAGGGGGGAGGGGGGGGGGGGGTGGGACACACATGATAAGACGTTTTTTAAATACAGGAGGAGCTCGATTGAAAAATTACCGAGAGATGATGGACAACTGCCGCCTTTACTGGGTGACATTAAAAAGGGAATATTAAATACTGGTCTCATATCTTCTCAATCCCATCCCCAGCAGGCTGCAGTGAGGCTGCTGACGGGTCTTCAAAACGTCTGAAAAATTAATATGTGAACACCTAATCACATTGAAGGAGCTTCCTCTGGCAGTTAACCCTCATGGGAGGAAGAGCGGCCTCGGTAAGGACGGTATAAAACCTATCAAATGTTCAATATAATGGACTTATTAGAGATCAGCCGATGGCATGTTTCATTCGACTTTTAATAATATCTCCCCCTGGTTCTACTTTCTATTTTACTTTCTCCTTTTCATTTCTCTGTTGCCCAGTCTGTTCTTCTCAAATGTGTGAAAATGTGTAAGTAGGTATGTTATTTTTTTCATTCGGATTAAAGTGACTTATTTAAAAAAAAAAATATATATATATCTGAAACCCTGACCCTCCAGTCTTATCTCTCCCCCTCTCTCCCTCTCCTCCCCCTCCTCTGCATTGCTTTGCTGAGCAGGTGTCTACTGGGACAACCAGCGGAAGCAGCAACCTCCAGTTCACCTCTTCATAAGAAAAAAAACCCTACTCAACATGGATGCCATTCCCAACATCCAAAGGCATGTGGTCAGCCCAAAGCCCCTGTGCATCACACAGATTACTCACACAGGAAAAGAGGAGCCCATCTGGAGCAGGAGCAGGGGCAAGGAGCAGAGGAAGGGGAAGGGGGAGAGGAAATTTAAGAAATGGAGGAGAAAGACTGCGCTGTATGATGTGGAGGATAACGAAATGCATGTCAGGAAGACAGAGGAGTATTTGGGGTGGGGGGAGGGGGCAGATGTTTGAGGAGTCTTGCCAAAGGGGGATGCAGGGACGCATGAAAGATCTACAGCACCAAGCGGGATGTGCGGTTCAAATCCGGCCTCAGAAGAGAGACGCACGAAAAGGTGAATAAGGGATTGTGTGGAGGACAGTTTAAATCTAGGAAGTCTGGATTATTTAAAAAAGTTAAATGTATTTCAAGATCTTCTAAATGATGATAGATATAGTGTAACGTTGCAGAGGACTTGCTGCTGGATGCTCGGCCGTGTGAGCAGTGTGCGTGAAGCTGCAGGTTTGAGGTCAGCAGCGGTGTGTGCACACGGCACAGTGTTAGGAGCTGCTGGGCTGTGTGGTCAGTGGAACGTCTCATTAGCACCTGCGGACCCCGACCTGTTCACTGCACTCACAGGGCCGCAGAGCTGGGACGTAAAGCAAGCAAGCGTCAAAGCAAACATGAAACACTCTCCTGTGCCCGCAAACAAACTGTCCCCTGCCATAAAGAGAGAGAGACAGAGAGAGAGAGAGAGACAGAGAGAGAGAGAGAGAGAGAGAGAGAGAGAGAGAGAGACAGAGAGACACAGAGAGAGAGAGAGAGAGAGAGAGAGAGAGACAGAGAGACACAGAGAGAGAGAGAGAGAGAGAGAGAGAGAGAGAGAGAGAGAGACAGAGAGAGACAGAGAGAGAGAGAAAGAGATCAACAACCACCATCCTCTCTCTCGGTATCTCTTCAACAAACTAAACAACCTCAGCACAGAGAGGTCAGGACTCGGCGAGCAGATAAACCCTCCCTCCCCGCTCTCTCCAGCTGTCCTCAGATAAGACATGCCCGACGTGCCTCACAGGAGGAGACGATTCCACCACCGAACGATGCCCCTGCCTGCGCTCAGGGCAAATCGTCAAGTAGATCCATGTTTAGCTTCCGTGAGGCTCACGTATGCCAACAAAGCCACGATGAAAGAATGTGCAGCTCAAAAAGTTACATTGTGCTCAACAAAGGGGAAAGAGCTAACCAGGGCCAGGATGCGATGGGACTTGTTGGCCTCTGGAGCAGCAGATGAGGGCGCTCGGCTTGTTGTGGAGAAGGGGAAAATAAAACAGAGCTGCTCGAGTCATGCGGGTCAGACCTGCCAGGGAGCACAGGCCATATGGGTGACATCAATAAAATGTGCCTCCACTATTTCAGTTGTTTTATTCGTCGTCCTCTCTGCTAGAGTCGTAGGGACTGGACATATCCCAGCATGCAACATACACAATGTCCCACACGTCGTTGTTTACGTTACATCGACCGAAGCAGCAACAGAGTAATGTGTCATGCTCGGCTGCATGCATGCCAAGGCAAGTGGGATGCTGGTGAGGATGGTGTCATTCCTCTGGCACCTCATTGCACATCACATAGTTGTGAAAGATGGTAAAGCTGTGTTAGGGGTAGGGTGATAGTTTGCTCTGTCTCTCAGTCAAATCACAGGATGGATATTTAGGCTTCTACCTCAAAATACCAATACTTTCCTTTACATGAAATAGAAACTCAGAACTTCGCTATGACCATGGACCCAAAGTTCAGAGTATCTGCAAGTTGTGATCCAGATAAAAAATAATCACACACATAAAGACACTCGACAGACTTTTATAGTCTGTATTCAAACTGATTCACATCGTATTGGAATATGGGATCAAACTGGCACAGCCGGGGCACATTATACTGGAAGGAAAAAAATCTGCACATTTTCTAACTCCACTAAAAACAAGACATTACATTCCCCGGAACCAACTGGATCTGCCTGCAACGTTTAGCACTGATTGCAAACACTCCCCCCTCTGAGGGCACATGCCTTCTATTGTCTGAGGCCCCACCATGTTGTCTGAAGCTGCGAGAGATAGCATCTGAGCAGAGGCCTCTCTGTGGTGCGCTGTGGTTTCCAGGGACCTTCAGAGCCTGTGGGAGGCAGCACACCTGCGCGGCAGACAATGGCAAAACGCTCCTATAGATCCTGCTCGTCTTTTGAAGTGGTCAACGGACTCAAGTTCAATACCCCGGCTCCTCTTTTTTATCGTACACTCATCACTCTGCGGTTTCACCACACAGGCTTTGTGATGAGAGAAGGCTCTGAGACGAGTCGACCGGAGCTTTTAGGGACATTCAAGTGTTTGGTTTTGACCAGACAAGGTGTTCACATACGACGCAGACAAAGCAGAAATGGCTCAGGAGCGTCAATAAGGGGGGGACGGGGGGGGGACGTGCCACGGTGGATATCCACTGTGGTCGGACCTGCCAAATATTCATAGCACAGTTAATTGCCATTGGGTCAGGTATCCAAGCAGAGCCAGTGACAATATACATACGGTGTTGGACAAATCATGGAAGATAACCTGAGAGGTACAGTATTTTTGGGTTGGGGGGGGGGGGGGACACCACACAGACAGAACTTTACATTCCGTACCCGAGTCAAAAAGCCTGAGAAACGCTACCAAGCCTAAACTAGCTGTGAAATACAACATCATAAAAATCAGTGGGTTTTTTCGATTATGAAGAATCGGTGAATTATTCAGAGGCAACTTATGGCAAAATGTTGTATCCGCATCTAGCTGCTTCATCCCTGTCTCACATTCTCTCTCTTGGTTTTTTCTCTCTCTCCTCGTTTTACTACTGCTGCTCGGTTTAGCTTCTCAATATATCACATTCTCCCCCCCCCCCCCCCCCCCCTCGTCTCTCTCTCTCTCCTTTCTATTCTGTCGGATTAGCAGGACAAACCTGAGGGAAGATATCAGGGAGGAGAAAAGAATAAGGAGCAGACTCCGGGAGGAAGGGAGTGTTCCACGGTGATGGACTGGTGCTAAAGTGGACACCTTCCTCCTCGACAAGGCTACAACAAAGTCAAGTGAGTGGAAACCTCGGCTCGTCAACGGAGACGTCCCACGCATGCCAGACGCTGCGCCAGCGACAGCTCTGTCATCATGTGGCTGAAAAAAGCCGACGGTGTTGTCCTTACAGTGGCGGCGTCTGACCCACTATCTGTCACCATGCATTTTTACTAGGCCTCCTTAACTGCACAGCATCAGCACAGCGCCCCAGAACAATGAGCCTCTCGCTGTACATCACAGGAGTTTACTCTGCCTCGCAGACGCTCCTCCAGCAGCCACTGGGGAACGGACTCGTCAAAGAAGTGCATCTTCTCTCCGCGGTGACGGAAGGGCCGTACTTCATGTCTCGGCTCGAGTAATGATCTCTCTCGGGGGCTGTTCCTGGCCCCATCTCGTACTGTACATATTTATTTTATTGCGTGTCCTGTTTTCTAGACGTGCACACGAGAAGCAGACACTCCCCGATACTATTGTACTATAACTATTCTGCCGGTGTGTTGTTTAAACCCGAGAATGTGTATAAAACCTTAAAACATTTACTTTAAGGGATTTGGTAAAAAGTCACGTAACCAGTTTCCATGTTTCCCAAATTTAGACTGTGCAGCTTCATTATCGGCTCTCCAGTGGTGCTGGTTATCAGTGTTGGAGTCTGACTCATATGCAAAACACATTTACCATGCTTGAATATTGTTGAACGGGATGATATATTGCCTCCAAGTTCTTAAAGGGAAATATAAATGAGTTAACTACACAAACTGAAAGCTTTTGTTGGCAGTCGTCTGCATAGAGCAAATCCTTTTTAAGTCTGTGTACATTCTGACAAAGCCTCCACAACAGCTTGAACTCTGAACGGAATTGAGTGAACATTTACTTGGCCCACTTCCCGCTTCCGCTTTTTTTGTGCTCCTTCCAACGATGACAGTTATTACTGGGTCAGGAGTCGACGATCGCTGTTAATGAGTACATGGAAATATGACTCGGTGTAAGTCTTCTTCACCTTTTTGGCTTTTTGCTTCTGATTCAAATAAAAAACATGATCTAATGAGCCAGTCCGGTGCACACAGGTCCAAGCCAAGCTACAGACGAGGATACAAACCATGAAGGCTTCATTTCCTGAACCACAGAACATTGTTTCACTTTCTGTAATAACTTCAGGAATCAGAAAGAATTTGAAATGAAATGACTTCTAGAAATAGACGAAGCTTGACTTGTATTCAAAAGCTTGGCAAGATGCTTCTTCGCTTCTTTCATTCATTCCCTCATGTGCACAAATACCTTCCCTCACAAAATGCCATACAGGTGTAGGCAGGACACTTGGAGCACTGCTAAAAAAACACTACAGCACTGATGTACTCCAAAGTATGTGCTTCAAACGAGTCACTACTACTGACAGAGCCATTGTTTAGAAATGGGTGAGAGTAAGGACTGGCAGTGATCACCCTGACCGATGAAGTACGAGCAATCCATGGCCACTCCACAGGAGATCGAGGAGCAGTGCCCAGGCTGAAGAGGCCCTCCACCTTCTCATCTGTCTACTAAAAGCCCTCTGTCACTGCTTCCTGCATCATCCTCATCCACCCACGCCCTGCTCAAGCCCTTAATGAGCTCTGGGCTAATGCGTAGAAACAACACAATTAAAGCCCAAATGGACAACTCCCCACTCCAGTCCACCAATGAGCATGTAACAGAGCACTCGGAGTCCGGATGCATTCGTGTGCGACCCTACGATGTGAGCTTGACCACTCTTGCATGCATATTGTGTCCCTCTGTGTGCGTGTGTTAGCTCGGAGAAGCACAGCAGAGTTGACAGCTCCAGCCAGTGGCCCTTTGACCTGTGGCCCCGGGGCCCAGCATAAGACGACGCTGCTGGTTTGCAGCTATAGTTCCTCCCTCTGGCACAGAATCCTTGGCAGGTCACCATGAAACACAGAGGCCACAGGCACATGGACCTGATCCAAGATGCCACGCTCGGTTTGAACTCTCCCTCTTGACAAAGAGAAGAAAAAATACATATATATTTCCCTTTGGAAAATCCTGGAAGAAAGAGACCGGGGGAACAGGCCAGCAGCACGCCGCACTGCAGTCAAAGAAATCTAAGTCAGACCTCTGCTCTAACAGGCCAACCCCAGCTGATAATAATAATATCACTGAGGCAACATTTGCTTCCAGCTGCACTATGTACCAGTTAAATTGCCTTCACAATGGCACATTTGTTATGACCCCGATATATTTGTCTTCCTCTGCCTCTCTTGTCTTTGAGCCATGAAAAAAAATCGTTCCTGGTTTCTGTGCTGCTCTGCCATTCCCCATTTCTGTCACAGCTATTATTTCATGAAATCTGACTCCCGGTATTTCTGTTTCTTTTCAATTTCCTTTTCAGCAAAGACCACGCGCTCCCTTCTCCAGTGTCACCCCCCCCCCCCCCGCCCCCTGTCAGCGCACAGCACAATGTGCCAAAAATATCCCTGCACCAAGAAACAATGTCAAATCTACATTCAATTAAATTCTTCCCAGTTCAAAACAGAGTGAACACGCCTTGCCTTTCCACAAAAAAACATGAGAAGAACTCATCCTGATATTTCACTCTGCCTTTGCGCCTCATCTCCGTCAGTGTGTTTATTTATTCCTCGGAGAGTGTTTGTGTTTAAGTGCTTGTTTTGGACAGACAACATGCGCCCAGCAGTCTACCAACGAGTCCCTGACAGCCCTCCCATGATTTCCTTTTCCCCAAAAGATAATATACATTCTAATGTACAAGAAGAAAGCAGCTAATTGACCTGAAATCAAAGCTAATTGGCTTCTATTTAGCCTCTTCCTGTCCAACAGCAGTGTACACACAGAGGGAAAACCCGTTAGCCCACTTCAGAGAGAACCACCAACACACAGCAGCAGTCAGATGCGTGATAGTGGACTGTATCTGCAGGGTGTGGTGCGCCCCTGGCCGAACCACTGGGTACAGACGACTTGACCTGTGCTTGTGCAGCGTGCTGCAGACGTAGCTGATAGACATCTCTGTCTCTGGCAGTTCCCACCATAAGGTCTCCTGCAGAGGGTCTTAGTTACCCTCAGACCTGCCCCCCCCCCCCCCAACTCCCTGTGGATCACTTTCTAGATTTCCTTCCGGTATGATGTTGTTACACTTCCACAGCATGTGTGCATTTGTGTGAGTGTGTGACAAAGGACATACTTTACACTGGGGAAAACCGTACCCCCCAATAAGTCTATCCCCTGGATTTTGCCTCTCAGGCTTCATAAAGGCTTCTCTGGATTTTCAATTGATTTACATTAATCTCCTATTTTTCAGAATTGATCCCTGATAAATTACCAGGTAGCTCACTTGTCTCGGTCAATAATACTGCAAAAGAAGATTAAAAGTCATTAAATGTACAATCATAGAGGACATTATATAGTACTTATTATACATTTGTTAGGTTAACATTCCTGTAGAGAGCACTATAATCAATTTGATAAATACTAGATTGATCAAGTTTAATTTACAATGAATTATTTTGAAAGATCGTTGAATAACTCATATGTCATCTGTATCCTCCACTTCTAAAATCAAACTAATGCCCTTTTGTGTGGCTCTCTGGTGAATATTGTGCGTGAGGCCTGCAGAGAGACGATGATTCGATTCTATTTGAGCTCCATCGGCGCATTGAAATGGAAAAGACAGAGTGCAGCAAGATCCTCAGTTTGATCTGCGGGGTGCAAAGGCAGAGAATTCACAGCACACGATGATGGGTAATAAAACAAATGAAGCACGACTCAAATGCTACTTGCGCCATTGTGGCTACATGACCTACATCTGTGGAGTGGAAGAATGCTGATCCTTATCTAATGTAGGATATGGCCTCAGGATAAGACAAGTCATCTTGGCACATTAAACCTCTGTTGTTCACAGTATTGTTGTCTTCAGCTAGAAGTGGGAGCTCCAGGAGTCGATGAGTGTGCCGCTTTAATTGATGCAGCAATCGGGTTTGATTCATGTTACGTTCTACGAGGAGCGAGAGCCATGAAGTATCCGATGAGAGCTGGGGCAGGGTTACATTAAAGGCATTCCCGTGAACTCTCAGCACTTCACAGCACAAGATCCCAGTCTCCGCTTTCCCCTTCCAGACAGATGCCAAAGTCATTGTTTTTTCTGAGCCGGGTTTTCAGAGAGAAAACTCGATCCCACTGGCCGCCAGTGTCACCAGTGGCCCCCCGTCCTCCCCCGTCATTCAATCCCGTCTCTCCTCCTTTCAGGAATGCACTTCAGTCATTCTTCCTTAGTCTCCCTCCCTCTTTTCTCTGGACCATGGTGCCCGAGGCAGTCTGGGGGAAGTGTGTGTTTGGTTGGCCCAGATCTATTCATCCCTCTCCGGTGAAACGGGATACAGTGACCTCCTCTGTGTCCGGTGGTCCCGATCTCAGGCTCCTGTCTGGTAAGTGTCAGAGATCGACAACCTGCGAGGGGAGGGGGGAGGTAACTTGATGGCTGGTCAGGAGACAAGCCAAGAACATGAGCCTGTCAGACACCACAGAGGGATGATACTAAATCTGAGTGAAAGCACCAGCAGGAATGTTCTGCAGTGAGTTTACGTTAACTGTGGCTCAACGCTATGGACCGAGATCTCAGAGCCATCTGTCGTGCTGTCATCGTTTCTCTTCCTCAAATAAAAGCAGCAGACAATATCCAGCATCCAAACCATGACTAATAAACAACACGGATTGCAGGAAAATGCTATACCGTACCTCACAGGGGGATAGTCACATAAATGCATCCATTTCAAGGTACAACACTGGGGACAATTACAGGCAGGTTTCCTCTACTATAAATGGGGGGGGAGGGGGGGGGGGGTATGTATAGCAACCCCTACCTCACCAGAGATGACAACCTCTCTGCACCTCACATTAGCATAATCTACGTTCACCATGTGCGCTGCAATTTGTCTGGAAAATCTTTCCCCCCACAGGTTCATTATTGAGAGGGTGTCCATTAAAAACAACTGAATTACCATCGCAACTGGCTCACCGCCGTGTTGGCAGTCTTTGAAAGAGTAATTGGATCCATTAAGGCAGGAAAAACTGAAAAAAGGACTGAGATCCATGTTCCTTTGTGTTTGTCTGAGTGTGTGTCTGTGTGTGTGTGTATGTGTATGTGTATGTCTGTGCATGAGATAGAGAGCGTACAGCGTGTGGGTATGCGTATGGATATGAGAAAAATACCAGTACATGTCAGTTCCTCTTGACTTTCTCTGCAGCAGCAGCAGCTGAACAATGGCTAATTGGGACCAATTAAGATAAAAATTCATAATTTAATTTAGAATTCTTTAAAGCATATTTGCAGGAAAGTCATTTTAATTACATTTCTTCAACAAGCGCAGCACTGAACAGACTTTTGAATGTGGCTGTCGGGGAATCAAATGCTGCTCGCGAAATGAACTGCCACACGCAGTGGATGACTTTCCTGAATTTTAAGCAAAATAACATAATGGCACTCAGTGGAGCCCATACCTCCGCTTAATGGCTCTTCCCCTTAGCCATAGTGCATCCTTCCAAAAGGTTTTGTGAAAAGTCCTTCAGTTGCTGAACAAAAAAACACCAATTCTTGTTTTTACACATATTTTTTATATAATTTAGAAGCAAGGATGTACTCATATTTTTTTTATTATTTTAACAAGGACAACCATGTTTGTGTCACTGATGTCAAATATTTGTGAAACTGGTGGTTCTGCATTTGCCAATATATTAAACATGAAGGTACCATCTCATCATCATCTTGCCGGAGTCATAGGGATAAACAAACATTATGGTTTTACTTATCAACCATAGCTATAGCTGCTAGTTTTCAGAGGTTAAAAACTAGAATGATCCATTGGGAGACTGGTCGCCTGTGCACAGCAGCCCAGTGACGTGAATCCATTTCCAGTTTAAATCTTATAAAAGACCCTTTAACTTTGCAGCACCTGCACAGGACAGCTCATCTTGCTCATGTTAACGAGGCAAACAGTAAAATCCTTGCTCTATGATAAATCTGACCATCGCCACAGCAAAGCTCCTCCAAACAGCCCTCCCCTAATGATGAATGAACAAACCTGCGAGAGTCCTTGAAGCATGGGGGTTACTAGGAAGTGCCACAAACCTATCTGTCTCAATTGTGTTCGACGGCCTGTGATTTCTATGGGTCCACGCAGGAATGTGTGTGCCATTACCTGTCTCAAATGGTGGCCCAATTATGACAGTCTCCTTCAGCATGTGGCCTTGCGAAAAACCAAACCCCATGAAATTGATTACCCATACACCTGCACCTCATTTGTGACCATTATGCTCCCAGCTCCTCTGTCAGGGACCCTCCGCAAGGTCCTGTTCATTCCCCACCCACAGAAAAACAAAAAACACTTTAAATTGGCAAACATTCCGGACACAAGGTATGGAATTCGGCAACAACACCAGTCCTTGTGCAAAGAGAATTCATCTTTGCTGAAATGAAGGAAAAATCAAACAATAGCGTTTTTACACCAATTTACGAGAGAACAAAAGGACAAGATAAAAACAGAAGGAAACAAACAAACAAACAAAAGGATACTGAATTATCATCTGGCTGCCAACGTTGTCCTTCTACCTATCAATTGCAACCCTGCTTTATTGAATTCCCTCATTCTTTTTTTTTATTTCATCCCCCTCTGATTCGGACTGACCTCCACCATTAGGCTCAAGGTCACCGGGGTGGGTACAAGGACATTCCTTTGAGACCGACTGCAACGCTCGGTTGCCACTAAATAAATAGAGATGTTTTATTGCTGCCGGTGACAGTAAAACTATATAAGATGACAAATCTGCCAGTCAGGCAAGTCTGAACATGCAGAGGGGAAGTTTGTTTTATTGCTGAGCTCAGGATGAACACTGAGAGGTTTTTCCAGAGTTAATCATCTCTCAAAATATACCAGTGTTTCCAGTTTATTATTCAGTGACAGGATTGGAGTGGTTGAAATTTCAGCTGTATCAGTTATAACACAATGAGTAGAAAGTCAATGGCGGCCTCCGGCTCTCCCCGACTATGCTTCTCTGTGGTCTGTTACAACGGACCCCTCAGTTCTTAGTGATGAATCAGATTGGTGGAGGTGCAGCTCCTACAAATAAAAAGCCTATTTGCGTTCTGCTGTTGACCTCCGTCACTCAGTGGGACACTCTCCGGGGACGCCCTCCACTCTCCATCTCTCCATCCTTCCGCCTGTCCATTCCTCCCTTCATCGCCGACTGCCCGGTAGCTATGCGCACATATCTGCTGATAATGTTACAGGGCTTTTCTCTCACAGTGATACCTCAGGGGGAAGCGGGATGACAACACAGTCAAGTCAAATTGCACGCAGATGGCTTGTATCATTGGCTGTTGCAAGCCAGCACCAATGTTGAGCTTTTTTTTTTCTCTGGGTCCAGTTTCTTGGCTCGATCTCAGCTTTTCTTCTGAGATGGACTCTGGGGAATGTCTCAACTCCCACTCAGCGAGCTCAGATGTGAGAGGATTTGGCCTTGCCTGCTGGCTGTGCTTAAAACATAGGGTACGCCGAGGAAAAAATGTGCTCGCACCAAACCAAAACTCACGAATGGCACAAACAATGATGGCGAGAGGAAGAAACGACTGTGGAACAAAGCTTGGGCAGGGAACATGTCAGCTCCGTCTGGTGATGTGTGTGTGAGGTAAGGAGTCACGCAGTGGTGGGCCCCACACAGCAGTAGCTGGTGAGTAAGTCTGGCGTGGGGCTGCCTGCGAGGCGACCTCTCCTGTCTCCCCTGACTGTTGTTTTGCATTCTTCATAATTAGAAGCGCCCAAGCATGCCAGGCATTCCTAATAGAGGTGTTTTACACTAGCGGCTGACACCATCACTCAATCTGAAGCCAATGGTCCTTTCCCAAAGGTCAACAACTCAGCCTTCTCTTACTCGGAGCTGCCTCCTTCCCAGAGATGGGGGGGCCCCCGCATGTCAGCGTGACAAAGGCACACGCCTTCTTCTTTTGTTCCCTCCCTCCTGCACTACCTACACAGACCCTGGAAACCAACACTAGGGCCTGGTACTAGTTAAACCAAGACTCCCTATAGAGATGGATGACTCCTCTACTCCCTACACCAATGAAGACGAATGCTAAGCATGAATTATTAAGGGCCAGAGCAGAGGGGAATATTTTGATATTGAAACCTTATGAATAATTCCAGCAGGGCTACCCCAAAATGAATTACCTTGTTCTCCGTGTACTGCTGACGGAGATGCTGCTCTTCATCTCCAGGGGCTCAGGTAGTGGAGAAAGAGATGCTGGATGCAATATACTGTACATAAGAATGCATGCCATACTGATGTTTGGTATTGTGAGCGAGGTGAAAGAAGACGGAGATGCGATGTGTTTGGAATGGGTAGGATTGTGTATTCCTTTTGATCCGGTGGTCAAAGACGGGTCCATGGAGAGACGGGATGAGGAGCGTGTGGAATGCAGAGGGGGCTGCAGTGATTGGGATGCGAGGGCTGGGGTTGCATGTCCAATTATCTAGCAGGCAAGGAGAGAGGCGAGCTGGCCAATTAGAGGGAGAAGGAGAGAGACCTCTGCCACGCGGAGACAGACAGGCAGCGAGACAGAAACATAAGCCTATAGAGACATGAGCAGGGAGAGAAACTGGAAAAAGGTCAAGCTAGGAAAGAGAGAGAAAGATGGATTAAATATATTTCTCTACGTATTTTCTGAGAGGTGAAGGAAAGGATATGTGAAGATGATTTTTTTTGTGTTAAGGAGAAATATAGCATTAACCCAGTCTTCCCTGACTGTATAACACAGTGTATCCCTGATTGCTTAATAACATCCATATATAAGTGAATCTGGGTAAAACCATACATTTCTACAATTCATTTATTCCCTGGTGATATGAGCCTTTCACACACATCTGTATCTGCATTAATATTTCTTATAGACACATTTTTAAACTTCTGTAAGTTGGCCACTCTTTAACTCCTTAATATTGATATTGGCATCAGCCCCCTAACAAATCAGTGTCTTTGGAGCTCTACTGGCAACATTTCAGGATTTTACGGCTTGGGTCCCCTCTGTTAAAAGATTATCCTGCACGCCAAACACTGGAATCTAATTATCATTTAATACTCGTAATTTGTTGACACTGAGCTCCAGAAAAATTATGATTATAACCTTAGAGAATCTGCATAAAGTCATATATCCACCGCTACAATAGCTCTCTGTGCTGCTGCCAGTGTTCATGAGGTCTACTATAATTTACAGTGAGGCTGACTGTAATTACCCTCCGCCTTAAAGACACTTGTCAAAGTGATGTAGGATTAAATCTAAGGGTAAACAAGGGGCAGGGCAAAGTCCGATTTTGACTAAGACAATGCCACTCTGTCTTTGCCTGGATATTTCATTGCCTGTCAAGTGGAAAGACAAACCCTTCCTATAGGTCATATAGGAAGGGTTTGTGAAGTCTAGGTACATAACTTTATGTTCTTGTGACCATTGAAGGAAAAATTAGGTAGGAGCCTTGTTAGCCCACAATAACTGCTAGCAAGGGTACCACCACGATGGCAGCTGAGTGATGAGACTCACCTCCAAGGACTTTCGTATTCCTCAGATAAATCTTTTACAGGCGTGATAGAAATCATCTTAAAAAATCCTTGACAGTCACGACACCTCAGTTCTCGGAGAAACCTCAGATTCTATCTGTGGCAACTCATCGACCTTTTCACTACCTTCCAAGTCTGTCAGTCATTTGATTCCTCTCCTCTATCATTTCTATGCCCTGACGATGCTGAGCGATGGTTCGCTCGCTCCAGGAATGTCTGGTGACTTCTCAATGTCTCATTTAAGGCTAAGCAAATTGAGGGGTTTTGATTTAAACGGCACTGCACTCTGCGGCCGAGTCAAGTCCAAACAGTGGATTCTGTCGTTTCAGACCAACTGTATAATTTCTGACGCCACAGGAATGGAGCCACGACTCTAAACTGAGACAATGCTCACCCGCTCTGAGAGAGGAGTAACACTGCCTGTCTGCCAATCCGCTACAGCAGGCTGTGATAATGGGAAAAGGTCTTCACCGCAATCACAGGGATGGCATTCGTTTTTTGAGGCACCTGCACGGCCCCGAAGCCTGGAGGACAACCCCAATCGTCATCAAAGGGGCAGCCTCCATTTCCATCGACCATGAACGCTCCTCTGTGATACAGAGAAACAAGTCGAGGCTACAGACAGGATATTAAAGACCTCGGTCCTCTCGTCTTACAGCTGCTTCTCACTACAAAGGCTCTCGCAAGCCAATAATTAGCCACAGGTCCACTTCACACGCTCGCCCTGACCCCCGACCTATTTTACTCACCACTACTTCCTGTGAGCATATTTAGGGTCCTGTTGTAAATGACCCTTTGATGGAGAAGCAGCACAGATGTTACTACATGCAAAGCCATTAGTAGACCTTTGTGCTTAAATACATCATAATTTGGAGTTAAACAGACAAAGGTCAAGAGGGCACTCTGCCATGACCTGGGAAGGCCCTTAGCACTCGATCAGTGGTTGGTCTTTAACAAGCCTCTTCAAGGAGAGCCAGTGTGTTGGCCGGGAGAGGATGACGCAGGGAGCTGCTTGCTGATGTGCGGAGAAATGCAATTTACCTCTCATCAGAAGAGAGATTAGAAGCAAATGCGGGGAGGAGGACGGGGTCATCTGTCTTTTAGCCCTCAAGGCCACCCCCCTTGCTTGCAAAGCCACTTTCAAAACTGCCTGTGCATAATTATGCTGAATAGAACTCACACAGAGAATATGCAGAAACAAAGCATGTTGTCTATCTATTCAATGTATGAAAGACACTTTCATCGCTTTGTGAAGACTTTTTGGGAGGTTTCTGAGATGTGAAGCCAACAAGCAGAGGTGAATCTGCCGGTGCATTGCTCATCAGCCGTAGCCACAGACATCGTGTTGACATTTCATCTTCCCTTTTGTTTCTCCTTCCTATCCACATTCTGTCAGTCATTCTGTCTTCCTCTGCTCTCTTCCCTGGCCCTTTGCCTCAAACTCCATGTATGTCTAATGTCTGTGTTGTATCTCTCAAAGCCACATAAATTTCGTTTTACAAAGTAAAGCCTGTAGTATGGGATATATCTTCCTTTCTATTTTTTAACGTCACCCGAAATAAGAGTTTAGTTATAGCAGGCACACAGATGGGTCCAATGCAAGTCCTCAGAAGAGCGGCGGTTTGTTCACTGTGCTGATGTGGATATCAAATGAGGACATCAATAAAAATTAATACAAAGTCTGAAAACACATTAAGAACTATGCTTATAATAATAAATCAGTCCATTTCTATGCTTTGGCGGATTCTCTGCCAGCAATTACAAAGCTGCACAGCACATTCACTCAGAGCCATTCATCATGGAAAACTCAGATTTATGCAGAACCAAATAGCCCTAATAATTCCAGCCCCTTCCCCGGCACTCAAAAGACTATAAACACTCGAGACAGATAAAACAAGATGTATTAGCAGAGGACGTGGAGTGGGAGAGGAAGATTGCAGAGTGGCATCTGGACAGATTAGGATGCAGGAATTCTTTTTTCAGCCCGGCCTCTGTCTTTTGTGCCCTCTGGCTTAAAGAAGACCTCGGACTGTGCATCTTTCTGTGATTCGAATCTGCGGGTGACCGCAATCAATGAAGACCTCTGTGCGCCAGATCAATGAAGGACATGAGTAGTTGATGGAAATTCATCATGCTGGAGTGGCTTTGGGTAAATGTGTTTGTGTTGCATAATCACGATGCCTCTCATCTGACTGACTAGAAGAAGTGAAGGATGATTGGTAATTGTCCCTCTGACTAATCAGGCCTCAGGAGCTGCACCCCTGAGGAGAGGAACAACACACACCCACACAGCAAGAGAGAGAGCGAATTGTTTTAGAAAACACACGATAATGTGTTTTAGCAAATGATATATCGATAACACTTTTCGTTCATTACCAAATTCCAAAATCTAGACAAGAAAATAACATCAAAAAATCGCTTTGCAAAAAGCATTTCATGTTTCTGAGAAGTGCAGCAAAAGGACCGGACTGATTGGAGTCAAATAAAAAAGGCAAACAGTGATGAAGGCAGCCGAGTCCATCCATAAAAGGCTGGTCTCCAAGAGATGAGAGGGGAGAATGTAGGTTACTAATCCTCCCAAATTAAAGGCATAAAGAGATTATATCTACCAAAGCTCTCACTTGTAGGCCAGCTCGCTGTTAGCCCCTCCACTCTAAGCTTGACTAACTTCTGTGTAATCAAACGTTAGTGTTCTTTTCTATCCCACTTAAATTCTTGCCGGCACAGCAAGAAGATAACATGGATCACATGTGTGTCATGGAAACACGGTAATGAAAAGTCAAAAGAGTTAATGGGAATTTATGTAACCAGGGTCTTAAATCTTGTGCATATTCCTAACACACAACTGTACACATGTGGGCCAAAGCGTACAAACACACACACACATTATGCAGACTTGTCAAGCAACACCATGAATTTACTGCATTTGCACAGTGAAAATGAAATAAAGACACTGTTAATGAATTACCAGGGGAATGATATAACCCTATGAGGGCTTTAGGTGGAATGTGGGTGTAAACACTACTTAGATGCATTTAACTCCCTTTTAGCACCTGTCCGACTACAGCAGGCTGTTTATGCTCGAGCGTAACACCCCTGACCTTGCTCTCATCCTTGGGAGGATTTTTTAAATAGAAGAGCCGCATTCAGCTCGTGCATATGTTTAACACACATACATATTGACCCAGCTTCAAGGGGAAGCGTGTTTTAGGGCCAGCTATTTAAGAAGAGCTTTAGTGTTCAAGGGTGGAAAACAACAGCCCCCACACTGACCTGGCTATTTAGAGTCATGAACCTTCACCTTTAGACAAGGTGATGTCAAACTTTGAACAAAACCAAACACAAGCTCCAAGCCCCCGACCTTCAGGCTGCACAAGTAGAGCACTTGATCCGACTTGTAGTTAATAAAGCAGCCATTAATCACACAGTAACTCCATCTGACTGATGTGCATGTGGGCTGAGCATGCCTGTATCATATGTGGGCCACATTTAAGTGAGTGGGAGAATGCTCTTCCAGTCTGCAGAGCATTGACTGCTTCATGGTAATGAGGCTACGCAATGCAACTGCTCATGAAGAACAGAGCACAGACGAGTGTAAACACCATTTTCTCCCTGTTGTGTCTACTCGCCTAACTGAGGACCCAGTGGAGAGAAATGAGAACACTAATGTGAGACCACGGCGCACGTCACCTGGAGCAGTGCACGTCTGGAACAACCGTTATTTGCATGCAGGGCCGAATAGGAGAGGAAGGAAGAGAAACTACCGCGCAGACTGCACCGCGAAACCCACCTCGGTGGCAGGTAATGACAGAGCAGGGCTTCAGAAATTAGTAGGTGCGAAGAAACGCGTGGAAAGACAAGTGTGTTAAAGAAGGGAGAGAGAGGGAGGGGAGCCACACACACAGACAGATAGGCGGTTTTTATCTCGGAAGGAAAAGTTACCCAAAGTTTCCCTTGAAAAGAAATGTTCAAACGAAGGAGGGTATCCTCAAATCTCTGGCGCTCTTTTCCTATAAACCTAATTATCACCAACATATCTGTCAGAGGACGAGGCCTCAAAGAAGTGTTTTGTCAAAGAAAATACATAAAAGATGAAAAGAGTGGGGAACGGAGGAAATATTCACTTTGATGAGAACACAGTAATGCTGGTTGTGGGCGTCTCTCCCTGTGTTGTGTTTCCATCGCCCTCCGTCGTGTTCAGTGAAAGTTTAAGGTCTCCTGGAATCTCCCCCCCCTCCGAATCTCTGTCGGCAGGAGGGCTGCTTTGAGAGCAAACCACATCCTCGGGGAATTGCACGATGGGAACGCTTTCATCCCTCAGAGAAATCTGCCTCTCCCCGTACGAGGTTTATCACAACTGACACACGGAGATTCCTCCCCTGAAGTGACGGCAGGGTTCAGGCGGCTCGCAGCAAACAGATTGGTGGGTTTTCAACGGGGGGGGGGGGGGGGGGGGGGTGCACAGGTATAAAAGGACCTTCTTCTGAGAAAGTCATCACCTCTGACGACAGCACGGGGCTCATTAACAGCGTCTGCAGAATCAACCTGTGTGATAATCTCTGCCCGTCTGATGCCTCGCGCTCGACACTCTGCTTTACTGAAAGGTTAAGAGGGAGGTGATTTGTTATACAGAGAGGATTAATCCAGCTGTCTGCCCACCACTTGGACCGCCGGGACTGTGGCTGGTAACAGTTGCCTCTGTGCTTAAAGCTGACGTGGACAAATGAACAGGATCTATATCCATCTGTCTAATTCAGACACAAATTCACGCTGGACAAAAACCAATGCCCTGCAGATTCATCCTCCATTTATTCGATCAAATCCCAAATGGAAAAAAATCGTATTATAAACGTGCAGAACTACATATGTGCCCTAGCATGTGCACATATGTGTCACATGTGATTACTCAAGCACACAGGCCAAACATGCGCTCATGCAATACACAGAAATAGCCGAATACTACACAGTTATACCTGACATGTCCCAAAGCTCCACTCGCAGCGCACAAGCTATGACAAGAAAAGTGTTGCCTATCTCCCTTTATATGATAATTCGCCATGGTTGACGTGCTGGAAACCAGATAAGCCAAGTCAGGCTGGGAAGATAAATGTGACAGGGGACCACTGCCAACATGTACTGAGTTTATTTGGGGACAGTCTGGCGTGAAAGTGAGGATACGGCCCAGTGCTCCTCCGGGTTCCAGGTGAGGGGCGCCGGCTATTACATTTAGTTTCATTACGGCAGCAGCAGCAGCTGAATGTCAGAAGAAGCCTCACACAGGTGATGTGGATGGGAACAGAGCTCCGGTCTGTGATTTAACTTTTAATAATAATTTAACGAGCCAAGAACCATTGTTTAGCCAGGCACACATGCTCATGTTAAGCAATGGGCTGCCTCACGTCGAGCCAACAGTCTGTCACTCTTGGCAACAGACCAGCTCTGCTAATGTGGCTGGAATTTAAGTGCACCTCGACGGCAGCTGCTGAGAAAGCTGAGAGCATGAAGGTGGCGGTGTGTAGTGGAAACGAGATGGAAGCTGGCTCAGGTCAAACTAGCTTGATTTCCTGGAAAAGAAAAATGAAGAGAGGAGCCGTGGTGAAGTGTATGCCGGATACTCATCCTTAAAAAGTTCCCCTTTACCCTCTATTAGCATCAGTCAGTATTGCTTAGGTCACTGAGACTGTACAGCAGGTCACCTCCTCTAGCAAGTATGAATTATGAGCCATTATGGATAAATGATCCTCATATAAAGCTCTGGTAAAGATAGCTCAGGTCACAAGGCCACCTCTGTAACCGATTTCTCTGCTCTATAGTTATATATAGCAGTAAAAACAGCTTACTAATGAAATAGATGATAGGCAGGGATAAAGGGTTATTCCCTTGGAGTCCATGAGCCTGTATTTACTTCCATCAGGCCTCGGCCGTCAGGAATAATAACACGGCTACGGGTGGGCGGGGGGGGGGCCTCAAGGATCTTCTGTTGATAGATGAAGAGACTGACAAGTGCTGCGGAACAATCCTGATAGGCAGCTAAATGCGACCAAGGGGGACCAATAAGTTATTAGGAGCCACGATCATTCACACTTACCTGAAGATAGTGATTGAGTATCTTTCAACACTGCTCAATTTATCTGAGTGTGTGTGTGCGAGTAAGGGGGGGTGCATGAGAAAGAGGGGGAGAGAGAAAGATAGAGGGAGGGGGGGGGAGGTTGCACACACATCCCATCAGACTTTGAGGTATGGTGATGAAGTGTGGCAAACAGACCTTATTAACAAAGAGTAAAGCTCTGAGGCACCTCCTCGCCCCATCTCCACCTAAACGCCACAAAACAAACAGGGTGACCCCGCTCTAACCCCGGCTCCGTCCATCCATCAGCCAACAGAACACACACACACACACACACACACACACACACACACACACACACACACAAACACACACGACCACAGCCCATATCTCCACACTGTCGACATTAGGTCTGCGCCTGTGGAGGGATCCATGCTGCTTCACTCCATTAACAGTCCCAGCACACACATACACACACACACACAAACACACACACACACACACACACACACACACACACAATCAGCAGTCTAACAGCAGTCCCACATTTTAACGGGTTTGTATATTTTCTTCATTTTTTAAATCGACAGCACACTGTTCAAAGAGCTGCTGGTTTGAGATTTGCACATTTAAAGGCTCCACCTGTTCTGTAACAGTTGGAATAGTACGTGTGCACTATGATAAAATATGAAAATAAATATAGCTCCAAAAAACTATTTCCCCCCTATTTCCTAGAACATAGTTTCCTTGTGAAGATGAAATTTCCAACATTTACCAGGAATTTGATCTGAAGAGGAAGAAGGGGGGGGGACTTACTGCCGACTCTCTTTGCTGATCTCTTTGACTTTGTTTCCCAAACTCAGTTTATTATATCTCCAAACTGTGGGTATCGGGCCGGCTGGTTGGATGGTACTCCTGCTCCTCATAACACCAGACAGACAGGAACAAGATAAGGGCTTAGACAGTCAGACGTGGTCAGTAAGGCAGAGGAAATCCCTATCATTTGTCTAAGGCCTGCAGACGTATGCTCAAGCTCAAGTCTCAACCCCCCCGATCTGTCTCTTAGCTTCCCTTACTGGTTGAAGGTTCATGTGGAGGTGAGGGTTCCTACACCCCCCCCCCCCCCCCTCCTTCTCCGGTGACCCCTTGCTGTTGCTTAGTTCAAAAGATCCCCTCAGGGAAAGACCTCTATGTCACACAAACACACACACACACATGTTGCTTTTTACGTGCTCTGCAGGTGCTGCAACACAAAGTCAAACACACAAATTCTCAGCACACACACACACACACATAACACACACACACACGTTAAGAATACCGAGAGGGCCAGAGAGAGAACAGGGTGATGGTATGTGCATTGTTTCTTTCATTTTCCAAGATCGAAAAGAAATAGATGTTGGCATTGCTTTTATCCGACGCCTTGAAAACGCCTTCGCTGCGCATGTGTGGAAAATAACACAATAGACCAGGGCTTTTGATTCAACTGACAGGTACGGCCTGTGCCTTCTATTGTTCATGAGTGGATTTGTGGGATTTAAACAGTGCTTCGTGCGCCCAAATCTTTCGGAGGAGGTAATTATCGTAATGCGATCCTGAAAGGCGCAACTGCAGAGGACAAACTAGTATCACTGCTTGGTGGGAGGGCGTTCTCGGGGGCAAGGGGCAGAGAGACCTGAGGTGACCCCGCGATGCAGGGAGAGAACAATCAGTCAACATGCCAGAGCGACTTTAAATCACCAAACATCTCACTGGTCGGCCTTTGTCCTCGCACATGTGATGAGGGATATTTCACAGTGGCACATGCTGTCCGGCACATGCATGTATTCCCACATACCACTCATCCATAACCCCTCAACATTATTTCTAGACTATTCAACTGAATCATTCTAGTAGATTCAAGGCTTTAGAAACTAAACTCAACTCAACTGACTGTCCTGGATTTTGAGTATCCAGCAGCTTCACTTGAAGTTACCGAGTGCATACACAGAGATAATGCAATGCAGGGCAGAGAATCTAAATCAATTTCCATCAGCTAAAATCCATACCCGACAGTATTAAGTGTGTTCACCCATGAAAACGCGATGTTTGATTGTGTCACTGCCGGCATCGGGCCCAGACGCAGCTGCTTCACCTCTCGGTGCCCTGGCAGCACCCCTGGGCGGGAGGTGGTAATGAGAGGGCAAGGGGACAGGCAGCCCGGGTTCACCCGTGGAGCAGGGGGCAAGGGGCAGCCGAGAGAGGGCAAAGGATATGCAGACCTGACATGCATACTAAAAAGGCTATCAATTACGATTTCCATTTGCCAGCAATCTTTGTCAGGGCCCATCACAGCTAATACAATTGCCCTGTGATCTAAAACCCCGCTGAGCACGGAGAATCAAGAGGGAGAGACGTGCATATCTTAATCCTGTCGTGAAAGGCAGCACACCTCGACATTAACCGCTCTCGTCACCTTTAGCGGGGGAAGGCTGACAGGAGGCGGGGTTTTCTTTCCATCATGGTGGCGAAGGAGAGGCGAGCGGAATAAACATCCACTTCTTGGAATATGTTGGAATAACACATTGAATTTAAGACTGGTTTTATATTTAACACTAACATATGGATGTGTGAGGGTTGAGGGAAAGAAAAGGGGAATTTAAGTTGTGCGTTTTTTAACCATGCACACTCCGCAGGGCTGTGGGTTCAGTGACAGCCTGGGCCCATCACTGAGATGAATGGCTCTGTCCTACCCAAGGCCTTTTAATTAGCTCTAAGGCTACGCACACACGTTCGCATACACACACACCCACACACTCAAATGCACCCACACACATGTGCTGCTATGCACATGTGTTCACAAGCATGTGCCCTCACACAAATTCAAAAACACCAAGATACAAATTGTAAGGTTTTGGTGAATTTGAAAGGGTTTGTGAGAGTACACAGACACACACACACACACACACACACACACACAACAGCAGCAAACAACAAAACCTTTGATAAACCGCAGCTGCCATTTATAACCCAAAAAAAGGTGGGTGTTAAAGAAGTCATTTCCGTTGTGCGAGATCAATCCATCATCATGTTAGTGGCGGAGAAAGGGGAGGGTGGGCTGCAGTGGTGGATTGGGGGAGGCACCAGTGGGGCGAGCCACCTGGTAACCAGACTGGTGCCATCGAAACCAGGACAGGAAGCGAGAGATCACAGTCCTCCTCCTCTGGCTCCCATCCAGTCCCTCCCTTTTCCCTTCTCCTCCTCCTCCTCCTCCACCTCCTCCTCCTCCTCTGAGAATCTTCCTCCGCCACACATGGTTGAGAACGAAGCGCCCAATCCACCATTAGAGCGCGGGTGGGGTTACACCAGGGCTCGGGAAGGCTAGTTACACCAGGGCTCGGGAAGGCTACAACCAACCACCGGGGCTGTTCCAATTACAAAGTGACTGATACCAGATGATGAAGCTTGCGGCGTCTCACATTAACATCCACCATATCCGCAGCATCTGCAGAGATGAAGGGCGATGGAGGGACACTGAGCTCCGTGCACGTACAGAACCATCCAATTACAGGGGCTGCTATCTATCCAGCATTACATGGAAAGAAAAGAGGAGTGCCTGAGAAGGACCCTGTCAAACCTGAGCCACTGAGCAAAGCAGCTGTAAGTGTGCTACAGTACATGCTTGTATTAGAAAGAGGCCCTTCGCCGGGCTGCAGCGTTATGGGCGAAGCAACGTGTGAGTTCAAACCGGTGAGATGGGAAGAGAAAAGGAAAATCGTAGAGCAAGAAGGAAAGAGAGAGAGAGTTACTTTTTTTGGGATCTGATTCAGCCAAAGACGGTCAGTGAAGGGCACATAACGGCTTGATCTGTTATGCTGGTCCTCTGGAATGTTCCCTTTTTCATCCTCCTTACCCAACTCGTTCAACCGCTCAGACACACACACACACACACACACACACACACACACACACACACTCATAGACAAAAAGCACAGCCATGGGCCTTACGGTACATCTGTCACACTGCTGGAGCAAACACTGTAGCCTCTCAAGACACCACCAGCTGTTCTGGAACCCCGACTGGAGGTTGGTTTTATAACCCCATTGTTTCCTCTGTCCTGTATGTCGCTCCTCAATTTCAATTTACTCAGATACACGCTAACACAACGGAGGGCAGTGTGTCAACGCCCACAGCTCTTTGAAGTGCACACTGAATGTTAGTTTAGACATCAGAGAGCAGCTTTCCAGTTAGCGTGCGCAGCCCCTCCGTCTGCTCTGCACCCGCTCGTTTGCGCACATTCGGAAAGTGAGACTCTCAGAGAATGAGGACGGAAAAACCAATCACCACTTGCCGCTCAGCGTGACCGTCGGCCGACCCACAGTGCATCATTCCTAAATATATGGAGGTGCAACAAGAGCGACTCTGAGGAGGATGAAAAGGAAACCCACTTAAGGAAAAACCAAGCCCTGTAATATAATCTATATTGAACACCTTGGAGTGGTGTGTGTTTCTACCTCTCATTTCCTCACCTGCTCCCCGTGGAAATAAAACAATTCTTTATCAGATCTCTTTTAAACACTGACAGTTCCATAAACCTGTCAGGTGCGCGGTGAGTAACGGCATTCCATTAGCTCAATGCTGACATTCTGCGTGGAAAAATGGTCATAGCTGCCGGGCAAGTCAAACAGATTTGATTTCACTTATATCTAGTAGCAGTGCGTTTTTCTTTCCCCTGCCCCGGCTGTAACAGAATACGCCTTGTTCCCTCTTGGCCTCGGGAGAAATCTTCTGCCTAGCGGGGCCAGAGATGGACAGAGAGGACCCTGAACGACTGGGTCTGCTGGGAGAGGGCTCATCAGCACTCGGTTGGAGAGGGAAAGAGGGATGGATGGACCGAGAGTCGGGGCGAGGAGCGAGGAAAGGGGGAAATCAATAAACCAACCAAGTGTATCCTTTCTCTTCTATGAGCTGGTCCAAATCTCCCTTTTTCATCCTTTCGCATAAAGGGGACGCTCCACAGCACTCAAATCACAGAACCACTCAGGAAGTGGATATCTAGAGATAGATGTTACAGGCTATCTTGGGAGGACAAAGAATCCAATCACCCGCTGCACACAACGTTTCTCAGTTTGCGCCAAACATGTACCTCCAACCAGGATAAGAAGAAGCCCTCTTGAATGAGAGGTGAAACGTCAAAGCCCATTTGCCTACGTACATTTGTTCAACTTCTGAAGAAAGCGTGACCTGGACGACTGAGAATCTTCACAGACATACTTCCACCAAACTTATCACAGTGAGAAGGTTATAGTTCCCGATATATCTGCAGGCGCAAACCGAAACTAATTTTACTGACAGACTCATGGTGTGCTTTTCTATTTTCTTTTCTTTCCTCACGGACGCATTTCTTGCCAGCATGTATCCGAATACATATAATCCTTCTGTCAGCGTGTGGATATATATAAAGTTTTGATTATGATAAGACATAAAGAAGCTGGACTCCTGGGGGTTGGTAGTAAAAGACAGCATGCCCTCACAGGCAACCTGACACCGCTTCAGATGCAACTCGGGGGAAAAAGCAGACAGAGGAAAGCAGAGCTCTTCCTCCATCTCAAGGAGTTATTCTGCTTTCGAAGCTCGAGGCAAAAAGTAAATCACACAGCAATACAGCCGTGTCTGACAAATTCTAGATTGTAATCCCACTTGTTGGTGATGTGTTCAAAGGGCATCTCTGTAACCAGCATCATTAAGAGAGAATGCATTAGTCAAGCCGGCATTGGGACACTTAACCTCTGTCCGCGAAGTCAGCAAACGGCCCTAATCGATCCCCTCAGATCAGTAAAGAACACAAAACAATGGCCAACAATCAGTGTGGACTCAGGGCTGAGGGCAAGGCCGAAAGCCTCTCCCACAAGGTCAACACTGGAGCCACTCGGCCCTGATAAGAAGCCAATGGGTGATAAAGACGGGGCAGAGGCAGGCGAGAGTTGACACAGCGGTACTTTCCAGGCAGCCTGATTCATGAAGAAGATGATCTCATATCCTGTGTATGAGTGTCCATCTCTCCAGGTCAAGAGTCCTGAATGACTCCTATTTGATAGAACACAGAGGAGATAGCAGAAGATAAAACCACTGATCCTTGCTCTTGTCAACAAACTCATGTCACTGCCTAGCAAACTAAATCTATCTGAATGGGCCATGTTTGATGAAAGGACAGCTGTCATATCGGGGGGGAAAGGTATAAGTAGCATGATGACAGAGAGACGCTGAAAGAAAAGGGGGTCAGCTGTGAGACACTCGCCAGCCCCCCCACCGAGGGGGGCCAGGATATTGTTCGTCAACACGACTAACCCCACGGGGCTCACTGAAAACAGTCTGGCTCTCATTTAGCCAGGCCCGGTCTCTCCAAGTGGAACGACAGTACAACAAACACAACCAGCACTTAAAAAATGGATATTGGAGATAGAGATTCACCGATAAGCTTTTTTCATTCCATATGTTACAGGTCATTTCGAGAGCGTGATGATTATGACTAGATGAACCAAACATTATTGAACTTGGGTCAAGATTATACAGATTGCGAGGGGCCTCTATAGAGACAAGGGGATATATGACATGTTTTGACTGTATGAACAGACCAAAAAGATGTGAATCTTGTTTTTAATAAAGTATGACTTGGTTAAATGGTAGCATTTGCTTTCAGAGAGGAACTATTGTGTGAATCGTATTATTCTGTAATAAAAGAGGAGTAAAAGTAAATTGCTGAATTTAGTTTTTTCCTCAAAGGAAGATAGATGCTTGAATACAAACTAAAACACAACGTGCTCTTCTTTGAAAAGTACTGAGGCCTGGTGGTTAAATATCAGCATGCGATCTACACTTCATCGACACTTTCCTGGCAATAGTTTTCTAAAATGTTTCTGTTTCGGCTTCCCAGTTTCCACTCACTTTCCGTTTGAAGCCACCGATGTGTGATTTGGCTCGCGTAAAAAATCCTGAAGTCTAAAAATGAAGGAAATGTTGAACAAGCCAAGACATTAAAACTAAACCAAGACAGTAGCAGAGGAAAACACAGCAAACATGGGGCTTGTGTCTTGTTGGTTTAGTTCAACATGCAATCATCTTTTTTTTTCTTTCCTCCTGACATGAAAAAAAAAAAAACACACCTCAGTTGAACAATAGAGCCGTGATTGTTGTGGGCACAAAAGTGAAACTTATCTGTCATGTAGCCTCCTTCCCCTGCGCAGCACTGAGGCCTTTAGAAGGAGATGAAAAGCCAAAGAAATGTCCCTCTGGTACAATGGCAGCCTTTGTCAAACTGCCGGCTTATACATAGCAAACAAAATGGTAAATGTTTGAGCAATGAAACTCAATCTGTGCTTGGTGCTCAAAGCAAGGCCTAACCTGCTCAGATGTTTGGCAGGCTCTTTATGTGTCGGGGGAGAGGAGAGGCAAGTAAAGGGAAGCAGGGTGAGATACAGAAAACAAAATACCTTTGCTTTTATCAATCGAAACTTCTCCTCCCTCCTGCAAATATGCAATTTCATTTGAACCCAAAGGTCGTTGCATGACTTCTTCTAAATTGCCAACCCGATGACCCTGCAGTATTTCCACACTCGGTTCTCCACTGACAAACCTATGTTTGACTTTTGCGCTCTGTTTGGATTCGGGCCCCTGATCTCACACTGCCAACACATACAGTGCGAGTTCATAAGTCACTCAGCTGGTTCCTTGAAGGAACCGAGGCAATGAGAGTTCCTTTGGTCCGAGTAAAGAAAAAGCTCAGATGATGGAGGCTTGGCACAAGGCAGATAATGACCACTCTCTTTGGTTTTTGAATCTATCTAAAGGTCCCTACGACTTGGATGAGGGCCCTCCAGCATAGAGGGACTTTGATTTTTTTTTTCAACATGAAGAAAGCCAGAGAATTCCTCCAATCTCAAGGGACTGTGATTTGGTATACCAGCCTTTGACATGCTTGTCACAATCCAGAGCCGTGGCCATGTTTCACTCACTGAGAATATCCAGATTTACCCTCTTTCACCAAATCTCAGGCCCCGGGAAACAAATTGCGTGTGACATCGCACGGCAAAGACGCTGAGCAGAACTATGTACGAGGGAGGTATGGACAAGAGGAAGGAGAAGATGAAAGGAGGCAGCAGGAAGTCCCAGTGATTCTATTGTGGATTTCTTTTTTCTTTCCTCGAGACCCGATGTGCCCTTTAGCAGTGGGAAATCAACCATACATTCCTGTGAGTGTCTGGTAATGAGGGTGTCCAGCTAAGCTAACAGCGACCAACACGTGCCCACAGCTGAACAAAAAGACATCGCCGAGACAACTTTACAACTTAAAGCAGCTTTGCTTAGTCTACCTATTCACATTGTATAGTCCCTGTCTATAAATAGATGCAGCCAAATGGTACAACATAAACTTAAGACTTGAGTTGTGTCCCTCAGCAGCATCTGCCCGGGGATAAATCTGCCCACAGCCTGCAGCTGTCAACAGGAAGCCAGAATGACCTCCACACACATATGCTCTAACAGTCAAACATACATTCAGAAACACACACACACTCACACACACACACACGTCTTTCATCTGCCCATAACTGGCTCACGTCCAGATCTAGCGCATATCAGTTCCACTCCCTTGTAATAAAAGTTAATATTCCGCCTGTTCAGCACCAGTCTGGACTCTTATTACAGCCAAATTGAATTAGTGAAATAAATTCTCTCAGTGCACTGCGAGAAATAAGCAAATGAAAAAAAGTGCCATTGGACATTTTATAAACACATGCTATATTTAACTGCGGTGGCAGCGCAGATCGCCTGTGGCAGCGTGCCGACGAACGCGTGCTCTCAAAGGGTTTCTGGTTTTTGTCACCGCAATAGCTCCGAGCACTTCAAGTGCCGTGGCCCGATTGTCAGTTCGCTCATATTTTCCCCACGAGCCTGTTGGTGGAAAATTTACAAGAACGGTTTTAACAGTTTGTTATTTCATGGGCTGGCAGAGTCAGTTTTGCTGAGAGCCTTGTAAATGTCTTTTAGGACCTCCAATAAGCAGCGGGGCTACGGGCACTTTGCAGAGTTGAGCACATGAAAGTAGAAGTTTCCAATAATCTATGGGGGGAGAGACAGAGTGGAAGGAGTGTAGTAATTGTTGTGTGTGTGTGTGTGTGTGTGTGTGTGTGTGTAAATGTGTGTGTGTAAATGTGTGCATGCTTGTGACTGCTTCCACTTCAGCCTGCATCAGAAAGCATCTTGTCTTAATTTCCATTTCTCAAATGATGAAGACATGTGGGGCAGTTGTTACCGCTCAAAAAACTGCACAAATCAAATCAATCTTCGGTCGTCATTAAATAGACAATTGAACTGATCAGTCTACACACCTGATGAAACAATATGTGCACAACACACACACACAGACTCATGTGCACACTCAGCCCACACATGAGCAAAGCAACACAGAGCAACAGTGATCCATTAACACTAATGAGCATACACCAGTTAGGATGATCTCAGGGTGTGACAGCGGTGGAAAGCCAGGGGGGCGTGCACCCTGCTTCAGTGCCAACCTGCCACCTGCGCTCAGCACTGGCAGAGTTAATGAGCGGATTAGGCCCACGTGCACAGCCCCGGGACAGGACCCCATACCCTGCCACCAGCAGGAGCCCACCACACCAGCACTTTAATACGGCTAACATGACAGAGGCAAGGTGGACTCCTGCACACACGCTGAGCAGAAGCCCCACTGATCTTCGCCATGCAAGGACATGTTTGACCCCGTCTCTAGATGGATGACACTGTGCATGTGTGTCTGTGCGCATGTGTGTGAGTGTTTTTCAGGGATGCTCTAATAAAGGTCTATTAATGTGCACGTGAGGAAAGCTACAGTGGAGCACTCAGCACAGGGAACAAGGGGAATCACTCCTCATTTGGCACAGACAAAAGAGCGGCTGGATGAAAGGGAAACCAGGAGGCAAAACAAATCTGTTCACCTCGAAAAGATTAATATTGGGATAGAGGGGCAATCTGTTGAGCAAAGCAGGGAGTCTGTTGGCAGCTCTGCAAGGCACTGACCCCTGGGAGCGGACCACTGTTTACACCCAACACGCCATCAGCACCGCCAAACCGCCTCCTGAGGCCGAGTATCGTGAAGCCCTCAGACCTCCCCGGCTACTAGCAACATCCCCATGTGTTACCGGCTTCCTTCTCACTGCCATCACCACCTCTGCTCAACATGTAACACAGAGGTAGCACTCTGCTGCCGGAGGTGAGGAGAGGACGGCTGCACCCGGTGACTCGGATGGCAAACAGCCATTGAGAGCCAAACTACCGTAAAACAGGCTGCTTACGAAAATAAATGAACGGGTAAATGATTAAATCCACTGACCTTGGGTGCAATTAGACCTTAATCACTTCACGCTATCTGCCCTGAGAGATAGACTAATTCAAAATTACAATGGAGGACAATAAGGGAGGCTTTGTGTGGAAATACCTGCCAGCAGAGGAGAAGACCATTATAGGTTTGGGGAAATAATACAATGGTTATTTCCGATGAAAAAAAAAGTACCAACACGCCACTGGAGATGCATTACAGCCCTTATCCACAAACATGTACCAGCATTCATGTTGGACACTTTAATTCAAACCTTTCATACCCAGTATTGCCTCCTGACCACAGCGAGGAAACTTTAACCACTAGTCAAATAGGGGTTTGGCAGAAAGGTTTATTTGCCCTGTCCCCTCCGTCTGAGCTCGTTTCTGTCCACAAAGCTGCTGCTGGTCCTGCTCCCGCAGCTAAGATGGACGTTCTTACCCTGCTACTTTCCCTCCGTGACTGTGGAAGCCATCATCATCCTGCCCACCACCCACAGAGCTACCGAGGATGAGAACGGAGACAAAGTCCAGACGGAACCTTCATCATTCCGGAACACAGTGTTTGTTTCTACGTTTGTGCCATGTGAAAAATAAAGCAGTCCTGTTATGTTATATAAAGTGCCAGACTTCCCAGGAAAAGACAGGGACAATTATGTTTATGTCACTGACGTCCCGCTCTCCTCCCCCCGCCCCCCCACGGTCTGCCTGTCTCTCCACACTGACTGATCAAGGCCCTGGGAGCCCTGTAATAACAGACTGTTTAGACACTCATCACTGATTGTCAATTAGAGGTCCTGTCTCCTGTGACCTCCAGCACAGTAACTTTAAGGAGCCGCTGAAAGGCCCAGTCATCTCTACCTGGTTAGTCACCGTTCTATTTAAAGGCTACGTCACCTCCAAACATCCACGTAATAACGCCGAGCGTCCCCGGAGATGCCGAGACGGACACAGTCTCTCAGCGTTAGCAGGCGACCAATAAACAGTAATGCACAAAGCCAGAGCCTAATGGCTGAATGCACTATGTGTTAGAAAAAAATAACAGAATAAAATCACGGGCACTCTGCGATGTTGCATGAGTCATCACTGTTTAACTAAAGACTAATAAAGGAAAACAGACCCCGAGAATAGCCTGAAATGGAATGAAAGGCTGGGCTTCTCTGTGCCTCGTCCGCAGCCTATCAGAGCCCTGGCAGGCCTGACGGAACACTGTCCAGTGGTGGTGTTTTATTGGAGGCTTGTATTTGTTAATGTGTCTGGGCTCCTGCACTGTTGAGAGAGAAAACGTGGAACAGAGAGGCTGTTGTGCAGGAGCCTGGCTGAGCTCCACTGTCCTGTCCGGCCAATCTAGCATATTCACACTTTTTTTTTATTTTTGCGATAAAGCTTTATGAACTGTGGGCACTCTGTGTGGGTGAATAGTCACTCTACCTCTTCACACACACAGTTCACAGCAAAGAGTTCAAAGTGTCAGCTGGGCTGAGAGCAATTGTTCCAGTGAAAGTGCTTCTGCTTTTATTTCCATCACCTTTCCTTGTCCCGTTTGCCTCCGAGTCTTTCTGTGCTGCTGAATAGCTTCCTACACGCCTCTCTTTCATGGCGTCCTCTCTGTCGCTGGAACAGAGACGCCTAGGCAGGGCATGGGTCCTAAATAAGAGCCTGAAGCCTGACACATGTGGCCTGTGAACTGACAGCAGCTTTGTGGCAGTGGCAGGCAGGGTGGGAGCCGGGGGCCAGGGGCCAGGGACACTTGGAGAGGAGAGACAAGCTGAAGGAGCCCCTTGAGAAACGGCCCCCGCTCAACAACCACAACAACACCTCAACAAGGGCTCCAGTCATCCAGGGGAGTCAAGCTGGAAGGAAAAGGGAGAAATGGCACCACTGCTCGCTGCCAACAGGAACCAAGAAACCCCTGCGTCAGAGAAAGAGCTGGTGAAGGGCAGAGGGAAAAGGCTCAAAGCGAGAGTGGATAGATGATGGACTGAGTGTTGCAGAGAGAAAGAGAGACTTGGTGGGCTGCCCCCCCCCCCCCCCCCCCCCCCTTATTGTTTGTTACAGGCAGGAAGCTGGAACAAAGTCGGAGGAAAACAAGTCGGGTAAAGGCAGAGTAAAAGAGATGTCGTGAAGAAATGGAAGCAGACAGGTGAGAGAGGGAAACAGAGAGCACCTTGAAAGTGTGCTGCTTGTCACAACACATTGCCGCAGCATTTGCCTTGGTAGCGATGAAAAGGCCGGCAGGAAGAAAAACAACTCCAGAGGAAACGATCAAAAAGAATCCAGAAGTACTTCATCGTGACAGCAGGGAGGAAACATAGCAACAAAGATACGGATTTAAATGTCAATGCGTTAAGAGAATCAGGTTTTTTTAGAATAAGATGGGAATAATCACAAATTGGTAGTATCGGTTGTCATCAGTCGTATTTTCAGCGAAAGCTACAAAGCTGAAAGAACGTCAACTCGAGAGAAGAAGAAAAGGCGAGAAGGGGGAGTGGGTGGTTTTCCAGGACAGCGGACAAAGAGAAAGACAATTACAGAGGCTCTAAAAATCTATTCAGTGAATTTTGCTGGGAACCGTTCATCCTCCACCTCTCTGGCTCTCCCCATCGCCCTGACTCACTGTGCCCTCCTCTGGCCTGATCCCAGCCTAATCCTCCACTCTACCTCCATCGCAGATGATTTCACAGTTGTCAGTGAACACTGAATTTTCTCTTTCTTCCCACAATTGTTAACTGGGGAACACGCCAAGATGGTGCCCTGGACGGTAAACTGGTTAGAGGGGAGAAGATGTGTCTCTCAAACTGGCAAATGTTTCCCTCACGGTTGTCAGCATTCTCCACAACACCGAGTTAAGACACTTCGCCGACAGTGTCATTTAAAGGATGAAAGCATCCAGACTGGAGTCGCTGGTCTTTGGAGGGCCGTGCAGGAGACTGGTCCCAGCAGCTAATGTCCTTCGTTTAACATTAGAGCCATCAACAGCTCGGTCTCAGGACAAGAGACCCTCTCACTGAAGGTCGTGATGACATCTCCACCTGTTCCCCACCCATCAACCCATGTCCACACATTGTAATGGGAGTTGTGTATGTAGCTGGTGGTGCAGGGTCCGATCAGGGCCGGGCTCTGTTTAATTTCAGTAAGTGAGGTCCTACAGCTAATGTAGATTTACTGATTCTAAATCCCGCTTCAACAAGCCACAGAATCTATATGACAGAGATGAAAAAAAAACCACATACAGCTGTGCAACATGGACAGTTTGGGTAACAAGAAAGGAGACAGTAGCTAATGGTTTTAAAATGCCACTGAACATTAGATCCCTTCTGTCATGTCCACAATTGCTCGGTGATTCCCATCTACAGCTGCAACACTGTTTTGTTTTCTACACCTCACATCTCTGGAGCTTTGTGCCATGAAGCTATGCCGCTGGTATGTGACTACCGCAGGCGGTGGAGTGAAATAGGTCTGAGAGGGGGGTCAGAGGAGCTGCGCCGGGGTAATGTTCTTGGCACAGACGGCACCATGTGTTACCCGGCTGGTTACCGCTACGCACAGAGAGAGAGAGAGAGAGAGAGAGAGAGAGTGAGAGAGAGAGGGGTGAGGTGTGGTAACAGTAAACAGCCCAGACGTAGGAATGCGCAGGGCAGTTAAAACGCTACACAGCTCCATTCTTCACAGCATCCACATCTCAGCGGGGACACGAATATCAACCTTTCACCCGCGCGCCCTGTTCGGCAAACATTCAGCGCACTTCTAGGCTCCCACCGTCTATAATTGCTTTAGTGTCTATAACCGACTATGCGACATTCTTGCTGTCTTTCACTGTCACGCATGTCAGCGAGTCTTTTATTTTGTCTTCCCGTTATTATTATTAATAGCTTTGTGTGTAAACCGTTTGTGGTTTAGCATAAAGCCACATAGGCCATATGCCATTGTGGTCACCTCAGGGACAGACCCTCAGAAGAAAAGGCTCCAGACTGGGGGGGCCACAGCAGCTGAGGATTGAGAGACTGGATAACAAACATGTTTCCAGGGGGCGGCAGGGGGACTAGAGATGTCACTGTGAATAACACTCCGGTGACTCGGTCTGCGGTGATACTCAACGCGAATATGAGTCAACGTTTGTGTGGACTAACCTGGTAGATTCAATAAAAGCAAGTGTCTGTGACGGATGAGAGGAGGTGCGGTCCATATACAGCGCTATGGATCATTTAGTGCGCTGTCAACAGAGCAGGGCGGCACAAGTGAAAGCATGTGTGACTTTCGAGGAGGTGTCCGAGCGTTCGCGTGTTTCCAGCGCGCTCGGAAAAGTGTACGAAAAAAAGCCAAATGTTTGATAAATCCAAACAATTCTGGCCAACTTAAACACAACATGATATCTGTCCTCAGAGCAAGGCAGCAACACAGAGACAGAGGAATGAAGACGGTAGAATCAAACAGTGACAAACAGAGTGAAGCATCCTCCTCCATGACAAACAGAATCACTGTTTATCTCATTTTAACATTTAAGCCTCGATATTCTCTGGATTCCTTCACGTCACAGCGTAGCGTAAAACTCCAGGAGGAGCGAGATCCAGGTACACTCATAATATGGAGCCACATGTACTGTGGTCCAATTAATTCAGTGATTCCCTGGGACATTCGAAAGGCAAATGATTTAACAAAGAGCCGGGATTAGAACAGCGTGGAACAAGGTGCTGGAAGCGAAAACAAAAAAAAAGGAAACAATGAGCGATAAGGAAGACTGCGCAGGGAAGATAATTAATGAATAGCAGCGTCAAATAATACAAGCTGTAACAGTGGGACCTCTTGTCCTACTTCTGCTGCGTATTATGCACACACATATGCACACACGCACGAACACGCGCACACACACACATTAAATTAAGGGGGAGGAGGAGGAATTAAGAAGTGGTTCCAAAAGGAATTTAATAGTGATTTACCAACAGACTTTCCCATAAAAATGTCTTCATGAAATAAAATATGAAACAGCAGGGGTCATTAGGAAACACAGAGAAACGCTGGCAGACGGGGACATTCTTATAATAACGATGGTGAGGCCACACTGCACCAGAAAATAAAAAAAGGAAAGGTCAGACAGTGGTAAAACCAAAAACCTTGGTTTCACATTTCTTTGTTCGTCTGTGTCGATTATAGGGAGACACCCCCAGAAAACACTGGTCAGAGCCAAATGGTCTGAGAACTATTTTATATGGAAATCCTGAAAACACGTTTGCATGAAATATGCAACTCAGACCAGCATGAGAAAAAAAAACATCCGCTGGGCAGATAATGAACCCAGTTTCCACTGGTGTGTATATATAGGATGTTATCTGTGAATTAATATTCAAATATATTCAGTTCACGGGGTCCTGCCTTGAATTATGTGAGGTAATTTTCCCAGTGTGGAGAAAGTGGCCGTTTCTCTGTGGCAGGTAATTGAGAGCAGTGATGTGAATAGAGTGTCGGATACGGTGAAGGCCTGACTCTCCCCTCAGCGTCAATGTCTCTCCGAGGCCCAGGAAGGAAGCATTGTTCCATCAAGGGACACAAAAAAAGGATTAATTTGAATTTGGTTTACAATGCCATGCCTTTCAAGTTAATCCATCTGGCCTGTGCCCCGGAGTTGCCAGCTACTCCCTGCGTTGTCCATTCATTCTGCCGGTGCTCTTTGTCTGCAGGAGGGGTAAATGTCAACTCTGCCGCTGCTGAGACAGACGGAGCACTGAGAGATACTGAAAGAGAAAATTAAGACGGAAAGAAAATAGTCTGTGTTTGCTGGTTTTCTTTTTTTCTCTTTCCTAATCCTTGAAATGTTTTAATATATAATTATTCTGATACGTGCCTCACTTCATTTCGCTTCCATACTAGTCACTGGTCTATACACAGTCAGATGCATCCACTGGTTTAATATATATGTAGTTAAAATCTCTCTGAGTGCAGAGGAATTAGGAATTATCCACAGCGACGCAGTAATTTAGCTTGAACAGATGGAGAAGTGGCTCTCACATTCCGTTAATAACAGGCTGTGTGACAAAAAAACACACAAAATAGTCATGTCCTTCCTTCCTGTGAAGTTACTAAATGGCACGCATTATCCGGCACCCCCGCTGAGAGTGCTAGGACGAGTCTCCACATACAGCCATCTTATCCGCCTCTCCCCCTCCCCCCTCCCCCCCAGAAATTTGGATTCAACCAAATTACTATAAAGGTTGAGGGAATGTTGGGTTGCTGTTTGTTTGTTTCTTTACTTTAATTATTTCTTTAAAAAATATATTTTCTGACACCTCAACTATTAAAAATTATAAACATGGACACAACACAACAAAAAGAAAAACACAATAAATGTACTTCACGTTGTCGTATCTGAACTAACTGCTCACATATGAGAATCCAGATCAACACTTGATAGGGCAAGTGGCTTCGATAATTTTGTACCTTACTTGAAATATAATAACAATGCACACAGTGAGCATAAGAAAAATAGCATAAGTTGCTTAACATGGAAAATAAATCCCACATAATGATAATAATAAAAAAACAAGATAAAATAGAGATGAAAAAAAAAAACCACGAGCTAAAATAAAATGATTTCAAACTATATCATTACATATTTGCAAGAACAGGATGGATGGACAACTCCAGAATATGTACACACACACACAGACTGATATCCAGACCTGATGATTGTGAGGCTGCAGTGAGAGAAGCATTCAAGGGGAAAACGTATCATCACTGGCCAAGATACAAAGTACAGCCTCTCGTTCACTGTCTTATCCCGAGGCTGCAGTGGGACAGTGCAACTACTGATCTGTGTCTTTGCTGCACAATTCCCAACACACCTCTGAAGGACACACACATACACTCCTCGGCGGATCAACCCAGGCCAAATATGAGCAGTTGCGGCAGACATCTGCACGGCGGATGTGATGTGGAGTTTCAAAACCGGGGGACACAGATGGGGTTTTTGAAGTCTCTCCTGGTTACCTTTCGTTAGCAAGCCTTTCAATTAGCAGGTAGAGCGATGAGCTACTGCAGATATCAACAAAACACAGAAAAATGCTTCAGTTGCAGCTCAAACAAATGAATAATCATTAATTAATCCAGCTCCCGAGAGAGCAAAGTAAAACACTGATAATATACAGTATGCAAAGAACAATGGAGGGGGAAGATTTTTAATTAGAAATGTTTTATCAAACTACTCCACCATCTCAGGCAGATGTCCTCCTGGCGCCTCTCAAAAACTCCCCTGCATTCGTCAGGCAGCTCCCAGGCCAGTAGATAATCAATGCAATGTGTCTGTATCTCTCCACGAATCTCAAAACACGGCAGAAATTCACTACTTCTCGTCTTTTAAACTTCAGCACTTCTCACTTTGTCCATGTAACAAAAAAAGCACCACAACAGCAGCTGATGTGAAATGATCAAGATTTACGAAGGCCGCTTTGATATTTTATTTATACGTATACTGTAGTTATATGCTACACACAGAGCTTTTCAAAGGCAGCGATTCTCTGCACGATTTTCAGATTCATCCAACTTCAGAGGTTTTCGTGAAATTGACTGTCGAGACAATGCACAAGTGCACAAACCATCTCCAACGTACATTTAAAACCCACAGAAAAGCTGTATGGTTCTTTTCTAAGCAAGGCTCCAGATGATGACTGAAAAATGTATGATCTAATTAAATTAAGATAAAAACAATAGTAGAAGGCCAACGGTGCTGCCGGAGGGGAGGTACTACACTCAAATTACACATTTGGATTTTTTTTTAGGTCAAATCTCAGTAGCATGGTGAGGATTTAACTAATATTCAATTACACAGTGGCTTAGTTCTAATATAAGCCGGCAGATTTAGCCGTCGCTCGGTGTCTGACAGCATGCAGCGTGCAAAACTGGACCGAATAGACATAGTGCTTTGGCCGTGTCAGATGTGTTTAACCTACAAAGATCCTGCATCCTGGGTGCACTTCCAGCATGCTGTCAACTGTGTTTACCAGAGCTCGTTTTACACAGGCCTCAAAATGTCAGTTTTATGGCCAGTGTCACGAGTCAGATTGAAGCTGCATGCTGCACGAACTGCGCCCGAGATTTCTTCAACGCGGCCATTCTTCAGTACAGAAATCGACACACAACATCAGGAGGCTCAGAATTGGAGAAATGCAGCCCACAGCCCCCCCACACAGTGACGAGGTGTATTGAGGTGGACAGCTCATACATCCCTGCTCTCATACACCATTAGTCCTGGCTGTGTGTTGCACATTCCAGCCCCCCTGAGTGTGTCCGGGAAGTGGGGCCCCACCACTGTGGGCCCATCTATAGAGTGCTAATCCACCGCTGGGCCATGCAAAACAGGGGGACGACCAAATGTAAATAAATAAGAACGGGCTGAATCCCTGTCCACTTTTCCCATTTCAATCAAGTGCTGGGATGGAAACCAGACGGCACGGTCACATTCAGGGGTCAGTCCCGGCTCAATTAGAAAGGCCCACACTGAAAACACTGTGTGATTATTTTTAAGCCCTTAAAGTGTCTCTCCCTGCCGGCCGGGAAGTGGGGAAGTGGTGCTCAGGAAGAGGAGAAGAAGGAAAAAAAGTTACTTCAACCCCTAAACCCGCCTTCCCCCCCACACACCGGCTGTCAAAATGTATACGGTTTATAAACAGAGACAGACAGGCTTAAAGGTGCAAGGAGGGAGGTCAAAGAGGAGGGGAAGGGAGATTGAGGACCCCCAACGCTCCCACTGCCAGATACCAGTCACTGGCAAGCGCTAACTGGAGGCTGGTCACCAAGACCACACTTCTGTGTGGGAGAAAGGACTGGGATAAGTAAAGTCTGGAAACTGAAGCCAACTGTTTATCCTTATGACTGGTTTTTGCATTCACTTCAGCTCCAGTGTATGTTGTAATATAATAAGGCACCATGCTGCGGGAGAGGGAGTGGAGTGGTGTTAGTGGTTTATACACCCAGGGAGCATTATCATGTAAATGGTAGTTACCATACAGTAAAAACCCCACTTTTACAAATGATAGCAGCTGAGCCTCGGAGAGGGAGGGATGTATCCTGAACCTAAGTGCTCTTCAGGGACTCTATCCATGCTTTTTGTCTACTACATCAAAGAGATGCAGCTGAAGAGCTTCCATTTCCAATCGCTGAACACTATGTACTCTAGCTATGAATCTTCCATATCACTGTCTCTCTGACAGTATCCATGTGCATGCGCAGGTTGGTGAAAACCAATGATCCCCTACCTGGTTATGTCATGTTTCCTATTATCTCGAGTTCTCCTCGGCACACATTTGGTTTCCATAAATAACCGAAGAGGCTTGTGAGCGGCTCTCGACTTGTTAACAGATGGGGAATCATTTGGAGGATTCCACTAAAACTCTGCTTGAAAATCATTTGATTAGCTTGAGGACAAACAACCAGTATCGTGTTCTGCAGCTGAAAACTATTAACACTCTGCCTCTATCACCTTTCACTCATCAGACAGTGTCATTCCACCATGAGCATTACACATCGCAAGACATTATTTCATTAATCTAATTCAAATCCCTTCATTGTTTTTGCAAATTTTGGTGACGTCGCCTCTTTGGATCAGGAACACAGGAATACAAAGAACAGCTGTAGTCCAGTGATGCTGCGTGAACGCTGGATGAGTAATTTGATTTCTATCTCATTCTAGTTGACCCCAAATTATCGTCTATATCAGAAGAGCTGTGACCCAAGGGCCAATCAGCCCGAGCACCTCGTCTACCGGTCAGCTCCAGAGACATTTAACTCTGTTATCCAATTACAATCCGATGCTGTCAGCGGGACACAGTGATGCCGAAGCCCCCTGATGAATACAGGAATGCTGAGGATATAAATGGGGTTCATCTGGAGTCGGCCCGTACATCCACACTGGAAATACACACATGTGCACACCTCCACGCCCACATTCTCACACACATACACACACATCCATGCTGAAAGATTTTTCCCCTGGGTCTCATCTGTCTCACTTTGTTTCACAAACTCACTTGTGATCGTTTGCAGAAGAAAAAAAAACCCTTAGTGAGCATCTGTTTAACTTGGTTCTACAGGAGTGCAGCCCGAGAGTCTTTCAACCTGACATCAAAGCTGACCGATGGATATAGTCCCCAAAGTACTTATCATCTATGAAAACTCGCTACAGATCAAGAACGATTACTGTCTTGTAGCGGCTGCACTTTTAAGTTTGAGGGTGTAAACAGCCTGTGTTCTGCAGAGTGAGACAGAAAGATAAAATCGGTTGCATCGCTCAACGCTGACAAAAATTCTTAAATAGACCTGTTTGAAAAATCACCAAATCATCCCCGTCCTCTCCACAAATCCCCAATTTCTTAAAGTTCCAAAATCCCAAGACAAATGGAAAAGCTGTTATAATACTTTACTGAATTCCTCCGACAGGCCAGATAGTTGAGGTAACACAGACTCGTATTAAATGCCTAGTCTACCGTTTCCTTGTAGCACATCTTTTGTCTACAAGCTGGATGGATGCTCATTCTCCATCTGTGGCTGAGCGGATTAACCGTCGGGCTAAGGGAGTCTTATCTCACCTTGCACAGATAAATCAAACGGGGACACACAGCGCCGCTCGCACTCTGCTCTGTGGAGCAGCGCAGAGCGAGGAAGGCATTTGAACAGAAAAGCCACACACAGCCACCTCGCCAGACTGTTTGTTTAAAAGCTGCTTTAAGGGTTTACGCTCGGCTCTGTCTGCCCTCGGGAACGAGCAGCCAACGGCGAAAGGCTGCAAGTGTTGTTCGGGAATGTTCACCTTGATCTCTTCTCCCGTGACAGCTTCCAGACAACACAAGACAAAAAAAGCTGTCTGCCGAGAACTTGGCATGGATTTTCTCTACCTCTGACCAGCCTCTGATTTCTCACGCCTCCCTGGAATACCCTGACACCTACTCACGTACGCTTGTTTTGTAGTCCGAGCAGAAAAACGACGTGTGAAGCCGAGGAATCGAAATTCACACATGAAAGATCAGAAAACAGCAGATTGACAGGTTCCCCAAGGTTACAACAATATGTGGCAGGCGACCAGCAATTCTGCAAAACGACACGACTGTAACTGACACGCTCATTGTGACATATACACGCTGCTGTATTACTCGTATGCAGGGAATCAAATGTACAGTTGTGCATCACAAAAGAGTCGAGGGCTGACATTTTCCATCCCCTGCATGCCAATGTGAACGTTACAGGACTCCTTACAACTTTACGGTCAAGTGGAATAACAGTTGATGTTCAGAATAGATATATATATAGTTATCCGAGGACAGCTATAATAACATCTGTGCGAGTTGAGGACAAGGCTGGCTTTATGTGGCTTCGCCTCGGGGGAAATAGCTTGAATGTCCTGCGGGACGAAAGAAAAACCATATTTTTTCTGATACAATTCGTGCTTGAAAGCGTTGCAGCAGAAATTCCTTATGTGGCAAAGCAAATCAGGAAAAATTACCATGTCCGTCCGAGTTGTGTGCGATCGAGTCATTGCTGAGGATTTGTTCTCGGAGAGCTGATTTGCTGTAGATACTAAACAAAAAAGAGATTTTTAAAATGTTTACTGCTGCAACTATTTATGCACGATTTCCATTAGGTGGCTGAGGATGGAGATTTAAAATACCCTGAGCAATTAGAAAATTATTGATCTGCAGTATTGCCTCAACAACCAGTAATTACAAAGAGCTTCAGTCCAAATGATTACCTGACAAGAGGCACATTCAAGGGAGGATACACTAATAGGAATCTTGATAGAGCCAATGTGGCTAAATGATGAAATATTCGTGCCCAATGGGCTGAAGGTAAGTGTAATTATGGTGCTGAAGGGATGTTCAAAGTCATTTTGGGACTGTTTTAACAGCTGAGTAGATCAGCAATACTCTCCCCGCACTGTGATTCAGACGTGGTGGAGGCTATGGCTTCTAATAAAGGCCCACAGGGACTGGTGTAATTAGAGATAGGTGGAGATACAGATGGTGCCTTTCATCTTAAAACACTATCGTCAATTTTTGCATATGAAAAAAGTTGCATGCCATAAAGAGGGTGGGCCCTCGTCAAGGTGACCTCTAGGCGGTTGAACATCAATGGATCAGGTGCAGGCCAACTGTTCCATTGAAGGTGGGAAGCTGAAAGGAAGCACTGCGACTTCAAAGAGGCCGCTGGCTCGACGCAGAAAAAAGAGGACGCTTATAACGGTTGACATCAATCAATAATTGTTCAGGAAATAGATTCTCTTTGTGTTGACCAGAAGCAGCGCTGGAGGCTAATCTTCATTCTAAGCCTCCACCAGAGAACAATGGCCGCAGAAAGTTTAGGGAGTGTGAATTAAATTTAAGAGCAACTTGCATTTTGAGCTAACTCTGCTGCACCGAGGGATGACAGCCAGCTGTCAGGCAACAGTGGGAACTGAGTGCTGCACCACTGAGGACAGCGTCTGTTTGCCAACAGCAAAGAACCGCCTCTGGCCCATTTAGGACCTGCTCTTTTTTCTTCTCTGCAAACAAAAGCAGTCTGCCACTGAGATGACACGAGCACTTCTCAGTGGCGACCACTACACCGCCCGATCAAACACAGAGCTGGACGTGGAGCGAGCCCAAAGCCAACACAGTAAAGAGCTCTGGACTAACCAGAGTACATGAACACTACATAGTGCCAGGCCAACAAAGAAGACTTTAAAGTCCCTTCTGCTATGGGGCTCGTTTGAGATCCCGGGATCTTCTTTGCATGGAAAGTGTTCATTGACCATTAAATTGAGTTTACGAGAAACTCAACGCCAACAATTATCTACATTTGTCGGAGACCAGATGAGAAAAAGTGCAGAATTTGAAATGTCGGTTTAAAAGTGGCACAGAACTCGATGCAATACATTACACCTAAACTCATGACAGACATATTAACATTAGTCTTTGCAGGGAGCTAGGTACGAGCACCAAAGTAGACATCAGACTAAGTAACATGACAAGACCACTCCTTAAGTTTTAAGTGGATCAGAACAGGAATCAACCTGCTTGGCTTTCAAGCAGTATTGCTACACTAAGGAAGAAAAACAATAGTAGAACAGCCTGGTATATAAATGGCCAGTGAGCAGAAAAAAGCACAAGGAAAATGTAGAACAATATCCTAGGTGTAAGAGCTGAGACTTTAGGCAGATATCTAAGCTGGCAAGTGCCGAAAGACCCACCAAAAGCACATGCACCTATAAACACACACGCTCTGACAAACAAATGTCACACAATCACGCACACACACACTCTCAGGGACACGCACGCATACATTCTGTGGCAGCACGCTTATAGCGAGAGAGTTGCCAGCTGTCGGAGATCTTTGAGAGAACAGAACACCACCTGTCCCCTTATCTTCCCCTCACGAGCCAAGAGAGACTCTCCGTCCAAATCGGAGCCTCAGCCTTCCACTCTCTCATCCCACGCTTAATGGCAGCTTGTCCGCTATTTTTCTTCTCCGCGATTTATCCCCGTCTTTGTTCTTCCTTCCCATCGCTCCTTCTGCACATTTGATCTCAAAGCGCCAGATTCCATGCAATTATTCTCGAATCGGATCAAGCCGTGTCCGACGGGAGCGAATGTTGTACCTGCGGTCCTCTTTGCGATGGTGAGGTCGAGATATGGGTGAAGGTGGACAGTGGTGCCAGATGTTCCTGTTGTCGCCAGATAGGAGCAGAGTGTGCGTGATGGGGTGCAAGGTCAACGTTTCCCTGTCTCTGTGTTTACATGATCTCACTCTTTCACCTCTGCTCCTCGCCAGGCCATTGTTTTGCTTTGGGTGAGCCGAGTGTTTGTGTGCAGACAGGTTGATGGAAGCCAGGGCCAAGCATGGGCAAACTCCAACCCCAGCTAAACCCCTTTTTGACTGCAGTCTGAGTAAAAACAAGCAAATGCTATATATGCTCAGGAGTAAGCACGGCAGGGAATGGATTGTGTTGCTAAATGAGAGCATCATCAGTTCTGGTCCATGACTGTGTGGGATTCAAACAGTTACTCGGGACTGGGGCAGTCGAGGTGCGAGTCTGTGCTGGTGCTGGCAGCTACATGGCCATCAGTCAAATAAGAGCAGCACATGCAGTTTCCAGGTAACCAGCTGTAGTAAGTATGTATATGAAGGCAGTGCTAATGAGCCAGAGTTCCTTTGGGTATCACACATACACACCTTCCTGTCCATACTGTACACACACATGTACACACTGCACAGGAGCACTTAAGCGTGAAAGGACCAGTGGAAGATATGAGTGCTGGCCGAACCAACCATCTGCGAGTGATGGTCTGATTCCTGGAGACCAGGCTGATGTTTTACAGACTACTTGAGCAGCACTACAGCAGATGGAGGTCCCCACTGGGTAAAATTATCCCTACAGCTTAACATAAATTAGGCCGGGCCCCTGGGCAGGTAGCTTGAGACCTAGAGGATTGAGGCGGGTGCAGGGCAGGGAGTACCAGGCCGACAGGGACCTGGCCCCAGCTGAGGAAAGGTTTCATGAGATCGGGATGGTCCCCTCGTACCCAGAGCAGTCGCTCCAACTCCTCTGAGGTTGAAAGTGAATTTACATGGCAGTGGTGAACCCTGGGTAATGTGATTAAATCCTGGCAACACACTGAGAAATGATTAACTTATTCTCTCCCCTCTCTTTGCCCTTCCATGCTGCCTCTTGCATTTCTGTCAGGCAATCAATAAGCTATTATAGCTCCAAACAGTGGGGTAAATTAACTTACAGGCTCCACCTGCAGAGTCTGCACTCTCCCCTAATCCCATTGGCAGGGAAAAATCCGACTGGACGCAAAGGCCAGGACCCAAGATCATCTGCTTCCACACCATGACTATCGGCATGATGCTGGCATAGAAAGCAAAACAGCTTAAAATGGTGCAAGTGGTACACTGCAAGGCTCTGGAGAAGTGGTGAGGTTGAAAGTAATACTACAGTACGGGTATATACAAGAATAACACACTGACAAAATAAGTGTTGCAAACCAGCATTAGTGCTTTAGCCTTGGTTATCTTCAGGGATGTGAAGAACTATGGGGAAAAGACTAGTTATGTCCCTGCCAGTCAATGAGGGGCTTTTCTATCCCATCCATCAGATAGTAAAATTAGCTAAAAGAAGCAGAGGTACCACTGATAGATGAGAATCTGATACTAGTGCGAGGCGGAGAAAGAGAGAGGGATCTGGAAAGGGAGAATAGAAATGTCACCCCGGAGCCTAACAGCAGCACTATGGTCATACAATACCGGGTCCCCACTGAGTCAGATGTCAGATATTTCAAACTTACCCACAGCAACACTGACTACTGTTTGAATTTTCAATGGATCCTCTCGACTTTTCTCCTTTTACACATGACGTCCCCCCCTGTCTGCCTTTTATCCCACTCTCTGCAGTATATGGTTACATGGGGATCCCTTTGTGTCCTTGCCACACCCTGTTCAGAAAGGTCAAGCCGGCACAAAGAAGAGGTGAGGGTGTATCTGTTCTATTCACCGCTCACTCAAGCACCCCTTCTCCTTGTGGTCCTAATTAGACTATTGTATGTGTTTACATACACTTCAAGGAGGATGATTATGTTCGCTGGCTGAGCCCGAGGTGCGTAAACTACATTTTCCAAGTTAATAGGACCAGATGGATGCTTAAACAAGTCCTTGCAGATCTGACCTGCGCACATTCAATTACGTGCAGTGTCAGCTTGTGGCTTTTTTTGTTCCTCCATTTCTTTTTACGTCCTTCATCATTAGTACTGTGGTAATGAAGTCAGGCCCTTTATTTGTAACGTGAGACCAAGTATGCCGAGTGTCCAGGGTTTAGAAATGAACTGTGGGCATTACAGAAAGGTCATGATAACAACAGAACTTGCATAAGAACGACACGCCGATAATGAGCATCAGCTCTCACTCATACCGCTGCTATTTTAGAAGCCACACGTGCATCCGTGACACTACAAGGAGAAAGCAATTTTCTCCCAATTGTTGCATTGATGATCAGATTAGCTTCCCCGGCAACCAAGGGCAATTAGATGACAATTGGATGCCATCATGTTTCCACTGTTTGCCTTTGTCCTTGACTGATGGCAGGGCTGCGACTATCCACAGTCAACAGCAAATAGACTGGATTTCATTTGTAGTCAGATAGCAGAAGGCAGATCATTATCAGTGTTTGGGTCTAGTGCTTACCTCGCTGGCTCTTCCTGCCTGTCACGCTCCAGGGCAACGAACATGCTACAAGTCTGATAACATTTCAGACTTTTCTTTCCTGCTTCTTCTCCCATTCTTTTGTCCTTTCTCTGCCTCAACCTTTGTCTCTCTATCAATATCACAGGAGAGAGAGTGAGAGTGGGTGGAAAGTAGAGGGAGAAACAGAGAGAAAGGGAACATATATCAGATGAAGGCTGATACAGCACCACAGACTCTTTCTCATGTTATCGGTACAATGAATCTGAAGAGGAACAACCTGCAAGCAAACCCTTGCTACCCATTGCCTCAGCAAACCCAACAATCTACAATTTAAAAGATAAAGAAATGATGTGAGCCGTATACTCATATCAAAGATGCTGCAGTTCATTGTCAATGTCACTTATACATCCAAGTGAAACCCGTCAGTATTTTGGGGCCGAATCTGTCTGACAGTTCACTGCTCTTGTTCTGTGCCTGTGCTGAACTTTTCCAGGAGTTCACAGCCGGGTGTCTGCCATTGGTTGAGAGTTAGAGGGTACGTGATAAAGTATCAATTGGTGGTGAATTGGCGGCCTGTCAACTGGAAGTAAACAGTGAAGACAAGGAGGGGGGGGGGACTGTCCGGCCATCACAAGGTCTGTGCACGCTCATCTTTAGATGAGAGTTTGCCCCTTGTGCACATTTTTCTAACTTTGCCAAAATGTTGGCTGAAAATCGCTGAAGTTCCAGTCTCCAAACCCCTTAATCCTCCCTAACTCCATCGTCTCGGATCGAGGAGCATGATAGAAGGTTTCAAGTAAAGGCTTAACCCAGGTTTAATAACCAGAGCATGTCCGCAGAGCAGAACGCCTCGTCATATGACCAGACACCAGAATGCCGGCGTGTACGCACACACTGCCCTCGCAGACACGCAAACACACACACATGGGCACAGCCTCTCCAGCCACAGGAGAGGCTCCAGACCAAGAGGAGATTACACCTCCCAACAAGAGTAATACCCAGGTCCCGGCAGAAGAAGTGGAGATTAGAGTCAGCAGCATCCATTCATCTGGTTCTCACCAGCCCTGAAACACAGCTTACCACCAAGAGCATTTATCACACATGGATCAGGGCCAGACACACACCTCCAACAAATATGGAAAGAAATTGATAAAGGCTGCACATAAACATGAACTAACTGCACACTGAGAGATGCACACGCACAGGGACAACATTGGCGGTTTTTAAGAGGAGTGGAAGTGAGGGTACTCTGTCAGTCGTCCTCCAGAGTGGTGCTAGAGGACTGGAACTCAAGAGCTCACATACTGTATCTTATCTACTCTAGACAACCACTTCATAATGTTAATATCATACTTCACTATCCCGGGACCCAGTGCCCATCCCTCCCATGTGTGTGCTGCACCGTAGCCAGGGCCAAGGATTACACAGAGATGAATAAGCAGTCGCTGTGGTGACGGTGGGGGGAGAGAGAAAAGCTCTGACGCACACGTTTTGAGGGGGGGGGGGAGTGCCCAGACACCCAGAAGCAGGCTGTGCGGTGGCACTACTTCTTTCAAAGACGCTCCCGAGATATCTGGGAAATGTCATCGCGTGTAAATGGACGGGCTCCAAAAAAAAACTCAGCAGAAAACAGAAGAAAGTGCTCAAAGTGGATCCATAAGTCAGCTTCCCCCTGCCTTGTTAACAGAGACATTTCCTACATGAATGCACAGAGCCCAGATCTGAGCGGGGGGGAAAACAAGTCAGTGTGAAACAGCTGTGTTTAGCACATCTAATGCATTTCAGCCTCCTATTTTTATACACAGAGAGAGAGAGGGTGAGATCAAAGAGGCAAATATGTATCCCACTAGAGAGACTCACTCCACTGTCACCTACTGAAAGGTATTTTAAGTTGCCTCTAAAAAGAAAAGTACCTTATTTACCCAAGGTCTGTTTATTGTTTTATGGTGCAATTTCCCCTCCACAGTAAATTCCACTGGTGATAAACTGATAACACAAATGATAACGATTCAGAGTGGAAATTACATGAAACTAAACATTCTAACGGGGCCGAGCTTTGTCGGCATTGTTCTTTGCTTTTCTCTTGGAAGAAACATTTTTCAAGTGTACTTCAGGAGGGGATTGTCTCTTTTATTTCTTGGCCCAGTGGGCTGTCAGAGACGGGGGAGCACGGAGTGACGGATGGGACTTTGAGCAGGCTCTTCTTTACCCACGTCTTTACACCTGCCCCTTTAGCTCATGTGCAGACACCTTCAAACAACGCTCTGCTCAGACATTGTTCACTGGACCAGTTTACACATGTTGACAGATTGATGGAATCAAACCACAGACACAAACACAGGAAGTCCTGCATCGCCCAATCTCTTTCTACCTACAGTCTTATACAAATCAAACCGGTCATGCTTCTTTCGCTCCCTCTGCAGGATGTGTGTTCTCTTTAGGCGTGGTGCCAGTGTTTACTGTAAAACAGCTCAAAACTCTGCCCTGCTTCTCCGCTCCGGCTCTTATCCAGCGCTGCACTGCTCATTCCCTCGCTGAGCATTTTCACCGCCTGGCCTCGCATCTAGCCAGCAGTATTAGTTTTGGTGGGGGGAGGGGGGGGTGGGTGGGGTGATGTGTGGGCGAGGTCACGCTTGTTTTTTGTAAAAAAAAAAAAAAAAACATGTTCAGAAAATCCTGAATTTGCCGTGACACTTGACAGATTCTAACATGACTGAAAGAGACGTGGGCGCCCTCCTTCCCCTTCACTCCGGGCTGCAGCCACAGCAGGAGTGACAAGTGCATTTAAGGCGAGTTATGTCGGCCGAGATATAAGCCAAGTTCGTGTCTGATGTTATGTTTAATGAATGAAGTCAAAGTTTGAAGGTACGCGTCCAGCACACCAACAAGCTGATCGTGCCATCAGGGTCGCCACACCCGTCGATCTTGCAGCGTATCGGAGAAACTCTTCACTCCAGATGACATTTAAGTATTGACCAGCAGCAAATAGACGCTCTGGGTTTAATTACATGTATTGCATTGATTTATGGAAATACCCTGAAGTGGTAAATATGCTAGATCAAGCAGAGCACACAAAGCTTGCATGTTAAAAACTGTTTTCCACATATATGGATTGATAGAAGACGAGTCGACGTGCAGGTGCTGAACATATTTTCTCGGCAGAGGTTTCACATAGTCTAGCTAACAGTTCTGTGCTGATGGGGACTGTAATTAGACAGAAGCCAGTTGTTTCCCATGTACTGTAATTTCAAGATTAACGGCATTGGACTAAAATAGTCTCAACCAGCAGCACACACCCATCGACTATTCAGAAAAAGATCAACTAAAACCAAGACATAATTCATCAAATACTCTGGGATTTGTTATAAAGCCAACAGCATGCATGTAAACCTTTTTACACTCTGTTACAACAGACTTTCCTCATACTCACACACTCACACACCCACACACGCACACCACTGGCCCTTGAGATTGTGGATAGGGGTCTGCATTCCAACATAAAACAAATTAGAGCGGAGGCCAAAAAGGACTCTGTGGTGTGGAGCCCACGCCTCGGCTGCATGTTGACTCTTGAGGCAGACCCTGGCTGTGCCGTTTTCACCAATTTGCTCTGAACCTCCCTGAGACAAATAACTGCCACAGCGCAGGAACACACTCGGCCTCCGGTCTCCTGGCAGCTTGCCAGCGCTCTCACTCCCGATCCTGCCTGGCTTTAGCTGTCCTGAATTATTATTTGTTTTAATCAGCCTCTCATCCTTTGCTGTTTCTATGCCTTACATCACTTCCTCTTACTTCCACTCATTGTCTCAATGTATGTTGGAAACTTCTAATTATTGGCCAAAGTGAGAAAAGAGTTTAATGCCGTCTACACAACACCCAAAAATAAATACATGGACAGATCTGTGCTGCACTGTATCGTCACTCTTGTAGTAGTTGAACGAAAAATAAATAGAAGGTGGAAAAGCCTGGTACCGGTGTAGGGCTTGTTCTTGTAGATAGCACCAGAGAATAATGAAGAGTCGGGAGGAGAGACGGGTGAGTGCAGGGAAGAAGGAAATGTGAGATAGAGTAAACTCAGATGGTTTGTGTCAAGAGGAGGGGGGTTTGCTTGGGAGGAGCTGAGCTGCAGAGGACACCATTAAAGACCGCAAGTCTTTGAGAGCCAACAGATGCAGCACAAGGGATTTCCTGAGAGCGAGACAGGCGGACCCCGGATCAGTGGGAGGTGGCGCTGGAGGTGGTGCCATTGGAGTGGCGCATGCCAGCCAACTGTCCTCCGCTCGGCAGATGACCCTTAGGAATGGCCCCAAATCTGTCAGAATGAACCCTGCCTGCTTCGACACATCCGATGTCCCCCCGACCTTCCCCCCACTAATCAGAGTCAGTGAAGCCAGCTGGCTGCTCATGCTGACAGAGATTTCACGGAAGCATCGTGATCAATGAGAGTCACATATAAACTCGGTTGAACAGTGATATAAGCACCGGGCCAGATTCGAGTAAACCTTCTCTTTGCTTCTGTTGTTAGTGGCTGTAAAAAAAAGTAAACCCTTCCTCTGGAGAGTTAAGTCTGCATGTGTATTCAAGGCCTGTAGCCAGCGCGGTGTGGTCAGCTCGGTGCAGTCGGCCAGGCCACTAGACAGCAGGCCCTGAGGTTATCGCCTTCCTCGAGTGGAGCAGTGTGCCGTCCATTACCTCACTTTACTATCTCCGCGTCCAGGAGAAGGGAAACAAGCTATTCATAGAGCCTCTCGGGGCCTCATGCAGAGCAATGGATAAAACTCCTCTGACCTCAGGCAATACCGCACATATACTGTATTGTACAGTGAATGCTAAATAAGAGTTGGCACGTTTAAGAAAACAGAATCCAAGTCTCAGTTTCAGTATAATTTGAGGATTATCTCAAGAAAGCTTGGGAGGATTTAAAATGTGCAATGCATTATTTTTCCTTAGTCAATCTTGAGACCTTTTAAAAGTTTTAACACATTTTAAATGGTTTCCTATTAAAGTCAGAGAAGTCATAGAAAATTGTTTTAAATAGAATATAGGTCAATGTGGCCCTTAGTTCCTTAACAATGGTCCTTTTGCACAAAAGTTTGTTATTTGAAGAGAAAAAGAAAAACAGGAACAAAAGGATAATCCTAGCTTCAGCTCGTTTTAAAACACAAGGTAAACATGATTCATAGTAAGTGCATTAGCTTAGGCTTTGGGTTAAGAGGCTGAGATATAGAGATTGTGGGCTGCACTGTACAAGTGGTTAATGATAAACCAAACAAACTGGGTTAGCGCTCCTAGCCTGGCAAAACAGGACTTGTTGAAACTTGGATTATGCTAACAATCACTGGTGAGCCAGGGAAACTGTCGAAGCCAGGCTTTTAGATTAGCGTTTCCAAAAAGCTGTGTTTTTAGCTTTTAAAAGCGAATACGTGAGCGGTGAGAGCTTGACAAAGTAAACACAATTAAAACCGCGACTTCCCGCTTTGGCGTTTCATTGGAAATCAAAAGCTTATAGCGGTGCACTCAACTCACTCTGACACCGAGTTAAACACACTGTCGACAATGTTCAGCACAGAACAGTATTGGCATGACAAGCATCTTTAATGACAACAAGGAGTCCAGAGAACTCAAGTACCCTCATGAGTCAGATTCATGGCGATCCGTTTCTTCACTCAGAAATCTCAGCGTTTCTGGGGTTTTTCTTTTTTTTTTCTTTTTCTTCTATAGGCCTCTTTTTCTCCGGCAGGGTTCCGTCCCGGTTGCTCCGACAACATAATTATACGTAGTTAAGCATGAGTTGCAGAGACTGGAGTGCGAGACACCAACTGAGCGCGGAGGAGAGAGAGGGCTGGAGCACAGTGGCTTGTCATTATGGGTCTGTTTGAACCTTATACAGAATAAGCAGCCCAAACTTGAGACTGGGCCAATGGCGCTGTGTACTCTGGTCCTCACATGTCCCGCCAAGTGTCTTGTTTTTCTTTCTTGAAAAATTCTCCTCTGAAATAAACATGGTATTTCATCTACTGGGGAGGAAAACAAATCTTTGCACTCTGACCCGTGGAAACTTCGAGCTAAACACAATATTTCTTCTCTTATTTGACCACCGCTCTGCACCTCTCTTTTCCTTTCTTCCACTCGTCTCCTCTCTAATCATCTGAATGGATGCTTCTCTGCTCAGTTCAAAAGAAAAGCTCATTAAATACACCATACAAATCCCAGTTTATGATCAGGAGGCCTCTGATCTGCATGATGCTTCACACTTTGCATTTTACTGAGCTGAAATAGGCCAACACACATTTGCACAAGAAAAGTCTCATCTGTGCCATCCAGCTTAAATTCAAAATACACAGCAGGAAGTCATGTTCGATCTGACTAACACCTCATACCAAAGACCATTACACTCAATACACCAGCAGCCCATGCAACACCCAGTCATGTCATTCGGTTACACACACACACACGCACACACACTAATACACACACACACACACGGTTGTTTCTTTCCCCATCTTGATTAGATTACAGTGAGCGGCTTGGTGACAGCCTCTGGGCATGCTGGAGGAGCGGTTGATATCGGAGCTTTTCCTCCTCAGCCTCCACTCTCAGCCAGTCAAGAGAGCAAAGAGAGATAATATATCTGAAGAGCTGACCTCACCAGTGAAAGCCGCCCCCTTAAAGAATCACAGGAACAGATTTGTCAACACTGGTCACCACTTACAAGAAGAGAATAACCATTATTTACTCTTCCTTCATTATATTCCTTTGGATGCCATTTACTCTCTTGGCTAATATGTCTCACAACCTGCATGTCGACCCCCAGGAATGTTTTAGTCCACTTCACATCAAAGCTGGCCCGTCATTGCACGAGAGCTGACGATAAACAAATTCCTGACGATCTCTTAACTGAAATGATGACTTAAACAAGGACTTAACCCAAATGCAATAACCTCATTTCTTTCTACAAAAAAACTTTTATTTATATCTACCTCTCTGACAAAAAGCAGAAGCCGAGCCAAGACATAAAGGGCTTTGTTCTCATTGTGGCTCCTGACCACCTACCAAGGGCCCTTTAGAGGAGCACTCACCCTGGAATGATCAGGCCACTTCTCCCCCAAGGCTCTGCAGGCTTGCAGAACCCGCTGGGGCAAACACATCCTGCCCATCTCCTGAGAGATTATCCAACTCAATGAACACATTGACTAAAGAAACTGTGGAAGAAACTGGAGCCTGCTATTCAGCCTCATCTAGACCCAAACTCAAAAAATCACACCCACGCTAGAGGCCAAGGAAGAAACAGAAAAACATGCTGCACTTACTGGCTACTTCCAGTGAGGCGTTGTGGCTCACGGCCTCTCCCAGGTAGTTGCGGGCAACACAGACATAGGAGCCTTCGTCCGGTTTGCTCCGTCGCCCGTGGACGATGCGTAAGAAGAAGAGGGAGCCGCTGGGCAGCAGCATGCGCTGAGAACGGGGGTTGTCCTTGTCCGTCTCCACTCGCTCTCCATCCTTGTACCACTCCACTGTCGGGGTTGGACGACCCTCTGCCTTACAGTTGAGGGTGGCAGGCTCCCCTTTGGAAACTATCAGGTCAGAGGGGTGCTCCACAATCTTGGGCGCGGTGTCCTCTTGGCGCAGACGAGATCCTGGGAAGAAAATGACACAGATGAAGGTTAACAACTGGAATCATTTGTACAGTTTTAATAGATTTGAACGGGAATCTTTTTTCAACTGTTTCAATGAGATACAGGCCAAAAGGCCCATTGTCTTGCTCAAGAGGAAAGTTTTAAATAAAACAAAAGCGATGTAATTAGCAACTGATGGTGGACATCTTTTAAATACCTCACATTAACCATTCTACCAGATGGGGACTAGAGTGGTGTTGCAGCTGGTTATTGAGCCTCCATTCACTTCTGCCCATATTTATGTCCATGTTCATAAATTATTAACCCTTATGTCATGTTATACTATCATGTCTTTTTATGTTTTCAATCAACTCTGGGGACTCAACATGGAGCCTGTTAGGATGACTCATGCACTATTTAGACGCGAGCGTACTGATACACGGGTATCTGTAGAAAATACTATTTGAAAGTATTGGAACATAGTCTTCTAGGCACAATAACAGGTAATGCTGATAAGTAGTAAAGTAGTGAGGACAGTCCAAACAAACTACCAATCTGTGTGTGGAGTCACCCTTTAATTACAGAAACAGCTCGTTCAGTAAAGCTGAGCACTGCTGCAGCTACGTGACTCTGTCATTGTTCACTTCAAAGAGCAAAACAGAGCAGAAAAGAAGGCAACAGTAAACAGGAGCATGACGCACCTTAAAGGTAAAAGGAAATTAAGAGATGAAAGATATGATATAGGTGCACTGAATAGCTTAGCAGTAAAAAAAAAAAAAAGGAGCAGCAGCAAGATTGCATTGTTGAAGTAAGACAGCAGCCAGCAGCAGTAGCAAGGGGGTGAATACCCGTGTGCTATCTCAGGTCATTATTATTGCTCTCTGACTAGTCAGCTGTGGCTATCAAACCTGCTTTACATGCAAATGAGCTTCCTGTTGTTAATTCCTGGAGGGTGGGACTCGGTTGTGAATGCATTGTGTGCCTTTACACACAATAGAGAGAGAGAGAGAGAGAGGTATGTGTGTGTGTGTGTGTGGTGTGTGTGTGTAGAGATAGAGAGAGAGAGAGAGAGAGAGAGAGAGAGAGAGAGAGAGAGAAAGAGAGAATGAATTATTTCCTCCTTGTCGTATCTCAGAGCCTTTGGAGCTCATTCAGCACCAATTAAAGGGAGTCGGGTCTAATTGGAGGCAGAGGCCTGCAATTAATTTACCCAGCATTCAGTGAACTTGCACCGCCGCCTCGTTTCTGTGCCCTCAGCCCATCCTCTATTACCCCAGAAAGCTGGTGCTGAGGAGGCAGCTTCCTGTGGTCACCACGTATTTCAGGTCAAGTCAGCATAATTAGTGACAGCTCGGTGGAGAGATTAATAACCTCAACACACATGTGTAGAGTGGTCAGCGGAATATAATTAATCTAGCTGCCCAATCAAGGACATCATGATTGTGGGTCATTCCTAGTTTAAGACGAGCAAAGGCTCTGCAGCATTTTAGGAAATTAGTTTGTCGGAAATAAACTTATAAGAAATGAGTTTGTTTTGACTCTGGGCAACATCTACACAAGTTGTTCTCACACAAACACTGGGCTGTCCCTTGAGACTAAATGCAGGCTCCTCTTTGGAGATGTCTCATGCTGCATATATATTTTCAAAAGCTATTGGTCACACTATATGTGGTTGTTTATGGCTGCAGTGACAGCAATAGCAAACAAAAAAATCGCTGGGATCGTGCGTACGTCTGCCAAGGCTAACGCCCTACCTCGCCACGTTTAAGAAAATGAAAAAAAAAAAACATCTCCCAGATCTGCACGTTTATCCGGATCAGTTCCAAATTGAATGGGTTCTCTCTTGGGTCATGCCCCACCCCTCCACAATAACTGATACCTAATGGGAATCAGTTCAGTAGTTTTTGCATAATCCTGTTAACCAACAAACACACAGACATGAAAACCTCCTTGATGGAGGCAATGAGCTAAGAAGCAGTACTTGTTATTTCTTCACATATCAGTGGGGTTTCATCATTTTGCTGCTAAATTACAAATAAGATAAAGTCTCGGTGAGAAATCCTTCAAATTATGAAAGTGTCTTTGTCCTCCGTGTCATTTTATAGATAATCTGTGGGAATGCAAAAACACATCTGTGAAGATTAAAGCATTTCTGAGAGAAACAGACGGGAGAGAGAGCGCGAGCGGCAGATCAAGCCTTTAGCGAGAATGAATAAGTCTGAAATCTGAGGCTGAATAAAGTTTATTAAAAATACATACAGGCTATTGGAGTGGTCTCAAGCACAACTAGGCTAATTAACTTAATTCAGCGTACTGACTGGGAGCTGTGGAGACCCGGCCCTTCGGTCGGACAGGAGCTGATCTTACACTTCTCACTATGCACAAGGCCATTACCACCATACTGCACCAATACCACCAACCAGCCTCCACCAGGAGCGGCAGACTAATATGTTTTATTAAAGAGGACTTTGAAGAGCTGCACCACTATCTGCCCATTGCCTTCCTGATGCAGAGAGTTCCTCTATAATTTGAAATGGTCTGAAGTTTGTGGTTTTATGGGGGAGGGGGGGGGAGGAGCCATTAACTATTCAGATGTGGGCCCACGGTGAGGGGAGCTGTGCAGCAGGCGGTGCAGCGTTTGATCAGTGGCTGCTCACTGTACACGATTAAATGGAATCCGCATGATCAAGACACACACTGACGTAAAGATACAGTATTGTGTTACAGCTGGTAGATGCATATTCAGCAGTTCATCCGAAGTGTAACAATACACGTTGTGTTGTCCGACTCCCTGCGAGTGTGTTTTGGGCAGTGGGTCTGCGAGTATCACTTACATAATGCTATTATACTTTCTTTGTCCCTGATTAAATTCATTGTGTGTGTAGCATGTTTGTGTGTGTGTGTGTGTGTGTGTGTGCTCTGCCACGCTGATCCCATCTGACACCGCGAGTGACCCTACTTACTTCAGCCCCATTACCTCTCGCCAGGGGAAAAAGACACAGGCGGTGTAAGGGATTATTCTGTCATTGCACAATCAGTCCCACGCCCCCCCCCCCCCCCCCCCCCGCCTCCCTGCTACAGGTGCACGCCATTAAACGAGCTAACTCCACTCCACCGCTACCACGAAGCAGCCAAAGACCAAATCTGAGGCCGACACAAGCGAGGAGCAGAGTGCAGCCTCGGCTTCTGAGCCCAGCTGTTCAGCATCTCTGTCTCGCTTTGCTTTGAGTCGTCTAACGTTCCCAACATTTCAAAGCCCTGCTCTTCCTTCTCCTCCACCGCTTTCAACCACCCTCTCGCCTATTTTCTATCCCCCTCTTTCCCTCCCCGCCACCCCCCTTTCTTTGCTTCCAGACAGAGAATGTGAGATGAGCTAATGCAGTACACAGCCTCACCAAAGGGAAGCTGGGACTTCTACTGCAAGGATTGGATCGATTGGTGCCTGAGGCAAGATTCTGCTTCTCCCTTAACCCTCACACTTGCCGCAGCGCTGTGTGTTTCTTTTTTTCCATGTTTAATCACTCACACACACACACAGGGATGCACGCACACATATACACACAAAGTTAAACTATGCTTGAGGGAGCTTTTGCTCACTGAGGGGGTAATTAAAAAAACCTACAATTCCCTGTGACTTTTCTCTCACTGCTAAAACCAATCTTAGTAATGAACAACAAACAGCGAGGGCCCGACAGCAACAACAAGCTCGGTGAATTGAGAAGCCTCAGACCCCCCCCCCCCCCATACGGCCACCACAAGGGTCCAGACCCAGACGTTGACCCATGTAACCACACGCTCTGTGTGCACCGCACGATTCAGGAAGACCTCTCGGGTATTTGCCCATTCTGCAAACCAGACTCCACTCCCCCCCTCCCATTCACTGATAGACAAGGCATAATCATGAGATTTGCAATAGTTCCCCAGAAGCCAAGGTCAATCTGCTGGCCTTTAGATCACTGGGCATACATTGTATATTAGCATTATGACTACCGGCTTCATATCGATTCATCTGTGTCTCAGGGCTAAACTTGGATTTCGCCCTCTGCAACATGAGTTGTGAATCTATATTCCAGGAGATGAGCCCCCCCCCCCCCGTCAATCTGATCTCCAATCGACTCATCATGCAAATACTGTATATCATAACAAAACCAGATCCACGGAGGAAGACACTCTGGATATATCAACTATTTCTATTACTGGAACGTCATTGTTGTGTGTAATTATAATAAAGCCTTGGTGCGTTAGCAGAAGAAGAGTTTCATTGATAACATTTATATGAATAGCAAAGATGTGCGCCGCAAGAAAATGCGATAACGCTGATGAGTCTTTGTGGTGCTGCAAAGCTCGTAGCAGCACTGAGGCTCAGAGGCAGCGATCGATCCAGCTACTCCGACTGAAGGCACAGAAGAGGAACCTGGAACTCCAACCTAGAGTGTGAACAGCCTCAGGACAAGGAACAGCCAGACAGGGTCAGCGCTGTCAGGGCCAGGGTCACTCCTCAAACACAGCATTTTTGCCCTCTGCAATTAGGAGCTCATGTACCCCCACAGGCAACATCGTGTGCACGGCATCTTTATTACTAATCACTAGGCTCGAGTTTGTCTGTGTATGAAGGACAGACGTAAAAAGATGGAGAGGGGAGGAGGGGGGGGGGGGGCAGAGAGGCAGGCAAAACAAACAATCACCTCGCTGCAGTAATGACTCCAGGTTCAGTGACTTTACGAGTAAATGCGCCTCTGTCTCTCACAACTTGTTTCCGTCTTGGCAGAGTGTGAGGTAGAGGAAAGGAGCCAAGCACCTGCCCTTCACCCCGGAGTAATCACAGGGGAGAGGGACGGTGGAGCTGTTGTCAGTGTGGTCCTCTGATGTAGGGAGACGGGATATGTGTCCACCTCAGCGAATGATAAAAGGGACATCAATTAGGCCGATTCTCGCCATCTAACATATGATCCCAGACTAGGATTGCTTGTCATTGCATGAGCGATATAGCGGTGAAGTTTAATTTCCCCCAGACAGACATTTCAAGGTTGCAGGATATCATGAAGACAGATGTTGAAATTGAGAGATGTTGCAGGAGGCCAGATCATCACACCCCGTATCAGTTGACCGGCTGAGCAATGGCGTAGATATAGAATATGGATCAGTGATAAGGGAGGCTAAGCACAGTAGGGCACTCCCTCTCTACAGCCCCATTAATCTGTGATTAGGGGTCTTAAGAGGGATTTATGGCAGAGATAAGAGCAGAGGGCGTGTCCCTCGGGGGGGAAGGCAAGCAGAGTCCGGAGCCACGCCTGCCCGGGACAGGGCCGGCCGATTAATGAGACCGAAAAGAAAAGGCACCCTTTACTGTGGAGCTGGAGAAGATAACAGAGAGCGAGGGCAGAGATAAGAGGTGGAAACCAGGGGAGGGACGGAAACCGAGAGAAAAGCCGAAGCACTATGCTCCTGCTGATCAGATGACATTAACGGGAAAGTGAAACCGAATCTTTTACCGTTTCAAAATCAGGATCCCAACCCTGGAATGCGTCACATGAATGACTTTGCGGTTTGCATCGGATCAGACCTGTTTTAATGTTACACAAGGCTATCACTTACTCTCCTAAGAGGCAGGATTAGAGCCCTGTGTGTGAGTGTGTATGGGAGGGGGGGAGTCAGAGGTGGGGTGGCGGAGGGGGATGATAGATATCTTCATGGCGTCTTTCTTTCCTCAACTCTTTGTCTCCGTTTACCAAACAGAACGGGGTAAGGTTACATCACTTATACTTGAGCAGCCCTTGAGACCGCATATCAGGTTTCCAAAGAAATAGGAACACTGTCCAAATTTGTGATTATTTTTCTCCATTAAAGTAAACCTCTAACACGCTACCTGCAAGTTTACACACATCACGGCAACCCAGCGAGACACTATTTGATGTTGATCTGTATTTGTTGTTATAGAAACAGTTTCTACTGAGGATTACGACACTGCTATTGATGTTTGAGTGCTATATGGCCTCTGAAGACATAATGAAACCATGACACAAGGCTCCATTGTTGTTATTAAGGTTAAGACTTTGGGCAAAGATAAGGAAGTAATGTGATAAAAGATAACACGGCTGCCGACTGTGGTTGTCCCTGCCAAGCTCTCCTCATAATGTTCTGATAATATATATTTGACATCACGCAGGAGAACATAATGCTTCAAAGTAGGGCAGACGATTTCTTAACTTCCAAATAAACGAATAAACTTTATCAGCTTTATTATCCCTGTTTGCCCTGGTGCTCATTTGTCACCTACAATTAAGAGGTGAGAAATCCATTGATGATATCATAAACAGGCGACTCTCCTTCCCTTGCCCGGGGCCACAGTTCATCACGAGCTCCGGGGCTCTGGCATTATCAGGATTGCTCATCAGGACCTGAACAGAGGTTTAAAGTCCTGGAGCACCAGCCCCAGCTCCTGGCTGTGTCAGCTGGGAAACACATCCCTTGCTCTCCCCTGGCAATGCAGACCAGGCTGGGAGTGAGACAGTGCAGCACAGTGCTCCTCTGGGAGGCTGGGTCCCATCTTGCTCTGGGGCCCCCCATCTGGAGCTAAGACAATAGCAGCAGTATTTCCACTTCGGCTTCAGGCTTTTCCCCAAAACAGGCCTGACACATTTGGAAGAGACACCAGCCTTGACTGGGTGTATGATAAAGGAGTGTTGATGCTCGTGAAACACCTCATAAGTCAACTGAAGACAAGAAGGAGATCTTTGTTTCATCAGTCTTCAAAAACCCCTGAACAGGAACTATCAAGCTACGCTCCCACGATGTAAATATCCATAGTAATTTGAGATATACTCTCAGTCACAATGTGGAATGACTGCGAAAAGACATAAATAAGGGAATCATTCTATACAATAAGGATTTTTCATCAGAAACCCAGGGGACACAATTGTGGATGAGTTGTAGCTCCTCCACGATGCCGTGCTACTCCAGTGAGTGTCATTAGAAACAAGTAAAAGCTGTCAAACTCAGCAGAAGGCCACAAGGGCAGAATTCATTCCTGCAGGATAAATTCAGCTTCATGCTTTTTTTTTTTTTATTCACTGACACAGGGAGGAAATCTGCAGTGGAAAAGACTGGAATGCTTGTTAGGAAGCTGCCCATCAAATTGGCTCTGGAGACCCGGCAGATGGACCGAACAGAGCAGTATGGCTGCAACAAGCGAGTCAGTCTGCTTATGTGTGTGTGTGCCAGTCCGTCCAGTATCTATCCATATCCATACAGTGTGACTTCCATCAGACTCGCAAACTCCTTCGAGCTGACCCTGAGTATTCAGTGCGAGGACCTGCGAGGAGAAAACCCCCTCACAAGCTTCTCCTGAAAGAACTCCAACGCCAGTGTCGAGGATGCCATTGATTGAGCAGAGCAGAGAAGCAGGGAAAAGAGCTGTAATTAAAATGGAGCCCAGATGCTTTGCTCAGACCTTCTAACAGGAGGCTTCTGCGTGCGTCGAAAAGAAGCACGGCGGAGCACGAGTGGGCAATTACTTATATTTTTTGTTTTCTAACATTGCCAGATTTTTAATGAGGTTTGACCGTTGCAATCTCAATGATACATCAAAGCAGCTTGCGACGGCTGCATCGGAGAAGCGGGGGTAATTGAATAGGCTGGCGCATTTATTTCCCAACAGGGGACGGCAAGAGTCTCACTGCCGACTTGTTCCAAGACGCGGAATCCTCAGGAGATTAATAAATTGTATTTCCGAAAAGCAATTTGTTCAGTATTTTGAAAAACAAATGCATGGTTGAAAGGGGGAAGAGAGGAAGAGACGGTTGCGACTCTGTTTCAAAGACTTCATGACGCAATTATTGCACCGCCAGCACAGTAGGGCTAATGTAAATAAGGCTTAATTTAATTCCAAATCTGCTGTCTGCTCAGTTTTGTGTCCAAAACAATAAGGTGCTGTAGTCCGCTCCTCCCAAGGTCACTGGGAGAACTGGATGCAGTTTCTCTCCTCCTCGGTCATGAGGGGACTGTGAGAGGTGACACGGAGCAGAGGGAGGGCCGGGGGGGGGGGGAGCGGGCCACCGGGCGGTGAGGAGGAAGGAGCAGCACACTCAGCTGGCACGGCCCAGCCACACGGAGTATGACATTTGGGCTCGGTGCCAAGAGAAAAGAACAGCTCTGATGAGATGCCAAAGGGAATTGGGGCAGGCACGGCCAAAAAGCACCTAATGCTTTTTAAATGTTATTTACTTGATGGCCGCGGCTGATACTGGTGTTCAGTTTCAGTCCCCGAGAGCAGAGCTGATGACCTTAACCGCTTGTGTGGACTATTCTAAATGTTCAGCCAAACGCATTCTAGAGCCAATCTCAGACAGCTGGGCGTTGAAAGGTAATTTCAGTTACAGCATTCACCCGGTGGGTACAAACGGTTATGCCCGAGCACAGAAACTTGGCACAATTCTTTCCGGTGCCCTTTAGGTTAAAAGGGTAAGCACGGAGCACATAGCAGCAGAGTGTAAATGTGTGCAAGTTTGCCTGTGTGCATGCATATATGTAAGAATGGTTCATGCGCTGTAGCTGCGGATACAAGGTATTATTAAAGTGAGACGTGGCTCCCACAGGCGAAGCGTAGGTTAAGACTCAGCGGAGCCAGTTTCTCATGTGGCAGGAACCCAGAGACACCAGCACGGGCCTGCTGAGTGGGGCATGGCCCGCGTCCAGCCAAATGGAACACAAATTGCCCCAAAATGTTCAAAACCTGGCCTGGAAAAACGAAAGCGGGCTATGAGGCATGCCACGTGATGCACAGTAAATATTTGGTCAAAATTAATGAAGGGGCAAAGTCTGCCAAGAGGCCTTTTTCTAGACGTCCACAGAGGGGAGACTGTGCCCAGTCTGGCATTAAAAAGAAATTTCCTTCTGCAGACAACTGCTCAGTGGCCTGTCTGCTTTCCAGCAACCACTTACCACGTCCTCTCTTCAAATCACATAACAACAGTGCAGGTACAGAGTGGAGCGGGTTTCTTTTCATGCTATAACGGAAAATGACTTGACCGTACGTCAGCTTTCGGTGTTTGACAGCAAAACACAATTTGTTAAACATTTGAATAAAATGTCGACGAAAGCCTGTTGGAGCTGGATGGAGAGGGGGAGGAGAGCCAGATCTGTGCAGGACAGCTGTGATGACAAATGCAAGAGAGGAGAGACCCCTCCCTCCACCAGCCTGTCAAACACCCACACTGAGCAATTCAATGATTCCACTCAAATTCTTCATTTAAAGATGTATCAACAGTGAGGCAGCCATTGCAGAAGCAGATATCACAGACAACACTTTATAGAGTTTGCATTCCAACAGTTATGCTATATTAACTCCTCCCTAAAAATGCGTTATCCCACAAAAACAACAAATAGGATATGACAGCTGCTGGAGGTCTAAATCAAAACTGACACATTTCTACCAGGCAAAGTTAAAAAAGCAAATAGAAAGAAACGAGGCATCAACGCAGCTCAATCAAATCCACGGGGTAAAGAAAAGATATTTTGGCTTCTGCTACTTGGAAAGAGGAACCCAAACACACTTGAAGATGTTGAAAGGACGGCCGTCATTATCATCACAGCGCCGAGCTGAGGTGGAGACAAAAGTGAATAGTATGCTCTGATTAGAGGCCATAATGAGATGGGATAAACACTGGCTGTCAGGACTGAATGCCAGAAAGAATCACAGCCGTCAAGTAGGACGACATTTAACACGGAGCACCTTCACACGTTCTGCAACAGTGTCTTCATGAGCCAAAAAAAATGTGAGATTACTCAAGTGCATGGATGGAAATGGAGGTGAGGCTCTAAACCTAAAGACTCTATTATTAGTTTGAGCTATGCAGCTTCCGATTAAGGCCTGAGGACAGACACGCAGGCAAATTCAAAAGCAATTTTGTGCTTAAAGCCTGAAGAACCTGTCCCTCAACTGGTGACAATTGTTATTCAATTAGGGCTTTCATTGCACAAGCAAAGCAAAGGGACGTGGGAGGGAGAGAGAGCGAAGTGAGTGAATGAGAGGGAGGACTGCACAGTGGAGGGAGACTGAAAGGTGACGGGGAGAACTGATAAACAGCTCGGCAAGTCGCTCCAAATGGAAACAAGTCGAGTTTAAAGGTTTTCAAAGGGGGAAAGTCCCAAGCATCATTCCTGCTCAAAGGGCTCAATGGTGTTCGTGTGGAAAGTGAGACCAATGCACATTATCCACAACAAATACATTGAGAAACTGTTTGGGATTATTGTGTTCTTTTCGAAAAGGTGACTTCTTGATTCAACGGTAATGTCACAAACCCTTCCAGGAAGCAGGAACATCTCATAGCAGATCAGGATTGGAGTTAATCTCCCAACTCGTGGAAATTCACCCAGTTATTTGAATTTGTCCTCACCATGGTTACGGCTGAATGGTGGGAGTGCCTCTAAAAGCAGTCCTATAATAGTGAATTTCAAGGTCACCTTCCCATTAATTATGTTTTCCAGCGCTTCCTCTTAAATGGAACGCACCCCTCCTACTTTTATCGCTGTCTTTTGTGTGACAGAATTAGCCCCCCGGAGCCTGTGCATAAAACTGCTGATGCAGCTCTTTTGAACACAACTCTCTGAGTGCATCATATTCACTGTGATGATTAAATATATGTTTAAATTATACATTTTTAGATAAACAGTAAATTTTGATGGAAGGGGGAGGGGGGGCTTGTCACCAGAGGAAATCTTAAATACAACAGCAGAGCTGAGAGGGGGAGGAACCGAAGACATTAATCACCTAATTAGCAGTCTCTCTTTTAACTGCTAATTTAATCTATTCCTCTCAGCCTCTTTAATACTATTTCCCCCTGTCAGTTATAACCAAAGACAGGTTTAGCATTTCAAAAGTGTACCCAGGCCTTGCACTGAGGGGGTAATAGAATGGTCACAGAGAGACTGGGAGGAGGCCTGAGCTCTGGGAGGGAGAAAGAAAAGAAGGGTACTGGGGGAAAGAGTGTCCTCAATGCCATCGCTCAGTCTTCCCCAGTGGTGGAAATGAAAGGGAGGGCGGCCTGAGCCTCTTTAAGATGCACAGCGTGGAGAGCACCCCACGGTAGCATCCCTTCACCACCACAGCAAACGCCAAGCCCCCCCGAGCCTTCTGGGAGTTCCTGAGCAGGCAGATTTTAGACGCACGAGGGAGGTTGGCTCGTACCGAACCCTCAATGCCACACAGAAGCCTTTCATTTACGCAGCACTTCTGAAAATCAACCTCACCTCTCCCTCAGATGTCCACCTTTAAAAGAGACACACACAAAAAAAAAACAACACCAGGCTCCCCTTGCCTCACACTTTTTCCACCGCTATCGCCCTCATCAGCACATTCTGGGCCACGAGGGAACAGTAAGAACATGCAAGGCGAGCGCCGAGAGCCGGATCAAGAGAACTCCCAGAGCTGATGTATCACGGTGTGTTTGACTGCTCCGTCCTCCACCTTCATCCCACACACTCCCCCCCCCCACACTCCCCTCCACACCCTGGGGTTGCCTTTGTGTGTAGCCGCCCACCACCCCCACGCCCTCCACCCTCCTCAGTCCCTAGTGAAGCTTTCTGTTCCCCTCCTCCATGCCTCACAATCGCCCTGTGAAGGCGACACAATGTGGCCTCCCCGTCCCCACAGGCCCTTTCTTGCGTGTCGGCCTGCCTTATTCAAGAAAGGCTTTGCGCTGACCAGTCACAAAAAAAAGGCACATCTTAAAAAATTGGGCCAAAACAAAACAAAAAAAATGAGGGGGATGGGTAAGAGGATGGAGAGATTCCTTAAGCCCCCTTTCACCAACACCACCCCCCACACACACACACACACGCACACCCCTCCTCTCTGTTTTTCCTTCCCACTCACATCTATATTAGTGGAGTCATGGGGAAACTAATCCACGGGCGAGGCTAGATTGGAGTAAACATGCATATGTGGTGTCGAATCAAATGTGGATTAGCATTATGTAATTTGCTCGTGTATCGCCGCGTCTGCAACACACACGCTTTTTGCATTTTTCATAGCAGGAGGCAAAGCGGTGGGAATTCTAAGCCTGTCATTCGGGAGCCGAGACGGAAACCAGACTGCACCTTTCATCCGGGGAGGATACGTCATTTATCACTTCCTGCACCAAGTGGCAATAGGGAATGTTTGTCCTCCACGTCAAGTTCAGAACAAGATGCATTAACTATATATATACTGACTGACCCGTGAGTGTAGCACAGCCTATATCCCGGGCCCCGCCTGCTGCCTCGTCCTGTCAGACAACTCTCGCTATGGATAACAAGTTGTGTTGCAGAGTATTCTCGGTGTAGACGTCTTTGCTCTGTCTCACGCTACACTTTTAGATCTGAGACTGACACACACAACTTCATGGATAGAGTCAATCCTTTGCTAAATAAGTCGTACACACGTTGTGTGCGAGCGACGAGCAAAACAAACCTCAGTTCTCACACAGCTCGTTTCGGAGGAATTTAAAAACACAGAGAGGTTGACGAGAGGCCACTGGGAGGGATTCACAGTTTCATGACACCATCTCGGTCCTCCTCGCTGACATGCTTATCAGCCAGACTGCAGCCACGGCAAATTACAAAAACCATTGACGTCAGATGGATCTCTTAATTAATCCAATTAACCAGTGCCTTTAGGTTGTTAATTGAAGAGCAGTGTGGGGAAAGCAGATCATTAGGAGTCACCGGCTAATTTATCTGCCCTCCGACAAACTGCTTTGAAATGTTTATCTAGTCACTCATTAATGACTTAGCCGCGGTTCTCAGGAACAGGAAGAGGACGCCGGGCTGCCCCCCCCCACCACCCCACCCCCCCACATTCCTCCATGCGGTTTCACTAAGCCAAAGTCTGCCTAATCCTGGATCTTAAGGTGTGAAACCCTGCTTGATTTGGATTAGGAGCAGATTAATGTGCATTAGTCGAAGTTATAGAGATATCGACACTTGTCATCTCGCATGGGTGGGAGATTTCTCCACCTCAGGTAAAGAGGTGAACAGCAGAGCTCTCACCCAACATCCATGAAGAAGGTTAACCCCTCAAAAACAACATGATTTTGGGCCCTATTTGGAATAATGGAGCTATTTTCCAAGACGCTGATATAAAAATAAATAAGTGGGAAGGTGTGAGAGACGGCGGAGGGAAGGAGGTAGGGAGGTTGGCTCTAATGAGTGAGCTTTCAGGGCCATGTGAGAGGTAACAGGGAGGAGACAGGAGACAGAGACGGGTCTCACCTGTGCTCTCTGGTCATTAATTGGCTCGGCAGCCTTCTGTGTCTTGTCACAGCGTCGTGATGTAGGAGGCGGGGGGGCTCTGCAATTTATCAGCACTTACGAGTCAATTTGTCAAGACCTCAACGGCTAGGTGCTGCTGGAGCTTATTACCCACACAGCCCTCCGTCCATACTTTCATCAGCCCTGTTACACACTCACTGTTGAGCTCGGATATAATCATCCAAACAGAAAAGAATGCAGATGTTATTTAGCTATAATCTGATATACAATGTTCTTATAAGTAATCCTGAGGGGGAGAAGTGTAGCCAACTCTTGCATTCATCGGAATCGAACCTCTGAGGAGCGATAACCATTTGGTGTGGAGCAGCAGGACAGATCACCTGATAGCAGAGTGATGTATGGAGGTATCAATTTACCGCCTACAGATGGAGCAAGGCAGCAATAAGCACGTCAACCCAAGTTGGACGGGGGCAAAGGTCTTCCAATCTCTCTCTCTGTATTTCACACATTGAGGTGGAATATAAATACTTTATTGCAGCCGCGCCAGCAATCTGGAAACAATCTTGATGGGATCCGGGGGAGATGTTACGAAACACCATTGAATGTTTTCTTTAGAGATAAGATACCATCTCTACACTAGAATAAAGTTGTTATCCCTTCAATTACCAGCAAATATGAATCATTTTCCTCGCGAGCTGCACATAATCCAATTTTCCCCACACTAGTGTCTAATCCACGACCAATCCTGTGAGCATTTGAAGTCTAGTCTGCCTCTGCTAACGGGCTCTATTCTCACGCCTCTCCCCAGACAACATCCCCACAGCCTAGCGTAATTGGAAACCCCGGTGTCCGACTGTCTCTCCCACAGGACGGGACCATTACCGGCTCAGCTCCAGCTCAGGATCCCGGCTGGAGGTGGAGCAGCCGCCACCTAGTCCTCGACGCTCACCTCTGACCCGACTTCCTGTTTAGGTGCTACAGTGTTTCCTCAAACTGAGGTTGTCACAGGCTTTCCCCCCCCGTTTCATCTCTGCCCGTCTACACTAACAAAGAGCCAATTCAGGAAGCACGCGAGGAAGTGACATTTATGATGAAGATCTTAAAACAAAGATTGACACAGAAGAACAACCTCATATAGTGGTTTTAAATGTCTTACACAATGCACTGGTAAAAATAGAATCATCTCATTTGAGACATGATGATTTAAGGTCTCTGACTTTCACACGGAAAAAACCTCACTTGTAGGGACATCTGGGATTTGACTTTGGACAGGTAGGTCATTGCGGCTTTTCAGGTCTAAACTTGAAAACAAATTACACTGGAAAGCTACTTAGGCAATTAAATAGGTGTGCTGGAGACGTGTTAAACAGCAGTGGACGGGCCTGGGTGTTTCTGCTTTTAATCATTTCTTAAATGTTTTATTATCTAGTTGGTTCGTCTTAGTTCACACAACAATAAAAGTTCACTCATTATCTACTCACCACTGTGAGGAAGTGGAGGAAGTTTAAAATTCCCCTTTTTCTGTGGTTTTTTCACGTTTAAACAATTGGTCCCCAGTTACTTTGTAAATATATTGGATTTGGCTCCAGCACTGTTTACCCCTGAAACTCCAAAAGTGTTTTGTGGACTCAAACACTTCACCCACCCCTCCCTCGACATAGTGGTGAGTAGATAATGAGTGCATTTTCATTTCTGGGTGAACTGTCCCTTTAAACTAGCTGTTTTTCTTTGTGTAAACCACCATTCTGGGCTGTGCACTTGTAAAAGTGTGGCAGACACTTCCTCATAACTCAGAGGCAACTGACCTGGAAAACCCTGAAACTCCTCTCATGGTCCAGGGGCTCTATGAAGACACCCATGTGATGCAATGCTTGAGGAGTTATAATGTGAAGGATAATAAGGAACAATACAGACGGCGTCACATGACTTGGACAAGTGAAACCAGGCTGATGTTGCTTCACATGAGGTTTGGAAGTGGCACAACCGTGAGTTAAAACACTAATATAAAAAGAAATGGATTAAAACCTGCCTCGTTTCATATGCAGCTGATTTCCATTTTAAAGACAATAAAAGGAAATGTTGCACTCAGCTATAATATCATCCATGGGCAGAATGGTGGTGTGCATGGAAACATGGACCCCGTTGGGGTTTGTGCTGTCGGTTTGACCGATGATAGCTGCTGCCTCCACTGATCCCACATGGCTTCAGCACTCCATGTGTGACTTTGTGTGTGCTCAGCTCTTAGAACTTAGACAACTCCTGTGAGTTTGACTTCCTTGGTCCGGAGGGAAAATGTCACAGTTTTGTGTCAGAATTCTTTTTTTTGCCTTCACCATGAGATGAGCCTCATGTTTTTATCAGAGCGAGGCCTCAAACAAAAAGCCCACTGTTGAAAGATGTGTCTTCTAATGGGTGGGAAAGTTTGTGTCCATATGCCCTGAAGTGACAATTTTTCACTGGGAAGACATATTCCTGTCATGGAGTTTAAACTTCAATAAATTATATTAAATAAAACTGCTTTGATCAGCATTTATTTGAATAACTAAAACACCTTTAACTCTGAAAATTATAAATTATAAATTATAAATCTATGGTATCTTCACAGTTAAGGAATGAATTGGGATTGTTTTGTTTTGATCCTTTTCTTTTTCTGTTTCAAAGGTCAACTTGTAAAACCCAAATAAAAGCCCATAAAGAAACCAGATTATTGGTAATAATGGTTATGAACTTACCTGAGCACACATGGAGAATTCCTAACAGAAATGCAAATCCAATAAAAGTTGGAGACATCATTCAACGCCTCTCTAATGGGAAATATCCTAGTGTAATCCAAATTATTCAAAAAGCAGCTTAGCCATCCACTCCTTCATGTCAAACTGGAAAACTAATTCTCAGAGTCCACAGTTTGAACATTTAACATTTGGTTCGTTGATCAGAGCAGTAAATTACGAGCTGGCTTCTTGTTTCAGATGAGAAGAAGTATTTCAAAATATAAAAAATGAGCTCGAACAGTTCCAGGGATATCAGCACATGTTCTGTTTCAAAAGGAGTGAATAGTTTGAAACCATGGATGAACAGAAACAGCTCTATCCTGTCTTTGGATTCATCCCGTTACTGCCAAAGCGCTCAGTGACCAGCCAGACGATCCCATTCAAATCATTTAGTTCCTTTGTGCGCAGAAGAGGAAAAAGGATGAATAATAAATCCAGCGCAAACTCAAAGTTCGCTCGAAACTCGGGGAGAAGACGCAGAAGTCCACGCGTAAAAAAGAAAAGGCTCCGTCCCCGCAGTCACATTATCTCTGTCCAGGTCTGAATCTGTCACTCGAGATCGGAAACTTTGCGAGTTCGCCCCGCGTCCTCCCTCATCCAGCAGATCCGCGCGCGAGATCACTGCAACTTTTCCATCACTTTCCGCCCCCGGTTTGAGCTCCGACCGATCCCCAGCGCGCGTCGCAGACCCCCGGACCTCAGGCGAGAGGGGGCAGACACGGATTCATACCCACAGCATTTCATTCAAGGGAAAAGCGGAATACCTCGACAATTGGTATGCGCCTTTCTACCCCCTCCATAGACCCGACAATGTTTCCCTGAGAAGAGATTTAACCTCTTCGCGCCCGGATCCCAGTGAGCAGCGCAGTTACGCAGCGCGCACCGGCACAGTCTGCTGGCTTTTCTTTAACTATGTCCCAGAATAAAAGAAAACCTTAGAAAAAGCGATTGACTTGATTCATCCTGTGCAGACTGAAACCAACTGTAACCGCCACATTCCGCTGATATTCCCGAAAGGGGGTTTGACAGAAAGCGTTTGGTTAGTATCCAGCCACAATGCTTCTAACATACTTTATGGTTTGTTGTGTCTCCTTTGGTTTCATACCCCATTAGTGTCTCAGTATTATAAGCTAGTTCGGCTATTAACTACTATTTTTCAGATTTAACACAAAGTAAATTTATCTCAGCATGAGAGAAATGACAAATGCTGGTGTGCTTGTGGTTATTGTACTGTTTCTATTCAAATACTTTTAGATTTACATGCAATCCAAACAACTCTAGCCTCTATTATGGAATGAGAGGTTTTTCATATGTTTCCAAACACTCCCATCCAGTTTCTGATTAAATAATAAAAACCAAGGAAGATAATGTATGTGTAAGTCCACTATTTATGACCACATATACTACAAAGTGCATACAGTTCAGTAGATGACAGATTCAACTTTGGTTTCCAATTGATCTGGCAATCCTTATTCCTAATAACAAATGTATGATTCAACATTAACATGTGTTTTTTCTGTTGTAGTTTAGAAGCCATGCCTCTGCCCTGCTGTGATACTTTAGCCTATATTTATTCCTCCAGGCCTCTGTAGCATTACTAACTTTAGACCCAGAGCCTGGCACAGGGCTACATAATTTATAACTGTGCAAGTTATCCTGCATTAAAGCTTCTGAAACGAATGAAAGGCATAAAAAGGGAAACAGTGGGAGAGGAGAAGAGCAGAAGATTTTCTCATTTGCTCAGCTCTGCTCAAAGGTTCTCTCTCTCTCTCTCTCTCTGTCAACCTCACTGTGCATTTGTTACCCAACAGCGCCCCCCAGTGAAGGCTGCCTGAACTAATCTAACGAGAGCAGCTGCAATCTGTCTCTTCTATCGGACCCAGTGGCACATTAGTCATCAAGCCCAAGGTCTCTTGAGCTGTTTAATGCACAAAACAGATAATTCTCTGAGCAAACACCCACAACTAATGATGACCTTTTACTGCATCCATCCATCATCGGTACCGTTTATCCTTTGTGGGCCACACAGCCAATCCCAGCTGATATTGGGCAAGAGGTGGGTACAGAAACACAAACAACCCCTCACACCTTTTACACCTACAGGCAAGTTAGAGACTTCAGTTAACCACAGTTGCATGACTTTGGACAGGAGGAAGCTGCAGAAAACCCACACAGACAAACGGAGATCATGCAAACTCCACATAGAGAGGCCCGGGTTCAAACCCAGAACCGTCCTACTGTGAGGCATCTCTGTTACCCACTGAACCACCATGCCTCTTTTTCTCACAAATGCAATATTGTAAGCTGAGAAAATATATGGAGAATAATAATCATATTCATGATCTAAATCTGATCACAAATGCACATAAAAGCCATAAATAGCTGTAATGGCGAGAATAACTTATGTTTAATGAAGGAGCAGTAATGACGTTGCACTGCTATTTAATTTCAACTCTTGTTCTCTAACAATGAAAAGAGAATAAAAGAATTCAATCCATATTTTAAAACTTCAACACATGGCTTTTTACTTCTTATTTTCACTGCAATGTGCATCACCAGTGAAATAAACATGAATAGCCACTATAAAGCAGCACTTTATGTATATTCATTAAACTTAGGGGACAAGTTATCCGCATATAAATGAATACGATCATTGGGATAGTGAAACAAAATGCTTTTAATCACATACGTAATAGATACGGCATCTTCTTCTATGCTCCAGGTCACAAAAAAGACAACATTCTTTAAGTTTATCCCCTCAGTGAATCTATTGATGAGAGCTACCCAACGGACATACTAAGACAAAAGAGCCCGTCTTTCATCTGTTAACATTTTTATTACTCATCCATGTGTGCATTATATTACAGTTTTACACACTTCATTTTGTCCTCATGTGCCCTGTTTTCCATGAAACGCTTCTACAGCCTAAATCAATTGCCAAAAATCTGCAAAGTCTTCACTTGCACCCACCAGGAGAGGAGTTCGTCTGATTAATACAAGAGGATGTGAGCATTTTAAAAGTTCGATGTGACACAGCAAAGAATAAGATGGTAAAAACACACACACACAAAGGCAGATACTAATCAAAGCTCTCATTTCTCATATGTAAGAGGAGAAATAGAAACATCTTATTACTATCGTTAAATGTGCATATTACAAAAGGAGACCCCCTTATAGTTTGTAGTGTGCTTAAAAAGTACTGTTGGCCTCGGTCACACCTTTAATGCCACAACTTCCCAGCTTGATGGCGTACAAGACCCTTTTGTATTCAGGCTCAGTTTCACCCTTCATCTGTGGTTGTCAAAAAAAGAAAGAAATCCCCAGAGCACCACAAGTTATGGCATCTGAGCCCCATGCACAGGGAGGCGCTCTGTCCCCCGCCCCCATCTCCCCTGCAACCTCCATCAAACCGGCAAGAGGCAAGCAAAATGACAAACTGTCGGGGCTGTAATGGCAGCAGAGGGAGCGGAGAGCTTTTAACACCCCAACAGAAATGTTTTGCACTTACTCTTACAAGAACATACAAGGCACAGAAGGATTCAAATCCCTCGCTGCTGAACCCTACGGGCATTTTGGTTTTCAACAACCACTAAAGAGAAGCAAAACAGCTTTGAATTTAATATCCATCCAATTATATTGACAATGATTGTCAAAGATTTGATGAGTCATTATTTTTTTGGGCATGACACTAAAGTAATACAGCACTTTTTTGTACTTACTGTGAAAGGCCTGGTTACATTTGTTTGGTTTGTTGTGGGAGTGCCTCGGACTCTGCCGGTTTCGATGCAGTCCAGAATTATTAGGCAGCCGTTTGCACAAGAGAGACTTCTGTAACCCAGAGCTGTGATGGGCTCTGTGTGGACCATTGTGGTCTTTAGGGACTCCCAGCATGACCAGCATGGCAAACAACGCCACCAGCAAGCAGATAGTCTGCATGGTGATGATTGTGGACAGCACCACGATAAAGAATTCACCTTTCCTCCCGGTGCGGTGGCTGCGGACTCGTCTATCTCAAGCAAAGGAGAGTCAAGCGAATCCCACGACTCACTGCTGCCCTTGTTGAATCCCAGGTTTTCCTTGAGAAGTTGCAGATGATAAAAATCCAAACCAAAGGTCCTCTCGAAGATTCCAAAAGACGGCAACCGACTGCAAACATCGCTCCACTTCCCACCATGAGCCCTTCATGCTTCTACCCTTGAGATCTGCCAGATACAGAAACCCCTGCAGTCTTGGCTAGTCTCCTAAATCCAGTGACAATGTTTCCGTCCCCCCCCCCCCCCGGAGGACGATGGGATCTTAATGAGGGCAACTCTATATAATGTGCATGGTGAAGTTCACTCCTTTCTCCATCTTGCCGCCCCATCACTCAATGGAGGGACTGTCTCTCATCTCCCTGGCCTTTTCTATTTCCAGTAATTCTCCTTTCAATATTCAAAAGAGGTTTGTGGACGTTCCCTCTTTTCTTATGATGTTTCTGATGCATGCAGCAGGACGGGGGATCCTGTAGGCGACACGCTGGGTCCCTTTTCAGACGTGTTTGGACTCCCACACAAAACCTGGGCCCCCTCACCATAGAGGTTATGGGGTGACACACAGGCGGGGTAAGGCAGAGGAGCCCACATTCCCTTTTTTCCCTGACTAAGACTATTTAATGGCTTTCATTCCCGTCTCACCATCGCCCCAAACAAGATGGAATGAAACAAAAAAGCTTTCCCCCCTGTTGAGAGGCAAACACAGCACTCCCAATATAGGGTAAGGACACTTTCCCAGTCCTCACAATAAGAGAGGCATTTTGGGATTTCCACAGGCGGAGATCTGCCTCCTGAAGTAAAACAGAAACTTGCCAGCGTTGCAGCTCGAGTCACCTTGGACAGAACGCAGCCGTCACTGGTTCAGTCTGTTTTGAGTTCCCTTCACAGAAACTTCAGCTGGATGGTTACCGTACTTCACTTGCCTCACATTTACTGCAGCCTTTTATCATTTATGTCCCGTCCTTGGGGAGACGTCCTTTTATTTATTCATCGCACTGCTTTTTCTCTTTTTTACGAAACAGAGATTCCAATGTGTGGTCTTCGTGAGCCGGCGACGGGCAGCCATCATTTAGCAGCCCCGCCCACATCTCGTCACCCATCACGGCGAAGGACCACAGGTTTAAAATAGAGGAGTGTAAACATATGGAATAGCGTTTATTCACCTGAGCCAACATTTATCCAGTTGCTAACTGCACATGGAAGTCTTTTATTTTTAAAACTTCCTGTAGGATGTAACGGCTGCATGATTGATGTGTGTGGTCTGCAGGATACACGCTTGTTGAAGGAGGGTTTTTTTTTTTTTTTTTCAAGCGCAGGTTGAGGATCGCTCCCCCCCCCCTCCTCGCTCCGCCATGGAGAACGAGATGATTTTCAGCCAGGATGACAGAGAGTTAACATGGGAAATGAATCGACTGAAAGGAAAGGGGGTGGACTTCAAGGAGTGATGTGAGGGAGGAGAGGAGAAACGACCTGAGGTGCAGAGGAGGTTAGATCATGTTGGTGTAGCTATGCCACAGCGAGGAGAGGCAACTTATCATTTTTGATTGGTCGCTGAGGGAGTGATGAGGCTTCAGGACTCCACCACTGTAGAGCAGCCTCACATTTCGATGTAGCCCATGTGGGTTTTGAAAAAGTAATATGGTTTTCAGTATTAATCACATATAGCAAAAAGTTTAGTGCTCGTTTCAACAGAATTTTGGCATTAGTGTTAAACATAACCAGGGGCCAAAGGGGCGATTAAAACAAAATCAATTTCGATTTTGCCAAAGAGTCGGCAGTCTTGTCATGTTTCTGGAACTTCTACAACAGTAACTTCGGTGATTGCCAGGCCATTTCCTCTTACCTGTCCACCGTGGACAACACTCTCACCCCTCAGCCCTGCACGAGAGCCAAATAATACATCATTCTGGGCACCAACCCAGAATAAATCCCTGTAACCCACTGAGATGAACCTCAGAAACAAGCCAAAAGGTCTGTTAAAAAAGAGGACAAGACAAAAAATGTCTCTTGTCTCCATTATATTGAGGGTATGCCAGGGGACGAGAGAAAGGGACGGGCTGTCTGAAGAGCGAGAGAGATGCAAAACAGAGTGCAACAAAACATAAACAGGGGAGTGAGAACATTCCTCTCCTCACTATAGCCTCTCTGTTCAGCTTTCAGACATGATAAAAAAGAGAGAGAGAGAGAGAGAGAGAGAGAGAGAGAGAGAGAGAGAGAGAGAGAGAGAGAGAGAGAGAGAGAGAGAGAGGTCCGATGAAAGAAGACGACAGCGAACTGAACAAATCTGTTCCTGTTCAGGGAATGCCCCCATGCATGACGCTGCCGCAAGAAATGTGAGGCGGTGGGGGGGGCGGTGGGGGGGGCAGACACAGAGGAGAAAGACGGAGGGGCGAGCCTCAGAGGATGCCGTGACGAGGGTTTGCAGCACAAAGCGGGATGAGGCGATAAACAGGCTGTTGCTTTTCCGCTTCCCCGCGCACACTCAATCCCTTCTTACCCTGTGTCTTTTAATGGGCCTCATATTAGCATCTGTTTAGCGTCAGGCCTCGACATGGCCTGTGGAGGCTGATTAAAATAACCCAGCTATCACATAACGTCCTGGCAGCAACATCAAGACGCAGGCGGTCGCTGGGGTATTCGCGGCGGCGGACGTTAACAAAGTTCGCAGGAACGTTCTGCACTTCAGAAAAAATGCTAATCGTAGATAAACGCAGCGCTAACGCATTTTGTTTTCAAAAAGAAAGAGACGGAGAGGAAACAGTTTCAGGCAGGGTAAAATAACTTATTGGCTCTGATAAGATGTGAAAGCATCGAGGGTTAAGGATGCAGTCTTCTCGTAAGTAAGCATCCTGCAAGTAAACTAACTATATCAAGCTCCCTGCTAATTAACATGTTATATACAACGTTGATCATTAAACTTCCTTGACAAGTAGTTTCAGTTTAAAGTCCCCTCCTTTAAGATTCTGATCCAAATGGAAAGATGCTCAATTTGTTATGTTAACCCTCAATATTACTATACAGCAGTTTCTACTTTGTGAATATCTGCACACGTCTGCACTGGTGTAACACAAAGACCGGATCTGAGCACGATTAGACAATGTCACAGTGTCTCTGACCGTCCTTGAGTCGCTCTTCTTTTTGTCGAACACAGCTCGTCTTTTGAGCGACCTGTTGCTCGCCGCCCCCCCCCAACATAGAGATGCGTGATGTCAAAATCAAGCAGGATTGTGTTTCACGCTTAACTGGCGTAATTGGTTTAGAGAGAGAGGAGAGCTTTAAACGGCTGAGAGTGGGGCTCAGGGGGAGTGAGCCAAGAGATTCCTCTGTTCCTATCACTGCTTGACCTCAGCCAATCACGTGGCCGGCGAGAGAGCAGGGGTCGAGATCCTGGAGATAAAAAACGTCTTCTTTCTACCGAGTCATGCACAGGGCCGTGGGTTTAGCTTTTTAGAAAGCATTTTTCTTGCTCAGCCATTCCATGTTTTTGGTGAACGAATGTGACAGTAACAGCTGAAAACAACTGAATATAAGAGAAGCAGCTGCACATTCCGGATGTTGTCACCAAAGTGTAAAATTATACGATTGACTCCAGACATAAACATCTAGTAAAAACGTTATGTAATGGTGGAAAAGCATTGTCATAGATAATCTAATATTCACAAATTACCTTGGTCAGTTATCAAAAACACATTTTGTATTTTGAGGCTGCAGTTTGTTCTTAAAAGACTATCATGCTATCATCTCTGTGAGTTTGTACTCATGTTGCTTTGAGCTAAATGCTAAATCAGCATGCTAACATGCTCACAGCATGCATGTATAATAGTTAGCACTGTGTGTTAGCGAGCTAATAGTTGTTAATGTGCAATATTTAATTGGTTTTGCAGACATTTGGTCATGAATTAGAAATTGAGCTGATGCTGGCATCAGATGAAAAAGCCAGGGAGGCTCATAATGATGTCATAATTCATTCTGAGCAGGACACAAATCCCTGCTGCCAGTTTCCTCATAATCAATCCCATAGCTGTTTTGATGCTTCACTCCAAACTGTAAAGTCAGTCTTGTGCTGGATGAAAAGGCAGAAGATCTCTAAAGTAATTTTAAATTGTCCTCTGAGGATCAGATTTATCTGTGTGGAATGTCATTGCCATCCATCCAGCAGTCGAAAAGATATTTCAGTCTGGACCGAACTAACCAACCAACAAACTGACATTGATATCCCTGGAGCTACACCGCTGCTGTAGATAAAATGTCAGATGATTCCCGGTTTAAAATACATTCTCTAGTTTTTTTGGGGCTAGATAAACATTCCAATTTCAAACCGTTTGGGTTTCATATTATTTAAACCAAATCAATCAAAGAAGTAAAAACACAAATTGCTCCTTCAGTATTCTCCGAAAAACCTCGGCTGCGAAACCCACAGTGCCGCAGAGTCGTGAATTTCAGGGACGATAATATTTATTTTCTTCCTCGAAGGTAAAACGTCCAGAAACTTTCCAGAGCTGTACTTAGAATCTCATTCTACAGTAGTTGTGGTTTCAATTGGGGCCTTAAAGCCAACTTCGGTGACTGATCTCTCTCTGTAGACCCCCGAGCAGAGAAAAGTGCAAAGACACTGGTCCATGCTAAAAAAACATTCCTCCCTCTCTCAGATAAAAAGCCTATTCTTCCTCTCTTTCTCTCTCTTTCCCTGGTGCGATCAGCTGCCAAAACAAACTGGCGCTGGGACGAATGTAATAAATATGATCGATGGGATATCTGCCGCTGCTGACCTCACACCACGCGCCGGAGTCCAGGGAGCAGGTGCTGCCCAGATTTAAAGCCGTCCCCGCAATCTCCTGATATTCTCCTCTGGTTCACACAGACACCGAGTCCTGCTGAGACACAGTCGCACTGCTGAGTCTCCACAGCCCCCCTCCCCCCCCAGCTCACAGACACCTGGCCTGCATGGCTCCGTGGCTGAACGTTAACATGACTATGCACGAGTCACATCGCTGCTAATAAAACCAGAAATTGTTTTTTTTCTACAGATCATCAAGCCGCCAGTCATAGTCACAGTTATCAGAGTCATTAGTGCAGGGAGGAGTGCACAGGGCTGTCAGTGAGGTGGAGAGCTCTCTCTACGTGTTAGCTCATGAAAATGTCTAATTGATCTGAAAGCAAAGGCACCTTTGGAAAAAAAACAAACAAATAAAGTCAAACACGATGTGTGGATTATTTAAAAAAGCTGTAATTTATAAAGGTTGTGCTGCGTCATGGATGTATTCGCATTTTCAGTACATTTGTTTAAAAAAGTAGTTAAATCTTGAATTCTAAATAAATGTCAAAATAAGTAAGAATATATAAACTATTAGGATTATATCGACAGAGTCTAAAACATTATTTTGGCTAAAAAAATTGATTTATCTTCCAAGTCTCTATGAAGTTGTGGTTTGGATTTTATGGATCGTTACTTATTTAAGTTCTCCAGCAAAACCAAACACCTGTCCAGCCAACATTATATATAACACTGGTCTGGTGAGAGAATTCTTCGGCATTGCAGGAGCTCTAAGCTAATACAGCTCTGACCACACTGGTTTGCTGTGTCAAGGTATTAAGGATGAAAAACTTGACGTTTCCAAATGGCCCCATTATTTAAATATAAAAGGTGTCAATCGGCCTCATGTGTAATTTAAGTTTGCTATGTTTGGGCAGATTAACCTGGGGTTTACGTACATTAGATTTCCTTTGTTTAAACATGTTGACTTCCAGCCTCCCAACATATATGAGGTTGAAAATGATCATCTGATACAGCTCCTCTAGACTTTCAGATTTCCATAAGACAGAAAGGATCAAATTCTGATCAAGCAAGAACCAGGAAACTGCTTTTTTTTTTTGGCCGGATATGTCAATAATTGCGAGGTATGATTTAGTTTTTGTTCTTACATTTTCACCAATTTCCCAGAGAATAATAGTTTTAACGAAAAATAAATGTTAAATAAAATATTCAGTGTTTGTGTTATAGACGCTACGTGAACCATTAACTCTTACGTCGAAGGAGCCACAGGATTCCAGTCTGTTCCCATTGAGATGGTGACGGATTTGACCCATTTGCACCATAAGAAAACACTTTCACTGAGACATTAAAGTGCGTTTGACTGAGCAGGAGCAGCCGATGACTACGACTTCACAAAAGCCTACATCCAATCTTCTCCCCAATTACCACGAGGACGCTCGAAACGTGAATCTGAATATTCAAATTGAATTCTCATTGTGTTTTGGTGCTTTCGGGCCCCCTGCACACTGGAGCTAGCTCCCATCTCAAATCTTCAGTGCCTCTTGACCACATTACTCCGCTCGCTATCTTGACAGAATGGCTAATAGAGCTATTTCCTGGGACGGCGCTAAGCTGAGCTGTGCGGCTCAGGGAGATGAAAAGAGATTGCATGGGGGGGGGGGGGGGGGGAGCAAACCCTCCCCTGGCCTAAGCAGCACAGAGGCGGGGGGGGGGGGGGGGGTGCTGCATGTCGGACATTAGTGCATGGATATTACTAATTATATCTCGAGTGAATTGCTCCTCCAGGCGTGGCCGTGGAATCTTTCTCTATTGTTACACTGGTAGGAGATGAGTGCTGCTGTACTGGGGATAGAATGTGAGAGTGCGGCTGGATGCACATGCAGCCCTCACTTTGTCTTTTTCATGTTGCACGATTGCTCGAGCCCAGAGACTGATGAACATTAGGTGAGTGGCGAGGAGACGTGACACACTGATGCTGTGGTGACTCCTGGGTAATATACGTGGGGGTGACACAGTCAAGGAAATTGGTTTTTTGAGGGTGGGGACTCAAGGCGAGAGCAGCAGCCAAGTAACGAGTGCAGAGGACGAATGGAGAGTGAAGCTCTCCATCTCTTTGGTGCTGTAAAGCTGTTAGTGCCATGTATTTACTCCACCTTCAACTCAATATGGAGAGATCGGACAGCCGCTCTCCACCCACTGACCTTCTGCAGAGTTATGAATGTGAGCAGCAAACTGTTGTAACATGATCTTATCATAAAAGGCGACTGAGCCTATGTGCAAGTGAATGGGAGTTAAACTGTGCGGCGAAAAAAATATGACTACATTCATATCATTTTAGAGATAACGGCAATGTGGGAGATTATGTTTAATCTCTAAAACAAATCAGGAGTCAAACCGCATTAATAGTTAGAGAAAGAAATATGGAAAGAAATTGGTGTCAATAATTGAGACCAATAAAATGATTGTGTAACTTCAAGCTTAAAATCAAATCTTTCTCTTTGGCCTCCTTTGAGAATGTTTATAAACCATCAGATATTTTTTTTAACTTTATTATATTTAATTATTTAGAAACAATACGTATTGCTAATGCACTTTAGCCAACCAAGTTTTGGAGCTATATTGGTAAAGTTGACATTGACAGTTTGTGAGTAATGTGTTCACAGATGCATTGTCCAATCTACACAAACAAATCAACCAATCAACAAATGTTCAAAAGAAAAACGTAGTTATATTTTCCTTTACACATGTTAAATTAAGATTATTAAAAGTGTGGGTCAGGATTATATGAAACATGTGCATTGTGCTACGTTTGTGTGTGGAGCTCTAACTCTGCTCAGAGTCCCTGATCCACAAATGTATGTTGCTTTTAATTCCTGGAAACAACATTTATTAACTTACTGGAGGATATAGGAAGCTGGAATAAACATGTTTTTGTCTTTTCTGAAAGCAAATGGACTTTTTTTCTGAGAGCTGTAGACATCTAATTGGTTCTCCATCCATGGATCTGCCACATCCAGTCACAGCTATGAGTTAAAAACACCAACAGGTTCCCATCGGCCATTACCACTTAATAACAGATTCTTGTAAAGTATATATGAAGCTTAAGGCTAATGTATACTTCAGGGGAGATGTGTCATGTGACAAAGCGTCAGCTGACAGAACTGTGTCACACAACACTTTGAATTCATAGTTCAGTGACGGCATGTGTTCTTTCGATAGCTGCCGCAGGTCAAACTCAGCAGAGACCTGTTTATATTCTCTCAGAGAAAAATGTCTGGCGCTAACTCTTGGATATATTGGAGACAAAAACAATGTCATGTTTAAATTCGGTTGCAGGAAGGAAAGTGATTCCCATCTGGAGAAAGGAGGATTAATGTATCATGAAGGACATTTATCTTAAAGGACACATTTTATGCTTTTCAGTTTTTCTCTTTCCTCCAGTGTGATATATTGTTTTTATTTTGGATAAAAGTTTAAAAGTCTAAAGGTATCTCCTCTCCCTGAAAAAGAACACTTCTCCTGATGCTCCTGAAACTCCTGCCAGTTATTCGGCTGATACTTCCGCACGGTTCAAACCCTAACGGCTGGCATGCCCCGCTAACAAATGAAACAAGAGCTTCCTAAATGCGTTTAAAATGCTTAACCAATCACAACAGGGTGGGCCAGCTGACCAATCAGAGCAGAGTGAGGTATATATCACGCAGAGGGTCTTAAAGAGACAGGAGCTAAAACAAAACATTTGATAAAAGTGGCTGAAAAGAGGAGCTGCAGCAATGGACAGTGAGACGATGGAAACCTTTTATAGAAATAACCCAAGTTGAAATTATAAACCTGATTACGAGTATAACATGTCTCCTTTAATCACCATAGTACTTGAACAAGTATCTTGAGTGGGTCAGGTTCCATTTATACTCCTGTTGTTACAATATTCTCAGTGAATAATCTCAAATTCACTCAATTTTGAGTCTGTGTCTTTGAAACCATCTGAGCACCATTTAAATTATCACCATATGGGTATTTATCAGAACTTGGAGGTTCACCTCTCTGACTCGGCAGCTCTCGGTAAGCCGTGTTTGTTTTCACGTCACTCATCTCTTCACCCTTCAGTCCAAGTGAATGGTTCGTTCTAGACGTTCAGGGACGACCACTTTGAAGAGAAGATAAAACGCAGTATTACAGTGGCCCGGACCCTTTATCATGGAGCCAATCAGCTGCGGTGACAGCTCGCAGCCCTCGGTTCCCCTCACTTGTTTCCATAACCGCACAAATGCAGCCACTCTGCAAAACTCGCCATCTTTTGTGATGTGTGACAAAACGCATTGGTCGCTGTCGGTGGAGAGGGAGGGTACGTGCACTGACGGGCTCTCTGAAGTCCCGCTGAGCTTTTCATGTCACGTCACAACAACCGAAGATCTGTCTCATCTCCCTGTGTTTCCTGCCGAGCAGCGGCTAAAGCAAAGTGCTTGAGTTTTAGCACGCCTCTCTAATCCACCGCCTTCACACAGGTCAGTCTCATTTATTATGAATGGAGTTCTATGCAACGCTCTCTGATATCGGGAAACAATTTAGAGTTGGCTGAGAGTCAGAGTCTTTGGGGGCCGATGAAAAACACTTGTAGTGTATTGCTAGCTTCAGGTCAGCATGGGGCTCCTTATGAAACTCACAGCTGTGTCAGTGACCTGGTGACTTTGAGATGTCACCAGGTCACCCCCTGGTGCTGTGCCGGGTGGGTATTGTTTAATATGAAGCCAAGAACGTCGGGTCACAGTATCGATCACGCTCGTCCAAAGTTCTTCCCTCAACTTGACGTAGCTCGATCCTTTTTTCAGGTTCTAACAGGACAGATAACTCTTGTTCCTCAATGTCATGTGATCAGATAAACGGAGGAACTTACTCTTAGATCAATGAATCTCTTTCTCTGTGAAGGTCAATGAGATCACATGGCCGAGACTCACAATTACACACAACCATGCAGGCTCCTGGAAGTCTCTTCACTGTAACGTTTGAAGGTGAACTGCATGTTCACTTTGGCCGAAACTGGCAGCAGTCAAGATTATCCTCACTTTCCCATGCGTCGAGTCAAGCACCCTGAAAATGGAGTCTTTGGCAGCTGCCCACTTTATTCAATCAGCGGCAGACTGAGGTATTAGATCACATTAGTCTCATTTCCAATTCACTGGCTGGGCCGGATCGCTTTCCTTCACTTTCATGCACAGATGGGATTAAGTGGCCGGATTGAAGATGAACTCCACCGGACCAATCAGTTTAGAGATGAACCCGAATGCAGTGAGGCAGATGTGACACGATTTCCCTCTTACAAACACGAGAAGGCTTTTAAAAACTAAAAAGTTTCAATGTAAAGAATTAAGTACTAATATAAGTTTAATACAACAATTCTTCATTAAAAGGCCAAATGAGATTCTAAAGATAATTGCCTTTTGCCTGAATGTTACTTAAAATAACACCTCAAGCTGCCAAGCTACCGCACACGAGGAAGAACTAACAGCTTTGGCAGTTAATGTGGACTTCCCTTCACTTTGCTGAAACTGTGTGAGGTCCAGTAAATCACCAAGGGAGGAAGGTCTCCGTGCTTCCACGACAAACTGAGAACCCCCCCCCTCCTCCCAAGCTCACTCTGTAGAGAAAGAGCCCAGAAACCCAAACAAAACACATGCGTCATCAGTAATTTCCTCCAGACTTCGGTCCTGGTTGGCTCTTCTGTCCCTCAGGTGAAGTCCCTCATTGCTGGCTCTTCATTTCCCTACAGAGCTGGATGGCCCGTGTAGATTCTGGCTCCACCAACATTTCTCCTCCCAGACTCCAAACTAAGACACGTTCAGCTGCAGCCACATGATGGAGACTTTATATATCTGCCATGGAAACACATGTGGAAACTGCTGTCTAACGCCGAAGCTTACTTATTCGGTCCAAAGACTTGGGGGGTGATTTCTGATTTTAAATGTAAACAACGGCCCCCCCCCCCCCCCCCCCCCCCGCAACTGCATTTTGGTTTGATTGCTTTTCTCAGTGAAGGCTTATATGTAAGGGGTTTGTATACCTTGTGTTATAAACAACACATGCCCATATTGCCTGTGTGCACCACACAGCCAAAATTATTCTTCATTTGAAAGCTTTGCTGGTCACAATATGCTTCCTTCTTCGATAAAAACATAAATTCTCAGTCTGTGTGTGCTGCAGTGTCCACATCACACTTGTGTACATCAAGTAGTAAAGAGAAACTTTACATTTTCAGCAGATGAATGTGTAAACAGCCACATATCCATCACTTGGCTCAGTGCAGGTCAAACATATTCAGTGTTAGGAGGAAGTGGGAACGCAGCATCAGTACCTGTGTAGCCCAAAGTGTTGTCATCCTCGTGTTCCGCGGTGGGAGCTGGTGGTGTTTCCTCGTTGGCCCCATCCTGAGCGACTCCAATCTCTGTCAACAATAACACCACAGGGACTGAGAACCCAGACGCATTCTGTCCGCTTCCCCCCCCCATGGTCCGAACCTCCAGCCCTCCGCCTCCATGGAACAAGCAGAGCGCGGACACACTGAGAAGAACCAGGCCCCATCCCTGTAAACTCGGTCTCTGGCTGCAGGATTCAAACACCCACATTGCAGCAAAAAACAATAATTCATCCACAATCTCAGCGGTTGTGGATGATGAAAACTTTGTGTCTGGGTCGAATTAAGTAATAACCTCAGACACGCGTCAATCAGTCGTTGGGTATAGATCCGTAAAAAATAGATGTTGCTGCAGTCGTCAGTGTTGTGCTCCTGTCTGTGCTCAGCAGGAGGTTGTTCCCGTTGTCCCCTGTTCAGCTCGGGTGTGAGTGTGTCTGGGTGTCGAACGGAGTCATGTCTGCCGTATCAATAGCCATAAGTGGCTGCTCCCTGGAGAGAGCACATGGGCAGGGCGGCAGAGGACGGGCCAGGGCACACTCTGCATGATTGACAACGCCACTCTCCGTGCACACACATGCACCGTGCACGCAGTCCCGATGCAAAACACAATGATGCACCATTAATTGCTAATCAGCTTCTTTTGATACGCGCTCGTCTTTGTGCCTGTGTCTTCTTCCAGTGTGACAGGTTGAGTGTGTGACAGGCGGTGAAAGGGCGGGACCAGGGGGGGAGGAGAGGCCAAAGGGGCCCGGCGTGTGTGTGTGTGTGTGGGGCTTGTGGGGGGGGGAGATGGGTGGCCGACGGTGCCCTGATGATGGCTCAGTGTGAAATAAATCTGACTCGGCCATGCCCATTCTCTTTGTGGGCCGGTGACAGGGGGTTAATTTGGGCAGGGAGGCTGGGGTGGGGCGGTAAGAGGAATCTTAATCAGAGTGCATCCGACCCCTTTAGCTGACAGCGTGGCAGTCTGTCGGAAGTATCTGTTTCCTCACTGCGATCTGGCATCACCTCTGATGTACAGCAGACGGGCCGACAGAATGGTTCACCGGAGAGCACTTCAGACCGGCGGAGTGCGGAGACGGGGATGACCCTGGGTTTCGTCCGCCCCGCCCACCATTAGAGAATTGACGGCATAAATCAAAGCACACTTTGCCAACACAGTGATGACCCCAAAACCCCACTTTACAGCATTTTGTGGGCACATTAATAATAGTGAACACAAGAATACATTCAAAATGCAGTGATGGTGTCCCCCTGCTGCTCCTGTAGCATTTGCAATTAATTTGGCAGTTAAAGGGTCTCACACTGAGCCGAACCTTTAAATCTGGCACTTCTCTGTTTGTGTATTTATCCAGACAGCAGCGTCCGACTGGAAAAAATACTACAGGAGAGCAGGGTCTCTGAGTCACCCAGAAACAACCGTTACTGAGACACATGCACATGAGTGAAGTGTAATGATATGAACATGAAGATCGAGTCTGATAGACTGTCTGACACGTGCAGCTTGACACCAGCAGCTCTCATATTGGAAACAGACAAATTAGACACAACATCTGCTCGTGACAAAGCAGGAGTTTGGCACCGACAGCAATAACGGGCTGGAACAAGTATCCAGATACAAATGTGTCCAAACAGAAGGAGTCTTCCTTTCCCATGAAAGAAGTAAACATACCACTTACAACAATTGACAAGCAAAATTCAATAAAACATGTGTATGTGCAACGTATACCTCCACCAGTGTTTTTTGATTGTGTGTCTGGCAGATTAATCAAACACTACAGACCCAAATTCCATGAAATGACCCAAGTAAGTATCCAATAAAGTTTGTGGAGCACATCAGGATAGATGAGCCAATGCAAGGAATGTATTTTTTCTTGAAGGGCTTATTTAGGTTTGCGTTCTTTGAGCGCCCCTTTAGTTCAACAATAGTTTGACACACAAGTCTCATCAACCACTTAAAAATATTAAGTCCATGAACTGAGAAGGAATATTTTTCGACTTTGCAAATGAAAGATCGCTTCAAAACATCACATTTACATTTTTAGACACTTAATTAACGGAAGTCCAGCTCAAAATGTATAATATTATAATAATTACTGATGTTGGGATACAACTCTCAAAGTGGATGATATCGTTTATTTTGCCTGCAAGCCTCATAAACTGCATGTGGCCTTTATGTCTCCAGTCCTCCTCTGTCTGATTCGCTGGGTGGTCCCCAGTCAGAGGTCCAATTAGTGACCACTTCAGAGCTCATTAACAGGTGGTGTACCCAGCTGCCCCTGTGGCATCAGGGCAGGGAGCTGTTGCCCCACTACCCCCTGGTAGCCCCGACACAGCCTCTAACCGCTGCTCCCCTGTTGGTTAATTAATGGGGCACATGTGCTGATAAACCGACCACTGACAAAGACAGAGCCTGGACCCCCCCCACCCCCCCCCCCCCCTTAGTCCTTCCTCCTCCTGGCCCCCCAAGTCCTCCTCAAACATGAGAGCAACTCCTCCTCTCTGACTCATAGAAGCCTTTCTTCATGGAACAATCCCAAGTCCAGCAGGCAGGCGTTTGGCTCGGTGTTCAAACAGGAGTTATGAGCCCGAGGCAAACAAATTAGATTTGACTTGAGTGGCTATTTGCAACACTGCGGCTACTGCATGTGGACCGATCTGCTCTTTAGCTGCCGCACAACCCGACGTGCCACTAAACCTGACGTCAAACTCGGCTGTTTAGCTGGACAGACACTGGGAACTCTCAGAAGAAGCTGTCGTCTCGTTGTTATCTGGTCATGTAGCGGCAGCAGGTCTCCGGCCGTGGCAGCTCGTATTAGTGATGGATGGGCCTGAGATGATGAGTGCTGGGAGCCTGACTCTGAGGCTTGTTAACAGGACTGACTGATTGTTTGCTGTAGGACAAGTTCCTTCACAGAGCCGGATCAGAGAGGCGGCACATTTCTGCAACATGACCTCAGGCAATTTCAGTGATTAAATTGGTTTCTTGGAAAATGTTCTCCCCTAACATCTGTTTACTTTTTTGTCTGACGACAGAGAGAGGAAAATAGGAACAGTCAGCAAGAATTCTAATTGCGGGGTAGAGCCAATAAGTTTTCACATTTTCTCATTCTCAAAGCTGAATATTTAAACACGAAACAAACCACTAAGATCTTAGTTGTATCTGACTTATTTAAAACCTGGATTCAATAGTCCATTATTTAAATGGAGACAAAAGAACGAGAAAAGTCTTTGAGAAAAAGGCTTTGTCAGCAGAAGCCGGTCCGTCCACTTCATCTGTTACCGCAGCACCGTCACTAATTTCCATTCTGATTATACTTTCCTTGTTTTGTGCATGACAAATAGAGTTTGAATCAGGCCTTGAGATTATATATGCACATGCAGTGAGCACACACTGCAGCAGAGAAAGAGAAAAGGACCAAGTCAAAGAGGAAAAGAATTTAAATAATTATAAATGAAAACCTCCTCTGTTGAAAAAGTGAAAAAAAAGAGTCTTACACGGCAAACGGCAAAATTTAACCACAAAGCCCTTGAGATTCATGTGGAGTGATGATTGACTGTTATAAGTTATGATAATAACTGTGTGATTAAGGCAATTACTGCCAGTAAAGAATAAAAAAAAGGAAAGTCAAATAATTCACCAACTAATCCTTGTATTACATTAACTGTGGGGGGGGGGGCACTCTCACGGGTTGTTGTTCAGGAAAGAAAAGCCGGAGATAGAAAGTCATCACACACCATAACTGTGTAGATATAAGAGACATGGTGTTCAGCCAAAACTACTGAGACACATCAGTAGTTTGATGTTTTAAAGTAGGAAAGGCCCAGTGAGTGATAACATGGCTCTGCTCATGTTCATAAATCAGATTCATCCATTTTTATTAAATCACAGCTGATGGTTGAATATGTAGCAGTTAGCTTAGCACCGGGCCCACTGCTCACTAACTCAGTAGCTAAGTTAACAAGACATTCAGGGAGGGTTGAATCAATCTGCTCATGTAACTTTTGGCAACACAACAAATACGCCAATTTCCCGATTCGCACACACCCATATACACACACAAACACACACACACTTTTATGATTCTCTGTCTTCACAATCTCTGCAAACTATAATATACATTAATAGCAAATTGATAATACCTTTAACAGTGAGCATGGAGTAATTGCTATGGCCAGAGTCATGTCATCTAAATCACTTAAGAGGGAACATTTATATATAGTGCTCTACATCATTAAGCTACATTTTAGGTCTCACTGCCAAGTCATAGTCATACCCCAGCAATAAAAAGTCCTACTCATGTCTGCAGTATAATTGCCTATAACTTGGTCTGTGACTGATTAAAACAATTTATTAACCAGTTAAAATATTAACAGGGTCCAATTTGTACGCTATAAGAACAAGATTGGCTCACATGCTGGAAAATTTCAGACATTTTATGTGTGTTTTTTGAAACTGTGTGTGTTACTGAACGAGTCCGAAGAGGAATGAGTAAGAGAAGAATGTATTTGATCTCGTCCAAACTCTAGTTTAACTCACACACACACCGACGTCTATTTTAGATTCTAGCCAGAACTGTGACAGTGACAAAATGTAATAATTTAGACTCTTGGTTTCCACGGGTGAACTGCAGTGAAAAGCAAAGTTTTGCAAAAAGCTAACATCAAGTTATTTTAAAGATCTTTTTCCACAGAATCCCCTGATGTCTTTAACAGTCACAGTTTTCATGAGTCATGGCTGCAGCTGGGGGAAGCATCAGTGCGATGACAAACTGATAACCAGTCTGATCCGAATTGCCAGTGAGTGAATGGATGCATGTTGACAGTTGTTGCAGTTGTACACATTGCACCTCTTCCCAAACAGGGTTTTTTTGTTGGTTACAAAACCAACAGTAAATAAATACATGCACTTAAATCCTGAAAGCTGGAACGTGACTGATTGTGGTTGAATAAAAGAACCAACTCGCTTACTGATAGATTTGCTCGGAGGGCATCAGCAACCAACCACAAAAAGATAAACAGAGACAGATCCAGGACAATGAGTGTGGACAGGCTAGGAGGCTGCTGAATATTGCATGGTCACTCGACTCAACTTCTGTGGCATCACTCAGTGCCAAGCAGCCACAGTGAGGCTGTGACGGCTGCTGTCAGAGCAGCGTTGCCCTTGTTGAGTCTGTTAAACTGAAGAGAAGGACAAACGCTGCACTGATATCTTCTTCCCTTCACCTTAACGTTGTGTAACGCGTATTATTATTGTGATGCCGACTTAATACTTTGCATCTCAGCATTGCTCAACGGCACTGACGTCAACCGGAGTTGTTCAAAGCCTGCGAGGAGTCTGAACTCACTCTGACATCCCGGTGGAGCTGAGGCGAGCAATTCCTCCGAGCTGCCAGACGCCCAGATGTCCATCTCTACGACACCGGGGATACTTTTTCATTTCTGGCCAGAGAGAGACAGACTGATGGAAAGAGAGTGAACGAGATATGCGGGTGAGAAAGAACAAGGTCTTTTAAGGATTTGGAAGTTGTGTAGGCAAGGTGAACAGCTTCCTGAATACCTGTTTGTGTATCACTCCGCTCTGGCAACCGCGGCTCATGGTCATGACTCATAAGCAGCTTGTCGGCATCCACGCAGCCACAGGCGTCAGCCGTGTGACCTTCCGTGCCTCCTCTCTAAGCTGCTTCTTAAGCACTGCAGCAGCACTTAACTCAGAGAGCGGGAGGATTCTCAGCGCGTGGGGGCAATTTGACTGAGTAATGACAGCTGATACACGTCTTCTGAAACTGTCTCTGCTCCAACATCTTTTGTTCCCGCAGAATTTTTCTAAAAATATTCACCCTCTGCTCCGCCAGCCCCTTACAAAGAGGACAGCGGATGAAAAGAGCCAACTCCAGTTATTTATAAGGGGAACTGGAGGCATATGACTTTGGCGAATGCGTTCAGGGGGAGTGGAGCAGATAATTCAGATTCATTTCAAGGCCGCGGCGCCTTAATGACAAACTTGATGCTACCGTTTCCTGCTCTTTGATTCATGTAATCAGCCACATGTGCTCTAAACACACACATACACACACACACACACACACAGTAACACACAAAACACACAAGCACAAACACACCACTTCAGAGGAAAGAGCCCTCAAATTGAATCTGCATATGTCTATTGTACAACTTTTGAAAACTCTGTCAATATCTTAATGTGACCAAATCTTCATGTGACCAAATCTCTCTCTCAGGCCTAGAGACAAAATATAAACCTAATCTATCAGATTCTGGAGATGTTCCATTTACAACCCCTGACTCTCCAGACACAGTGGAAATGTCTCTTTGACTCAAGTGAGATGTGCTCCAAAATGACAGTCACTGTTTTCAACCAGAAACTCTCACCATAACTATTCACTTGCGACTTTACTTTGACTTGTATACATATTTAAAATGTAACTGTCTTATGATCACATCTGTGTCCTCTGCTCCTGGTAACAGTCTCCCGGCTGTGTGTGCCATGAACGTGAGCCAAGGGGAATTCTGCCACTTTTTAATTAGAGCTCCAGAAAGGAGGGAAAGATCCACCAGCAATGCACAACCTTCACAGTCTTAAATGTAATGACAGTCGGCTTTCAGTTCACACTGAAAGCACCTATTAATCTCTGCCTCCTCTCAAGCTGTGTTATGGTCAAAACAAATGAGCAAACACAAAATTCCTCCTGGTTCTTTTTTGTCGGCTGAATAGCTCCAGGGACTGGCACTTTTTGCTTCACACTAGAATTAGTTTATTTTCCCTTGTGAAAATGTATGGATATAAAAGTATTTATTTATTTGTTTTAAGAAAGAGCTGAAGTTTAGAAATGACATATTGAAAAAATACACAAGTACAAAAAATATACATAATATAAATGAGTGTATTTAACTATATAAAAATAAGTAAGAGAAACAATTTAATGTCACGCCTTTTTTTTAATTTATTTTTCATTTGTCCCGTAGCTACTTGACTGGGTTGAAGCCTGATACTAACATTTAGAAATCGACTTCTCTGACTCAGTTTTTTCATTGTTGTAAACTAATATATTCTCTTTTTTTATAGCAATTTTTCACTGGCACGCATTGAATCTTGGGGTAGGCTAGATCCATGAAGGCTCCTTCCATTGACTCTTTTGTTGCATTGGAAATGTAAAAAAAATGTTTCTTGGCCGAATATGAAGCAGCCTTGTGAATGAGACGGCCTTGTCACGGTGCTGTGACGCAACAGCTCTTTAAATGCAGCCTCTGAAAGGTTGAAGCCCCAGACTCAGACCCTCAGACTATAAAAAAAACGTAATATGAAAAAGAATCACAGGTCTTTTCAGACAAGTCATTTTGCATATAGAAGTTTAGTAATGATTTCAAGGTCATGATTCTGTTCATCTTTCTGTGATTGCCTGTGTCACAGCTCAGTCCCCTGCATCTGATCTGGAGTCAAGCAAATTGAACAAACAGCAGGCACTATCTCCCTTTCCCAGCCAAACACACACACACACACACACACACACACACAGACAAACACAGCCACACACACCCTCTCATTCCACCACGGACTGGTGCTTGTCAGGGAGGACCATGTGTATGCTAATTCACTGGAGCACACACACTAACTATTCACAGTCCAATGAGAGAGAGCAGATAAACCAACGTGTGCCCTCAGAATGTCTAGTCCTGATTAGAGGAGCTGGAAATGAGGCCCGGAGACGCACAACCCAGGCAGTCGGCCACTTTCTCAGCCCTGAAGAGAAAACTAACATCTCAGTGGACAGGCCAGATCAATACTGGCAGCTTAGGTAGCCGTGGCCGTGCCAGGATCTCAGCTCTGTGTCCACAGAGGACGATGACGAGCATCACTCCTCTTTTGTTCTGAGCTACAGGAGTTTGCAGCTGGGAACATGGATGAAATGTCAGTGAGCCGATGGCGTGGATTCGATTTCGGCCTCTGGGGCACTGGATAAGATAGAAAGACACTTCTCACGTGTGTCAAACGGTCATGCACGATTTATGATGTCATTTTTTGGGGGGGGGGGGGGAGAAGAAAACCCGGGGATAACTGTTCAAACATCCACTGACTCACTGGAGAGGAATGTAAGAGAGGTTGTTGGTAAGCCAGCTGAGATCAGACCCATTCATGGTCTGTTTCAAAGCCTTTGGCATTGTCAGGAAAGTTACGTTGCGCAAAAAGAGAAAAACAGATGAGGTGTTAAATGTGCTAAAGTGAAATGCATTTGGTTGCTCAGGGCCCAGGGTAGAGGAAGTGTTTTCTGTGTTTCCTGAGGCAAGTTCTGAGTCAGAGCTCTGAAGAAAGCCGCCTGGATCAAGATTTACAATGTGCAAACTCTACGTCTACTTTTCTGTGACAGGTTTTTTCCCCCCATGGAACTCTGTGAAGCAGTCAAGTATGTTTATTATTGAAAAATGTCCAGAGGATTTTTTTAAGAGGAAGATATCAATCCCACCACCTATCAAAGGTAAGAAAAACGACTGTTACTGAAAGACACACGGCTGCTGAGGATACAACCTCGGCTCCGCACAGCCGCATTCTTCAGAGCAATCTTCCAACTGTCACCTCATTAAATCAAAGCTTGTTTCCACCTGATGATGTGCCAGGGGGCGTTCTGGATGAAGACATAATTATAGTTTTTATAATGTTACAAAACAATTCATAATATCACATTAGGCGTACATCCAAGCTCTTCTCAGTAGAAAAAAAAACTTGCAGTGAGAAAGACGTGAGATTGTTTCTCAAGAAAATATATATCTTTCAACTGATCTATTAACCTTAATTATCACAAATGTCAATGTATTGTAAACCTGTCTGTGTCGGTGAAGGCAGAGTCAAATGTTGGCATTTCTCCATATTAGGTTATAGAAAGTATCTGAGTCATATTTATCTGACAGGCACCACCTGTGAGATCTAAGCCAATAATTCATATGGAAGTTAAAACTAGATTACATATGGGAGCATAGGAAGTCCTGTTTGTTTCCTTGGTTAACCCTTAATAACATATTCTCCACTGTTTCTTCAAAGTAATTTTGGCAACTTTTGCTGCGTCTCACTCTCGTCTTGGGAAAATTACTGTAAATGTTTAAATGTTGAAATATCTGCGTCCATCACCTCAAGACATCACAGAGCATGAATCACTCTGGAGAGCTGCTGGTGTCAAATCATTCCTGCCACAGGCATCTCAGAGATGATGATGGTTTTTTTTTGCTCTCCTACAAAGCGGCGGTGTCACATGACACATGGGAGTGCCGAGGCCACGGGGGCCAGAGGGCTGTGAGGAGGAGGAGATCGTAAATCCAGAAAAAAGGGGCAAGAAAGTGCAACAAAAGACAAAGTGCAACTCCCCACACCTCCTGCCAAGCCCTCCTGCAGCTCCCCCCTCCCCCCCTCCGTTAGCCCAGCACCACACGAAAAATCAGCCAGATTTATTAGCGACAGGTGACTTTCTGGACTGCAGCTACAGCGCGGGGTTTCGCATTTCCATCATTTTTTTGTGTTTAGCCCAAATGCATAAAAAGCCTGGTGAAGTTTTTGTTCCAAAGAATCGAGTCATTCTGTCCTTGAGAGTCGAGGGAAAAAGTGGCTGCACACAACACAACGGCTTGATACGATTGTTCACAGCCTTGTAAATCACAGCCATCAACAACATTCTGTCACATTCATGTGTTCGAGAGAGGACTACGGGGGGGGGGACCGAAACTCCACAGTGTCAGACATCTGGCGTTTATATGTCCAATAGTGCCTTACCGTGGTGTGCGACCATTTCTGAGCTGTTGCACTTACATCCTGCAACAGGGCCGAGCTCCTAATGCTGTGTAGTTCAGTTTTTAAACATTGTAAAAAAAAAAAAATTATAACTGAGAACAGTTTTTTAAAAATGAAGCTATAAAGAGGATGTTTAATATAATACCACCAGCCCTGTCTCATTACGGATTTCCAATTAGCATATTAATTGGGGTTCATTTCAGGTTTTATGAAGTCCACCGCCAGTCTTCATTTCTGCTGATTAGTGCCACTAAGAGGGCACTGACTCATACGTTTTGGATGATTACCTTTTATTCTATTATTCACACGGCAAAGCAGCAAACTATGGCGGCGCTGACATCTCAGTGATGATGTTCCCCCGAGTCAAAAACGTCTCATCCTGCCAGTGATCTCAGAAACTTTAGAAGCGTTGAAGCAGAGGCAACCTGCTGGCGATGAAATACTCTCGTGTAATTTTCCTGTTTCTTAAATTGTGCAACTGCTACATATGACGAGAATGAAGTTTAATTTAGCCTCTGGGGATGTAACCTGTGCTCAACCTCGGATTCTGCATCCCCCCCCCTCACAGCGATGCCAAGTGTCAACTTCAATCCCAAATTCTGTCTGTGCTGTGGAAACAGATGGCTTGAATATCTCTGCACGGATTCAAAACACCAGCTCAAAGCAAAGCGGCGTTTTGTGAGTAATGTCTTTCCATCATGTCCGTGCTGACGGACAGAGCGAGGGGTTGTTGTGAGGAAATGATGTGTGCAAACGTCTCTGTGACAGTGATGGAGGGACGCGGATGCACCATGGACGACCAAACCACTGGCACAGCTGGAACGCACTTACAGGGATGTGGATAGGCGCCACTAAGGGAGAAAAGATATGTCTTTGTTTGATAGTTACTAAAAAAAGATCAAATGTAACAACGGTATAACCATAAAATCCTTCAAACTGGATGAAAGGTACATCCATAAACTACATTACGTAAAGATTCGCTAGATATGAATCATATCACATTGGTCCAAATGTCCCTCCCACTGCTCCAAGACCAGTTCTGCTAGTGCTGCTCATTAACAGCCGACTTGTGCAAGTCTCAACCGCTCGGCCTCCGGTCAATAGCGTGACCGAGCTGTGTCAGAGACAGAACAAAAAAAACATCAGTGTCTTGAGCCTGAAGCTGTTCCCAGCCCGGAGGTGTGAGGCCTCTCCTATAATTACCACTTCATCAGTGGAGCGAAGGGGAAACAGAGGCCCCATCAGATTTTGGGTCTGGGATGGTGAACAGCTTGCCCTGGCTTTGCTGTGGTTGAAGCGGGGGGGCTCTTGATGCTGTCAGCCAGACAGACCGCCTGGCCTATATGTGCACGTCTGTGTCTGAGTGCCCTGCAGGATGTGTTTCAGGAAACCAAGCGAGGCTGTCTCATCAGCAAAACATGACAAAGCAAAAGCCGACAAACTGTACGTGAAACTGAACTCATTCTGTCAAATGTGAATATTAAATTTTGAACGCAGATATCTGCTGAAAGAGTTGAGGTATTTTTTCTTTTTTTTAAATGCACAACACAAAAGAGACACCAAGATGACAATAGATGAGCAAATTGGTCCAAAAATCATTTTCTCTTTAGTTTTATCCACATTTTCAATTTCCCAGTAGATTCCCACTGGTTCAGCCTCCTTTCTGCCACTGCTCGTCTTGCCACTGCTCACAGTGCTGGCCTGGTTATCTTCTGATACACATGCGGGAAGTTTTCTCATCACTTTTTTAAGCAAGAAATATTGATCCGATAAGAACCAAGGTTCATACCATCCAGCTCAGAAACATCATCAGTGTAGAAATCTCTGACCTAGTACAGCCAGTATCACCAAACGCGAGGGACAGGATACTACAGTACATGAACATTTGAGAATATGTTTTTGTTTCTCTGTTACTTCAATATAGGAGCAGATATCACAAACAGCTTCATCCAGCTGCTGGAGATGGTTTGCTTAGCCAAGGTTATAATTTGAAGCTCTGTCTTCAGGGAATAACAGAGACCACAGTGACTCTGAAATCAAAGATGGCTCTACAGTTGGTCAGGATTCTAACTTTAGTAGTTTAAAGAGATTTAGCTGCAAAACAAGAGTAAACACTGCTGTTGCCTTTTCCCTGGAGACTGCACTTGGTGAGTGAAGTGAAATACGGTGAGAAGATTGTAAGCAGCATAAAACTAGCAGTGCTTAATATTTAAAACCATCCTATCACACTTCATGAGCCCTTACTCCAGCATAGACCCATTGAAGTGTTCACCACTGAATATCCATTAGCATATGATAAATCACATCACCATGATTTACACCCATCAGTTTGGGAGTCATCACGTTCACCTCTTAGTTTCATTTGGTTGTGCCTCATTGTTTGAGCGCCAGCTAACAAATGAAAATGAACAATAATGGCAGCTGCATCGTATCTCCTCCGCTGTGTTTGAGTTGTTTATGGAGCTGATCTCATGCATGTGAAGGTGAAGCAGTTTCTCAGCATCAGACCTGACAGAAACGCCAGGAGTAGTTAGACGTCCACAAAGTGAAAGCCGTCAAACAGGGTGTCGGGGCCGAAGCAGAACAAACACACGAGAAGCAAACGCATGTGTTTTTCCTGCAGATTTAATTTGTCATTTCATACGCCTCAGCTCCAGATGTGGAAACCAGGCCATTTGCATGTATGGACACTTGCCTGTAAAAACATTACGGGTGAAATTGAAGTGAAAAGGGCGGAATAAAACATCAAGGGGCGGTGCTATTTGATTTTTAACCTCGAAAGACCTCTCTCGGCACTTAATGACCGTTGACCCTGCTCATACTCCCGATCCCGGATCCCAGTGCTTTCACTCAGGCCCATGCCTGTCTGAGCCCCGTATTTATGAACCGTGTCTAATCGCGGCTTCCACCTGTTTTTCCACTTCTCTCTGCTAAAAGTTTCAATTCTTCTCATAATTCACAGCGTACCATGTTGTTTTGAAAGCAACAAGATATTGAGCGCTGAGCATTTTCTGCAAAATGGCCATAAAATGAGTAGAGGGGCCGTCTTTGCAAGATTGTAAAGTCAGCAAAAGTAAACACAAAGCAGCTTATACGAGGCATTATTTGGCATTTTTCTGTGAAAGTGAGACACAAATATCCTGGTCTATTTTTCATGCTCTTTACTCAGTATGGTACAAGGAATACACTCAGATCTGACTTCTCCCTTTGCTCAGCCACTCACTTCACAACTAACTGACCGTCCACATTATTGTTAATGACCTCGGGTGTGAGCTGCACTAATTGAGATTCACTTAATGTTACCTAATTAAAATGTTCTGAAACCTTCAAAAAGCACAGACTGTTAAAAAAATTAAAAAAAGAAAGAAAAATAACTGCAGGACAAAGGGGAACATCTGGACCTTGGTGCTTATTAACATGTTGAACTGTCATTTAGGCCAGAGTGTGAAAAATAACTTCATTAAAGTTAGTTTTTTAACTAAGATATGATTCAAAATATTCAAATATTATGTGATGTAAGACTGATATGGAGAAAACATCTACTACAGTCGGAAGAAAGATATGGGCCTAACGCTCTGGATATAAATATACAGAATCAAGCATTATACATGCGTGCACGTTACTGGTCCGTGCCCGTGAGGGTCTGTGATGACTGTGGGCCTGTGGTGGAGACTGTCTGGTCTCCATCTGGCCTCGGACCCAAACCCCAGGATTCAGTCCACGGCTCATTAGCACTCATTTATTCTCTCCAGCTCCACAAAGCTTATAATGCCACTGTTGCCTTCTATTGGATTACATGATTTCTTATCCCTGCATATGCAACTTACCATGGAAAATACATATACAGTTGGTGCAGTTTGAGAAGGCGCTCATAGGGAGGTCGGATGAAACCGGAGACCGATCCAGAGCAATCCTCCTATATGAAGGCAAAACATACTTTCATCTACGCAATCTCCAGATGATTTGTCTCGACAGTATTGGAGGCAGAAGTGCTTATTTCACACAAACCACAAATGTAATACTAGAGGTAGCAGCGACCGTGGACACACAGTTTGTACCCATCTACTGTATTTACTTTCCTCGCAGGAATAAACAGAGGGAAAACCCCTGAAAACAGCATCTGTGGAGAATCTCTGGAATCAAATAGGATTCTTATGCTTTGATTGAATTCTGGGCGGGCAGACGCTCATATTCCTGTGGCCTCTCTGTGCATCGAGAGCAGAGTAAATCAGCGGCAAATCCTATAATCTTCCTCATCCATCACCAGGCAAACGTCAGAGAGACAAAACCAAAACCTCAGTGAACAGGACAGCGGTCTGCTTTTAGGGACTTACAAGTTCAAGTAGGACCAAAGCTAATTTTTATGCTTGAGAACCGCAAACTATTCTGGAGGCTGAATTATGGATGTCATTTTTTTGAAAAAAGGTCAGCCCATCGGCTCGCAGCAACACAAGTATAACCCACTCCTTACTGGTCCGTCCGACTGGTCCAACAAACTGTCGGACTGGGGGGTGGAGGATGTGCAGAGTGGAGCGTTAAGTTACAGATGTTAGGGAGAGTATTACACCGGGGGCAAATCTATGCTGTGTGGACTCGAGGTGACAACTGCCTGCTACAAATAGAAAACATGATATTTTATTCATCATGTACACACAAACCCACACACACACAAACTTAAACACGTGCACACAAAATCCCTTTTTATGCATTGGTTCTACTGTGGGTTCATGTACTGGCCAGTGTTTGTTTGTGTTTGTGTGTGTGTGTCAGAGAGAGAGATTTGCAGACACAAGGAAAGAGGAACAGAGTCTACACCAGCGACAAAAGTGCACATCGTGCTCCGCAGAGAGAGGAGAAGAGATTTAGTGTGAGGTAGCAAATAATAGCTGGTGACATTATCACTTACATCAGCAGGCTGCCCTCATGCATATCACTTTATTCTTTGTGCGCTGCTAAATGGAACTTCTGTGTGCGAGCTGCAGCACGACACACATCCAGTACCCCAGAGATAAACCCAGTCACATTCTTATAGGTGGCCTGGCCCTTTCACATTTTATCACAGATAAAGTTTTATATAACTGGATAAGGTGACAAGATTAAAAAACACTGATACCTAAAACTCACAATAGACAGGCTGCAGTGATTCTAACACAACATGGACCTGGAGGACTCACACATATTTAAATGAATGAGGCACATTTCGATGGTGTCAGAATTCAAGAGAATGTTCAACCGAGCAAAATCTCCAAAAGGATAAGTTCCTGTTAAAGTGCACAATAAAACAATATGAAGGAATATAAACAGAGCTGCAAACACAACACTGATGTATCAGCTTTTTATTTGGGAGTCGCAGTTGTTGTTGGCAGCTGCACACGTACACATCTGGCAGATGTGAAGTAACATAAGTCCAGGATTCACAATCCTTTCAGCTCTGCTTTGCTCTCGACTTACACTTCAAAAAAAAGCATCTGGCTCTTAAGCAGCTATGAGACTTTCCACTCAGAGTCGCACCCTCATGATTAAATATGCCTGGACTCTGTCAGAAACTAAATCTGAAATTAGTTCCTGGATTCAGAGCTAAAAGCGGCACGGCTCACCTGGTCACCACAGCTTGAGCGCAGGCCTGCAGAGCTCATAACCAAACCGTGAATTTATAACTCCCGCAGTAAAAATGCAAGTGTCGTCAATAAAGTTGATTGACTGGGAGAATGTGCACCAGCTTTTGTGTTAAGTGCTGTTTTACATCTCTGGAGCAAGAGAGAAGGTTGAGATCCGAGAACGGTCCCCTGAAATACATAAGGAGAAAAGAGTCCCATCGATATTTTATCGTGAGCTCCTTTTTACTAATGAAAGTGGACGAGAGACTCTCAAGTCTTATATTAGATTTATTCACAGATCATATCAAAGCAAAAAACGATCTCCAAACCAAACCAGCTGTTACAAACATCTTAAAAGTGTTATTTTTGTGTTGAAATTCATCTCATGAGTCATTGGTCAAACCTGAACACACAAACACAAGACACATATTTTTAGATTCAGCATTACTGACACTCTCCAAGAATACAATTGTGTTAATTGGAAATAAACATCCCTGAATAAACTTAGAAATGCTCCTTATAGATTCAACACTGTATTGATACTTGTTGTTTGGTAAATGCAAACAGGAAGTTATGATATCTTATTTAGCGAAACCTTTATTTTTAATCATGTTAATAATGAGCTCATGTTGCAGCCTGCAGCTCTCCAGGGTAACATATGTCCATTTTCTTAATAAAGTTTGTTTATATCTGTTAATATTCGGGAGCATTTAAAGAAACTTTATCCGACAGATTTGTTACCATGCACGTCGCCCTCGGCCCTGATGCAGACAAACTTGGCAGCAGCCTAATTCATTTGACTGTTGACTGTTTAACCTGTTCAACAAAGTATTAATTTGGGCCATAGACTTCTGCGTTTCTTTTATTTGCTTGTTTTCGGAGCTGATTGAACGTGTAAAGATGTGTTTGTACAACGGTTTGTATCATGAAAACTATTCAGTCGACTTGTGGACGATCTGGAGTGACCTGCGTGTTCTTTTATATATTTTTAAAGATGCAAAGTTTTTCAGCAAAGTTCTACATCCAGTTGGAATATCTTCAGATATTCAATAAACAGTCTCACTCGAAGATAAAGTTGAATCCATGACTTTGTTTAGTCGGTAGATATTGCACCTACGTTTCCTCCCAGTTCAACCTTCACTGAATCTCGGACGATTTAAACCATATTAACAGTAAACCGAGAGGAATCTATGGGATTTGAGAGCAGAGTTGCATTTTTACAGAATTAGCAGGTAGCTAAATATAACTTGAACCCTTGACTTCCACTGCCACTGCCATCCGAACCTGCGAGAGCTATCACTTTCCACGCCACCCTGAGACCAGCTCATGTCTCCTTGGCAAGTGACCTGCTCCGGGGTCGACTTAGTGCCTCTTCCATCCCACTCCAGTCATTTAATCTTGGAGCGGTATCAAGACTGCGATCTCCCTTTAACCTCCACAGAGGGGACGGACACAAAAGGGACACACTTCCCACTTCATCACTCAGCGTCAAGCAGCATGTGGCATGCCAAACAATCCCATTAGGCAGCAGCCGAACGCCAGCAGCAACGTCCTGAATCCAACCGCAGCGCTCTGCTCATTTCAGCATCCTCTCTCCCGACATCCATGCACTCATGTGTCAGCATATGTAATGAAGTCACTCAAAGCTACACTCAGCTTTCACTCTGAGGAAATAGGCAGCCCCCATCACTCGGAGTAGCTTTTTACAGCTCAACGCTGATCAATTAATGACTACGAATGAGACTCTGAGAGATATGCAGGAAAATTAGAGTGATGCTGAGGGAAAGAAGAGCACAGGGAGATGATGATAAACCATGAATTGCACCTCGCAGCAATCCCAACAGCAGAGAAGCACTTTCACAGTCACGTACGTATAGTGATAGCTCTTAAAGCCTGCAACACATGCCAAGGTTGCTGGCCTTATAGGCGATTTCTTTCATTTTTATATTCAGGTGCCTGCAACAGAGAGATGAGCTGAGACTCCAGCAGCAACCAGAGGAGTCAAAGTGTGGGCACACAGCTTCCTGGATCATACCTCACAAGTCCAGGGAATGAAAAAGAATAGTAGAACAAAGTACAGGAAACAAACCCTGTTTGGTCCTTTTAAGAAAGATTAAAGAGCAGGAGAAGGAAGGAAAGCAAAAGAGGAGTAGAGCGAGTAAAGTGCAGCAGAGAGAGAAGGAGTTACTCACGGCCCCTGTCTCCTTTCCACCTCCAGCTTCCCTTGTACTTCCCCGAGCCATCCCCTGGTACACAGACTCCACTCAGCACCTCCGCCAGCACCACCAGCAGCAGCAGCGGCATCCGCCCACTGGCCATGCCTGCCTCTGGAGCTCGCATCCCGGCTACAGCACAGAGTCGAGGGCCGTGGGGAGCGATGCACCCCCCTCCACAGTCATACCTCGCACAGCTGTAGCGAGAGATCCAAAACAATAACAGGCAGCTGCAGCACTGCTCAGTGTCTCCTGGAGCTGTCGCCTCTGGGCCACAACACTGACGCCCCAGAGGGGTCACACACTCAGTGCATCCCCCCCGTCCTGCTGGGGGATTGGAGGGATCCTTCTCAAGGTGATGGCTTCACAGAGTGGCTGTAGCTGCAGCACTGGTCCGCAGTCAATCAGCCGGGATGTCCAGATTCTTAACTCGACAATCTTGACTTTTCCTCTCTTTGCACTTGTCCCCTTCCTCTTCCTCTTCCTCTTTCTCTTCCTCTTCCTCTTCCTCTTCCTCTTGTCACTGCTCCTTGGAGATGGGGAGGTCTTTCTTGCTGTGCTGGTCAAGGCTCAAGCTGAGCTCAGTGCTCAGTGCTCAGGCAGCACAGGAAGAAGAAAAGTGTCCGTCCTCTAGCAGAGCAGCAGCTCACAGTTTGGACCGGTGACACACGACTGATCCAGCAGCAGCAGCCAGATCCCCTCACCTGCACCAGGCACGGATGGACTGAGTGAGTGAGTCTAGGAGTGTGTGTAAATGCAGGTGTGTCCTCCCCCCCCCTCTCTCGCCCTCTCTTCATCCGGCTCTAGCACCCGTCTCAGATCACATGAGGCAGTGTTGATATGAAAATAAGAAATAAATCACAGAGAGAGTTCACTACAGAGCAGCCTTGAGTTTGTCAACAGAGCGTCTGAGAGAGAGAGAGACACACACAGGGTGAGTGAGTGAGAGAAAGAGAGAGAGAGGGAGAGGGAGAGTGCATCACCGAGCAAAGGAGGGAGGGCGATATGGAGAGAGACCGAGTGAGACAAGTGTGGGGGGTGTGAATAGCAATTTCTCGAGTGCAATGGCTGTTGCTCTTTTGCACAGCCGTCATGATGCTTCATGAGAGTATTTCCATCGCAGATATTCCACAGCGGTTGTAACCTCTGCTCGACTGTGTATGTGTGAGTGTGTGTGTCTGTGTGTGTGTGTCTGTGCTCGTGTGTGTGTGTTTGTGTGTGTGTGGTGCGTGTGTGTGACTGGAACAGGTTTACAGTGATCTAATGTTTTTCTAAACTCAAAAACAAACAAAAAAACGTGCTACCAGCAAGCCCCGACCAACCGACCCTCCCAGCATGCACCTGTTTGGACATGTACGCAGACCAGTTTGAAAGAGTGTTCATGTCGTCGGTAACTTGAAAGAAAGACCTCTGTACCGCTGAATGACATCAGCTTTGCCAAACAATGATACTGATAATTATTGTTATTCAGTGGTTGTGAATAATTTACTATACAATCACAAATCTGAGGAAGACTAAAAACCTGATGTACGGGTGTCAAAGGTGTCTAATACATTCACTTCATATCATAAGCTGCACTGAAATCCAGAGGTTTAAAACACTTTACACTGGTTTACACTTGATTTACACTCGACTACAAACTCACCTTCAACTATGGAACAAATAAGTTACATTTAAAATAATCAATCTGTAAAAGACAGTAGTGTCTCACTGACAAAAATCATATTATTCTTTATCTTAAGTGTTTTACAGATCATTATCTGTGGTGAATTGACACACCCAGACAGACACACACACACACACAAACACACAAATGCCACAAAGACTATTTTTGTGAAAAACAAGCTCAGCAAGTCTTGGTCTAGAGTTACATCGCTCGTTTCCTGCGCCTGTCACGAGGCAGGTGAGTGCAGGTTAACGTGGGAAACAGGAGGTGTCAGCAGCACCTCCCCTTCCGCCCTCCCCCTTCCGTCCTTCCCCTTGTCTCTCTCTCTCTCTCTCTCTCTCTCTCTCTCTCTCTCTCTCTCTCTCTCTCTCTCTCTCTCGCTCTCTCGCTCTCTCTCTCTCTCTCGCTCATATGCCCTTCATCACTGTCGCATAAACTGCCTCCAAACAAATGTAATTCCATCCACATGAATGGGAATTTACAGTGTGTGAGGTCTACGTGAGGATGAACAGAACATAAACCTGTGTGCCAACTCGTGTGGTTGCTTTATGTCGGAAGCTATTCACTGGAATAGAGTTTGCAAGTCACTCTCTCTCTCTGTACAGATACTGTTGTCAGATAAAGTCAGATCACCTGATGTCTTTAGTCGAACACTGTGGATGATGCCTTACACAAGAATCTCTGTTCGACATGTAATCCTGGTGTAGTGGCCCTTGAGGACCATGTTCCCTGAGATGTTATTAATCATGTTACATTAACCGCTGATGGAGGTCTGATTAAAACGGCTCTCTAATGATTAGGCCTCTGGAATAATTACCACTGCGGTGTGGACGGGCCACTTCAACCCCTCGGGACGCCAATCCAACACCGCTACCTGCGAAATGTCACCGCTAATGCCAGCCGCTCGGAGACCCGGACAATGCAATGCAAATTCCACGCAGGAGGATTAAAACACTGTGGCGGCATTTAACAAACTGTCCTCATCGAGCCTAATGCGTATATTTATAGAACTGACATGTATCTTTGTTAATATGCAGAGGAGGAGATTAGCTTCATGTTTACAGACGCTCACAACAGGTGAACAAATACATGAAAAGTGTCAGTTTACTAGAGAATAGATGGAATGATAAAAGATTATTATGTCAGTAATTGTTGACTTATGTTGTGTTGCTTTGTTGTGCACAGTATAACAAAGAGGAGCGAATAACACAAGAGGGGAAGAGCTGTTATATTATTTGAATTGAGCAGAGTTTCTCCTATTCAGTCATTTCCCAGCAAACGCTGTTTCTAGCGTGCCATGTATCCACTGTATAACTTCTTTAGATGGGTCATAACATATTAATCACAACCACACGTGTGATTCTAATATGCATAGAAAAATATTACATTGCATATTTAATTCCCATGCCGTATTTTGAGAGAACACGCTCGCTATAAACTTCACCCAGCAGAAAAAGGACCACAGCTGTGTCACTGAAAAATTCAATCCCACTCATATATAACTTCAACTCACGCACATCTTCAGCCAGGGTGTCATGCTCTAACATTTTTGCTACTCCACATTCAAGTTATGGACGGCTTCACTGCCTGGCTTCACGCGTGTGTTACAAACTCAATCTGAGGTCATTTTAACAGCCTGTCTTAGAAGGACAAATATATACAGTGCAATACATTCCAGGAACATTTTGTCCCGTTTGCTGCTGATACTACGGATCCAGATCCCAGATCAGTTCATTTGCACCACTGTTCATCTCTGGAACCAACCCGGGCCTTCTTCATCTCCGTTTATCAACAGAATTTGGCAGAACCCACAGGTTCAGGACACATCTGGTCAGCTGTGGTGCTCCCCAGGGTGAAACTTCTGCCTCGTCTTGTCATCCTCTACTTGCTCTCAGTTGTTGGTTCCAACAAAGAGCGTGAACTGCCGTTTAATTTGCATGGTGATTGTTAAAAAATGATACGAATAAGCTGCTCTGTGCTGAATCACAACAATATTTTGTCGCAAAAAACTGCCTTGAGAGGGTAAAAGAGAGGATGAGGCACAATTATTCCCTGGGCGATTAGCTGCTCCCACACGTTGCCAGACTCGAGCCCAATTAAAAAAGTATATACAGATGAGGCTTTTTCAGTGTCTGGTTCCTTTAGAGTGTTATAAACCTTTATCTGTGAACGTGAAAGATCTTTAAAGTAAAACAAATCATAAATACCAGAAGATGTAACTCCTCTTCTCCACAGAAAACATGGAGGCTCCTGAAACCCCTCCTCAGTGGTCCGGCTGACACTTCCACACCATTGTGATGTCACATTTGCATCATGCACACCTTGTGGCTACTCTTGGATGCCCCCTTAACAAAGCTGGGTAAAGAGAGAGGCCAACAGTCCCAACACATAAGCTGATGACTGATCACAACATAGTAGGCGAGCTGGCCAATCAGAGCGGACTAGGCTTTACCTGAAATCAAGTGTTTCAGACAGAGGTTGAAAAGAGGAGCTGCAGCAAAGGACAGCGTGAGGACAGTGATACTTGCTGCTCAAATGATAAACATGAATTTGACCATAACTCATCTCCTTTAACCGCAGATAGAGAGGAGTCAACCCTCAAGGCCTAACTCCTGCAACACACCCTTCTTAGGGATCCTTCGCAGGAGTCTCCTGTTTAGTCCCCTTCTGTGATCCAGAGAGGAAAAACCAAACCCTTTGTGCCTCAGCCCCAGCCAACTCTCTGACTCATTCACCTGACTGTTCAGCACAGACTTGTGTCTGAAAGAACTGCACACGCCTGCAAACCTCCAACCCTCAGATCAGGTGACAACCCTCAGGACTGTGCAAAACTGCTTATGCTTAGAAAAGTATTAAAATACTAAGTAAGTCCTGGAGCAACAATAAGCTATTTGGTTGTTTTGCTGCAGAATTGTGCTGCATAGCTTCATCTGATGAGAAACACATACATCACACTTTGAGAACTGCAAAATATTCTCTCAGCAACCTTGTTCATGAAAATGATTTTGCAACTTGTTTCAGTTTTTTGTTGTACGTAGGTAACTCCGGTCAAGGTGGAGACAGAACTTCAACTTAAACAATTTATCTCCCTTGAGTCAGATATTCAGTTTTTGTTCAAGCTGAAATCTCACAAGGAGAACATGTAACCGAAGATCCCTGCGTTTTCAGGGGACACTTCTCTCCACCACGACAGGCTGATGATTTGGAAGCTCGCCCGCTCAGCTCTGCCGACGTGATGTGACAGCAGGGGTTGATGGGTGGTACAAAGACACCCAGCAGGGACGAGCAGGCGATGGACTGGACGTTGGTGGTTCACAGCTTGGAGCTCAGAGGGGTGGGGTGGGGGGGAGCTGGCACCCACTTTGTACCACTCACACAAACTCACACGAAGAAAGGAAGGAGGACAATGGCCCAGGGGGAAGAGAAACTACAGTAAATTTACACATTTATCTCTGAAAACTTCAAGATTTGAAGTTTGGACTTCATGGATACAAGGAGAGAAGGATCCGAACATCCAGCAGACCACAGTTTATCCTCAGATTCAGTTTCTTTCTGCTCGGTCTTTTCTTGAGGCAAAGAAAGTTAAACCAGCTGCTTCCCCCTGTTCCCAGTTGCTAACTCGCTCCTGGCTCAATATCCACACACAGTCAGGTAGAGCAGGCTGTCCATGAAACAGACGGTGGGTGGTTTGATCCCCCAGCTCCTCTATGGTCCACACGCTAAAGTGTCCTTGGGCAAGACAAACCGTGTCTTCAGCGTGTGATAGACAAAGCGCTGCATGAATGTGAATGGAGGTGTTAAAGGGCTTTGAGTGGCAAAGCGCTGCATGGGGGCGCCCACGCTGCCCGCTGAGCTAACAGGCTCCTTGAAGCACTTTCCTACCTTTTAAAGACAGAAAAGTGCTTTATAAATACAGTCTATTTACCAGTTACTTGAGGGGATATCAGGTTATAAAGAAATGTCTGAATATTTCTTTGAATCATCAGTATCACCCACCGAGAGCCACGTCAATATGCTGTCTGCTCAGTGCTCTGTTGGCAGGGGCGTTAAATTCATTTTGTGCGAGCTGATGATTTGCCACACTAACGGTTCCCATTGTAAATTCATTAAAAGGAGCACAGTAAATCTCAATGTGCTTTTGTAACATCACAGCACATTAACGTACTGCATATATGGCTGTATGTTATCTTTAGTGCATTGGTTTAGAATTTGTCATGATAGTGTTTCAGAGAAGGGCAGATGGAGCATAAATTAGACATCAGGACTCTGCTATGACAGTTTTTCCTTCCAACCTACATACCAGAGATGTGAGTGATTCATATTTCATTACTGTCTCCACCTCAAGGATCCAAAGAGAAGTCAGGATCCATCCAGGTTTGCGGAGATGAGGTGTTGACCCCGGGTGAGAGTTACTGCCTGACACACGACACACTGACAACCAATCTACAGGTTGTAAATACAGTTCATCGCCGGATCTTCAGAACCGGCGCTCCAGTGTGTGCACGCCGGGGGGGGGGGGGTCGGCGGTAACATTATTGTTCTGTGTATCAGTGCTGCAGAGGCCGAGCTGCTTCCGAGTGAGTTATGTTCAGCGTGGAGCGGCCACACCCAGGATTCCCTGCATGACCAGGTTACGATGGTCCACTCAATCAACAGCAGCGTCCCACACACAACTCGCCGTCTTCTCACACACACATACACACACACACACACACACACACACACACACACACACACACACACACACACGCAGAGACTGACCCATCCAATGTCACTCTCTAATCAATGAGAAGGCACAGGAGGAACCTGGTTGAAGGTTAATGTGTGCAGGGTGAAAAAACCCTCACATGTGATCACATGCTACGCCATGAAGGGAAAGACACACCTGACCTCGCACACGTTTACTGTCGCTATATATCGTCCATTCTAAATAAGAAACTAGCTTCAATCTGGAAAGTGTTGCTCCACCCACGCACTTCACATTAGATAGTGAATGTTGGTTGTCCGTCAAAATGAAATGTTTTTTTTTCAACATGGAAAGAAGGGATGTCGTTTTTTTCTGTTTTGAAACATGATGAGTGAAACGTTCAAAAATCAAAGATGTTAACTGGTTATTAAAAGTGAGCTTTAGTGGAATTTACAATCTGTGGGAGAGTTATGCCACTAACAGGGCTGCTGAAGGAAAATAGAGACTGACTGTAAACAGCACATGGTCATTTATACCAGTTTACACATTTCTACAATGAATGGTGGTGCTAATGTTAGCGTCTGTTCTTTTATAGAGACAAACAGGGCCGATGCCATTTGCCTCCCTGCCCTGAAGTCCTGGTTCCATTCCCAGTAATGGCTGTCGTCAGCGGCGCGGCCTTGCTGTGTGATTCCAGCCTGCAGCACTATCGTCCATATCCCACAACGCACTGTGATTTACAGCTGCTGCTGCTGCTGCAGGGCCATCTGGACCATAACCACTCCTGAACACTCAGCGTTAGGCTCAACAGCGCTCCCTCCATCTCACCCTTCTACTCTCCCTGTGCATGTATTGTGTGTTTGCTGTACATCTCCTCTTTTGCCTGAATACATCCAGTATTCCTCGTCTCGTAGATCTCCGTCTTTTAAACTCCCTCCAAATACACGGATGCTCTTTTCTTTGGTATCAGATAGTTCCTGGATTCCAATGCAAAATCATCATATAAAACTAAGTAAAAGATAGAAACCAAAGCAAAGGTATTTTAATTAAAAGTCTCACTGCAAATACTTCAAAAATCAAATACTAAAATGAAAGTGAGTGCACATAACCAGAATATATTATTTATTTTACTAAACTGACTTACACAGCACATGTTAATCTCTCTTTTCCTGCCCCTCTCCTGTAAACACACTGACACAACATCCACGGTTAACCGCTCCACATACACAGCAGTGGGTCAATTTGCTTTTCCTCTCGGATAAATCTGCTTTTGCTCACACACAAAAAAAGCTGCCAGGAGCTCTTGGAGTTGTAAATTATGTTTGATATGGGCTTTAAAAATGTCTGCTATCAGTGCAGAGTTCATTCCGGAGAGGTTTTCCCCCTCAGGACACCTGCACCCTCCACCCGTCCACCCAAACACCGTGGGAATACACCGTCTGAACTCAGACACACTGGCGCTGGCATTCCACCAAGTACACGGGTGATAATCACATAACCCTCAGTGTAAATGTGCCTCATTCACGATTATGGGATTGTCATAACTGCGGATATGCATCCTTTAATGCCCCGTGCCTCTGGTTCAATGTGTCTCTGAAGGGCCGTCTGCCGCAGCTTGTGCTCGTTGGACTGTGTGATGAGAACCAGGTGAAACATCTGGTGTCGTATAAAAGGTGTTGGAGCATTAAAAGTAAAATTGCACAAGCTTCAAAAGAGATGCCGCTCGCTGCACCAGCTCCAGCAGATGTGAGTGGGGGTGCTGTTGAGGTCAGCTTGTGTAATATGGCTCCTCCCCAGCAGGAGGCAGTGTGTCACCCAGTTGATATTGAGGCGAGCCATATAGGCCAAAGGTTCAACCTGAGGGAGGCTCAGGGTCACGTGAGGTCGATCAGGGATTTGATGTGATACCCGGCCTCCTGAATTAGACCCTGATAGATCAGATCTGTAAAATCAGCTTCTCTCCATCTACATGTTCACTTACACTCGGGATTGATTGGAATAAATTATTTACAGCGCCTACACTCGTGCACAACCTTCCATCGCCCGAGAGCATCAAGGACGAGCAGCTTCTCCGGTGGATCAGAGCAGAGGAGCAAGTGAGACGCACAATCACAAATGAATAGAGACAGACAAAGCAGTGATCTGATATTGCACTCAACTCAAGGACGGTGTCTGGCCCACAAAGTGCAACTGGAAAATATAATAAACCGAGTTCACACAAAAAAGCGTGTTTTTGTGTGAAATGTGTGTATTATTCTTATGAAAGTGGATTTGCAGGACACACAACACATTAGATGCTCTTTCATTTTTATGATGAATTTATTTTGAAAAAGTCAGCAGAAAATGGGTGTTTGTGCTCATTCAGCACATGTACACAAACACTATTTAATGTTTGTGTGTGTGTGTATGTGTGTGTGTGTGTGTGTGTGTGTGTGTGTGTGTGTGTGCAAGTGTGTGTGTGCAAGCATGCCTTTCCCATAAAACGTTGTGCTGCACAGAGGGACACTTAAGACAAAAGTGCATCTCACTATCTTGTGCTGCAAAATCATCACACACACGAGTTGTAAACATCAAACATTCGTTCCATAAAATTTCCCATGATGTCTCACAGATATAAATGTTGAAGCTGTGTTTATTTGCACATCACAAATAAGTACCTCCTGTTAATAATGGCGAGGGTACATGAAATATGCAATCTAGCCAAGAGGTGGCGCTCTAAACCAAGCTGAGGTGAACTAGACGGTCTGAACTGAATCTTCATTAAGCCTTTTAGTTCAGTACAGACTGAAAATAGCTCTTTGTGGATTCATAGCAAATAAATAATTATAATAATATAATAGTAATACAAAAAAATGAATCAAACGTACAGTGGGATCACTTCTGTATTTAAAACCTATATTAATGTAATTAACTCGTGCCACAGGGTATTTATTGGTGCACGCACATGAATCATCGTCTTTGCTTTTCCTTTGAAAAATGTGATGTTTACATTTTTTCATATTTGTGTCTTCTCATCTTTCATTGTGTCTACAGAAGATATGCAAAGCCACACGGATCATCGGGAGTGATGTTCTCTCCTCTTCCAAAGGAGGGCAGTAGAGTGTCATGTTGCGAGACTATAGCAGGGGCCACAACTTCCTCTCAGCTCCTGTTAGAGTTTCCTTGACCACATCCTCCTCACGCTGACTCATTGGGACTAATTACAGTGTCCTTCATGAAAAGCAAAATGTAAATGATTAATCTGGTTTGTTCTCAAATTGATGCCAAAATGGCTTCAATAGGTAAGCGTTCACTAATTGGTGAAAATAACACCCACACACACACATACACATACACACACACACACACATACACATACATTGAATACTCAGGTCTCTTTCTCCTCCTCCTCCTCCCACCAGAGGCCTCAGTCTGTTTTATTCCTCCGTCTCTTTCACACTGTTTCCTCTGTGTCTCGCTGTTAATTGACGGACCAATAAGCCTTTAATCCCTTTAATACAAACTTCCAACAGAATCACTTTTTAATTGCATAAAATAAACAGCGAACGCGTAACCAGATCTCCTCTTCGGATAGATTTAGTCCGGCTGCAGACGGCGGATTAAGTTGAAAAGTAAGCCTGCGAGTTATCTTGAGGGGTAGAAGAAAAATATAAAAAATGGATGAAGGAGCGGGCGAATGGCGCAGGGTGTCACAATAATTCCTGTGCGGCGAGGAGTTAGCCAATGCATGAGGAGAATAATCATATGGAGATGATGGTGGTGGCTCAGTGATTAATGGGCCCATTTTCGTTGCACAGCTTGGATAGTGGGCCTACTTGGCCCCATTAGGAAATATGCCTACAGCCACCCGGCTCCCCTGCACGCAATTCATCAGGCAGATACGAGCAGCAGAAAATGGTTTATTCTCCACATCTGTGAAATATGCAGCATGAAATATACGCAAACACATTCCTGGATCCCCTTTCAAGGCACTTTTTCTTGATGTGATCTATGCCCGGTGAATCTGCAGGGACAGGATATCACGTCCGTGGTATTCAACGTGAGATGGAGAGCAGAGACATGGCTGAGCTCCTATCGCTCATGATTGGATCTACCTGCGGTGGAGAATTGGCGACGGGGAACACGCCTGTGTACTTCCTCCCCCTGTTTGATCGACTACCGGGAGCGAGAGTCGGCAAACGCTGGCCAGACAGCCGCAGAGACATGCCAGTCCCCCCCCCCCCCAGTCCCCCCCCCCTCCCCTTTTAGAGCGGTATGCAAATCCACTGTTAAATTTCATTTTTTTCTAATCCCTTTAATCAGAAACAGGGGAATAAAGCCAGCTGGTAGGAACCCATGTTAAGATGTAATTAAGCATCTGATTGAATCTCAGTGCATTCCAGAGTGTGTATGCCAAGGCGAAGGCAGGAGACGGAGGAGGGGACAGAAGACGGACGGGGGGGGGAGGGACGGGCACTTATACACCAGATTGAGAGTTGGGGTTGGCGGGGGGACATGTTGCCCAGCGATGGGGGACCGGGAGCTTGTGGCGGGCTTGGTATTTTCCAGCATGCTCCACTGCACGAGTGCACAGTGATCAGAGGCACATTTTTATACATTACCAGGAAGGCTCCCATGTCAATCATCCTCCTGCTGGCATCGAAATGGCTTTTTCCTGCTCGAATCTCAACAGAAAGGCCCCGGAAAAAACACAGACAAGTCGCCTCTATCAGCAAATACACGTGAAGAAGAGCGGTGTGGAGGTTGTGGTGGCACATTGTTTGCCTGTTAAGTGAATTCTGACACAGCCTTCCCGTTCTACATGGACCTGCTATCACCACACACCACTGTGCTGGGGTCATCGCTGACAGATAATCTGCACGCACATATTCTGCAGCCCACCTGGGAACCGGCCAAACATGAACACAACCTAATTCTCGTCTGGTTGAAAAAGGCACATGTGTGCAAGAGAACGCACGTACGCACACACACACACACACACACACAAACAAAGGGGGTCTGTAATGAAATTCATTCATTCAAAATGCATTCACTCCCAGAAAGAGACAATATAAACCCTGGTCTGGGGAGTGAGAAGAGCTGTCACACTGGTTTAGTTGGGCTTGGATATGGAAAAGATCCATTACTGAGGCCTTTCATCACCACACAGCACACGCTACCTGTGGGGCTCTGACACAGGGCATGAGATGAGGGGGGGGAGAGAAAAGAAAGGCAGACAAAGACAGGTGACGGTCATGTATGTGTGTGTATGTCCTCCCACTGTCCTTTCCTAGTCATCCTTCACCCTTTGCACTGCGCTATGGCTGTGCCCAACGTTCCATCTGTTGAACAAGCTGCCTGGTTAAGACCAAGATCTTCACCATCGTAACCTCATCCATGCTGCTGCACATCGTTAAACCAGCGTCGGCAGCCGAGGCGAATGAAGGTTGTTCTCCTCTGGAAGGGGGGGTCAGGTGACAGGAGGCTGTTGAAGCAGCAAACGCAATGTCGTGACTGTAAAGAACCAATCACGAAGCAGTGGTGAGAGTCTATGTCACTGATTCCAGACTTCTTTGTTCTTGCCCGTCCAGACTAAAACATAGAACCACAGTTTTCAAACTGAAACGAGGCCAGCAGCGTTTCCAGGCTTCTCTCTTTAGCGGTTATAAAAGTACTGGATGAAGCCTTCAGGTTCCCCAAACAGAATGTAATCCTTACTGGTCAAGAAAACGATAGAAATTTGTTTCATCCTTTACCAAACCATTTCTAACCTTTAGGAATGTGGATTTTTGAGCTTCAGCATCAAAATCATTACCCGATCTTAGATGGGCTCCAATAAAATGATCATATCCCACTACAAAGTATATAAACCTATATTTTCTCACTGCTGAATGTTCTACGGCAACTCAACCACTTCTTCAAAGATCATTCCACGTTCGTCTGAGTAAATCTGCACATGCCCACTGTGATGTTTTATTACAAGCCACCTGTTCTTCGCGTTAATATTGTCTAAGAAGAATGAATCTGTAAAATCGAAAGACAAAAACACAATGCTGCGAGATTTAATGCCACATTTTCACAACCATGTAATGTGTGTGTGCGCAGAGACAAAAAGGCTCTTTGTCCACAAACCATTAAGAGAAGTGGAACTGTTGTGTGTTTGTTTACAATTCACAGTTGTAGATCCGCAGCCTCCTTCCTGGAGACAAAAGGACGGAGCCAGGCAGTGGTTCAGAGAGAGGTGATGTATGATCAAACGTGAAAGCGCTATTGATTCTCCTCAATTGTGTTTGCTCCGTTTGCCACTATTAAATATGGATTCGGCGCAACTGCCATCTTGACTTTGTCTTGAAATTGACACTCTCTATATAAAGGGCTATAGCTTTTTCAATAAAGCCCAGTGTCAAGAGAGATCGGCCTGACGCAGCCGGAGACTCCACGTTTGATTTGCTTCAGAGGCGGCAGGCAGCGGCTCTCAGGTTCCACCGGCATCAAACACCGAGCGGATGACAGGAGAGCAGAGGCAGGAAGTGGGGGATGTTACACTGAAAAGGACACTGGCTGCAGCGACTTCCACTGAGGTTATTAATTCATTAGTCTGTGCACATGGTTCTGTTGTTTAATGACAGAGAGGTTGTGAAAAAAAATGGTCAAAGGACCCTAAAAGACATCCCCCCCCCAAAACAACCACCCGGTAAGTGAGAGAGATTAATCTGTGTTAGGTTTGTGTTGTGGTGCCGCCCCGATCCCCCAGTGACCCTGAGCCTCTGTCTCCCACCCACTCCTCAGTTACTGTTACTCAAAAACCTGCTGCTTCAGCGTTTATCAGGGAGAATCTGCTCGTGGACAACAGAGCTCCAAAAACAGACGTATTGTCAAAGGGGAATCTGAGCAGTTTAAGAATTCAGCATTGCCTTTAGCGAAATTAAACCATTTATTTAGTTTTAGTGCATTTACCAACGAAGTGAGCGTTCAGTGAGCATATTTATTTGATACCTGCATCCTGGGGTTACAGCACGTTGGACTGATTCCTCTAAAAGGAGGACGATCTCGGAGACATATGGCGGTGACCGTACAACAAATGCTCCCTGCAGCTTCCATAATGGCCAAACATCCCATTCACCGCTGTCCCTGCCTTTGTGTGGCGATGAATAAATCTAAGGTGATGTCCATCTAATGCACTGTTTAAAGCCATTGCCTGTGACAAATTGCACATTACCGTGGTCGCCGTGTCCTTGTGAAGCCGCTCCTACGTTGTAGAATCTATTTGTTTGATTAATTAAAGAGGTTCTCTGACCATTAATGGCAATTTCACTCGTAGGTGCAGCTCAGCAGAGGACCGCTGAATAAGGGAAGTAGGAAGCGGGAGATCTCTACAAGTGACAAGATGATAAACCTGCAAATAGTCGATCAAGATTAAGGCAGGACCCCATGATCCAAATATAAACGTAAAGGGAGTTCTGGGATCACAATTAGAAAAACAGGGGTGCAATACCTAAAAGTGTGCTGCAGACGCATTATGTCCATTTTAAGTGCTTTGGGTTCGGGGCTGTTTTTCGGAGCAAAGTCCAATTAAAGAAAACTTTACTGCTAATAACACAACAAAGAAAGTTTTGTTTTGTTTCTCTCACACATAATAGCAAAGAACTAACTAAGAACATAAGAGACCGTTAGGAAAAGTATGGGGTGAAGGATGAAATAAAATCAAGTAAAAATAATGATTAAATAAAGTAGTTTGATAAAATCTGTGAAATATAAATGCTTCATAATTTGAACGAGAACAGGAACTGTACATTTTTGGAATATACAAAATTGAAAACAACTGCATGGATCATACTCATGCGAGTGAATAAATAGGTATTTTTAATTGGATTTATCTTATTTCATTTTACAAATTGAGCCATGCATGATCTCATAGTAAAAGCACTAAGAAATGCTCCATCCACATTTTGACCTTCAGATCAGTGTACAGAGACTCACAGATGTACCCACATTGAAATATGCAGACACACACACAAACGCACACACACACACACACTAGCAAGTATATACTCATACAGGTATGTTATCCCCACAAAGCTGGTCTCATTATTCTGTGTCCCCTGACATTTGAGCACCACAGAGAGCTTCCATATTAATCTCCCAATGTCTCCTGTTCGCTGCACACTCCCGCCCCTAATGACAGTTTTATCATAACTTATTATTGCTGCCCCAACCCTGGGCTGAAATTATGTTAATGCCGCATGTTGGGTGCGGAAAACATCTTTATGTTTTTCTCAGCGTTCACTCAAGCGGGGGAATCTAATTCTGCTCTCCGACAGTCTGAATGAATCGGCTTGTTACGGGGCTGAATAACGTCCGCGCGCTGGGAGACGGGCTCGGGCCGGATGAGGGCTGAGAAGGCGAGACCCACTTAGTCAGGTGCCGCCTTATCGGATTGTATCCCCGCCTCATTCATTACCTTCCATCACGTCCCTCATTTGCAGTAAGCAATATCGTTACAGGATGATTTGCCTGAAACGTGGGGCTGAGGTAACATCTCGAGGCAGGAATATAACGGCTCCAAGATTTGTAATTTGCTCTGCTAGATAGGGCGCTAATAAAGCTTCAGATTCACTCTCACCCCCTCACCAGGCATGCTCTCTTTGTTTTGCCTCTGCCTCTTTGACACATCGAGGCAGGCATCTGTGGAGGACAACACAAAAACTCAGCTGGAAAAGGATTTCCATTTGAACCCACAGCATCGTGATAGCTCTTAATGCTTTACATGTGTCCACAGCCTCTGCTTGTGTCTGTTTGTCCGTCTCACCCGAGTCAGAGACATTTCATTTGTCTCTCACTCTGTCTTTCTGCTGATCAAACTCTCCATTTGTCTCTGTCCCTTGTTTTCTATCCCTCTTCTAACAGCCCCATTTGCAGTCATTGACACCAGACTCTTGCCATCCAATTTATTTAGGTAGTTACCTGAGCAGCCTCACTCGCAGCTCAGCCTGATTTCCAATTACGCTGCGTTTTTTGGCCCAGGAGGAACGTGCGTGGCCTTGAGAAGCTCAACCGCCGCTGTGGCTCGTCGAGATGTGCGAGAGCCTGCAACCCGTCGAAGGCTACGCCGAGATTACACGTTCGATACGAGCAGAGTCTGGATCTATACACGTTTCTCTCCTGCTAGTTATCCGTCCTATCACTGCACTTGACAGCCATGCAGGGTTGGTTCTTGAGTACAGTCAACTCAGCTTCATTTTGACAACCATGGACCGGCTTAGTGAGAGGGAATGACTCTCACCCACTCCTGCCACCATGTGGTAAACCATTGGTGGGCACGTCTAACGTCTTAATGGTATCCCCTGAGCTGGAATCCCGGCCCCTGTAATTAGACACATTTCCCCCTAACCACCGTTTCAGAGCACGCCGGCGTGGCCGAGTGTGTGAGTCCCAATAAATTAGCAGCTTGTGATGAAATTAAAAGGATCCTGAACCTATTTTGAAAACTAAGCCTCGAATCCCCATCATCCATCACTCGCAACGCACAGAGTCTGTTCACCAGGGGAGCAAAATAAATCCAGACAACAATGAGGAAGAAAGCTTGTGATGTGCAGTCTCTTGTTGACATTTACAGGCTCACACGCTTTCCTTTCTGAAAATGTCACTCCAAGAAATTAAAAAAGTTTCTGAATTCTTGCCCTTTGCCGTACAGTTGATGCTAGAAACACTAGTGAAGTGTTCCGGGGATAACGTTGGTCGGGTAGGACCAGGAAGAAAAGAGCATGATGCTGATCAGTGGCAGTGAAATTAAACTGGTTTGTGGCGGCCTTTGTTTGTAGCTGGGATTATAGCAAGCATCTCAGTCTCACTTCTCCCTCGTCTGCCACAAAAGGTGCATGCGATGGCGGACGGGGTCAGTGGTGGGAGGGTGTGAGCTATCGGAGAAAAGACAGAGGGATATAAAGAGAAACACCCCAGCGCCTGCTGTGGGGCGGTTGTCCCCTGGCGGCTGCATGGACATTGAATGTAAGACGGCTGAGGATCTACGCAGCAGCCTGCAGGCAGGGACAGATGGGCCGGTGCCGCTGGAGCACCAACTCTTCCTCTGCCGTCAGGGCTGGCCAATCCCAGACGGGCGGCAGAACAGGGGACATTGAAGTATGAGCGATGCAAAAAACCACTGGCAAAGCAAGCTGGAGCATTTGTCGTGATTTGGTTAGGTATACAAGGGAAATGGGTTTACAGAGCAATGACGGAGTGATAGAGAGTAAACAAATAAAATATACATCCAGTGAGACACCGAGGTTGATCCCCCCCCCGCATGTTCACAGACATCCTGGACAGGGCAAGTCTACTGAGAGAGCCCTCCGAGTTGTTTTTAAAGCTTTTTTTCAATCTTCAGGTGCGCTTGTTACATCTCTGTATTTCCCCTGTTTTCCAGCTCTGCCCCAGTCGTAGCTTCCTTCTCTAAAAATAAACAAAGAGTGGCCTCTCGGTCGGGAGCTGGAGTGCTTCTCCTTGGCTCGAGGTCAGGGATTTTGTCCGCCAGGGATTCCGGCTTCTACAGGCTTCTCAGTACTCTAATGGGGCACCGAGGGAGAGGAGGTTTCAGTCGGGGGCTATCTACCTCCTGTGGCAAGCTTAATTGGGTATAAAGAGATGTAGCCCCCCTGTGCCCTCCACCTCAGGGTAAAACGTACGATATGTTTAAGTAAAAGCTCCTGACGTGGCGTGCAGGTTAAAGCTTCCTCCGCCTGGGAGGGGGTGATGGAGCTCGCCGGTGCATTTGTATTCCTGAAGTGCGCAGGACATTACTCTCAGATGAACCGTTTTCAGTTTTTTCCTGATGACCACGGTGGTGCACTTACTGGCTCTGTTGGAATTACCCCGGGTTTCAAGGGGAAACCGGCCTTTACATTGATGAATGGACTGGAACGTCGCTGCTCTCCGCTTTCTTCAATTCCTTCTTTAAACAGATAAATCAAGTCAGAATCCACGGGATGTGTAGCAGCGCTGGGGGCACTTCCTTTTGGTGCAGCCGGACATAAAAACCTCCACACAAACAACAAACTCGATGAAACAACCCAATGAAAAATGCAGATAAATCACTCGGAATGTGCAGGTCAATAGAATTCGACAATAAACGTCTTTTCCACCGTTCCTTCATCAGCGCTCAGAAAATAAAGGCTGGCAGAGGAGATGTGGGGGGTGGGGGGGCTTCAGCATAGAGGGATGTGTTAATGTGTGCTAATACACTAAAAGCCATGAGGCCTTTTTGCAGGTGATGGATTGTCACTACTAAATTAGCGTGTGTGTGACAGCTCCAGTGCTGCACTTTAGGTCAGGGAAGAGACATCAGCCATGGCAGGTGAAGAAGGATCTACAGGTTCAGTTTAGTTTTATTAGAAAAACACTGTTCCTGTGTTTATAGATACATGGAGACAAGCATACAGCAGCAGTGACTTTTTCTGATACTGATCAATATACAAGAACTTTACAGTATTCCTCCAGTTCTCCAGTTAGTTTACAGGCTCACGCACAGATGAGCACCAGAGAATCTCAATATGGATCGGTAACCTTGGAAGGTAAATATGGACCAAAGTCATATGTAGGATTCAGCAGACTGGGTGATTGCATTTCAACATTAGTATCCGATTAATGATGTTTGATAAGATGAACAGTGAATCCGCTGGTCGATGAATCCGCCAATGTGACCTTTTCACAGACAATCAATATGCATTGATTTGAAAACTTTAATTTGATAGGATAAACAACGCAGACAAGATTTGCAAAAAATGTTACGTTGTCCATACAAATGTTTATATTTTGTTCATTCAGGTTCTATACATTTGGTTGTATTCGTGTTAACTTCCTTTCCTTATAGTTATTTATAATGCTGATTATGTTTTATGACAAAATTCATGGTTAAATTTTGAAATATCAAACGTCGATTCAATTTATTTGTAATAAGGGTTTGATCACAACATCTAAGGATTCCTACGATTTGATATTTTCAAAATGATAACATTTTTGTATGTAAACCAGTCAATATGCATATCCGTATCTGATTCGGAATCAGCCCACAAAATAATTTTAACTCCAATGTTTTCACATTTAAAGTTACTGAATCTGAAAAAATGCATTGATTTATGCACTGAAATGAAACTGCAGATCTGGCAGTGGTGGTAATGAGGAGGAAACATCTTATTGTTGCTCTCATCTTCCATCACTGCTGATCAGCTGAAGAGGGCAAATCAAGCAGAGCAGTGGATGCTCTGTTAAATGAACTGACTGCTGAGGTGAGTCAGTCAGTGCAGAAACGGCAGAGACCAGATAAGATGTCGACACACTCATGTCCAGACATTGTCCTAGGACAGTCTATATGTCCACTGTTTGCACCAGGGACAGGTTACAAGTGTCTTTCATGAATTGAAGACAATGTCCACCTGAGGCAGCAAGAGAAAGACACCGTGGAAACATCTGCATCTCAAACACAACGAGAATAACACTTATTCAAAATAGGGATATATATATAAGTAGATTTCTTATGCCCCATGTGAACGTCATATCATGGACATGATCAAAACCAGGTTTCTACTCATGTGTGCACGTGAACACACTCAATGAAACGGATAAAAGCAGAGAGAGAGGAGAGTAGATCAAATATAAAGCAATGACAGTCTGAGGAAAAAGAAAGAGCCGAGATAAATGTATTTTTTCACATTTCCTCCCCCCCCATTATCGTTCCTCTCTCGTGAGACACATGTAGAGTATTTCTCAGAGCCGGGCCCAGCATAACCACATGACTGATGGTAAATCAATACTAAGCGGCCCGGTTTCCATTGGACATATGGCGGCAGAGCCGAAACATCTGGAAATGTCAAGACTCCTGAAAGCCCGAGCCGGTCGACAGGTACAAACACAATACACCGTAAATGTGGATGTATCGCTGATTGTGAAAAGCTGACTCGGCGAACACGTCGCGGGCCCCGGCAGAGAAAGTGATGAAATGGAATCAAACCGGTGTAAATCTGTACTGCGGATGTCTGTGGTGCTGATGCTGTAAAGCGGGGGGGGGGGGGGTTTGACGGCACATGTCAGACATACTGAGGACACGTCACCGCAGGAGTGATGTGAGCCCCGTCAGCTTCTCCCCCGCCCCCCCCCCCCCCCCCCCCCTCCATGTCCCAGGGAGCTGCGTCAGCCACCTCACTATTGATTGTCGGGCTTCTTTGGGGAATTTGGTTTTCATCCCGTTTGGTTCGAGGGAGAAGTAAAAACCGATTCAATAAAGAAAATCAGATGTATAAATAAGCAATGTTCTGCATGAGGGCGCCCGGGAGTGACACAGTCACATAGTCACCTTGACATAACCCTGCAGCTCCCTCGCGGGGCAATCAGGCCTGACCGCCGCCGTAAAGCCCCCACGCCCCCGACACCGCTAATGACCATATGTGCTTTTAAATAGATAGAGAGCCGGTGTCTTTCACCGGGTTCAGTCGGAGGCTCTTGACTCCAGAATGGCAGAGGGATTTCTCCATCGATGTATATTGCCGCCATAAAATTATAAGACAAGTGTTAAATCCGTCATTAAAGGGCTCATTAAAGTCTGTAATTGCTGAGCTGGATAACATTTGGTGCTGTTAAAAAGACAGTGTCCTGTCATTCATTATTGTTACTGTCACAAGGTGCTTAGAATATGGACGGCCCTGTGTCATGAGGCTCAGCACTGACAGGCTTCTTGTCCCTGAGTATAAATATCTAGAGAGGGAAACCTCTTTAATCAAGATGCTTATCATGTGTGAGACGAGGGCCAGAGATCTGCTCCTCACCTGTACGTCTTCACGTCTCTGCAGAAACTTAATTGGAGATGACAAAAAGAGATTAAAATATATGATTAATTTATTCCTCCCAGATGTTGGAACTCGCACTTTAAGGAGATGTGAGCGGCCTGAGCACACAGAGCAAGAATGACACACGTCATCACAGTTACTGAGTAACTTTCTCTTTCTATTCAATTCTCTGGAAATAAAAACACGGGAGCGGAGGATTAAAGGACAGCGTCTCAAATGGGACTTCACAGTTAATACTGGGAGCGAGGCCCGGTGGAGTGGGAGTCGGGTCTTCTTCTCATCACTATGCTTCTCGCACGTCCGTTGCTGCTGCCGCTCGCTGGGTCAGGAAACATGAGCTCAGCACCTCGGCCTCTCCCTCAGACATGAAGAACGGCCATGTCAGCACACTGGGAGGACAGCCGCAACCGTGCTCCACTGGTCCAGCATGCAAAAATGTTTACCAAGCTCTACTGTGGATATACGCAGAGTGAACGCAACAAAGTGGTATGACCACACCGATTGAGCACGAGGGGAGGTTGGGGCTCTTTCACAGTTCTGCTTGTGAGAGTTAAGTTCCAATCAGGCGCAGGTAAAGATGAGCCACGCTGCGAGGAGCCTCCTCTCAGCCCACTCATCATCAAACCCAGCTCTGATCAAGTGATTGGATGAGTGGTGGCGTGTATGGGTTGAAGCCTCTGAGAGCCGACACCCCCCCGGGCGGTCCGGACGGAGCGAGGGAGGAGCGAGGATGAGGCGAAAGATATTCGGAATGACAGTTGGACTGACAGCAAGATTAATGACCCAGCACACGGGGCTCGGGGAGCAGCGGGGCTTTCTGATAAGACGCCCTCGACCCCCCCCCCGCCACCTGGCTGCTGTTCATTTAAATCGAAAGTCCTGCAGATTCCAGTGGCCAATTAACGAGCGGCCCCGGCGAACGATACTGTCCCTCACCCCCTCCGTCCCCCGGCAGCACTTCATCCAGAGAATCTGATACCGTATCGCAGACGGAGAGAAGAAAAAAGACCTGTCACAGATTGTGAAGGGCAGTTATCTATGGTAATGCGTGCCGGCTTCAGGATGGGAGCGCGTGGAGAGGAATGCGCGAGCGAACCCCCCGTGCATGTGAGCACGTCGGCCCGGTTGCAATTTATGAGCGGGGCAGAGGTAAGTGTGCAGGTCGAAGGCCTCTTCAGCGCCGCCGTTCATATGGAAATGAGAAACAATGAAGTCAACACTGTCAACTTCACGTCTCTCAGCATTGTCGTAGCAATAAAGGCCCCGAGAGTTAATTCATTCAGGCAGAACGCTGAAGGCAGAACGGAGGAGAAAGGATGGCACGAACACGGAAGGGACGGTATTGTGCTTTTGTCAAAGTTTATATCCTCACAAATCTGTCACACAGAGACAACACGGGTCTTTAACCATTAATAACTGTCCACGCTGTCTATTTCCCACATTAATTTATAACAATGCAATGGAGGAGTAGCAGCGTTGCCAAGTCTCTGGGGCCAGATGCACAAATCCCATTGTGTCCATTGAAGATGCCAGTGAAATATGCACAAGCAGCCTTTGCACCAAATGTGTAATCCCTCGCATACACATTGTTGTACATCTCATTATCTCCTAAGAGCGCAGTCGTGGTGAAATCATGCACATGTGCAGGATCACACTAACAACAGTTAGCTTCAGACGCATTTGGATATTACCAGATTCATCCTGACCTTCATCTTGCTCGGCAGCGTCCTCCAACACCGCCCCGCAGCCGATGTGTTGTTACACACAGCTACTATGCATCAGCATGTTGTGAGTATATTGATCGATGACACAGACAAATCAAATTCATGATCTGATTTGGGTTTTCGTTTTTAAAAATGGCCGCAGTCTGACTGACACCTCCTAAGCTTTAAGAAAAGGGATTTTTCAGATTCATCTATAAATACTATTACACGCAGCTCAAGTCTCGAAACTGTCGTGACCGAGGAGGATGTGCTCAGAAGGCCCCCGGATAAATAGTTTTCATATAATCCCCCTATTTGACACACTGGTATATTTGCCGCTGACCTCAGTTCACTTGTAAAATCCCATGCATGCATGGTGTGGAGCACATGAGGAGACCACACAGCTCCTTACTATAGAAGAGGATCGCAGCTTTTCAAGTCTGTCTGAAAACAATACTCAACGCTGAAAAAATCTGGACAGAAGACAAATTCACAATTTGCATCCTTGACAAAATCACTTGAGTCTTCAGAAGTCCGAGTTCGGCAAAAAACAAGTGGGTTAGAGTCATTTTTATATAAATGTCTGTATTTTATTTTACTGTTTCTCATGACGGCTCTGTAGCTTCCAGTGACACACAAGGGAGGGATTTAATTAGGGAAAATCATTATTTTTATGAAAATATCTGCTTGATTTGTTGTGTAATTAAAACTTGCTGAAACCTCACATTAACTTCTGCTGAAGTTTAGAAAGTGTCTCTGCACGGAGAGGGGACTGGCGATTTTGTCGTCCATCACTTAAATTGGATTCGATTAGGAATGGATCTTTTCACAGCGAGTATAGAAAAGTGGAACAATTACAACGACCACTATCTCATTCACTTTGCTATATGAGCTTTGGAGTCTTGTATTAGGAGATATGGAAAGATCTGAAGAAATGTTTTGATGAAGAGAACATTATATAAAACGATTTTGGAGCTTTTGCAGACAAGATGAGACGTAAATTGACGTTTCTCCTCCAACATTTAAATACATGCTGAGAAATGTGTAGATTTCAACAACCTTCAACAACAACCACCGGAACAACAGATATATCCTCAAACAGCAAGTGACTATCAAATCCATTCAGGCATAAGAAACTGTGACCAATACTAATGTTATACCAATAAAATTGGCGTGAAGGATATATCAATATATCGTTTGGACTGGCTGCCGCTCACGGGGCACGGTAACCTTCAAGCTCCACTTTGTGCAGTCGACTCCGCGGAGCTGATAAAAGCAAACGCTGAATACACAGCCGCGGTTGTGCACCAAAGCCTGAAGGTGTGACAGGTATTAAACACAGGCAATAAAACTCGGCAAAGAGCGGCAAGACGGTGGAGGCAGCCCCCGTTCCCGCTCACCCTCACCCACCGAGACATGACATTAATATGAGACCGTGAGAGAGAGGGGGGGAGAGAGGGGGAGGGGCATCATAAGGAAAAAACGACACTTGATATAAGTCGGCTGAATGCAGGTTGTACCAGCATCAGCCCCATCACCATCAAGCTGTCCAAACAGACAAACGTCTGCACAAACTGAATTTACAAGGAGCTCATGCTGGAGTGTGCGTGTGTGTGTGTGTGTGTGTGTGTGTGTGTCGTACACCTGCGTCCGACAAAGTGCATGTGGGTCGCTCCCCTTCTCCTGCATGTTGTGGCCCGGCCCCGTGTGTTTAACCCCCACACGTGGCCCCCCCCCGCCATGTCCAGGCAATCACATGACAGAGGCCAACGTCCTCTCAGCATCCTTGAGCGGCTGCGATGAGCGGCCAGCCGGTGACTGATCGCCCGCCCGTTCCTCCTCGTCAGCACTGCTCGCTCGCCGTCAACGCTCCTCGGTAATAAAACCAATGTCATCCCGCTCCTCGTGAAGTTCAACGTGCCGAGATAAGGCTGGAGAAATCGGCCCAATGGCTTTTCGTTCCAAATTAATTTCCCATTGTCTTTGTGTACACCGTGTCCCGGGCGGCATTTAGTGCTGACAGCGAGCTAATCTCCCGTTTCTTCCTTCATTAGGGAAATTCGCTGCTTCAGAGCAATTTTCTATTTGGAAGAGTGTGTGTGTCTATATGTGTGTGTGTTTCCTAAATGGAAATAATTGATCAGGTGATCTTGTTCTGGAGCAACAGGAGCCCCTCTTGCGTTAATTAAAGCTGCGTGAGGCTGCCGTAAACATTAGGGAGATGTGGTTGTACATCAGGCTTATGACCCAGACACGAAGAGCAGGGACTGTGTTCAGGGAAATATCTCGGAGCCCATCAAACAAAAAGCTTTGCTGCCGCTAAGTACACCTCGTCTGTCAACCTCCAACTCTGCAGGAGAGGAAAATTGGATCCTGATACTCGTAATCGAATTATGATAAAAAAAAGAAAAAGGAAAAAGTGGTCAAATACTGAGGGAAAGGGAAGAAAGGCTTTGGTAATATCTGGCCATGTAAGTTGGAGCTGTGACAGGCCCATTTTCTCATAATCTCACTTATATCTCTCTGCTTTATTATATATCAAAACAGGAAAATTCCTCAAGTCAAGGCGGGAATCCTATCTTCCAATGTCCCCGAACGTTTCTTATCCAAATCATAACGGGCGGCAGCGCGCTGGAACCGGGCCGGGAGAGCCGGGAGAGATTATGAAGGGTGCAGGTGGGACAACAACATTTAGAGGAGATAAGGAAAACTCATAAAAAAAAAAGCATTGTTTCATTTCCTAAAAACACAATCGATGCCATGGGGCTGCGTGACAGACTGCTATCAGCCGGCGTGTGGAGTCAAAGCTCGGTTATCGTTTCTGTGAATGGGAAGGTAAACCAGGAACACGTAGGTTGATGCAAAGAAACCTTTTGTGTTGAAACCTAAAGACTTTAGTCAGACATGTGGAAGTTGAGCTCAAATGTAGACGGACTTCTTGTTTAGTTCGGTCGCTGCATCCTGTTCTAAAGCTAAAGCTTTTTTAGAACTTGGAGACATTTTTTTCAGCATGTCCCTGACCTTCTGCTTTCGAAGCATAGAGCATTTAAACATTCACGTTGCCTGGATATTCCGTGTTGAGATGTCTCTACAGGATAGTGTACAGTTGTCTACCTGCATAGAGCTTTACAGTGCAACCACACAGATGCTTTGATTATAAAGCCTATTGACCCCCCCCCCCCGCCCCCCTGAAAAAGTTCCTATTTTATTGATCTAAAACATGTAGAATCTGTTGCAACCAGTCGGTTTTTTAAGACCACAATTAGTTAAATTGATGATAAAACATGAAAACTTTGCACTTTTATTTATAATGTGCATCAACTTTTGAGCCTGGACAGTCATTTCCCCACATTGTGGAGAATTATGAAGTATTTCATTTCCCAAAGGAGGTGTTTCTGTACATTGATTCCTTTTTGTAAGGGGGCTCTTTACATTTACATTATGAAGAAATGACTGCAGCAGAATACAAGTACGTGCTTCAGTTTAATCAAATCCAACGCAAATGGGTGTTTGCCACGTTGTCACTGAGAGGACGGAGGCAAAAAGTTTGATATTTTTCAAACTTTTAAACAGAATCACATCACGAACAATATTGTGTGTCTATCAAGCGCAGTGCAGTGAGGGAGCGTGTTCTTTTCCTCGTTGAACTGACGAGTCATCTTTTACAGAAATCGATAATCTTTAGTCTATCGATGTTTCTGTAGGTGTTTGTTCAATCATTATTCAGCTTTAAACTTTCTTGGGAGCAATGATGTCAATATATTGGACTATTTCAAACAAAACATGAATAATGAAATATCACCTTGATATTTTTACCACGCTTCATAAATTGACATGCACTGAGGACGGACACTACAGGTGGATTCAACCCATCCAGTTGAATGCTGCAGTTTACACTTGAATAGGAAGCAGAAAGAAAATGGAGAGCGAGTCCTCCTTCCTCCTCTCCTCTTCCTCATCGATTGTCTGCGTGTCTGCCTCCGTGTCTCAAAGCAGCAGAAGCCAAAGTGATGGAGACAAAAGGCGGTTTGGGTATTAATTCAGCACTCACGTCTTCTTTCAGGACCCTTTCACATGCAAAGCGTCAGGCTGCGCACTGGGCAGAAGGGGACGCTGACAATTACAGCCTCACATTGAGACACCGTTGGAGACTGACTCTTCAGACTGATTGACAAATGAAAGAGCTGAAATAGATTCCATTTATAAAAACGGCCACTTGCCAGAATAGCGGGATCATCTCCAAGGCCTTGTCTCAAATGGGAAAAAGGGAAAAAGATGAGCGTGCATGGGAAATTGAGCTCACAATTCAGTGCTTTACAAAGGCTATTTAGGCTACATGCATGGAACACCCAGTGGTACTGCAGATCCTTTAAAGCTATAATTCAATGGAGCATCAAGATAGAGCGGCGACTGTCAGGGGAGGTGGGGATTTGCATCCAACTGTTCTCTCCCCTCAATCTAAAAACTTTTCCTATAGTGACTAATCCACTGCCATGCACGTACACAGATGAGCATAAGGGGCTGCACACAGACACACACAGATTTACCCAAATTGCCTTGTTTATAAAGTGAAAAATCAACAGACATGCCTTGGAAATCTCTGCTTGTGATTTCTGCAGAGACAAGACAAGACGTTCATTGTCCTGCCAAGCACGCAGATGCATAGATTTCCAATCATGGACGTTGCTCAATTTGTCTGCTCGTCCCTCGGCGTTCGCAATCTACACAGATGAGCCCGGAATCCATATCAACAGTTTGTGGAGAATGGAACCACCAGAATGTCATGTGTGCTGGAAATGACAATGTTTTATCGCTTTTACCACAATTTCATGTATTTATGAAGAAAATGAAATGATATTGGACTCATAAAACAACCACAAAGACATGTTCCAGCCCCATAAACATGTCTTGAAGGAAGCGGTGTAGTCGAGGCAAAAGTAATGTGACTGTAAACCTCAATCACTGGAGTCAGAGAACCAGAAAATAACCAAATATACAAAAGATAGAAACGGTGGTTTTATGTGTTGAAGGGGTTGTGTTATCACGACTGTTTGTGTGTTGCCTGAACTTTGCCCCTCAGGATGTGCAGCTCGAAAAGCTAAAAGGCCACAAAGCTTCCACAGTGACAAAATATCTTAAAAGAGCCAAAACCAGTGGAATAACTGGAAATATCCATAAATAAACATGAACAAAGACACATCCAAAGCAATATCACTCCTTCTGTTAAGTGCACGAGAGGCATTTGTAGCCACAGTAGACACAACACAGGTATAAATAACAAGTGCTTGTGTGTGAGAGCACAAACAGCTGCAGGGCAGTTCTTCGAGCTGCTGCAGGAGCACAAACAGGTTCTTTAATGGAGAGAGGGATGTGAGGGGAAATTCATTTCTGAGATGACACTCTCCCGCAGCCCCACAGCACAAGCCCTGTGAGAGGGGAAAGCTGCTGCTCGGAGGACGGGGGAGTGGTGGGAGAGGGAGGGGGGGGGGGGGGGGGGGGAGCAGGCGGTGGCTGTGTGGGAAGGGGTGGGAGAGGGGCAGATTCAGGTATGGGGTGAAAAGATGCTGAGGTGCCCCGTGTCATCTCTCTATGGAAATCAATAAACTCTGCTGCATGCACAACAAACCATAATACCGCAAGCTTACAAGTCCACGCACGCTCCACACACACACACACACACACACACACACACACACACACACACACACACACACACAGCACAGCGAAGGAGGAGATAGAAACATTGCAGCTATACTGTGTTGTTATCTGTTCCAATATTGATTTATTTAAAGTGTATTTCTTTTCATTCAAATTAAATCCAAATAATATTTATCGTTAAAATATTGATTGATGCGAATCATTGTATCAATGTGCAACGGAAAAATATATTATTGCTGCTTAAATGATTTTCTGTGTTGGATTAATAAGCGCAGCAGAGGTTCCCAGACTTTGAGTCAGAGGTTGAAGGTGCATGTGAAGCTGGTGACTATTGGATTAGTCAACATACTTCATGATAACCTTAGAGCTGTATTGCCAATGACTAACAAACACGTGGGGACGAAACATCAGATACTAAAGTTCCTTGAGTTCATGTTTCTTTCTAACTTCTGTTTTATTTTTTTACTTTTGTCCGTTAAAGGAAATGCAGCTGCTCCTGAATCTCAGCTTCCCCTCGGGCTGACTCGGTTATAGATTCTGCTTTAACAGTGACAAGTAACGAGAGTCAAGGCGAAGTCGCACCGGACACACGTGAAGCTGTAACTGCAGGGGTGGAATAAAGAAACCGAAGCTCAGGACATCAAATTTCAAGCCTGAGAGCAAAATATAAGACGGAAAACAACAAAGCTGTACATGCTGTGTGAAAGACACACAAACACACACCTTCATGACAAAAAGGAGCAAGGGCTGGAGAATAAAAAGGAGGAGAATAATAACACAACAAATGCCCAAACCTCCTGGAGCAGATTTTTCTTCATTAAATGATGGCCTGAGGGCGGAGGGAGTGTGATGAGGAAACACTGGCTTGTGCCCTGCGCTGTAATTAAATGGCGGCCGGATGGCGTGAGAGGCGGGGCGATGATAAACACTGGGCTGCGTGCCCCGGGACAGAGGCTTATTGTCAGATGCTTTAAACAATAACATTATCTGTGAGCAGAGCGGCTGTTTCTTTCTTTTTTAAACAAAACAAAGATGGCAGAGAGATTTCTTCTGTTTTCCAAAGGAATCAATATAGCCTCTATGGAAATTTGGTTGTTTGACACTTGTGCAAAAAATAGATAATGTTGAATATAAATGATTTGAAATATGCTAAAAAACAAGCAGATACAACTGGCATGAGATCAGCTAATTTAAGGAGGTACCAGATACAAATCTATGAAGGAAGGCTCATGGTAAAACCTTAAAAAACAATGAATGACTCTACAGGGACGTCCCTCCTTCCATTATCTGTAGTGCCTCTCCTTTCTAAAGGGACACAGCTGACATTGAGTGAGAGGTGGGACGCACCCTGGACACGACAAATTATTCATACTCACATCTACAATAAATATAGAGTTGTCAGTCTTTGGACTGTGGGAGGAAGCCAGACTATACCCAGAGAAAAACCCACGCAAACATGATGAGAACATGCAAACTCCACACACAAAGACCCCTGCCAAGTTTCTATTTGAACCTGGAGCTGTGTTACTGGGAGGCGACACCACTAATAGGACATGGGTAGAAATCCAAGTTCAGCCACAGAAAAAAATAATCTCATGTATCTGAGTGAAACTGTGAAAACCGCGCAAAGTAGTTTAGTGAGTATATGTGAGATCAATGGAGTTCTTCTCCACAGGAATCTTCTCAAATGACACATTACTGGTCCAACACAATAACACCTCTAAAGAATGTTTTTCTGTAAAATGTATACAATCATGTAAAAGTATGACAACAGTATGAATATGTATGCTCACAGCAAAGTACATGATATGAATAGCTGTAGCATGGAAACAGCAGAATATAACTGAACTACTATATTTTACTTATGAGTGCAATTATCAGTCACACTGCCTCAAGGCCAGGCTGTTAGCAGTTAAAAAAAAAACGAGCAAAAAAACAAAATCTCCAATAGTTAATCATTTCCATCTTTCATTTCCCTCTTCTGCTTTGCCACCATTGTGGAGAGTACACATCAGCTCAGAGAGCCGGCATTATCTGCGTCCACAGGTCAACAAGCAGCACCAGAGATCTCCTGACTTTTGATTCCAGGCTCTTCTGTGCAAAGCCCCAGTAATGACCTTGGCTCCAGAGTAAACGACTGCGTGAACACACCTTGTTGTGATTCCATTAAAGACAAAAGCAAACACTTTGCTCCCTGAACACAAATACTATCATGCATCATACTTATAATGGAGGTGTTGGGACAGATTGAACCCCCCCCCCCCCCCCCCCCCCCCTACACACACACAACTAATAATGTAGCGTTGAACACACAATAAAAGGAGCTGATATGGTGCATGGGGAAAAAAAGACGGTGAAAGAGGAAATAATGCACAGACTAACAACTGGGACAAGCACACAAGCAGTTTTAACTTGACAAGGCTCCGATTGGTTCGCTCTGATGAATCAGTCTAGACAGTGTTCAGAGAAAAAAGGTTTAGTAGAGGTTTTTCCTTGACAAAGCTTTCTAATATGTCTTAATGGAATGAATGGTGTCATGAAATGATATCGTTCCAGCCTTCAATCCTTTCCCTTCTCCAGTAATGAGCCCATCTCCCGTGTGAAAGAAGGGGAGCGGCGAAATGAGGATTTTTCACCTGAACACAATTAAGGGACATTTTGCAAAGTGCTGCATTAAGCAATCAGAGAATCCCTCCTGAAAGTTGGCAACGACAAAAAATACTTTGTTTTTAATGGCTGAATATTTTAGTGTGACATTTCATTGGTAAAAAGCTTTTGTCTGCCCTTTGCCAAGCTGAGATTGTTGTATCGCTGCCAGTCAGGTTTCCAATTCTCTCAACAGGGATTGAAGATGAGTACAGTCATCCCTGAAAGAATGGCTGCGACTCCACGCAGTCGTGCGGCCGGTGCCAAAGTAGCCCCGCTTCATTTCTCTGGCTTTATTTTCAAATTAGATCCGACATCGGGAACGACCTTCACGTTTCGTCGAAAGCCAAAATGCTGAGGAGGTTGCATCTGAGAGAAAAAAGGCCAGCGATCAAGATTTATGGAATGAGGCGTCATTGTGCAAAGAGTGATACGCGTCTCGTCAGCAGTGAAATGAAATGTCAAATGAGTTTATGCGGGTGCGTATGTGTGTGTAGCTGTGTGTGCACAACAGTGAGAGACAAATAGACACAAGAATCCGCCATCAGAGGGGACCCTGAGTGGGAGAACGAGAGGAAAGGGCGAGTGTTAAATATGGTGCTTGTGGTGCAGAGGACTAATAAGGAGAGCGTCAGCAGGACATCCATTCTCCTCCGGGCTCCTCTTGGCAGTACCTGATATAAACTTCCTCTGCCGTCTTGCACAATTGGTTCTGTAATTTAAAAAGGTCAGCATGGCTCCTGTGTAATTCAATACTCTCCCGGTGCTGTATTAACCACATATTTAATCACCTTTGGGGTGGCGAGCAGGCTGAATACCGAATGTAAAGGGAATATATGGAACCCACAGTGCAACACAGGCCTGCCTCTTCCACCTGATATATACTTAAATATATGAGTCACTTCATGTGGAGGGTGGACACTCTATGCTCGAGTGTAGCTATACTAAAAAAGAAGAGCCATCTGGAAAAGTGAGTGTTTTCAACGAGGAGTTCATCTGGGAGAGTTTGTTTTAATTTGTTTTGCGCGGAGGAAGAAAGATGAGTAAATCTAATTTGGTCAAGTTGCACTGTGGCCGTGACAGATCCAATATCTGGTGTTATGGCGTCGGGTTGTCGAGACAAATCGAATCAAAGGGCAGGTTCCCCGATGAAGGAGCATCAGTGGAATGAAGAAAACAAGATTAACCATCGTGACACTTTCACACATATAAATATTGCATGTGCCAGTCAGTCTCAGACGCTCTGTGGGTCTGTAGATGCTGTTGAGATGAATTACATCAAAAAGAAGAGCCAGGGAATGTAACAACACAACATCAGTGATGCAAAGCAGACATTTAATGTTAAAGCTTAAACAAAACAAACATTATACGGCTCTGTCACCCTCCCCCCAACACAACCCACCTCTAAAATTATATGAGGCGCCTGTTGCACAGAGGCTGGTGGAGCAATATGGAGAATTAATGACCAGGAGGTAAATTAGAGTGAACAGACATCCTCTTGATCTTTGTAATTCTGCTACAATAAACCTGCGCCTGCTTAGCTGAGCTGGTGATAGAGAATTCAGTGCAAAGTGAAGAGAAGATTTATTAATAGAATTGTCAGTAGAAGCTGCCAACACTTTTTTAAACATGCAACCTAAATATATTTACAAGACTGGATACAATATCTGCCCATGGATAATGAACTCAGCTATATTTTACTTTAACAGTGTTTTAAAGTGTTTATGCAAACTTCCAAAAAATGTAATATTAATCAGTTATCTGCTGTTAATGTGAAATATTCAGATTTCTAAATTCTCTAAAGTCATCTTTGTGTTGAGTTTTTGTTTGCTTACATACAGTATATTTCACAATCCTACTATAGAGCTTCATGATGTAGGATTGTTTGTAACACATTTAAAAACGTCAATACAAATCAGTATTCAGCTCCATATCAAAAATAATATCTGTCCATACCAACAAACCTCAAATCGTGAATCATATATAATCACTCACGGATGCTGGTCATGTACCAGCTGCTGTAAACAGGAACTGTCCACTGCAGTTCGTTGTTTTGTTGCAGAAAATATATCAAATGAAGACAAGCAATGATGAAAAGTAAGATAAGGGGTTTTACAATGAGGTGGAACCTTCACTGAAGGTAACAGATCAGCGTAAACTGGTCAGACAACAGAACAAAAGATTTAGAGGTTGTCTCATGGAAAACGTACAGCAGCATTTTAAAGAGCTATAGCGGGAGTATCATACATCTCCAGAGGACACAGAACCCACACAAGGTTGAATCTCAAAAAGGTTTGAGGAATGAAACATCGTGACGGACGAGACTCAAAGTAAACATCGTGTCTCTGCATCATTGTTTTCAAAAGTCTCAGTTTCCTCCAGACTAGAACGCGACCCTGGAGTTTTCAAACCAAAATTGGACGATCACATCCAAAAGTTTCCATTTGAGGGATTCAACACCTGGAGGCCGTGAGTGCAGCAAAAGACAGATAATAATTTGTCTATGCTACTTCACCCAAACATAGACAAGAAAGAATTCACCCACACTTAAAATACATCAGAGTTTGAAGCATAAGTAACATCCAAGCCCTTAAAAAGAATAGAAAAACAAACCCTAAGACAAATGTTGAAATAAAGAAGCAAAATGTTCAAAGCTCAACAAATAAAATACGATAAGAGATAAGACGCCACCAAAGAATGTTTCCTTCAAACTCACATAAAAGTGCTTCAAAGTCAGAAAAACTCCACCGCTCCCATCCATCACCCTAACCTCCTCGTTCTTATCAGGGCTTTTGGGACCTGCCAGTGTTTACTGCGGAGAACAATTAGAAGAGCTGTCAGTCAGAAAGAATGCAAAGAAATAAAAACCAAAGTGATGCCTTGACACTTCTCTCTCTCCCTGAAAGACACCGGGAGATGGAAGGCCCACGGCCCGGGTGGAATTCGGATTTCCCCCACATCTCCATGTTTATGACAGTTTCTCTTCTGTGCTGACACATCTGCAGAAAGCGCAACTCATGACTCAGATCTGACATCCCTCTCTGGTTTCGGGCTGAACTGTCACTGAAGCTTAACACCTCGCTCGAGGCATCGAGAGCCTTACATAAGTGGGAATATCAATTTTTTTTTAATCTTTGTCCCCGACGCCGATACACGTGCAGATACTGTACGTCACGCTGCCAATATGATTCTGATGGATGTCGCCTTGTGTCTGCTCAGTTGGAACTAGAGCAGAATATGAGCAGGGAGTGTTATGGATAAGAGAAGACCTGGGTTGTTACAGCTCTGTGATGCCATCGCAGTGCTAAGCAGAAGTGTCAACGCACAACAGGCTGGATTCAATCCTAATACCTGCTGCCAGTCACAGACCCCCGCTCCACGGGTGATATTAAAAGCATTTCTGCCGAGGTAGTGATCCCTCACCTGTGCACACGAATACTCACAAACTCACAGGAACGCACACCCACACACACAAACACACACACACTATTAAATCAGAGTTGAGCGAGCCACACACTGCCCCCTGCTTGACATGTAAATTGCCTCCAATACAATACGAAGAAAAAGAAGGTGGTGCCACCAACATGGTCAAAGAAAATGAATGAGAGGTGAAAGGTAATAGAAGGAGTCAGGATAAGTAATAACAGAAAGCAGTGGGTGTGAAATGCTCTGCTAACCAGGGCTGGGTGCACCCGTCATCCGGTCTGATGGGAGCCGGGCGGAGGAGGAGGGAAATCAACAAGGTGAAACCGATACGACTTCCAATTGTGGTGACATTAAAACTTCTCTACGTGATTCTTTCATCTAAGACGGGGAGACGTGAAAATTCTTGAAAAAAACGGAGCCATAAAATAAACGATTCCTGTTTCTAAAAAGATCTGAGCAAGATGTGAAATGGTGTATTAATAAAGACAGATGAGAAAAAAAGAATCTTCATCAGACGAGAACGCTGATTAAAAAGCGCAGCTCATTTCCACATGAGGGGGCACAATGACATATTGCTTTTGGAAAATGCATAATCTGATCTGATTAAAATAATAAAAAGCCATTTAGATTATTTAGCTACAAGTCAAAATACAAGATCCAACAGGAAGCAGAGTTGTATACACACGAATCTGACAAAACTGGATATGACTCGATCACAACCTTTAAACCAATATGAAATAAATAAATAATAATATATCCTTGTATCGATAGCTAGAACCTTCCACATTGAGAAAAAAGTGCATCAGCAACAAACTCCTCCTCGTCCTCCCTGAAACTGGTGATCGGTCCCAGGAAATGATTTATCACAGGGCTGGTGGTAAACCCTATAACCCTAAACGACTATAAAACCATAATTGTGCTGATGTTCGCATTAACAACACAACAACAGTCTCGGTGCCAACTTTCTTATATAACTCCTCAAACTTTGAGGTTTATAGTTACTTGGCAACAATAAACCACTGGAACCAGAGCAACAGTGTCAAGCTTGTAAGAGTCAGACAATCAGACAGACTCGCTCTCAATCAATGAGGATGGAGCCGGAGTATGAAGTCTTTATCAGAGATGAGAGGACATGCTGAGTATTATGGAAGGTCTTACCTGGGACTAAGGGAGGCTCTTGTCCCCGGGCCATTCCAAGCAGAACCATTATGAAGAGGGGTGTCACCCCCGACCACGCACCACGCATCGTGCTGCTCACTGTCCTGGCATCACTGGGCGTCAATCTGAGGAAAGACATTAAAACATTTAAAGAGTTGTCATGTTGGTGGAATATCCCTGTTTGCTGGGAAATAATTAAATTATATATTCTTTGGTGCGAAACCGATGAAATACAGCACCAGGAGAAAAACGATTACAACAGCAGCATGAACACAATTGCCAAAACATCCCATAACAACATGTTAAAGCATTACCGAACAGGCAGACAGAACTAGATTCTCTGTTGACTCCTTTTACTTTTTAATGATATGGCAGATGAATCCATAATTTGTAATTCTCACAGAGTTTAGAGAAGATTGTGAATCGACTTTTCCTCCGATGCTGAACTTCTTTGTTTACCCGCACTCATGCATGCACACTCCCACACCCACACACACACAACCACAACACCGATGCCTGTGTGTCCAATTGATATCAGACAGGTGAGACCAAAGCGTCAGAGTTCAGTGGGGCGTGCGAGACGCCGCCGCCGCCGCCGCGCTGACATCACCTGCGCGCGGTGACAGGGACCGTCTGTAGCCTGGAAGTAAATCGGAGGATTCTCCGGATCAGCCATCTGTGGAACAACCTGTTCACCCTTGTTTGATTACATCCAGCAGGCCGGGCAGGCTCGGCTGCTCCGTACATCTCCCTCTCTCTCTCTTTCACACTTCCCCTCTCTGCACCGCCATGCACTCTGATTTTCTCTTTGCAGCCCTTTTTCCCAGGCACGACACACTCCGAGAATTGGATATGCTTCGACTGAAATACGATGGACCCGCTTTATCATGAATTGCGAGGCACTACAGCAGTGACAGTCTCTTCAAGCCTTGAATCTTTTGAGATGATGAAGAGCGTTTAATATCGCCTCCTCTCAATGAAGAGGTGGATGTGTGCAGTAATGAAAAGGACTGCTCCGTTAGCAAAGCCACCGCTGCTCAGAAAGGTGTCGCACCTTGCTGCGTATTCTACTTTACAATGTTCTCCTTCAAATCACGTGTTAAAAGGCCCTTTAATTTTTTTGACAACCTTTTTAATCCTCACCAAAAGACCCAATTATTTGTCACTTACTGGCTGCTCCTTTCTACACCACCCCCTCTCTTGCTCTCCTCTCTGTAATGGGTTTGAAGGTAGAAGAGGGCAGAGGAATACCAATATAGCTTTTTTGCTTCTCCCAATCTTATCAGCTGGTACTCGGTGGACACTCTTACAAACCTAATATGCATTTCCTGGAATATGAAGAGCCTCTGAAAAAGCAGTCTATCAGATCCCAACCACGGGGAGCTGATTGCGGCGGCGTGCGTTATCATCACCGCTCGTTCCTCCAATGTCACAGCGGCGCCGGAGAATTATTATATTTGCACAATTGCACCATTTGAATATGACGAAGACAAGCATGTGTGGTCCCTGTGGTTTTCCCCAGTGGATTCCAGTGGTTTCTCTCCGGTGTGGCCACCTGCACCAGCAGCATACCAGTATCCTTGAGGAGCGGCGGACTAGGTTCTCCCCATTTTCCAGATAAACACTGCATCTTCCTCTCGCAGGCAATCTGATAAATACCCAATTACCAGGCAGGAGATGGTGGCGACAAGTGGGCGCCGGGGGTCTTTGGTTTGGAAACGTGGGACACGTGGAAGTGAGCCGGCCTCCTTCACCCAGAAGCCGGTGGTGACTTTGACTTTGTAATTCTACTCATCACCCTGCTCCATTTGATTAATGAAGGGACGGATTAGAGATAGAGGAAGATTTATCTGAGCCCTCCCCGCTGGGAAGCACAAACAGGTACGTGAAGATGCATCACTTTCCGATCAATGACCTTTCCTCTGTAGTCGTTACGCCGGCTTCCATCAAAGGAAATGAGCATGTTTTACAAGAGTTGTTTTAGTGGCCTTCTCGGCTTTCACTACCGATTCAGTTCGGAGAGGAATGAAAGGCCCTTATTGTCCGTCCTTATCTGACTCGGTGACTGTTGAACGGATTGAAGCCAATTAATCAGCAGTGACAACAGGCATCGCTGCTGGCTCACGGACCAGGTCCCACAAAAGACAAGAACCATCAGCAGAACACCCACTGCCCACAAATGGATTTTTGGATGCCTGCTAATTCCGGTCAATGTCATTCAAAAGCTGTGGTTTCTCATTATGACACTTCCACATGACCCAAGCACTTCAAGTCGATCAGATTAATAGTGGCGATTACACTTTTGTTTCCACCGACGGGCAATAACACAACTTTTCCACTTCATCTCGAAGATGTTCCCGTCTATTCACTAACGAGAGAGAAAGTCCCTGAACCTGGACGAGCGTCTGGTGAAATATTTAGAACTAGGATTTGGGGGTGACTTCAGGTTCAGCTAGTTTGAGAGAATCTGAGAGTAAGAGTGAACTTCTTATTAACTCTGACTTGGACCTCAACACCTCACCGCTTAATCCATTTCTCTTTCATCTGCTGCTTTTGTGCTTCTCAAGCCCATTGCACTTTCTTCAACTGACAGACTGAATATAAGGAAAACGTATATGAAGCAAAAGCAAGAGGACAGGAAACCAACAGAGCAAGTACAAATATAGTACAATTACAATTACTGATATTACAATTACTGTGTCCAGCAACTCACAACCTATATAAAGCATTTGAGTATTATAGTTAGACAGAGTTCAAATAATCCAAACTATACAAACAATTTTCTCCACTGCCGTTAACGACCCTGCGTTGTATCAAACGCCATTTAGACTTCAGACTTCATTTTATTCATAATCCTATAAAACGCATGTTCAGTAGAACAGAAATGGAGAGATCAAACATCATAAGAGTCGTCACAGGGATTGCAAACGCTAGCACTTAAGGAATGTCTCATGGTATGCAAGACCTCAGTAATATTAGGGATAGTAATGATTAGTAAGCTTGAATACAGCACAGCACATGGTTCTTATGATACTCAATCCGCGGTGAAGTTGATAGATTGAAGTTGACACAAACGCTTTAAAGGGGTAAAACCTGCATTGAGCTTTTAACTCGTTTACTGCAGCAGTTTACTCCAACTACAATGGTCACAGCTGACAGTAAGTATCATCAATATTAAATCTAGTATGTGTGCTGCAGCCCATTTTGATTCTGGCAAAATATCCACTTTCAGCACATTGTAACTAGGCCAAGTTGGAGTTTTAAAAAAAAAACAACCGGCTTCGATGAAGTGGCCAAATAAATCGTGATTCGTCTCAAAGTGATGGAGGCGGGAACGAATCCCCTGAAGAGTGCGTTGTGGTGTTGTGCTACGTCAGCTGGTGTCAGTTGATGGATGTCTCCTGAGCCTCTCAAGCACTCTGTCCTGCGTGTCACCAGGGCTACTCCTTCCTCATAAAAATGCCAACACTTCGTTAAGCGTCTCACATTCACAGCACATTATGCTCCATCACCTCATTACAATAACAGGATTAACCTGCCTGGCATCTGTAATGTGGTTGTTGGTGGGGAGGGTGGACAACACGTGGCTGAACCACCCCCCCACCCTGAGGGTCTATAGATCACTTTGCTCGTGCTATTTATAATGCTGACTCCTGTGGGGGCAACGGCAGGGTTAAGAAACAAATATGAAGCCATTAGGATGTCCTGCATTTGACGTACATATTAGAATATGCTCTGATACACTCCACTGGGATAGACCTGGTTTCACTGTCCCAGTTTAGAGTGCTGGCCACTGTACGTCTTATAGAGTCAAAGAAGAAACTGTCTCTGTTCAGTCAGGCCGACATCTTTAAAAATGTTCCATTCAGGGATTGATGTTATTAAATTGCTGTAATTTAATAGAGGTAAAGGGTCTCTTCATCAAAAAGCTGGCAAATCGATGATATGAGGAAAAAAACGGAATTAAAATAAATTAGAAGAGCCGAAAGCACTCCAGTGTGACAGGGGAGACGGGCTCGGTCACATGAGGCCTCCCCACAGTGATCCGTCTTCTCATGAATGTGATCTGTGATAAATTAAAAGCTGATTATTTCCTGGAGGGAGAAGCCAAGCGCTTGGCCCCCAGCCCCCTCACTGGCGGTGATGGATGAGTCCAGAGTCTGCACTATGGAGCTGTCCCCACTGACTGCACAGCCACGGACGCCACGGGCCTAAGTGCCTCCTATCAAGATGCCATCTCTGACATCTCTTAATTTATTTGAATAAATGCTCCGCCGTCTCTTTAAAGGACAATTCCATTTTTCCGTGCGACAGATGGATGGTTCTTTGATTTTTCTCAACATCCAATCCCTTTTAACACTGGTGCGGGATTCCGCCGAGACATATTCATTAAAATCCGGGAGAAGTGATTTTATGTCATGAAAACCACATTGACTAAATACACATTCAGCTGTATTGTATTTGAGTGACCTAAGCTTACGGTGAATTTTCATGATCAAAAGCACATTTGTATCCTCGTATTTTCAGCTAAATTTGGTCACTGTAATATAATACGCACTAAAAGTAGCGCGAGGGGCACGGGCTAATTCCTGATGAGAAACGTGTCACAATGAAACAGTGCTACTGCAGTCAGAGAGCACTTGGCAGCTATAGGCTCAGTGTTCGAGCTCAGGTGCAGCGTCCACGAGCCGAGCTTTTCACATTACGCACCCATTCACATGTGTCTGGACCATTTTCCCCGGGTCGGCATCATTTGGACGTCCCACAGTGCAATTTGTCTGCAGCGATTGGGTCTGCCCGCGCGGGGACAAAGGCGCTCGGTCCGAGCCATTGTGTCCTTTTGTGTCCCATATGTCAGAAGTCTGCTGCACAAACAATGCGGCAACTGCCAAGAGCACAATAGTCATTATCTCCTGTGGAATCACTGCCATTATCCGGCTGCAATCATAACTCTAATTACAAAAGTTGCTCTGTAAGCAGGTAGATTATGCAATGTTAATTACCCACGCACAATACTGCAAGTGGGTGTTCGAATCCCACTCACTATTGTGGCCCCGCACAAAAGCAGCACATGTTTCACCCTCTGCCAGATGCAAAGGAACGTCGGGACCCTTGATGGCCGAGTGAAGTCCTCGTGGTACAATCACACTCTTCTCATTAATAATATCTCATTAATAATAGTTGTGATAAATCACTCATACGACGTGAACCAATAGATGTGTGTGTGCAGCTTGAATTGATGAACCTCATCCGATAAGCGTGTTCATCTCATTAGTCAATCTCACCTGAAGCATCAGCTGCAGAAGCTGAACTGTTTCGGCATTTTCCGAAGATTTCAGACTCCAACACTTGTGTCCTTTTTCATTCTGAAGGTGCCACTTCCCTCGCTCCTGCATATAGATAACGTCATTGACCTCTTTCCTAACACGCTGAGCTTCAGAATCAGTCACAGCCACCACGGGAACAGGCACAGCAACATGCTGCGGTAATAAAGGTTTGAACATTTACAGATTGAACTGACCAAAAATGGACTATACCATTGTTCTAACCTATATAGTTAAAATTCAAGGTGAATCAATACATTTATAACCCACTTTCAACTGTGCATTCTTCAACATACAGATGCAGCAAAGGTGTCAAAACGTGCATGTTGTTGTGAAAAACACAAGGGGTTGAAAAATGTGCGTTCATAAAAACGCAAGTTTCCTATAAACACGCTTGACTCAGGATGACTCCCTCGCAAATAGCACAACAGCAGCCTTTTTGCATTTATCACCATAAAGGTGCACTTCACCGACCCACTCTGGCAAATTAAACCCTCAGAATAATATCTCCATCATTGCCGTATTTCTGTGCCCTGACACAAGCATCTATCTGGCTTTGGAGAGCGGCGCGGCGCAGCCTGCCAACTCGGAGAGACCTGAAACCACGGGGCAATAAAAAGTGACATCAGCAATGGGAAAGTTAATAGTGTGTTTCAGATGCACTTTCTGGAGGACGGCAGCAGCCGAGGTTTCATTCACTGTAAGTGACAGTGGCTGGCAATCTCCCTCTGCCTTCCATATGCCCAGATGAATTCCACCCAGCTCTCTGCAATAACTTATAAATAGGTAAGGCTTCCACAGGGGCTTGTGCGAATATCGCGCCTGGGTATGCACGGCATTTATTGTCCGTGTACAGTGTCGATGGTAACAGCTCGTTCTGCTTGTTCGTCTATCTCGTGGTGCGGCGTGTGATTGCAGCCGGCAGTTTGCAGTAAGTGTCACACTCACTGGTAGTTATGCAAGGCGATCGACTTGATGTGATTCCTAACTTTGAGGAGCTCGTTTGGGCACAGCTGTCAGCTGTCGGTGCCTCGAGCTGAATAAACAGAATACAGGAACACGCAGACAGACTGACGGCAACATGACTGCAGGCGCCGGTTCCAAAGTGGGCCACGGGCAAATTGTCATCTTCTGAATCCAGGCCCGGTTCAAATCTGACATACACCGCTCCTTGTATGTGATTTCGATTTATCATTTTTCTTTATGGGCAAAGTTAACCTGCTCGCATCAGAGGAGTGTGACGTATAACAGCTAATACCAAACTCTGTGTTCAACAATAACAAAAACAACACACACTGCTACAATATAAACATTGTGTTACTGTTTTTATAAATTTTACATTTCAAGAACATAGACTAAAGATGGACGACGTGGCCGCTCCTTCCTCCCACTATCCAGAAAGCCAATATATATTGAAAACGAACGCTGCCATCTGTCATTTGCAGCCAGAGTCTGTGCAGCAGCGATTGAGTGATGGAGTCGGGTATTGAGGTCCCACCGATAGACCAGCTCGACTAATCACTAGTCAGTCTGACCTGTCAATCATTAATAGTCTTAAGTAACCTACAGGAATCCTGATTTCTTGAACATTCACCAGTGCGATAAGAACTATAATGACACAAACCGTCTTTGAGATAAATGTATCTGAAAATGTGATTACATTTTTCACATTTATTACATGTCACATCTGCTAACATGGAGAAGACAGGGTTAATGACCTGTACTGTATTGAACCACCAGGGGGGGATAGAGACACTCTGGCTTCACGACATCCATCTTTATGCTCAGTCCATGATCCAGATTTGTCAGGAGAAGCACGACTCAGCTGGTGGGTGAGATCCTCTGTGGCTCTGGAGGAGCTTTGTCAAGTCAGAGAAAAATAACCCTGATGGCGACAAAATCCTTTTCTTCATCCGGGTTATCAGGCCCCAAGCTCCTCAGAGACACAGAACCTTCAACAGGAAGCTTGAGTTAAAACCTGGGGAGCGGAGGGGCTAATCACAGATGTTTCTGCATTGCATTAGAGGAAGCGTGGGAGATTTTGAAGTTCGACTCAGATGGGAACCAAAGAGTCTTTTCAGATTCTGTTTTAAACTTGTCACACGTAAGAGACTTAACCCACTAAGGACACTTCTGTCTTCTGTTATTATAAATATTTTACTGTGCATCAAAAGAAATATCTTGTAGTCGTGTAAGTTTTCGTGTAAAAGTAAAGGACCTTTACCTTTCTGCTTTTTTCTCTTTCACTTAAACCAAATAAAAATCATTAGACCTTTTCCGAAATCCTTCCAGTGGTACTTTATACGTCAGGAGACGGACTAGTTGAGCTGTGAAACTGGTGCAGTGTTCACACTCACACTAGGCCTGACATCTCTCAGCAGTAAACGTTCATGCTCCAGGGAACAGCAGACAAGGATCAAATGTGTGACGTGAAAACCATACGTGGATAATCAGCTGCAGAGATCGTCGCAGAGCGGGGGGGGGGGGGGGAGACGGAGAGAAACCTCAGGTAGATAATGAGAACACAGAGGGTTTGGTAGTGACTGACAGGAGCAGCGGTCCTGAACATGTACGAGGTTCAACAAGCCCCTGACATGAGCCCTTCTCCTCGGGACTCTCAGCCTTCAGCAGAGCACATCATCTCTCCATGAGGATTTCATCACATTAGCCTAATCCAGGCACGGAGATAGCGGCCGTACAGCCACACTGTACCATTCACGGGCAGACGCACGCCGACAGTAACCAATTAGAGCTATCACGCGTACTGTAATTAGCAAGACTGACTGATGTGAGCTCGTGTAAAATATATTCATATTATCCAAATTACAAATAAGCACATTCATCTAATTAGCTCACATAGCTCGCAAGCTTAATTAAAGTTAATGCATCATGATACCCCCAAAATCCGGAGATTACAATACTCCAAGGTTCTTGCTAATTAGAGTATTCACACATTGACAGACAGGGATCACAGCCTTCTTCTCTCTCCCCTCAGCCAATTAAAACTGAGGGTCAACATGTTTTTCGACATTTTTCTACGAGCCTGATGAGACTATTTTCAAGTGCTCCAGCTAACTCTTGTTCCTTTGCCAAAGTATCGTCTCCCTTTTCCAATCCCTCCTGTGAAACGATACCACGAGCCAAATGAAATTGGCAGCGAGAGAGTCTGTCGTCCGCACAACTCCGCCTCAATGTTTGTTTACGGGAAGTTTACAAAAAAGGCGATTTTCACTTTCCTCCCTCTGTATTAATCTCGACTGTGGCAGGCACAGGGAGAGGAGCCTGAGCTGAATGCTCATTGCATCGCAGAGGACTCTCACACTTTGCAGAATTACCTTTGCTCCCACGTTTCCCTGCGAAGCGGCATTAACATAAAGGGGCTCATTACAGTGTTGCCCGGCTGTGGGGTTCAGCTCAGTTATTAACGTGTGTGCATCTGAGAGAAAAGCACCAGCGTTAATTCATTGCTGGACCTGGGTATAAATCAGATAGAGCAGCCTCCTCGTGATGTTGCCCTTGTTACCGCAAATCTCGAGCAAGAACCGGAAAACAACCGTGCTGAGGTAAGACGGATCATCTCTGCTGTGTTTTATATGAGAGCATATGAGGGCAAAGATCTTGAAAGAATGAAGAAAAACTGCCTCCATTAATAAATTGTCAAGAGAGAAATATAGCACAGAGAAAGATTTCAAAGCTGCAGAAGTTTCACTTTTTCAGTCTTTAACACGTAAAGGAAAAGTTTGACATCCTGGGAGAAGCACTTATTCCTTTTCTTGCTGAGAGTGAATGATAAGATCATCTGTAGCCTACACTGTACACGGAGCTATACAGCCTGGTTCACCTATGCTAACCTGAGCTAACGAATGCAAATTAGGGTTTCACCTCAATGTGGCTTAAATCAATAAATGATGGTGGGCAGGATGATGATGAAATCCACTTAAAACATTGCAAGACAACTGGGATTTAAAAAAAATAACAAAAATATATACGGTTATGAATCATCACCATTGACTGTGACAGCATCTGTCTTTTCGAAGGCAACAAAACCGTGTAACTGCCGTGGTAATGCTCCAGCTACAGATGCTGCTCTATCATTATACTCTTTGCTTGACTCTTTCTTAAAAGCTTTACCAAGTGCGTTTTAGCGCTCGGGGGGGTGAGAGACGAGAAGGAGCCCAAACGAGAGCGAGCGGCGGACTGCGGGGGTTTTCTATTTATAGCACGATCATAAAAGGGTACAACAAGTAGGATTGTTCCTGAGCCCCAGGAGGTTTGACATGTTCCAACAGGGCTAAATGGTGGAAATTGAAAGAATTTAAATGGATAAGTGAATGTTTAAATTTGCCACTTCTCAACTTGTAAATCCATTATTTTTCAATCGGCAAGACATAAAATCATATTTCCCACAAAATACAGAGCTGGATTGAATTACACTGAACAGTCCCCAGTCTTGTCCTCTTAAGAACAGAAGATCTCTGGGAAATCATTCTGCCATCTTATGAGATCGACTGCAATATAATCGAGTACAGTTTAAATAGAATAGTTGATTAGAGAGTTTAAATATGCATCTTTAAAACTGTATGTGATTACATTACTGTTGGCTGCAGTCATTCATTAGTACTCTAAGGAATAAGGAAACATTTTCTGAAGATAAATTGGTCATTCAATACAATAAATATCCATAAAAATGTTGTTGGAAAGCAAAATGCTGTGTATCTTAACCATTAAAGAACTTATTCATAAATGCATTTGGTCCCTTAGGGTAACTGGAGATACTAAATGCAAATGTTTAAGCTGATCAATGGATACTGACAGCAGAAGGGTTGGGTGAATACAAAACAAAAACAAATTAAAGTAAAATGTTTGAGTTGCTCATGCATCATAATAAGATTAATGGCTGTGTAAAAGGCTTTGGGCTTCGTCATATTTGCATTTACCGAAAATAGAATAACTTTTTGAAGCTTAATTGACAGTGACAACTCTCATACTAACAGGCCTAATAATTCACATTTTCCAAATCGTGAAGTGGACAAAGGTTGTGCAACTTTCACATCATGTGTGCTGGAGGATAGCAATCGGAACATACCAATCGTAACAATCCAAAATACACATTTGACCTTTTACAACTGTATTTTATAATCCCAATGTTGTTCAGCACTGAGATAGAGAGACACTGTGCATCTACCAATGATATTTCAGTTACCTTGAATAATAGTCAGGAGCCGATTTGAGGCATCCATGTATGGTTGCTTGCAAAAAGGTTTATTAGTAGGCTGTTATCGTCGAGTTGGATGCATCACATTCACAAAAAGGCTTTGTTTCATTAGTGGAAAAAGCCCATTTTGACCGCAGGCAGAGACGGTTTATTTCACAGTAAGTGAACTTGCATTAGTCATCAAATAAAACAATAAAAAACAGGGAAGAATTGGCTCAATAACAAACTGCATGACTGAGAACTAAATCCTCAGGGAGCACTTTGTTGAGACAGAACTTATTCTACATTTTTCATAAATACACATGGAAAATTAGCTTTTCTACATTATGTTTCTGTGACAAAGAAAAAAAGAAACAAATTTTGACTTCCACAATAAAGAAAAATATAGATAAATTTGTTCTAGTAACACCTACACACTGTTGTTTCCGTACGTTCACTCGAAGAAACGTTGACACAAACACAGACACACAAGCTCGCAGACAGACTCAGAGGGTATTCCTGTCTCCTGCACCCTGATGTAGATGGATGCCCCCGGCTGCTGATCCTGAATCCACATTAGGTCATTACAATAAACAGCGTGGCCCAACGACGCCTGTAAAGCGGAGGAAGCCGAGCAGCTTGGGAGGAGAACTACTCTCCCAACCCGGTGGGGAAACATGGTTGACACAGTCATCTGTCTTAGTTACTCAGGAGTTAGACCTACTGACACACACAGAGAGAGAGAGAGAGAGAGAGAGGAGCCGGGGCAGCCCCTGCAATCCTGCTATGTTGTTATGATACTGCATTAAAGGAACTACTAGAGTGCATCGGAAAATATAGAAAGCATCACAGGGAGAGAAAGCAGTCGGGCCGGATTTAATGATGACAAAAGTATTAGGTTGTCAGGGGGGGGGGGGGGGGGGGGGGTTGTTTTCTGGTCAGCTGCAGGCAAGGTGCGGCAGGGTTAGACATAACCTCACTTCAGCACAGGTGACTTCTGACCCCGGGTATCAGGTGAAAGTAAAGTGGACCAGATCAGAACAGTGATGAGAAGTCTGGGGAGGAGGGTGGGAGGGGGATATTGGCGTGTGGGGGGGGGGAAAGGCAGGACAAGGGCGTCGCTGCGTGGAGCTCTCACTCCGTCACCCCGGGGCTGCCGGTGTTTACGGAGCTGTCAGTCACGTGGTGAGGCCTCTCCCGGGGGACACGGGCCACCGGGGCGATGAGAAAATAATAGCTCCTTCTGTCAGAGCTTCGAGGGGACAGGGGTCTGATGGACACCGCTGGGAATTAGAGCCAGCCTCCGGGACACATCCCATCCTACACTTAAACAGCGGCAGGATAGACAGTCGCACACGGGAGAGGCTTCGAGGAGAAACACATTGGTCTCGACCATGATATCGATATGTGTGTCCCTCAATGTCTGTGATGTCCCCGTGTGTCCCGGTGGTTTTACGGAGACGTCTGAGGTAAAAGCGATAAAGTGAACAATCATTGTCTGCTCCTACTTTTAGAAGCAGGATGATTCAGCACCTTGTATCTTTTCCCTTTTATCTACCCAACCTTATCTTTGTGAACATGTGGCTGTGACCACAAGGACTTTTTCGGGAAACATAAAGTCTAAACTTGAAGAAGTGACCTCAGCATGTTGAAGTCAGGGAAATAACAAAGTATATTTTTAAACCCTCTAAGTAATTGAATGTATTCTTGTTGATTGCCTCCTTGGATTTTTAACACATCAAAGCTTGTCAGCCAGCTCTCAAACCTAGAAAAGTCCTTGTACTTTCCTGAATGCATCGGCAGAGTTTTCAAAGTATTAACAATCCAACGTAAGTATCAGGAATGCCATCTGGTTGAAAGAAATGTGATTGATTATCTATCTCAGAGGATTGTCAAGCCTCTGCAGTCTAATTTTCATATGGCAATAAAGCAAACGGCGATCAATGGCCGCCTGGCAGGAAGGAAATCAATCTAAAAAAAAATGTTATGCTTTGGAAGAGGATCAGGTGTGGAATACAAACAGTTTTCAGTGAATGGGATAAAACTACAGGTTTGGTTCTGAAGCAAACAGCGCCACACTCGGTGGAAGACGGCCAAGAGGATGTGCCTCTACTCCACACACGAGCTTCAGCATAAAGAATTACAGTCGTGCTTTATAAAAGAGCTCCAGCATGGCCCCTGGTGATGAGCCGGACTGGAAACCACTGCCCCATCCATAAAATCAGACTTTAAATCAGGCCGAAACCGCCATTAAAAAAGGCTTGAGAGAGCTAGGCGAGCTCATCATTAGTACCAACACTCAGAAATCATCGGGTAGCATCTGTTTTCTGCACATCCTCCCACATCAATGCTCGGAGCGGTACACCTCGGGGAAGGCTGCTCTTCGGAGGGCTATTCCCCCGTCTCTTACCATGAATAACAATCTCTCCCTCCAGGTAATTAAAGGGGACAAACGATGTCCACAGGGCCAAGCAAGCCCATTATTAAGCAAAGCAACTATTACACAGAGTGTGTACACATGAGGAGAAATAGGCTCTTCACACACCAGTCCAGGAAACATAATGGCCATTGATTTTGAGTGGACTCGCAGAGAGCTGGTTTCACTATATCTATTACACAGATTAGTCCATGTTTCTTTTTGTCTACCTGCATTAATGCAATGCTGCACATTACATGCTTTGTTCTCCGCTGCCTGAAAAGGGGGCCGTCCAATGCCTTTGTCTCTGCCGGGAGCCCAGACAAGGTGATGCGCTCTTCACTGATGACCTGCCCTCCGCTGTGTGTTACCACTGATCCCACAAACAGCATGGACACAACACAAACACTCGCACAGACACACAAAGGCAGATTCCTATGCAATCCTCCCCGCTACACACTGATTATGCACATTTATGTATGCAAACACACCGTACAAATGAATGCGCAAACACACACACGCACGCTCACACAGAGTGTATTTGACTTTGTTACAGAATTAGAGCAGTGCAGACATCTGAGGCACAGACACACACCGAGCACACCAGCCAGCTGTGTACTCTCCTCTCATCCCAGTTGGAATTGGTTATTGACATCAAACACTGAGCCGCTGCTGAGCGTGCACAAACTTTGACACTATGTTTAAAGACAATGCACGAGACAAAGCAGCTCATTCAAACAGCGGCCCTCATCCGGAATGCAACGCAGCAAGTAGAAAAACAAAGCAGAAGTGACCTTGCCATGGTTTGATTTGTTTTCCCTATTGATGGATTACTCATCCCGTCTATTGTCTGTGCTGCACCACAAATATTCATGACATTATGTATTTTACGGGTAACAGGACTCAGATATGGAGGTAATCTTATTCCATGCAAGATAACTAGCTCTAGGTCTGTTGTATCAGAGGCTGGGGGCTTGAGAACATAAGAGGAGGCAGATTGACGGACAGAAAAAACGGAAGGACATTCCTTCGCCAAGAAACATCTTCCCCTCATCTGCCCCTCGCTTTATCATTTCCACATTTCAAACAACGTCCAACTACAAGTCCGACCCGAATCAAAAGACACTTTGCTAACCTCAGGAATGAAAAACAACCCACATCTCAGTGTCTCCCACTGGGACCAGAGTGGTCTTTCAAACCTGATAAACAATGCAGCACCTAAGAAGAATCACAAATTAATAGACCACACATATCCTGCCAAAGGCTGGGCAGTGTGGGTGCCACTGCTGGATGTCCAGACTGAAATAGAGATTTTTATCACAGGATGACGGAGGTGCAGAAAGCTGGTGGCAGAGGAAACAAAGAAAGATACGGGTGGAGCATGAGTAATAATGAATCTTTATACTGCACCTATTGTGATGTTTGGCGTTATTTCAGGGTGTCTCAATGTTTTAAGGGCAAGAAACACATTTAAATTCATATTTTCCTTATTAAAGTTGAACTGACATTTGAATTATCTCAAATGTTATTTTGTGGGAAAATGCTAACTATGACGACACTGCAGCTGCTGTGCATATATCTCTGTTTTTCAGAGGAGTGTAAAACCGTGTAAGCTTCAGGCTCCTGGGTGGGTGTTTTTCATTGCAACTGTTGACTGACATTTGAGAGCCAGCATTGCTAGGAGCCCTGGATGTGCTATGGGAAAAGTACTTTTTTTTCCCACTGTTGTAATAAAACAAGTACAAAGTTATGAACTATTTGATATTTATAACATTCAACATGGTAGGACTTGTAAACTGCTGAGAAAATGGAAGTGTATGTGAGCCTTTAGGAATCTAATACTAACATCAGTTGGACATTGAACTTTGACATCCTCTACAAGTGTCTGCCCAGCACCTTGAGGTTCAGTGAAGAGCCTCCTGCCTCCTCAGAATGGTTTTCTGATCATTTACATTTGTGCGTAAGCTTTTCAACACAAGTAAGCCTTGTTCATGCTGAGGCGGCATGAGCAGACCAGGAGCTTATCTCCCGATGCAGGGGGCATGAAGCAGCTTACAGCAGGCGTTCAACACAAACCCAGGGATAGGACAGCAGTCCATCACAAAGGCTTACTCCCAGCACATGTGCTCGTATGGTTAGTGGCTAAGATTGTTTGAATTAAATCAAACAAATATTGTCATAGTGAGGCGTGGGACTGACCAAGATCATACTTTGGGAGCTGTGGAAAAAAGCAAATGCTCAGACAAGACATAAAGAGTCCGGCCTCAGCCATATTTTCAATCTCTTCCATTTCACACGTTTATGGAGCTGATCATTGGGATGACATTGTCGATTTGGGGTTCGGACCAAATCCCTCAATCATGACAGGAAGGGAGAATGGAGTGTTGCTGTCCTCCCAGTGAAATCAAACCAGACTGATCCAGTAGACAACAGAATCCCAGTGGCAGCTCTCATTAGTGAAACCATAGAGATTTCAGTATCATTGTCATGGTTTCACATCTATTTCCGACATCACCAGATCCTGCTTGAAAATGAGTGACACTTGAGATTATCTGTTAGCTCCTGCTGAGTGTGCACACACACACATACTCAAACACACACACACACACACACACACACACACACACACACACACACACACAGGGAGTATTATGATGAGTTTTTTTTTTTTTGTTGAGCAATCTTCCAGGTCCTTAACACTATTACCATGTGGTGCTGCAGACTGTCTGCTTGATTTACACAACACTGAAGCTCCTCGAGAGGTAAGTGAACGTATCTGCCTCCACGCCTTTGATCAGCTTCTCCGCCATCCCATTTCCTGTTCTCCTCGACTCAACAGCAGCCACCCCTCTCCTCCTTTCCCCGCTGGTATTGTTGTTGCTGATGAAGAAGTCAGTTATTCTTAACTCGCAGCACATTATTCTGCCAAAGTCCTCGGTGCATTTGACTCCTTGCCGGGATGACGAATTAGCATAAAAAAAAAGGAATTCGCAGACTCAAAGAGGAAACACTCATCATAATCATGATGCATAAAGCCATTCAAACATTTACATGATGCATTTTTGTTGGATTTAAAACAAAGAATCCATATGGTGTTTTTTATACCTGAGCCCTTTTTTTGACATAAGTTGTATAAACAGTAATTAAAAACTGTAATCTGCTCCCTCGCGTCTCTCCACCTGCAGACGACTGACAACATCCAACCAGTAAACAAACCCGACTCCCTCCAGACATGACTAATTGACTTGCCACCATGGGTGACTGACATGCCATCCAGAGGGCACCATAATGGCCGTGTCATGAGGGAATGATGAGACCTGTCGACCGCGAGCATCTCTCGACCTTTCTCATGTGAGGTCGGGTGTCAGAGGGAACACGATCCCCCTGCTGCCGGACCCCAGCGCCTCGGGGCTCGGGGTGGATGAGCCAGAAAGGACGGGGGGACCGCAGCTTTTCAATCAAGCAACCTTGCAGGACAGCGATTTCATTCTGTATAGCGTCGGAATGAAAAATAAAAACAATAAAACACAAATCAATCGCCAGCCGCCTCAGGCTTTTTAAACATCTTGAGGGTGGAGGGAAGATGAAGTAGATCGACGGCAACTTCCTCCATCATCTCGACCTAACAAAGGGTTATTATCGTGGGTTGTTGGTTTTGTGTTGGTTTGTTTCTACAGCAGAAATGTTTTCTGTGGAAGAAATATCTCAGTGTTGTTGTAAAGGACTTTTATCATTCTTCAAATACTGTTCAAAATCAGTTTGTGCTGTTGTTTTGTCTTTATTCATGCTTGGTATGCCTCTTGTCTTATTTCCAAATATCACTAATCCTGTTGATGAAATCTGTTAATTTTCTGTTTTGGCTGCCATACACAGAATTCCAAGTATGCCAATAAGCCCCAGATTCACGGTGGTTAAAGTCTTCCTCTAAAAAACAAAGTAAGAATGAGCTACAAACATAGTCATTAAATTGATGTCATTATTATAGATGAATGATTTCTCATTTGTTTCTTTGTTGTATCTAATCTCAGTGTTTGGACTTAATTGTGATCCATTATGATCAAATGTGATATATTCAAGACTTCAATTCAAGACAAAGACAATGATACCATGCTGACATGTAGACCTGACGAGCAGTGAAAAGATAACATGTCAGACAATGGGGCAGAAATGTTCATCATTTTCTTTTCAATGTAAAAACTAGAAAATAAACACAAAAGAATAATTGATCTCATTTTTTAAAAGCAACAAGGGCTTTTTTGAGCAATCTATAATAACATTATTGTCAATAGATTATATACGGTCTAAGAAGAAAGAAACAGGTGATGCTGCATTAATATGTTTTACACAATGCAAAACAGTTTTCTTATAAAAAAGGCAGACACGAGTGCTTCTGTGAAACAGTGAAAGCAAAGCATTGATTTAAAAATGCAGTCGACAACCCCCAACCATCATGGCCACTGTTGTAGAGTACAACATATAAAAAGGTTTGTAAGCTCTCTGGGAAAGTGAATCATCTGGAAAGATCCACAGTGGCAAATGCTGCCAAGACCTGTAAGAATCACAGTATCACACAGGGCTGGAGCAGAAGAGGAGAAAACATAAAAAGATGGCACAGCAGCAGCGTGGACAATGCTCCACCTGTCCACATATCCTCACAGCCATGTTGTAAATCAGAGCGTCGGATTAGTGATAGGAGCAATCACTGGGAGGAGGCTACTCACAGCGGGCGACAGGGATAAATACACTGCACCGTTTACACCTGAGACATGTTGGACAAAAGACACCGGACCTCTTAGTTCTAGGTCGGCAAAGAAAAGTTCAGGGTAGGATTGATTAAATTAGTCATGGGAGTGTTACACCACAGAGTGGATATATAAGATGGTTAACTGAAAACCCCATGAAAAAGCTAAATAAGGATAAAAAATTGTGGTTTCACCTTCATATTGTAACATAAGCGAGAATATAACCTAAATCTTAATACTATAAATTACAGAGCCGGACATTTTATTGGTTGTCCATGAAAGAGACTTAGTCTTTTAGAATTCCTCCTGTGTTGATCCACAGTGTATTGATTCACTATCCCTCACTGTCCACTGCAATCCCCGCTGAGATCCTGCTCTCAGAACGCCAATACAGTGCTGCTGGCTGAGTTACAAGCATCCCACAACACAAACCATGCATCAGTCATGCCGAGCAGCCCGGAAGATAAATATCCTGGTGGCGTTTAGCCTTTAAATTTCGAATGTCTGTCTTTGGAGAGAATAAAACCTCCACCTGCAGGTTCGCTTCATGCCTGTCTGTCTCTGTCTCTGTGGTGCGTGGAGTCGTGCGGGAAACTTTCAGCACCACGGAGAGGGGACAGCTCCCCGTCCCGTCAGTCTGTCAACAGGCTGATCTGACAGGTGACACACACACATACGCACACCTGTCAAACCAGACACACACTGCCGACAGGAAGCCTGTACAATGAACTGCTGGTTTCATGACACCGTGAAATGAAAGCAGTGACACACACGCTCTGCTGTATTAGAATCCTGTCTCTTCGTGTGCCAACTCTGCGTAAAAGCAGCTTTACGCAGAGTCTGCTGCGACCTCCTGATTCGGAGCAATACCTTTACTGAGCACAGCTGCAGAGCCGTGATGGTATGAATCATACAAACAACACAACATGCCCACAGATAGCCTCCACACCGGCAGACGGACCGACACGCACCATTTTTACCAAATTGAGCAGCACGCACACATGCACAAGCGCACAAGCTCTATAAGCTCGTGAGATCCAACTTACCTCTCCAAAATGATGCGAGGGCTGCTGCGCGTTTCTGCCACTTAAAAATCAGAGGTGATCCATAACCAGCGTGCCCGTGAAACTTTTATTCGCTGCGCACGTTGTGGAGAACGAGAACCGGGGGAGGAATCTACAGCCTACAACTAGTGATGGAGCGACTTGACGCGGACGCCGGTTTATCCTCTTTCTAGACACAAAGCACTGGGAACTCAAAGCAAGGCAGGGTCCTTCGGTAAAGCTTATCCTCCAGGTTGAAAAAAGAAACCAGAATATCCCGTGTGTCGTTACGTGCGGTGCAGTTAGTGCAGCGGTGAAGAGCCGGCGCTCACAAATCTGTCCATGCTTCTTCTTCTCCTTCCCCTGCAGGGAGCAGCCGCGTCAGCCTCCCCGGGTCCTAGAGCTGCGCTAAACTAATGACACCGGTTATCAGCCTCCAAGCTCCAAGCCTGTCAGCAGACTGGAGGCGCGCAGCCTCTTCAATCTACTGCTTTTTTAAAGAGCCACTGTGAAACATGGTCTCAGGTTTCTAGTGAATGTCTCACAAGCATGTGTGAAATCTAATAAAAAGGCATCACATCCATTTCGAATAATCATCAATTTGACTGTGTTTCGTAATTGATCAGTGTCCGTGAACCAGTGGATACAACTGAGATGATGTCATTGATTTGGCTCCACTCCTTTCCAACAGGAACTGGAGGCTTTAATGTTTCACAAATGATCTTTGCAGTTAATTTACTTTAAAGCTTTGAGATTCAGCTTCTCTGGTGAAGCAACAAACTAATCACTGGAGAAGCATCATCACTAATGATCACATGGCTCATCGACCAGTTTAAAGGTTCACGTGGATATGATTCCGTTTCAGTGCAGCTTCCGCTTGATGCTCGATGGTTTCACACACTTAACTTAATCAATGTGATGTGAGGGACTTAAAACATTATAGCTCTTTGATCTGTTTACATATATATCTAAAGTTTCAGCTGTGCCACCGTGTCCCTTTAACCACAGCATTATAGTGGCCAAGGCTCCGGGCTTGTGTCTGGTGGCTCATGGATTCTTCCTGGAGGCAAATCCCTTCATGCATGCACAGCATCCATGTGCACACAAGCCCTGTGTAAAGAGGAATATAAATAGGAGGGTGTGGCGATTAATTATTACCTTCTCAGCTGCATTACACATCTCATAAATTTTAAACAGCCCTGTGACAGAAAGGGCCCACCACATTCAAAGCTCAGTTCAGACCAGATTTCTTTATTTCCCAAGATGTCATAAACTCTGACTATATGAAATGGATGATAGTAACACATAAATTGTCAATTTTTCACATTTGGTAAATAAAAAAAGATGATTAAAACTTATAGTATTGTCTTTTACGATGTACTCATTTTTACAAACTGCTAAGCTTTTGTCCATCCATCCACCCATCCATCCACACATCCATCCATCCAGCCACTCATCCATCCATCCTTCTACCCATCCATCCATCCAACCACTCATCCATATATCCAGCCATCCATCCAGTCACTCATCCATCCATCCACCCACCCTTCCTCCCATCCATCCATCCATCCACCCATTGTCCTACCCAACCATCCATCCACCCATTGTTCTACCGAGCCATCCCTCCATCCATCCATCCATCCATCCATCCAGCCACCCATCCATCCATCCTTCTACCCATCCTTTCAGTCTGTTAAATCATCAGAGCGTGACCACAAGCTATCTAGGCTGTGATCCATTCATTTCAAAGTATATATTTGCCTGAGCCTATGAATGTTTTAAGGCAAACACACTCAGTGCTCATCTCTTTGTAATTTCCGAGATTAAGTTAGAATTTTCCTTTTCCCCCTCTGTCAAAATATTCTATTTGGCTTCCGAGCAAATCTCTATATTGATGTATTCCATCATCCTCTTGAATCATTCCATCAACTCATGCATTATGCTTCCTCTTCCTTTTCTCTCCCTTGCTTTTATTCAAACAGTCCCATGTATTTCTAAAAAGGTAAATATGGATGTAACCTCTCCCCCCTTTGCAATCACTGCAGAAGCTGCTTTTTGAAATGGACCATCAGGCTGCCCCCCCTCCCTCCTCTCCCTGCATCCTAACAGACTGTCTGCCGTGTGGTCAGAGAGGGACAGAGGTCACGTCCAGAGGGAGCCAAGAATTGAAATCAGTCTTAATTCTGCCCACAAACTCTTTATCCCACTCACAGACCTTTAGAGAACCTCACCCCCTCGCCTGTTATATATATATGGTGTCTGCTAGGCAAAGATTTCACATCCAAACTGATTTAAATGTACTGAAGGGGTGATAAGTGCTCTGCGCTCAATTGTTTTATAACAGTTATGCTTCATTATAATTCAGGATAATTACTTTCAAGGTCCTTGTTTGGAGCCTAACATGACAAATCATTGCCAGTATTAAACTGGACAACTGCACAGTAGTTTATTATCAACATCTCAAAACATCATAATAATAAAGAAGCATGTTAGTTAGTGTTATTAGTCAGTGTTTTGGTTTAATTTCTTCATGAAAAAATTAGTAATATTCCACCATCATATCTTACATGATTAAATCCGATATGGTTCTGTGAATACTGGAGGATTCTTTAGCTTTATTCTGTCTCTTCGAGTATAAGCTCAGCTCTAAAAACATACGTAAGGAGAATGTCAATGATGAATACAAACTTAGAAAATGTTCTTTGACAGTATGTATCCCTTCAAAGTTGTCGAATAAGCTAGAGATGAAATCAAAATGTTAGAAAATTTACTTTTCAAGTCATACAAAAGCTACCTTGACCATCAAATTAAGACTTAAAGCTGCATTAGTTGATATTTTTGCCCACTTGAGGACAATTGAACAAGCCAAAAACACAGCCTCCCCCGAACAGATGTTAAGTATCGTAATCATTCTGCATTTATCCAAACAAACATCTGTCTGTTTAGCTGCTAAAGGCTGCATTGTGTTCACAAGCTAGTAGCTAACTGTGTCCACCTGCCATAGAGTCAAGCAGGTGGCAAACACTACTGTCTGCTGCATCAGTAAATGTGGTGTTAAATACGGGCTGTAAAACCAAAACAATCAACTAAAAAAGGCTGAGATGCTCCATCGAACTGCAGGGGAACTGCAGATTATTACACTCTTAATAGTGTTGCTTTAACATGAAGGTATTTCAGTAGGTAGATGTAGGTGGGAGGAAGAATGTTATGTCATGAAATACCTAACACATTATACGTCAGAATAAACTCCTGGGATCCTCATTATTTTCAATATTGTTACATTCATTTTGGACCTGTGCATTGTCACTTCCTGAGCCGGGGACATGCCACTGCTGGTCCTACAAAATGTCAGAATGTGATGTTGAGAGGCAGCTAAAGTTCAAATCCATTTACATTCACTTGGTGTCTCCTGGTTAGAGGAGAAAACTGAGGAGTCAGCTGCTGACACCGCTTGATATGCAGGATAAGCTCCTACATCTGCAACTAATCATATAAAAACCAAGAAAGCAATGACACACAATGCGGTCAAGCATCAGTCTAGGATGAAATATTTATTCATCCGTTATTCATTATTTGTTCAAGAAGCAAACAGGTGATGCTGCAGAGAGAAAAAAAACATGTATACTCCAGGTATTTACATCTATAAATAATAACGGATTGCAGAGTCAATACAATACTGCATCCAGCGCTAGGATAGAAGCTCAAGAGATGGAGGAATAAGTTGTGATGACTTGCAAACCACTGTCTCACATTGTGTTGAGCAGGTTGTGTGGCAGCTGGTCAGTGGGACAGGGTGAGACTGAACTTTTCACTGGTTCTACCAACAGGACATGAAGCAGAGATCTGATCGTGGCATCTCTGCTTTTATCTTCTTTGAAGAGGTCGCAGCAGTAACTGAAACTGCCACCAGCGAACCGAGGCCGGAACTTCACATGTGCTTTATGAAATTATGAATTTCATGCTTTTCAATTTGGTTAACTTGCGGCAATACATCTGAAGAAATGTGTGTGTGTGTGTGTGTGTGTGTATGCGTGTGTGTGTGTGTGTGTGTGTGTTGCAGTTAGAATGACAGAACAGAAGCAGTTGCAGATGCATTGACATGAACATTAACTTGCAGACAGATGACACAGGTTGGTTTTCCAGGAAGAATAACACATGTTCAGATTAACCAGCCAGAAACATCTTTCGGCTTTTCCAGTCCAATCATTCTATCACACTACTGCTCCTGACAGAAGTGGATGGATGTTCCTCATCATTAAACTGTAGCTGTGAATATTTCCACACAAGTTGCACATATTACTAGTTGCAATACCTGGTGGGTAAATGTGGGAAGACAGAAAAGTCTGACACGGCAGAGTTGGCAAATGGAAACTCACTTTATATAAATGAAACGAAACCTCTCTGAGGAGTGAGACACCAAAGCTGGCAAAGTCAGTGGAAAAGTACCAATTGGAAAAGGTTTGACACAAAGGGGGGGGGGGGGGGGGGGGGGTCTCTGTCTTTGTAATTAGACGCCTAAGGTGTGATGTCTTGGAGAAAATTGGAACTTAATGAATAGAGAAAAGTTTGAGTTATCAGGAGAATTTACAAAGGTTCATAATGAAACATCTTCTGAAACTTCTGGAACTAAGAAGCATAATCCCTTATGAGCGGCTCCTCCGTTCAGCCTCTGTCGTACAGTCGCTACGCCTGAATTACCCAAATATGAAATCCCAATGGTGTGGAGGTATCGACCGGACTAATAACGAGATCTTTAACGAGATGAAGAAGCAGGGTTTACCATGGACTTTGCAGATTTAAACTTTTTAGAGATATAACATCTAACATATTGTATAAAAGAGGAAAGGAAACTCAAAAATATCATAAGTCTCCTTTAAATTATAAATTTGAGGATTGTTTTACTGAGACTTGTAGATTTAAACACTGCTGACTGGAAAGTGGCCTTAGTGCATCTTTGAGTAAAAGTACATTTTGCATGTCTCGCAGGTGCGGTGATCTCAACTTTGATTAATATCCAGTGAAATGCAAATACAAATTTGCAGACAATTATTATAAAACTAAACAAAATCCTTCTAGTCTTCATTCTGCTGCATCTCAAGGACGGAGCGGACCATGGTCAGGCTGATTTAAACATTCAAGTTCAACTTTCACACTCTCACACTAATCAACCCCTCTCCAGCATATTATCTGTTCATTAAAACCCATTATTAGGGGGCAATTGTTTGGTTAACTCACTTTCAATGTAACGGATATTGCCTGGTGAGTCATTTCTGCAACGTTAAGAGGAAAGCAAATTTCTCTCTCTGTCCTTAACTGCCTCCCTGAGCTGCAGAAAGCACACGACTCCGATAAAATGGGAGCCCTTTGAATGCCTGCTGGCTCGGTGCTCAGTGGGATAAAGGCATGAAATACAGTGTGTGTCAGAGGTTTTCATCTACTATCCCTTCTTTTTAAGCCCTGTGCAGTTGCGCTATGAATCCTGTCCCGGGGTGGTCGGCTATCCTCTCTGACTGGGACGTGTGGAGAAGAGAACGTCTCGCTCGGTCCCACTCCTCAGGGCTCACGTGATTCTCTCTCTCTCTCCGCGCCGGGCCTCTGAGCGGATTTCAGACTCCCTCACTTCTTCCCACAGTCCTAATTGCTTGGCCCACTTATGACTGTGATGCTGTCATCTTACCTCACACAACAGCCCCCGGTGTGCCAGGATCTGCCACGGCATGACGAAAACATTCCCCCCCCCCCTCAGCCTCACCACTCCAAATAAAAGGGCCAGCCGTCTATCCCCGTGCCGTGTATACAAGAGAACAGAAGCAGCTGTCACAAACCGATCGTGGAGTCGATGCCGCCGTGTTGACGTGTTACTTCCTCTTCCTCCTGCCTGCACGGGTGTGGAGGCCGACAGTGGAAGCTGCTGCCTTGTTTGTTCGAAAGCTATTGTTGCTTCGTACGATATATGTGGTGGGCCACAGTTCAGAGACATCCTGTTGTACAAAGTAAACAAAAATCTGACAAAGGTAGCTCAGAGAGGGTTGATGAAATGTGAATCCATAAGAACGGGGAGCACAGAGTCATCGGGAATCTTCCTCCGGGCGACTGAATGTCTGTGCAGAATTTAATATCCATCCAAGAAGTGGTTGAGATATGGATGTTATTAGTTGTTTCCGTGTGCAATATCCTAAAATAGACAAGTTCAATAATAAATGACTTATATTGTATAAATGTTATGCAAACAATAATATACTGTAAATCCATCCAGCAGCTTCTAAATCATTCCTTTCAACAATCTGGTTCACCCTCCAACATGCACGAGTTGTTAGGGTGGAATTAATAATTAGAACTATGTCTATTATAGCGAGTGTGGGAGATAAAGACACAATTCTATACCGGGCACAATTAAAACATATGCTACTATTATTTATAATGATAGTGATTCAACACGTTATAAGACAATTGGTCTATTTATGATCACTCTGAATAATGACAATCATTTATCTGCACAACCGTTGTAGGTATTAGAATCTTGTTGAATATTGAGCATAATACATTTGCCGGAAAGAGATAAAACACACAATTAACAATGGTACAAATTAAATTGAACGATAACAGACAAATGATTGGTGTCATAGTTCAAGCAATATATTATTTCTTGAATAGTAAATATCATATTGCCCTATAGTACAAATCGGTATGAGCATGTATTTCGGGGGATAACATGGTAAAGTCCTCCAAACCTCAAGTGTAGCTTCAAGCTCTACAAACACAAACACACACACGCATAAACAAACTCTTTGGTAAACCAGCCGAGAAAATACTCAGACAAAGCACAGACGTCGGGGTGAAGTGATATTTGTTGTACACCAGGAAGCTGCTTGCCTCAGTAACTTCTAATTGTCCGACGCAGACCTTTCTCCTGGCAGACATTTCGTCTTGGTGAACACAGATGTAGCTAATAGCATTAATAATGGCTGCATTCCATTTCCCTGTGCACGCTGGCTCACTGGCTCGGCTCAGCGAGGCACTGAAACGGAAATGGGCCGTCATTAGAGGCACACCTGGGCTCCCCCTGCAATGACAAGTAAAAATGTCGGCCGTGCACAACATAGGATGATTTAGTTTGTCAACAACGCTTTTGTTTTGATTTGGCAGGAGCAGATTACAACCACTGAGCACTTTGCGCTCCTTGTACTATTAGCAAAGGCGGTAAAGTCTGAGGCGCGGAGCGAGAGGGAATCAGGATTGTGATAGATTCTCCTTAAAAGTCGAGATTGTGTTTTTATTATGGTTTCCGCAGTGCACAAAATCCATAGGCATTTAGTGTTTTATAGGCAAGCATCAGAGTCTGAGCGCTCACCTGGGAGGCCCACAGCTGCACAGAGGGACACTCCTCCCGATCGCCAGCTCCCCGGCTAATAGCTTCTCGTATTGGAAGTTAATTCTGCAGAAGGAATTGAATTATAAACCACGTCCAATCAAATTCATGTCAAGCTACAAGCAGGTGTTGTTTTTTTTTTTTCAGTTGGTAATCTAACACATGAGCCCCCTCTCCTCTCGGCTTAAGGCCACACCTTCCATGTATTGCAGCCCCCCCCAAAAAAAATCCCATTTCAGGACCCATCGGTAGGGAGGCACACGGGGGAGAGGAGCACCACACTGACAGATTAATGTGCCGTCGGAATGTGGATCCATGGAGAGCAGCTTCCAGCCCTGTCCAAAATGTCCAAGCAGAAAATATTATCTTCCACATCTCACTGGGGGATTTTACCTGTTAAAACATTTATTCTCACGTTCAATTACAATTTGGTTTTCTCATCAAAGAGAAGAAAATGACTAAGTGTGATATCACCATGGGATATAGAGACAAATTGAGCCCGAGATCCAGCTTGATGTGGCCAAGCAAATAATTCTGATGCGAGTGAAAAGGTTCAGTGTGCGCTTTTTCCAATTTAACAGTATTGAATTAAAGCTGGATGTGTGTGTGAGGTGGCAACATGTTGAATGATGAATGATGGCGGCGGCTTAGTTGGGCGGGAGACGGATCGAGGGAGCCCACCGGTCCCTCCATCTTCCCCTGCTGGGACACGCTCCCCAGACGCAAACTATTGATCCAGCAGGTTGAGCTCGGTGTCTGACTGACTGTCAGTGGAACAAGATTCCGGGGATCTCATATCTGAGTCCCTTCAACAAGATGTATAAATCACACGCGTTTACAGGCTGCTCTTCATAAAGTGCACAGGTTGCTGACTCCGCTGCTGTCGACTTACTTCATCAATATATCAGCTGACAAACAGGATGGATGTTTGACCTTAATGTTATTAAGTTTCATGTGTATTGCTTTAGCAGCCTGATATGGATTTACATTTGCTCAAATTGGAACTACACAAGCGACTTTTCTTATTATGATAACATACTTTACATATCTATGAATCCATCATAATAATAACTCATCGGCACACAAAATCATTCATTATATTAAATGTATAAGTTTGCAGCCAAAGGCAAGGTTATCAAGATTTAGGAGAAAGGATCTATTACCAGATATTGAATATAAAATAATCCTAGTGATGTTTTCTCGGGTGTGTTTCATCTAATTTGTACAAATTGTTGTTTTCTTTACCCTTGAATGGTCCCTTCATATTGAAATACTTTATATTTACATCAGGAGTGGGTCCTCTCTACAGAGGCTGCCATGTTTTTTACAGTAGCCCAGACTGGACAACTAAATACCTTTGAGTTTATATGACAACTGAAGACCTGCACATGTTCTCTGTCATGTTTGGAAGGGGAGGATGAGGTGAGGGGATTTCGGCTGCAACAAACAACTTCACCACCAGATATCATATTGTTTATACCCACTGAACCTTTAAATGTACTAGACAAAAACATAAAAACAAAAATAGATAATTCAGCATATAACAGAGTGATTAAGGGACCAATGTAAACAACGATTTATCTAGACACGACTGATTTCATGAGATGAATGTCCAACTTTGCTTCACTCGTCATAAGATCGCTGCAGGTGAGTGAAGTGAAAGTAATTTTTTTCTCTATTTGAATTTTTAATTACGATGAACAAAGCACAGCTTGTTAAGTAAATAAAAACTGGAAAAGGGAAAAGTGCTTTCTAGCCTGGCGAAGACCTGGTGTGCTGACAAATTGTTGCCGGACTGATTAGTCTGTTTGGTGAAAGTTTTGAATCGATATCTGTGCACGGAAAAGATGAAATGTATCATTTGGTTCATTTGGCATTTCTTACCACTCACAGCCTCCTCTTCAAACAAAAACAACATGATTGCTCTCCCCCACCATGTTCTCATATCGATGTCGGCTGAGCCTCAGCACATTTGCATTCTCACGTCCCTCTCAGATGTGGCCACGAGCACAAGGACCCATGCGTAGACTTTGAACTTCACACAGATGCACGCGCATGCAGGCGCAGGACAGAGAAGGTGACGAGAGGGGCAGAGAATACCTAATGCACCCAGAACCTGCACCCTCCTCCTGGTTGAGTGGTACAGGCCGCTGCACATAATGTGCTTTACAGTCAGGAGAGGTTAGCAGTGATGCTGCTGAACGCTGAGGAAGAGGAGGAGGAGATTGCAGCGAAGGTGTGGACGGCTGGTTATCTGTGGCAGAATCACTGGTGAAAGGAGCTTTTGCCCTTTGATAGAGAGAAGATGAAGGGTGAGGATAAGAAATGGTTATTGATCGACGGTTGCTTTATCTGCCTTCACCCCGCTGACCAGACAATGCAATCTAACTTGGTGCAGAAAGGTGCAAAGGTGCTGATGGGTTTTCAGAGCACTTTATTCTCATTTGTACAGTTTATATCGTCTAAGTTTTGTCACCTCACGTTTGGAGGCATTTCACTTTTTCGGTCCGTGTCCGAGGACTTGAACACTAAACAGTTTATTAAATATAAAATATGCCTACTCACATATTCTACCATTACTGACAATAACTCCTCAATTAATTTGTCATTGCTTCTCCCTCTGGCTCTATCATACATTGAATTATTTGGAAATACTTTAAATATTGACACAAGTCTTTTCGCTTGTTAAAAGTTTTTGGTGGTATTTGTCCTGACTCTTGTTGAGGGTTAAGATCAGAGGATGTCGCACCTCGTGATCCCGATGAGACAATTTGTGATTTCTGAATATAAGCTATACAAATACGTTACGTGCCAAGCGGCAAATGGCACAAATGGCACATACAACCGGTTTGACTAAAGCAAATATTATATCGCACAGCGTAGTTTCTTCTTGCAGCACTGTGAATATCTTCCGTGTTCAGGTTCAGTGTTTTCTGTTTCAGGAATTGAGTTTAGCTTTGCTGATCAAACCTGAATTAAATATATATTTCCTGGCTGCACTCCAACTCCAGCTTATTAATTGTGATTGCTTAAAGAAAATGCACGGGGAGGATTGCATTTGCATCCCCTAACACATAACCATTCAATAAACAGAAAGCACTGGTATCGTGGGAGATGTGTGCTTTATAATGAGGAGCCACACTGATGTTCTCACACGTTCCATAACACACAAAACGCACAATTCCAGATATGTACAATCACGCAGAGTATCTACACACACACACACACACACACACACACACACACACACCCACACACACACACCATAAAGTCAATGAGTTCATGCCAATAAGAAAAAAAAAGACCTCTCTACAAGCAAAGATCATTTTGGGAACGCTGATGGAATACGGTGAAACCCATGTGGCTCAAGGTGGATATCAATTAAAATGATGTATGGCCCCAGTGTTTTCTAATTGGGACACGGTGATGTATTTAATAACACACATTAGAACCCTAATTACGAATAAATTGAGCTGCATCCCATTGTTCACTAATCAACACACACTGGGTCGGGTGGATAAATATCCTCAGTCGGAGCGTCTCTGTGTGTGAAGACGTCTGCGTTTCAACAGACATCCATTGGATTCCTTTGGCTCAGCTTGTGTTTCACTTGTGAACAATCAGGCTCAGAGTTGAGCAGTTTCGTGTTCACCAAAGAAAACTTTTACATCCTGTGATGATGCTAGAACTGAGTGGCACTTTGATGATTCACATCCACTATACAAATAGCTGTTGTTTATTTAATAGGTGATGAAATACGTAGATTAATCAGGATGAATTATTGTACAAAGTTAACAGTCCAAATCTCTGATCCAGTACTCAGACTGATCCAAATGAAACAATGTGCTTCCTCCCTCTAACAGCAGTCTCATTACACTACAGACGCTTCCACTGTGTTGAGTATTGAGCCTGATGTGGACGGTGCTGGATACTGAGAGAAATACAGCTAACAGAAAATAATGTCTTAAATAATATAAGACAATGTTGAGTCTATTTAAAATTACATGTTAGGGTATATATTCTTAAATCTAGAGAGAAATACATTTTTACTTAGCCATTTGGTTCCTTGGGGGGAAAATGACTCATAATCTTTCCTTCAAATATCTGTGACTTTTGGCAAATTACATTTTTTTCTCAAACATTTTATAATCTCAGAGAATATAAAATGTTCCTCATGTAAATTTACAACTTTTAACCTCGTGCTGGTTAAAACCAATAAGGGCCCTGTAGGTGATTGCAAATGGTGACTTCATCTCAGACCGGGAAACATAGAGGTCAAAACAAAGTCCCAATGTAGCAACCACACCTCTTCCACTTCACAGGAGGTGCCTTCCATTACAATTAATTAGAATGACGCATGGAAAGGATGTAAAGTAAAAAGGACTCCATAACCTACCTATTTTTCTAACAGAGACAGAAAATAAACAGCCTCTCGTTGTGTTGAATCCGTTTTTTCATTGTGCTCGTGAAAGATCACAGTGGAAGGGGAATGTCGAATGAAGGTAGAGTAGGTAGCCACATCACAGGGGGTTGGATAACAAACAAAAAAAAAAACAGGGTGCTCTTGTGCTTTTACAGTTTCTCGGGGAGGTCAGCAAACTGTAAATAGCAGTTGTACATCCGTGCTGACTCCAGCGTAAAAACCCCTCTGAGCACATTTTTATAGATCGGAGAGAAACGTCTGACAAGTTCCCTGCAATCGGATGTGTCAGTATAAAGGATTATGTGTTTTACGGGGCCTGGTCCGAGCAGCAGATCCACTCCTATAAACATGCACTACAATTTAGCCCAAGGTGTGCAGTGAAAAAGGTTACCCAGACGCCCCCCCCCCCCCCCCCCCCCCCCCCCCCCCTTTGAAAGTGCCTCTCAAAATGAGTGAGTGCCTCGGCTGGAACACGCTCGAACCGGAGCTGTGCAAACAGAGCGCTCTCCCGTCAGCGGCTGCAAAACAAATAAAACTTTTGTCTTGAAATACCCCCGGCTCCTGTCTTTGTACATTTAACTGTTTTTTCCTGGTGAAAAAAAACAACTCTCGCCTGCATTTTTTTCAAACGGGGGCAAACACACCCAGGTATTGATCGCAAACTCACTTGTAGCCAACTGTATTGGTTATCTATATGGTAATTCAGGGCTGCGCGTCTCATTTTATTATTTCATCTTTCTCTGTCTCTTCATTACAACAGTACAGCGCTGTGAACACCACCTGCGTATCTAGATAAGGCAATTTGAATGGATAACACATCCTCCTCTACATAGAAAGGGGTTATCTTTAAAAGAGCAAGCCCACCTGCTTCTGCAAAGCCATTCATCATTGTAGCCATGTTCTCCTTTGTCTTGGGCGGATGATTAACATAACTTCGCCAGAGAATCCCGTATTTAGCGGCAGGAAGATAGATAGGTGGATATTATCTGTCGGACAAGTTAAAATGTCAGAAGCTGTTGAATCGCTGGATACGTTTAGAGAGCAGTTTAGACGTGGAGCCACATAATGGAGGAGTTGTACTCAAGTCCAGAAGTATTCTTTGTTTTCTATAAATATATGTTGACATGCTGGAGTACAATCACAGCTAGAAGAATCCCTGGATGCTTCTCCCACCTCTGATCATCTTCACACTCCTTTTCCATGAATTCAAAACACCAAGTCTACAGGGAGCTACAAGATACAGATTTGTGACTGAAGTGAAGTGAGCTGTAACAGAAGTTTGTAGTTTGCTTCTTCATGGAACACAGACGCTGTGTTCACTCTAGTGAAATAAACGTCCAAAAGAAAAACTTCCCATTCTGCATAATCCACCTCTTCACCGTCCGTCTGTGAGCACTGTGTGTTCTGAACAGACTAATTTTTTTCTAGATCTCTTGGCCAAACACGCGGCTTCTGTCTCAATCCCAGTCCAACATGGCTCCCAGAAACTCAAATTATACAGTATCTGCTCTGATTTCACACAATTTTATGCAAGAAGTGTAATTTCACCTCAACAGTTCTAATAAACTGTATCTAATAAACACGTCTTTAATGTTACACATAGTTAAAACTTATAGCGTTGCGGTCATCTTCGCTGAAGACGCTTCGCAACTAGAGCATTGTTGATGTTTCTTTCACCAGAATGTGAAGTCAATGTAAAGTGAAGTCAAAGTCAACATTATTTTCAATTTTGAAACATGTAGAGAACAAAAACGGTGTAAACATATAATAAGACAAAGCATATAAGTGCTCAAGATATGAAATAGTTAAAACATAGTACACAGTCCAACATATTATGCATTCATAAGGCACACAGTGGATAGGAAGAGAGAAGTGCAAACCGGAATATTGTAAAAATGGATTGAGTGTGCAAAGATACTCCATGGGGAGTAATGTCGTGTACATGTACAGGATGGAGTAAGGATAGCAGCAGTTGTAGTATGATAGAATAGAAAGGACCGTGTCCTCTATTTTTCCGCGGAGAATCAAATTTTAATATTTTTAAAGCCCCAAAAGTCAGGGTTTGAGTGCAGCTTCACCCTTAAATCTAAAATTTTTTTTCGAAACATCTGTATTAACAACTGCAGCAGTATTTTCCAGATGAACGTAATGAACAGGAAGGTTTATTCACCGAGTTGTGACACAGTCTTCACTCGCTCCAGGCAACGTGCTGGCAGCGGTAAATATAGCAAATTACATCCTCTGCTCCACTGCCTCTTTATCCAAACTCAGCAAGACAAAGAGCTAGCCCCCCCCCCTCCCCCCCCAGCACCTCATCACTGTGAACCTAACTAACAGGGACCTGATATATTAAACCTGACGGACAAATGACTCCTTACAGCAGACGGACACTATATACAAGGACTGATCTTCTCATGTCAAAGATAATACGGGTGGATCTTAGTAATGACCCATATAACTGTTATGAAATGATTCATATTCAGTGTTTTCTAACCCACCAGCTCTATGGTTAAGCTTGGGTTGTGTTAGGGCAATTGCAATTGCTTGGTTGAAGTCAGGGCTACGTCTCTCTGTATGCTTGTGAGAGAGGACGGTCACTATATGCAAAACTAAAAGAGCTTTCATGTCGGGAGAATGCAAACAGAACCGGCAAATGGGTCATAAGCACAAACATTTACACAAACAACCGATGCGGTTTTCTCTCTGGCGAGGACAATCTATGAAAAAATGATGTGCAAAGGAAATTATGTACATTTAAAATGAGCACTTGTAATATTTGCAATTCAAAAACATGACTGAACTCGCTGCAAATGTGAGGGAAAGAAATGATGTTGCATAAACAGAGAAATGCAAAACTTGCCCGGTCCAGATAGCTTGATCAAATGCCCACCTGCCTTAATGCATGAATCCCGATTGACCTGAATTTAACATAAAGGTCCATTTCTCATTTGAACTTACACGTTCAACTTTTCAAAAAGTTGTTTAAGTGCAATGCTGCAATTTCTGCCAATTTAAATGTTGCCATTAACGCTCAGTAGTCAAGCTGCTCTCCCTTCCTAATTTACAGTTTGATTATAATAACATGTCTTTGGATTCGAGCCCAACACGTTCCACATTTCTTTGATTATGAATATTTTATCAGACGTTGCTGAACCAAAGAAAAAAGGAGAGGAAATTAATGAAAGGAACAAAGTTGCGTTTGCCGTCATTGTGCGAGCAGTCCCAAGGTCAGTGGCTCTGTGCGTGAGGGCGAGCTAGAGGGAGAGAGCGAGGACTGAGCCCGACAGAGGCCAACGTCTTTATTCTGGACGACTTTACACTGTATGAAAGAAGGATCATATAAGGATGACATGGAATTCATTCCCTCTAATTCCTCTCTCATCCCTGTGATGGAGTGCGTCTCATTTACGGCAGCTGAGAGAATTCATTTCCATCTTCATTCAAACCGGGGCCACTGCCTATTGCACACACTTGACTCTCCACCTGAGCCCGAATATGCATTTAATTAAATGACCGTCCAGTATTTGCAATGTATATTCAAATTAATCACGGCGTTCACGTGCATTTAGTTTTTCCATTAATCACGTCGTGCAATAAACCATTAATCATGTTATTACAACGCTTTAATTATGTGACGGAGGCGAGAGACGCGGCGAAACTCAGCAGCTCCGAGGTGTTTGCGTTTAAAGGTCAGGTGTAAATCCAACAACCGCAGGGGGCGAAGGCAACTAACCGGAGACTTTTACAGCCCCGACATTCATCGCAGTGTAGCGCACGCTCCAACACGCACCGGTGTCATGTTAACGTCAGCATGTTTGACGGCTCGGCCTGGACCGACGCGGGAGCTCATTGATCACGGTGCGGTCACACATCTGTGAGGTGCACGGATCTAAATGGCCGAGGAGACGTAAACAGCTCCACGCACAAACTGTGCCCACTGAGCCAATGGGAGAAGTGGAGGAATAATGAATGGGCGCATTTGCAGTCATTGTGTGAAACACCCTTGTTTCTCAGACCGATGCTCATTCACATTCAAGCCACACACACACGCTCCCCTATACCCCTGCGTCTCTCTCTCTCTCTCACACACACACACACATACACACACAGACACACCTACACACACAGAGATGCACACACTTACTGCTGCATCTCTGCTCTTCTTTTTCTTATTTCGCCTCTCAGCCCTGCCTGCCCGACTCCCTGTAGAAACCAGAGGTCACTGGTGTTAGGAAGAGGAGCTGCATGATTCAGGGAAAGAGAGAGGGGGGGAGAGAGAATGAAGGGGATACAGGTTATAACCTCAGATAATCTCATATGACCTCTGACCTGCAGCCTTCACATCAGCATACGTGCGCTGGAGAGCAGCCTAAGACATACGTGTCAGCTAAAACCTACAGTGTATGTATGTGCACCTTATTAGAATAACTATTAAATGTAGGGAAAGTTAAATCCCTGAATCACAAGCAAACATGGAAAACTACACGTTTGTTTGTATTGTCTTTGTTTAGTTGTGTGTAAGTAGTGCAATGAGTAGTCCAGCTTGGACTCCTGGTGGGGGGGGGGGAGCTCATTGCACGTGTTGTTTTCCATGTTTGCTTGTGATTCAGGGATTTAACGAGTTGAAACTCTATTTCTCAAACTTCTTCTCAATCTGCCGGAGGAAAGTAGGTCGGAGGACTCAGTCGTTTCTTTTTTTTAAGTTCCTTCTTAAGAAATACGTTTATCAAAGAGCATCTTCAGATTCGCTGCCTTTTTTGAACATTTTAACTTTTGCATTTTAAATCTGATAATTATTTGCTGTATCTTTTGGAGCTCTTTGTAATCTGAATTTTGAAAAGTACTCAGAGATCATTATTCTCAATTTACTCTGCTTTTATATATTTGCAGAAAGAATTTAAGAGCTTTAATTACTTGTGCTTTCCTGGCAGCCAACTTTCAACTTTGACCATGACCTATTGTGCAGACCAGAAAAAGAAGTACAGAGGAGGTTCTGGGTGAACAGTACAAAGCTCTTTGCTTCAGGCGCACGATGCCTCCGGCCCTCGTCAGCCTGAGTAATGATTCTTTTCATTCTCAACCAAAGAACCATGAGCTTAAACAATCGAAGAAATTATTACTCATTTAATCCAATGAGGAAATCTGTTTCAGTTAAATTTGTTATTAATACATCTGCATTTAAAGTTAAATTACATGATGTTGATATCTCTAATTGCATCACATTTTATATCTATATGCTAACATTCAAGGGTGGATTGGGACGATAATTCTAGCCAGAGTTTTGACTTCAACCCAGGTCACCTTTTTCATGCAAAAGCACCAGACTTCTTATTATGTAGGCTAACCTATCTATTGATGTAACGGCTACCAGACTAGTTATGAAACAGGCGTCTATGTTCATCGAGGGGGAAAGTTATCTAAATCACAAATTACATAAGTTTAGGGCTGACCAACAAGAACTCTATAATACTGAGCTTTTCAAGGAATGCTGATCAACCATCAGGCCACTCAGAGATGTTTCAGTGCTTCAGATGTGCAGTCCGTAAAAAAAAGTTCGTAAAGGGACAGCATTAGCACATTGACTATTTGATGCATAACAAAAAAAATAGCATTTTAACTAATGGAAAAGATAAGAAAACATTGAATCAGGTGTCTAAAGCTTGAACCCTAAACCTTTTAACAATGTTTAGCTCTCTAAATGAAAAAACGTTTATTTATTTGAATTTTGTGACATTGTTTTGATATCATGAAGCACAATGAGTTTGCTGTACTCTCAAAGCAAACAGGCTGTGTTTATCATATACAACATTTATATTTTAACTCCTCCTCTGTCTCACTATCTCTCCAGCACATCTCCTTGTTAGTAAATAAATCGTATTCATAGAACACCTGAACTGGTGAAGGGTGCTGGGTGGGATGAGGGTCTCAGGTGGAATAATTCAAATACCATTCAGTTTTTTGCAGTTACAACACACACACACAAACACAAATGTTATGGTCAACCAAACCATAACATCTCATACATATTCTGTCTTGCTCTCTCCATTTCCATCTCTTCCGCCGTATTGCCATTAAGAAACTTACTCACTGTGCCAGCCCTGCCTGTTGACAATGAGCGATTTTAGGGTGCATGGGAGCGATGCTGGTGCATGATGGGGGCAACGTCAAATACAGTTGGGGGAGAGGAATTCTACACAACACGGCGGCAGTGACGACCTCCACTGCCGGAATAAATGTGGAACAAATATAAGCTCTTTGTGCCGTGTTGGTACCTTTTATAAAGAATAGTAAAGGGAGAAAAGGAACGGTATTCCAACTTCTAACAGACTGTGTTACAGGGGCTTCACACACACACACACACACACACACACCACACACACACACACCCACACGCACACACACACACACACACACACACACACACACACACACACACACACACACACACACACACACACATACACACACATTAACTGGCAGCTCAACACTCTCCCAGGTGGAATTGTGGGGAGGAAGAGGATTTGCATTTGTATTTTTCCAATATTTCCCCAGGACGGAGGATCATGAGCTTACCATGAGAGACAAAGGGGGAGGGGGGGACAGGACCGACTTCGAGATAAAAAAAATTCTCTCATCTTGATTTTTTTTTGCTGCATAATTTGAAGCGAGGAATGTTGGACCTGTTGTCGGTGGCTGTGGGGAAGGGCAGTGTTGTTGAGGCGATGATGGGTTTCCTCTACACATTTCATACTGGGAGGAGAAACACGCAGTTCAAACCTGAGGTCACACACACACAAACACACACACACGTGAGTGCAGCCGTCCTTGTTAGCCGGCTCTCAGACAAAAGGCTGCTGCTGCCGTCGGTGTGTTACTGGCTATGAACTCAGATCTCATGGATGCTGAACCTTCAGGTTTAGGAAAATAAGGTACATAAATTAACATCACCAAGTCGACTAAGCAAAACCAGAGGGGGTGATTTTGATCTTCTCTTGCCTATGTCCTATAATTTATTCCCCTTTGATAAAAACCTGCAGTAAAACAGCATCTCTCGCCTTCAGCAGGTGATACATTCGTAATATAACCTCTCTCGAAAATGGTCAAGTGACTTTTGACATCTGATCATTTCCTCTTCACTGGGTCTGCTCTTCTTGATGAGGTTTATGACTTGAGCTGAGCCTGGTGCACACACTCCATCAGATCATGGTAAGTGATCAAAATCCAAAATGTCCCATATATGAACCAGCGGCCGTGTGAAGGACACAGCTTCAATCGCACCACATGGACCATTCATACCAGCACCACTGTTTACACCCGTGACATGTGAACAATCACGGATATTCACATTTTAAAAACCTGAACAAATTTAATGCCAAAATATTTGTGGGTCAAATAAAGACGTGTATTTTAAAAACACTGCCAAAATCAGGACGCCATAATTTAAGATTCTTATCACAGTTGGGAAAATAAAGCAAAGTTTTACAGAAAAAGTAAAGTAGAAACCTTTATCAATACTAACAGTCAAACTTACGTGCAAATAGTACTTTTGTGTAATGAGAGATATGATGAAAATTAGTACATGCACAAACACACACATTCTTATACTTAGTCTTGTCTAAGGGAGGACCTTCCTAGGCATGATGCATTTGCCAGCCCCTTACCATAATATTAACCACCACAGCCAAATGCCTCACTCTACCCCTGACCTAAACCCAACCCTAAAACCAAGTCTTCAGTCTCAAACATCCCATTGAAAAAAGTGGCGACAGGCCAAAATGTCCTCACTTTCCAAAAATGTCCTCACTCGTAAAGGTCTATGCTCAAAATGGTCCTCACAAATTAATAAGTACAAGTACACACACACACACACACACATCATCCATGCCCAAACCTGCAAGGCTCAAAACAATAAAAACAACATGGCCTCACTTTAAATTCATTGTGTGAGCATAATATAAATGTTCAAGCTCTTTATTAGCCGGTCAATGTTTATGACACAAGCTTCACTTTCTCACTCGTACACTGTGGCTAAGGAAAACCGCTCTATCATGATCTGATCCGAGTTCTTCATATCAGGAGTAAGACCCTATTCTAAACAGAGAAATGTTGAGAAGTGAGTTTGCCTCTTTAGCTGGATTAAATATCATTTAAACAGATTAGAAGTTATACAGTTATAGTGGAAAATGTCTAAAATGTGAATTCATAACTGGAAGACACGTTATCTCTTCTGGTGGATGGAAGGAGGAGTAGGGAAATTGGAAAAATTAAGGGCGGAGATAACAGAACTTTCATTCATACTTCAAACAGAACAGAACGGTGCAGAGATAATAGTCTGGACAATTCAAAGGAAAATCAACGAGGAAATTTGCAGATGGAGGCTTTTTCTTGATCTTTACTTTGAGCTCTACTGGTCTGACGGAGAAGGACAGGGACTTAAACCTGAGTCTGTGTGCCAGAGCTCAGCTACAGCACGTCCTTAATGCTGATGTAACTCCATTAAGTGACTGGTGTCACCGCATAAGATGGTTTATTATTCCAATTAGACTTATAAGAGCTTTCATTGAGGAGTATGGATTAGTCGGTCGCCAGCGGGAGACATTAACTGTTCCACAGTCTGACCGTATCAACTTCGGATTAATTACAGCACCGTCCCCCCCCCAGCGGTTTTTACTTTCAGGTTAGATACGATGAGCAAACACTTAGAATGATCCGAATCTGGGGTTTTACTACTTTGATAATAGATAAGGGAAGAACGGTGCAATTATGGGAATTTACTTTAAATGTCCAAAACCAGCCTAATGGTGCAAGGTTTGACATGCAGTGGAAAACTAAATACTCATCACGCTAGATGTAGTCATCACTAAAAAGTTTTAGATTTCTTGAGCTCTTCTGCAGGAATGGGATGAACCCCACTACTGAAATTAAGAGCTTCCTATCCCCACATAACAACCAAACTGTATCTATCACATCTCACTAAAACTACGGAGGCACTGAAAAGAAGAAGTGTGATATCTGATTCTGCGTTTATGATCCAGCTCTGCTCCATGTTTTTCGTTCTAACCACAGATTCAGACCTTTCTCGGATATTCCATACAACTTGAATGATGGTACGCTTGTGTTCAGTTCAACTCATTTGGAGGTTGGAGGCAGTTTCATCATTCATGTGGTGCAACCATTCTCAGGTCAGAAACACAAGAGAGTGTGTTGCACTATTTGATGCAACACACACCCGACTTCTTCTCACAACTCAAGGCCGAGGACGTCATCCACTGTTATCGAGTAAAATTTCAACCTACTGAGAGGATCACACAGATATCACAGCCAGCCAGCAATGGTATCTCATTAACACGTACATGTGTAGTTTAACAGACATCCAATGATCTCATGTGAGACCAGATGTGTTCAGTTCAGAACAGTTAACAAGGTTTGGATTTCTCCCCTTTCATCATGAACTAATGTTATCTCCATTGCTTGTCCAAATAAAGGACACTTCCATGAGTGTTTTTTCAATCAGATGCAGAGGGAGACAACTTGACAAGAGCATTAATTCAGGTATAGGAAGACGAAAAACAAGGAAAAAAGATCAAAAGCAAACATATTTCCTCAGAGTTTACATTTATGTAAAAAACACCTCTGAAAATAAATGGTTAGCTTTATCAAATGTATGATAAATGTACATGGATTCATACAGAGCAAACTCCAACTCCTCAATCTAAATCTGTAAATGTCTTCAAAATGTCAGTGGAGTTTTTGTGATTGAGAAAGTGACCTGAGCAAACAAGCCACAGAGAAAACTAAATCCACACAAGAACAAATTCCACTGCCTCCATAAAAAATAGATTTTTTGGGGGGGGTGATATGCTCTAATTTGTTGGATTCTGTGTAGTGTGAACTTTTTTTGGAGACACGAACACAACATCCCACTTGAATCCATACACTCACTCTACTTGTCCCGCCTATGTTTAGTTGTACTTTGTTTGAATGCGTTCAAAGTTGCATTGAGCTGTGCGGGGGCTGGGGTGTGTGTGTGTGCGTGGGGGGGCTGAAGCCAACCGCAACCGCATTACCACCATGAAGAAGCCGGCAGGGGAGAGGCTATTGATTGTGTCACCTTTCCAGAGGCCCGAGGCTGTGAGGGGTCTCTTTGTGGGTCCGGCTCTCAGTGGAGGACTCAGGCACTTGGACATGAAAAGATCGGGTGTATAAAGCAGCTGAGGCTGAAGGGGGGGGGGGATCGGAGCTGCACACTGCTACAAACCCCTCTTTTATGTCCGGCCGTCTCTCTCTCTCCCTCTGCATGTCTTACTCTCTCCCAGCTCTCCCACATGTCTCTTACTCACTCTCCTCCGCTTGCTCTCTCAGCTCTCAGAGCTTATTTTTATATTGGGTCACTCTGACAATAATTTATCTACTGCTTTAATTTGATACTTCTTCTGAGAAACGCTCTCACCCACTGCTGTGCACATAACAACAGACAGACGTTTATTTTTGGCAATGTCCATGAATGCTTTTTTTTTATATATCTGGGACGTGCACAGATTTGAAAGCAGTGATTGGAAATGTAGTTTCTGTGGCAACAACAGGGCCAGATGGCTTCAGTTGAGGACAGCGGTGGTAAAGCGGTGCACTCGCGCTTTAATTTACTTGAGGATTGAAAGTGTATTGTAAAAAATAATTTTCTTTTGTCTACTTCCCCATTATGCTGTTGTCAGAGAGGCTAATTAGCTCACTCGAAAAAAAGGTTCCACACAAGCCAGACAGGTGCGTTTAGAAAAAAGAAGCTGAAGCACGTGAAGCCATCTTTATCTCACCGAGGCCTGAGTCATCGGCATTCATTGCCAACAATCAGCCTGCAATTACAGTGTAACCTCGGCTAATGGTTCTGAAGAGTCACTCAAAAACTGTTAACAGTATATACACACACATACTCACGCAAACACACGCGTTGTCAGGTGCTGTAATGTTTGGGTCAAGTTCAGTTTTGAAAAACAAATATACCAAAAACATCCAGTGGCGTTCAGGTGGGTCAACAATTCAAAACTGTTTTTCGCGAAACACGAGGACTGTTAGTTTAGTGTGCTAAAAATCCATTTGAATGTCAGGATGGCTGAATATTTTCCTTTATTAGTCCCACAACAGGGAAACGTGTCCTATTGCAGCAGCAAAGACACAAACCGAATAGAGGCATCAGTAAACAAGTAATAAATAAGTAAACATGCAATATAAACATTAGGGAATTCCAAAATAGCAATAATATACACAGTACAAACACGATTCAAAGAGCGTAAGTGGGATGGAACAAAAAAATATTGAATTTTTGAGGTAGACAACTCTTGAAAAGTCCTAAGGATTAGATCTAGACCAAATTCATGTTTTGATGAAGTAAATTAAATCTTTTTTTGCCTTTATTTGGGTGTTAAGGAGAGAGAGAGAGAGAGAGAGAGAGAGAGAGAGAGAGAGAGAGAGACATACAGCTTGGATGTGAACCATGGACGTTGCTTGATGTTGATTTGCCAGTGGACCGTGTAGACATCACACAGCTACAAAGAAAAGCTGCGTGATGCTGTCGGACTCTTTCAACCGTACATGTTTGAAGAGGATGAATTAAGAAAACTGTCAAAATGACATGTTTAGATATAGAAAACAAACATTCTTCGCCTCATCATCACTAATGATAAAGTCTAAAAGACAGAAATAAAAGAAATAGCAGATCAATGTGGGGAAACCACAGAGCAGAAGATTAAGTCTACCTGTTAATGAGGAAGATACAGTTAATCCTGAGCTGCCTTTGTTCGAGTTCTGATGATTTCATTCGATTTGTAGAAATAACTTCACGTGCACACGAGTCAATGTTTATTCTGAGCATCACAGGACACTTGGTTAAATTCCTAATCTTCTTACATTCCATGATCTCACAGAATTGACACCTTTCCCTCGTACCGCTGCTGAATCAGTCTGTGAATCAGACCATGTCTCAGCAGAGGAGTCTCTCCTTCCTACTCGGCTGATAAGGATTATATTTATCGCAGCGATGGATAGCTCATTAATTTCTCCAGAAATACTATCCGGAGGGGACAACATCAGACTGCAGTGCGACTTTAACAAGGCCAACACACCATAAACTTACTAATCAACTTCGTGTACACACTTGAAGTAAAAAAGAAGAACTGTATAGTGATGTATTTTTTTTTCCTCTTGTTCCAGAGTCCCTGTGAATTCACACATTGCCACAGAGGAAAAGGTCAAGCTGATTGAGGTGGAGACGACCCGTCTCAACGCTACACGACCGTGGTAACAAGAGCATTCTGGGGCCTGCTGAGAGGCGGGATTGCATTAGACACCTTGTCAGGCTGGAGACGCAGTCAGTCCACCCACTGACCTGTTCTATGAGATATAATTATCAGCTGCAGTTCTGCTACGTTACAGGTAATTGATGCTTATTTCCACAGGAAGGGTTGAAATCTGTATTGATTGTCAAGTTAAGCACACTAAGTTTATCACCTGGCTCTCTTCCTCCTCCCGGAGGAATCAATACAGTTTTCACTGAACAGCCTCCTTCACCCAGCTTCACCAGCCTATAGGAACTGAAGGTCCCACTCATGCTTATCTGGCCTTTACTCTTTAATTTACAATGCCTTCATAGCACAGTGCCGTGCCACAAAGCTCTGCTTTAGCTCCTTAACTCCCCGCTTCATGAAATCTAATTACAGCCTTGCCCTCTAATCTGGAATTAATTCACTTTAGATGAAGGTGATTGATAACGGCCCATGGAAAAGTCACCTAGGTTACTCATCAACAGTGTGACTTCACAGTGAATAAAGGGGTTGAACTTGACTGATCAGTGAGTGGGCTGCTGGTCTTCCCAGCGTATCCATTATATAAAGGTTTTTGGGGCCGATTCCGATTACAAATTAATAACTAAATTGGCAATGGTTCAGATCCTAAAATGAGATCAAACACATATGACAAAGAAATGTTATATAGGCAGGATATTTTGAAATTAACCATACAGAACAAGAACAGAGAATATACACTATTTTCTATAAAATGGAAACACATTTTATCTTATATTATTCTATAAAATTAAAGTTTTCATATTGATCTATATATGAAAATACAAATGGTGATACCAATATATCTAAAGGAGTTTTTTTTTTTTACATGGATTCTGTATTAATGGACAGAGCCAGATTCCCCTGGTTCCAGTCCATATGCTAAGTTGCTGCTGCTTCATATTTACTGTACAAACATGAGAGTGGTATCAATCTTCTCATCCAAATTTGGACAGAAAGCAAATAAGTAAAAGTAATAATTGCCAAAAAACCTTTAACCTTTAAAACCCATGTGAAATACCTCTCTTCTTACAGTATTTAGAAGAATCCAGCTCTCCTAATACAACAGCTCCCACGTGGTTTAAGCCGCTCAGCAGCTTTTCCCATCAGGGACAGATAGTGACAGAGATACAGTGGGACACACTGAACAATGATATGGGCCATATCCTTGCACAGAATCGACAACAATCTAAGTTGGAGTCTGAGGCTGATGAACACCTCCTCCCCTGTAGAGCAATAACGTGCACTGAGCCAGAACCTCAAGGAGAAAAGCAGCGGGGGTGGAGGGTAGAGCAGCCCTGCCTGTCTCCTGAATGGTGCCCATGTGAACTGGCTGCAGGGCACAGACTGAGAATCTCCTTTGCTCTGCTCGCACCATGTGATGTAGCTTTTCAAGAGATTGTCCAACATTTTGGTTTTGACCCCAACCTTCTCCCTGAATTTTGACCTGATGTCTGAGACGCTGGAGTCTGAAGTGAATTACAGCTTCATCGTGCATCATTTCTCATGCAATGTTCAGAGGAGAGTGAGGGGAGGTCAACCGGCTGTCGGACAGCTGGATGAATTTCGGACAGAAATTTTGCTCGGCTGATTTCATGCTCTTGGACAGTTAGTCACCAGTAAATTGTCCTAACCTAGAGAACATGTAAGCTGTGCCTATTTCCTCCCCCTTCTCTCATGACTGACAAACCATCAATGAGACGTTTTCATTGTGACGTTCCAACACACAGAATGGCCCATTTTTACGAGGCAACATGTTCCTCCCTTGTTAGCTTTGTGAAAGCAAACCAACTTCCACTTCTTACTCTTGACGATAGCCAGTCTGGTCCAAAGTGGCCATGCACAGAGTGAGCATATAAATAGTCAGCTCTCAAAATGACACAAAGATTTACTCGGACAGTGTGAATAGAATTGAATAGTACTTTTGAAATCCCACAGCTCTAGTTCACTCTTTCCTTGTTTCACTTTTTTCTTATATTTTCAGGCATTTGAAAAATGTATCAGTCAAATCTTTTTTCTTATGTCATGTTGTAAGGTCAGAAGTTACAGAATTGATATTAAAGTCACCTCCTTTGGGATGAAAATAAAAATTTAACAGATGGAAAAATCTGAACCTACATCAGTCTTTGTTTTCATCACAGGTTAAAGTCAAAACCTGAACTACATCAAGCAAGACCTTGAGGGCAGGAATGCAGAGGAGCATTAGGGCATCTGTTACCACAGAGCAAATATCTACCTGGAGGCACAATGACAAATACTTCAACTCTGGTTTCATCCTTCATCCTTTCAAACTTTGCAGTATACACATAAGTTTTACTCCACGAGTTCAATAGAAAATAAGATCCAGACACTTCAGTCAAGATCAGCTCAGGCATGAGAACTGATTTAAAAAAAATAAAGATGGAGAGATAAAGAGCATTGCACTTCAGATTTAATGGACTCCTGGACTCCATTTAGACACTTCATTTAGCCTCATTGAATGAATAAGGCAAACTATTATGTTAAGAGCTCTGAGGAAAGAAGTCAAAGCCTAATTATGACTAATAACTGAGGTTACTTCATGACAGCTAAATTGCTTTCAGGAGGGTAGAGAGACTAAAAAAAGACTCTGGTGCAGCCAATGTTTCTGCACAGACGTCACTGAGCAGAGACTGTACACATTATTACAATTCACTGAGTGACTTTATTATTGTATACAAATAAATGATTGTACATAAGTGATCCAATAATAAAAGTCCTATTCGTATATGTCCAAGAAAAGATCAGTTTGACGATAATTCATCTCTCCTACTCGAGGCTTCTTCAGTTTCTATGTAACTGAGTATTTGACAGTACGAGTCCATCAGGCTTGGCAGTTTGCACAATAGATGGATGTTTTCAGTGTGTAATTCAATCAGAGGGTTAAAGCTCCAATGGGTCGCACACATTCGGCTCTCCATTCACAGCCTGACGCACACATTTGTATTTTTCATCGCTGAAACAAAGCTGGTCCACTCGATCTCGGGTGTCCCGGCTGCGAATGAGTCAGCGCGGCGCTCCGTCTCCTGTGGCAGTGGAAGAAAAGGCCGAAGGGAAGCAGAACAAAAGTAGGAATCGGGTTGTGACTGCAGAGGAGTCATACATCTGCAAGATAACAGTGGTGTTGAGGTATTTCTCCAGCGGGCTTCAGGGGTCTCAAGTTACCGCCATGTAACTTTTTGAAAAATTAACGAGTTACAAAGAATGCAGACAAAAGAAAACCTCTTTGCAAACTAATACAGCGCCGCATACTTAGCGCCCCTGTCATGCCTTACATGCTTCTCTATTCACACGGCTGTGATAGATATATGCCTCTTTTTTTTACTTTCCTCTTCACCTCTGCAGGGGCGGAGTGATCACTGCGTAATAAATAAATTGTGTGGGTGTTTTTCAGCCGTGAAATGCTTTGCTCTTAATTAGCAGAGGGTCTCTTTTTTCTGTTAATCCCCATGCATGTCTCACTCTGTCATAGTGTGTCCTGTTCGCACATCTAAATATATGAGGTTCACGACAGTGCAGGGCTTAATGAGATGTGGTGTCATTGAGAGGAAGTACAGACACTTCAAATTCATTATCCTTATTAAACATTAAATTAGAGGCTATGCTAAGCTTACAGTTAATAAACACATGGAGGTTTACATCACTGACTGTGATGGTTGTGTAAGTTGTAATAATAAACCAAAATTCTGGCAACAATGAATTATGTAATACAGAATAAGCAGAAACAGCTGAATGGAGATTATTTAAGGATTTAAAGCAATATGTCAAATGTAGTTTAATTGTGATCCCAACTGCTGCTGTAAGTCTGTAACTAACAGGACTTTACTGTGAGACAGTATTCTCCACCTGTGTGGATGTGTGCGTCGATACACCATTGATTCGGCACTGGGTTAACTTTAACCAGGACCCATGAAAATCACTGGTTTACCGATCAAACCCAGAAACAAAGGACCCGGGGTTATTTCCAGCACATTACTCCAGGGTTATTGATCCAAACTGAAATACAGCTGTTTTTTTAATTACACATACAACATGTTACTTCATCCACTAGGGGTGTCTTAATCAAGACAACAACAAAAAACCTAGTTTGATGACATCACGAAGCAGCATGGGATCGTGGGAGTTGTTGTCTTCACAACCAATGCTGACGTTACGCAGCAATCGAAAATGAACAATTGGGATCCATCACAAGAGACCAATAAAACCAGTTTGATGATACAACAGCTGACTTTCAAATGTCATTTGACCCAGTAGTTATAAAATAGATGTCCAAAATGAAAGGGTGCCTGATGAAGATTGGAGATTTCTCTTGGTTTTCTACCTAGATGGAAACATTTTGGATAATTTAAGTTTACAAGTCAACAAAATACACAACATGGGTCGATTTAAATGAAGTTTGGTGGAAGTTGTTGTGTCTAACATTTGGTCATTTGGTGATTGATTGTGATTGGCTGATTTTATGAATCATTTCTGTTATTTATCCATACTGGGTATAGCTCAGTCATATTATGTTAAAGCTACTGAGTTGTAGCAAACAGGAAGGAGAGGATAACTGCTATCTTCTGTGTTGGACTGTGGAGGCTGTGGCTCTGGAAACAGTACAGTGCAGATCCTCAGAAATGTTTAAAAAAAGTCTCAGCACAAGTAAAAACTTGTTTGTTAAGAGAAGCTGTGCTGAAGTTTAGTGTCTTATCTGTTTGTTTAATCTTGAAAGTTGAGTGTGAAGAAGAACCACAAGCTTACACATTGTAATCTGTACGAGAGGTGGCTGCCCTGGGACCTGCGGCTGGCTGAGTGATTGAAGAGCTTCCTGCTTTCCCATCTCTCCATCTCAAATGACACCAAAGGATGATGAGGGGTGGCTGCTACATCAAAAGTATCCCTGATTGCCAAGCATCTCAGAGAGAGATCCATCACTGACATTTAGAGTTAGTCTGACGGCCAGAGATGGAAAGGTTACATTTCAGATGTTTTAGGCTGAACTCCCCGGCAGGGGTGCAGCCGGCATGAGAGGGGATCAGAATATAAATTGGCGGATATCAATTGACCATAGACAGGAGCAAACAAAGGTTGAATTCATAAAGAGCTATGAGGAAAAGTTAGAGTGTAGGAGGACGCTAATGGAATATTTCCTTTCCCTTGTGTGCACTGAATATGTTGGTTTCCATATCACAATCTCTAAAAATCCTTGGCTGAGGGTGGGGCTTAAATGAAGGGCAGAAAAAGAAGATGGAATTCCTCGACTATAGCCAGCAGCAAGCAATTCTCCTCATCTGGCTGGAGAATAATGAACTGCAGGGGAAAAAAGGAAAAAAAATCCTCAAACCTCATTTGTAAACCTCCCCTCAGACCCGGCTCCTATTTTGCACGTGATAACATCAGCAAACAAAAGGCCGCTGCTAACTGTTTATCAAATTGAGTTTTGTTCACTCACAATGAAGAGAAAACATCCTCCTCCTCCTGTGGACACTATCGTTTCACCATGAATCGCAGGACAAAAAAGCAATTATTGATATGGAAAGATGTTTTTGGACAGTCCCAGTAATTGAAATTATATTTCACAGCTGCCATGTTTCCTTGCATCATTTACACTTTCATGAATATTTGAATTCTGGGTTCAACAGCTACCTGAGTAAAGTGGACCACGTCTCCAATATATAAAGGAAAAGAATAACAGAACTCTCACTATATATCTTCGTCTTGTGATTTCTCACATTGAGCTTGACCTTAAATCAAGATGTTTCTCTCAGCCTGCACATTTGCCTCCCACCTCACATACAGAGACGATATACTCCAGGATGCAATAAGCAAAAAATATATAGAATGAATGTCTAATTGATATGACGACCAGCTTCTCCTCCCAAGTGAAGCAAAGATAACACACGAGTGCTGATGTGATTAACGCGAAAAGGACATTTTTAATAGAAACCACAAAAACCCAGATGACATGCTCCATCCATGTCCTTCCTCACCCACTGTGTTTACCAATGAGCCCTGCTCCCGTCCACTGGGAACTGTTTGAAGCAATGATTTTCGATGCATAGCAGATCCCTCCACCATCCCCTTCCTTTGAAAGCCCACACTAATTCCCTTTCCCCGTGCACACAGAGCTAAGCAGGGTTCCCAGCGGACCAGGACCATGCAGAGTGGGGTTACAGCTGAGCTGACTGGCCAAGCATGGGAGGCGATCGATGGGAATCATTGAGAAACCTCCTGGAACAACAGGAACTGAAGCACGACTGTAAAGGCGGTTTGTGCTTGACTGTTTTTCTCCAGTTCAACCAGTTCATCGCTCATGAAAACACCACAAAAGGTTCATGGAAGTCAACTGGGGAACAGTAAATGGTTTGTATTTAAATATTTTTTTTTCTAGTCCTGATGAACACAACAATTTCACCCTTTCACACATACTATGCATCTATGTGCAGCCCTTTCTCGATGAGGAAGGGCACTCTGGGGTTCAGTGTCTTGCCCAAGGACACTTCGGCACTCAGAATGGGGAAAACTGGGATTGAACTGCCGATCACTCTAACCCCTGAGCCACAGCCCAGCCCGCCAAATCAGCTGATGAAACCCTGAAACAAAAGGAGATGCTGCATGTGTTGTGTTGGTGAATCTGCCAAAGTATTGAACATTTCACTCTTGAATATGAGAACCTCATTATATTATTCACACAAGTAATGACAGAAGTCCACAGTGTTGCGGAGCTGAGCTCACACAATTAACCTGCTGCCAGAGAATGAAAGTAATCAACCCCGGCAAATCAAAATGTATAATTAAAATGCAAATCCTCAGGGGCTCTCCACAACTCTAAATGGATTATTTCAAATTATCTGTCATAAAAAAGGGTGCCATTAATATTGCATCGCTAAAAGCTGCAGAAATTCGGAGCGATAGATGGAACATGAGCGAGTAAATATTAGACGGTGGTGGAGAAATTGTACATTTCCGGAAGCCTTGTTTGTGTAATATGAATGTATGTATTTTTGAATTGAGATGAATCTGCTTAATTGTTGCCTTTTTGTAACCATTTGTGGTTCTTTTGCTCCTCTTTTGAGTTGTTTTGTGTCTTTGTCATTTGACTTCATTTTGTCTCTGGGGCTGTTTAATTACTGTTTGTGGTTATTTTCTGTCTTGTTTTGGTTGTTTTTTTGTTCCTGGTTGTTTTGTCTCTTTATAATTGTTTCCCATGATTTTTTGTGTTCATAATTTTGTCTTGCAGTAATTCTGTGCCGCCACAGCTGTTTTGTTCCTTTGTCTGGTCATTTTGTATCTCATTGGCAATATTATGCATCATTTCCTGCTGTTTAGTGTCTCTTTGTGGTTGTTTAATGCTCCTTTATCGTTATTTAATTTACTTTCAAGCATCTTTTTTTTCAGTGCAGAGGATCTGGCCGTGGGGTCGATGTCCATTCCGTAACCCAACCATGTCTGCACTGCCTGGTTATTGAACTACAGATATAAATTCACCCTAGAATCTGCTTTGAAAAAAGTCCAAACCGACAACTCACCAGCCAAAACATTGATCACTGTGTCCCCGCCACATAATGAAAACTAAACAGCACATTAAGTCAGTGGCGGACTCCTCAGCCATCTGCTGGTGCTGGGAGTGAATCCGTAGTTTAAACAGAGCCGTGTGGCAGAGCCAATGTGTGCTGGTTCACCATCTCATGGTGCTGATGGGAGGGGGAGGGGGGGGACTGTCTCTCGTCTCATCACCGTCACCTCTGAAGTGAAATGAAGCGCATCTGTGCTTTTGAGGGGGCTGTAGCAGAAAGATCAGGGCATTGCTCATTTTGCTTAGCAGATTACCAAGGAAGGGGAGGGGGGGGGGGTGGGGGGGGGCACAGCGTTGGAAGGTATTATGAAGAGTGATGAGCAGGAGTAGGAGGATCACTAAGATGTAAAGTGCTTCATCTTGTGCCTCACTGAGCAGTAAAGAGATGGGGGGCCAAACAGGTGGTGGAGCTCTCCATCAGAGACTTCACTCCGCCTGAGCGTCTTGAGTCGAGACACTCGGTTCAGACTGTGTGGGCAAGCGTGTGTCCAATGATTAGTTCCACTTGTCGTGTCTGTACCGAACACAAAGTCTTTCAGAAATGTTGTTGCTGTTTCTCGAATTAAATTTTGTATTACATCGCACAATGGAGAGATCTCCTTAAGAATACAAATAGAAGTATGTGTCTTTGTAAAATAGAACAGGGACAATTACTGAGTCTGTAGATGTGTTGAGACGCCTCAGTCTATTGATATTACATCAATGCACAAAACCAGTGGCTACAGCATTCAATAATTAAAAAAAACAAATATTCAACAAAAGCTTCACTTCATAGATCCAGTAATAGCAGAAGGGTTTTTAAAACAAGTAACAACTGAAATAACTTGAAACAACACAACCACTGCACCAACCTCTCCTGCCATTGCAGTCGATTTTAAGATACTATAATAAGAACCATCTACGGGTACAATATTTGAAAGTTGTGGGTTTTATCAGGACGTCAATTGAGGACTCTCCCACTTCAACATCAGAGACGGCTGATGTCTTCTTCCTGAGCCTCACAAAAATAATCTCCCGCCCTCTTTGATTACACACACAGCCCAGCCCTAGAGCATCTCTCCTGTCAATCATCATTCCTACTCAGATCCACTGGCATTTTGAAGCACGAGCAATAATTGCCAGGACAGCTTTTTGGATTGAATAAATACATATTGCTACTTTATGAGATGACCTGTAAATGTCTGAGGCTGGCAGCGTTTGGAACTGTACTGTACATCGCTTTCTTATTTTTTTCTCACAACCATTCAACATCCTCCTCCATCCTGCAGCAAATTGGAATGAGTGAAAGAATGACTTATCTATGTACGAGCGTGGCTCTCATGCCCCCGGGAAGTGATTCTGCATTAAATTGCTATAGTTGTGATTGAAAATAACGCAGCGACCGCAGGACACATCTCTGTGGACAGATGGTTTTTTCCTTCACCAAGGGCTGTAAGCCAGTGCCTAGCAAAGCGGAGGGGGCATTGTGTGCTGCTTGTCTTGCAGTGTGTAGCGTCTTGTAGAGTTGAAAGTCCACATTTTCCTGTGTACAGATAAACAGTCAGGCACAGGTGCTAAAAATGTGTCTCCTCCGGGCTCTGCAGTACGGATTAAAAGTGGGGGGGGTGTTATCTCCCTGATGTCTAGACAGGTGGCAAGCAAAGCCCAGAGTCACACAGCCAGCCACCTCTCTCCCCCCCCCCCCCCCCCCCCCAGCCTGCTTTCTGTACATTCACAGCTCGAGGCAGACTGGAGGACAATGGGAACTGAAGAGCCTGACAGTAACCTGCAGCACTGTGTGAAGACGGCGATGGAGGTAAACACATGAGGCACAAGTCACCGGCAACTTCAAGGTCAACAGGCGCCGTCTCTCTTATGTGGGGGGGGGGGGTCTGTCCGTCCCACTCTGCCCTGCCACTCTGTTTGTCAAACATCTACTGCAGCTCGTGTGTTGCTCTGATCCCTCCACATGCATGTTTCATCAACTCCCCCCCCCCACACACACACACACAGACACACACTTTCCACTATCTGGCCGCAGCCGCCTTTTGGGAGCAGGGAACGTGAAAGATGTGCACTGCTGATGCTGAGAGAGTTGCCGCTTTGCTTTGCATTCACAGGGATGCTCCTCTGTCTCCCCGTTCCTCAGCTCTGACATTGAATTAGTTGCCTGAACAGCTTGGCCTGAACATGGTGATTGAAACAGATGAAACAGTTGGAGATTGCTTCAGCCCCACCCCCCCTCCCCACCCCCCCCCCCACAGAAAGATTTTTGGTAAGTAAATGCGTCTCCATGCTGTTCCCCCATTTCTGGTTCAAAATGGGCTTCAAACTGCAATAATGACGCTCCTGTGGGACTTTGACCGTCAGTGGGGTAATGTATGCAGATGATCAGTCAAACAGACTAAAGCGAGGTGGGGGGGCAGCCGGTGTGTGCGGCTCGTGTCCCCGTGTCCCACTGCTCGACTGGCCTCCAGCTGAAGCTATTCCATGGCATGAAAGTGCTCACTGCCCTGCTGGCACTTACCACAGTGTTTATCATTAGTAATGGAGGAGGGATACAAATAAATGAACTAAAGGCCGTTTAATAAAGAGAGACCACGTCTGACCCGAAACCAACGGGAGTTATGTTGTTTATGTTTAAGGACGACCCAGGAAGTTTAAGCCTAATTAAAGGCACATGCAGTGTAAAAAAAATGAAGTAGAGAGACAATCCCTCAAAACCCAAAGAATGTTTTGTCCAAACTGGGACCAACCCATCAGGTCGGTTCACGTTGGGAATCCACATTCCTGTATGATCCTTTACAGAAAGCCGTCATCTACTTCTCCTGTCTCACCCGTCTCCTGGAAAACACATTGATAAACTACTGAAATGTTTTTCCAATCAGGTTCTGTTGGCAGTGTGATCACATTTAGATGAACAGAACTAAAAAACATCTCCAGTTACACACAAATTGTGTCCAGTATTTCTAGAATAAAGATGTGGTTGTTATATGGTCAAAAATGGACTCATAACCAGCCTCTCAGTGTTGGACGTGACCAGAGGTTACCTTGCCTCATGTGGAGTAAAGAGCCTGTGGGGCACTTCAGGCAAACACCTCAAGTTGTGCTATACTCACTCTCTCTGCTCGCTGCTGTGCATCATCAAACAATGGCTGCAGCTCTGTGTTGATCAAATTGAGTTTCTCTTCCCGGCTCTTCCCACCTGTGGGTTCTGTTCCCCGTGTGGAAGAGTTTGTTACAGTCACAGACTTGATGCCAAATATAACTCGTCGTCCTCTGTGTTCACTTGATACTTAATATTTTCCATTTGAAGAAAAGAGGCAGCAAAACTTCCACTTTTTCAGCTGCTCTAAATACATTGGTTATAGTAGCATTAAACGTTAGTCAATATTTCTTTTACTTTTCCACATTTTAATTATTATAAACGAGAATAATTTGTTATTGTGGTTGTGTAAAATTTTTGAATAGAGAAATTAAAGGAGCACCGTGCAAAGGTCTGGGCCCCGCCAGAGATCTAAGATTTGATTATAAGAAAGGACAAGCGATGCATATTTTAAAGCTCTATGAATATGCTCACTCACAAACTGTGCTGTATGATTTTCAGGACAGTTGTTTCTTATATGCTCATAATGTAATTAGAAATGGCAGTAAACTGTCAAGGTGGAGGTCAAGTTGAGGTTGAGGAGAACTGAAAGACCTCAGCAGAAAGACACCAGACACCCTCACAAATTTGACTTTAATCGAAGAGTCAAAAGCAAAAGAAAATTGTTAATGCATCCTCCACACCAAATCCAGGGTCAGTAATTCATAAAGGAGCAAGCCTGATGCATTTAGTTTTATAAACTAAGTTATAACTTTTTACCTCAATGACCAGATGCATGTTTGGCGGATGAAAAGGACACCTCACAAGCAGTTACGCATTGGATCAGTCATGCTTTGGGCTTGTGTTGCAGCCAGAGGCAGCATGCCACTGGTCGAGAGAAGAAAAAATTAAATTCAATAACCAGTGAATTCTGGAAGAGAAAACATCCCAAAGGTCTGCAAAAGAAGCTGAAGATGAAAAGAGGACGAGGTCTACAACAGGATAAGAACACACCTTCAAGTCCCAAGGATGACTACCTCAAGAAGTGAAAGGATCTGTCATGGCCGCCACAGACTCCCAACTTCAACATCATGGACGAACTTTCCTGAACAAGAAGTGGAAGACCAGGATTAATAATGGATGTTTATAAATACTGTGCATGTAACGTTGATATAACTTTCAGTCGGCTACCGGCCATGGTGTTGTCGTTCATAACCAAGTAAATCTTCCAGTTGATGTTTGCTACAGAAATAGCAGATACAGCACCTCCTCTTATATAACTGAACCAGTTCAGATTAGAGAGAGAGAGCAGGTTCTGTTGAGATTTTGGAAATTCAAACAGGATCTAATGAGTTGAGTCTGTCCGCTCGACCGCAGAGCCGAGCCACACCGGCTCCTTGTGGCAGACACCTGTGACTACTGTAACTACACAAAAAATGCCTGCAGTGTCCAAATGCTTAAAAGATTTTGTAATTGCATGACAAAGATGTCAGTGACAAAAGCTAAAATGTCTTTAGTTAACTAGGGGTGCTAAAAATCCAATTTCACTAAAACAAATATATGTTCAGCAGAAAGACTAGGAAACCCGTAACTCAGTGGAAATCATGTCTCTTTAATGTCGTTATCCATCTTCTCACAGACTGGTGAGAGATGCAGCTTGGAGGTAAATGATTTATTAATCTCGTCTGCGTGAGATGAAGCTGTGATTAAGAGTTATGTTGCTCTGCATCATTTGGGGCCAAAAAGGGGGAAACTTAGTTTTTGCAAATGGAGGCTTGATGTTTTTTCTCTCACAGTTTTGTTGTTGGTTTGGAAACATTGTCACTTATTTCTTATCACTTGGGTGAACTTACTCTATTCCTTGGATTTGCATCTATTATTGATTCATTACTTTTAGTGCAGGTCTGCTCGGAGTAAAAGGGAATTTACTATGAATATTCTCCGAAATATGTTTGTGTCCCTTGACAGAAAGATTGTTAGCTGAAGTTAAAAAGAAAAGCAGAACAGAATCTATCTGTGGTTTGGACTTAACTCTTTATGAAAACATATTCATGGGCCTTTAATGGCCCAAGGAAGAGTCCATAAAATATTGGAGAGAATCTGAATAAATGGGAAGAACAGATTTTAACGTATTTGTTTCACTTTCATTAACATGACAAGTTAGGGTATTAGCAAGGTAGAGATGCTCCAATACCATTTTTAACTTCACGATTCCAGAACCTTGACTTTGTGCATCAGCCGATCCCGATTGAAAATCCAATAATATCTAAAATAACAATTTACATGATGTATAACATGTTTAACAGCTGTATGCTACTGATGCTACATGGAAGTGGTGATTGTTATTATTTGTGTATGTCCTGACTCAGGAGTGGAGACAAACTATTTCTAAACAGCTGTTAAAGTGAAGCCAGTTTGTAGCATTGATAAAAAATAAAAGACCTTTTGAGTTTTAAACGGTGCAGTAACATTGTAAAACAGTGGAACTTCAAAACAAAGGAATCTAGAAATAATTAACAGTGTTGCTAGTGTTGTAATTTGCCCCTGGAAACGAATGTCCTGCATAAAGTACATGTTGATGTTCTTCTTGTGGGACTTTCCAGTGTGATATTGCAGACATCTCAGCCCTGGTTAACGCTACACTGCAGAAAATCACTTCATCCTCTCATCATGGAGCGATGAAGAAGAAGTGATTTCCAGGAAAAGAAAAATGCTGTTTTATGGTATTTCATGGGAACATAGGTACCAGGCATTTTCAGCAGTATCTGAGGCATGATGCTGGACATCTAGTTTGATTTGAGTTGACCAACTACAGTATAAAAGACTTTCCATCTTGCCTCCTTTAGTTTTATTTAACTTCTGTTCACTGCCAAGACTCTTAGAACCAAAGTTGGCTGTGTGAGGTCTTATAAGACTGAAATGAGAGTCATTAGCTGTATTACATAAAGTTATAAAGAGTGAAATGATTGTTAGATGGCTATCATTATATTAAAATGAGCTTCTGTAATATAATAGTGTGAATCCATCTGACTCATTTTGAATCACAGTTTTATTTGTGACCAGGGCCTCAGTCGTGGAGCCATAATCATTCTTCATAACGGAGGGCTTTATGTGCTAATTGTTATCATGTCACTGATGGGACTGCAAGTTACGGGGGTGTGGTAATGAATGAATGTTTCTCTTTACCAGTTTAATTTACCCCCCCATCCTTAAATCTAGAAGGGTCATTAAGTGTGAGATCAGGGCAGCGGTCATTAAAGTCACAGGAGCCATTAAGAAGGAGAGCGAGCCTCAATTCGAATCTCCCTCCTTCTGCCGCATGTTCAACGCAGCATGAAGGGAAAACAGCGCTTTATGTGTGCAGCAAGGGCGGCATCATGCATCCTCGCCTTTCATGGACCTTTTAGGGCAAGTTCCCCAATTAACTTTAACGGCCAATAATATCATTTTATGCTTTTCACTCTATTCTCTCTATTCAAACTCCTCCATGAATCCATATTGCGCTCCTCCGTGCCCTCGCCCTCTGCCTCCCGTCCCGTCCCGTCCCGCCAGCTCCTCCTCTTCCATCCTCCACCTTCTCTCCACCCCTCTCCTGCAGTGTCAATGGTTTAAACGGATTGCTCACGCAGCCAGTTAACCTTCTCATCCCATAAAAAGTATAATTGGTTTACTATAGAAAGGAGTCTTATCCATGCTAGGGATAATCCCTCAGCTTGATTAATGCTTCTCTAATCAATTGATGTCTGGGAGACCCGCCTCTTCAGTCACATCCTGTAAAAGGGGAACAGCTGGCCTTTCTAAAGGTCAGGGAGGGGGGGGTACCTGAGGTCAGACGGGCTGATGGATCAGGCAGGGGGAGTCAAACCACTTACACACATTAACAAAACTGCTGTGCGACTTTTAGGGAGTTGTCAAAGAGTGTGTAAAATAATCACAGGGTTTATGTTGCATCTCTGTGTGTGTGTTTGTGTGTGTGTGTGTGTGTGTGTGTGAGTAAAGTAAAGTGCGTATATGTTTCACCAGCTTTTATCACTCAAAGTGGCTCATCGGAAGGCAACTGTTTTTGCCAGAGGATTATGATCACAGTTGTATTTTAAGCCGCGGGGGTTTAAGAGAACGTCTTTGAATTAGAAATCGGGTCCTGCAGGGTAAAGGTTAAGTTTAGGTGCCGCGATGGGGGTCATGGTTAAGGTCACAGGGTCATGGAATTGTAATGGGATATCCCCAAATGCATATTGCAAGTATGCATCTGGTGTGTAAGTTTTACCATGAAGGGCATCTCATGCGAATTCATGGACGTGTTCTAGGTGCGCGCAACTACTTCATTCATATTCAATGTGCTGCACAGTAAATACCCAAGGAAATGGAGGAAAATACTTCATTTGGACAAAATTGCTGGGAGTTATCTCGTGCACTGATATCACGCGGAATGAGAAAAGATCCCTGGGTGTATTGCTTTTGTAATTTTCTCTTCAAACAGGACGGGCTATCATCCTCGCACCCGCCACTGCTGAGAGGTTTGTGCTCCTTTCAGAACAGATTTGAATAAAAGTTGAAAAATTGACACAGAGCCTGCTGCGATGTATGAATAACAATGTCACCTCAGACGGAGCCGGATGGCGGACTGGGAAATACCAAGTCATTAGGAATTCTGGATTGGGACAAAACTATTCCGCTTTCTACAAAATTGATTTGTTTCTATTTTGTCTGTGTTCCTGTTCTTTATGGAACAGGTGACAATGAAGTTATCGCCACTAAAACACTGATTTTACCCCGACAGGCGTTTAAAAGATGACCGGGCTGAACCACATGTCTCCCCTGAGGACTTTGAATGGCAAACAATGAATCACTACATTGGTTCAATGTCCGTTGTATACATTAGCATTCAGAGTGGACATCTAAATTACTTTGAATCTATAAGCGTCACTTGTCACGCTGAGATGATGTATGTGCTTTTGTGTCCGACGTGATCCTCGTGGCTTAAAAGAGACAAAAAAGGAACTGACCTCACTTACTGTATGTGAGCTTATAGACTGCTCGGCAAACCTGGAAACCAGTGGTGCATTAATCTCTGAGATACGCTGACACTAACGACCATGGACCGCTGGTGTAAGAGAGGCAGTGAGGAATCATCTCACCAATCATGCGCCACAGATGTTTTGCAGGTATCAGTTCATCGCCGCTCTCATGCTATCTCCCTCTTCCTCCTCCTTCAACTTTCCACCGGGTGTCACAGATGATCGGCCGGTGATTTGGTTAAACTTGTAAACAACAGCAGCCATCTGTCTCCATCAACTTTAATAACAGCTCAACGCTTATTCCCTTCTTTATAAAAAAAAACAAAATAACGGAGGGCAGACAGCAGGCGCGTCGCGTTGGCTTAGAGGGAAATCGCAGCGCGGCCCGTGTTAGTATGCACATGCATGCCTCTCCTATACACAGACTCACTGCGACAACACTGCAGGCAGAGAGATGGGGGAGATGGTGAAAAGGGAGTGGGGGTGGATAAACGGAGGGGGGGGGGGGATAAAGGGAATAGGAGGGGAGATCAGCGTCTGAATACTCCCACCGTCTCCTCGAGGTCAGTAGTTTGCACTGCGAGGGGCACACGCACACCATCACAACATCTTTAATTGGAGCCCGGGCAAGGTGCGCAGGATAGATATTTCACCCACGCACAGGACAATACAATTGATTTGTAATGGCTCTGCGGTGACCTAGTGAGCGAGCCCCTCGTTGTGTTGTTTTATTATTAATACTCCCGAGCCAATGGGCTGTGCAATATGCATCGAGTGACCTGCCCTTCCCTCTTCTCATGCTAATCGCCATTGACATTTGCCGCACACGGCTCGCCCGTCCTGGCCGCTCTGCAGTGGACCAGAAAACCCCCGAACATTAGCAACTATAAAAAACCCTCAGACGGGGCAATAATCCGCCCTGAGACGGACCTGGAATCACCGCCGGCCGGCATTGGACGCTGCAACGCCGGCTGTGAAAAGCTGTTGTTGTCATCTTAAAGGTTTGATGGTCAGGTAGTCTTTGTGTGCGAAGGGCTGCAAGCATTCATCCTCTGCCCATTTATCATCCCTGTCTGCTTTTCTCCACTCCACCATTCATCTCTCCGTCCATTCATCTCTCCATCCATCAGTTCATATAGCCTTTGTTCCACATGTGGACCCATCCGTCACGGCCTCTGTGATGCCTGGCCTGTTATATACAGACATCTCATTCCAGACGTCCACCTTTTTTTTTTTTCAAATTGCTTAAAAACACTTTGGTGCAGGTGCTTAGTTTTTATTATTATTATTATGATTATTATCAATGGGCAGGTACAGAGTGTGATTTTTCTCTTGGCAGACCATCATTTTGTCCATCATCATGACAAAAGCCAAGTGGAAAGCAATTTATGCCCCATGGCTCCCAGTTCAAGTAATTCCTTGGACTATTTTTCGCAGCACTCTTTGGCACCATGAGTGGTTTGTTTTGAATTACAGCTGCAGAACGTCCTTCATGTTGCACACTGCGTCATTTCTCCGGCTTCGCCCGCAGCCCAGGATCTTCTGCAGGGAAAGAAAAAAGCCAGTCTATGCCGGAGAAATCATAAACTGACTTCCGGGTCCAGTGTGTCAGTAAATTCAGAATAAAATAATCCTGGTGATGTTTTCCCTGGTGTGTAATCATCTAAATTGTTCGAATGGTAATTGTGTTAACCCTAAAATAGACCCTTTATATTTACATCAGGGGCGGGTCCTCTCTACGGAGGCGACCATGTTTTTCTACTATCCAGAATGGTCAAACTAAACTAGTTCAGACTTTTTATGCTGACTGAAGGCAACCACAGGTTCTCCTTCATGCTTGGAAGGGGAGGGGGGGCTGAGGGGTGTTCAGCTGCAACATGACACTTCACCACTAAACACTAAGCACTGAACCTTTAACAGAATCCTCTCACATGCCTTCTTCTTTTCACCACTCTGCTGCCAACTCTTTCTTCTGTAGTTGTAACTTTTAACAGAGCAGAATTGGTCGTCATCTCAGACGTCATCAGAATTTAAATGAAGGAGCAAAAAACGTGTGCAGCTTTCACAATGTCAAGGTTTGTCTCCACTAACTCATGAAGCTTTCACTGTCTTCCTGGATCGGATTCATGAAAACTCTTAATTTTTGTGAACAAAGCAAGGGGGGGGGGGGGGGGGGGGGGTCAATGAGTAGATAGACGTGCAATAACAATCAAACTAATTGGATTTCCAGGCTCCAATACAAGCCAATTAACCTTAAACTGAAACAATTAACAGTGAATGGAGTGGTTCAATATCACAAATGTGAGGCCGCCGAGAAGTTATTTGCCAATTGGTTTATCTCTATTGAGCCGCATGGTGCCAGTCTTATAGCAGGTAATCCACTCAGCCGACGCTGTAACCAGCCTCTGTACTGAGCGGGTAATGTGACCCTGTGCCATGTCATCCTTTAATGATGATTCATGCCGGGCCTCCTGCCCCTGCAGTTGCATACTGCCAACCCCTCTGCATGTTAATGGTGACTTTCCTTCCGACGGGGGCTCTGTAGGTTCATCCAGGACAAAGAGTAGGTTTACACGTGCCTCACCAGAGACCCTCTGCAGACCTCACTGTGATAAACACATGATTAGGGAGACAAATGATATTAGGGCCAATCATCTCCCGCCCACTGTGGTCATTAAAACACCACACAGCAACAATAGATCAGTACTAATTGGATGCAGAATATGACCATAACAACACATTGCTCCCATCAATCACCAAGTCTGTCATTGAGGAGAACTTGAGTTGACCTAACAATCGACTTGGTGGTTGTGGCTGTGATGTTCTTTGATGAGAGCAACAATAAATCGGTCGATGGAAAAGATTGTTTGTGTTCTGTTACTCTGACAAAAGATCTCTGTTGTTGACATGCCGTTAGATCTAGATCGGCTTCATTATGGCCGACATGGCTCATGGTATTATCATTGTAAACAGGTTGTCAGCATCATATAGGAAAATTGAAACGATTATTTGGAAAAATGTGTTATGGTTTTAAATTTTGAACATTTGTTGATTCTTTGATATTTTCATATATTTTAACATGATATTCTGACTTTTCCCGAATAATCTTAAGAGATTTCTTATGGAACCGACATGCCTGGAGAGCAAGAGGCGTAAATAAAATAAAATGCATTGTCAAGGTCCTCACTCTGCATCAAACTGGGGCTTTGCACTTATATGGTTTGTGTTAGGGTGAGGTTTATATGTCCTCATTCATGCTGCATCAAAATATCGCCCAGATGAACAACACTAGTCTTTACTGGCTTGTAACTTCTGACTTAACACTTTGTAACTCATCCTATTTCTTGTGTTCACCTGGACTCTTCATTGTCCAGAATTATACTTGTGTCTTTAGTCTGCGGTGGAAGATGTGCAGACTCTCTGCTTCCCTGATGTCAATGGGGAGCTCGTTCCACATTTTGGGAGCCAGGACACAGTGATTTTGTTGAGGGATTAGGTGTGAGGCAGCAGCAAGCCGATTGGCCGATGAAGACGGAGTGGACGGGCTGGGGTGTTAGGTTTAACCATGTCCTGGAGGTAGACTGGACCCCATCTGTGCGCAGCATGGTACACAAATACTAGAAGCGTATACGGGCAGCCACTGGAAACCAGTGAAGGGAGCGGAGGAGTGGAGTAGTGTGAGTGAACTTTGGTTGAAAACCAGTCGAGCTGCTCCATTCTGAATGAGCTGCAGAGGTCGGATGGCACCAGCAGGCAGACCAGCCAGGAGGGAGGTGCAGTAGTCTTGGCGTATAAATTATAAATATCATTTCTATTTATTTTTCTCCCCTTTTCTTTTTCTCTCTCATGACATAATCATAAATATTCATTCATAAAAAAACGTAATAAACTGTGTGTAGGCGCCTTTGGCTAATTCCTCTGGATACGTCCACATTGTGCTGCTTCTCATTAATAACATATCATTTATCACAAACCTCTGTTGATCAACGTGTTCTCCTTCTGAAGTGAAGACACATGCGGTTGGATTCCTTTGATTCCTCTGACACTTTCCTTTCTTGGAAAGTCATTCTTAGCATGCTTGTCCCAGTTCAAGCCAAACCCAGGTGAAATACTGAGTACATTCAGTGCATATTAATAACTGTGCGATACATATTTCTAGAACATAATGACCTATGTAAAACTCCAATCTGATTTAATATTGGTAGCTTCCTTGGAACCCATTTATTAGCTGCAAACCCCTCTAACCTTGTAATAAGTTATCACAGTCCTTTTTCTTTGCATCAAATTATTGATGAAAATGTCACACTTTCAGACACACTGTTTAATATTAAAGCTAATATGGCCTCTCAGGATATTATCAATAAATTGGTCGGATGGTCTTAACCCCTGAACGACCTTCACAAGTGGGCGCCACTGCCCTCACACCTGCCTCCCCCCCACAGATACCATCATCGGGTCACAGGTGTACGCACCAGTCACCTGTCAGATAGAATCGAGCGGTGCAGAATAGGAATTCAATGACAACGCGCTGTGATGATGCTCGCACGCTTCTGTCAAAAAGCTGAGTCAATTGTGAAGAATCCAATAAAGGTTGAGTCAAGGATGCGCTGGCCACACTGGTGCAGTCGTCACATAAGAGGTCAAAGTTCCAGAGACAGGCTGATCAAAACCGTGGACGCGTGCGAAGTGGAAACAAATTGCGATCGGGTTATCGACAGGGAAGACGATGCTTTGTGGTGTGATCGCTCAGGTGATAGTCAATCCACACTGTGCACTGCTGAGTAACAAGTAATGTAAGAAAACAAGTCAGCGAATCATCCCACAGAGGGGGAGGAGACTTTGATCAATGACCAACAGCTATTGGTAATTACCAGCGTTAATTTCATTGATGGAAACAATGGCTGTGTTCTGAGAGGAGACGACGAAGAGACGGCATCGACGTCAATAAACAAAATTAACGGCAGTGATTATTCTAAAGAGTAAGACCTTTCACCCTATTCAGCATTGGTGTGATTTTTAAACAACGATTTATGGTAACAAATATTGAATCAATGTTAAAATAATAATGTAGAGTTCAAGGACCTTATATATAAACTATGGGATCCACAGAGTGATATGTTGGTTAGCATACGTGCCTAAGGCCTGTTTGGCTTATAGGACATGGAGGCCTAAGGCTATTGTGCATATTCTATATCTATTGTTTGACTTTGGAAAAGAGGATGCAGAGGGAATGGAAAAATGGATGCAGACGAGTGGCAGATTATTCAAACACATCAATAACATGTGTAAGTATAATATGTTTCTTTTTACGACTGCAACTAATCCTAGTTTCAATTTTCAGAGTTTGAATTAGACGAATTAATTAATGGTTAGTTACTTGAATGTAAAAAAACAACAGACAGATGACTCATCATTTTCTATAGCGGAAGGTAACATCTGGAATTTGCTTGTTTTGAACGACCAACAATTGAAAGCCTAGACCCATCTAATTGATTGATTGATTGATTGATGGATTGACTGATCCGTTTAGTGATTGACTGATCAGTTGATTGAATACTTCTCTGTCGATCTTTTCCTCAATCATCGGGCTTCAGAAGTTCATCAGTACGGGACGCAAAGCCTGACCTGTCAGTTGATACTAGATAGTTGAACATTTAAACAGTGCATTAGTCTTTAATTCTCCTGGATATTTACAACAGAAGATTAATATGTGTTCTTCTAAAATCTATAAAATCCACCGGGACAGACACGCTGGACGCATCAAGATTAAAAAGTCAGATTGTGGAACGGCTCGTCGTGCAGACACAATGACGGAGAGGACCTCTGGAGCTACGAGGTGAAATTAGATTGGAAGTGTTCATTAATTTGTGTGACAGGAAGCCCCCCCCCCTCTCAGCATGATCTCACCTGTTAAATGACCCACATGAAAAGTCCTGACGGGGGCTGGCTCCGTTAACAACTGTGTCTTATTACCTTTAAGTAGATGTACTGGTAAACTCCCTCAGGCTGGAAGGCAGGATGTTAATACTGCAGACTCACATGCTGATGAAATCGTATTTGGTAAATTAAAACTCTAACAAAATTATTTACAATTTCCCATCAGTGCAAATTCTCCGGGGTTTATAGTTTTTTTGTTTTCTATCTTCCAGACACCTGGTTGTGTTATTACCTCCGCCAAGGAAGTTGTGTTTTCATCCTTGTGTGTCGGTTTGCTCTTTTGGTTCGTTTTCAGCAGGTTTAGACAAAAAGCCACAGAATAGATTTCAATGAAAAAAGTATGGGACATGGGCCAAGAAAGAACACAATACATTTTGGGGCAGATCAAGGAAGTATTCTTCACTACTTTTAAACATTTCAATTGACATTTTCACCAATTTCCCAGGGACTAATGCATCAAAATCTGGAATATTTAGAGGACCGATGGGTCAAGATGAGCCTTTTTGAGGGTTTCCACTCATACGTTTTATTATGCCATACAATCCAGAGTGCAGAGAGTTTGAATAAAATACCATACGAGTAAAAAAGTAGCTGCCTCCATTTGTTTGTCAGAGTAACATTATCTTGTTGAACACATGCAGTTCCATGCTGTGATAGTTGGCTTCCTATAATGTGACATGACATTGTTTTAAGGTCATTTATTTTAGGTATTTGAACTTCAGCGTGTTGCACAAAAGAGGGTACATTCTTAGATTGGCTTTGCAAAGGATAACACAAAAAACAAACTAAAACATGTAAAAACATGATTTGTGACTAACCCTAACCCAAATTTGGATATTACATTTTAACTTCAAACATCCGGGGTGGTAATTTGAAATCATATCTCAACCTGTTGTATGTATTTGCAATTAATCACCAGCAGACCAGACTTTTTGCATCGTCATCACCTTGGAGCTTGAAACACAGAGAGGAGGTTAAGTCTGAAAGTGAGTTTCTGAGACCCAGACATCCCACCGGGAGCGGGAGTGTCGGGGGTGTCAAATCCCTGATGATTTATCGCCACCATTTGTGCTAAAGGACAGTAAAGTCTTACTTGACGCAGCTTTAAGGTACATCAGCGCTATAAAAACACCGTAGGGTGATGTTAAATCTTTTATGTGTGTGAATGGGGCACGTCCAGCCTTTGCTTCCCCCCCCCTCGCTTCTCTCCGTCCCGAGTTCTGCAGAGACGATTGTGATGACCGTTGCTGAAGGGCACTCCGGATGAGTTTATTAGAAAGTATCATCAAATGGTACTCGGCTCCCACATCTGACAGCTCGCAGGTGAGTAACTACCTGTAAAATAACAGTTTGTCCTTCAACAGCCTAATGCCAAAGACATATACAGTGTACAGTGACGTGAAATATGTTAGAACCCATCATAAAACAGCACTTTCTTCTCTGTCCCTCTTTGAAACATCTATTTCTCTTTGGGATCCGATGGCTCTCGTTGAAACTCCTAATTGGCAGTCACTGTACCGAGTGTCCTTTGAGCTGCGGTTTTTCGCTATAGGGGAGATTTGAGTGTTCAAACCGGCTTTGAAGTCCTCAAAAGTGAATTCTCCCTCCACTGCTGTGGCAGCAGAAAAAGCAATGACCAGATGGAATGGTAATTGAATGGGAGAGGTATAAATGGAGCCAGTGTCATAAGTCTACAACAGTGTACTTCTCATTATTACCGTGGCTAAAGCAGCGCCAGAGCTCTCACAAAGACCAACCGAGTCCACTCTGCTCCTCTCCCATACGGACCCCTGTGCCTTTGTGTGTGGGTCAGAGCACTTGAAGTTCAAGGCGAGAGGGAGTTCTTTCATGTCCTCACTTCCCCGTTTCTTTTAGACAAACTCAAATTGTTAATTGCTTCTCCTTTCTACAATTTCAAACAGGACATTTCCATTTAACCTTCTACACGCTTTATACACAAATGCCCCAAATGACCCAAATACACAAACAACTGCAAATAATCTCTTTTGTTGTTTGAGCAAAGTTTCATTCACATGACGCAATTATCCAAGAGCTGCGTTTCCAGCTCCTTCTGCACATGTCCAGAGCCTCATGTCTGCATTTCCAAGAAATTGATCAAAGAAAAACAATTACAATAAACTCGGGCTGCGTGATTAATCATCTCTGAATCGCGATCTCGCCAATCTCATGATTACATGACAACAATTCTGTCATGTTTGCGTTAGCGGGGAGATCAAACCGAGCTCCATGAACCCTTACAACAAATGTCAGAGCTGTGGTTTGATCTGTGGCGAGGAGGAGGAGGAGGAGGAGGAAAGTTCTGACAACAAATCTAACGTGTGCGTGACATGATGAAATAAAAACAAGAAAAGGCTGCTGTTCACAACTTGTCACTCGTGTTTTACTGTCGCCAGTCCGAGGGAGGAATAAATTAAAATGCGTCTGTTCCTCTTTGAAGACGCAGGACGATGATTTATTAGACAGCTGGAGACAGAAAAAGGACCTGATCAGGATTTACAATGTTGTCGTTGGACTCCGTCACGTTAGATCACACAGCACAGTAAGTAACGCTTTGTTTACGTTTGTTGTTTACATTGTGAGAAGCTGGCACACTGCACCCGAGATCATGAGTCGTCATTATGTTTCCTTCTTAATGAGGAATTGATGTGACCGATGTAATGAAAAGCATCAGAGGAGTGATACATACCCTGAACATGTGCTGATTAAAACCCAACCAGGCCGAGCTAAGACCAACTTCCTGTTGTAATCATGCCATTTCATAATAATGTCATTTATACCATATGATGACCAATGACTGGTTCATCTCAATGAGCGGTGGAACGTGTCTTTGAAGTTGCAAAAGTTACGACACTGCATGATGTAATTTCAGACTTCATAGTGATGTCATGAAGGCGTCATTCCTTCCATATGACCTTAATATTTTCTCTATAATGTATAAAAGCTCTATGTCATACTATGCAGTATGACTTCATTGTGACGTCTTCATGACATCACTTATATGATGGGGAATAATATTCTGATCCATAATGATAAAGACACATTTCATGAAATAAATCATTGTTCTTACTTCAAGAAGTAATAGAAGTTCAATGTTGAAACTTAGTTTTGATTTGAAGTTATCATCATGTGGAAGTTCTAGTCATACTGCGAAAGACATGATTAATGAACTGAAACTGAACAAAAGCATCGATGCTCTCTGAAATCCTTTTATCCCTGTTTCTACGTCTGTAAACAGTGAGATGGAAACATTTCAATTAAGTGAATCCTTTTTTATATCAGACAGATCTTGTTTATAGAGAGAAAAAAGCAGAGAGAGAGAAAACAGTGCGAGTGCAAAGTGTCTGAATCCACGACGCATTGTTCCAGCACGACGGCTAAACGTGCTCCGGATGACTGTTACTGTCGAGGGTCAATGTGCAGAGAAAAGCACATTCAGCTGTAAATGTTCTGTTTTAATGCTATCAACAAAAAGCCCGGCATTCCCCCGCTCTCGACGAGATGAATCCATTGACCCTCTCTCTGCGGCTCCTGCAGGAGTCGGTCTTAGAGTCTGAGAAACAAAGAGCCGAGGCAGAGACGGCGGTTCAGCAGCGAGGATTAGGCTGCAAATCTTCAAAGAAAATCCCTCTCCAACCAAAGCTGCTCACTGCTGCAACACTAACGCTGTTTATCTTCTTTTGTTTTATTTTCTTAACTGTTTATTCTTTGCCATTTCTATCCCTGTTTTGCTCCTTCACCTGCAGACAAGGAAACATTATTTTACCGGGAATACGCTCACAGGTGCATATTTACAGATGAGAGGGTTTAATACCAGCCGAGAGAGCGGGTCAGCTTTAATGCAGCATCCTCGCCTGAGGCCACACCGAGGGACCCGTCCTCCGACAGGGAACCCCCTCTCCTCTTCCTGCAACAATGGTTTTCTTCTCCTCCATTGCTTATAAGCTTTTATGCTGATAAACTACCTCCCTCTCTCTACCTCTCCTCTGCCCCATCACCCTCTCTCAGATGAGCATGCACTCATGAAGGACCCGGGGGGAAATAAACATTTAATCAGAAGCTTTAATGGCACTTTATGAAGTGATCAGTGAGCTGTCGTCGTCCAATCAGTCAAACGCGCTACAAGGTCGAACGTGTATTATTTTACAGTGTAAAGTTCTTCCAGGTAAGTTTTCAACCTCACTGATCGCCATCTGGCTCCTGATTTATATATTTATTTATTTCACAGCACGCGTTAGTGAATCAATCATCTGCAGTAGAGTCCCTCACTCACTCACTCACTCACAGTCCAGTGAAGTTCTCAGTTAGTCCACAGAGCTGTCGTGCATGGAGAATTGGATTCAAGGCGTCTGACAAGCAATTAATATCAATTACAGCAGGAAAGTGTGTGAATGTGACTTCAACACGTTTTCCACGGTGGAAAAAAAACAACCCGGACACAGACTCTCTCTCCGGCGAATGGAATCCATACATAATGGAGTCCAATGCTCTGTATTTCACACTCCGCTAAAGGCGCTTGGAAGCAGGATTTAGGAGTGGGAGTCCCGGCACAGAAAAGCCATCACATGGCTGCTGCTGCTATCGCTCTCCTCATAATTGCACTAGTGGACTTCTTCTCTTTCACGTTGGCCGGTGTGAGTGACTGGCTTTGTGCCACCGCCGTCTGACGATGGTAACAAGAGGGGGGGGGGGGGGGGGGGGGGCAGCCGAAAAAAGCATTATGCAATCAATACTGCCGGTCAGTCGGAACAGAGAGGTGTTGATCTGTTGACTCAAGTACTATGTACATAGATTTTCCTCTCTCTCTCACAGCAGATGTCAGAGAAAAAAGAAACCGAGCCAGGAGTAAAAAAAAAAAAAAAAAGGAAGCGCTTCCGCTTCACCAAAATATGAGAATTGTGGGGGAAAAGAACCCCCCCGCTGACTGGGGAAGGTGCCGGGCAGCGATCCATGTCGGAGCGGAGCAAGGTCAAGGCCCGGCCTGCTTACGTCTGTAAATTAAAACTGTCGTGCTGAACAATGGACGGATGATTTCAATTAAATTGTGCCGTGTGTACGGGCAAGATCTCGAGAGTCAGCGGAGAGCGAACACTACAGCTTTATTGCTTTGGCGTTATCCCCCCCCCCCCCTCTGCAACTGAAACCTCTGATGACCCTGTGGGTCGAGCTGATGCCCTCTGGAGCGAAAGCAAACATCCAGTCACTGGAATTTGTCCGACTCAGTGGACATTGTTTTACTCATGTTCTTTAAAAATTCATCACTTTTTTGGCAACAACACCAGCGTTTGAACATTTTTGATTGGTCTTCAAATATAAAGATTATTTGTCATGCTATTGCAACTGAGGTGAGAAGCTGATTGTGTTTATGTCATTGTTACCATTTGCAAAACAGTAACACAATATGTAGAGATGTCATAGTTATTATAGTTATTTGATTGAAAACAGGTTCAAATGGCTTTAAAAAGGTGAAATGAAATGTTCACCATCACAACATCACAGATTACTGTTCTAGTATTTAATACTTTCTATTCTTAATAGCTTGTTTAGTTTTTACTTGTTAATCGTCTATAATAATTCAATCTGTATCGGCCACAGACGTTTTGTTTGTAGTGAAAAGATCGAATGATTTCCTAATGGAATAAATCGAAGGTTTGAATCACACACCACCATGACCCTCCTGAGGTTAAATACCCAGAGGAACCATCCTCAGTAATTCACCAGGCTTCCCAGCAGTGTTCATACTTTGTTGGCTTTACTTCATTAATCTGGGATTAATTGTGACATTTCTGTCCTCTGTGCTGTGAGCCAGATACGCGTTGACACACAGGGATACAGACAGAGTTTCCCTCCTCGTGTCGGCAGTAATAAAATGGTTCGCAAACATTTGGAGACGAAAATTAAACTGGGAACGCTACATTTAAATGTTGTCACACGTTTTGTGCACAAACATGGAGGATGAAATTGGAATTTGATGGCATAATGTCGGACGGAGGAGTTAAATGGGTTTAGGATGGAAGAGCTTTGAGTGACAATGACTCCACGGACAAAAAACTAAAATATATTTAGAGAAAGACATGTTTCCTTAACTGAGGAGTTGTACCACACATATTGACCATTATAAGGTTTCTGTTGGGTGCACGTATTCAACCCTTACTGGGTGTATCCCAGTCTGATGGTGCGATCTGATCGGACTGACCTTTCATCAAGAAGTGGCAGACGTCACTCCGTCCAAGCATCAGTAACAACCTGACCTTCAGCAGACGTCTGCCTCTGCACTCTGAAGGAATCAGATGTCATCTCTTAACATTTGGGGTTATTTACAAAAAGATTCAAAGACATTTTTTAAACTCTTAAAACTATTAACTGTGTTTTTCTTGAAGTTTAATGTACTGTAAAGGTGACTGGTTTGTTTTCATCAGCGTTCGTGTTTGGAGACCGAGACAGCGATGGATTGTCAGCTGGCCTAATTAAGGCGATTTCATGGTTGCCACACTTTGGGGGATTTTAATCTGAAATGCTCGGCTGTGTTTATGCAAACGCACACAATTAAAAAAGCATATCCCTTAAAATTAGCTCTATTCGGTTTTGCTCCCCCCGCAAGTCTGAAAGCTTTGCCTTAGGTAAACTGATGTGCCACCCTCTGGTGGAGCTGAACGTTAGCATTTATTCTTCATAATCACATTTAGTTAAAAACTAATTGGCAGAAGCAAGGAGGCATAAATTGAGGGATAACAAAAGCCACGACTATAATTAGATTAAGGTTGGCAAAATTTGAATAATTTCATTTCAAATAGGGGGAAAGAAAAATGCGCGAGATAAACAAAGTGCATAAAGAGCAGTGTCCCACCCATACGCAGCAGCAGCAGCAGCAGCTCCCATGAAGCATTGCACTTCAGGCTCCTTCCCTCCCACTGCAATTACAGCGAATCACTTAACCTGCATACTGTACATATTAATATCCCTTCATGAGGCAGATCCGTGACTTGGTGCAGCTCTGCAGACGCCGCGCTGCACAAAAGGCTGAGTTCCTCCACTGGGGAGGCAAGGGGGGCCTCACACCCTGCAGCACCCCCCCCCCCCCCTCCCCCGACCTCAAACTGAAGAGAAGCACGACGAGGGCAACGGCTGCTTGAGCACTCATTTAAGATATCTCTGTCCTCTGACAGGTGACAACCACGGCTCCCTTTGACACCACCAAGGCCGTTTTTAATGAAACCGGACTTCTTGTTCTGCTCAGCGAGCCCTTTGATATTGTCCAGGGAGCCTTATACAATAGCTTGATGTTAATTGTGGCTAATAACAACCCCCCCCCCCCCCCCCCCTTTACCCCCCTTTACCCTCCTTCGTCCACCATCTCCCACACGGAGCATTGTCAGTGCCTGGAACACCTTGGACTGCTGCCAGGAAGGAGAGACGCAGCAGTGTAATGAAAAAGCACACACACCCACACACACACACACACACACACACACTCATGTTAATTATTTGTTTAATAAATATGCAATAACTCCAGCTCCGAAGGCAGAAGCAGACACATCCCTGCGCTGCACATCTCTACAACACTCCCACTGAGTGTGTGTGTGCTTTCAGTGATACTTTCCCCCAAACTTCTGCTGTAGTTATACTCTCACTTCGACTGGATGTTCACATTTTGGAAGTTGCTCTCTCTCCGTGTTGCTTTGTGGGTCTAATCCCGATTTCCCGTGTCCACTTGTAGCGCTGGAGACGGGCCGCACGACCCCCCCCACACCCCCCTTCTGCTCCACGAAAAGTCTTTAAATCACCCACCAGAGCTCAGATTGGGGGTTTAACAAGGGTGATTATGATTATGAAAGCTGGTGATGGGAGGTTTTCCAGAGATGAGAGAGACACAGCTCATCACAGTTCATCCTTTAATGGTGCAAGACTGTTGAAGTCACTCTTTATTCTCTGTTAGTGGATGACGCAGCAAATATTAGCAACTGGTTTTGAGAATCAACTTGACACAGTCCATATCGTCCCAGAAGAACTATTCAGATACACATATTATTCAGATACACATCAAGTGTTGACAATGAATAATGTGCTGACTAATATCATTTCTATTCAAGTGGCCTCTGAATAAAATCTTGCAACTCCCCTTCAAACCTCTCTAAGCTACTGAAGTGCTGATATGAAGGTTCTTACTCGGTTCTTTAATAAATGAAATTCCTGTGGATCCGTCCTTGGGTCTTGACCCAACCCTCTGCAAAACGTTATGAAAATGGGCTCGGTAGTTTTTGCGTAATACAGCTGACAAACAATCACAGATTAATAAATGACCTCCTAGTGAAGGTGATCAGTTACCTCACTGTTTTCATGTGACACTGACACATTTGTATATGTTCACATTCGTCAAATTAATTATTGACAATATATGTGAATGAATCCACAGGTTTAATCTTATTTATGTCTTTACTCTACTCTGTAGCTGCGTCAAAGTCAAATATATTCCAACCTTTCAGTTGTGTCATTACAGTTTTCAAAGTACAATACAACTTTACATTACATGTGACCAAAACCCTCTCAGGTATATGGAACGATGGTCTGTATGTATCTGGTGCTTTTCTAGTCTCGATGCCCTCTCAGACTGCTTTACAGTGTAGATTAACTGGTGTACTGAAGTCACTTGCTGAAACAATGTCTGTGGAAATTTTGATATTTATCATGTCTGAGAAAACTTTTTAGACTCTGAGACTTAAGGTTAAAAAAAGAAACTCACAGTTACATCTAAGTGACTCACAAGCCACAAACACCTCTGTGATTTTTAATACAGACTCCCAATATAACTCCTGCTAAAACAGCTCTGCGGATGACGCACTGTACAAATACATTTATTTGAAGTGTGCAGAAACGTGAAGGCCACACAGCAGAGGTGCTGCTGACGTATCCGGTGCTCCGCTCAGACGTTCAGGGGAAGATGTGAAAGGTTGAACATTTCAAATGTCAATACCGTGTCTGAATTCCCTCTCTTGATTCACAGGTCACATACTAACACGCTGCAGCACAATTCTGAGCCTGAGCGCGATGCGCCGGGTATAGACTGCGCCAGATAACTTCTGATTCCACAATCCCCGAATTGTATTCACCCTCACAGTCCTCCACCTTCAAATGGACACCCTGTGGGCTGTGGGCCTGTGTGTTCTCCTGTCAGATGCTGCCTGAGGTGACTGTTTGCCATCAGTCTTAGAAGAGCTCAAGCCACAGACCTTCTCGCCGCTCTTTGTCACAGCGTGATCGCAGAAAGTACTTTGGATGTCTCACATATTCTTCTTTCAGCTCGTTTCTTTTTTTTTCTCCCCCCTTTCTTTCTTTTGGCCATCCACCCCTATCCAATAACTCCCTTTTTTTTTTTTTGGAGAGCTCAAACAATCCGAGACTGAACGCCTGGAGCACTAACTCATCTGGAGTCGGGCCAGAGAGAGGGTGAGATACGGAGAGAGAGAGGAGGCAGAAAGGCAAAGAGATGAAGACAGAGAAGGGGGTTGGAGAGAGAGAGAGAGAAAGAGAGAGAGAGAGAGAGAGAGAGAGAGAGAGAGAGAGAGAGAGAGACTATGAGGTTTATGGTCCGTTCCCCCTTTAGAGGAGCATTTGGGACTGAACCAACACATTCGGTCTTTGTGTGTCCTAGTTTTGCAGTGCCTCCTAGTGAAGAAAAGCAGAGAGACGCTCCAGCAGGTTTAAAGGCTGTTCTACAACCAATTTCAACAACATAACTTGGTCCCAGCCGTTTGAGGAAGGCTCTTTGCATTTAGAGATCGGTATTAGAAAGCACTTGAGGGTATCGAGTCCTGACCTCCACCCCCGTCCTGCAATTTAGGGATGAACTGGAAACTGCAAATCAGACCCAGTCGACCAACAAGTGGCTGAGGCTGAAACAGAAACGTTAACTCAATGGCTAATTTAACAAGTCTAACAAGTTTAACATCTGTATTATCTAAAGCAAACCCATAAAACAGCTTCTCTATAATTTCTATATTTTTTTCTTTTGTCCTACTTTTCATTCATGCAGGTGCAGAATATTAGAAACACCTCTCAGTATAATGCAGTCCATGACAACACCACCACCATGAACTGACCAAAACATAATGTTTTATTCAGAATCAGTAACACTGGGGTAAGGGTACTTATCCCCTGGGGGAGGGGGGGGGGCATTGGGTTTCATTACAGCTTCTGCAACCGAAAGAGAATAGAAATATAAACCGACCAATAGATATAAATGTATTGTGCTAAAAATATGTGTCTGTTTCTAAACATATGAAATATTTTTACATTTATTTATTTCCATGTAATTTGCCAATAATATTTGCACAGGCTTAAAGGTGAATAACTTTGGTATTTGGTAAATCATCTAAAGTAACTTTAATTGGGGGTTGTTTTGAATGTTATGACAGTTTACATGTACACTTCTGTTATAATAAACAAATGAAACAACCAACATAATCTCATGTTGTCTGAGCTTTAGGAAAATCAGAGGGTGTTAGGGAGGTGGACAAACAAACCTGTGAGAGGAAGAAAGAGGAGTGTTTGCCAGACCCTCAAATATTTCCCTCACTCATGCTGCGACAAAAAGCTGAACCAGGGTCAGTGGTGCAGACACTTCTGAGGCCGAGGACGAACAGAAACTCAAGACAACCTTGGACAGTGTCTGACAGAAGAAAACAAAACCACAGGGAGTCTGTTTGATGCTTGAGGAAAGTCAGGACAAATAATAAAGCAGAAAAAAGTAAAAATATAATGGAAAATTATTTTTGAAGTGTCGGCCAGTTTCCGACAGACGAGACGATTTTAGACGATTTTGTTTTGATCTATCTTTTAAAGGTTTCCAATTAAAACTTTATGAAAGTGTAATAATGATTCGCTTCACTGTAAAGCAGTTTTTGATTGAAAAGAATAAATCCAAACACAGATTGATTCTCAGCACATTCATATTTATTTTTTCGTTCTTTTTACTTTCTTTGCTATAAAAACTTAAATAAAAACTTGAACTGCAAACAACATTTAATCTTGATTGAAACTTGTTATTGGGATATTGAGCACTCGGCTCCACAGTGGGATGCAAGTTAGACTCCTGGATCCTAATAAATATTATCGACAATAACACAGGTTTGTTTTTGCTGTAACACAATCCAACTCAAGGTTTGTTGCCACTGATGGGACATAGACATAGTTTACAGATAAAAAGTATGAAGGTCAGAGGTCGCTCTGCAGTACGAGGAGTCCGAGTCTGAGACAGTTTGGTCCAAGTACAGCTTTCTCCATCTTCACCAAGATGAAGAAGTGAAAAAAAACATCCCTGACTTTTTATAAATTCAGATTGAAACTTAAATTAATGACTAGAAATAATATTCTAGATAAAAGCATTGACCCACCTTTAAAAAAAAAATTGACAACATTAATATTGAGTTTGTTTAGGCTGTAGAAGAAAGGTATATACATTTTTTGTAAATTGGTTTTAAATGTATGACTCTGCGGACATTACTGGAAATCAGTGTTCGAGACAGAGGGACAAAAACAACACATCCTACAAAGGATCCATCATTGATTTCATTTGATTGGCCGCTTCTCATTTCACGGCCATTAACCAAACAGTTTTATCTGCACAGGAAGAGTCTGAGCTTCTTTCTCTCTGCTCACAGCAGCTCTGCTTCATTCCGGTGAGTGATCACAGCGTGCAGTCATCCCCCGGCTGGAGGCAAAGAAAACTGCACCTCAACCTTTTACCTCTAATTATACCTCAACGTGCGACACCTCCACCTAGCTGGATTACAAGAGGCTCAAAGAGGAAGGTGCCATTTTACACCTGATGTCACAAAGAAGATGAATCTTAGATATTCTTCACGAAATATTGTAACTCTGAATATTTGTTTTCACCCCTTTTCTTTGTCTGATGTTAGCAGAATTACACAAAACGAACAAAAGTCCTGGATGTATTGTCTTCAACATTGGGTTTTTGACATTTCCACCAAATTTAAGGATTAGTTGATGGATCAATATGTAAAAAATAAAAACAAATCTGACATATTAAGAGGCCTGATATGTATGAGTGTGTGCAGCTTGATTGAATCTAAGGGGACTATAGGCCTTTGTGTGTGTGTGTTCAACTTAGTCCCTTTCTATTTTAAAATGCTTTGAAATCTGTGTTTTGCTTCGGTCCACTGTTGCGTTTTTCCAGACTGGTAGCGTCAGCTAATCCTCCGCTTCCTCCGACACTGTCAGCACGAGAATGAACCGAGAGGCATTTCTGTCTGCTCCAGAAACCGGATTACAGCAACAAGAAGCTTACACTTCCAACGACTCCAACACGCAGAGAAACAAAGCTATCACAATGCCTCTCAATGTGTGGTGATTAATACTGTTTTACATGCTCCCCTTGTATTTGCAGCCCTGTGGTTTACAAATAACAAAGAATCCCTGTGGTGCAAATTAAGCACAACATTCAGAATACAGAAAACAACTAATCGTCCAGAGGTTTCAGTTGGACAATTATTTGTTTTGCATCTAATTTCACTGTCTGCTCCGGATGATGTCGGGGTGTTACACAAACACACGTCTTTTGTGTCACACAACTGTTGTGGGTTTCTTCAGGGTGTTGCTGCGCTGATGTGATAGAGACGTGAGCAAACAGAGGTATAGGCTCGTGTGTCTCACCTCTGGCTGAATCCCTCCGAGGTGCCAAGAGGGATCGTTTGCTGCTCTGCTCCTTCAGCCGCTCATAAATCAAATAATTACATTGCGGTTCTTCAGGGAAGATAAAAGTTTTTCCATTAACCGGCACTCATTAACCCACTTCCTAAAAGTGTAATATAACTTGAGGGAGCCCGCACGGGTATTTCCTTATCGCAGCCTATTCAAATGTAACACATACACTCACTAAAAGCTCGGTTTACGTGCATAACACAAGATCCTGCGTGGTGGGAGCAGCAAGTGATCATTCTGTTATCAATATTTTATGATGTACATCAATTAACCTTGAACTGTCTGCAAACGGCAGACAAATGCTCCCCGGTGACTGAGTCGGCGGAAGCTCTGTCAGGTCCAGGATACACTGCGCTGCTGTGATTGACAGCAATTTAAGAGGGAGGCATCCGACTCCACTGCAGAGAAGCCAAACGTCACTCACTTTATAAATGTCTGCAGTCTGTAATCCAGCCTGAAGAGGTCTTTTACCACTGAATGTGATTCTGGGTGAAGGGTTCTCTATAAAATAATGATTAACACTCATCAGGAGTGTTTGTTTACCTTCTATTTTCTGCTATTTTTCTGTTAAGCCTGTCTCTTCAAAAGACTTGATATTAATAAAATAAGATCTGGCTGTAAAATCCCAACAGAGATGAGACATTTAATCTTTCATCTTTCTCATTTGATAGACGTTGCCACGAAGCCAGAGGGTGAGAGGCTCGCTCGCAGGTCTAACTCCTCAATTTCAAAGATATATATCACGCTGGGACAAAGCCCCCCCGTCTCTGCCCTGCCATCACAGGGCCGTCACAGATGACAGGAGGAACGCTTTGGTCCCGGACGACATGAGACGGGGACAGGACAGGCCGCGCCGCCTCTGATCACATCACACTGCTGATTACTGAGGAAGGCAGAGGGATAAGAGCAAAGCCAAGGGTCCGATTGATCACACAGATGCATTATGGGATGGTAAGAGCGAACAGGGACAGTGAAGTGCATTTCTCTGCTGATTAATGCAACCCGCACAACCCTGGTCCTCAAGCTCCACCTGAGGGATTAACCTCAGGCACAATCTGTATGTATAACATCAAGTCCAACAACAACATCACGTTTAAAGGAGGTTATGTTTTCACCCGTGTCCGTTTGTAAGTAGGTTTGTTTTCTGTTAAACGAAATGGATTTCCTCCAAACTGGGGAGGATCAGTGGGATAAGGGCGAGATCACCTGGCCCAAGATTGACAAAGTGAGGGATCACTGTTTTTGATAAGATATCAGGAATATTTAGGAGACATGGCTTTGAGGTGTAAGAATAAAGATTACATTTTGGCAGGGATCAGGACAAAGGTGTAGATCCAGGATCTTTGTTTTTTGCCCTTGACGAAGGTTTGCACTACGATTGAGTTTTAATTTTGACAACTGCTTTAGTATTAATGTTATTATGATTGTTAGTTTTGGTTTTGCTTCAAGCCCCAAAAAAAAACTAAATAGAATTGAATCAAAGTTTACTAGTGAAAGATTTAGTCTAATTTTCATTGCATATTGTGAAGTTGCTTGTTCTATTAAAATATGATTAACTGTTGGGACAGCGACAGTCTTTGACAAAACTATCTTTGAGAACAGAGGATTTAGATTTCTGACAGCCTACGATAATCCCGCTCTTTCCTAAAGATAGTAGAAGAAGAAATGAAAGCAGGGTTTAAGGAATATTTTGGATTTTTTAAAAGAACTTGCATTTGCTCTTAAGCTCAGAGTAAAACGGGAAGATCAATTTCCCTGTGCAATAAAAATATAAGTGATACCAGTAGAGAAATAATGGTAAAATGTGGATGTTTTTATATTTCATTCAAATCAGGACAAAAATCCGCTTTATCTAAAATTGAAGTTCTAGAGCCTCAAGCTGAACGTGAACAGTCAATCCCCAAATTGTTCCCGATCTTGAGAGCTCTGGTTTCAGCAAGTCACCGAAGGTATGCAGAGAAGAACGACGGAGAAGAAATGAAGTGAGGAGCAGCTTAGGGAAGTGATATTTCTTAAAGCCATTCCAATAACACTGAATTCCTGTGACCTTTACTGGTCCGAGAACGACGACAAGTGAATGTTCCCACAGATTAAGCACAAAATCATTAAAATAGCCGCGCTGGCAGACGGACCGGACACATCAGGGCTGGAGCCAAATGTTACAGCACCTCATGGAGTGTGAAAGGTTATCTGGGGAAGGAGCGTAACGAGGAGAACAAGCCAGGAAACAAGGAGTGAGAGGCGACTTCGGTGATGAACTTGTAGCGTAGGTTTATTTCTGCTTTTATTCATCTTTAACACTGAAGATCTGAATCTGTAGATCTGATTCTTCAGACACATTTCATGGTTAATCAACATATTAAAAGCTCCTGTGAATACACTGATGTTTCACAGGCCTCTCATCTCCTGCTGCCTCCTCTTAGAGGAAGTACCTCAGTATCTGGGGTCTTGCCCAAAGTACGTGTCAAGGCTTTCAGCCATTATGCTCTGAGACGATGCAACAGGCTTCCAGGGGACATTTTTTAAAGGTAAACTAAAAAACTATCTGTTAAGCCTGGCTTTAATGTAGTTTATATAATCTTTATAGCTAGAATTTACACTGTCTCTATAGATTATGAAATAGTATTATATTTCTTTCTTTTTATTCATTCTATCTTGTTTTATCAACATTTTAGTAATCTATTACAATGAGTGCATTGGTTTCTGAGCTTACTTATCCTTTTTAACATGTTGTCAATCGCTTGTAAAGCACTTTGAACTGCCATTGATTACTTTGAAAGGTGCTACATAAAGTTTGATTAATTTATTAAGTAGAGTTACTATTTTCAACAAAGACCCTCTGCCCTCATCCTAAGGGATAGTAGATAAAACCCAAATACATGTCCCGATCCTACCAAGTCTCAAATTACACTGAGATAATGTCTCAATATCTGACATGCAAAGTTCATCCAATATGAATTCAAGACTGAAAATTGTGGTTTGAGCTGCTTTCTATGCAGATGTTGAACACCTATGTGCTTCAGAGATGCCCACACACAGAAACCTTCATGTTTGTATGACACTGTATAAATTAGTCAGCAGTCTGGAAGCCACACTGTGATAAAAGAAGCTAAACTCACGATCTGAAGGAGAGTGGATCTGACCCTGAAACAGCTGTAAACAGATTTAAAATTCACAAAACCGGTCAATGTTCATACAATGCACTGTTCTGTATAACCAAAGAATACACAATGAGTGAGTAGCCATATACAATGCGCTTTTCATTCTAAGCTGTATCCTGAAGATTCCTCATAAGTCTCAATACAAAAAAATCTGATACACACAATTATGCAGGCTTACGACAGCGTTCAACACATTTTAAATTCAAATCAATGTTTGATGTCGCTGCCAAATATGTTGATGAAACACTTAGCCAGTATAATTCTGCTTACACTGACGGATGTTTGCCAGCGTTAGCACCCCCCATCACCCTCCACTGAGTGAAACATGCACATGTTTATGCAAAGTTTTTAACCTTCAGCGTTGTGTCTTTCCAGTAAGTTTTGTTAGTGCTTTGCATAATTTTAGATTTTCTAACTTTTAAATTCAAATATTGACAGCGCAATGAATCAAACAGCTGCAGATCATGATTGTGTTTTTCCAAGGTTAGTCTTGTACATGCGTGCACAAATTGGTCGTAAAATAAAAGAGCCAGAACCTTTCGGAGGATGTGAGGTAAGTGAGAGGAAATCAATTTTAATACATTTTCACGCCTTCTGTATAAAACATTGAGCACAGCTCTGCTCTTTGCAGATGTTTCTCATCTTGGGTCAAATGGTTGTTTTATGAAGCATAAAAACAGAGAGATTATTCCAGCTAAATAAGTTGCGGTTCCAATTTTCACTCCTTATCATCATGGCATGTTTTTGGCTCTGTGAGCAGCTAAAATCCAGTCACCCTGAGTTTTGCTGATATATTGAGGACAAGGGGCTATTAATCCTAACTGAGCCTGTCGAGATAAAGCAGAGCTGTGGTGGATTGTGCATTATGCTCCTAAAACTGGAAATTTATTGTTATGGCAATGATTACTGTCCATGAATCCATCTTCATATTATTTTGAAAGTCACTGAATTCATGTACGGCTTTTACAGTCAAAACAGCAACATTTCTGCTCTCCTCTAACTAGAACAATAAAAAAACACACATCTCAGTCAGCAAGTCGGTAAAACAATTATTGGACAGTGTGATGACAAAAGGTCAGATTCATTAAGTATCATCAGTGAGGGGATAGAGAGAGGCAGAGGGGGTGTGTCAACATGAACTTGTAGGAAGGAACGTGGTGTTGCAGAAAGGAGCAGTCTGATTCGCCCTTTTCAAGAATGTCACTGGAAATCCTTCAGCCTGACCCCGAGCTCAGAAAGATCCCCGCGCAGGGATTTGCTACCTCGGATACCAGGTACCAAATAAAAGTACATATATTAGATCACCTTCCTGCAGTAAATATTCAGTGTAACAGTCCCAGATCTGTGTTGACTCTGCTGATTACATAGTGACAGAACGCAGCAAACAGCTATTGTTCTAGCGGCTGAATAATGATCCATTAATCTGTTTATCTATGCATCATCGTGCTGCCTCAAGAGATAATTCAGATGATTCTAACACATCTAGAGGATTAGTTTAACGCAAGGACGTATTGTGTAACTAGACTGAGTGAGAAAGGGTCGTCTTTGTTCCGCTTCTCCTGTGAGCTCGGAGCGGCTCCATCCCCTCATCCCTGAGACCTCTCACACTCAACGACTCCATCAGAAGAGCTGACAGAATGACGATAGGCCGCTCTCCATCACTCCCGGCGCCGGTGAAATAAGCTCTGGGTCTGTTTGTTCAAGTCGAGGGGAGGCTGGGGGGGTGGGGGGGCTCCATGGGCAGTGACGGGACACACCGGCCGACCTGTCTCCAGAAACAAATGGCTCGCAACACACTTCATTTAAGTATTATTGAGATTCTTTACACATAAGGCGGCCATCGATCACTGTAGGTGCTGCATGGAGTATTTTCTTTTAACCCGTCGCCTTCACAGTCCAAACTACCATCCAGTGTGACAATCTCCAATTCTAATGATTTATTTAGATTATGTACACAAGAAAAGTCAATACACTTGTGTTGTTCTGCCTGGAAGGTGTTCAGAAGCAGAATACTTTTTTAGCAGCTTCCTCCCACAATCCCAAAACAAGCAGATTGAGTGAAGATCATAAATTATTGGTAAGTGTGAATGTGAATGTTTGTCTCTATGTGTTAAAGAGCCTGTCCAAGGTGTACCCGCCCCCTTTTGCCCAATGTCAGATCAAACCCCCCGCAACTCTCAAATGGCTTGATGTTGTAAGTTGTTTAATTTGGATTACACATTAATTGCATTGAAATTACTGAACATTTTACCCAGGATGTTTCCCTCTTCTTAAGATGTTAACCTCTTACAAGAGCTAGCATTTAGCCATCAAGTCAGTTTCTCTCAGCGTCTGAAGACGGGAGCTTATGTAAGATCGACTCTTTCCAAATATATGCTGGGAAGTCTTCCCTGTCGGCACGTCATCTTGCTGCAGGGAGCTCTCAAATATCTTTATTCTAACTCGGTAAAGATTTTTCCTTCACAGATTGTTCTATTTGTCTGCTGTATTGTTTGCATGGCTGAGCACTCCGAGTGCTAAGAAAAAAATAATCAGCTGCAGACACATTTCTCACATCTCCAGCCGCAAAGCACCCGAGAAAAAACACTGATGGTCCAGTTAGCTGCATGCCGTCTCGCTCGTTTCCTCTGGATAAAATGCGAAAACCCGCTAATGTTAACTTACCCAATTACAACAGCCACAACTCCAGCCAGCGACACTTAAACCGAAAAGTGTGACGTTAATTGCCATTTAAACGGCCTCTTTCGCCTGCTAAACTGTGAGACTGCTTATGTTGTCTGTGAGAAGATTGGTGCTTCGGAGGAGGAGAGATGATTCCACTGTGAGACGCTGCCGAGAGACAAAAGGACACAATTAGTTTCCCAATCATTTTGCCAGGAAGAGGAGAGGAGGATCAATATCCTGATTATGCGCAAGGATGTCATTCGCTTGCTCTGCGATCAAAGCGTCAATGGTCCAAGGATCCATCTACACGTGATCCATAACTCATGTGTGGAGGACGGCGCGACAAGCAGACACAAAAAAAAACAAGTGCAACACGATATGTAAATTGAGGAAAGTTATCTTTACCCCAGAGCCTAGGATGTTGGCTTTTATTTTCTCATTTGTAATCAATAATGTGGAAATTCTCAGCGGATGCACTTAAAGCGTTTCCTTTGGGAATTCCTCAGTTTGAAAAGCAGAGGAAAGACAGACTGGCATGGTTCCATCATGAAAACAGTTACTAAATACTATAAGCATACATGCAATCTGTTGACAATCAAAATTAACTCTTAATTTATTGTCTGGACAGTCAGAGGAAAGTCTGGCTGTTAGTGGGAACCACACAAGTCCAGCATCTGCCCTTGCTGTTGCATATAAGAGGTCACGTCTATTTATTACCCTTCATGTTTGTTGTTTATTTTTGTGACTCATATCCGATCTTGATACAGGTCACTTCACTCTCTGCCTTCCCATTTCCCCTCCCTGTAAGTATTTAGTCTCTGTAGCTCTGTCCCAGTTAATGGGCTGCTTGTGCTCTGAAGGCCGAACCGAGATTGAAAAGGTCTGGTCTGTGGAGGATTTCTGTGATTTGCATCAGCGACTGGTCCCAGTCTTACCACTGCTGCCTAGCAACAGAGCGGCAGCTGGACACGTGAAGACATTTTTAACTTCATTTTTTCTATGCGTACTGATCGCCTGATTCTAATATTTAAAAAAGTGTAGAGATTTGACATTTTTTTAACTGTCAATGTCACGAAAGCTCAGTGAATCCTGGGATACTTGATTGTGAAGATTCTCAGACATCCAGGTATCTTCAGGAATTGTATGAGAGTCTGATAACTGGACTTGAGTCCGTTTCTTAAAGACCATTTATCTCTCACCCAAGAGGCTTCTTCAAACTGACCAGTGGGATTTTTCACGGGTTCAATCTCAGGGTCGGTTGAGAGTCATCAAGTTAAATATTCAACATAATACCAATGTACATTTGTACAACTCCTTAAGAAATCCTGGGATAAGTTGGTTAGTTGCTGGCGGATGGAAGAACACTTTTAACGGCTGCATTCAAAGGAGTTGTTGAAATGAGACAACATATAGTCACACCACTCTGATGCAATGGGTATTCAAATGCAGCCTTGGAAGGATGTGAACTCAGCTTGTGTTTCCCTTTGTCTTGGCCAGTTTGATTTGTTCCCCGGTGTTCATCACACCAGCATTTCTCAGTGAGTTTCCTGTGTGGGTTGTCTGTCTGTGTGTGTGTGTGTGTGTGTGTGTGTGTGTGTGTGTGTGTGTATATAGGCAGCACCGTTTCCCTTCTGATTCAGCCTTTTTGAAATATCTTTGCTGATTGGACTTCCTGCTTGTGGACCGGACATTGGGACCCTCGGAGCCTCACCCTGCCTCTGAGAGTGGGGGTTTGAGTACTTGCCTGCTTTTGACCAGTGTGACAGAGCCGACAATCAGAGGCAACAGCATTCACATGTTCACAAGCTTCAAGAACGAATGATAACTTCCTCTCTCCTTTGAGGTCAAAGGATTCAAACGTTGCTCATACCTTCAGACTGTTGCTTCAGCTATTGTAACCCATGCAATGTGTAAAGGCAATCACAATGAAGCGCAATAAAATGAAAGAAACACCCTTTGTCTGGGATTTTCTTTTTACTCCTCACAGGTATGAATCATTCACAGAGTCCTGAGCAGAGTATCTGAAATCGAGTAAGTTCTATTGGCTGAATGGGACACATTGTTCCGTCCCTATGCGGCGAATGGGAAGCAGCAGACAGATAAGTGAGTGAGATGAAAGAGCGCGGTGCACCTGGCGGGTCCGTGCTCCAACATCTTTGATCCACTGAGGCAAACATCAAACACTCTGTTGTGGGCTTTGTGCGGACGCCAGCCTGAGAAGCACTCCACGCCATAAGCACCAATCTACAGCGTAAAGTGCAGCCCAATGAGAGCGGGGGGGGGATTAAAGAAGATGTTTTTTCTGCGGCGGAAATTGCATCAATTGTGTGGCATCTCTAAAGCGAGAGCAACTCAGATGCGATCAACCCAGTGATAATAGAAGGGACATTTCTTTGCAATTACTGTCAGAGGAGGCGTTTGCACGAACATGAAATAACCGCCATGAGTGCACCGCGTGTTTACAGTTTGCTCAATTGTTGGCACCGCAAATATAAAGATGGACAAAGAGAGGTTAGTATTTCAGGATGCCTCACAACCTGATGTCTCTACACATCCCGTGTCACTGCACATGTCCACAGTGACCTTTTATTATGATGCAGCGCCTGCTTATTCCCTCTTATTAAAGATTGTGCATGTCTCTGACTTACTTGTTGTCCAGAATGTGTCTTATTTAATATTATTTGAGTATTTTAAAAGTATTTAAGTATGGACTTTTATCCTGTGATGCCGCAAGATTTATCCACTGGTGACAGAATATTTTACAAAATAAAACAGATTTTTATTCTAAATTTTTATTTATAGAAAAATGATCTCAGTAAAGATTAAAAGCTCCTGAAAACTTGGGTTTTATCCACAACTAAGGATTCAAATCAATCACATGTTAACTTTCAGAGAAAAAGGTCAATCTGGCTTCATCAGCACTTTGTCATCAGTGTTGATTGACAGTTATGACAACATAATCGAACATATTTCTAACCAGCTATATCAGATCCTGTAAATAAACCAGTTCAAACTTTGTAAGATATTTGGGTGTCAATGTCGGACTCAAGTCGTTGTAAGAAGCTCATAGATAAAAACATGATTTCAGGACTTTAAAACTTTAGATTTGACTCATCTACTGAAGCACTACATATTCTGTTAGTGATGAATGTTAATAAACTTGAGAACAGCGTCAGCACAGAGGAGCTTCTCACCAACAATGCGTTTGCCTTCATTCCTCTGGATCAAATGCAGCGGCTATCAGCGCAGCCAGATCTCAGGCATTGCAGTGTTTGATTCAGACGAACAGCAAGCCTCCAAAACAACAACGGCTCTGTCGTCTTTGCTCTACTGGGAAACAAATTTCCAATCACCTCTCGCTGCTGGAGTGAGCAGCAACATGCAGGGGGAAACGGACTTCTGAAAATACTTCAATGAGCCAAAACACGGCCACTCGCAGGCGTAGCGATTATGTTGAATATATTAGACAGAGAATAACTGTTTGTTCTCATAGCAAATCTTTGAGACGAGGCAGAAATGAGCTGATATGAAGACCAGACTGACTTTAACAAGGGCCAAAGCTTTATGGAAAACCACTGGATCAGAGCATCTTCGATACGGCGGGGGTTTTGCAGAGCGACCCCGATGCCACATGGGGCCTCATCTGCGTGAGACGGTAAGAGAAACATATCCCTGTCTATCGGAATGGCCTGAAAAGCTACTTTGCAACACGTTACACAACATTTTTAATGATGATTACAGAAGCAATGTGCCATAAACACACACAGTACATCACACTTTCATTGGTGCAAATCTCATAACGCACTATACCAAAAAAAGCTGGGATCTAAATGTTTGTGCTTTCAAATTAAGTGGCATATACAAAAGTAGAATTACCACACTGCAGCTGAGGCCTCTGCAGTTTCCGTGTTTCTACATATTTTGTCTTTCTGTCCAGGTGACATCTGATCAAAAGCTGAAGAATTCCCTTGAGTCAGTGATATATCATATTCAAAACATCGTTTGAGACCACTGTGACCTTGACCTTTGACCCTTGATCTCTGACACCTAATCAATTAATAAATGAGTCAAAGTGAACATGAGTGATAAATTTGAAATTTAATATTTGTGAAATTCTGTCACCTGTTGATGTTTAGCAGCGCTGGTAAAAGTCAGACAACATTTCTAACCAGCATGCATTGCGTTAAGTCCAGCACACACTGGAGGCAGCTACCATTGCCTAGGATCAACAACAGTGAATATTGGGGGGGTGTCGTTTGTTGCAAAGTCCAGTGCTATGATGTCATAGGTCACTCCTTAGTTCTCTTTGATGTGTGTGTTCTCTATGATGCGTATCATCTCCTTCTCTCTACATAGTATATAACGTACATCAATAGTATGTAAGTAAGAACAGAGACTGCTTCCCAAAAACACTAAACACTAAAAACTAAACAAGTGACTATTGAAAGTAATATTGATAACATTTCAAAATCAGTATTAGGAGATTAAGACAGAAGATGGACAAGGACAGCTTTCTACCCGTTGTGAAGTCTTTTTTCGATGGCATGACATCCGAGCAATGGAATCTGTTGAAATCAGGCAAACCTGATGAGGCCACAATAAGTGTCCTGGGAGAGCAACTGCTTCAAATTGTCTTTGGCCTGACACAAAGCATCCTGAAGGGTCTCGAGAGCACAGCTGCACCTGTGTCTAAGGAGAGTGTGCTTTGCACTTTGGGCAACAGACTTCCTCTGGCTTTTTCTCAGGCTCTTGACGATCCAGAGGAGGTCAGTGATGTCTCTTCAGAGAGCTTGACACAGTTGACTGCTCAAGAGATTGCAGAGTGTGTCAACTCTCTCCTCTCCACGGGCGTGGACAGTGTGAAGTCAACCATTCCTCGCGTCACTTCCCCAAACAGACTTCAAGGTATGATCAGTCAGGCCGGCAAAATTATCAGAGGAATCATGAAAAATCGGAAACGTCGTCCACCAACAACTGATCAATGAAGATGAGAGTCATGACCCCTGTCAGTCATCATCCTCATCCAAGAAGACAAGCTCAGAGGACAGGGAAAGACAAAACTGTCCCGGAGATCACAAAGAAGGTGGTCTCTGAATACACAGATTGTTTCTTCGATGAGATACCAGTGTGAAATGGAGCCGTTGGAATCTTGCTCCTATCTGGAGATTGAGAATTTTGTAGATGACAAGTTTATTTTGATGAAATCATAGTGGAAGACAAAGATGATACAGAAACAGCCCAGAGCACACCCGCTCTGAAAAAAAGTGTCTTGAGGGATTAAAACATGCATTGCAAAGGAGATTGCTCAAGTGTCCATTTGTTGTATTGTGGGGAAACTGAATAACGTGTACTTTGAAAGCCCTGAAGTTGAATATAGTTAGATTAACAACTCACAGATATTAACTTAGGGTTCAGTTTTATTAATTGGAAGCTTGTATTTATAACCCCAAATAATTTGACAAAGATCCTGAAGAGTTGTATTCCATTTTTCAGTGCAGATATTGATTTACGTGACCACTGAGCAGGTAACAAAGGTGCCTGACTTTTATCTGTCGTGTAGTGTTTAATTTATTCAGCTGGTTCTCTTTAATTTATCTAGTTATTTTGAATTATGCTTCCCAGCAGTGTGGTGTAATTAGCAGTGGGAGTCCAGGACGCTGGTTCACTAGGTGAGCGGCAGGTATACTGTCAGTGCTGGGGGAGTAGTTTGACTAAATGTAATTAAACAGAGGAATCTGCTTTGGATTTTACAAGCCACTGGTGGCTGTTCGACTGAATTTAAATTGTATTAATTCTTTGTCATCTTTGTTGACATTGGAGGCAGTGTTTATTAGTACGGCAGGTTTTTCCTCGCGCAGTTTCTACCAATGAATTATCTGTGATGCTGATTGATAATTGCCAATTGATTAGCTAGACTCACAATGTAATTATTCTGTGGGATTAGATCAACTTGACACTTGAATGATTCTTTGCACGCTGGGTGGAGGACGCTGATAACGACATGGAGATCTCTGAACCAGTAGGGAATTATTTAGATGATGGGAATAAGCAGAATCAATACAGTGCGGTCGATGATAAATACACATGATTTATAACCTTGTCTGTCAAAATGTGGGAATGTGAAACCTCCGAAGAAAAACAGCTGCAGAAAGGTGTTGAGACGGAGGAGGACACTCTCTGGTTGAAGCCAAAGCCGCAACATCAAAAATCTCAAGTTTCATGACAGATAGGATCTGATGCTGCTCATCTGTAATGAAAACAAGGATGGAAGTGAAAAACTTGTTTCAGGAAATTGTGAGGACAACATCAAGAGGATGAGGATTTCTTATATGCAATGTAATCTTGGACAAGATTGGAGGACAAATGGATTCAAAATGTCGACGGATATTGGAAACTGGCAGTGAAAAAAATAAACTTCTAAAAAGAAGTTTGTTGTGATGGTTGAAAATGTTTGAGTGAATCCATCCAAGTTGGTTAAGATAGCTAAGATGATAAAGCAATTATCATCCACTTAAATGGAGAGCATTGTTGATTATATATTATTTTATTGAGAGTTGATGTCCAATCTAGGCCAGCCCCATTCTTTAACTTGAAAAAAGCACAGATTATACATTTCTGTCATTGAACTTTGTGAACATGTGAAGTCAACCATGTCACATAATGTTGAGAAAAGCTCCAAGGTTGTATTGTTAGTCATCACCAGTGACACTAATGGTTTTATGGGATTTTAATTAGATTTTATTGCTTCAAGAGCAAAGCCGAGAAGTATCCTGGTTTAATTTGGCTGTGATTAAAGTGTTAATACAAGTAAAACTATAAATATAATTTTTTCCCACTTAATGTTTCAGCCTCAGGCTTTTCCCCTCAACGATTTATACTCAAAACCTCGTAATGACAACGCCACATGTATTCAAAAAGGAAATATCCAATTGACAGTCTTCAGACCCTATGACATTGAAATGTAGCTCAGGTGCCTTCGGTTTCCCATGATCGTCTTTGAGATGCTCCCATATCTTGAGTGGAGTCACCCTGCGGTGAATTCAATTGATTGGAAATGATTCAGAAAAGCACCAACCCGTCTATAAAAGGTCTCACAGCGGACGGCGCTGTGAGGTCAAAAGGAGCATAGATCTGGAGAAGGCGACAAGAAAATCTCCTGTGAAGGTTCCAAAGAGCAAACAGAATTTCAATGGAGGAGGTTTGGATGAACCAGGATTGGGAACGGAATCGGTGAGGAGAAGAAATATTAAAAAGGACTGCAACAAAACATAAGCAGTAACGGAGACTGAATCCTATAATACACTGTATTTTCCATATGAAATGCACCTATGCTTCTGAGAGTTTAACCCTCCTGAACCTCGACACTAATGAATATTTTCCCTTCACTTATAAGTAATTGACAGATTAGTAATATATCCAATTATGGTAAATGAGCAACACGCTCAGCCAGTGGTAAACAGAGGACTGTCAGCTTATTGTTGCTCCTGAGGACGCCCCGCTGATGGGCTGCTCATTGAGCTGCGGAGCGAAGTCGGCTGAAGACGCCAGTATAATTGGGCGAATGAATCAATTACATCAATGGCAAATTACAACATTCATAATTGATCCCAAGACAAATGCAGTATAGATTATCCCGCAGTTCGATAGTTTTATATTCATGTTACACGGAGCGTATTCAGGAACTAATTAAATCTCGGAGGAGAGGATCGATGTTTGAAGTAGCATGAGAGAACTATTGATCGTGCAGAGATCTCTTGTAGCGCTGATTTAAACTTCTATGACATGACACAAGCTTTTCTTCTGATTAAGTCGTTACATCCCCGAGAAAAAAATAAATAGAATAAAGACTTTAGAGCAACAGGAATGAATATAGTAAATCCAATAACTTTATGGTAAAACAATGTGTTCAATAAGATGATAGCAAACTCCTGTGTCAGTGAACAAGCTGCGTAAACAGATGTCTGCTGTTTGCATCCTAACTGAGCCTTCGTGTAACTTTTACTGCAATTAAATGTAGGCATTAGACTGACATTAGGCTCAGTGGCTCAGTTACAAAAGCAACGCACAACAACCATCATCGGGAGAGTTCACTTAACAAATCAATACCTCACACAGCAGGATATTATGCTCATGTCCCGACGTGAGGACAGAACAAATATTAATGAAACCATGGCTGTGAGGCTGCTCGTGCTCAGATACTTTATTCTATCCAAAGACAAACATCTTAATATGAAGGACATCTAAAGCTCCACTGTCGTTATTTATCTCATCCAAAGTTTCAAGGTTGTTGAAACACAAGGAATTTAAACATCATTACAGCAGCAAGCTTCTATTTTCTATGTGAGGGATTACTGGAGTAATGATGCACAGAATACAGTCACACTGTCTCTACAAGTGTGGTAATCCAAACTTCTGTGTCCTTTGTTTTGATAGCATTTGCATGTAAGTAGAGGGATAATCATTGTATAAATTATAGAGCAATAGCAAAGCAAATAAGTTCTGTGTTCAAGTCAAAGTGATCTTTCAGAATAAATTGCGTTCTTCTTCAAAAAAGGCCCATTTCCCACTGGACAAAAAAAACCAACACACATCTGGGTTGTGTCTGCAATGTGAAAGGTCACAATCTGCTTTATTCCTGGGTCACATAACCGATTTATTGGCGTCAGCTCGGATGTGTAGTGATGTACATGTGACACCTGAGTGGAGATACACAACCCCATGTCCATACGTCAGGGGTAAAAACCCAGCAAACACACCTGTCACCTGTCACCTGTCACACACGCTGCTGTTGGACCAGAATCACCGCGGCTTCACCCGATCACTGTGGGATACACACGGCTCGGCTCGACTACGCTAACAACGGGGGGCGGTGTGGCCTAGGTGGTAGAGTGGCTGTTCTTCAACAAGAAGGTTACCAGTTCAAATCACACTCTTCCCCATCTGCATGCCGAAGTGTCCTTGGCAAGATACTGAACCCCTAAATGGCCCCACATAAATGTTGAGTGTAATAATTGTAAGTCGCTTTGGAAAAAAGCGTCAGCCAAATGACATGTAATGTAATTTAACAATGCTATCCATGCTAACTGGCTGAGCTGCGGGCTGAGAGAAGTCTTATAAACACATATTAAAGCATCTCGGACGTTGAGGAGCACCAACATGCAGCCAAGATGCCACGGATCAATGTTTCCAGTCTGCTCACTCTCAGTCTGAACAGAGGAAACGTGCGTCTACTAGCAATTGAGCATTTCAAATAATTAGCTTATACTCGCTGGGGTACAAAGAGATAAAAGATGGATAAGAACAAAGTTAGAAGCTAATATTGTTTTGGGGTTTTCCAAGATGGAAAGCTACAAGAAGCGCCAACCTGGTTAACAAGACAGGTTTCTTCTCCTCAATGTGTAAATAAATTGATGGGTGTTATACATCACAAGTGGATTTTACCGTTACTAATATTACAAATTTGTTGTAGTCGGCTTCCTGTCAGCATCATCGTGGAGCAGATGAGGGGAGCTGTAACAACTAGTGGCAGTGAATATTGTAGAATTCCCGAAAACTGCAAACCTGTAAACTACTAGGAATTAAAATAAATTAAATGATTTAAATCATCAGGCTGGTAGAAAAAAGCCTTTTTAAAATAAATTTACCAAAACTTACTACAGCAGAAGCTTAAGCGAACATATAGTACAATACTGGTCGTAAAGGCAAACCAGACCTTTGCCATCATGGTCACAATAACAAACGTAAAGAAGGTTGTGGAACAGATTAAGGTTCAGGCACAAAAGCAATAGCTGCTTTCTCAAAGTCCTTTGTTCTCATCAATGAAAAGGCTTTTGAAGGAGACATGGTTGCAGCCCGGAGACACCAGGTGCTCTTTGTGAATTCCTGCAGAGCGTTTCCTCACCTTGATAGTTTATAAAAGGTAAAAAATAGATTCAGTATAGCTCGGTCAAAATGTCAAAGTCGGGTCTGCACTCAATTTGTGTTTTGAACGTTTCGCCTTTTGCACTGCAGAGAAATCACCCAAAAGGCTCCGAGGTTCATCTCACACGGTGGTAAAAGGTTAAAATCCATTCACAGCTGAAATATTGGTTGTGTCATCTACAGCTGCACTTCCCTTCCACTCTCCCCTCCGCCGCTGACCTTTTTCTACTGTCCACGTCTCGGAGCCAGTGGAGAGGAGGGTTTTGGCCACACTCCATCTCTTACCAAATGAGGCCAACTGAGGAGGAGAATCAATGTGTTTTTCCCCCCTAGTCATAGGAAACAGCTGTCATGCTGTCGTCTGGTACAGCGCCGGGCCGACTTAATGCCAGATTCAGCTGGGAGACACGACAGGGAGGAGAGAGCGCCCCCCCCCCCCCCCCCCCCCCCCCCTCTGTATAAGCTCCTACTGAAACCTTCACCTGAGCAAATTTCCACTTGCTCTGCCTCCCAGCTACACTCAAAGCAGAGGGGACACAGACAAAGAAACCAGCGACGCTCCAGCAGGGAACCTTCCTGGCACCGCTGCTGCATTTCAAAATATCCGTCCCAATTAACTGAGAATCACTTTTATACGTCCTTGGATAATTCCAAGCAAATGCTGAAGGTTATGTTCGGAGGTAAATGATCGGATATAATGAAACAAACCTGCTCACATAGAAGTAAAGATGATGAGAATAATATCAGGAAGGGAAGGAAATGCTTGAAAATGAAGCATTTGAGCAGGGAAGGTTTCCATGCAGACCATGAGCATGTGTTTCATTAGCAGGACCTGACCTTATCTCCCAGAGATACGGCCAGCATGCATAATGGGAGTAGGCCCTTTGTGCCAAATGCTGCAGGCCAGATCCCCCGTACACCTCACTCAGGGTACAGACCACCCCTCTTTCCTCTTTCAAGCCACAGCTGTACACACAAACACACAGATACTCAGGGATGCAGGCAGGCGCACACAGAAAGCCGCTCACCTCCCATGTGTTCAAACCCTCTTTCATGTTGCTCTTTGCAGTCGCTCCCTCCAGAAGCCGCCTCTTTACGAGTCAGGAGGGGACGTCTGAGGGTATAACGAGGCTCACGACCCGTCAGAGGCTCAATGAGGATTTATTTCACCAGGAAGCAATAAAGGACAACAGTGAAATCTCTGTATCAATCTTAAAAAAATGCATGCATGTCACAAAACCCTGCTTTGATTGCTTTAATTAAAAGAGAGTGTGTGTGCATGTGTATAAACACACCAAACACACACACACCTGCACAGTCCTGTCTGTTTGTACAGTATGTGCATGTGCACAATAAGACAAGCATCTGTGCAAAGCTCAGAGACGAGCGGAGGCTCCCTGCTCCATATTCATGCGTTTCCCCATATGTGCCCCACCACTGTAAACAAAGAATATTAAACACAGGCGGCCTAATGAATACGTACACATATTACTCACAGCGCGGGCGAATCGATAGAAATTCCTCTTTCATCAATTATTTATTGAAGTAATATTCCTGAGCCGTTCATCGGAGTTCAACAGCAGACCTGAGCCCGAACACAACAACTCATCACAACACAAATCCTTGACTTAATTAAATATATTAAGCCCATCAATCATCCCCAGCGAGGTGGATCAAAATCACTGCAAAACTAATATCCACAGGAACCACTGCTTCCTTCACCACGTAACTGTAAAGATTTTGCAGTATCAGTGAAATATGCATTGAGGTTTTCTGCCTTAAAATCCTGTTTCCTCGTGATATCGATAGAACAGTTGAGTCTCATCAGCTCCAGATCGCGTCAGAGTGGATGAACAATCTCCTTCATTTCCCAGGATGTGTACTGAGGCACCTTGTGATGACTGTGCACTGGAGTCTGGGACACCGGCGAAGCATGACAGCGTTGTGGGGCAACGACTGGCCCTGCGGTTATGAAGAGGAGTAATAGAAAATCCTGCTGGTCCCCCGAGACCCTTCGTCCTTCGATGAAGCAAACTGGCCCAGGGATGTCTAGGGAAACCTCTGGATGGCTCTGGGAAGAAAAGAAATCAGACCCCAGCTGCCTCAGAATCCATCTGCTGGGACACACTCTGCTTCCCAAACCTCTCCAGCTGCCTTTCCTCTTCCTCACAAAGGCCTGCAAATAGATTTCAGATAGCTGGTGTCATAAAACCTAAATATGCCATAAATCCCTTTTTAAAAACTGCTTCTGTCTACCTATATTTAACTTGGAAATCGCTAACATTAATTTATATTTATTAATTAATGAAGCGATTCTGCATGCAAACAAAAAGCAGCCGTACCCTCTCGTCTTGTGTCAACTTGAGGACAAACAGCGATTGGGCTCCCTCTGTTGGACTTTGTGCATCAATCTGCATTCTGTCCAGAGGCTGGCTAAAGGAGTAGAGGGGCCAGGAATAGATTTTCTATCTTATGTTTTATTTATAAGCTACATTATTATTATTATTATTATATTGATCCTAAACTGTTTAGTTTCCTTCAACCTCCATGACCTGTATGCTTCTAAACAGAGTACCAGTTTAAAAGTGAGTTTTTGCTTGAAACTAACAATTATTTATATTCTTGATTAATTAAATTGTCACTTCCCAAGATGACCTTGACAAAAGCATTTTAATCAAACAACAGTCAACAACCCAGAGATATTCTTACACAATCATATGAATTAGGAAACCATCGCATATGAAAAACTGGAACTGACATATTTATAAAATCGTAACTCTTTTCTTAAAAGTTTTTCAGAAACATCATCCTCTCGTCAGGTGGATCATAACGACCAGGCCACGAAGCTGTCACTGTCAAATCAGATCACCTTTAGGAATTATGAAAGAATATACTGTAGTGACATCCAGTGAACACGCTCTAATTTTGTATGAGTCAACTTCCTGAACACATTCTCCTTGGGATAAATTATTCATCGACTTTCAGCACTAAAAGCCTCAACATCAGGGCTGAACAAATAAACTCAATTTATTTACACAAGGTCAGTCTTGAATCTTGTTTTAGTCATTGAATGCACAGCCTGTAACAGAGGCTACTTATTATTCCTGTTTCAAATCGGTTGTGCAGCGTCCAGTATGGATTCAGCCAATTTGCCAGTGTATCAAGTGACTCAATTCATTTTTCTTAATAAGAGCAGGAGCTGCAGAGAAGTGGCAGCATTGAATAAAGCGTCACTGATTCTGTCATAGTCCAACTCATTCCAGAAACTTTTTTGTACTTGCTGCAGCAGCAGAGTCCAACTTCCTGAGCAGGAGAGTGAAGCCGGAGGTTCGACTCATTATAACGCTGCCTGAAACCAACCTGAGCCTCACGGACGCGTCCTCATGAGGGACGCCTGCTTATTTGTCCTCGGCCTTGGACCGTCTCCGGCTGCAGCCACGTCCCCGCGGACACACTTCATAAAGCCACACCACTCAAGTGTGCTTAACACGGTCCACAGTCAGGCTGTCACTCCAAACCATATTACTTAAGCTCCCCGATGATCAAAAAGAAAAATTCAAGCGGCTACCTTCAGTCCTTGACAAAAAGAGATTGGACGTCGGGCTAAGTATTTGATATTTATGACAGGTGGCGGTGCCGCTGCGTGTCCGGGACTCGCAAGAAAAATTGGTTTCTTTCATCAACTCAAGCACGAGAGAAACGTGAATGAACAAACTGATTCACAGTGAGTACATATTCAGGGCAGCCATGTTCATGTCGGTGGGCCAGGAGATTAAACAACAGCCATAACAGGGTGTCACGTCCAAAACAAAGTGGTTTTGCCGCTCTGTCAACAGCCGGCTGGCCACCGGAGGGGCCACCGACATTTCAGATGGACCACATCTTAACCACCCTCAACATCCATCTGCTCAAATATCTATGAAATATGTATGTGAGGAGTGGGGGGACCGGTCGGAGAGGAAGCAGGGAGAGCGTGTTTGTAGACTTCATAAATAATTGGACTTGGAAAGGTTACGTTTAGCATCAGCTGGACGGAGAGAGCCGAACGTGGCTCGGGAATTGGCAGGAGCACATCGGTGACCGCAACCACGAAGACACCTCTGATATTTATACCAACACATGTGACTTTATGCTCCGGCACACGTGCAGAGACAGAATCATCCACACATTTACATGCGATTTAAGATTTGACTCATGTTTCAATTTAAGTAAACAAGCTTGAGTCCAAAATAAAAAGCAAAAAGTAGAAAAATACACACATTCATGATGTGTTTTATAAAGCCTCTGCGTGGTGCGATCTCAGAGTTAATTATTTCACTATATTCTGAGCACTGGGAGAAGTCACTTGGGAACCTTTTGCTCAAGTAGCCTCATTTATAATCAGCTCAAACCTGGCTCATTTATCAGTCGAAATTATTCAATGGTGCATGCCTCATTAATACAAAAAAAGGATGACTGCTTTCACTTTATTTGCAGGGTAGCAGCCACACCACTTAACACGACTCCCCAGCAATAACATACTGTATTATCAGGGCATGTAATCCATCTTGTAAAAAGTGTTGCCTTCCCCGTTTCTCCGGTGCCTGTAGCTGGCTGTGCTGCAGGAGCTTTTTTTCCTTTGCCTTTTTCACCAACAAATAAATCCATTAAGGGAGAAACTCTCTTTGGGTACTTGAATATAGAAAGAAAACTAAAAACAGGCCTAATTCTGTGAAGTGAAACCCTCTCGTTTGGTCCGTGTGGGCGGAAGGACGGAGGGCTGAGCAGCCGTCTCCAGCACTTTTCTTAGTTTGACCTTTCCTGCCAGGACGAAGAGGCTCCTCTGAAAAAGGAGCGGAGAGGCAGGAGCTGATGGAGCGATGTGTCTAATGAGGTATGCCGGAGCTGTTGTCTCTCCTTTTAATTAGACAATTATGAAGCCTCCTAGGGACGAGGGAGCGTTTGGGGTCGCATGGGGGGCGGTGGTGGTGGTGGTGGGGGGGGGATGCCAGGATGCCACACAGAGGTAAAGAGACTAAATCACAGGTGAGTCCCTCTGGGGGGAGCACAGACCTCACTTTCCATTTAGGAGCCATTATAGGCTCATCTTTTTTTTAATTTAAATTCAGCTCAACCGTCCATTTTCATTCTGCTTTCTGATTAGTCCGATAATTACCATTCCACAAAGACACCGACACTTCTGCCGTCCCACGATGTCAGGTGGCCTTTCTCCAAAACATCCACGACAACAAACATACACCTCAAAAGGAGGCTCGACTGTCGGCGGATTCGTTTGCCAAGTAAACAAAGACGTTTTCAAACAGGACATTTGAAGCTGAAGCAAGATTCCATTCCACCAGTGCCTCATTTTTGCACCGGAGAATTGTAATTACAGATTCACCGCCATCTGGTCGCCGCGCTCGTCACTGCCCATTCTTCACCGGTGCCAAATCGGGCTCCAGTCTCCTCCACGGTGAATTGCTTTCACCTCATGTCTGCTGTCCCTGCGGATGTGTCGCTACACCACACGCTCAGACGGGCAAAACCAAAAGCACCACACGCCCGGTAGGTTCGAGAAACGCGGCGAGGTGAAGGTTGAGGTAGCAACGGATCCCCTTCTGAAGAGAGGCCATAACTCACATAGATGAATCGCCGGAAATCTCAGCAACTGATGAGACAAAATTCATTTTGGTGATGTATGGAACACTTCTCACTGAGGTGTTATTTGTACATTTGTCAGCACAACTGAACATCCCCCAGTTCCTTTGTTTAGTCCTTTTTCTTCCGGAGATAAGCATTTAAATCAAAATCCTGAGACTACATCATTACCGTTACATACAGTTTGACATTTAAGGAAATATGCTTATCGGCCTTCTTGCTAAGAATTAAATGAGGAGATGGACACAGCTCTCACTCCCGTCCTTTCTTTATTTTGCCAACGTCAGCAGCCAGTTGGCTCGTAAAGACTGGATATGGGGGGTGGAACTGCTGCCTTGCTCTGTCCACATATAAAAAAAGGTATATAAATCTATACTGCAAATACTGACCAGTTCCTCTAAAAAAGTAAGTTCTTCCTTGATCCATCCCATGATTCCTTCTGTAGTTTTTGTGTTATCCTGCTGACACATGAACGAGTTGAAAATATACCTGACTCGTTGTTGACGTGTGGATTCTAGAATATTTTGTGACCTGGAGCAGAAACTTCATTCAATCTCAACAGGACTTTTAACCTTCAATTAAAACTAGGCCAGCCATTGTCCTTTATCGAGTCCTTACACAAGGCTAAGTTAATCTTTTACTCATATTTACCAGACAGATATAAGAGCTGCAACCATTTGCTACAACTCACAATCAAGAAGGAAGCAGATTTCCCAAAACGTTGAATTATTGCCACTACAGTGAATATTCAGAGTGCATGTTGTAGCTTTGTAAGAGAGGAACACATGTACTGTATGTGCACAGGGAAAAATCCCAACTGCAGTTTTTAACTATAAATCATCATCAGTGTCCAATCCCTCCCTCCACTTATTCATATGCAATACAGAAAACGAGCGACACTTCCCAGAGAGGGAGGCAGCGGTCCAGCGGAGAGGAGCGACTGTACATCACTGCCACCGATGTACTTAGAGAATCACATAAAAACCACTGCCCCTCACAGTCTCCCAGCATGACAAACGCTCATTATGGGATGACCGCGTGGAAGCTGCTCTGTGTGACAATTAATCCAGCATTACAGCTGGTTCACCCCCAGTTCAGGCTCTGAGGACTGATGGTGGAGTAAAACTGCAGTGTTGTCTGTCTGTGGCTGAGTGGATCTGCTCTCCTGGGGTTAAAACACACCTCGGAGTCTGAGATGTGGACATCGTCTAAACAGACAGTGGTCGTGTCTCAACAGGAAAAGTCCAGGACAACAAACAATGATCAATAAAAGGTTTTCTTATAATCACACAATAAGATGATGGCTTGATGAGGAGTCGAGAACTAGAAGAGCTTATGTGCATTACACTTAAATGGGGATTTCTGTAGTTCAGGGTGAGTTTTAATGGATAAACATCATGACACTTTCTGGAACTGAAAGAAAAAAGTTTCCAAAGTTGAAACTCTAAATTTTAAAGCTTTAAATCCAATTTTCAAGAGAAGTTTCTTCCTGATTGAGAGCTGTGAAGACTCGCTTAATGTTCACCTCAAACTTTGTGTTTCTGAGTTTTCCTTCTTCAGAAATAAAGCTCTCGTTTCATTCACAGTTTCAGATGTGTTTGTTTTCCAGGTTTGAAATCTGGTCCATCTGAGTTTTGAAAAGACAAATCTGTATTTTGAACATTTGCCGACCTGCTGCACGTTCGACTACTGAACTCTTTTCTTTCAGAGTTCAGGTTTTAACCCAAATGTGCAGGTTTCCGAATCATGATGATGAGTCACTGGGAGACAAATTTAAAACTAATTCACTTCTGAATGAGGAAAACTAGAACGCAAAAATTATTTTTCAGCCAATCCTAACACAAGGCTTCAAACCCTTTTATTTTTAAATAAGATTTCAAGATTTCAAGGCCTTTTCAGCTTCAGAATATGACAAGATATTTACCCCAAACAGTTTGAGATCGTGTTCAACCCTCATTTGCAGAGTTGAGCAGAACAAACACTTGAAGCAAAGCAATATTCAGTGAAGCAGAGACGTCCACAGCCAAGATAAAACCTCATTCAGAGTAGAGAGGAGCTTAATGTTCCAACAAAACTCGCACACTTTACAACTGACGAGAAAACTGACTTAACATGCACAGTCTGTTAAACGCTGTTAAAATAACTTCCACGACAGGACTCATGATACATTTAAAGTCCTTATACCTGCTTCGTGTTTTATAAACTACTAAAATAACACAATCAATGAGATCAAATAAGAGGACTGGTGCAGTCACACACACACACACACACACACACACACACACACACACACACACAGTAGCTACTGGCTAATTCTAGTGTACGGTGGCTGGTGAGGGTCACACAGACGTTTCTTGAGTTTCCAATTGAAATTCTCAGCACACACCTGTGGAGGTGGAAGTCTCTCCCTGATAAGAGCTGCTGTTCTTCTCTGAATGCAAAAGGAAAGGAGCCTCGATGCCTCCTATCTTATCTCCTTTAGCAAAGGACACACTGCACCATCCTTTACAAAAGGGAGGGAGATAATGCCGTCCCACAATTCCTTGCAGCAGCAACATTCACAGCTCCTGTTCAATGCTTGTGACACGATCCAAACCCGATGAGAATCTCCACATGGGAGAAAGAAGCTGAAAACCAGAACTAGAAGTCTTCTCTTTTAGTATGTTTGGAGAAATTGTGAAGATGAATTTCTAATTAACAACATAACCTTTAAGTAAATTCCACGTGAAAGACGCTAAAAACTGGATTCTTCTCAGCAGATGTATGAAACAAGTCAAATAGACCATGATCACAATATACTTATCTCTGAATATAATTCACTATGGTTCTTTGCTCAATTCCATATTTCCTATTGTATTTGAATGACTCTACTTTCTCTACTTGCGTGTTTATTTGTATTATTGAATCCTTTATTTTGTTTTCATCGTCAACATCATCGATATCAGCTTTAGTTTCTCTTCCTGTAACTAATAAATGGTTAAATGAGGCTTATTCAAAACTGTCTTTGAAAGTGTGAGACTGGATTCAGCAGAGAACCTTCACAAACAAGAATTGTATTTCTATAACTAGGGCTGCACCATATGGCCTAGAAATTACCGCCTAAATGTGAATGTCTACTATACTTAATTTAGATTTAAAGGGAAAAAATGATGATTAACCAGTAAAGATTTATTTATCTTTTGGGTCACGGCTCTGTTCTTGTGTCTGAGAATCACTGCTGATGATGCAGGTTCCAAGAACTTTCTGACAGTGATGGACAGGAGCTGAATGTAGGGAACTATCAATCCTTCCACTTTTTTATACATACATCCAGAGGGTTGTATGATGGTGCTGGAGCCAGTGTCTCAAAAAGATCTCACAGAGAGCGAGCTGATTCAACCCCCCCAGATGGAGACTGAGATTCAAGGGAGAGCAGAGACACACTCCTCCCCTCTCTTCCACCTCTCTCTTCCTTCCCTCTCTTTCTCCCTGGTCTTCCTCCCTACTCTTCCTCCCCTTTCCTCCTCCCTACGCTTCCTCCCTACGCTTCCTCCCCTTTCTTCCTCCCTACTCTTCCTCCCCTTTCTTCCCTCCTACGTTTCCTCCCCTTTCTTCCGTCCCTCTCAGTTCAATCAACACCAAACCACTCTTCCGTGACATCAACCCCTGGAATCTGGTGACTATCCAGTTAGAAATGATTAGAAACTGACACTAAGGGGGAAATGGTTTATTAGATGCTTAATTGTAAATGTCATATTAATATAAATATATATATATATCTTCTTCCATATATTTTGTATATCTTATGTTTAAGTCTGTTTGTTTCACCCGGCTGTAAGTAACTGAATGAAATGGCTTTATTAAGCAAATATTGAGTGTTTTACAATGTGTTTTACTCTGGATAACGGTAGCATTTCAGATTAGATTCAGAATTAGATGAAACATAGTTATCATTTCCCAGGATGACAGCATCCCACACAGTATTCTGTATGCAGCATACATATTCCAGAATGGAATAAATCACACTTCATTCTGTCTGTAATATGAAATCTTCCCATTTACGGTTGCACAGAAAATGATGGATGTATTTCACACAATTGTATTAATTCATATATAAATGTGAAATTGGACATTTATCTAAAGCAGAGTTCTGTGTAAGGTTTTACCCGCAGAGACTCTGTGGGGGATTAAAACTGTTGAGGAAAGTTTTTGAATGTGCTTTAAAGGAGCTTTCAGTAAATTTAACATATTAAAGAATAACTGGATTCTGGAATCATTTTAACTGTGTCAAAAAGTGTTTGAAATAAAACAAACCTAGACGTTCTTAGGTCGATATTAATTAATCCAAGAGAACTTGTTCCAAATAAAGATCAAGTTGGAGTCATGTATTTTTAAATCCGTCCTCCAGTCTAATGTTAGAGCTGTTGTTATTCCTCTCACGTGTGATTCAAAGATTCATGTCCCACCAGCTTCTTGTTGCATAATTCTGGGGTTTGTGGTGTAATTTGCAATTTTGAGCCTTTTCCATTATGAATCATACACATCCATAATTCACCAGCATCAGGAAGAAGGATACAATTAGTGCTTCTCCACTATATTGGATTACAAGTAATGAATAATATAAGAAAAGATGTTCAGTAATGGACCAAACATTTTGTTGCATATGAAAGGTTGCGTTAACGACCTTCTTTAAACGCAGTCATGATAAAAAACATTAATTTGCTGCTCTCCACTAGCCTTCAATATTTCATAATGAGCTCCATATAATCCATTCTTTAGAAAAACACCATATGCCAGCGGGCTGACACCGCGCAGGGCACCGGGGGCCCGCGAGCCCTCGGCCAGGCTCCATGGATTTGGGTTGTTTTTTTTTCCTCCGCTCACGACCCAAGGTTGTGACTCTGCATGGCCTCTCGACTCCTGCTGCACAGTGTGTTCCCATCCGAAGGCCGTGCTGTCTCAGCTTTCTGTCCCGCAATCTGCTAATGCTGCCCTTGCCCTCTCGACCTCCTGGAGCTCAAACTGTCAAACCCCTCACAACCCCAGAAGTCTGCTGTATGGGGGCGGGGGGGAGGACTGGAGGTGGGGAATATATGAAAATGGAAGAGAAGGGAAAGAAAGATTAAGGAAACATGAGAGAGGCAGAGGAAGGGCTGTGGAGCACAAGACAGAAAACTATTTAGAGCGGTAAGAATGGGGAAGAGAAAAAAGCCAAAGCACTGGAGATTGAAAGGCCTCTTCCTCTAATTTGCAGCGTATTCATCACCTCGGAGGGCAGCCATGGCACCCTCGGCTGCAGGTCAAAGGAAAAGGCAATTTCCCCCTCAGCCCGTGTTCCAGCTGCTTCATTCCTCATGGATAAACTGTACTTTTGAAACGTGTAGAAGTGAGAGCATTCATCACCAAGCCAGGCCTCCCCCGTCCCTCCTCCTCCTCCTCCTCCACCTCCTCCTCCTTGTCCTCCTCCTCCTGTGCAGGAAAGGCTGGAAGAAGCGAACATGTCTGATTAATAACTTTCTCCTTGTGCAGTTAAGGACTGCTCGGCGGGGCCACTGTCAGTCAAGAGGGGCAGCGATGGGCGCACTGCCCAGCTAATTCGCTTACTGAGCACTGGGCAGCGTGCCCACCCACGGAAGACGCAGAGCAGACTGTCAGGCGTTTTCCTTTTTTTTCTTCTTCTTCATGGAGATCCACCATGCTGGTTCTGCCAATGAAGACACCAGAGGTCTGTTACAAATCCACTCTTAGCACTCACACATCTTCAGCTGGGAAAAGAGATGAATTCCTGGCAAATGAAAGTCAACGGAACAAGCGAACATACGCCGAGGTTTTCAAACAGATGTCAGAACAGAAGGACGAGCCGCATTTACACTTACGAAGGCAAACAGGGAAACTGTTAATGCTACTGTTACTGTTACATTCAGCTATTAACGCAGAGACAACTGTTGTTAGGATCACATTCCCGTCAAGGTGGCAGCCGGCTCGAAACTGAGAGGCGAAAATAAACTCGGGTGCAAACTCATTCTTCTCTTCTATCGCATCAAATTTCCATCTCCCGCTTACACACTGAATTCCTCACTAACACATCGCTCCCACTTCAGAGGGATGGAGAGAGAGGGAGGCCTGGAAGTAGATGGATGATGATTATTCAGCCACGCTCTCTCTTCTAGTTCTCCTCTCCCCATTGATCCCGTCCCATCAGAGAGACCATAAATATTAATAGGAGGGCTTTGTTTTAGCAACCTGTGTGAAGATCAGAGCTCAGAACAATAGAAGTATCTGGACACGCAATTCTTTTTCTTTCTCTTCTTTTTTTTTTATATTGCAGGCAGACAGGCGGGCAACCTGCCGCGTGTGTCCTTGGGGGAGGGGAGCCTGAGGGGGGGGGGGGGGGGGCAGCCCTCAGCCTCGGGCTCAGTGCGTTCAAGTCAAGGGCGGCTCAAGGGGAACTGCTGCTGTGGCAGACCTGCTTCAAAATGAGCCGTTCACAGGCTGACGAGAGGTGAATGGAATCGTACACAGAAAAACATCCGGAAGAGACGGAGCCTGTACAGCAGCATTTTTATTAAAGAGTCAATTTACACTGGAAACAGGTAGCTTAGCTTTGTGAAAAAATCCTACGTTTTTCACCAGCACCTACAGCATTTTAGGATCCATGAATATAGTCAGGTGGAATAATTGTTTTGTGATGGTCTGGTATTGTTGATTGTATTTTTGTATTTTCATATGATTTATTATTATGATCACAGTGATTGGCAACATTGGGTCACATGAGTGATGTCATGTTAATGTGTGTCAACCTGTGTGTGTTGTGTGGTGAGAGGGGAGGGAGGGAGGGGGGGGGTTTACACATTGTTTGTCGACCGCTGTGATTAGCTTGCTTATAATTTGTCCACATTAAAATTCCGTCAGACTTTTTACTTTATTCCCTATAAATCTCACTAATTGTCTCATTCAATATGGTTTGTTTGATCTGACCAAGAAATAAAGGGTTAGGGTTAGGATTAATATTCTATTCCTAATCAAGTCCCAGCAAATACAACTGCACGCTTGGATTCCACCAAAGACACAAGAGATGATGTGGGGGTTCTTTGTTTGTTTGGGTGAACTGACCCTTTAACTCGATTAAAGAGAAAACATGAAACAATGAAATACTGCAAATATGAGCCTGTGGATTTGACTCTGCCTCCCGACCTCCCACTTTCATTTAATGTCTCGGAATAATATGTGTTTGTGCGTTATCTGACCTCCATTTCCTCGTCCAGTCCCGCCTGAGAGGGCGAGCAGGCCGGGGTCACGCCTCCCCTCCGCTTGGATAAACGTTTTAATGTTGTACCTGACATCATTGTGATCACAGAGCAGAATCCTCCCTCTGGTGGCGGAGACAGTGATGGAGCGGCTGCTTGGGTCGCAGGACATATCCTCAGGATGAAACCAGGACAATGGTTTGACCCGGGACACGGATGGAATGAGAAGGGGGGGAGGGAGGTGGCGGCCGAGTGGATCCCTCCGGTTAATGGGAGTTTATGATTAACAGCAAATGTTGGCCAACTCCTTTTCAATCTAGAAACAATACGTGTGACATGGGCCCCATTTCTTGAAGGGGCCGAATCGATGATACGGAATGGTGTGGGTTTTATGAGAAGCTGCGCCGCGCGGGGAGTATGACTGATGCCGGCCGTCCGGGCTGATCGGCCGAGCGCGGACGCTGCCTCTGTGATGTGTGGAGACGGAGGGAAGCAGGAGGCCGGCTGAGATGTGGCCACTGTTTGTGCCGCTCATGTATTCCCATTACCTCCAAGTCACAGAGCCACGAGGACAAAGAGGAGGAGGGAGGAGGCGGTGATTTGAAAGTTTCTCAGTCGAACCTTGAACCCAATTTCTTTCTGACAAAATGATTTGAAAAGGACAAAGACGGGTGTATTGAAGATTAGGATTTTGGTTCTTGATGACGCACATCTTTGTTTGGAATCGGAAGAAAGTTGCAATTACCAAGTAGATTATGTTTAGCTGCTGTCTGTTCTATCAGCAGGATTACGCAGTGTAAGGATGGAGTTTATTTTTTGTTTTTCCTTAACATTGCAAGATAGGATGATTTATGCATTTTCAGTTTTTCCGGGACTAATTAGTGGATCTTGATGAAAACAAATATCAGGTATTTATGGAACTGATATCTATGAGTTTTTTTGCAATTTGATGCCACTTGATCAAATCAAATGCAACTGTTAGACCCAGTTAGGTGGAGGAATGCACATTATTGAGCCATTCCTTTGTGTGTTTGGTTGGAAAAGCATTTGAAGAAGAACTCTGGTGTTTCTCCTTTTTGGTAATGAGAAGCTGATTACATCATCCCCTTGTAAGCGTCACATTGACTCCCACTTCCTCCGCTTCTCTTGATTGGTCTCTCGTAAGGCTAGAGCCATGATAACCCCTCGATCAGATGGAACACCGCGTTCTGCCTCGCCTCTTTCTTGTTGTTCATCACAAAATGTTATCGACAGCCCTCGACACCGACATGAGCTGCAGCGTTTAAATAACTCTGAATTCAGAGTGGAAGCGGAGGACTTAACTGTCACTCCACCGAGAAAATTTGTCATTTCAGATGTCGCTTCCTCTCACAGAAATGGGCAATCAGCGGGGATCGTGGGGGGGATGTTGACTTCAAGTTCAAATAGAGAGAAGTGAAGCAACAGAGTGTCGGGGTGAATTCTCTCTCCTACATTAAAAGAAAGTTTGTTTGTAATGTTAGTATTCATTAGCATGGCTCGCGTAATGACACATGATTTATTGACGGTGTGTGCCTTGATTTTTAAAACACAATGAAACAGAAATAGAGATATGGAAGCAAAAAGCAGTGGGAGGAAACGATCAGAGCTCATAATCAGTCCTCGTGTTTGGGGAGAAAAGTAAACTGAATCCTGAAATCAACAAGAGAATTAGGAACAGTGGGGGGTGCTGCTGGTGGAGCCCGTCCAATGGTTTGTGAAGGCCTGTGGATCCTGTAGGGGGCAGCAGCTAAAAGAAAAGGCAGATTGGACCTTAAATTTTGATTTTAAGAGCTGAACCGAGGAAGAAAAGAGGAGGTACACAAGGTGAGAAGAAGGTCAAGAAATAAACCAGGAGCCCCGTGTCCCTCGGCGTTGTTCAGGTCACAATAGGAGCCACAGCCAACAGAAGACTGATGACAGTAACGTGTGTATACTTGACTGGTTTGAGCCCTATAGAGAGAAACAGCAATGCGTGCGTGCTCGCGTTCCATTTGCTGCGAGCCACTCGAGAGTCTGCGGTGCGACCTGTAAACAGGTCCCTCTGCCTCCCAGCCCACGGTGCCCCGGTGTCGCCTGTATCTGCCTCGGTGGCGAGCCAAGCGTCGCCCGAGTCACGCTCCGATGGCTCAATTTAAATGGAAATTGGATGAACTGCTTGGAAGTGATCCAGCCATCCAGAACAATTAACCCATATTACCGGCAGGCCTTGGAGGAGTCATTTGACTTTGAGTGCGATCGGGGGAGGAAGGCTTGAGGTATTTAAAACTGCTGGAAGCAAAAGAGCCTCGAGTGCAACCGAGCTGTTTACTGCGTTCAGTTCAAGAGAGGTCAACGTGTTTCTAGCATCGTCCAGCTTTATTTCAACAAGTAGGATTTAAATGAATGATAATTTTGCCTCCCGGTGTCATTTAAGGGACAATAAAACTGTGTCTGAGTGGTTTCTGTTATTGCTTCACTGGATAGATTGAAGCTCTTATCTGCAGACTTCACTAATATGATGCTGTCTGAAGCTGGAATTTACAACCAGCATTAGAGGCAAAGCCATTCACAGAGAGTAACGGTCTCTCTTATCAACACATCTCAATGAAAGACAAAATAAAGAAATCCTGTTAACTCATCTCATGACACATTTCATTTTATAGACATTGTCTGTGATATGGTGAGCAGTTCACCAAAAAAAATAACTTTCATATTTTCAGAATAAAAGAATAGCAGGGTATAGTAGTTTTTTTTCGAATGTTACTCAAACAGCTGTAAACAGTGTTTTAAATATGGATATTCCAGGGACTACTCACAGTTGTGGATGAACACACATTTGTTGCTTTATTTACTACTTATGCCGACAGGATGGTGCACGTGGGATCAACTACAGTCCCTAGGTTCATGGTAATGAAGACACACGTCCTCTGGTACAGAAAAAATAAACAGCGTAATCTTTAACTTCAGGTCATTGTGGGTTTTATTAGTTTTAATAATTTAGATTTTGCAGCATACACTAAACACACTAAACAAAAACCAACAAAACAAGGAGAGAGCTGAAGGAAACCTACAACAATAGACATTTACTCCACAAATCTGACAGAACCTTCATATCTGATCGACTTAAACAGAAAAGAATAAATTCAAACCTCCATATACCTCAAGTTTAATCATACTAGTATACTATTTCTCCCTTAATCTTCAACCATAGTAGAACTTTTACATTCTTTATTAGGTGATGTCAACCTTGTATTTGTCTGATTCATAAGGACACAGCTGGATTTATCCTTTAAGGTGATGGTGACATTGGTCATTGATGAATTATTTTCTCCAGTGATTAAAAAAGTAACGTGTGCATTTGAAGATTCAACCACAAAATCTATTTAGAATCAATACACTTCATTAAAAATAGAACAGTTAACAGCATCGTTTGCCTCGTCTCTGGTGACATGTTTTAAAATAGGACAGAGGAGGAACATGGTGCGAGCTGGACGTTAAAGGGTCATTTCACCCAAGTAATAAAAAAATATTTCATTCATCTCCATTCTACTGCGTTGACAGCAGATGACTCACAGGCTAATATCTCACTACCTGGCCTTATAAAAGGAAAATCAGCTTGAACCCGAGCGCTCTGTATGCAGGAGAATGAGGCGTGCTGGACTCTCCAGTCAGTCAGGTAATGGGGGAAATTGTGTTGCTGCTGCACAGCTTATAAATCGCAGTGCTGGCAGTATTTATCTATGTCTCAGGCAATCCTAGTGGGAGATGGGAACGGTGAAATGAGAATCAACAGCCGGCTTCTCCTCCCCTCAGCTCCTGTCAGGTCATTTCACCCTCCTAACCCTCCTCCTCCAAGGCAACATGGGAGGAGAAACTGATAAATATGAAGCAAGTGGGGAGCCGCATGCCTGGGAGCCGCCGCGCTCCCCCCACGGTTCCTGGGGGCCTTTTAACATATTTTGTCCGAATCTAACTGGAACTCAAATAAGCTGCCTCTCTTTCTGAATTCCACTTGCAAAAATTTAATGCGTGGAAGCATTTATTTATCTTTAAAAAACCCTTTCTGTCCATTTTTACCACGTCAAAGGCCGTCGACTCTCACCCTTCGATGCATTTTAACTCAAACTTTGCATATTTCATCTTACAAATCTGAGGTTTTTACACTCCAGTGGCGGCAGGTCTGCTTCGTAATAAAAGGCGGCACATGAGATATTTCTGCTCTCCCATTCTAGACAATCAGCCTTTGACTCCGTCTCTAACAGTCACACCTTGTTAGCACATCTCCGTCGGATACAACGGAGGTGACAGACGTGGTCATGGGGAGAAGGGCGGATGGAGAAAAGAGGACGGGAACACAGGGAAGTAACAATAACACGCAATTTCAGGCCTCATTGTAATTCCACTCTCATCTCGGTCCCAAGTGACAAGCGGCGAGCCACCCAGGATTCTAATCATTCCTGTTGTCAGATTGGTACCCCAAGTGAGATCGACTTGATTGCTTGAACAAATTTGCAAAGTAATGATGCAATTTGCCGCAGACTGCCTTGGGAGGGTTCGGGCCGTCGGATCCGTGCGCCCCGTGCAGGGACTCGCAGGAGAACAGGCTGCGAGTTGTTGTCTCTTCTCTGGGAGGCTCGTGTGCAAAGTAAATTAATCTCACTGTTAATCATCACACCTGCAAGAGGGCCGCCTTATATCTGCAAGGTCTCAGAGCGAGGTCAACAACAAGGGGCTGAAGGAGGATTTATACCTCAGCCGCTTAGCTTAGCACAAAGAATACAAACAAAGGAAAATGTTAGCCTGTTTTTAGCAACCACTATAGCAGCACTTCTAAAGATTCTATTGTTTGTACATGTCAAGAGGTCACACAATACCAATACACACCATAGGCTACACATATACACTACAGAAATCTGATTGGTCAGATGGATGGGTCGGCAAAACCTCTGAAGTGGCTTTTAGGGTTCAGTTTTGCATCAAATAGATACATTTTGTGTCTTTTGACCAGGATGAGAATTGTTCGATAAACCACAAATCTATTATTGAAACCACGATGACAGGTTAATGTCGCCTAACCTCGCAAAATCACTTAATCTAAAAAAACAGCATTGTTTTTGTGCCTAAATCCAACTAACACTTAAACATAACATCACCACACAATAAAAGCACTACATTATTATTATGTGATTTTAATTTGTGTCATATCTACTGGCCACCAGTAGGGGGCACAGACTTGTTTTAGATTTGGCTTAATGCAGTGACTGTGCCTGACGAATCACAAAGTATCAATTATAAACATGTTTATTCATTTAACACTTAAGAAACAAGAGGCCACATATTAATTAACAAGATTTCAAAGTGCCTCCGGCCTTACAGAGATCCAGATTAGCAGGTTCCTCCTGTTTCTATTATTTGCGCTAAGATAAGCCGAGCTGCTGTAGATACATATTTGAAATATAGGAGCGTGTGTCAATCTCCTCGTCCAACGCTCGGCATGAAGTGCAAACCCCAAAATGTCAAAGTTTGAATTTAGGGGTTTAACACAAAATGGTTTCTTACTTACCTCTGTAGACACTGAGTCTGTAACAACCCTGCAAGACTTCAGGAGCGTTTGATCCTCTGGTGTAATGAGACATGTCATTTTCCACTAGCTTCGCTCGGTGAGCACTGCAGCCTGATGAACCCCAATCATCACACTCCATGAATACGAATCGGTCGCTGTCCGTCAACTCAACGCTAATGGTTTAAGAGTCCGGTGACATGGTCGTGCGCCAAATATAAAGACCGCTTATTTCCAGCTTGACAAGATTCCTCACAGCAATTACTCCATTATTGAATTTGACACATTGTAATAGAAAAGACTTACAGAGGGCCAAGGTGTGAGGAGAGGAAGCTGTGTATCTGTCCTTCACTGAAAGGACTAGTCGCTGAGTCCTAACCAGATCTTGACAGTGACTTCACTCATGTTTTACTTGTAAACAAGTCCAGGACAAACTGAAAGTATTCATGTGAAGACAGGTTTGTCAAACAGGGACATTTTGGCCGAAACTCGAACTTTTAAAACTGCAAAAGATTCCCACAACAATTTCAAATTAGGGTTTCCATGGTTTATGTTGATGGATAATATTATTAAGTGTCTCTTTAATGACCTTTTGTACCTTATTTTATTACAAAAAAAATAATTGATGATTAGTGCTGGACTTTAACATTGACCTTTACTACAGAGTTGAGGCACTTGACACTTATTTAAATGTCAATATTTAAATAATCAATACTCCAGTTTGAGATACTAAGATGAGGTCAAGTCAAATACTTTTTTGACTTGTTTTACTACACTATGCTCGGAGTATCTTACAGCAACAGTTACTTTTAAAGATTGAAATTATTAAATACAGAACAAAGATATTTATTTTATTATCGATTCAACAACCAAATACAAAAGCAGTTGAAACCAGTTCTGCTATAAACAGCCACAGCATTAAAGGAGCTATTTACAGATTAATTATGAATGAACATATGTTTAATACAGCAAACACTTCCTTCTCCACTGTTTATTTTTTAACCGTGCACAGCTTCATATGTAACAAAGTACAATGAACCAGTCTTAAAATAGAAGACGTGTTTTGGGTGCTTGCACAGTGCTTGAGATTAAAGTCTCGATTGTCACCGACACGCATCCTCAAACGCTCCGTGCCACAGTGCGGCCGAGTCAGTGCTTCTTGTTAGATTGGTCTGTGTAGTGAACTGTCACTGAACCACCGCTGAGCTGCTGGAACCGCTGGAGCACCGCTGGCGAAACGATCACCCCGACACTGGGGGGCTGCTCCCGGCTCCCACTGGCAAAGCAATCACTGTGTTATTATTTATCTGGTTGGAGAGAATGAATTACTGAATATTTTGAGATTAGGCCGCTTAATCCCCAAATGAATGGCCCAGAACATTTATAGAAACCGCAGCAGCATGTGCGTCCTGCATCTGTGTTGTGCGTCGTTCATTCTCCATCACTTGCCTTTCCATGCTTTTTTTTTTAAATATGTCTCACATTATAATATTTTTATGCAGGGTTTTTTTCTTGTGATGGTCCCTGTTGTGGTAGCATAGAAAGCATTACTCTCTCATCTACTTTTTCTTTGTAGATAATCCAACTCTGTGTCTTCACACATCTCCTGTGGCTGTGTTTGATTTGCTGTGGCCCTGACCAAAGCTCAGCACACTGTGGTGTCGGCCCTGATTACCAAGTAGCACAGATCTCTGCCGAACCCAGGAGCGGGCGAAACAAAGACGAAGCAGCAGAAATCACAGTTGGTTAGCACAGTTAAAATAAAGGCAGCGGAGGATGTGAGAATCCTTGCACAATATGAATAAGTCAGAAAGAAGCTCGGGCCCTACAGCGGTTTCCATCATCTCTCTCCTGCCAGGTTGAAGGTGGATCTCACAGCCTCTCCCTTTGTTTTGCCTGAGATGGCTGATTATATCGAAGAGGCCAGCGGAGGAGACACAGGTCCGCTCCTCCACACCGAGAGGAAATGCAATGTTCCACAAGACTACACTTTCATTACTCCAAATAAATCTCCATTAAACAAATGCCACGTGCATAATTAGTCTATAGGAATAATTATAATCGGGATTAGTTTCTTCATGGGACGACCTATGTAAATTGTGATTGGCAGCCGGCAAATATGGAGTGAATAAATCTGGCTTCAGAGATAGACGGCAACACGGCAAGCAGCAGAACACAGAGGAGAACAGGGAGCTGGGTTCAGAGGAGCACGCAAACATTCATAATGTGATATATACAAGCCTGAACTACTATATTATCTTTGTATAATGAATCCACAGTCAGAGAATGAATTACAATACACAAGATATAAAGCTCAACGTACGTTATTCATATACTAACTGATACAGTCGACTTCTGAAGCCCTGCGATGAATCAAATCCTCTTTAAGGTTGTAATTCTTGTTTTTTGTCTGAGTTGTTTGTCTCCTGCAATTGACATGAAAGAGGGGAACTGACTATTCGAAACACTGTTCAGTATAAAGGTTAGGGTTAAATCCTGATCCAGATCTAAAGCAAAGTTAACATATTCTTCCATGGCCAAAGTCACATTGTGGAAATCTGTTAATTAGTTTGTTGTGTAATTCTGCTGATAGGTGGAAGTTACTGTTTCATCCACCCAGAACACTGAGGGGGAGACGCAGCCAATCAGCAGCCAGACTGACCTCACTCTCACTCCTCATGTAAAGACCTCAGTCACAGAGGAGGAGAAGCAATCTGAGGACACTGTTCATGTTGCATCCATCCAGATCACTGAGGAGGAGATGCAGCCAATCAGCAACCAGACTGACCTCACTCTCACTCCTCATTTGAAGACCTCAGTCACAGTGGAGGAGGTGGAGAAGCTGTCTGAGGACACTGTTGATGTTGCATCCACCCAGAACACTGAGGAGGAGATGCAGCCAATCAGCAAACAGTCCCAATCCACTATCATTCTCCTGCAGGAGTCTGAAATGAGAGAAATCTCCCAGGGTTATGGTGGAAAGGAGCCAGATCAAGATCAAGCTTAAAAAGAGGAAGAAGCACAGACATGCTCAGATCAAGCCACAGGTGGATGGAGATGATTTCCAAGATCCTTTTTGACTGTTTTCTCAACCATTGCAGCTCGGAGGACACCAGGAGCACTGGGGCAGACTGTGCGCCAGGTTTTTGACAGTTTAAAGATGGTCCTGACACGGAGCTGGAGGAGGATGGGCCTGTTTCTGCGTGAAATGTTGAACAGCAGAGCAGGAAGTTTAAGTTCTAGAAGACGTCATGGATCAGTGGTTGACATTGATGAAGAGGTGCCCAAAATCTGGCTGTACCTCACTAAGGTGATCCGCCCTCTGCCTGCGGAGGCGTCTCTGTTGATCAGCTTATTCAAGGATCTTGTAAAAAACCTTCTAGTGGTTGACTCCTGTGGCGTGAATCACAGCAATATTTCCATGGTATTAAAGAAGCGGAGATATCTGTAATAAAAAAAAAAAAATACACCTGTTGTAAGTCAAATACATGATGCAACAGGACAGAGTGTGACTGTGTGATTTGTTTAATCTATACAAACAGAAGCCAAACAAGTCACCTACCAATGGGGGTCCCCGTTCTCATTCCTTCAAAAAGGAAGCTGGAGACTTGATCTGTCCGAGGGGGGGGGGGGGTTCCCTGCTGGCGTGGCATTCCCAATATTCATGTGGAGACGGTGGAGCCCATTATTACCAGTCTGTGGCTTTGGTATGTTCCACTTGATGTGAACCTTTCATCTCCGAAGCCATCTCTTAGGATAACAATAACCAGGCCTACCCATCCTTTGAACTCGCCAGGTGGGGGCAGCGCTGCCGATATGAAGTGAACAGATTACTTCGGGGGAGGAGAGGGAGGGGGGGGTGTTTTTGCATTTTTTTGTTCACGCATTGTGCCGCTGGTCTGTCAATACATATGGTAAAACCGGTGTCAGCAAGTTAAATGCATATGCAAAAGAGCCAGACAGGTTGTGCATGTGGCTTCTTTTACATTTTAATGGAAAAGCTGGGAACGACAGATAAAGCCATTGGTAGAAAATGAAAAAAAAAATAAAGAATAAAACAGAGGGCTGTGCTTCGACAACCACAAACCAGAGGAGACAGCTTCAGACCTGCCCTTTGGAAAGCAATCTCTTCAGAGCCACTTGGCTTCACCTGAGCAACCTGAAAAAAACTGCCAAGATATGACACAACCACGAGATGAACAGTTATGATATGTTCACATTTATTGTGCAGTGACTTTTATATACATACAATTTTTATACACCTAATTTACATGAACAGAAATAAATTAATCTGCTAATGTTTTTTGAACTCATCTGGCTTCAGTGTTCCCACTGACTGGACACAGCAAAACTTTGAAGGAGTAAAAGCACAATAATTCCGAGTGACACATGAGTGACAAGGCAGTTATACACGAGTCAATGTAGTTTTCATTTAGTGTTATATCTTACACACATAAAGAAGCAGTTGGTAAGAGTTTTTTTGAGATAACTTGGAAATCTGAAAAACAATGACAGGACATTTTGACTGAGCGTTTGAGGTCAGTCGTCACGAAGCATCGCTCTGCTTTTTAAAACTGGGCGACGAGGTCAGACAATAACAGAGCAGAGTCCCTGACAGGTTTATATTTGGAAATCTTTGTGTCAGCACAATCCTCTAAGCGCCATTTACCATTTATACTTTTAAAGACAGATTTTGTCTACAGACTTTACACGTCAGTATCGAACACAGTTAAGTTTTCAGTTTAACTTTTTAGGACACTTTACAATCAGTAATAATCATTTTGAAAAACAAAAGTTCTAGATAATGTTAAAAAAACAATCATCTATATAACAGGTGAGACAAATGAATTAAAAAATAAACTTAAAATAAAAATAAAAACTCACTTCAGCACGATATATTGGTCATATTATAATTATATTAGAATCTTACTGTTTCTTAGAAGTTATGCTTTTAGTGTTAAAATACAAAGATGTATTTGTTATCCATGTCTATACATGCAGTTTTTTGTTGTAATTTAATGAAGGCATTAATTTATTCTAAAATTTTATTTTTAATTCATAAAGACGTTTCATTTATTTAACTCGTAGACTTATGTTTGTTGGTTAGTTTCTGTTTGGAAGTTATCTCCCATTGTTTGAGACAATGAGGCCAATCAGGTCAATATTTCCAATGAGAAGTCTTACTAACTGCATCTTTACTATGACTATTACTATTGTGCTACATACAGTAGTATTGATCACTGACAGACACAAAGATAAAATACATCTTAGCTAATTAGTGTGTTCTTTATAAAAAATTAAATCTAACAGGCTAATGTGAAAATCATCGTAGTGTGTGGAAATAATAAAAAAATACATTAAATGAGGGGCTGGGGCCCACGCGCGTGAAAATGGGACCATGGGGAAAATAAAACGTGACCCACTGGAGACGTGATCTCTGGGTTTCCCATATACACAAAGTGTAAATACAAACATGGACCTGCTCTCATCTTTTCAGTCTGTGGGAACGGATAGGGAGTCTACCTCTCTACTGCTAGCTTATGATATACACTGATACTAACTAGAGTGACATGCCTATGTAACACGAAAACAACACATCGACTCCAGCCTCCTCTTAACCGTACAGGAACACAGAAAGAATTTACAGGATACATTAATGGGTCTTAAGCACTAAACCGCTGCAAGCAGCGAGTAATCTAAGCTATCCATACATGCAGCTTGTGGTGAGTTACTACAGTACTATTCAGTGGTTTGTTGGCGGCTGTGTGAAAACCCAGAGTTTGTGTTTCTTATTACTATTATTTCTATCACCGGATAATGATTTTCAACATGGCTCTGATGTTCCATCACACTCCATCTATTCAGCCTCTCATGAATGTGAACAGATAATCACACGGCAGCCACCGCATCACCACACCATACAGGAACACCTGATTATTGCACACAAGCACTGAACTTGCAAATGTTCATGCAGAATGTATGAGGAACACACTACACTCGAATCAGTGGTTGCTCACTATGTGACAAATGACCATACAGTTCTTTGGAAGACTAAAATACATTGTTTGGGATGGTCAGGGACATTTAACTACGTGGCACACTGCCGAGACGCCTACAGCGCATTTCTTACAAGCAAAAGGTGGTGGAGAGATGTTTTATCAATATTAAGATGCTCGACACCATCTGACTGCGTTACAGTACCTTCTTTAGACAGTAGAAAAAGAGGAGTGTTAGAGATGAGAATTGCACTGAGGAGAAAAGGGGAAGGAGACAAATTCTGTGAGAGAATCTAACGACCTCTTTTCCAATCAAATTCTAGCGTCGGCATGTAAAACACGTTACATCCATATTCAACATTCATAGCATTGTTTCTGTTAAAACACAAAAATAGTTAAGACTCACAGAAAGAATCCCAGCAAAGAAAGAAAATGATACCAGGAGTTCATCTGTTTGGAGATGAGTATAAAATTGATGTTTAAACTTAAGATTTAAAATAGATGCAATCTTTTCAGACACACATTTCCCCCCAGAAACTACTTCCACAGACTAGACTACTGACTAGACGAGTGCAGCGGTTGTAAGGCGGAAGGATGAGCGGAGGAGATGTGAGAGTGAGAGGGGGTTGTGGTGATGGACCCTGTGTGTAATGGAGCTTGCATCGTCTTCACTCCGACTCAGGGGGATTGAGAGCCTGACCTGTAGCTCTTAAAGCTGCCCAGCAGACTCTGCACTCCTTTCTTGACACGTCGAGCCACAGAGTCAGCCGGAGGAGTGGGCAGGCAGGAGGCGAGGCTGGGCGGACGTGCATCCAAACACTTCTGGTAGCGAAGCTTTGAAAAGAGGAACACACACACACACACAAAGTATAAACAGGGTATTCCAGACACCAGACTAAACACTGGAGTAAACATGTAAACAACTGTGATTCACATTTGACTTTGAGAAAGAACAAACAGTGGAGCATCTCTTCATCTCATCTCTCCATCTCATGTGTATCTGTTTACAACTCACCATGCACGCAGCCTGGACAGCCTCACTCAGACTGGCAGCGTTGGGCTCGCACCAAAACATGTGACAGTTAAAATCTCGTGGACCCTCGGCCATGATGAAAGCAAAAGAGTGGACGTCCTTCCCAACTCCCATGAAAGACAGGAAACGCACCCGGTTCTCTGACAGAACCTCGTCATTCTGGATAAATGACAAAGTAAAATACCTTAAGAGCGTACTTAAAACACTTTGAGAGACAATAATGGCAACGACAGACATTCAACAAAAGCCGATAAAACAAAGCATTTACTAAAACTAAAAAAATGTCTGTCTTAATGTCACATTTGTGGTTTGAGAAGTTATGAGTTAGACAAGAAAAAAGGAGCATGTTGAATCAAACTGAGTGAAGGGAGGTGATGACAACATTTTACATTGAAGCCCTTTTCCATGACCACATCTGTGTTGAGGTACATAATAAATTACATTTTAGTCCCTGATATAAACAATCAGACTCCTCGTTTTGAGTTTTTAATCCATTACCTGTTTTGAAAGTATTGTGAGTGTGGCTGGGGCAACATCCACAGAGACAGGAGTCCAATCATTTTTATCTTTGCCATGCATTGCCGCCTCTATCGCGTCATTGATTATTTCCACACCTGAGAAAGAAAAGACACACAATACATTGCGTTACTCCAGCTCACATAATCATGAAGACAAAATATTCTCAACATTTCCAAGCAGCTGAAGAATTAACACAAAACATTACATGTTTGATAGTGTTTTCTTACCGACTGGCTTCGCCACATTCTCACAACCAAGATAATAAACATGGAAGCGCTGGAAGAGTTCATTTTTTGGAACCGGAAACTCTGTTGAGAAAGGAGGAAGCATTAAGTGATCTGTTGTCACACTTTTGAATTTGTACCACTTTCAAAGTTGAGACACTTTACCTTCAACTGGGAAAACCATGGGTTTATCTGGGTCAGAGTTGAGTCTGCTCACTCCTGGCCTCGTTGCCTTTCTCTCCAACATTATCTAAAGTTTAATTAAGGGATGAAAACACATGAAGTCCATGTAAGAAATCCATAGCTGATCATGAGCGAAGCCACTGTATTGACTTAATCATGAAACTTAAATCAGATGCAGCAGCGGCTGACCTTTGAGCACATCTCATGCAGACTGGTGGCGATGTTCTTGGCGGGTGAGTCACAGCGGAAGACATGACACTTCAGAACTTGGGTCAAGTTGTCCCGGGCCACATAAGCAAAATCCCTGCAGGTGGATGCAAAAGGTCACATTCACATATTGAATTATTAACACAGCATAAATGTGTGAGCTATACAAATCTAGCCTTTACATGCACATAAAACATAGACACATACACTGTGGCAAGAAAGAACCTCACAAGACAATTTGAAAAACAGACAGAAGTCAGTGAAGTATACCTTTCCCTTTTTTCGAGATGGAAAACGCAGCATGAAAGAAAAAACATGATCATTAGACCAAAGTACAAATCAGGATGTTATTTTTGTGTGTAATGCTTATAACCGTCCAGCAGAGGGAAGCAGAGTGCAATAAAGAGAGTATAGGATATGACACTGAGTCGTGACAACAGGAGTGCGTACATTATGTTAAATGTGAATCTAAATGCAGGCTCAGCCGTTTAAAAGGCATTCAATTCACAATAATGACAAAAAGTTGTGTCCTCACACACCATCAGGGAGAATATGAAGCAAGTTTCATTTAAATTAAAAAGGTAAAAATGTATCTTAATGCAAAAATTATAAGAAAGATCCTGTCAGTTGCCGTTAAAGTCAGAGAGAGTTTGAGACGAAGTACATCAATTATGTGAGAGAATCTAACAACCTCTTTTTTTTCAAGCAAATTCTAACGTTGGCATGTAAAACATATTACATCCATATCCAACATTCACAGCATTGTTTTTTGTTAAACTGAAATACAACTAATCAATGATGAATGAGTCATCTTTAAGCATGAGGTAGTTTTTTAAAGTTCTGTAATTAAACTGTACTGTACATTTGCTTGGGCCCTACAATGAATAGAATGGTTACTGACCTGCCGTTGTCTCTGCCCACACCCCAGACACGGATGCTGCCGATCGGCTGAGCATGAAGCAGAGTCTGTCCCAGTGGGTCGATCAAGTTCATGGTGTCGTTCTCCAGCACCATCAACATGTCCTTACCCTGTCACAACACACACACTCTCATTACGAGCAGCCTAGCTTCATGATATTTCACCCACCACTAATCTGATCTGTGGGCTGCTTTTATTTAAAGGCATTAGTACTCACTATTTTTAATATTTTGATTCAATTTTGATAGATATCTAGTAGTCTTAACATTTAAATATACAAAGAGTTGGCTTAAGTAACTGGATCAGAAATTCTTAAATTGAATACTTAAATGCTAGATGGCAATATCAGACAATAAGCAACAACCCTCAGAAAGATGGGCGCAGCCATTGTTCCACTAATCATGTGTTAAACAAGTAAATTGTATTTCTAACACATCTACATTACAGCAGGCTGTTCAAACGAGACTGTAAAATCCTCTCACCTCTCCCCAGATACCAGCAGTGTCATGAAGGTTGTGTTTGTGATAAGACAGCTGCCTGATGCAGTTGTTGACAGCCACACTACTCTTGCCCGGTGCCATGTCCTCCTCAGACATCTCCACCCAGCCCAGCGAACGCACCGCAAAACACTGAAAAGTGCAAATACACAAGATATTAGTACAAAACAGGAAGGTGCAAGGAAACTGAAGTATATAGCAATCAAAATCTTGTTTCTGGAAACACTGGAACAATATAGATAGATGTGGACCTTGATGTCTTAAGTTGAATTGAATAAAGCAATAATGTTGATGATAATAATAATGAAAAATGGCTCATCTGAAACAGGCAGTGAAAAAAATACTTGGCCTCCCTAGAAACTATACATACCAACTGCTATTGCATTGTAATATAATTATCTATTTTCCCATCACACACAAAAGCAACCAAAGTAGCATTTATATCTACAATACTCAAAACAAGCTTATTGTTTAAATTCTACTTGTAAACTTCTGTTTAGAAGTTCCTCCATTTCATTTGAGCCATAGCACAGCACTGTGAAGACAAATTCCAGACCTGATGCTAGATTTGTGGTTGAGATAAACAGCAGCAGAAGTATAACTGAAACTAAATCTGGTTATGAGACAATGTTTACTGTCATCTAGTTCAGGGAATCCAACATCAAACACTGATTTACCTTAGTTTCTATGTCGGTGGAGAGTGGAGCGAGCTTCTCATCTTCCTCAGACTGGGAGCAGTTGTAGCTAAAATAACAAAGAAAAGAGTCCAAGAGAAGGAGAATCAGAAAAGCACAGGATGCTAAATACCACCTACTAATAAATTAAACTGCTTTCATGGCACATACTTGAGATTGATGGATGCATAGCGTAGAGTTGCCCCTTCAAACTCCTTCAGACTTTGATCAGATGCAACTTCGCCCTCCTCCTGAAGTTACAGATGGGAAAAACAGACAATTAAAAATTTCAACTTTGCTAAGCATATTCCAGCTACAAGATGTAAAGATACAAAGAATACAAATACTTTTGTTGACACAAAAATATGACAATATAAACCAATACTTAATAATAGGTCTGGAGTAAATGTAATGTTTTCCAAGATGTACCTTCCACAATTCTGCATCACCCGCTCCTTCATCTGTGCTGGAGAGTTGAGCCCATGATTCCTGCAAAATATAACAAAGTTAATATTACCTCAAGCTTCACATGTCTGTGTCTCCGGCCAAGTTAAAGGAGTGTTGGACCTCACCTCAGGCTCCTCACAGGGAGTAGTCTCCAGTGACATTGTGGATGACATCATGGAATCACCAACTTTACCCAGGGGTGAAGGAGGCTCCCACTGGGTGGTGCCTGTGGGGATGTGCCAGTAGTAAGTGCCCGATGTATCTCGCACTCTCATCCATCCTGAGGGCAGGTCTGTGTCTGTCTCAAAAGCACTAGAGTCCCAAAAGGAATCTTAAAGGCAGGAAGCAAAAGAGAAGCACAGGAAAGGGAAAATGTTAAATAAGTGGTAAAATACTGTCTTATTTGTAAACTGCCAAGTCATAACATGCATAATCTCAAGGTATTTTAAATAGTAAAGCTGAGACCTTAACAATTATATAGAAACCCAACAGTTCCCAGGACTCACACTTTGGGGACTGCAGAGGTAAAAACTTTCAAATTAACTGAACTGGAAGAAACCTCCAGCAGAAGCAGGTTCAATGTGGGCGGCCTTCTGCTTCGAACTGTCAAACATCGACCAGTTTGTCACAGTTGGACTGGCCTTCGGCAGCACAAGGAGAAATCTTTCCACGTTGTGAACATTCAAAAAACATCCTTACAGTTCCGACTATCCATGACAGGTAGAACTAGGCATACCACCTGCCCTCTCCTATCCCTCCGGTGTGCACAAGGGTGTACATGTTCATTGGGCAATCACATAAATCAATGCTGTTCAGGAATAGCAGCAGGTCCACATGCTGTGGTTAATCCTGATGACCTCTGAAGCCTCATTAACACCCGAGAACCACACCACAGTTCACTGACACAAACATTTCAGTCAAATGAAAGTCAGAACCTTTTAGGCAGATGTTAAACACAGTGTCCCACACACTTTTGGTTGTTTCTCTCCAAAATCACATTGTATATACTAATTGTGTATTCCAACCACTGTATATAATTGTAGAACACCTTTGTTGGACAACCACAGCACAATGTAGGTTTACCTAAGCTTATACTTAAAGACGATTCCTGCTCTTCCTAGAAATGTAACTGTGAAATCTATCCGACCTATTAGCTCTAAAGCCGAAGGAGTAGCAGGGAACTCTCCATTTACTCTAATGTTAAATCAGAGAGGGAATTTCTGGAAGGATTCATCAGCATTGGAGAGGACACCAAAGCCGACCTCGAAAAGCAAGAACAGATGTGGGCTATGAATTTAAAAGAGATGGAGAATAACTGCTCGAGTAGGAGGAGAAGGAACTTAATGAGACCAAGAAACAACTAGTTAAGGAAAAGAAAGAACTGGAGAAGGAAAGGAAACAAATGGAGAAGGAGGAAAAGACCTAAAGAAGAACAAGAAACAACTAGATGATGAAAAGAAAAAACTGGAAGAGGAAAGGAAAAAAATGGAGGAGGAGAAGGAGAAGGAACTAAATGAGAACAAAAAACAACTAGATATGCACAAGAAAGAACTGGAGAAGGAAATTAAACAAATGGAGGAGGAGAAGGAACTAAACGAGGACGAGAAACAACTAGACAAGAGGATCATTGGATCTGCAACATGTTGCCAACACTTTGAGGAAGGCTGCTGGTTTTTCAGCTCAGGTCGAGCAACAGTAGCTCCCTTTCCAATCCCTTCACCTCTCCACCTTGCCACCTCACTCGTATGTCCCACCCTCTCCCCTTTAACGTTCCCTTCTCTCCCTCATGTCTCTTACCCATTCCCAACCTCTACCCTCACCCCCAACCACTTATTCCTTCTCAAAATAGAAACTAAGAAAATAAGACCTAAAGTCATTGTTAAATTTCCTCCCTTCTCTACAACTGCAATTCTTTGACATGGTCTGTTACAAGGTAGAATCAGTGGTACACTTATCAAATATTATAATCTGTTATGTTGTTATTTCCTGCGAATAAGGGAAATTTCCTTTTGTATGAACAGAAAACTTCTTTTCTCAAAACCTGTCATTGTGTTTTGGAAAGTGGTGTAACACCATATCATCAACTCCATGTGGTGTTTACCTCTGTTGCCATTGGGAGTGCTGTCAGCCGTGTTATCCTGAGACAGTGCGGGCCAGCTGGTCTCTTCATCACTCGGTGTCCCGTTCATGTTGGAGAAGAGGAGGCAGGCGTTTCTCCCCACAACGCCGCCCTCCTTCTGAGACTCTGCATCACTCTGATCCTCTGCCACTGTCTCTCCACTGGTATCGACTGATGTCTCATCATCTTCCTCTGAATTGTTGTCTTTGTCTTTACCGTCCTCTTCCCTCTCCTTGTCTTTCTCCTCTGTGGACTCCAGAGTGTCGATGAGTAGCGGCTCATTGAGGATGATCTTGGACTCCTCCTGACTGAGACCAGGGGTCATTGTGATTTTTGGAGATTTATTCTGCTCCTCGTTTTCCTGCTGTTCTTCCTGAGAGGTATTCTGGTGAGGGAAATCTTCCTTGTTCCCATTCTGGCTGATGTTGCAGTTGTGGTCCTGGTCCAGATGGTTCTCGGCCACCTTCCGCAGCTGGTTCCGGCCTTCCTTCACCCATTTGGCGTTGTTTCCGGTGGAATCCTGGTCGCACCAGTGGCTGCTGTCATTCAGCTTGTTCTTCAGCTCCTCGTCTTGCTTTTGCTTGTTCACAACATATGGCATCTCTTCATCATCATGGCCGCCCATGGTAACTTTCCATGTAGGTGCTCTGGTGAGAGGGAGAGACTTGTTAGTATTACCGTTAGCAGACAAGCTAGCAGGCTAGCAATAAATAATAGATATTCAGCAGAGTTTCTCACCGCGGCTTGTGAAAACGAACCACGGTGATGTTATGATTATATTCAGATTGTATTGGTAGCTGTTAGCTGAGTAGCAATCACAAATGAATGTTAAATATACACATTAAGATGACCGCAAGCAGCACCAACAACCTAGCGACCGAAGTCAGTTTGACACGAGACGATTCCTGGTTACCTATCACCGCTGTTACACCGACTGTTGGATTTTTCATACGAACACAAAACGCACTTCAAATAGCTTCACTTTCCATTAGCCATCACGACATTTTTCTCTTTAGCCACTGAGCTAACAGTTAGCTGGCCCTGCCATTTTATATCCAGTCGGCTAAATAAAAACCCGTCTCTGAAGACAAACTACACGCTGACATGCTGTGAATCAGATGCCAGCGCAGCAGCTGGAAAATAACGGGCAGCGTCCGCCATCACCGCGGCCGTCATCTTGGCTAGGCTAACGGTGTAGCTCCACAAGCGAGTGCGGCGACTGTGATTCACGGAGCGTGTGTTGATAACATGCGACTTACCAGCTGCACTAAAACCTCCCGATGTCGAACTGTGCGGACCCGTGCGGGCTACCTACATATTTCCCACGAACCGTGTAGGGGCTGAGTTCGGGGTGTTTTCTGTCCGTGGGCTCGGCTGCTGATGGAGGACGAACGTGCGTCACCGATCCACGTCACGGACCGAGCCCGCAGCGGCTGCCACTCACCAAGGCAACGAAGAAAAGGAAGGCGGAGATAATAAATAAAATATAACAAATAAAATAAAGTGCACTTCTTTAGAGTTTAATAATATTATTGATCCAGGGCTGCATTTTGTCAGGATGAAAATGGCCATGCGTTAAATCACCCTGCAACCACTGCACCACTTTATATAGGTTTCTTATGATAAACTTGTAAATGGCTCATAACTAAATTATTCATCAAACGTTCATGAGATCATTAGTTTCAATTTGACAAGTGTGACATTCGTTAAATAAAAACAATTTTTTCCCAACAATTGGAGTTAAATAGTATCTTAAATTTGAGTTGTTACAGCATAAAAAAAGTAAATGTCCAGTGTGTAAGATTTAGGTGAAAGGGAATTATTGGAAGAAATTTAATTTAAAATAACCCTAGTGGTGTTTCCACTAGTGTGTTTCATCTAAATTGTATACATTTTTGTTTTCTTCACCCTAGAATGGTCCATTCATATTTAAATACTTTATATTAACATCAGGAGTGAGTCCTCTCTATGGAGGCAACCATGTTTTTTTGTTTTTTTTACAGTAGCCCAAACTGGACAAATCAAACATCTTTTGAGTTTTTATGACAACTGAAGGCTACCACAGGTTCTCTCTCAACTGGAGGGAGAGGTGAGGGGTGTTCAGCTGCAACATTCAACTCCACCACTAGATGTCACTAACTTCTACACACTGAACCTTTAAGAAACCTAAGACACCCTTATGAGTTAATTATGAAAGCAAAACTAATGTAAGATAAATAACCCATTGGCACTAATCATGGTGGTTTAAATTAAACCTTACTGATAAAAGGGATATTTTTTCTCTTCACTTTCTTCAAATGGCATTTGTTTTAGAGGTAATAATAAAAGTCAGTTATTAACTTCACTCAACACGTTTTCTGTATTTTAATAATGAAAATGGACTGAAAACATTTTCTTCAAATTAAATTACTTTTCTTGATTTTAATCAGACTGTCACCCCCATTAGGAAATCAAGGCCATACAATCTTATTGTTCTAAATTGGCATTAGTCCTGGATTCATGATCACAAATTTCAGCTGGCAAATATATTTCGTATTTCTCATTAAAACATTCATTCTGTTGGTAATTTAACAGTCACCACTGAAAGCAGGTCACTTTAGCCCACTTCAATACTAAGCTAAATTATCACCAGTTGATATGATAGTGATGTTTCTTCTTTAATGCTTCCACTAAAAATCCACACATTCAAGTTTCCCATACTTTTCCTTTTTAATATACTTATATATAAATACATACATTTGTATAAGTCATTTTTGATTTTGGCTTCAACTGCTGACATTCGGCACAAACGAGCAAGCTGGTGGAGGCACAGAAACAATACAGGTAGAAGAGACAACCCAAATGAGATTGATATAAATTCAGAAGTACTATAAAGGCCCAACATAATAAACAAGTGAGAAGACAACAGAGCAGTTTGAAAGATGTTAATATCAGACCCATAATGTCACCTCCTGTTGGCAGCAGCAACTGATGGAGCCGCAATAGTTGGAGGACAGGCATATCCCATTCTTGACATCGAAACATATTCAATCTGTACCAAAGACATCCATGGGTAATTTACAGTCGTTGCAGTATTTAATCATGATAGTACACTTATTCAACATAAAAATAAGTCTTAAGTGAAGTACAAACACTTCAGGACATCATGAAACAGGCAGATGTAACTATTTTGCTAGTACAGCTAGCATCTTCAAATCATATTAAAACAGAGTTTAACAGTTTCAGCTAGATTACAGAAGAATGTTTGAGTAATCTAGTTAATTACACTTATCAACAGAAAACCAGCCATGACTGCAATAATAGATTCTGACTTTTTACTTTACTGAAATTAAAACTTAACAAAGGACTGTATAGGCAGTTTTGTACTGGATACAGTCAGCGACCAATGCTCAAGACAGCCTAAGCTCAACATATCACTGCACAGCCAAGCTTAATGACACAATCCTGCTTTTGTTTGCACTCTCATGGGCAACACTCACTAGTTCATATACATTTTTTTATAAATTGGTTTCAGACATCTGACATGCTCGCTCCAGGTGCATAAACGGTAGTTTGTTGCCAACACAACAAACTTTTCCAACAAGACAAGCTTTGGGTTAATGTGTTATTTCTTTACTTTTATTATAAAAGGAGCAGTTACTGGAGGGGGTGACTTTGTAAAAGTCCAGATAAAAATAAGGCCTGAAATTCACTGAGGCAATGCAGCAAACTTTCATGCTGACTTCCACAGGTTATTCAGTCCCTTAAATAAGATTGTACTCAGTCCACATGATTACAGTTTAAAAGATGAACAGGCAATATCAAGCTCCTGTGAATACAGTTTCAGCAGATCAGTGACAAAGATGAGAATACTAATAAAAAATTGATGCCTCATTGGAAAAAAAAGAGAACAAAAACAATATAAAAGTAGTGATGCTGCTGGATTCATCTCAGAAGCTACAGGGGTGTTGAATGCAACATTAGACAAAAGAGTTTAAGGCAATACTGGTAAGCACCACACCACCACATCTTGAGGGATATCTGGAGAAAGATATCCAGTAATTCATCGCTTCGGTACAGGATGGCAGGTGAGATTTTTTTTTACTTGTCCTGCATTTTTTCCAGAATTGGCACAATCATGTCAAACTTAGGCCTCTTAGCTGGGTCTTCATTCATGCAGATCTTCATGAGCTTGCAAATGTGTGGTGAGATGCCGGGGGGGATAGTCGGCCTCAAACCCTCCAAGGAAACCTGAAGGCCCAAACAGACAGACATTAGATAAAGTTACATTTGTAGACAGATAGTGAATTAAACGTATTAATAATAGTTCACTTTATTCAGTCTACTCTTTATCTAATGAGCCACAGTTTAACCAACCTTCATGCCTATTTCCATGTTGGACAGGTCCGCATAGGGAACCTCTCTGGTCACCAGCTCCCACAGCAGGATAGCAAAGCTCCACATGTCTGCTGACCGGCGGTTGATATCTTCTGGTTTCTTCTGCAGGGCTGGGAACCACAAACAGAAACAAGTTAAAGTTACATGAAGCAAACTCACAACAGACTGTGTGCACAGCCGGGTGTTAAGTCAACACCTTCAAGTGTGCGCATTGGAGGTGGAAAAATACAAACTATTAACTAGTTCTATATTAAAGTGATATTTTATTATTACTTCTGCCAAGGAGGTTATGTTTAAACCCAGTCTGTTTGTAATTTGGCCCCAGATCTGAACAAATCTTCTTTTGACAATGCATTTTTCATATTTTCATTGATTTCAGAGGGAATAATTCATGGATCTTAAGGAAAAAAACCTGACAGAATTTAGGGGACTGGTAAGACTGTGCAATATGCAGTGGCTTGGTTGAATTTAAGGGGACTGTTGGGATCTATGCTAGAATGAGTGCCATTCTAGCAACCAAGTTTCATCATTTCCAATTTGCATTTAACAGAAATAAATTCATACATAAATCATGATGGACATGTAGCTTTGATGAGATTATCCATTATATTGAGGATTAAAATTCACTGCATGTATTATTTAATTGAAGAACGTAATAATTTACTTGTCTTTCCATCTGTTACATTATAAATTGTAAAAGTTATAAAGATGAGTTTGGAATTTTACCCTATCTAAATTGATATATATTTGTACCTTATCACCAGCAACACTGTGCTCTCAATTTCACAGTTCACTACCCACTATACCTACAGTATGGAGGCTGTTTCTATGGCAACTGAAGGCCACATCTCTCTTATATTCAGTCTAGCAACAACCATCATGAGCCACGCACTCTTCTGTAAAATTAAAAACTCCCTGCAACAAAAACTCCCTGGTTATTTTCTCATTTCATAACCAGTTTATGTTTCCATCTTGCTTGAATTTCACTGTATCTCCAGGGGAAATCTGCTGAAGATCACATTTGGCTCAGAGACAGTTGAGAGAAGCCTGCATCCATCATTCAAGCGCGAGCTTGTGTGGCTTCTGCTGTCACTTTAGATCTGTGCTGTATGAGTGATGCCTACCCTCAGGGGCTACCCATGCAGGCGAGTACATCCTGCCAGGACACTGGAAGGAGAACTTGACGTCTGCCATGCTGATCCTGGCTGTCATGTCTTCATCTATCTGTGGAAACAAGGAACACCAAGTGAGATGTCACTTTTAAGTGTAACAGACATTTTCTGAGGCAATACACATTCTTATTATAAGTCTCTTACAACAACTGTACAACAACTGTATGAATTCTGGGGCAAAAAACCACAACTTCCTCTTACCATAACACTTTTGCTGTTGAGAAAGTGGCGAGGGATCATGGGGTCGAGTGTGTGTAGGAAGCCCATTCCACAAGCAATGTCCAGAGCAAACTTCACTGCCTGCGTCTGGTCCACCACAAAGTCTGATGGTAGGAGGAAATAATAAAAGGCTTCAGCCACTTGGAGCTTTCACCACATAACAGTTTAACAGTCAAATGTCCTGCTTTGCAGAAAGAGATGGCAACTTAATGACAAATATCTAAATGCAATTAATCACAAATCCCAACAAACCACAGAAACATAGTACTCACTGGTGCCTTCATGCAGCACGTTGTAGAGGGAGCCAAAAGGCATCAAGTGTGTGATGATGATGGGGTGAGGGGCGGGAGGAGACTGACATGCTCCCACCATGGGTAGGACATTCGGGTGGGAAAATATCCTGGGATGGAACCCAGAGGGACGGACACAGGAGAGACAGACAGACAGACAAATCCACACAGGATTTGACATAAACAGACGACTTGTGTGAGATGCGACACCCAAAATAAATAAAAATACATTTTGGTTCAGCACAATGCAAACAAACAAATGAGTGAAAACAACAGAAGCACAGAACATAGAGGTTGTAATAAAACAGGATTCAATAATAACCTGAGTTTGGGATACTCCTCATTAAAGTCTCGGCTTTTCCTCGTGGTCCAGTCACGCACTTTTAGCACCTTAACAACAATTTCGTTCCCCTGCCAGCGTCCCTGCCACAACTTTAGACAAGAGATAAAGAAAAAGGGGGGTGAATGACATGTGATAGTCAGCAGTTCTGCATGAATATTCAGTACAATAGAACCCTGAAAACAAGAATATAGTACCTCTCCTGATTGGTTCTCATTTAGTTTAGCAACGAGATGAAGCTGTTTGAAGTCGACACCTGCATGTTTGTTTAAAGTGCCATTGCCTTAAAACACAAGATGGAGACACGTATCATAAGTTGGAGTTCGGATCCAGACTCCACTTTGTATGTGAAGCTTGGTACACCACCATGTTGACAGAAAAACCAAGACTCACGGGGTCGTGTTCTGGTGGTGCCTTTCCAGAATGTGTCCTTGAAAGGAATTTTAACCATGTTCTGTCCCAATTTCTCAGCCTTTTCTGGTTGATGAAAAAAATTTAAAAGTCAACACATAGCCATCAAACAGAACCATGGATTGCTGGTACTGAAACTCATGGAATTTATTGCTGTCATGTGTAGTTGGGATACCTCTTAGGAGTTCACGTAGGTGAGGTTTGCCTTTGTCCAGGGGAGTTTCCCCATATTTGTTACAGATGCTCACTTGTGCCCCATTAGCCACCAGGTCCTGGGAAGGAGGGAAGAGTGGTTTCAGTGACATTTGTTAATGGTTATCATGATGGGAATTGACAGATGAAGAAGAATGCCTCTTTTGACACACCACTAGGGGGTGCACTAACCTCAGCCACTTTGTCTTGGCCCCAGAAGCAGGCATAATGCATTGGTGTGTTCCCATGCTCATTGGCTGCATTTGTGTCTGCTTTGCACTGGATCAGCTAAAAGAAAGAAAATCCAATGATTATTTGCAAAACAAGGCCGGTCAGATCTTGTTTGGGCTGTATACAGAGATGAGAGTTAATGCTGCCAAGAAAAATCCTGGAGGTTTATCTTGCCTGTGGACACATACCAGAGGTATTGAGACACGACTAATATTAAACTCAATAGCTGCCTGGCAGCTATTCTAAATCAGACACTGCAGCAGAATCCTCACATCGTGGTAACAGTGCTGTGTCAAGAACTCACGTACAGATCGTCTTTATCTTCCTTTCATTGACAAAAATTAATTCCTTTAAAGTCAATTATTAACAGATCACAGTTTGTTTCTCAATTTTACTAACTACAACTGCTTAAAACTCTCTACTTCATAAAATTGACAACTACATAGCACATGCGTGTCACATGACAAACTTTATGTTGCTTCTCCAAAATTAAACCAGTGGATAACAAACCATTAAATAAAGATGTATCTTAAAAAACACAAAGGAGAGCAGGTGAGTATTTTCTTTTTGCTGGAGGGGAGCTTGTGCAGACACAGGGACACAGCTCCATGTACTGCAGCTACTGATTGTGTGCAGATTGTGCTTAAAACATTTGATTGATCTAACTTCAATGGGTCAAAATGAAAAAAGAATTCACCCTGAAGGTGATGCAATTGTACCATTCTCTGTTTAGAATATCCTAGAAAAATCATATATCTCTTGTTCTCCTATAAAACAAGGGCAGTAGATTATAGACTGAAAACCTAATGCAGTAGTTCTGTTGATTTTAGAATCGTAGTTGCAGCCATTAACACTTTTCCACGACAAGAACTAGTCGGCCCTACCTTTAAATCAAAAATGCTGATGGTAGAACTGCAAGAACAGACAAGACCTTTGTTTGTGTAATCACTGCTCAGATGACATTGGATTAGGATTCATAATATCCTGTATTTATCAGGCAAACTGAAAGAGACATATTCAAGTGAAATCTGAAAACCTAGGGGATTAGTGAAGATTTCAAAACCCTAAATATAGAAAATATTCGAAAAATAAACCATAGATAGAATGTTAGGTCAGGTTCTACTGGCTAAGTTGTAGCTTATACTGTGTTATCATCAGTAAAAAGAAGAATACAACTTTGTGCCTTAGGGTTTACACAAGCCTCACCTTTCCAACAATGTCTTGATGCCCATGGCTGGCGGCAAGATGAAGAGGTGTGTCATCTCCACGGTTCATGACGTTAATGCGAGCTCCTCTCATGATAAGCATGTCCACCACACTGGAGCGTCCTTCCCTACAGGCCCAGTGGAGAGGGCTGAAGCCGTGGTCATCTCTATAAGAGAGGAGCATTCATCTTGAGCACAGGATACACAAAAACCTTCAGCACAGCAAGGAATTATAATAACTCCCAAACAAACGGACAGAAAAAGTAACAAAGTACGACTTAAGGGAGTATATCAAAAACTTCAGCCCCTCAGTTATACACATGAAGTGTATTCATGTGCACCATCACTCCTGTGTGGGGTTGCTTTTCATTTCTGCCCAGCGGACGTGCGGTTTTATCTGAAAATGGTCTTCCTGGTTTTTCACAGTTCCCCTTAACTGCGATTACATTATGACATTTTAGAAAGAGGAAACTTTATGCAGGAAGCTGTATTCATTTTACATCCTTGCCTGCTTTGTAGATCATCCGTTGCTTCGGAGAGCCAGTGAATGAGTGTTACCAGAAGGTTTAAAGAGCCGGAGAATATATCAGCTCTGGAATTACATCAGCTGACGATTCCTATAGGCCTTAAGAGTACAGACAAGTCAATTGACTAGTCCTGAGTATTTGAATGTAGTGTGAAGTTGTCCTAACTGTACTTATTACCTCAATTAGCTGTTTTGTTTTGGCCCAAATGCAGAGTATACAACTGCAAGCTTTAAAGAATACCTCAATTGATAAGACTTGCAACAGCAATATGGTATAACTATCTAAAACCAATGCAAAACAATCTACTAGAGCAGATGTGCAGTAACTCTTACCAGTCAGTTTTATTTTATTTTACTTTTTATCACTTAAAGTAGCATGCTGTTAAAGTCTGTCATGTTGGACAGAGAGGCGTTCCGAATATTTTGACAATATTGCAGTTAACAATAGAACTTTTGCATTTATCAAAAAAATCAACGATGTGTCGATTCTATACTGAGCTATGGGCATGGGTAAAGAAGAATTTCCTTGGTACTTCTGTAATTTTCTCACTCTAAAAAGGAAGTTAGTATGGCTCATCTGAAACAGCAGCTAACAGGCTGCTGGCACTCATCATTCCTCTTTGTCTCAGTGACACAAGCAATGAAACATGTAGGACAGTGGCCTTCACTACATGACAGAGTGACGAATGGTGCGACTCTTCAGAGAAAACGAGATCAAGACAGAGTGATAATGACTCAGCAAGAGATGAGTGACAGTGTCAATGAGGAAAGAACAGTAGGCCGAGCGTTAGCTATGGTCCTTATAAAGGCCAGTGAGACCTCCTTCAGCTGTGCTGCACATGCAAACAGTCTGACTGCTGCCGTGTGTGATTGTGTGTCATTTCTCTGCCCTCTCTCCGTGGCTGTGGTCACCTTTTCCTCTGATACAAGGTTTTCTTCCTCTGTAGAGTCTCTGCCCCCCCTGTCTTCACATTCAACCCTATCCTCTAAGTCCCTCTCTGTATCAATAAAACAGTTGGACTGGACTGGTGATATACTCCACTTAACTATTGTACGGGCCCTTCATTCTTTCGGCAAAGACAGTGCACAACCCTTTTTGTTTTTCTGAAAATATGAGTGGGCAGACAGCATAATAATGCAATCTGTGAACTGAGGGAGTATTATGAATCTGCAGGAATTTGAACCCTCTGATCCCCAACCATCAATTCACTGGCTTGTATTCACACATCCTGCAGAGCTCGACTCTAAACAGCATCAAGAGCCCCACAGAGACCCTCAGTCCCACAACACACAGCTATTTGTGCATCTCAGTGACCCACTGCAGGCACACCACATCTGTTCCCAGGGCAATTTCCTGTCAGACCAAAAGGACAAATCCTAAAAACTAATTAGCTAACGCTTATGAGACAAAAACTCCCCACAGGCTCGCTTAGATGTGTTCAGGGGGGGAAGTGGATTTATGAATAACTTAAAGGCTGTGTTCTTTAGGAGTAAGATTGCACATGTGAACGTAAATATCATCTCACTCATCTGTATGATCTTCGTGAGCCCAGTCCTGCAGCAGATACTCATGAACAGCTAAAACGGCAAGTAAACTGCAGGGCCGGTGATCCACTGCCCTGTGAGAACTGCATGGACAGTGTGGGAACACACAGAGCTAATTTGCAATACCAAGTCCTGCCTGCCTTTCAATGATTGTAAAACACTTCATGGATTTTAGGAAGTACAACAGCTGCAGTGGGATTTCTCCCAGTACCAACGATGGCCAGTCCAACTATAACAGATATGTTCATTGTGTTTGGGAGTGAGAGAAAAAGAGTGAAAGGGAGAGAGCATAGATAAAACACCAAATTTGAGATCTTTTGTATAATTACGAGAAGCGTAAATAGTTTTTCTCTGGGTTATTATGAAACGGTGGCAGGATAATTTAGATTAAAGCAGTCTAGTGTTCTGCAAAATAACACGAGCCAAATTTAATTACATTTTGCTCACTGGTTTTTCAGAAGCACTTCACTGTCACAGCACAAAACTGATTACAGTAATCGTCAGAGTACGCCACTTTATTCAATATTCAGTTACAACAGCAAACATGTTATCTTAGCCTGTAATTTTACATCATCTGATTAATTTCATTGTCTAATTGACTGATGATTATTTGCTGAACCAGGCAGCACCGGTCCACTTTAAACTGTTGAAATGGGCTTTTGTGGCGACAGCAAGTGAGGCTCGGCCCTCTGGTTTCTATGTGCATTTCTATTCAGGGACCCTTTTTATAGGATAGATTTTCCCTTTAAGCTGGCTTCATCCACACAACCCAAAGGCAATTGAGTGTCAGGGTTTTCTTCTGCTCACCCCCTCCGCTCTGGCTGTGGTAATTTATTTCAGGCATTTCCACCTGCCAGCAGACCTCAGTTAAGCAGACGGAAAAGTGAGAGGAAGCGCCCCTGTCTGCACCCTGTATGTCTCAGGCCCAACATCCCCACCAGGTCATATAACAGGTTAAAGCTGAGGGAAGATTAATTCACATAAACATCACTGAAATACAATAAACCAGTTCCCTCAGACTTTGTATGTGAGAAGTCACTTTTGATGAAATTGAAATGGTTGATGGAACAACATCTTTACTACTGTACGATTTTTTTCTCTCTCATTAAGTCGATGGAGCTGCTCTACAATCATGGATCAATACTGTAAATAAGAAGATCAGACAGCAGCTGACTAATCACTACCAATATTTATGTTGACCACTGCCAGTACTGTAGAAGACTATAGACAATAACTACACTACACTTGAGAGGACAGTAGTTGCATGCTCTTAAATGTGTACGGTTCTTGGACGACATGAAATTATCATCATCTAATGTTGACCCAATAGTTCAAAATCACAAAATATCTTTTTTAATTATAATGTAAGACAAAAGATAAAATATGGTTGCGGTTCTAGTGTGATGTAGAGTAATATTTACTATTAAAACATGTACTAAACCTGAATCTTTGACTCATGAACCAACATAGCTGCAGAAAGGGAAGTGTAGTTGGCTTAAATTATGACTCACACATGTGCAGGGATTTTTTTAACATACATGTTGCTGAGGCTCAACACAGATAGCCATCACTATCACGAAATGCAATAAACTCTGTTTTCAACCAAAAAGAGCTGCACAAACAATTATTTTCATCATTAATAAATATACCAACTATTTCCTCAATTAATCGTTTGTGTGTATTTTTTATTCCCAATGTTTTATAGCTCCGGGGAATGGTTTTGGTCTGATCAAGTTTAAAAACTTAAATATATGAATTAAATGCATTATAGTGATTCATCTCAGAGGCTGAAGTGCAGACAATATTTCCACTTGAGCTTGAGACATTTATATTCAGAGAAGACCGGGTTCGATAACTGCACTGTAAACATTTGGGAGGATATTAAACTTTGCAATTAAGTCTTTGAAAACCTTGAGGAAACGTTGGAAAGGAAATGAGCGGAGCTATCTAATACCTCTGGGAGAAAAATACCAGAAAGACATCAGTGGAGGAGGGGAGGTGATGTGCTTTGGCTTACTGTGCATTCCTCTTTAGAAAAGAAATATCTCTATCCCCCCCCCCCCCCAAAACACACACACATACTGTTCCACTCCAGCCCACTACAATAATCTCCTCCCCCTTGTCTCTCAGTTTTGGAAGGTGGTAAATGGTTCCCTTAAGGCATGTGTGTTACTCCTTGTAAGGAGATGCAGCATTCCACTACCACACTTTGTCTGGGAGTAACATCAGTGTAAACACACTGTCACCCAGCCAGCAGTACAGAAATGATTCAAGGGGGTCTGATATACTAGAATAAAGTGAGTTTCCTAAATCCAGAAAGGGGATCTGCAGGGAAATTAAAAGTCTAGAATAATTCTGTTCCACCCACTGGCTGAGATATATCATCCCGAAAAGGGAACTTGACATGTAATCAGCTAATGGGAGAGTCACATGTGAGGATGCATGCACCCACCCTGGCCTAATGTAATCATGCAGTCTCACAACACTGAGTTAGTACTTGCAAGCTTCATATTATAATTGTTTGATAGATATTTTTCCAAAAAAGTAAAGATAACAAGAAGAACTCAACACAACACGGCTGACAGGAAGAATTAGATTCATTACTTCCATCTTTGCTTGCTTTGAAAACAAATACCAACATGCTTTCTGGGTGGTCACCAGAACTCGACCGGCGACGGGCTCTGTCAAGCTTTGTTTCTTGCAGAGTCAACTGAGGATACAAAAAATCTCAGGACTAACTGGTTATCTGAAACTATCATACAAATAGTTTGTGAGGTGAACTTGTCATATCTTATAGAAGCCTGTCGTAATCTCAGCAACTTCTTCTTACACAAATACCCACAGACGTCCAGTCTTTTATCTGCTTCTGTGGAGCCTGAACTTGCCACAACAACACCAAGCGTGACTAACTCTACCATCACTGCATGTTTCCTGTTCAACATCACGCTTTTGAATTGTTCCGGTGGCATAAACACGGGTCCACACGGAAATGGGTTCACTCCCAGGCCAAAATCGAATTGGGTAGTGAAAAGGCGCGCTCTCCCCCTGCACAGTGCTACATTTAAAAAGGAAGCAGTGGCAATGTAGTAAAGCTGATGCTGTTGAAGTTCACGTTATCCATCATCACAAAGTCATGTTGGGGCATGTCAGAAAATCATCCAGATTACTTGATCTGTATAGAAAGTTTGTTAAAGTGGATATTAAATCAATAAGGCCATAAGCAATACTTTTAAACAAATCCTTAATGATGACAAGACCCTCCTTGAAACAAGTTAATCTTAGAGGAACTGTGTGCTATATTGGCATTGCAAATTCTTCATTACATATATTTATTGGATTACCCCCTGCATACAATTGAATTGCAAATTCTGGGTACTATTTACATCCCAGTGTCAAGAAACCAGATAAACGAATGAACCTCGACTCACCCTTGGTTGAGGTCGTTCTCCGTATTGTCCAACCATAATCGAACTGCGACGGCATTGCCTTCCCTGCACTGCGTGAAGATGTCATCCATTTTGGCCGGGGTGTTCTTCCTTCTCCTAAGACGAAGTAAACAGTTGAGAGAGGCGGCCCAAAGGGTTCAGGAGAGTCCTGGTCAGCATCAGTCCCTCATATAGGACAGCGAGGGACACGGTCAATTACTCAACTGCTCTTCAACAACCCTGAACAAAAAGGGGACACAAACAGGGAAGCTGCTGTTAAAACACGTTTCTGAGACCAGGTCCACTAATCAGCCACACTGAAAGAGATAACTGGTTTTGACTCTTTAGGCTGTAGCCAATCTGCGTATATCCTCTCACATTTAATCCTCTTGAACGAACTAATAGAATAAAATCAAGCAACCAAGAAACCACGTATTGAGAAATCTTATCCACCACAGTCATACTGGGTGGGTATGCAGGTTACAGCATTGTGACTCACAACACTTGGCCATGACTGTCACACAGTACACCAGTTTTACCAGTGGGTTTTTCTCTAGTGTTATGACAATTTCTATGATTCCTTACAATCTACACTAGGGCCGAAACAATTATTTGATTAATCAGACGTTTTATCATTAGAATACGTATCTGTACGTTTTCTTAAGCAATCCATACATTATGTAAGAAATAAGTAAAACATATAAAACATCTTGTTCAGCTTCAGCTACAGCCTTCCACTGTCTTCTGTGACACTTGACTGAGCAAAATTGGGTATTTTAACTACTGGACGGACAAAATAAAAGACCTCACCCTGAGTTTATAGACATTTCAATAAGTCTATTCTGACTTGTTTTGACCCTTATTGAAGAAAGAGATTTGACCATCAAGGTGTAAATAAACTACCTAAATAAAGACAGCAGATATAGAGAGAACACAGTGAAAAACATACACTCATAATTCAAATGTCACACAGTATATGAACTGTAATGAATATATTAGTTGGCTGTATGAAAATCACAAGTGCAAGACATAACTTCAGGCAACAGAATTGAACAAGTTTATACAGTTTGAATTACAACACCTTTGAGTGAGCAGACACATTACAGATGTTTAATAATGAAATAAGACAAGATGTCATGTTACAAATGTGCATAGCAGCTATAGTAGTAAACTCCAGCTGCAGGCCAACTCATCATACATCCATAGTTTCCACAGAAGGAGCCTGATCTCCATTCATTCTTCAAGCAGTCAACATAAACACTGCAACAGCCCTGGACTCGCAGGAATGAGCTCATCGGTCCAAGTCACCAGCAGCAGCAGCAGCCCCGGCTAGCTGCCCTGCTATCCGGGGCTAACTCAGAGGAGCAGCCCCTTGAGCTGCCCTGGTGCTCTCTCCAGCTCCAGAGCAACACCTCACACGGGCTTTAACTAGATGAGTAGAGGAAATAGATTGAACTGTAATGTCTCCACACATGAAGCAGCTTCCTGTGGTTGACTAAAGGAGCCACAGGCAGGTTTTCGTTTTGCTAACAAGCTAACAACCCAAACTGACGCCCCGGACAGAGTCTGTGTCTCACTTGACGCAGAATGAGGGAGAATGGTTCTTCCGGTGCTGGTTGGTGAAGTGGAAGCAGGTGAAAGTGGAACATTAATGGAATAAAAAAGTTAAACCTACCGGGTGTGTTCGTCTGGTTCAGTGAAACGCGGCCAGAACAGAAGTTATTAGCAGCGTTACGTTATCTCCACAAGTGACTGTGGGCGACGACGTCCACACCCTCAACTGCCAACGTACCGTACGTCCCCGCCCTCTACAGGCGGCCCGCAGAACTGCAGGAGGCTTTCAAAGTATTCACACCCTCAGGTCATGTTTATTTAATCTTTTTTTTAAATAGGGCGAACTAGATTTAACCAGAAACAATAATGTAAACAATCAAATTCAAATACTAAATATTAATTAATTTGCTTGGGATAAAGAAAGAGAAAGGAAAAAATAAAGTTTTACCCTTGCACTGTTTTCACTATTTGTTTATAAAGGTTTATTAGATTTAACCAGAAATTCAATTCAATTAAAAACAACTTTATTTGTACCCGGAGGGGAATATTAAGGCTAGAAACAATCATAATATAAACAGCTTAGAAAGACCCAGAAAAGTCAAAAAAAGTCTCCCCTGGTCTTGGACAGTTTTCACTTTTTTTGAATACACTTACATCTGCTGAGCCATCATTTTACAGGTTTTGTTAGTCTAATGCACACGTTTGTATAGCTTCAGTTATTTGTCTTTAAATCTGCATTTATATTTGGCTTCAATAATCTTTCTCAGTTACTTGTGTCTTTTAAAAGTATTTGCATTGTCAATATCTCTAGTAGCACATATATCTTTTCAGTGACAGTTTTGTAGTAGTTCTTTCATCTATATATCTTCTTGTCTAGATTTCTTTTATTTAATTATATATATGAAACCAGATGTAGAGACTATGTTTATTTATGTGTGTGAGTTTAAGGTAATTTTGTTGTGAGCAAATTATAACTTTTGAATGAATCATTTTTGCAACACTGGAGTTTGTAGCTGGATAGTCTATGAAACAATATATAATAAAATAAAGAAGATTCATAGATAAACAAATATTGATTGTGATAATAACATTCAAATTGATTCTTCAAAAAAACTACTAGTATTATTATTATTACAGGTGTTTTCAGTGTTGTTATTTTCCCCCTAAAAACATTGAAATGTACTGAGCATTTATGTTCGACTACAGTTGTAGTGTCTCTCCCATAGACTTTATATATATATATATATATCCGAGCTGGGGAGAACTACATTTCCCATGAACCTCTAGTATTCCTACGTCATCCACTCGCGCCTGAACTTCTGTTTGGTTCGTGCTCGAGGAAACAACGTGGCTTTGGCTTCTGACAATAAACGACCGAAGTTACTGAATGTAGATTCAATACATTCACGGTAGATACAAATTAGATCATAAATATTGATGATATTAAATAAAACGTCTGTGTGCGAAGAGCGACACTGACGCAACAAACTGGTGAACAGGAGACTGGTGAGTAACTGAATGAGAAGAGTGACACTGGGAGGGTTTCCTGATCCTCAGCACTTAGACATAGATGTGTGTTTTATATTACAGATGTGTGCGTTATCTATAGATGTGTGTGTTAGTTACAGATGTGTGTGTTATCTAAAGATGTGTATGTTAGATACGGATGTTTGTGTGTTATTTGTAGATGTGTGTATTACTTACAGAAGTGCGTGTTTGTTGTCGATGTGTATGTCATATATGGATGTTGGTTTGTTATTTACAGATATTTGTCATTTACAGATGGGTGTGTTATCTTTAGACTTATATGTTATTTCTAGCGGTGTGTTATATACGGATGTGTGTGTTTGTGTGTTATAATTACAGTTCTGGAGAAAACATGTTTAATGAGGAGGAAGACTGGAGCGATGACCAAGACGCTCAAACTCAGAGTAAAACTGTCTGTAAAGGCAAAGAGAAAGTAACCAACGGCACAAATGTCAAGGTAAAATCAAATCTACCATCTCCACCTGATACAAGCTTGAGTATTCATGGTATGATTGTGTAATACATCAGTAATATCCGTCATTTAAATGTGTTGTTTTTTGATCAACCAAATAATGGAGAGGCGGTGGTCTAGTGGCAGAAACTTGGACTATGGGCAGAGAAGGTCTCTGGTTCGTCTCTGGTTCGACTCCACGGAGAGGCAACAAAAGACGAACCTGGATTGATCTGTCCAAAAATCCAAGAGTCTCCCTACCCTGTCTAGTGCCCCTGAGCAAGGCACCTTACTCCCCCAACATCTGCTCCCCGAGCGCCGTACATGGTTGCTCACTGCTCTGTGTGTCCTGCACCAGATGGGTCAAAAGCAGAGATTCAATTTCCCTACCTGCATGAGTGTGCCTTTGCATGTCTGTGCATGGGACTAATAAATGCATCTTAATCTTAATCATTTTGTGTAAATTACAACAAATAATCCCACAACTTTGCCAAATTGACGATTTCAAATCTGTTCATAAACATGTCTAAAAACCCAAAGATACTCAGTTTGACGTATGATGGAAGGAAATAGCAAATCATCTCATTTGAGTTGCAGTATCCCAGAATTGATCAACAATTAATAAAGACAAATATTTTTACTGTATTACTCAGCCCAGTATTAACCTGCATGTTTTTTCATATTAAAGACTAATTAAAAAATTGATTATATTCCCCTGATTAGTCCAAGCTTGTTGGGAAGAAGAGTCTGCTGCGGACCCTGGAAACTCTGGGATCGATACCTAAGTGGAAGAACAGCGACCACCAGCAGGACAGTGACAGCGAGAATGCGGCAGAAGAACCTTCGTCCCCCACCAAGAGAAAGAAGAAGAGGAGGAAAAAGGGAAGACATACAAAGACATCAGAGGAGCCGCAGGAGAACGGAGATTTGGATCCCAGCGTCAAGGAGGAGAAACCTCCGGCAAAAAAGAAAAGTAAAGACAACAAAGTTGGTGAGTATTTAGCTGATCAAAGGCTTGTTGTATTTTCATGCACAGAGAGGCGGAACGATATCAATGTGATATTTAAACATGTTTTCTTTTTCTTAAAGTCGCCAAGAAGGTAAAAAACACGTCTGCAGGCGAGACAAAGGATAAAGAAATGACAAAATCTGCAAAGACGAACACAAACAAACCAGACGACGCCGAGAAGCTGAGTAGACAACAATGGAGAAACAAAATGAAGAACAAGAAGAAGTGTAAAAATAAATTCCGTGAGAATACGGAGGAGGAAGAGAAGGAAACAGAATCTGCAGATAAACTCAAACAGAAAGAAGAAGTAAAAACAGAATCATCTATCAGCAAAAACAGTAAGAAGCCCACTGCAGGTCCAAAAAAGAAAAGTGAGACAGAACGTAAACCACAGAAAAGGAAACAGACTGACGAGGACACTGGTGTATCCTGTGCACCAGAAATACAGAAAGGGGGAAAGCAGCGGACTGAAACACAGACCAAAACAAAGGGTGGTTATGAACACGCTAAGATCACAGCTGATCTGCAGCAGCCACCTAATAAAAGACTGAAACCTGAGCTGAGCAAAGAACAGATTCTGAAGCGAGCAAAGCTGCGGAAAATGCTCCAGGTTAAAGAACCAGCCCAACTAGACCAACCAGAGAGTCCCACAGAGCCGAAGGACGAGCCGGCGGCCCCAGTGGAGGAGGTGAAGCTGGACCGCTCCGCCTCCCTCAGGCAGCGCATGGAGCAGCGCTTGGAGTCGGCTCGATTCCGCTACATTAACGAAGTGTTGTACAGCACGTCCAGCGGCGACGCCAAGCGCATGTTCAAGCAGGATCCTCAAGCCTTCTGGATCTACCACAGGGGATACACCACACAGGTCAAGAGGTGGCCCGCCAACCCGGTGGACGCCATCATCTCCTGGATTCAGCTAAAGTGAGATATCTCCATTATCAATCAATGGGATTTTGTTAGATTCCTCAGGGAATGCATGAATTCAACAATAGGAAATATAACGACAAAGTCAGAGCTTCAAAATCCACCTTCTAGCTTCTAAGAGCTTTCGAATACAAGCTCATGTTCATTGGCAATTTGAACTAGCTCATGAACCAAGAGGAAAACTAAACACCTAAATCAAAGTAATATTTAGTTCACAAGACACTTGATGCAGCTCCGTACTCCATGAAGAAGAAGAGAGTAAGATGCTGTTTTACGAAGGCAACTAGCTTCACTTCTTTGAGTGTCTGAAGTAACTGGTTAGTTTCTTAACCCAGATCCCGAGGTAGAGCGGGTTGTCCTCTCACCAGAATGTTGGTGGTTTGATTCCTGGCTTGGGATTAGTCCGGTGGAGTAGTTCGAGTGGTTTGTAAGACTAGAAATGGGCCATATAAACAAATTCAACTTTGAACATTTAACTTGGAAAATGTTAGACACACGTCTGATGGTGGTTATACATTATTATTCAGACAAATACAACAACAAGTCAAGGACTTCACAGTCATCACAGCTAAAGTAAGTCATTGCTGTAGGAATAAAACGTTTCTTGTAATTTGCTGAATATTAATCTGGTGAATATGCACGATTCAACGAAGTTTGAATGTGACGATTCATTGGATTACACTGATTTTAGATCCATGTTTGATTCAACAATGATAAAATCCACCATCACATCATTATGAGTTAGATACACTTATTTATTGTCAGGTTATGAAAATGACCATATGTCTGTACATCTCCAAAAATAGTTAAAGGAATAAGATATTCTATACATTTCTGTTTAAGGCCTTCATTGTCCTGTGTGCATCTTATCTGCTGTAAACAGTAAAGACTCTACTAGGTCATCACTCTGCTGACGATGTGACACTGAGGAGTCATGCAGGAGATGATGCAGCCCTGTGGGTGTTTTATCTGACACTCCAGTAAACTGCTGTGTGAATAACGATAGGCTGTTTGTGGTTGTGAGAACTTTACATGAGCTTCGGCTCGGTAGGATTTTAACACCACAATGTTACTTATTGTTTTATATCTTGTGATTTCTAACACATACCATTTGTTTCAGACCTCCCTCTTTGGTGGTGGCAGACTTCGGATGCGGGGACTGTAAAATCGCTCGCAGCGTGCAGAACAAGGTGCACAGCTTCGATCTGGCAGCTGCCTGTGACCTAGTCACAGTCTGTGACATGGCCAATGTGAGTGTGATTTTTTTTTTGTTGCTAAAGAATGTACATTTCCTGTGTGATTATTATAGAATGAAACATCCTATGTGTGTCTGTGCAGGTGCCGCTTCGTGACGGCACTGTGGACATCGTAGTGTTCTGCCTCTCCCTCATGGGGACCAACCTGGCGGATTTTCTAGCAGAGTCTAATCGAGTTTTAAAGATGGGGTAAGCGATCTGATAGTGATTTCAAAACGTGCATTTTTTTGTTTTGTACATAAACTATAGGTCTAACTGTTTTACACAATTATTGCAGAGGTGTGCTTAAAATAGCAGAAGTGGCCAGCAGGTTCGAAAACGTGCGGAGCTTCCTCACCGCTCTGGCTAATATGGGATTCAGGATGGTTTCCAAGGTGAGACAAACAGGATGACATCATTTTACAGGGACAGAGAAAGATTCTTATTGGTCTACCTTCCCTTATACATTGTTAAATATTAGACAAGTTAGCTCACGCATTATCACAGCTCTAAAAGCGATTGTCTGGCATATAAACATCTATATTTGACATGTTGGTCTATTATTATTGTTCTTTCTTAGATGAAAATGAATTGTTCGTTGAAGTCTGGAAACTGTGCAGCTCTGACCTGAATGTGGGGGTGTTGTGAAAGTACTGAGCGGGAGTATAGTAGATGCATTATCTCAAGAATCATATGTGTTTTGTCTCTTTTTTTCTCTTTAGGATACTGAGAACACTCATTTTTACTCCTTTGAATGTGTGAAGTCAGGAAATGCTCCAGAAAGTGTGAAGAAGTTTGGACTTCAGCTGAGGCCTTGTCTGTACAAGAAGAGATGAGACAGTTAGAAAACGTCACCGAAATTAAATAGTTTCCTTTCATTTTTTGTTTGTCAATTTTTTTTAAGCAGCACAAAATTATATACTTTCATTTAAATGTGTCAAGTTCTGATTGATACTCATATTTTCACAGATTTTATTATATGTACATGATTTGTTTCATCTGCAGGTTCCTTTCTGAGCTCAAATGGCTCAGGTTGAATTCTCTGATTGGAGATCTGATATAAATAGTTAAGTCAGAAGTGAAACCAGCATACACATCTACAAGACACACAGTGTGTACCTTGATACTTTAGGTAATTCGATAATTTAATACAAAGGCAAGTCATGTGAATGCTAAAGTTGTCTTTTACATGTGATTGTTAATGATGCTAAATACAAACTTTTAAAAACATCTCTGGTGTGAGCGTGTTGAAAAACTTTAGGAGAGTATGGTTACTTTTCTTTATTTTCTTTGATCTCTTTATTTAATCCACACATGTAAACAGACAACAAACAGGAAGACGCCTACATATTCCTGATGTAAATAAAAATAAGTTTGACATCCCCTTTGTTAATGATTACCATCTTTTAGCAAACCTGGCCGGTCTCAGCTGTAATCTTTGATTTACTGTGCAATATGTTGAGGGGGTGAGCTGCTGTCGCTTTGCTATAAAGACCAGAGTTCTCCAGATTTACACCCAATATGCAAAATTCCAGTTCTAAAGTGAAGTTAATATCCAAACCCTTCTAACCTCACTTTAGGTTAGAGAATATATGTGAAGTCACCCACCAACCCACAGCCCCTCCAACGTATATGTTCATTTTTTAGCACTAATAACAAGGAGGGATTAATGTGACACTATAGCATTGATTTGATTTTAATAAACTTTGAAGGCAGAGAAATAACAATGAATGTCTGAGAGAATTCTAAAATGAAATTTGTGCTGTGGCTAAAACCTGATTCTCTCAGCTGTGTGCATATCCATCTGCCACTAGAGGGCGTAACGTCACTGTGGCCTTATGTGGGGGGGGGGGGGGGGGGGGGGCTGTTGGTCCAATCTGCTGTCTTCCGGATCATATAAGGCAATCCGAATATTATATATAGACTTACTCTGGTGACAGCAGATGTCCTCACTGAATAAGTCGACTAAAGTTTACTTGAGGGCAGATGGTGAGTAAGAAGGGTGTGGGCCGTCTGGACATGTGTTTTTTAATGGTGCAGTCACATGGTAACAAACACAAACATATATTTAAACATGATTTTATTGTCAAACACCGGAGTAAACAACATGCACAGAAAATGAGAAAAAAATTCAAGTATAACATCAAAAAGTGCAAAAAGTAATGCTTTAAAAATCAATGGCAACTTAATAAGAACTTTAAAAAGAATAAAAACAGTGGAATCCTTTCAGTTAAGTTCAGTCACATATAAAACACATTGAACTCTTAAACAGTGCTGCAGTGAGATGAAGCCTTTGTATCATGTAAAGCTGAACGCTGTATTAAAAAATAAACCACTTTCACTGTCCTCCTCACACCGCGCTCCTCACATCAATGATGATGGAGTAATTCAGCAGCTGAGCATATTCCTTGCTGTTGTTTTCTACCATCGCTGGTTTCTTCTCCTCAGGAGAGCCGAGCTCCTGCCCCTGGATTTAAGAGAAGGAGAGAAGAGGAGCGGAGGTTAATTTAGTTTTCCTGATTTGTATAAAAGGGCAAAATCAGAGATGACGAGGTGAAATTAAAGGGAAAGTTTGTAAAATTATATCAAGATGCAAATGTACCTTATTTGGATTGTTGGTATTTCTAGTGCTGCAAAACAAAATAGAAAAAGCTTGTATTAGTCGTCTGAAAAGACCTGTTTATTTATGATTAATTTATGTTTTATGAGGAAGTTGGACATCACCACTAGATGACAGTGTGGCTCAATCAGACACAGTTCAAGTAGACATGTTGCAGGTGCTAATACATTATGTGACAGGAGTATTGATGCAGAGGAGAGGGCTCCTCCTCATTGATCTCTGATGTCAGAAGCAGCAGCTCACTTTGTACATTATGACCCCTTTTGATATCACCTCAATGAAGGCCGGCTGTTTTCAAAAAATGTGTCCCCGCTAGCGGACGGGAGGGGGGAGTCGGGGTCCACATCGGTCCCAAAATAGCGTCTCCTCCCGGGGAGTCATGTTTTTATGTGTATGCTTGTTGTACGCTGCGCGACTGACCTTCCCGAATTAGCCTGACAGGACAGGACCCTCCCCCTGGAGCGAGGCATAATGGGACAGAGGGGCCGTGAACCAATGGCACCTTGACCAAATGTTCTGACCACAGAGGCAGGCCTATTGAAGTAGCCTCTGAACCACCAGCTTCATTCACAGGCCTGATCTGATCCTCACAAACATTCCTGGGAATAGTTCAGATGTTGGCGTCGGACGTGGACATGTGGAGAAGTCTGCAGCCAGACGCCGTAAAGCAGCTCGAGCATCGGGACAGATTTCCCACATCAGTTGTAAAAGACGTGTGACTCACGGATATTTTCCAGCACCATCGAGATTAAGAGATGGTTTTGTGGCTTTTTTCTTTTTCATTGACGATTGGCAGCTCGAGTTTCATTACACTAATGTGGACTTTTTGAACCCGTCACCTTTGCTTTGGCTGAGGGGCTTCGATGATAAAGGGCCAACCAACAGCAGTCGAGTGCAGACGCAACACTGCTTAAAGCCAGACAGCAAACTGGAGACATCAATCTGTTGTTCACACAGACTGAGGGAACATTTTCTACCTGTCTACGATGAGGGCTGCGGCGGCACCTGTCTGCTTCAGCCACATCACTTCCTGTTTATGAATAACTGCACTGCACTGGGGTTTTGGTTAGTTGGGTTAACGATCCACACATCCTGTTTGTCTCGTATATGACTCTGGCAGCGTTTCCCTCATTTGCCCAGCAACACATTACCTGCCGAGCGAGCGACCTGTCATCTGCGGGGGGGGGGGGGGGGCAATTAACTCACCAGCACACCCAGAGAGCGACGGTGAGGATGATGATGAGGGCCAAGGCCGAAGAAACGCAGATCATGGCGGCAAGCGCTGCAACACACGCACACACACAGATTCATCACACAAAATCCACAAACATCAAACCGATTACGTGGGTGCGATCATGTCTTGAGGAAATCAGTCTGACGGCAGAAACGCAACATGGAACTAACCGAACTGTTTGAACTCGCTCGTGACCTCCAGTTGGATCTTGACCGCGGCCACGTGGTGATAGAAGGACGCAGAGCAGGTGTACAGGCCTTCGTCCCGCTCCGTGACCCCTGCCGGGAAGACCATGACGAGCCCCACCATGTGGACCGGCGAGCCGTCACTCCTGAAACACAGGGAACTTCTAAATCAATTTGACATTTGCTGGAAATATGCTTATTTGCTTTATTGCCATTACGGACAGGTGCAGAGAAGATTGATACCGAGCTCTTGTCTGGAAGTTTACTGCACCCGGCCAAGAACTAGACCCGCACATAAATCCCCATAAAACCACAAGTACTTTTTTTACACTTTTGCTTTTTGTTTTTTTATACAGAAAAAACAGGCTTGATACAACTTGTTCATTTGTGAGCATTTTTAAAGCTTCTTTTAAAGGTTAAAGTTGTTATCTTTGGACAGAGCCAGTTGGTTTCTACTGTTTCCAGTAAAAGCTACGCCAACCATCTCCTGGCTGTAGATCTTCATATCTCCAGCCTCACTCAATCAATAAAGCAAATTTACGTATTTAGCAAAATGTCAAACTACTAATTGCAATTCACGTCAAAGCGCTACAGTATTAGTGTTGTGCAAACAATCCAGTTTTAGCTGATCATTCTTAACTCTATCAGTATCAGCTCCTTTAATATACGGGAACATTAAATTTAGTGCAGTTCACTGTGTGTACAGGTGCTTCCCCATGATGACCATAATGATACACCACCTCTTGCAGCTGAGGTCATACTGTGGCACGTTGCCTTCCACCCGGAGCAGTATGTTCTGGTTGTGATCATTTTCCTGGAGAGCCAGTCTGTGGATGACGGGTTCACCACCGTAGCGGCTCAGCAGAGGAGTCGTGCGGTTCAGGACTCTCACGGCGGAGATATCTGCAGGAGAGTCAGTTCAACCTCGTTTCTTTGATGCGTTTATGTGTATTCTTACATTTGGATTGAGCTAGGTGTACTTTTGAACTCACAGTATCTGGGAATGTGAACGGTCCTCTTTTCTGTGTTCCCATGTTTAAACTGGTACACACAGGTCAGGTCCTGCCCCTCATGTAGGGCCAGAGGAAACTGATAAGTCAGCCTGGCTCTCAGGGAGCGTCCCTCATACTCTGAGTGCAGGGATGTTTGACCTTTGGCATTGTCCGGAAGAACCCAGGTGAGGTTTGTTCCGTCAGCCTCTCCTCTGCAGGCACACACGCCCAGCCAGAGGTGCGAGTCCCGCTGTCTGCCCACAGACACGCTCAGCAGAGGGGCTCCTGAAAGACAATAACAGGGTGACAGGAAGGAAATGAGCAGCTGGGTGGATGTGTGTGTGTGTGTGTGTGTGTGTGTCACAGAGAAACAAGTAACGTACTCTGCGCAGGAACGTGTACTGTTCTTCTCTCCGATGCCTCCAGGCTCGGGTGCTCCACCATGCAGGTCAAATTCAGACCGGCATACAAAGACGTCAAGAAGTGAACAGAGCTACGGGCTGAAACCGAGCCATCAGCCTGGACTTCAGGCTCCGACAGGTTACCCACGATGCTCTTGTCACTGTTTCCGACATGCCAGGTTATAGCTGCTGCAGAGGCAACACTGTCTGCAGCGCAGTCGACCTTCGTGAACTGTTCACCATCTTTCCACTCCGTGCTGGAGTTGATGGTGATGTTAGTTTGAGCTGTGAAGGAAAGAGAAGTGAAACCAGAGGATGTGAGGTGTTTCATTGGAGAAGTAGACAAAATCTACGGTGTTTGCATGCACGGCCAAATGTGTCCACTACTGATCCCTCGCTTGATTTGTTGAACCTACCACAAAGAGGCAGCGTTATGCTTCTGGTCTCTGGCTCCTCAAATGCCGGGTGATTTATCACACACTCTGCAGAGAACTCTGAGGGCGAGCAGGCAGGGAGGAGAAAAACTCCCCTGACAGAGTGGCTTCCATTATAAGAAGTGAAATTGGACCAAGAGGCTCCAGACACACCCTTTGGTAGAAGCCAGGATACGTTGGCTGCAGGAACAGCATCAGCTGCTGAGCACTCAATCAACCGGTGTCCACCTTCAGTCCGCAAATCAACTCGTATGGTGGGAGGAACTGAGGAGAAACGTGGAGAGGAGGTTCCACATTAACATCACATACGATGCTGGGAATCTACCATGAGAGAAGCACTCACAGGTTCACCTACCGGGCCAAGTACCATGAGGATGAACTGTGATGTTGATCTGCAGCGTGGCTTCCAGATGATGGTAGGAGACGACACACTCGTACAGGCCGGAAAGCTGAAGCTCCACAGGACCCTGAACTGTGAGGCTCCTGCCAACCAGCTCCAACCCTGTGGGCAAGGGTCCGTCATCTCTGAAGAGACACACAAGCAAATGCACAAAGAGAGATTCCAGCTTCAGTTTTTAAGTGATTCAGCAATAACAAAATGATCAAAAATGTCAATTGAATAAACAATCATTTAGATCAGAAGATGTGTTTAAAGGGTTCCTGCTGTCTAACACTTGTGGTTAGACGCCACCAAATGGGTTACCACATCCTCCAGAAGATATGGAACTTGTTGCAGTCTTTATGAAAAAATATTACTCAAATCACTCGTGAGAAAAACTAAAACTCTGTTATATCTGATTAAGAAAAGGTGATTGACAGCAGCTTTTCTGTTGAGTTTTCTGATGACACGAGCACTCGCACGGCATTACCTTGAAATGTAAAAATCTAAAGTAAAAATTTGGAAAATGAAGATGAAATGAAATGAAAATGAAATGAGAATAAAAAAAAGTTAAAAAAAAATATTTATATACTAAAAGTTCAGATAACCCTCAGGAAATCATGGTATTATTTTCCAAATCTAAATCACCTTTTAGTCTCCCACTTACTTTGTGCAGGTGATATCGTAACGTGGCAGATTCCCAACGACCTCGAGGCCGATGACAACTCCACGCTCTCCTTCCTGCAGCTCTAAACTCTCAGAGCGTTTGAGGTCGTCACTGTTGTTTCTCGTCTCTGAGTTCAACAACTGAACTCCAGTCAAATCTGTGGATCAAACAGAATATCTGTGGTGAACTTTTACCTCACGAGCATCAGCAGAGTTTTTCCCAGACACTGGCGGTACTCACAAAAAGACGGCAGGGTTACGGCTCGGGACTGGACCTGTGTAAACTTGGGGTGGTCAAACACACAGGTGACGTTGTGGCCCTCGTACGCCGCTGCAGGGAGGATGACCGAGCTTCTTTGGATGTCTGAGTCTTTGCCGTTTTCTCTTTCCAGCTCCTCATCGCTGCTCAAAGCCAGGGAGATGTCAGTGTCGGGTCTCCCTCCAGAGGAAATGCACGAGACCACCCAGAACTCATTTCCTCCTCTCTGTACCATCTCTGCTTTAATGGTCACATTTGGCCTCGCTGCAGAGCAGGAAAGAAAAGCGAGAAGAGTTTTTCTTTCACAGGCTCTAATGTTTTTTCCAGTGAATTAAAATAGTCAGATATCAAGTGAAAGGCTCAAGGTGTTTTTGTTTAATAGGAAGCTCGGGCCGGATGAGCTGGATGTTAGCATAACACAGACCATAAGGGGCTTCTGCTTGGGTTTGGGAGACGTAGACTTATCACCTGTCCCATCTGTTGGCCGGGCTGCAGCTGAGAGCAGATGTCTGGCCCAGCTGCCGTCCAACCAAAGCTGAGACGACCACATGCTTTAATACAGGGACTCGGCAGAGATCACAATCTATTATCAAATACATAAAAGCTGCTGTGTCATGCTATAGCCAGCCTCCCCTAATGAGTAATAGGAGTGAGCTAACAGCTCTTAATAGCTCGGCTGCCGGGGAAGGATTTGTACGATTTAAACACTCTGGCTTTGAATTTTCCATCTGTTAACACCTAAAGTTATGTGTGGATTTTTACCACAGCAGTTGGAGAATTACCTAAGCTGCAGTAATTCAGTGGACTGTGAATGCATCATGGACAAATGAGCCTGGCTTATGCTAATGAGATTGTAATCGTAAACCTGCTGTATGAACATCCATGGAGGGATTTTAACGATTTGACCTGCCCAAAGTGAAGGACTTTCAAAAACATATTGCACTATAGGAAATAAATAGTAAAAGAGATTTTAAACAAATGAAATAGTAAATTAACTAATTTAGAATAATTGAAACACCTCAGCAGCTTCACTTGTACTCTGTTGCTTCCGGTCGGGGGCTTTCAAAATGTAATCTCTCTTAGCATGGTGGTGTACCAAGAGCATTCAAAGGTAGAAGCCCAAATTAAAATGGTCACCTTTTTTTTATATGTCATGTTTGTTAGAGCTTACACATGGGTTGCAACTTTGAACATTATCAGGTTTGTTTGAGGTTGAAACTTTGCAGGTTACTGTTGCACCAGCTGTTTCTTGGCAGCCTAAAGGTTTTTTGGCACAAGTTCAAAATGCAAATGCAAATCAATCATATGGTGATGATCTTTGCAAAATTAAACAATTTAAAAACAATGTGAACATACATACTACATGATTGCCTGTTTTCAAACTGCATTAAATGTTCACCTTGTAAAGTTAAAAATTTGGACAAATCTTTGCCACAAGGAAGGTGCAAGCCTGAAATTAAGATGTGTTGATCCTATGCAGCATTAATACTTTATGAGAGGAAAGAACTTTGTTGGTGAAATGTGCAAAACATTTTTTAACCACTTAAAAAGACTGTGAGAACGTTACTTGTCAAAAGAATGAGTAGCAATGCAGTCACCGAACAACAAACTGGCCTTTGGTATGAAATGATATGATTGATTAGTTACAAGGTTATTGCTGCATTATGGTTTTTCCATATGCGTAAAACCAGTGAAACGCATCCCCACATGAATGCATTACACTGTGCATTGTGATTTATGATCTGTCACTGTGTTTTTGTGGAGCGGTGGGAAGTGACGGTAAACGTGAAAAATCAGCAGGAGACAGTTATTGTGGAGTTCATGCTAAGTCATGATTACAAAACTTTGACTGCTGATGCGATACAACGCTGTTTATCACCTCCTTGCAACAAACACAACAACAGAGATGCAAAGTGCTGCTGAGTGCGTGCGTACTGTAGGTCTCCACCCTCACTGTGGTGAGTTTGGGGTTTGGGAGGGTCGGGTGTTGAACTTCGCAGGTCACGTGGTCCTCGTCCTGCAGGTGCGTGGGGAAGCGGAGGATGCTCTGCTGAGTGAACGTGCCGTCTGAGTGAGGTGTGCTGCTCTCGCTCACAGTGAAGGGGTAATCAGAGGGAGCGCGGCCGGGAACCACCCAGCTGATCTGAGGTGAGGGCCTGCCCCCGATGGCAGAGCATGACACCGACTGGAAATGAGTGCCGTTTATGGTCTCAGCATTCACGAGGAGCTGCACATCGGGCCGAGCTGTGAACGAATTGAGACGTAAAACATGTCAGCCATGCATGTGTGTCTGAAAATGAATTAAAATGAGACTGGTGTTGCCACAGTTGTGAGCCTATAGAGCCCGACATTTAAATCATAACCTCATCTGAACAAATGAAAGACATTATTGGCTTGACTTACCGAGTACACTGACAAAAGCTCTGTCCGAATAAGAGGCCTCTTCAGTTTCAAACTCACAGAGGTACTCGCCCTCTACGTCCACACTGGACACTGTCACCTGGACCGTGAGGTTGGTGACAGACTCCGGCTCCGAGAAGTCGCCGCGGCTAAACGGTTGACCATTTGAAAATCCTGCCAGTCCCCTGGATTTAACTCTGGAGTTGATCTGACGAATCCACTTGGCGCTCTGGATCTCACTGTCGCCCAGGTACCTGCAGCTCAGGTACACGACTTCTCCCAGGACTGCCGTGACGTTCTGCGTGATCTCTATCGGCTCTTCACTCCGATCTGTGACGAAGAACAGCAGAACGAGAGGTCATAAGTTCAGCTGAGCCGGTTTTTAAATTGCAAACACAAGCAGATCAGTGAAGTGTTAAGGGAGAAAATGTGATTGTTCTGGTTCCTGAGAGGACAGACGGCCGGGCTGATTAATGTCCATTGTAGTGCCTATGAAAGGGGTTTGTGCACTTCCTATTGTGTTTCCCTGGTTAAGTGAAATGGTGATGGATGAGGCAGACTAACCGGGTCAGTGGTCATGAGGTTGTCATTTATTTTTATCATTATTAGAACGTTCCAATAATCAATACACACTAGATTAAGAGTTTCTCAGAAATGCTAACAGTGCTTTGAGCGCGAAACGTTAATGTCAGCATGTTAAAAAGGTCACAATGACCATGCTAATCTGCTGATGTTTAAGAAGAAATGTTCACTATTCACTATCTTAGTTTTGTGTGTTTAGGGTGTTTGGTCAAAAACCTACCAGGTATAATTATAAGGATAATAAAATTAGAAAAATTCTCAAACTGTCTCATTACAGTGTCCTCTTTGAAGAAGGTGGCCCATTAACTGGCCCACAGCTCATATAAATTCTTCCTCGTCCCCTCTGCAGTGCATAGATAACAGACCCCTCCAAAAGTTACGCCCTGATCCATTTCCACACAACAGCAAACTCATCCCTTCGCACCAGTGAGAAATCAGCAACGATTAGAGAAGGCCTCAAAGAAAAGGACATTTAATAGAAGCTGGCAGTTTTTAGCACTTGCAGCAGGGACAGCGTGTGGACTCCAGTGAATACCAAGTACCCGTCACTCTGCTACCTCTGCTGACTTCATCAAAGTGCACTTGAGGACGCACTTTGCTCTATCAGCTGCTTGGAGCCAAGACCTTCTATTCAGCTTTGGATGCACGATGAGTAAAATGGCGACAGCTTGCTGCAGCACTGCTCTGTGGATAACCAGTGAACACACAGCCAGCTGCTGCAGCCTAAAATAGGCTGCGTGCATCCAAACACAGTTCAAGGCTGAAACTCTGTTGGTTTTATTTTACATAACGGAAACAAGGTGGAGAGACTCCAAGACCTTAAACGACATAGAGAGAGAGAGAGAGAGAGAGAGAGAGAGAGAGAGAGAGAGAGAGAGAGAGAGAGAGAGAGAGAGAGAGAGAGAGAGAGAGAGAGAGAGAGAGAGAGAGAAATAAATAAATATGCTCTATCAGTTCAATTATGCCTAGTGGGTTCATACTTCATTTGCCCTTGCAGGTTATTGCCAAAATAAATGTCAGCCAAGCATGGAGAAGGCACACCTTAAGGATACAAGTAAAGTAATAACTGAGAGGAGAATAAAAAATCATGCATTCGTGCACTGCATCATATTTCCTGAGCCCCAGGGTCTTCTTTCTCTCACCAAACGAATCACCAAGCACAGACACAGCAACTCTTTCCTCTGCAGACCGGGGGAAGTGGTAAACAAATAAAAGAGGTTTGGCTTCGCAGGAAAAACTGCTTTTTCACACATTTAAACTTTCATCTCCAGCTGGAACCTCGCCGTGACTCTGAAGATTTGACTCAACCCAAAACCAAACAGCAGGATCATCTCAGTGAAGTTTATCCTGCTGTGGGTTGTCCCCTGACACAATGAAAAAAAACAACATCATGTTTACGACGCTCATATATTAACTTTAAAAGGCTGTAAACGAACTAATGTGGTTTTAGGTGTAACTGCTGATCAATTATAATAATAAACGGACAGCCAGAGTAATAAAACCAACATGCAATCAGTAATAAATTGCAGAAATAGTTTGTTTTTAAAAATGCATCTGGCATGTGGATTTATTGCCCGTGTGCATTTATAATTGGACTAATCACTCAGGAGAACCATGGCTGCACTGTTTCGTGTAAATGCCACAGGTTAAATAAGACCTACAGGGCCAGTAAAGTAAGCTCATAAACAGCTGACGGTCACAGAAGGACTGCAGCTATGCAGACTTACCCAGAATTTCCGAGCAGTGAGCAACATTCATGAAGAGACCCAAAATCAACAGCCCCGAGCATCCCATGATGGTGTCATCGAGTGAAATAGACTGAGTGCATGTGAGACATAAAGGCATTTAAAGTGTGTGTTCTGTGGTTTATGGTTGTAGGTACACACCCTCTGCAGCTGACACTGATGTGCATGTGCCTCTGCCACACACACACACAGGCACACGCACACGCGCACTGGGTAGGTGCACGTAGAACCACTTCTCCCTTTAGCTTTCTAAAACCATTATTGTCCCTCTGTGCATGGGAGTCCCTGCAGATTTACATATCTCTCACGGTTTTCGCTGCTCAGATGCCCACGGTCCGAGACGCCACGCAGGAAGTGTCTGTTCAGTTACTCAGCCACCTCATATAGAAAGGCGCCTTGGGAAGTGGTAAAGCCATGCATCATTCATACCGGTCCCGTCCCTGCACGGCTCTCAGAGACAGCCTGTCTCCCTGCTGCTCACGACCAGCAGTTTGGGAAATCACTCACCTCTGGGTATTGTTTCATTGCATGATGCTCCTCTAATTCACTTTGAGTGAACGCTGTGTGTTTGTTTCTTCCAGTCAGATGTATTTGCTGAACACAGTTTCTCATCCTGCGTAAAAAACTGCAAACAGAAGCAAATGTGGACGTTTTGGTTGAAGGGCTCTGCGTCAAACAGCAGTTCAGGACATTTAAAATGTGAATCTTGTTTCCTGTATAAGTTGATCAAGGTTTCAGTCTTGAGTCATCCACACCACATGAGAATGACAGTTTACTACTCGACAATTACGAAAAAGAAAAAAAAATGCAGACTACACAATTTGATGACATATGCAACGGCTTCATGCTTCATCTGGAACGAAACCGGCAACTGTGGTGAGAAATGTTGAAGTGTGTGAACGAATTATGACGTGTGTAACTCTCACTACAGCACAATCAATGTACTGCTGGTGACAAACATCCATTAAAAAAGCCTTAAAGGGCCTTTCCTTATCTTATCTAAGAACTTGGTGCAAATTACCTTGTTTGGGTCAAATTTGAATGTCGGGGGCAGTATGGATGCATTTTTATGTTCTTTTTTTTACATTTGAAGAAGTGGTCACAATTAACTTCAATTGTATTGGATATGGCTACAAAGCGGTTTACCCCTGAAACTCCAAAAGTGTTCTGTGGACTCAAACACTTCAACCACCCCTCCATCGGCATAATGGTGAGTAGATAATGGGTGAATTTCCATTTTTGGGTGAATTATCCCTTTAATCTAGATTTGAACTTCAAAGGGTTCTGAGTAACTGGTATCGGAGTGTTGTTCGAGCCAAAGTATCATATCTTGGTCTCTTGAGTTTCTGTTCAGTTATTTTCTTTTGGATACAGACTGAAGGGAAATCAAACTGGGACTTTGCAAATCTATATTTACAGATCAGCTTCTGCGTCACAGATCGATGACAGAGCTTTTGGTGGGGACGATCAAAGCCAGACTAAAGCGTTGATTACTTCCAGTCTGGCTCCTCAACCTGACTCTTACCACGATCGATGATATCTCCGGAAGGTAAAACACAGTTCAGTCCATCAGTGGAATCACATGCAACATTTGATTCTGGGGGGGCGAACATTCGAGGCATAGTTGTGTCTATCTCTTAAAACCTGGTGCAATCATATGCATGTGGAGCTGGAGGTAATTTGGACCTGCTAATCAGATTACCTGAAGTGGTTATTCCCCGAAGGTGGGCGGAATTTGGAATAAGGGTCTGGAACAAAATCGGTCTTTTCCGGGTGTGCCCTGCTGTCTGCGAGCTAATGCATTTCACTGATGACGAACTGTTAACATCTCACAGACCAGGTATTTATAGACTTTACAGATGTAAAGTTCGCCGGGCTGTCTATCGAGCCATCACTTCCTCAATGGCCTTGTTGAAATACAGCTGGAAAAAGGTGGTTGGTGATTGGCCAGTAATAATGTGTGTGCAGTAAAACACGAGCAAACCTTCCCGTGAAGGGTTGTGTGTTAACCTACTTAACTCTGTGGGACCTTATCATCACTTTCTCCAGGAGGGAAAATCACCGATCATCTGCACCATCTCTTCCTGCTGTTATTCATTCACAGCTGGATTATCATGAAGCCTCCAGCCCTCCTACACACACACACACAATCAACAAAACAGATTCCACTCTTGTCACACACACTTGATTGATACGCCACTATCAGTCTGAGTCACATTCCGGAATTGGCCTGTGACACTGCTGGCATTTGTGCACAAAGAGAAAATTAAAGGAAATATCAGTACCATGCTCTTCTCTCTGGGCTAAATAAATCTTCAAGAACAATCTTATACCATTCCTGTTTGAAAGGACGTGTGTGGTCGGCACTCGCAGAGAGAAAACACAGAAAAGGTTTGGTTGGCGAGGCAGACAGACAGGTTTTGTTTGAAATTATTTGTCTGGTTTTGGCATCTCTGCTTCAAGGTGTCTAAACAGCCTCCTCAAGCAGCCATCTTCTGACATTAAAGTTAACACTTTCCATCTTAGCCTGGATTTGGTTGTTAAGTTTTATGCAGTGTCAAAAGAAGACAGACAGCAGCCTGTTGGCTTCGAAAGCTCAGTGGCTTCGTTAATTCTGCATTTGATTCGCATCAAAGGCTGGAAATTACCAAGATAAAAGAATTCCAAGTTTCAAGCTCAAAGCTTTTCAGAACAAATGCTTGCAAATGCAAATCATCATGAGAGAAACTCTTGTTATTATGACAGCACATGAGTATCCTTAGCGTCAGCAAAGCTTAATTGGATGCATCAACTAAAGAGAGGAGCAGGAGTTTAGACATCTTCAAGTGGAGAGTTCTCCTGAATGTGGAGACAGGGATTGGTTCCAACTAAATGTGAAGAATCTGCCTCCAGAGCTCTAAATGTCACTTTAAAACATTAAAATGTCTTTTTAATGTGAACCAAAACAAAAGGTGTAGAAAAACATGTGTTTTTACAGTTTTTTTTCTTCTTTGGACCGAGACAGGATGTTCCCTAGTTTCCAGTCGTTTCCAACCTTTCGCTGTCTTTGGCTGTGTTTGGCAGCTCAGGGCCTCCGTGGGCCACGTAGACGGCGAAAGGCTTAACTCAAATGAGACGGTCTGGTCCACGTAGGATTTCCTGTTTGTGACACCAGCTTGCCCCACTTTCACCATTGCGTTTATAACTACTTTGAGTGGCTTGTTAACTTCATCGTGCAATAAATCCTGGGAAAGATTTGGCCCGAGAAGGATCCATCTGTTGGATCCTTCGATGTGTTGTAATGGAATCATGCCTTTTTCATCCCATTGGGAAGGAACCTTCGAAACGGGACGGCCTAGACGATCCACTGTGAGTTCAAATGCAGCCTCAAGAGGTTGCAGCCCCTGCATTGAGGTGCAACCTTTATGTTAAGCTAATAAGATTAGCATTGCTACAAGGTTTAGCATAGCTACTCTTTCTGCTAACATATCTGTTGGCCATAGCTTCTAATTTTTAGCCCAATTCATGCTTCTGTTTTGAAGCTACGTTATAACCTACTCGTAGACGTGTAGGCTACGCAGAGCCCCACGCCATACCCTGACGTGCACCTCCCCAATGATGTAACTTTGTGTTGACGCAGACTAAAAGAGCTGTAATCGGTCCGCTTGGTAGCATTTCATTTTCGGCAGACTCGTCGCCATTTTTGAATTGAGTTGAAGGAACAAACATGAATAAATTATTTGTTTCCACAATGTGCCTTTTTAGCCAAGCTTTTGCTGAACGTGTTTTAAGTACTACGGATCTTATGAGACTGTTGAAAATACCAATATGACAATGTAAAACACTCTGTCTTGTGAATAAAAGTACATTTAAAATTATACTTTTAAATCACACAAGTCAAATGTACTTGAAATATCAAAAGTAATCAGTAAAACTGATATTATATTTAGTCACTGGTCAAAAAGTCTGTACAGTAAATAAATACTTGCTTAGTGTATAAAAATGTAACTTTGATTGATTGATACTATCTGTGAACAAAAACCGTGCAGTGGGGCACAACCAGTGCTGCAGGGTTGTTAACCACAGACAAGCAGCTTCAAACAGGAAACACCTTTAATGCAGACTACGAGCAAATAAGTCTGATTTCTACAATCATTGCAATACAACATACATTCATTCACAATACTGCGTTACCTTGTTTTAATGGGGCACACAGTGGCTACTATCTTATCAGCTACTGAAAAACATAATGCTTTATAATAGTTTACATCCATACTGAAAGACACTTGTCTCGTGTTGTGTTGTTGAGCTATTGTCAAGTCACATTACTTTTCATGCTTTTCCATTACCTAACAATGTGACATTAGCCAGAGATGGAAGCTGTACATTTCCCACAGCTCAGGTTATTCCTGGTGAGTAATAGTTTTCTGTGATCACATTGTTGTGTGTTGGTCGAATGCGATGACTCGTACGCAAATCGGTTTCTCACAACAGTCAGGAAACATCTGAAAGGTCACTGAACGTACCTCTTGTGATGCAGCTCAGAACTGAAACTACTGCAAGTGCAAACATAAAAATTTAATAAACACTCCTTTTCCACAATAAAAAGATTATTAAAATAACACACACAACCACTGCTGCAGTTTTAGCCAGGAGACGCAACATTTCCGATCAATCTTTTCCACCAACTAGATGCATCTTATCGGTTGACGAGGCCAGGACGCTGAGTGCTTAATGGTTATTTAATTGGAGGAAATTACTCAAACAGCGATGTGGCAGAGCTGAAGATGATGCATCTGATGTTCAAGTCACGAGGCCGTTTATGTACTTCAGCGGCTGACCTCAGGCTTTTGAGTGCTTAATGGTTATTTAGTTGGTGGAAATTACTCAAACACTCTCTTGAAGAATGGAGAGGCGGATGTGATCATAACAGGAAGTAGAAGATTGAGCCTGTGGGCCGGTTTGTGTACATTTATTCTGCTTTGAAGGACGTTTCTTTCTGTTCCTTTGTTTTCTCAGACACATATCACAGGGGGAACCACGGTGTCCACGGCAAAGCCTCGTGGCTTTTGCATGGCTGGGAGGATCAGTCGCTGCTGGCAGAGCATAAAGTGAGAATGTAAGTGAAATTGACAGCAGATGGTTCTGGTTCTTGCACCGGTTGTTTTGGACACGCTGAGTATGGCTGGGCTTGTGCACCCCTCCAGACCTGGCACCCGTCCTGGCTTCCTCCACCACAGGACTCTTCAAGCAGCAGTCTGTGCTAACGAAACCTGTACATCTCTAATCAAGGGGGTGGGGGGGAGGTGAGTTCCTGAGGCTCATCTAAGGAAGTGATGCCATCTATACCCAGAACAAAAATACGATCTTCATCAAGACTGAAATAAAGAACTTGTGCCTCAGGGTCATTTTTCTGTCACACAAACAATAAAGGGAGTACATTTGAATCTTGTTGCAGAACCAGGAGGTCACACTTCACCTACCACACACAGTAGTGATCATGTGAAAAGGTGAAAATCATTGGTTGCTTTGCAGAGCTTTGGTGAAACTCAACAGCATTGTGAGGAAGTTTTCAAGTATATATGAGACATTCTGTCTGCAATGAGGAAAACAGGAGGACCTAAACATAGCAGCCAGAATAAAAAAAATTGTTTCCTTCAATACCGGCACATATCAATATGAATTAACAAAAGTTCAAGGAATAAAAAACACTAAGGAACACTAGGAAACAAGATATGTCTGGAAAACACGACTTTAGCAGACAAGGACCAGACGAACAAGATGACAACAGAAACAAGACGGACAAAGGGAAGTACAGAGACTTATACACACACACACAGGCACAGACACAGACACACACTCACACACACACACACACACACACGAGGCAGAAGATGATTGAACACAGGTGAAACACATTAGGAACAGGTGCAGAAGGTACAAGGATCATAATTTCAAAATAAAACAGGAAACCAAAAACACAGTGAATAAAACCAACCAAACACATCCAAATCCAAACACAAGGAAAACCAAGGTGAATGTCTATAAACAAGAAGACCATGACCGGAAAACCAGGGCCAGGAAACAGGCTCAATAGTTCACACAAGAAGCCGAGTCAGAATCATGATTCACATTCATAGAAGTTTTTTTAAGTACACAAGGGGGAATGTTTTCTCAGGACGTCATGCAAAGTGTTGATCCTGGATTGGACTGATGCACAGAGGGTCAAGAAAATATGACGAAACTTAAGTAGGCTCTTTTTTAGTTTAAAGTTTAGGATACATCCCTGAATCAACGATGACAGGAAGCCTTTGTTGCATTTGATCCCTCTCTCTCTCACGTTCTCTCTCTGCCTCTGTACATCGAGGGAACAGGAATTACTCACAGTTGTAATTATCCACATTAAGAAGCCACTTTGAGTGACCTGCTCAACACTAAGCAGAAGGCCGGTAAAGTCAAAGAGCAACTGGTGAGCTTAGAGAGGAAGTGTCGCTGAACAACCAGACATTTCCTTCAGTTGAGCCCGAACAGAGCTGCAGGGAGAATGAATAGCTGAACGTAGATTTGACAGGTAGCTTGGAAAAGGAGCTCAAATGATATATAAGGTTTTATAACAACTTGCAACTTACAGTCACTCATTTTTAGTATCAGGTTATACTTTTGTAGTCGACTGAACTTATTGCTTGAGGTGTGTTCCATAAAAACCTAATGGCAGAACATTGGGAGGAGAGGATTAACATATTCATACAGTGACTGTTACTCTTCGAGCCAGATCATTTAGAAAAAGGGGCATATGACAACAAAGCCACTTTCTTTGACATCTTATACAATGAAGTGTTAAATAAAAAACACATTTTCTGTGAAATTTGCTTCATATGTCTTTGTGACTAATTTACTCACACTCTACTGTGGAGGATGAAATATTACTTATTGCCGTTCAGAGATGCCTACTGAAGGAGGCACTAAATGAGTTAAAGATGTTGCTTTCGTTGACAGCAAGCTCTTAATTAAAGCCGTGTGGGATAATGAGAGTTCACCTCCTCTCAAGCATGCACTGCACTAAACTCAGCTGACACAACAGAAAAATTCACATGCAACCTTAGACCCGGGGGACAAATTACTCTGGCACCCGCCAGGCAGGGACTGTGCAGGAAGGCGAGCAGAGAATCAATACACTTTTATAGACCTGAATCACGCCTAAATGTACCTTCTCCGCTCTGCTACTCTCCTTCATCCCTGTCTTCAGGCTGCTCAGCAGAGACGACAGGCGAGACACACAAACACACACACACACACACACACACACACACACACACACACACACTCATGCTGTGATGGAGATGATTATGTTTTCCGTCTCCATTAGCGGATGTGAGGTCTCTATTTTGACGGTCGGATCTGGTATTATAGTTTACTCGAGTCCATTTCACATTCCTCTGTGGAGTTTCCGGTTACAAATGTAAAAGCTTGATGCAAAGTTTGTGCAACAGGGTTGGGATTTGAACAGAATTCATGGCTGCCACCTATGGGCAGAAACGATAACTGGTTAGAGTTTTGATGCAACTACCAGTAGTATGTTTAGTCTCAACATGCATGTCCACGAAACATGCAAAACATCCCAGATGAAGAAACTGTATTTGTACTGTATTTGAACAGTTTTTCCCATCTGCTCCAGGACATTCCACACTCTTTCTTCTTAAGGACAAAGTACTTCAACATTTGCTTCTCATTTACACAACAATGGTGGTTGAGCTGCCTTGCAGAATACTGGTCTGGACTTTTAGGTTTAATATCTTGCCGCAGGAAACCTTGAATAACTAAAATGTATTCAAGCAGTACTCCACAGATTCAGTAACTTAGTACTTTACACATTTAGAAAAATATCTTTCTATATATTGATGATTTTATGTATTATGAGGCTTCTTTAGAATGAGCTGATAGGATTTTTATGATAACAGTATACAGTTGTACAGATATGTCCAATAGAGCTTAGTGAGTTTGTGTCAGGGAGGTAGAGGACTGCAGTCACTTTTGAGGTCAAGCATCACAATGACCTCATTCAAAGGCTTTATAGGAAGTGAGAGTCAGTCTTGGTTGTGTAATCACACATCCGAATGTGTTTGAGGACTTCTTGGAAAATCTGAGGTTGTGAGTTCAACTCTTATGTAGCTCAATTTAATTCTGATGTCCAATGCATTAAAACGTGTTTGCACAGAACCTCCCAGCGTGAAGGGGACTTGGTGGCAGCAGCAGCCAGCAGTATTTGTACTATAACAAGGAGACAGAAATGTTTATGTGTGGCTATATACCTTAATTATCATGAGCTGCCGTTGTTCCCTCAGCCTGCAGAAATTCCATGCCGCTGTCTGACAACCGGCCTTATCCTGGAGTGTGAAATAATAATGTAAGTGAGTCATAAAGTCACTTCTCCAATCTGCAGGGGCAGTGGTTAGTGTGAACTTTTAACACTCCATCAAGTGCAGGTGCCTTCCTAACTTTATTTCATCAGAAAGTTTTAGATACAATCATAGCTTCATTTCAGCCAGGAAGAAGAGTGGACCTATAAAACGTCCCCTGAGGACTCAAGGGTCCACAGTAATCAAGTGTGTGATGGTGGCAAGGACCATTGTTTGATAGGTACGCAAGCACACACACACAGGGAGGATGGGGGCCCTCAGAAATCCCTGTGGCGCCTCTTGTGTATGCAATGACCGCTCAACCGGTGCATTCCTGCAGTAAATTGTACTCTAGGTCTTCCCATGTTAACACAAGTTTCAACACAATCGAAAGGGGCATTCCCACTGTGCTGGACTCTAAAATGGGACAGTTATCAATTAACACTGCATTGGGAGGTGTCCTCCATGTCCCCGAGTGACTGCTCCCTTCTGCCTCTGCCAGTGGCACGCAGCCTGACCTTCATCGCACCATCACTGACTCAGCATTTTCCACCTAATGTTAAGTGATTATGCTGCTGGTGATGCTCGGTGAGTGTGAGGGGCATTTGTCAAAGCTCAGTCCAACATCCTCCTAACCACATTCTTAAAGCCCTGCAGTCTGAGGCCATAAATCCAAAAAACAGTTTGAAAATACTGATCAGCGACTTAACGATTTCCTGTAACAGATTCACGACAAGCAGTGAGTTTTGGTCATATATGTTTATTGTGAGACATAAAGTCAATTAATCCTTGAATTCAGATATTTCCATTGAAATGAAATTCGATTTTTGTATTTTTTACTATCCAACTATAAATGTAAAGTTCATTGGGGAAATATCTATTCACATAAAGGAGTTATAGCCGTTCCTTCATCAAATGTCTTTATTTTAATGATTTTCCTCAGTTATGTGCTCTGAACACCTTCAGTTCACCTCACATGACCGGCTGTTTTTACTCATAATTGGATTTTGATGGTGTCCGGACGAGAGGGTAATTTTTAGGCCAAAACCTCACCCGCAAACTGAATATGTGATAAAGGGCATAAGGTTAGTACGTGAGGCTCGGGTTTCAGTGACTCAGATATAGCAGCACATGAAATGGATCTGTGTTAAGGAAACGGAAATCATCAATAGCCAAGGTTTCACATTTTCTGTATTGAGTGGTAGCACTGAGATTTTAGCTTCATCATGATTGTCACCACTGTAGTAAAATAAAAAATAAAAAATAAATCTCAACAACTATTGAATAGATTGGAATTCACGATCCCCATTCCCCAGATGATGAATCTTCCTAATTATCCTCTTCTCCTACCATAAATACATTTGGTACAGAGATCATGTTCCCTTCAGGGTAAATCTGGTTTCTTTTCATCAGCTGTGCCTATGAGGTCAGTGTTTTTATTTGTCCACTACTTTCCTTTAGGAACAAATATCACATTAGCATCAGACTTGGCTACACTGCACTTCTGTTGATTGCTAATTAGCAGCTAATTTGTAGAACAAGACATTACAGAATATCACCAATTTTATAATCTGAAAACAAAGTGAAGAGGAACCACTTCTGAATAATGACCCTAAAGACGATCGTCACCGAGTTTCAGATCATTGTTTAACCTCTGCTGCCCACGAGTTTACTGTACCGCCCTCACTGGTTTTTGCCACAACAGACAAAAGTTTCCCATGGTTAAAGCTCTAAAAGCCCACTGCACGCTACCTGCTCCACATTAAACAGTAGATACACACATCAAAAAGCTAGAGAACATATTGGTGCATTTTTCAGCCTAAGCTCCAGGTAGTTCTTTCTGGGGGTGGTCACCTCTTCCTGAAAGACTGAATATTTGCTGCTGGATGTGTAAATAAATGTTCATTATAACTAACTTTGCTGTGTCAGCGCTATGTTTGTACTAAAGATAATTTACATACATGTGTACATTGTATTAACCTTTACGAGACAGTAGAGGAGAGAACAAAGGTTCCTTGTTTGTTTTGAAGAAGTTGACCGACACCAACTTTGAGATAATGTATAAGCCGAGAGACTCCGTTTCTGCATAAAGCTGCAACTCTCTTGCCAAATGAAACACAGCCGGGCCAGACTGCAGTGACCTTGGTCCCTGAAGGTTTGGTCAAGATGCATTCCTTTTATTATAACACGTGTCTCTCTCCCTCTATATAATTACTGAGTCGCTCTCCTGGCCACCAGCTGCTTGATGACGTCTTGGATTTTGGAAGAGAAACAGCCTCTAAACTTCTACTTGGAGATTTACATTCTGCTTAATAATATTGGGGAAGAGGGGGCATTTTTGTGAGTTAGCTGGTCTCACTGGAGCCAGACACGGGGGCCAGACAGCTTTATTGCTTTGTGGGAATACTAGCTCCCTGAAATGAAAGTGTATTGTCACGGCTACCAGGCCCCTGATCCTCATGACTGCTGAAGGGCCAATGCATGACCTCCAAGGGTAACACAGCCCGGGGAGAGTTTTCTACGAGAACAAACACGTACCTCGGCCAGAGGAAGAATGCCCCGTGACATTAGTTCTGATATGACCACGGGAGATGCTCAGATATTCAGCTAATTAGGAAAGAAAAGACCTCTGACTGTGCTGAATGATGTGGAGCTCAAATCAGCTGAGATTGTGTTTACTCACAATTAAGCTATTCTAATCTGTGCTGCTGATTTGACCACGTTCCTAAAGTAGACAGTGAATCTCTTAACACATGGTTCATTCACATTAAGAGAAGGTTGGCAAGTAAACCAGGTAGCATTCCTCATTTAAACTTCATTTTAATGTTTTGTGTTTAAATGCCTGATTCACATTAGTGAATGGACTACTCAGATCAGAAGTTAACATTTATTTTCTGTAGAAAATGTAAAGAGTACAGTTCAGTTCATGGGCGTTCTCCATGACGTACATGAACTTAACAGTGACAACTTCTTATCTCACAGTGTCAGCTGCTCTTTACCACGTCTTTAACAAGAGAACCAAATATGAGCCATAATAATAAACATTTTAATTCCCCTAAAATGTTGCTAACATCATCTCAGTTGAAAGTTACATATTCCAAAAGCATAGTCATTGTAACTCACCTTCTCAAGCATACACAGAAATGACCAATAGAAACTGTAACATGGTATTACTCTGATTTAATTTCCCTCCATCCCATCATCTAACTATCATCAGCTCAATTAGCATGACTCATGAACACATATTACTCTGAAACAACATGAAACAAAGTCACCTTGAACATTTCCTCTATGCAGCCATCTTTCACAGTCAGCACACACCTCTCAATACACTACTATATTAATACATCAACTGGCTTAAACTCATACTGAACAGTCCTTTCGTTTAAGTTAGGCTTATAGTGGATTTCTCTTGACCCAGGTAAACGCCATCTTTATCATGGTCATCATCAATGTCTCAGAGTTAGTCACTGAGGCTCTACTCACATGTACTGACATCGACAGTTAGCTAGGTTGTGTTTATACCCAGATTTAAACAGTTCAGGTATCAGACGCTCAACATGACGTGCATGAACTCATCATGTGCTGACAACTTCTCTGCCAGTGATAGCTACTGATTACCATGGCAAAATGCATGGAGCGCCCTCTGGTGACCGTGCATGAATAGATCTCAGACGTGCACTGAATTCCGTAGATCCTCCGGAAATTCTCCATGGGGACTGTTCAGCGGTTTTCAGACTTGACCTATCGGTAAAATCCCGATAATTGGCAGCAGAGATTCCCCAGGGTTCACCTTTCAAACACACACAACCCAGTGGGCGGTTCTCTGTTCAGACACGTTCACGACAGCAGCAAATCCTCAGCTTTATTCAGGTGAGAGGTGGAGCAGCCAGGTGCAGCAGACAAAGGCAGGAAGTGACGTATTAACCCTGCTGCTGAGATCATTTGTTGATGCTGTGAACACGTCTGAGCGGAGAATCTGCTGTGTCGTTCATGTGTGAAAGGCAACCTCTGGAGAAAGTTTGGACCCAATTCTGTAGAGTTCCTCCCGAAGTCATGTCAAAAAACAGCTAGACACACACTGAAACCTGCAATTGATGATATGTTACAGTTATACAGTTTTATTGTCTGCCTTTCTTGGTTCAGTAGAGACTAGAATAGAGAATCATGGGGTTTCTGCGTTTAACAGCACTATTTAGTCCTGTTTGACAAAAATACAGTTTCTTTAAGGCTGCCGGAATTCTGTGAGTCAAACATAAGTACATTTTGGCAGAATGCAAAATCCCTGCAGATGCCACAAAATACTATATTATCGGCCTTTCAGAGTTCAAGAGCAACCAGGCACTTAAAACTAACCTGTTGAGAACGTTTGAAATTGCTAATGCTGAGCGAACCAAGTAGTTGTAGCCAAATTCCAAATGAAAAGCAAATATGATCATAATAAAACAATATCACAGAATGGATGTACTTTGCAAATTTATATACATGAGTTTTAAGAGTTTGTAATAGCTTGGTTTGGACAGGTGGTGACTTTATAGATAAGTCTAGGGGTATCATCTGCATAGAAAATAATTTGCAGAATTTTCCAATATGATTGATAAAATTGAACGTAAACCTTTTATGATCTTGAGGGCCTGTGGAATTTAATACAATCTGATTCTGTCCATATTTTCTACGAAGTCGGGCTAAAAACATCTCGGGGGGGGGGGGGGGGGGGGGAGTAAGGATCATAGGCTAGCACACATATCCTTATTTTTTTATTCAGACCTTCAAGCTGTCTGACTAAAAAAACATAGCTTCTCACCTCCTCTGGTCCTTTTCTAAGAAACATCCCCTCAGTGTTTCATCTGAACAGCAGGCATTAACATGTGATTGGTCAGCGGGGAGCAACCTGGGATCATTACCGCCAATAAAAGCCAAGGTGCATGAAGGTTCAGTCTGACAGGCGGGGTAGAGGGCAGAAGAAAGGATTTCATTTGTTAGAAATCAAACTTATGCCGACAGCAACTAGACAACAAAATGAGGCCTCGGTAACTTTTACCTATAACAGTCTAGAAATTACATTTAATCAACCTTCATTCTCCCTCCCGCTGGCAGAGACAGTGAAAATGTTCTGTTATGTCTTCAGTTTTCGGTCTTTTCTCCTTCCTCCGAAGCCACGGGGGCAGCAGCCTCCAACTCCTGATCGTCCCAGCATGAGCGCAGCGCTGGCCAGTGTTAAGTCTCAGTAATTAGAAGACATCAAGCTGCTGTACTTTGAAAGCTCCTAAATGGGCGTCCTGCAGCCCCCCTGTCCCTCCCAGTTAGAGATCATTTATTCGATTTGACGTGCGTTGGGCTTCACCTCTTCCTCGACCCTCCTGCAACACACGCCTGTGTTTTGGTGGAACAATGAAGTTCCTCTCCTCCTTTTGTTTCCTTTTGCTTTTGTCATCTGCGCTTCTGTGTACGATCGTAGTTGTGTTTAATTAAGTCAAAAGTGCCTCCATTTGAAGGAGAGCCCAGATGATTAGGAAGTCAAGTGGTCCAAGACAAAGAGAGGGAATGTTGGAGGAAAACTGCGCCTTTCTCCTGTTGTTTTTCAGTCCACTATACACATAACCATGTCACTAACCCCTCAGATTGGTTCATTTGGTTTTAAAAGATTAAGGTTTGAACATTGACACATGTATTCAAATGCATCACCATGTCAACATGTTTAAAAATACAGAGATACATCAACAGGGCCAAGAGCAGATTAACCCTCCAGGGGCCTCTGGTGCAGAAATATAAGGTGGGTCCCTGGGTCTTGTGTACGTATAATTAGTTTATGGAAACTTGACGAAGCCTAGCAACACTAACTCCCAACCGTAGCATTGACACAAACTGCACTTTGAGGCCACAAGCTCTGGCTTGTGGTCAAGGTAATGAAAACATCTCAATAGGACGAGTATAAGATGAATAACAATAATCAAGTGTTAATAAACAAATTGAGCAAAGAGAGGTTGCCTGGTCACCCCAATAAAAGGAAGCTTAAGCAAATAAAATACAGTGAATGAATGAAAAGTGAATGTCAACTGAAATAAAAACAGGAATTAAACATACAAGACTTTATATAATTTATTTATGTTGCCTTCTTGTTGACAGCGTTCAACAATCCAGTTCATGGTATACATTCAGATATATATAATGTATGTGTCTGTGATTTTGAATATTTTTATATGTAGAATTTTCAGATTATAAAGCCTTTTAAGATTTTGCATGTACTTCAATAAGTGAACTGAAGAATCACTTTAAAATGTCTCGTGGATAAAATTTTGAAATACAATTGAAACAATAATAAAAACAAGATTCATTGAGTAAACCAAAAATCCGGTATTGAAATAAATTGTCGATATGAGTCATGAATTCATCGTGGCTGAACCCACAGTGATGCATACAGTCTCTATCTGCTTCAGACATGTGACAGCTGTCAGGTTCTGCAGTAAATCAGACCTATAAACCAGTTATGTTAAGGCCGCTCTGATGTAGTCGTAACAAAAGAGCATATGTCCAGACTGTAAGCCCGAGCACCAGTGATACATCATCCCGACGAACAGCTGAGTGTGACAGCCTCATTTGTCCCAGTCAGGAGTCGTCTCCCCGTCAGCTAAGAGACCGAGGAGGAAGCAAATCAGAGCCCAACAGATGATCAGACATTATAAAACACTAACTGATTTGTGATAGACTGAACTTGCATGGGCCCAACGTGAGGTTGACTTCCATGACCACTCATCTGCTCAACTCAAGGATTAAGAACCAACAACAACAACAGCCGGGTGGTGGTCCACCGGCTGGGTGAGCTCCGACACCGAGGCAGGCAACGGTCACATGATGAGCACCGTCACATGCACAAACACACACAGTTGGTGGTAGCAGGGCTGTCAGACTGCACGCACACCAGCGGGTCCAGCTGTTTACAGGAAGCATGCGGAGGGCGTCTGGCCGGGCGGATTAGGTGCCACGTCTTGGGCCTTGTGGAGGTCAGAGACTGACGGAAGCAGGCAGGTGAAAGAAATGGAGCTTTGGCACTAAAAATACAATAGAGGACGCAGAGAGAAGCAGACAGACAGACATACTGACAGACAGACATACTGACAGACAGACAGACAGAAGTCCCTGAACGTGATAGATGGTGAAATTCTTCTGTGATGTAACAACTTTTTTTTTAGCAACTCCAACGGCACAGCTCTGTATGGATGATGGTGTTGGTCTGTCAGTCCACAACTTCTGTTCAAACTGAAATACTTCAACAGCTCTCTGATGGACTGCTTTGACATTGTGTTCAGACATTCATGCTCCCCAGAGTATGAACTTTAGAGACATTGGTGAATCCCCAGACTTTTCCTCTAGCGCCACCATGAGGTTGAAATCTGTATTTAAGCGTGAAATATCCTGATGATGATTGGATGGATTGGTAGGAAGTTCCCTACAGATAATAAAGGTTCTGGGAAATCACGATGGAATCCGTGTGTCAAAGATTTCACAATAAAGTATTTCAACATCTTCTAAAAAGATTCTCAAATCTTGTTATGGCATGTATGGTTTCCCAGAGTATGAATCGTTCAGACTTTGGTGGTCCTCAGACTTTCTCTCCAACGCAACAATGAGATTGAGATATTTTATTTATCGACAACAACTGGATGGATTGGTGTGAAATTTCCCACAGAAAATCCGAGTGTTTAGGAATCACCAAGACAACTGTAAGTCACAGTGAAGTATCTCCACATTTACTGAATGGATTCTCACATCGTGTTCATACATTCTTTTATTGATCAGTGACTTTCCCTCCACTGTCACAAGCAGGTCGACATACTTGGTTCAGAGCAAATCGTCTTGCAACATTAAATGACTGCAATGAAGTATTGTGTCACACAGGAAGAATCATTGGGACTCTGCGTGGGTCCTGATGTTTCCTCTCTCACCACCAGTTGGTTAACATATTTGCTTTTTATTGAAATACACCCCCCACGGACTCCATTCAGAACTTTCACATCTTCTGAGTCGGGGAACGGGCAGAACAATGACTGCAGAGCCTCACACCGTGGAATACAACATCTACTGACAAATTACAGTAATAAATACACACTGTGCTTTACATGTACATATTATAATCACATTTATAATATGTACATGTACTTTACATTGAGCGCAGCAGTAAAGACTGAAGTCACATTCCTCGTGTCTGTGCACATACTTGGATAATAAAGCTGATTCTGATTCAGCTCTTCGCTGGATTACCCTGAAATTTGATCCAGGTGTTCATTAGGACTTTTCATCGAGCGCCGCCACCATCGGGGAAACATTTAAATCAGCTGTACTTTGCGTTTAGTGCTAATTAGCAAATGTAACATGCACAAACTATGAGGCTGAATCTGGTTAACATTAGACATGGTTGCCATCAGCATGTTGGTATTTTTAATGCATACACTGTATGTTAGCAAGACTCTTTCTCTTGTTGTGTGCAGAATGTAAACTTCCTGCACACATCCTGCACAAAGATGGTCCTGTGCAGTCATATTTCACTCCGTCCCATTCAATTGTGTGTTGTTGTTTCCTTTCTTTATACCCCTTTGGACATTTCCCAGGGAGCAATGCATTGTTTTGCGGGGATTAAAATTCACTGAAGATTATATCTGCCTCAGCACTGCAGAACAATGCAGAGGGACGTGGTGGTCTCCCTGTCACGGCCCAGTAAGACAGATGCCCACCCATTCTGATCAGAGCCTGTGGCATGCCATGAGCCCAATTAGAGGCTGATCCATAAGAAAAACTCGGAGCCTTGTATGTAAAACCATGGAACTGTCTGCCCTCTGCACTTAAACATGTGTGTGATTTTTTTTGTCTTTAAAAGTGCCTGTTACAATGTGGCAGGGATGGTCAGTGTGCCAAAGGGAAGAGGGACTCTCAGGATATTTTCTCACCGTCCACATGATCCAATCTGTATGTTTATATTATACCTTACTTATTAGACCCCAGGGGAAACCACTCCATCATCCCTGTTTAATTTTATATTGTGCAATGAGATATGCTGCTCTCAGTACTTTTCTTTAAACTGTCTCTGGAAAACTTTCTGAGTCAGCAAATACAAACTCCTCTTAAGGCTTAAGAGCAGCAAACTTTTCCGTGGCAGCGGAACGGGCTGGGAACAGCTCGCACGCAGGATCTCCTCCGTGAATGGTCCTCAGTGCAATCTAGAGTAACAATGTGGCTCATTGATGAAAAACCTTTATTGTCTTTGGTCGTGGTCCCGTCGGAATCGCCGGACAAAAGGGGGTTTGTCCCAGTGCCCAACCTCTCGTCTTTGTCGGAGGTACTCCCCCTTATAAGTCAATACAACGGCTTAAAGGTGACACGGACAAGAGGATGTTTCGCATAAAGACAAAACATTTCACCCTGAAGTTTTGTTTTGATCAGTGAAACTGGTTAATCTTCACTTTCCTATGAAGAAAGCTGCACAGGCAGAGTTTTCAGGGATCAACACTGCAGCGTCCAACAGATTGAGACAGTTTACGTTACGACTGTCGTGTCGGTGGTAAACTGCATTCAATGCTCCATTGTGCTTCACAATGAAAAGCTGCTCTTGTGGCCTGTGCATGAATCACAAAAGGAGAGTGAAACAGCAGAAGTCTACGAAACAGACCTGAGGCCACAGGGTTTTTATTTGTTTTCAATTCAATTCAATTTTTATTTGTGTAATATACATTATCTCAAGGCACTTTAGTTATTAAGGTCGAAACCCAACAGTTGCCACAATGAGCAGCACTTTTCCGACTGTTTAAAAATAATGAATGCAACAAGTAGAGAATTATAAGAAACAGACAGAAAAATTAAATGTGGTTTGTGAGTCTTAATCGGAGGTCCTTTTCGTAGATGCCTGAAATCTGAAATCGGATCACACAATTTCCTAACAGGAGTTGTCGTTGGGTAATTGTCGAAGTTTCCATATGCCGCTTTAGAAATCATGCAATAGAGCACGATTGCAAATCTCAATTCAGACCTCGACTTTTCGTTAAGCTCTGCTTTGGTCTCCACCAACACCTGAGGGCAATATCCGGCTCCACCATGTCACCTACACCTAGATCTTGGATCATAGACTGTAGGACAGCTCCTCAGAAGTGAAGCCAAAACTTCTTGTTTGCCATCTGGTGACTGGCTGTAGTAAAGGTCGTAATTCCTGCGTCCCCCATGTGAGCAGATGGCACAAGGGGTCAAACTAAATAGTCTGATAACATCGGACTGATGTATGTTTAAGTGTGGATTTTTCCAGCAAGTATTTAACATCTTGATTGAGACTGACTGAGCCTGTGGATCGGTAGTTACTCAGAGTCTCCATTCCAAAATAACTCCTGCCCACTCTGGCTCTGAGTGATCCCTGTATCCATGGTATTTTGGCTTCATTTTCCTTTTTAGACCAACTTTCCTTTTTACTCTGTTTTGGTCTCCACCGAAACCAGAGGGGAGTATTTGGCTCTCTATATTCTTTGGGTTACAGAGTTTTCTTTTGACTGCAGCAGCCAAAAACTATAGGAAACAGTGAGTGAGAAGTAAAACAGTGAAGTGAAGGCTGGAACCACATTAAACAGCTGCACAGATCTGAGAGGAACTGAGAGGAACTGCAGAGTCGGGTGACAACTCTGTGGGTTCCTCACTACATGCAACACCTTCCACATACAAGTCGCCATCAATCTATTGTCAATATGAGGCTATTGATCAGAGCAGCTTTGGGTTACAGCTACGAGAGGGACCTGGCTTTGGGATTGTTTCATCAGCGGACAATACAACACAATTAGCTTCGGTCTATTCTCTTGAATAAAGAGGCAACATCAACATCAGCTTATGACTAACAGGGACCGCAGACAGTTTTTTCCCCACTGTCTCAGCTGCAGGTGGCTGCTGCCCTGAAGCCCCACACACTTCACACCAGGGAGAGGGCCAGCGAGACCGCAGGCCATGTGACAACATTTTTGTTGTAACTGCTCCGCACTCTCCCACCCTCTGCAGCATTTCATTATTTCCGAACCCATGAGCTCAAACAATTTGTCTGTTCAGCTCAGTCAGCTGTGGCCTTTGATGTGAGCTCCCTGGTGCTGCGGCCGTGTTCATTAGCTAACAATCAGTGTTTCTGGAGAGAAGCAGGAGAGTGGGAGCACAAAGTGGATGTGGCCACCTCTGTTTTCCTCAGTCCGGATTAATAAATCAAGACAGGTAACAAAGGAAAACAGGGAAGAAAGAAAGAAAGAAGAATAGTTCCTAAAGGTTAGAGTTTGATGCTGCTGAACTTCTTTGGGTGGGGTCTTTAGAGAATGTTGAAAAGGAACCGCTGCTGTTTTACGAGGTAACAAAACTAAACACATTTGCTGACAGATTCATTAAGTGTGAAAAAATGCCCCCTCGCAGCCATCTGCCAAAAACTTAAGAAAGGAAAAAGGAGCGGTAACACAAGCCCACCAACACAGCATTATTTACCCACAGCGCCTGCACAAACATGCAGACGGCAGCAGTGATGGATTAGGCCGAGGTTACTCCAGCCACGTTAATAGAGTGAGTGCTTTCGGGCTGGAAGGACATGGACGCTGAAGTGATGAAAGTGAAGTCCAAGAAGGGAGATTTCTGCCCAACATACCTGAGAGGATTAAGTATCTGGTTTCTCCTCCTGCTCCTAATCTGGACCAGAGGGGACGATTGTCCCCCGGGTGCAAAACAACAAATATTTATAGTGTGTGCCACCTCCAAAGCCAGGTTAACACTGGGAATTAAACTGAGCCACTTAAGAGCGAGAGGGTCGGATTAGAGATGCCATCGTAAATTCCTTTGTAAATGTTTTGAGGGCATTATTTAGGTTTGAGAAGTTCAACAGTAAGAGCCACGTCTTACTCTCTGAGGACAGATGGGTGACGGGACGGAGATGTGGGTGGTCAGTTACCTTCCAGTCGATGCAGGTGTGACAAAGACCCTCTGTGATGAAGAGGGTGCTGAGTTAGACAGGACGGAGGGTTGGGTGAAATGGGTCAGTTGCTGACTATCACAGGTGTGGACAGTGGAGGAGGCTGAAGGTGACAGAGACTGATGGTCATTGGCCTCATAAGTGACTCCTCGACCTCATGAGGGGGAGAAACATCACACTGAAAAACACTTATTGATAAAAACCAGAAAATGCTGGAAAGGCTCTGGTCATTTTACTTAATCAATCATTTAATGTCTTCTTCTTTGTTTTGAAAAAGTCCACAATCCAAAGATATTCAGATACTAGATTAGATCATAATGTAAAAAAGTAGCTAATCAGCATTTGAGAGACACAGAAATAACCATGTTTTTGTATATATTCATATAATAAGATTTAAACCAGATAACACACCATGTTGTTCTTGTTATAACATGTTGTGGAAGATTTGGAATTTGATAGAAAATATATACAAGAAAAAAGATATAAATATATATTACAATAAGTACTTAAAACTGATAAAACTGTGTCGCCTGGTTAAGATATATAGATACTATTAAAAAATAATCTAAGGAATTTCTGTCAGGCTGTTTGCATCCAGGCGAGTCAAAGCTAATTTAATAACAATAAAAAATAGAAAAAATAAATAAACTTTCAGTCAAATCCTGTGGCCATTATACACTGACATTTTATCATTTTACTCAGATAACAGTTGTTACTTAGTGGTTGTTATCACGAGAACAGACTTAAAAGTAAACCTAACATTAAGCTTTTTGTCAAACTGCTTATTGATTCATTGATTGATTGGTTCATTTCTACACTCATGGCTGTCAATTGAAATCCTATATGAAACAATTAACGTTAGTTTCCAATGATGTCCCCTCATCGTCCTTTACTAGCCTCTCTGGAGATTTCATGATCTACCGGAGATTGCCGGTTATGGAAATTGTTGAAATTCAAATAAAATGTCCCACTTTTTAAGAATTTCTCCTCCATGTTGTTGTTGAAAGTTGATGAAAGTTCATCATTGACCTCAGAAACAACAGAATACAAAACAATCTCACAACAATGTCCCTTTAATGTGTTTTCTGCAGCTTTCGAATAAGCAACTAAACAGACTTTCTAAGAAGAAATGAGTATGAATGCGTCATAAACTATAGAAAATAAACTACTACAAATGTATAGCAACTCTATCTGCAGAGGATTAGTTGAATGATCTGATGAAAAGCTCCAGAACAGACAGGTACAAAGGTCAAGAATTAACTACATTTTTTAATAACAGAGAGAACAAGAGCTACAGCAAAACTGAACATACAGAATCCAAAAGTGAAAGTAATTTTCATCAGTAACAAAGTAAAATACTGAGAAGCTGTAGGTGTTTGTGTCATTGTCAGTGTTTTGTGTATAGTAAATAAAAAATCATCTGAAAGCAGAGTTACAGGACACGGTTGATAGCAATAATGGTCTTTTATTGCAAACAAAAGGAACAAAATACAAGCTACTGCACTTTCATCTCTGATTCCTGTGAGACATCGATCATTCAAAGAACAACATACAAAAAACAATTGGTCAGAAATGCTCGAGAACAAATGGAGAGATGCAGTGAAAACAGGATCGCCCTCTACGTTAGCATGAGACACGAGCTCCTCGGACGCTTTTAATATGAACTAATACTCTGTGAAAATTACAGACCTCATACAAAAAATAAGATTTCATTTCAATAATAATAATAAAAAAAACAGCCAGCTTATTTACAGGATAATAATATTTTCTTTGAATCTGGCTTGCCTCATTTCCCAGTGAAACTCATCTTTTTTATTTTCTCAGTAACCGACTTGTTACACGTGTCCTTTCAAAGTGTATAAGGCATGACAATCAACCTTTTGTCTGATCTGATGCTTCGATAACAGCAAATCTTAAATATCAAAGTTCACTGATGTTAACTACGTGAAATCCTTTCTGTAATTGTCTTTTCTTTTCTTTTAAAGTTTCTGTGCATTGCTCAGCCCTTCTAAGGCACCGACTATTCAGTAGGGGAGTCCAGAACAAACTGTACACAAACATAGAAAAATCAAACCGAGAGGACTGCTAATCTTACGCTAACCTATTGGCCTTATGTACATGAATATAAACAGAAGTGATAATGAAATAATGAGCGCGGTGGGCAGCGAATAACTTAATTTACATGCAACCGGTCGATCGAACCTCATTCCAAAGGAACATTCGTCGCTTTTTGCTTTAGTTTTCAGAGATCAAGTCGAGTGGACAGCTACGAATCAGCCCCCCCCCCTTTAAGAAAAGAAAAACGTGTACATGCAGGAAAGGATGTGCAGAGTATCACAGAGTCAAAGCACTTTCGTTGCCAAGTGCGATGAAAGAGAGAGAGAGAAACAGAGTTAATTAAAAAGCTGAAGGTTTGAGGTGAGGACAGCGCTTTGACTCTGGCCGCAGTGGCAGATGTGTGGCGGCCGAGCTTGTGCGTGCGTGTGTGTGTGTGTGTGATGATGAGAGCGAGAGCGAGCTGCACAGATTAAAGTGGTTTATTCTCAGACATCTAAACCTTCCACCAAAGCCCTGGCATGGGAAAACATGGGTGGAGAAGGGTTAAAAAAGAAAGTGCACCAACAATCTATAAAACCCCAATAAGAAAGACGGAGACCTCAAAATATACAGACCCCCTCCCGTCCCGATCTCACTATAAAACACATATATATGGTTCCAACGAACCCCGTGATTGATTGAACGGGGATGTTTCCAAAAAGGGAAGGTTTGCTCTTTCATGTGAGGATTTAGCAGTCTGCTTTGATCCGCGTGTCGTTCCTGAAAGAAAAGAACATCTCCAAAGTGGAAAAGTGAGAGGTGGCATCACCCAGCAAGCGATGAGATCACTCATGATGTCAACGCTTTTGTTTCAGCTCGATGTTGCCGGGGATGGTTGTTTGTAAAGGAAAAGGAGAAAAAACTACATAAGAATCCCTCGGGGAGCTGATGGAGTAGCAGCTCTACCCTAGGTGGTTTCTTGAAGCACTTTTTTTTCTCCCTCATGGATTGAGTTTCTAGTTTCCATGATTGCTGTGCATCCTCCGAGGAGCCAAACCCCAACACTAAATCCTGTTCTGTGATCAGTGGTGATGTCAGACCCTCTCAATGTTTCCAATGTATTTGAATATACTTCAAACTCTGTGTGCGTCTCTTCTTATTTTTCTCCTTCAATAAGTTTCACTTCTTTGCTTATTTACCCCGTGAATCACGACTGGCGTGTCGAGCGGCAGCAGTGAGGCTGTTGGTGGTTTATGGAGCCACATAATGTTGGATGATGACAGCTGCTGTAGTCCCAGCTGGTATTTATAACACTTTGCTTTGATCCCCTGCTTAAATAAAAAACTATAATGACCAATTGGTGTTAGTTTTGCAGTCAGAGCCCGGAGGATAAGAAGGAAGGGAAAATGGAGAAGACAGAGATGCAGCCTGTTATCATGGATAAGTGGAGACCGCCAAGGCCCAGTCGGCTTCTTCTGAACTTTGCTGACAAGTGTAATAAGAGTTGTGCTATTTTACTGCAAGAAAGTTGCTGCATGATGACATGTCAATACTGATGAGTGTATTTGATTAATGTTATAATTACATTTTCATTGATTTTTGATGCTATCTATGCTCACCACTTTCTCTACAGCAGCAATTTAATGTGTCTACATTCAGTAATCCTCTATGAAGTTGTATTTGTTGGTGGAGGCTGCAGCTGAATTCAGCTTCACTACCTAAACACAAGTGATCAATAGAAAAACAATGCATCAATGAAACCCAACTCAAATACATCAGCTACTGTTTTCTCTCTACAAAGACAAGGAGCTGCTGCTGCAAAACAAACATCCTTCTGCCTCTGCTTTATATTATATGTATTCATCAGATGTTACAAGCAGTGGCTCTTATTGTGAAACAGCCACAGGAAACACAAGTGTTAGCACTAACTGCGATTATTCATAGACCGTGGGTCAGCAAAATGAAAAAAAAAAAGAGTAATTTCCAGCATTTTCAGTCATTTCTCCGTAAGGCAACTTTGTTCTGTCCTGTTTTTTTTGTGTGGAGAAATGAATTCGGATCACAGTTGCATTTTTCAAAGAACAGTTCATCAAAACAACATGACTTTGTCTGAAAGTGGAGTTACTTTGACTGGGAGTGACCTCTCTCTCTGTCCGGTGACACCGTTACCACTTCAAGGATCATTTACAGAAGATACTCAGTGTTTTTTTTTTGGTAATGTCTCGTCTTTCTTTTCCCGCAGTACAACGCCCGTGTAATTCTCCCTTTTAATCATGTGACTTTCCCTTTAGCCTGATGATACATGTTTGTTTTTTCGGAAAAAAGAAAAACCATGCAATAGAATTTGCTGTAAATACTGGTTGCGGCTATGAACATATCATCCGTGTGAAAGCGCTGTCGACGGATCACTTTTTTCAAAATGCCACAGAAGTTGTGAGGTTTTACGGGAGCAGAGCTGGGTCAGTCAGGGATATAAATACTTCAATAACGAGGGTTTGAACCCCTGACCAGCGATCTGATGCCAACACAAACAGGCAGAATACAAAACCTCAGTCAGATCAGTTCAAACTTCTCTGAATGTCAAAGCCTCTGAAGACTGCGCAGTCCAGCGTATTTGTAGATCTGTGAAAAGCTACAAAAGTGTAATACAATCCCAACACACCCTTAAGGTGAAGTGTTTACAATCAAGGCTGAGCAGTATTGATAGAAGAGCTTAAATGTGAAACTCAGCAGAGACACTTTATTCATCCTGTAACTGAAATGACACAACTTTTGATCTTTTCTCTGTCCCGTATTAGATTATCCTCAGTCATTTGTCAGTTTGTTCTTCCTTTGCTCCTTCGCTCAAACGTACCACTCCCGGCGTGAGATCACCGATCCGTCCATGTGGGCCACATAGTCGCTGTCTGTACCATTGTCATAGCAGTCCTCCGGTATGTAGGGGGAGCCGTTGTTCACTATGGGGCTGTGCACGGGAGGCCCGCAGGGATGCATGTTTTGGGTGTTGTAGATATCGGGGTAGTAGTTTCCCTCCTTTAGGACCCTGTGGACATCTCCCTTGTCAGACCAGTCGTCCCTATCCTTGCGTTCAGGGGTGTAGTCAGGGTAAATGATGTCTCCACCCAGTTTGGGTTTCAGCTCCTGGCTGCCCTTGCTAGTCTTGTCCCCGTAGACCTCCTGCAGCTCATGTGGCTGCAGCACATCCAGCTGCGACTCCTTCTGCATGTCCGAGGGTCCCAGGTACTGCTTGGTGTAGTAGTCGCCCCTGAAGGTTCTGCGCTGGCGCATATAACATGCCCCACCCAGGATCAGCAGGAGGATCAGGAACAGAACTCCACCAACTGCCCCGCCTATGATGGTACCCAGGCTGCTGTCGGGTAAGGACGCCAGGGTCGGGGACGTGAACTGGGCTCTCTGCTGGTCCACAGCAGTGCCGGGTCCAGAGGTGTCGTGGAGCCGGGATGCAGTGGTGCTGGGGGCTGCAGTGGTGGGGGGAGGATCTACAGAGTGAACATGTGATAAAAATATTAAAACCAGAGAGAACGGATGGCAGAAATTATAAACTGAGCAGGAGACTACACTTAATGTTCTGTAACAACTGACAAAACAAGAGCGAATGGTTTTCACATGAATTTATGACGTCACTGCTCAGTATGAGAGCAGAGACATGTCTCCATGTCACATGAGACCAAAGAATCTGTTTAAAGCTGCGCTGCGGAGCAAAAAGGAGAGAATGAGAGAAGCAGAAAGAGGTTAAGTGCTTAATGTCAGTGTGAGCATGAGAGAGAGACATAGGGAGGAGGGCAGAGGACAGAGGACATGCACTCATGAGCATCTGAGCGGTGGTGATCACCCCTCCCCCTCTCTATCTCTCTAAACCGTGCAGTGGGGAAGTCATGTGAGAAGATGCAACGCCGTGTGATCGATGTGAGGTTCCTGAATCTGATTTGTCCTCCTGTGACCGACGTTTGTGATAGCAGCCAGAGCCGCAGAGAGAAGAGCTGTGTGGAGCTCAAGGTCAGGATAATTGTCTCCATTCTGACCTCCAGCCTCTGGGGCTAAGAGCAGCCTGATACCACTAGTTGATCTCTGCACCGGCACATCAAAGAGCCGACTACAAAGCAATATGACTCGCACTAGGAGAGGTCTGCATCTCCGGGAGGTTTTCGGGTAAGAGCTACCACAACTGGAATCCCCGTTGAGCAATAATGATTTCCACAATTTTTGTAACTGTGTAAGAATCTAATTAGCTGCAATTACACGATGTGTGTGAGCTTCAAGGATCAGGGGTAAATGTGAAAGAATGAGAGATATAGGTCAAAAAAGTGATACACTGACGACGGTCTCATGAAATCGTCAGTCAGCGTCACTCCCACCCTGCAGCGGGACCTTTCAAAAAGTTATGAGCATCTGTAACCATGTAGCCGATCATCTGAGAGGAAAGCAGCCAAAAACCACAAGGCTGCACAGACAACTGGGAATGTGAAACAGCTACACCAAAGCAGCCAGGGAGGGGGAGGAGGAGAGGGGATACAACAGAACTCAACCTGGCTATCTCTGCGGGGGAGGGAGGGAGGCCAGAGGCCGCATGCCCATGTCTTAATATTTGACAAGAGAAGCAAGATAATTGCTCAGTGCAAGTTCGCTCTGGACAGGATGTCAGCTGTGCTTTCGTTTGGAGCGGGACTGTAAAGCAGGCCTGAACACAGATGGAGACTGACAGCACTTTTTTGGGGGCTTTTCCAGCTTTTCTCTCTCGACAGTGAGAAACCAAAGGGACTCTGTGTGTGTGTGTGTGTGTGTGTGTGTGTGTGTGTGTGTGTGTGTGTGTGTGTGTGTGTGTGTGTGTGTGTGTGTGTGTGTGTGTGTGTGTCTGTTAGCGGAGTACGTATCCAAAAGCAGCAGTTGCTTTGTTTGGAAAAGGATTAAAAGGAGCAGAGGAGAGAAGAAAATAAGACGAGATGCACAGTTCTCAGGATCCACACCCTGATTTTACAATGATGAACTCAAGCAGCAGACTATAGACAGAAGGAGGAAGCAGACAGGAGAAGTTTAGCATGCTGAAAAGTTTCTGACAAGAACTAATGTCAACAAGTCAGCAGACTTTAAAAAAACATTAGCAAGGACACAACATTTTTGGGGAATTATGGAAATCCCCTCTCCTAATTGAGAACTGCTTGAGAAGTACAATATAATGATGAATACCACTTCGTGGGGTACACACAGTACTTCTGTGAACTGCAAATCTGTGAACACAACTCATTACGTCCCACTGTGAAACCCGACCTTAAAGACAACAGAGTAAACGTAAGAGGCTACATGGGAGCCTACTTTTTTCAACCAGCGGGGTAAATGCCCTCTCCCTTATCTGAGAAAATCTAATGTTGCCAAAACCACAACACAACAGGTTTGGTAGCGATACTCTTTATCTGCACTCTCTGCGCCGCTGTTGCCAGGAATGTGTGAAAGTGGATCTGGGCTGGAACATCTATACGGAGGCTTAGCTCTGCTACAAGTGTTGAAGTGGGCAGATCGTACCGAGAGCGTAATCCTACATCAGAGAGGCAGGATGCATGTCAAACGGCACCGAGATTTTAGCTGTTAGAGTTCATTTATTTAAATAAGCAGATGTTAAAAAAGAGGAAAAAAAAGCATCTGTTTTAACATTTCAGGAAACTGAGTGAAGAGGTCAAAACCTACCTTGTACCCAGAGGTTTACATTCTGACTGCGGAGCCCGATGTCATTCATCACTTCACAGCGATACACGCCAGAGTCATTGCGCTCTAGTGGACGAGTGAAAGCGAAGGTATTGTTTGAGATCTCAACACCATCCGGCATCAATCCATCCAACCTGCGCAACAAAGGAGAATATATACCTCAGTACAGCACATCACAGACAAACATTCATACAAATACAATATGTTTAAGAGACACAACTTTCAAACCACTCCATCACTGCTGTGTTTGTTCAGTTGTCCTGTTGTAACTATTATACGATGACATGACTGAGGTAATTTGAGCTGACGCCACTTCCATCAACCAAGAGGGAGAAAGATTTCTACATGAACACAAGGCAGGCCTAAAAAAAAGAAGGAAATAAAGAGCTTGGCTGTCTAGACTTCACTGACTGCTGTCGGCCCAAATGAAACCATATTTCTTGTTTTCAAAGCAAGATGATGACAAAGAGCTGCCAATAGACCACTGAGGCTCCGATGCATGAACCATTTGAAATCTTTTATTTATAGCAGACAGTCTTCGATGGGTGCAGCCGGGCATTCAACAGCTCCGAGGGTCCAGGCTCCAAAGTTACACACAGGAGCCTCCTCACTGCCTAATTTAGGTTTGTTTAGACACAGTTAAGGTCAATGCAACTTGACCCATTAGCAGCTGATATCTTGTGTAAAACTTTGTTAGTTGCTTTGTAAAACGTATGTTCTTTTGCGAGTTTGTTGCTAAACTGTTGATAAACAAAAACTATGAAGATATATAGAGAACAGTCAATAATAAACTTAATTCAAATCTAAAATGAGCTGCTGACAACTTGAAGAAAAATAACAAAATATTTTCCTAAATCCGAGATGACAGACTGTATGTGAATGCATCTCTATGATTGTAGTCCCAACTTTACCACTGAGTACTGCAAAGGGTACAACAGCTGTGTCCCCTGACATTGGGACAGAGACTGCTGCAACATTTACAAGAAACTATTAGACAGGTGTAGCACTGGAGTTCAAAGGGCACAAGTGTTGTTGTTTCACTGGTATCACAGCAAAGAGAACCAGGTTTAGAGTTTTCTGAGACACCAACAAGCCTGTTTACTTCTAATAAGATGCTTAAAGCACTATAAAGGCTTCTTGTGCTTTGGCTTCAGACATAAAGGTTGATGCTTAAAGTATGTTTTTATATTTAGTTTGCAGTTAGTACAAAACCTACGACAATCGACATGAAAGGTTTACCTAAAGGTTCTTAAAGAGAAAGCATATATATATGAGTGTTTTTTACGGTTACTGACCTGATCCATGTGAAGTGGCGGGCAGGTGGGTTCGATTTGGCACCACAAGTGAACTTCACGTTTTCTTGACCCACAAACCAGTTTTTGTCAGGTCCAGTTATCGATACCACTGGAGCAACTGTAAAACAACGTAAAACGATTAGCATTAGAATAAGTATAAAAAGTGTTATGATTACAAAAAGCAACAAGTTATAAAGAGCTCATTTGTTTTTGAAAACCTTTTGTGCTTTTTGTCAGCATCCTTACTAGCCGTGGTTACTTAAAATAGCGAGGGCCATGTAGACCAAAATATATTTTATTTATTTATTTTTTCCAAAAGGTAAAAGAGTATAATAATCAGTCATTGTGATCGCAGCAGCCTGATGACAAATGAGCTTTCTCAAGAGGAACAAAGTCTGCATTATAAGCAAAGTAGAGAACGACGGGAAAAACAAAAGCTGTGCAGGACTGCAGAAAGCTCCAGGACCCGCTGGTGAACGCCAGCCAAGAAAACAAACAAAGGACTCTGGGTTGCTGGAAAGCTAGAATATGACAGACTCACTCACACAGTAGATGCACTGCAGCTCATAATAAACTCTACTGCCTACCTACCATGACAAAGAGAAAAAACAACAAAGGGAGGCAGGGGGGAATGCCCAAATGAAAACCGGCACATGCCACTGTAATAAAACACGGCAAACACTGACTTGGATATCCAATTGTTCATTTTGATTTCCCTGGAGGACAAATGAGGAAGTCATTACAGTGCGAGGAGAGATGTCTCGGCTCATCGTGTCCACTGACCCTTTTCGTGCAGTTCAACGTTAAAATTTTGCTTCTTTTGCACTTAAAATCCCTTGACTCTGCATCTGACATGATTTATTGAGCTGGGAAGTCTTGTTCCTCCTGTATTAACCTTGGTTTTTCTGTGTCTCCGTCCGCTGCCCCCCAACAGTCTCCTGCTATTTGTGCTCCAGCTGAGCTCTGATCAATATTTCATAAAATACCTTCATTAGCCTGCACTCACACAGACCGAACACGCTAACCCATACTGCTCGCCAAGAAAGTGCGCATCAATGATTATAACATTAAGAGAACTCTTAAATGGCTCCTTTATGGACAGAGGAGGAAAGGTAGTGAGCAGGCTGTTCATAAATCAATCTACCAGCGTGGGATGATATCAATAAGATATACTGTGCCATTAAGGACTAAACAATTCAAGCTTTAATCATATTTATTATTTTTTTAAACCCCATAATCATTGACGTTATTTCCCCCAGGAACAAGTTAATTTGGCTGCAAATTGATTAGAATATTTAAGTTTCAGTCAGAAAATGTCAATAAACTACAAGGGAATACAATTTACCTTCTCCTTCACCTAACTTAACCTGTTTGGTTCAAAGTTATAAATTTATACCATAAAACCATCACGACGAAAGATTTGAAGTGATTTGTATCTTTGAACATTTTCACAAGTTTTGTAGTTTGTTGCTTTTGTCTACTTCTCAATACATTTTCCATCCTCCTGAACATATGTGTTGCTCTTGGCCCAGAGTTCATTCATTCCTACTGAGGACTACATTTCAAAACAGTGTCAGGAATATATATGTTGTTTTTTGGCTGAGTTTTCGAATATGGATTCAATGTGCTGGCGATTATTTACAGCAGGAAGGTGTATGTGGGAGTGACTTAAAATAAACAGCTGAATCTATTTTCATCACACTGAAGGAGTACTGTATGTTACCCAGTGCAACAACAAGGATCATTTGTGTTTTACCTTTTTATACAATTTACACACTAACCTTTCTTTTTCTTTTTGAGCGAAACATTAATCTCTGTACCTGACAAATAGCTTTTGATTGAAATGTCCTTTTCCTAATGTGTTAAGAGTAGGTTTAAAAGGCTTCACGGTCTTACAGATCGATGTCACAAAGGACAAAAAGCTTTGACAACACAGCCAATGCTTAGTTGAAGTAGTATGATTAATTCATTGATCATAAGATTTGCCAATAAGAGATCCTTGAAATTCCCCAGATTTATCATTTCAGATGAGAGAAAAGACAGCACAGGTATTAAGGAGGTCTTATAATCCAACACTTACACTGTACGTTTAGCATGTAGGGGATTCGGAACTCTGTCTGTAGGGTCGGGTGGCGCACCACACAGGTGAGCATCTTCCCCTGGGCGTAGCTCTGCGGCTGCCACAAGTAGTGCACCTGTACGGTGGTTGTGCTATTGGGCTCATCCTGACTTTGCTTCTCACTGCGCCCGTACAGCTCCGTCTCCCAGAAAACCTCAGCGGCGGGTCGGCCGCGCTCCGCGATGCAGGTGGCCACCAGTGACTCGTTGCCTCCGTCCAGCAGAGCTGTGGGGCCGGCGGACACGTACACCTTTGGCTCCACTGTGGATAGAGGGAGAGGAGGAAGAGGAGAAGGAGGGGATGGTGGAATGGAGAAAGTATTACAAAATGAATATGGATTTTATTGTATATGAATAAATAATGTCCATCATGTTGTATATGGGCAGAAGGAAGTGGCCTCAGTGTACTTAACTGCTAAAGAGCAAAGATTGACTTCTTCCATTTCAGATATGCATTAAAAATGGATGAACCTTGCTACTCAATCATATGGAGGTATTTTAAATGGAGACATACTGTAGTTGTTTCTATTGCTGTGTGTCCAGCACATAATGTGTTTCAGAGATCCACTTCGGAAGCATCTATTAGTCCGACTGTATTAGTACAGTTTCTATCAAACCTTTGAGTTTGTGAGTGAGAGAAAAATTTTGATATTTCAGAGCCCGAGGCGGCTGACAGTGAATCTTGTCATGTGTTTATATCCGACAGTGTTGTACTGGAAGAAGAGGAGCTGAGTTAGAGTACGCCCCTCTGTGCTCTAGAGCTGGGGGTAATGTTACACCGGCTTCCTGGGAACAACTGGCGGTTCAGACGTAACAAAGATTTTCTCAACGGAGAAGCGAATCTGATCCGTGCAAGAGGGACGAGACCAGAATAACTCAAACCCACTCTACCTGTTGTACAAAACTGCACAACACTAAATCCTCTGCTGCACTGATCTAGAATAAAACACACAAGGCCCTGTTTAACAATCACATAGTGTCGGAAATGACACTTGGAATAGTGCCGAGAGACAAAAGGAGGACAAAGGAAAGTCCAAATACAAAAGAGTCCTGTGTGTGGGGGGGGGGGGGGTGACACACATTTTCAAGGTATTAAGGTAAAGTGGCAACACAGATTACACAAAGTTACACGTCCATGTACCATCGCTATCGAATTTCCCTCTGAGGTTCATCCCTTCTTCTTTGTCTCACAGTGCGAGACCTCCTCCAAGTCTGACCCTCTTAAAAGAGCAGTAACAGCTGTTCCACTTACAGCAATTGTGACAGTTTTAAAGGCGGCACGTGGGGGCACACACCATCCTAATCCACAAGACGATGCCGTAACCTTTCAGTCGTCTGCCACCCGGCCCTTCCACGCAGGTCGGGCAGGAAGCCCAACGACAAATTCAAATAACCTCTGACACCCAAAAATAACCTGGCGTCTCATGTACCCAGTGGAAGGGTGGGGACGCCGTGCTCAGTCGTCCACCTCACATTCTTCCCTCACTTCTCTCGGCCCCTCCTCACTGGCCTTGGACTATAAACAGTAGTTGTTCTATGTTCGGAGACGAGCTGGCTCAAGCTCCCGAATAACTAAATCAGAGAGACGTGTTAATTCAGAGTCACTGTCAGGAAGGGAGGGGAAACGCCTCGAATGAGTGTAAAGGCTTCGGGGAAAGGGGGAAAGATTTCCACTTGGTACCCAAATCCACTCTGATCCATGTGGAACACTGACGTCAGAGTGGGATCCCCAATAAATAAGGGATTTAACTGGAGGGGCATGTGAAGAAATGTCTAGACCAAATACTATTAACTGGTATTTTTAATATTGAAATGAGGCCCTTTAGTATGATGACATAAAACACTTCTGTAATGCTGAGCCATTAAAAGTTTGGATTTTGTGATGAAAAGGCCAATTCAGTGCAAATGAAGCCACACCTTGATAAAAGTATTAGCAGGTAAGCTGCTGGCGGAGTCTGGTCTCATTAGGGGATATTTAAGAGAAGTAAACAAATTATGAACTTTATGACTCACTACAAAGACAGTGGGGGGGAAATCCAGAATCATGTGAACAGACAGAAAGGAGAACCGAAACGTTTTTTTTCACAAAAGGGAAACTGATGACACTCTTCAGATTTTCATTCCTATCACTTAGCAGCTTTTAGCTTTTATCTCTGTGAGGTTGATCTTTCAGTTTAATAACTCAGCAGAAAAAAGAGTTGCATTACAGGCCACATGAAGGCGCAGCAAACTTTAAATCAAAAAAGTAAAAGTGGTTTACAATTAATGGATGACGCTCAAATGCTTGGAGTTGACGCAGCTCTAGAATTATGTGGAGTGGTGCTGCTTATCACTTACATCTTGCCCACTTAATGTGTTGTTTTTACCATAGTCAATTGTTGTTCAGTAGATTTCCCACTGACCTGTCAGCGGTTCAATACAAAGGTTCATTCAATATACAGTATGTGTTAGATTTCCTCATCTGGTTCCTTCCCTTTGCTTACTGGCGGAGACCTTTGGTTTAGTGCTGTAGCTAAATTCCTGCTGAAGGTATTGTTCACGCTTCGGCCTTTTATAAGAGATGAAGTAAATGAAAGTGTTTGGCCAATACAAACACCGTGTGTGGAGTGATGCTGATTAAATGCAAGAATAGGTCTCTATCAAGTGTGACTTTTGAAATCAAGTCAATGTCCTGTGCACCTGTTAATCATTACAATGCCGTGACTTCGGTCTATTATTCATCGGTCAGAGCCTTTTTCTTTGCTTTGCATTAGTTCATTTGAAAGGAATGAACATGAACTCAGGTTCTTTTTTCATAAACTGGAAAGAAAAACTGTACAACTAAATATTCTGAATATAAGAACACTATGTAAGTTAACTCTACTTTCACATAATTGATATCCAGAAAGTTTTTTAGATTCTGTTGATGTGTTACACACACACCTTGTTCTTCTAAACTAGCTCTCAGTACAACAGATACCTCCACCACGGTTCAACAGTCCTATAAATGATTGACTAGTCATTATAGTAAACATATTAAAGAAGAAAGAAAATCGTCTGATAACCTTAATCATTTACTTAACATAAAACACACAAGCTGGATACAGTGGCTTGAGTCCTCCAGCAGCAGCTGCGAGTTCAGTTCCCACCCGGCCCTTTGCTGTGTCTTCACCCGTTCTCTCTCATAGTTTAACAATTGCTGTCCATCTATCCATGAATGGAAATAATGTTTAGCCGCTTAATCTGCATCTGCACCAGATGTTAATGGGGTTTTCCCAGGCCCAGGGCCTATCCCTTGTGAGTTTGGTGGTAATAGTTTCTGTGAGTTTTGTGTAAACATGCTAATTAATAAACAGTGAATCCTTAACCTTCTTGGCAGGGGTAAAAAGGTACACGTCAAACCAAGAGACGAGGAAGACTTGGGGAATTGAATGTGCTGACTTTAGATCTTGAGACTTTGAACTGTGATGTGCACTTTCTGACAGAAATAACTCGTGGGATAAACTGATTCCCACATGACATGTATTGAATTGCAAAGAACACATATTTTCAGCATAATCACACCCTAATCCCAAAGAAAAACCACGCCTGAGAAACTGCAAAGAGAGGATAGCAAGGTGTAATTGAACTTGTGAGGTCCCAGACACGGTGGCTGTCACAGCATCGCATAATGTACCACTCATTAGTCATCAGTCTCTCTCAGTCCCTGGTGGGAGGCAAGAAGCTACTGCCTATAATGCAATCTCCTCCTCTCTGCTCTGCCTGAGATCCAGCCACCTAAGGTAGGAAACAAATGCTGACGCAAACAGAAAGTTCAGCATTCAGGCTCCTCAGAAAGGAGGCGGTATGGTGTTGATGCAGTTTTTCATATTTGGATTTGTGATAGCAGTAAATAACAGATATTGGTATAGGATGTATTTAATGCTGAAATTCACAGAGCTGGTTGGTTTATAGGTCATTTTTACGCACTATAGCCATGATTGTTTGTGTGTTTAATTTGGGGGATCATCGATGAAAGGGAAATAGCCTTGACATACATCTTAAAACATGCTTATCAAGATAATTTATCAGTTAAAATATTGCACCACAGATTGCCAAGCTTGTGATGCTTCTTCTTAGGTGCCCCTGGAAATATCAGTTACTCTAAAATATGATTTCATTATCTGTGACAAAAGACGAAGAGGCCAGAACTAACAAAAAACCTCACCGTGCAGAAGCTGCACATTGTTGTGTTAAGGTAAGTAGCAGCACTTTCTTACAGCTTGGTTACAATGTAATTTAAGATGCTTTCAGAAGTGTGCTGAACTCTGGATAATCTCCTGAGACTATCCCGTTGGGGTGTAAATGAGAACGCAAATGTCCGAGTCAGTTCCTCCGCACAATCTCTTGAGTTTCTCCTTCACAGTCAAAAATAAACATTGTGTCCTGCCTCCTGCACGCTCTACCTAGATACCAACCCTCATCTGAACGCTGCACAGAAATATCTGTTGTTGTGACCAACACGTCTGACTCTGAGATTCTCCTGCTGGGTTTTTCTTGTTAAAAGCAATGTCCCGAAGAGTTTAGAACCCCACTGTCCACATGCTTTCCGGAGGTCATGTCTGCAAACAGCTTTAATGTCACACCCTGCAATAAAGTTGTTCTCAAGTGAAAATAAGTTGCATTACGTAGGGACAGTCTGAAGTTGTTTTTGATAAATGAGGACAGACGCCTTCTATTTCAAATGGTTATACCGTCTTTGTGTTGTATATACTAGTATGTCAGTGACCTTAAAAGCAGGTAACACTGAAGTGAGTGACATGAGTGAGACCACAGCAGCTTCTCTACACAGCAGTTGATTTCTGCATGAACTTTAAAGTTTGGTTGCTCTTGGGAGAAGTTTGTTCCTCCACTAAGTGGTCAGCAAACACTTTCCCTTCTCACAACTGAATGTGTTTAAGGACTGATTTGAAAACAGCATTAGGAAGCACTCTAAGCAATGACGATGGAAGGGAGACGGCTTTACCTTACCTAATACATTGACGAAGGTTGACGCTTGTGTATTGCCCAGGGGAAATGTTGCCACTTTGCAGATGTAGGACCCGGTATCTGCAAAGCCAACTTCTCTCAGGGTGATGGTCGCATCTTGTATTGAAGGGGAAACAAAGGAGACGCGCTGGATGTACTCGTCAGAGAACGAGATTCCATACTTGGGGTTGTACACTGCCAGGGTTATGGTGCCTGACGGAAGTCGACGTTCCCAGGAGATCTGTGTGAGGCTGAGGTTGGAGCCCACTTCTATTCTGCAGCCCAGTGTGATGTTCTTCCCCAGCACGGCATTCACGGTAGCTGGGACGATCACGTGGTTGCTGCTCACGCCTGCTGAGAGAAAAGGGAAATTTAAGATAAGATTCAGATAAACAGCAAAACATGATTTGCAGCAGTTATAATGAAACTGGAAGATTGGATTTCTCATGATAGTGTTGCTTTATTGAATTAAGAGATTAGCGCAATTGTGTCCAGCGCTGGAAGGGAAAAAAATCAGTGAATTAAAATCTACGTAGCTTCAATTTGTAAGTTTCACCACAGACGATGTGCTATCACCAGTTCCTGAGATAATCCAGGGAGTTAATGGAGAGAAGATTGCTGGCTTTTAGAGTGCTGGGAAATAAGACATGAGCGTAAACTGAAATGGCATCCACACACAGTGAGACACACAGACCGGCACTCAAATGAGATTCCACGAAACATGTGCTGTTGCAACCTGTGTGTTCTGGTGTTAGAAATACACGAAACAGCAACAGTAAAATTCCTGCTTATTGTCAGCCATGTCAAAGCAGCTGTTTTACATAGATTAAAGGAAACTCCTTAAAAGCTGTAGTAAACTACTTTTATATTTATTATCATCTGCAATCATCAATATAGTTGTCCCTTGGTCACATTAAGATCCATCGTTTGTTTCAGACATGTTTTTCCTGGGGTTGAAAAGGACACCAGACTTCATCTTGGTAACTCTGAATGCTCCGCGTTCCTCCTTAATAAGCAACACACTTTCACCGCAGGACACTCAGACTGTCCCTCTTGCTAATTATCGGAGCACCTTTTAAGCAGGAAAGGAAAAATATCTGGAAGGAGATGAAACAACACAAGCAATTTAATGGTTTTATTCCTTCTTTTTATAAGGCCCTTACTTTGACTTGAAGTTTATTTTTCAAATAGGTTTTTTTTAAACAAATGGAACATATATATATAAACTTTGTTTTCACCATTAATGGACATTTTGCTTGCATTGATGTGCTGACGTTCTGTAACTCCAGACAAGATGAGTGAAAGACCCCGAAGGGAGTGTGGTTGTGTTCATGATGTGTGAGCTGGATGGACAGTAAACTACATGTCACAGTTGAGAGACGCACTACTGAGTTGTAACACACAAAAATGTAAACAATAATAACCAACTCAGTGGCGATGAAAGCAGAATCTTAAATTAAAGGTCATGAATAACTGCTCTGAATGAAAAATTAAAATTGCTTTTCGCGGCATAATCACATAAATGAGTCATTGATAGAAACATGAATGCTTTAAGATTTTTAAGAGGCTGTGCACAGATTTACAACGGTGGTCCAGACTCAATTGTAGAGTAGGTCCACATTAAACTTTGGGAAAATGTTGTTTTATAGATTACAAGCACAAAAAAAAAAAGGTGATTTCATTCAAAGTATTCAAAACAGTGCGTTTCAGTTTTCTTGACGTGGATTCAGTTGGAGTAAGCTATATTTGGGGGCCATAAATTTCCACTTTGTACATCGTCTCGGATGTGCATGGAGTAAAGCTTATAAAAGTGGTCCACTGGCTGGTATTTTCAGTCTTTGGCATGAATGCGAGCGGTAAGCCACAGCAATGCTATCTTGGTTTGGGAGAAATATAGCCGAGGAGGCTGAGTCTCCCTGTGCTCCATTACATCCCCTGTAATTTTAGTGATTACACACACACACAGGGAGAGTTTCTCTCCTCCAAAATAAGGAATAAGTGTGTGACCATATGTGTAAGAATGAGGCAGTTTGCTTGAATGGCTGCTGCATTTTAAATGCACGTTGCAATGTGTTGTGAGTTTCATGCTGTGCTCGGACACTCGGGCTCCCCTGTTTGTTTGTTTTCTTTCTCTGCTGACCTACATTTCAGAAATGTTTTCCTTGTGTTTCTTGCCTCGCTGTGTAAAGTAATCTAGCATAGCTCTCCACTGTATTTAGGCTTTTGACCTATCAACCTAAAGTGTTTAACTCAGCCGGCCCCATTTCTCATCCACTTTGGAAAGACTATCGGGAGAGTCAGTTTGGGTTATTATTCCATTACTCCACAATAATTTAGAGATATGTTTACATCTGTTTCCAACATTTGCATCGTGACCCGATCTATAAAAAAAAAAAGAGAGAGCCAGTGCTGCTATCATATGCTTTGCACTAAATGCGATACCCTGTGTTTGCATTGCATCTGCCAGAGTCCTCTCGGTGCACTGGTGTGGGGGAGAACCAGGGCCGGAGCCATGTGGGTTTTTACTTCTCCTCTCTCCTGTCATCGGAGATGACATGACAGCTGTTTGTTGTCACCTTACTAGTGCATCTCAGTTGTTTTGCTTGCAATTCATACAGCTGTGACAAAAGCTTCACATAAATATTCAGAAATATACATCTATAACTGGAGCGACAATCAAGACTGCAGATAAATTCATGCTGCGACATTGGTTGGGTAAACCGACATGCTTGGCATTTGTGACATTGTATGGATGCACGGAGACACGTGTCTCGGACCAGGCTTCTCCGTAACATGCTCCACATACTGCAGCTATGTGACACGACACTCCAACTGCTACCGAACGCAGTTTGTCTATCTCAGTGTGTCAGCTTTCAGGCCTGTCAAAGCATACAAAGAAACTAGACTCTGTCCGTGCTATGTTCTGTTTGTTTTACAGTAAGCAGGAAAGGAGGGAGAGAAAGGGGGGATGTGTTTAAAGAGGACTCCACCCTTACCATTAGGGGAGGAGAGACAGATGGCCTCTGCATGGGATACCTACAGCCAGGAGGAGAGTGGGGAAACTTGGCACTGCTCGCTGTGACCATGAACAACAAAGCCAGGGCTCGCAAACTAGAGAGCCGTGAAATATTACCTTAAATACTGCAGGCAAATGAAATGTAAGCAGTGCGCTACACAAAGCTGTCATACTGTTTTCATCAAGGAACCAGGCGTAGAACCGAAGCACAGCTCAGGACTGTCCCCACTTTTATAGCTGGTTATCCATTACATCCAGTAAACAAAAATAGTTGAGATTTTTAAGAGTAAACACAAGACAAAATCTATCTTGATGGTCATTTTTATGCAGTGTCACTGTTTTAATGCTTCATAAGCCATTTAGTCGACTCTTAAACAAATCACCCTGACCAAGAGAACTGGAGGAACCCTGGACTGCAAAACCTAATTCGGCTGCAGAGCAACAAGCTGCACTTTTACCCTCTTTTCCATGAGAACCCCAAGGAAAGAATGAACTCATGGGAAGGATATGCTTGTCCTTTGAAGAAATGCTTCATATTTGTTTCTTTTCCTACTGACATCACTAATTGCGACAAGCTGCTGGAAAGACGCAATGGCAAATCAAAACCTTCCTCTTTGCCTGGCAACGGACTCAAACATTCCACGTCAGCTACTCGATGAGCCAAAATCTCCACCTACCCAGACCCGACCTAGCATCAGCCCTGACCTCCCTAGAGGAGGCCGTCTCCCGGCCAGAGAGAGAGATCCACGCACTAAAGCCTGCAGTGTCTGAACCCCATGAGACAACACTAATCCAAGGCCAGAAACATTCACGAGCTGCAACAAAATGGACAATGTGTCATGTTCATATAGACAAACTCCACGCATAGATTACAATGTCAAACAGCACTCAAGAGAAACTGATCTGAAGACCTCACAGGGGAAGAATGCAGACATGAGATTTTTGCAGGAGGGAGTGTGGTTTAGGACGAAGGCAATCGGAAACTCTGAGTTGGGAGAAGGATGAATAAGGACACACAACCAGCAATGAAGCAGTTCTTGAGAGAACGAACCGGGGTGGACAGATGATGAGTTCAGCAAGAGTGTAAGCTGTGTAAGGAACGGATATAAAAATGGAAGCGGGCTCGGTCAATGTTTTTTTACTAAGGCATATCAGCACATGACAGGGAGTGACAGCCTGACAGGGAACGGTCAGACCACCATGTACGCTGCTGATCCAGGTCAAAGCTCAACACCAATGCTTACATGTTTAACATGTGAAGCACAGACATGATTGTTACCTTGTGCAAATGTTGTGCATTTCTAATCACACAATCTCTGTAAACTGACAGTTTACTTCAGCTGCAGTAAAGTGTTCAGGTCATTGAGTTATTAACACTTTTACATGCCTGTCGGTTTGTTTGTTTGTCAGCAGGATTATTGCAAAAACTACCAAACAGACTAATTAGTTTATTCTTGCAAGATAAGACGTTTGACATTTTTCTGAGATTTTCCCTCTTTTTCTGCACTTTGGGCCATTATAAATATTGTTTGTGACTTCACACACATTGTGTATGTTCTCAGCTAATCAACGATAGAGGTCTGGGAACGTGGCAACATTGCTACAAGTCCAATAAGCACTCAGAACGGTACATCACAGGTGACCCAGGAAGTTGGTCTATGATGGATGTTTACAACGATCACCCTTGGGTAAAAGTCTCCAATTTCGCCTCTGTGTTATCCATCACCTAAATTGGGCAAAATGTTTACACTCTCTGTATTTTAAGAAAATGTTTACACCAAAAACTGAAAGAGGGTAGTTTTGGCAAGAAGAGATAACTTAGCCTCTGCCCTCTGGCTCTGCAATTTGTGTGAGTAGGAAGAGGTCACGGGCTGAAGGGCAGTGTTTTTAGTGGGTTAATGAACACAGTAATTCATACTCCTCACAGGATGGTTACATTAGCTGACTATTAAACTTCCATCTGATTATCAAGGTCACATTTCAAACAAATGTTTATTGACGCACATTTGCAAACTGCATTAGCAAACTCTGATAAACCACAAAGCAAACAACAGCCAAATGGATCTCTGGTTAGGGATTAAACAAGAACTACATTCATAATAAAAAAAGGTTAATCATTCATGTTTGCCATGCCAATCACCCATGATATCTAAGGTAGAATAACGCAATACAAAGAAATAAACCGTGAGAAAAAATATTTAAAGACTTGAGCACAGAAGCCGTCAGATGGGGAAATTACTTGAGGAAAATTAACAGATCTTTGTTCCTCTTGGAAACTTTACTGATAAATCTTCCACAGGGTCCTGCATTCTACAGAGAGTCGTCTGTCTGTAAAGTGCAGGCTCAAGGAAGTCAATGGGCATTTGTTTGGTATTGTTACTCTAAAGAGGTGACCATTGTAAAAACACCCCCCCCCCCCCAAAAAAAGAAAAAAAAAAAAATCAGACAATGCCAAACACACAACTCCCAGACATTTGCTTTAAATTGTGTGAAGCCTATAACTCTGTCTTAATCAGTTAGACAGGATGGGCCAAGCAGAGGTTTGCCTGTTTTATAGCATGTCTTTATCCTAAGGAATATTTGTGCAGTGTGAAGCGAACATTAGTTCCAACACCAGCTCTAATCTACCCCCTTCCTTCCTAGCTTTGTATCCTGTGAGGGTGTGAGGCTTTTTCACTGGACTAATTCATGGTGGAGACAAACACAGGCTGACAGGCCTTTAAAAAAGGGCAGGCGGGCCCCTTTTCACATGTCACTGTCCTCTTCAGGACCCTTTTCTTTCTGCTCCCCCACACTAATGTGCAAGTCTGTGTCCTTCTCATCTGTGTCACATTTGATTAAAGATCAGAGCTTAATATAAGAAGATCAATAGTGTTGACACACAGAGTGTCAGGATAGGTTGCAACCTCTAATCAGAGTCAACTATAGCTATGCTGTAGGACTTGTCAAGGACAATGTTTGCCAGTGTGTACTGAAGCTACACAAACATTCCGGCAGCCTCCTGCCTTATTGTGTGGGATTTGTTATTGTTTGTTACGGGGGCTTTGTGGTGTTGCACTACGTGTACACAATGCTATGGAGACAAGAGTTGGGTAAAAATAATGGATGAAGAGTCAATTTGCAAAAGCCTTAGACATCCCAAAGTAAACAAACAAACAAGGGAAGGAATGTTTCAATCTGCGGTGTGAGTAGGAATCATAATTTGGAGGGAATTCTTTTAAAGGGTAGAGACTCAATTAGAGCTTAAGTGTATGACATCCCGCATGTAGATGCTAATTGAGACACCACTGTGCTCACCATCTCTCCCAAATAGTGCTAGAAAGATCCACCGGGCCAAAAATGTTTGGGTCGTCCTCACTGTTCCTGTCTTCTTTGAGATAGCTGAGTGCGCTAACAAAATAAATCTTTGTCTTGTCTCAGAAGTTGACAGAAATGTATTGTCCAGACATTCACTATATAAAACGACTGAACAGACATCACGTAAACACAACTGATGTGTCTATACTTTCAGAACAAGTGGCGTTTTATGGTCGGCCAAGAATCTGTTTCATCGATTTCAGTAAATTATTCACAGCATCCGCTAAAGCCAAACAAAGACAGCATAGACAGGCTTACCTAATGATGACTGGAAGTCCAACCCTCTGTGATAATAAAGGATTAATCGTAGGTTGAACTCATACAGTAAAAACTGGCATTTCCTCAACCTTGCCTCACTGCTCTCGTATCCGTGGGTTCCCGAAACCTACTGTAAAAGCGCCAACATGTCCAACCCAGCTCGCCAAAAGTATGATGAAAACAAACATCCTTTTCTAGTATAGTGTGTACCCTCTGGTCTAACCAGCATCGGACCTGCGAGACATACAATTGGGAAGATTAGACTCAAGCGCCCACCATTTGAGAAGTACACATATTTTTCAACAACATTTATTTGTTATTTTGAAAATTCTCTTATTTGCTGATAAATTCTCCTTCATTACCACAAATAGACTCAGCTCTTGTTGGGCGAGGTGGAGTTTTTAGAAAAGAATGGTTTCTATACAAAATCACAGTTTCCTGTGCCCTTGACTGGGTCTAAATGGGCTACTGTACTTTCATTAGGTCGATCGACCATCATAGAAGTTACTCAGTTTCCCACATGCCACAGAGCCCCCAGAGAGAATTAGGTTGTTTTTCTTTCAAATGATTCCCATTAATGTCCAGATTTCTCGTATGATGCCTATTTCTGCCAACAACCCGAAACAACATGGTTTTATTTAAAGTATCTACGTGAGGTTAGTGAATGTCTGATGTAGGCTATGGACACTGGGCTTGTGAATGTGCAGATTTGCACAATGACAAAGTGCAGAGATAGATGACTTTCTACATTTTAACCCGTTGAATGAATGTAACTGACTGTTTTTTGGGGTTCACAAACCTTTTGAAGGCGACTGTTGCACCCTTCATTTAGAAATTAGTCCATACTCTATTACTCTCTGATGGGCGAAGCTGCTTTGGACTTTCTCGAGCAAGCAGCAGCCTTCACAACAGGAACCTGCCTCTGAACTTTGTGTATGCACTGGTCAATAACAACAGTAAGTAGTTTGGTCAGTGTGGCATTTTACCAACATTATTATGGTCAGAGAGAGGTCATTTTAACGACACACCCACTCTTCCCGGCACACAATCTCACCCTGTTTCTGCAACAGATGAAAGCCGCACTGCTTAAAGCCTGAAACATGCTTCTGCGACTGCGTCTGCGTCTTTTCACGCCGCTGTGGCGCAAGACTCGTTTTCATTCATGCTTCCCCAACCGTTGCGCGTCTTACAAAGCAATTCCGCGCCAGAACACTAGGCGGAGTAATGCTTTTTGTCGAGACGACCTTAGAGACGCCTTCTTTCTTCTTCGTCGATTGTTTATTTACATAGCCACTGCGGCTCCTCGTAGCCTTTTTCTGGCGGACAAATCCGCCAGTCAGTGACAGGTTATACAAGTGATCATACTATCGGATATCTTCTGCCAAGTGCTCTTCTATTTGGTCCATATTCGTTCTTCTAAATCTTCCGTGATTTCTGCCGGTATTATGGGGCATGAAACCGGAAATGCAGCTCCAGAAGGGATGTAGAGCAGACCAATCACAGCCTTGCGGGCTGAGTGAGCTTGCGGAGCTTTGCCGTAAATTTTAGAAAAGGGGGTCGACACCCGTCAGCACGTAAGGAGGGATACATAAGCACGTAAGGGACCCGGAAGGGCTCTTGCGCTTACGGGCCCGTGAAAACGCAGAAGCATGTTTCAGGCTTTAGACTTACCACCCACTTTGAACAGTAAGAACAGAGAGATTTAGGAGCCTAGGTCACTTGTGACACGTCTGTGTTGATAAAAAAAGTAATCCAAGCTGATTTAAGCACATGTAGAGCAGAGGTTCTCAAACTTCTCCGCTTTTGACTCCAAAAATAAAAAGGTGCCAGAGCCTTGCAACTGCAATTATCCCCAAAGGCGACTGAAGCATACAATTGATATGGAGCTGGTTCACACAAAAACATGTCAAAATGTTGCCTGTGGCGCTGCAAATTGATTTGCTACAACTTAAGCTGTCGCTAATCTCTGATAATCACCACAGCAGTCACATGGGGGCAAATACTTTTTTTTTTCCTTCCCATTTTTAAGTATTTTGTAACAATTATGGCTAAAATAAGCTGTTCCTGTTTGTTTTGAACTTTAACTAATCACAACCCCTTCAAGGCCTCCTGACTTCAAGTTTGGAAAAAAGTGATCTACAGTGACCTCACAGAAGGACAAACATATATTGAGGAACAAGTCAAGCCTCAAACCCACTCCCCCATGTACTGTTTATGATGCCAATATACTGATCTACATCCCATAAACCTACCCCTAGTTGATTAAAAAGAAGCATACCATTAGGTGTATACATACAAGACATACCTTCTAGTAAGCAATTAAAGAGGTCCACCTACAACTCCATGTGTAAAGTTCACAAAGAGTAAATTATCGAAAAGACTGAAAAAAGGCAGTAAGACAACATACAAGTGTATTTATCTAGGACTCATGTTACATGTCTGGTTTGACATACTGTTCCCATAATATTCAGCTCACTTTGATGTCGAAGACAAATATTTTGAAGACATAAAAGCAATAGTACCTCATTTACTGTCAGCTTGGGATTCTTGTGTAAACATTACTGAAAAATATATAAATGCAAACTGTGCATTATTTTTTTGAAAGCCTAAATAGAACTGTCCACTTGTATTATTCTGATCCCTTTCATAATGCGTGTAGAGGCGAGAAATAGCAACAACATTGAACAATAACGTTTGTCAGAAGAGAGCAGTTATCTTCGACTTCTACCCTGTGTGACGGAACAGCTAAAAGACAGATATGATCCAGCTACCTTCATCAATACTGAACGATGGCTGAAGTCTATTTTATCCTCTTTGTTGCAGCTTGAATAACAGAGAGGAAATTTATTCAGCCTAACAGTCTTAAACTCAAGCTATTACTCTGAAGCATTGCAACTTATGTAAAAGGGTATAAGGTGGACATAAGCAGTGTGGCAGAGATGGCAGGGGAATACTGATTCATTTGGCTGAATACCAGCAGGGAGTCAGCTGTGCTATTCAAGGCATTACTGCAACATCTCCGCATCAAGCACCAGAGCTGCTGGGTGTGATGGGATCTGACACAGAACTGAGGGCTGGAGAGCTGACGCCTACAAAAAAAACAGTTCTGATATAATGGTAAAAGAACATCATATCTGTTTTTATCTTTCACAGGGAAACACTCAGAGAAGCACAGTGACTGAAATGCAGGAACTCTCTAAGAATTGTGCACCGTCACTCATGGTGAGGCCATTATTGTAAATAATGCATGCAGTGAACATTTTCCTGCTCACTTACGGTTTTGGGACCTGTGATCGTGGGAAAGTAAGTCCAACACTAAGTGTGTGTTTCATTGCTTAAATAGCTTGTATGTCACAGCCAAATGGTTCAACGCATCAATTTGTCGATCGGTCATAATAGAAGCTTCACTTGACAGGTAGAGAAGACGGCTTCAACTTTGTGAGAGAATTGCAAATGTCTTCAACAAAAGCCAGAACGGTGGTTCGCCGTCTTTGCTGAAATTGTCCAGATGTCTTAAACAAAATCCTCATCCTCAGTGAGAGGGATGGGTTAGGGTTTTCTAAAACATTCAATTATAATCTGTTATACTTTACATGACAAGGGTCTTGTATCATACGTTTTTCAGAACATCTGATAGTAAGTAGTTTGTTATGGTGGTGATAATGCAGCTATAAGTTGTTTGCCAACTGCAATTAAACAATTAAGAAGTACATGTTACTACCAGGTACCAGTTAATTGTGTGTGATGTAGTTAGATAAGACTAACAAATAGTAGAAAAATTCTGCGCAAAAGACTATACAAAAGTGTGTGTGTGCGTCAAAGAAAATACGAAAAGTAGTGAAGTCGGAATGGGTCTCGCTCTCTCTTTGAGGATTTTAGCTTGAAATGCCCATCCCCACAGATCAGAGGGTTGGACAGATAACATTGGGAGCGCAGAGCTGGGATGTATGTGGGTGTAATCCTGACTTTACAAAGAGCAGATGAGCGACCCAAGCAGCAGGTGTGGTGAAAACATTTGTGGTAAAAACAAGAGATTCTTTTCATCTGCTACAGTAGACTGTATGTCGCTGCTCTTTGTGTACTACCGGTTGAGACAACACTACAGATTAGTTTACTCTCTACAATCAGCACTGCCAGTATTTGACTGGTGGGTGTTAATAATCTCCCACCTGGGTGGTAGGGGGTGTGTCAGTGCATACAAGCAACTGTGTGCTAGTCCCAAACATCATAACCACCCGACAGCTGAGTGACCCAAACAAACAAGACTGAGCGGTGAAAAGCAGCCACACCTGTTTCCCATAACCCCGGTGCTCCTCTCCCGGGGGATTCGACTGCTGACTGTGCACATCCTGCGTCTATACCTCTTTAATATGGACTGTGAAGCCACATTGTATCCCAGTGACCCCAGCCTCAGTCACACACTGCGATCTGCTCTTTGAGGGGAAAAAAGCCTGACTCCTGAAAACAGCAGGCAAGAAATGTTTCTCTCTGTTCATTCACAGTCGCTAATTAACCATGGAAATATCTGGAACCATTTATACCGGGCTGTTTCCGAAGACTCATTGACTGAAGCAGGCAATTCCTGTCTATCCAAGATGTCTTCAACAGACAAGACATAATAGCGAAAACACAGTGAAAATAGCCCTGCTATATTAGCATTTTGTATTCTTTCTAAATGTTCCCCCTCTTCCTGAGGGTTTCAAACTGCTAATTACCATATACTGTTTTCCTAATGACGGGTAACTCCCTATGTTGGTCTGAAGAGGAAATAGAGACAAATGTTAATGCCACCAGAAGCACCATAATTGACTCATGAAACCAGACCAGGTTGAAAGGTTGAGGCTGGCACGGTTCTATATTTGGGCCGTTTGGACCCGTGGAAAGTTCAACATTACTGTGACTCTCAATGTTGTCCAACTTCCCTCACCGGTCTGCGGCACTCAGCCCCAAAGTCACTCAGTCATAAATAAGCTGTGAAGACTTGAACATTAAGACACAAATTTGTTGTTTCTTTTTAAAGTTACTTTCTAAAACAGTTGCCCTTTAGGTTTAAGCAAATGTCACTCAGACATGAGTAGATGTGCTCTGCATTGTTTGGTTTGCATTACATCACATTTGGTGCTAGCCTGGGCTCTGGAACTGTGTATGTTGTATAGACTCAAAATAACTCACAGTGGCCATATTCATGAGGATATAGGTACATATCAGTCACTCAGAGTGTAGGGCTAACTTGTTTGAAATCAATAAAGCTTTGGCTTGTAGATTGTAAATAAAGATGGACGAAACATCTTCACTTCCTCCTCTTGTACAAAAACTCCGCTATAATGCTTGTTTAGTCAGGGTCACTCAGGTTAATGCTAAAAAACAACTCAATTACCCTCATTCCTAAGGGAAACAGTTGGCTCAAAGTATTCAACAACCCACTGCAGTGTCATAAAAGTTTTTATTTATCCCTGTGACAGCCAAGTCCATGGCTAAAGCCAAAACAGGAGGTCACAGCTCTGAGTTGACTAATGGACCACCAGGGAGCAAGATGCCATTCAGAGCCTCTGACAGTCAGTCACATCTGCCGGGGGAAGAGGAAGCAAAAGGGTGGAGTCAACAGAAGCTGGTGACCACAGCCTGCTCCCTGAACCCCACACACAGCCTCCATGTCCCACAATAAAGCAGCAACTCATCTGCTGATGGCAGTCGTTCAAAAAAAACAAAAAACACTGCATGCATTTAATGTGATTAGGCGTTTTCAGGCTGCTGCTTCACAACTGAGATTCAACATCAAATGGGCGGCTGGGATGGAGGCAACAGCTGCGACCCACAGATGTGCTGCTCAAACCTACTTTCAAGCACTTTCTTGATATAGCACATGACCAGTGGATAATTAACAGCAACCAACAGTGAAATTTTGGCATCTGTGGATATATTTAGTCAGCACATCACAAGTCTGTCTAGCTTACTAAGTCACAGTTATGGATAATCAACTATCATTTGGAGAAGACTGGCTGGAGGAACGGTAAACACAACAACTGAGTCAAGTAAAATACTTTTATAACTGCAGATTTCTTAGCTTGATAAAACGTTGAAATGGTTTGGCACATAGCTGTACAGTATCTCTCCATTTATAACCTGAATTTACATTAAACAATAAGTTTTCCAACAACCAACCCAAAAAAAGATCCCAAAAAAGGATCGTATGACCTGATCTACCCTTTAACATGTGGTGGCACGCTATTAGAAGCGTTTTCTATGACAAACCTACTTTCTTGGCTTCGTCCTCCTGTGATTTATCAACCAATGAGGCACATTAACATGAGTTTGACGTCCAAATCTGCTCTGTAAGTGCGCCCCTTTTTCAAATCTATTTCTGTTTTGAGTCTGTAATTTCGGTGGCTCCATTATTACATTATTTATTTAGATTGTGAATCATGCGGCTCAGAAAGAAGAAACCACAAAACTACGGTCTTCAATTACAGACCTCACAGCCTGTAGCCACGCCTCGAATGAATCCCCTCCTCACAACCCCGTCAACATGACAGGGAATCTGATAATCACACAGTCAAGGAAACTGACAACACTATTTTGTGTCACAGGGTCCCCACCCCCCCTGAACACTTGACGCACAACAGTCTGCCTGAGACTAATGGGCTCTAGCTATATGTTGTTGAGAGGCAAAAACCTGCACACACTTCTGTTCCTGATACAACAACAAAACTAACCTTCTGCTAATTAAGCTGTCAAGGTGACGATCTGGACTGAAAACCTGCACCAAGCGTGTTTGGAAACTCATCAGCTTAGTTCGCAGCAGAGAGTTGTTTATCAGTTCGCTGTGTTGATTTATGAACCAGTGTTTTGTGGGTAGGGACGAAAAAAGTATGGTATGAAGAAGAGTCTGTAAAAGTACGTGTTGTGTGAGAGAGGGTGAGACAGAGATGACACTAGTGGCAGCAGCAGAGACAATACATACTAGAGCTTGACTGATGAGTCTGCGGCTGCAAAAATAAAATCAAGAAAAGAACATCTGCCGATTAGTGTCTCAAATGCACAATTTATCGCCATATAATCACCACCATGATAACAATTCATTAAAAAAATACTTTTTGAGATTATTTTTCAAATTGTTGGTGAAGTTATCTGGCCCCCAAAATATCCATTTCAGTCTGGCTCTAGTTTACATACACATACACTCTAAATTGTCATATCAATATCAGTATTGGCTTAAAAGATCCAGTACTCGTTCAGCTCGTTAAAAAAATTGTTTATTTGATTATATGATAAACATAAAATCAGTCTGTGAATAACTTGTTTTAAGGTGAAGACACCAGATATGGGATTGAACTTTCAGGGTAACCTTTGATTGAGCGATAAATGGAGAGTATTAATTTATGATTAATCCCAAAAAAATAATCATTGATAGATGGGGGGAGTCTGTCCAGGTATTAAAATTAGCCTTGCAGGACTTTTCGGTAGAAGCTATCGAGTATGACATGTAGAGGGAACACAAAACAACAAATGGTGCATTCCTGAGCAGTATTTACTCTGGTATACATCCATCTGTGTTTGCCCCCTCTTTTGTCTTTGCAGGACATGTGTTGTAATCCCAGGCTCAGGACTGGGATATGGACGGGCCCACCACCAGCACCCCCCTCTCTCAGCTTCGGTGGGACGGTATGGAGGCTGGAGGGTGCTCCGGTTGGCACGCAGCCCAACTGCAGGTCAATACTTCCAGAGACTGTGCGACTGCAGTGCATGCCTTGAAATATGTCTTCATTTCCCCTGCCACCCCTCACGCCCAGATCAGAGGGGGACTGTCTCCTCTCCTGTATCACATAACATTTACCCCACCACCACCACCACCACCTCCATCTGGGTCCAACCACTTGGCAAACTTTCCACAAAGGAGCTTGTCCCTGCTCCCCATAAGTGACACCCATATTATTTCATGTCGCTTCTATTTCTGGACACCGCTAACAACTGCTGCCTCTCTGTGACTTTGGAGTCGTTTGAGTGGGAGAGGAGGCAGCCGGTCTCACACAAACACACACATACAGAGTAATGCTAGGGAAGTCATGATGTGACACACTGCACTACTTTACAATGTGCAGCCGGTAAGTCTCCACACACACACACACACACACACACACACACACACACACACACACACACACACACACACACACACACACACACACACACACACACACACACACACACACACACACACACACACACACACACACACACACACACACACACACACACACACACACACACACACACACACACACATCTATAGTTGAGAGGACTCATTGGCATTATGTATTCCCTAGCCCTTTACCCGACCCATCAAAATTACTAAACATAACCATCAAAACAAAATGAATAACCCTAACCATCAAAACTAAAGCATAACCCTAATGATCAAAACCTAATGCCTAACCCAGTTCTAACCCTAAACCCAAATCTTAGCCTATTGAGTTCATGAAGACGAGTTAGAATATCCACCACAATGATGGTATTGAACCAGAATTGGCCGTCATACCTATCGAGACACACACACGCGCACACACACACACAGTCAGAGTACCGTTAGCTAAGTCATGATGCGACACACTGGAACTACTTTTTAAGAAACCACTAGCTAAACATCTGCGCGTACTGAACTACACAACTCAGCCGGTGAAGTTGTGTGCTGTCCGGAGCGGGCTCGGGGAACACGTTAGCTCATGTGTGTAATTAGCAGTCCACCGTGTGGCCGTGAGTTCTCCTTAACTATTGTTAGAAATCACGAGCGGAGAAGAGCGAGCGACGTGTTCCAGGAGCGGCTACTTTCCCCCCGGGCGACGTAATGTCAGCGACTGCCCCGCGGAACCAGAACCGTTAGCTCGGGAGGGAAGCTAGCAGCCTGCGGACGGAACCCCTCCAACAAGGCGGCTCGGATCCGGGACTGTGACGGACACACGCTCCCGGCACTTTCCCCCGGTGGCTTCGGGAGCCGCGCGGCGCTAAGAAAAGCGACAAAAGACGCCGTTAAACTCACAGGTGAGTCCGCACAGGGTGAGCAGCGACGCCAGGAGCCGCAGTCCTCCGCGGGCTGGGAAAGTCCGTTTGCGCGCTGGTGATTCCTCCATGACTCCCGTGTGTGTGTCTCTGCTCCGCTCTCTGATTCACTGTGCTGCTGCTGCTCTCCATAGCGACCGAGCCGCGTGGGCTGGACCACTGCTCACACACACACACATATACACACACACACATACACACATACACACAAACACATACACACAAACACACACACATACACGACACACACACAGACGTCACAGGACCCCTGACCATTCCCATCTGATTTTACGTGTCTCCATATTTTTTTTAATCAACAGTGGCGGATCTAGGTTTTGACCAAAACAGGGGCCGTTGAGGCAATTTTAGAAATTTGGTGTTGGAACCTTTTCACACAGTGGACTTAGTGTTGAGAGTTTTCCAAGTTGGACAGAACGCGTCACAATCGATAATTCAACTAAGCCTTTGTATTATAACTATGATATAACTATGATAATAATAATAATCATCATTATTATAATTTAATTATTATTTACTACGGGTTCCATGTTCATACTACGCTGAAGCACACATGCAGGTGAGGAGTTCCTGTAGGGGGCGTTGTGAACGGACGATGCTGCAATTAAACGCAACACTGAAGATTATTTTTACATCCCGGTTTACTTTAGTAAATGGGCAAACTGTTTAGTGTTTTGTTTTTTGGGGACAGCACCTAAAGGCAGCACCAAAAACGAAGGCTATTACATTGTTTGTATTCTCAGTAGGTGTTTGGTTTATTTAAAAGACAAGAGACTACTGACAGGGCAGGGGCACCTCAGGGGCCAATCCAGGGGCCAATCCAGTTTCAGCTGGGGATCGCAGTAAGCCGTGGCCCTGCCCCTGATATAGAAGAACAAACATGAGAAACCAAAGACATGAACTTGTCCAAAAAACTATAATCGTACCGTGTAAATTCTGCTTGCACAAGTCAAGAGGAAATGTGTCATTTGTTTCCGCCTTTAACTTTACGGGAAAAAAATGACAAAGCATTCCTATGTTAACCTCTCTCTATTTGTATCCATCTAATCTTTAATTAAACCCTATTTAATGCCGCCTGATGCCTACAAATCTGTTTTGCTACAATGCCCCCAATGGTTGTTAAATGTTATGTTTATTATGTTAATAAAGTTTTTGTTTTAAGTCGTTTGGCATCTGCTGTCATTTTTTCAACTTTCGTTTCTCTATGTTGTTTTCCATCTCGCTGTTGTGCCAGTCTGTTGTCATTGGTGTGTCTTTGTGACTGTTTTATGTCTCTGTGTGGTTGTTTTGTGTTTCTTTGTGGTCACTTTGTGTCTCCTTGTAGTCCCTTTGTTTTGTTCTCGGCCATTCGTGCTTGTTTGTGGTAATTTAGCACCTCAGTTTTAACATTCTTCAACTACTGGTGGTTGTGTACTGTCTCTTTGCAGTTGTTTTGAGCTTCTTTGGGGTAGTTTTATGTGTATTTGTTGTACCTTTGAGTCTCTTTAGCTGTTGTTATGGGGTTATTTGTGTCTTTTTTTGTCATCATGCGTCTCTGTGAAGTCATTTTTTATTAATTTCTTTGGCTTTTAAACACAACATAGAAATTTGATCTATATCTTTCGTTTAATAATCTAAATCTATAAACTAGTCACATGAATGTCATGGAGTGAAAAGTACAATGCAGTATTTGCCTCTAAACTGTATAAAGTATAAAGTTGCACAAGATGAATCTCAAGTGAAATAAGTAAAGTACAGATAAATGTACTTTACTTGTACTTTACTTATTCAGGTTAGTGGTAGTAGTAAAAAACATAGCTATCCTAATAGCGTAGGCCTAATAATAGTAGCTGTAGTAGTAGTAGTAGTAGTAGTAGTAGTAGTAGTAGAGTCATAGAAGTGAAATTAATCTGAAATATTCTTAATTTCTAAACTTTGTAAATCACTTTGGATAAAAGTGTCAGCTAAATTAAAACTAATGTAATGTAATGTATATCAAAGATGGTTGAAACTGATTTATGTTTCCTGCTTGTCCCTCATTCATGACACATTTTAAAAGCATTGACTTTTGCTGTGGGATACGAGTAAAATCGGATTACCAGCTGGATAACATGAGCAGCTGCCTTAAGGCCACGGAACCTCAGGGGGGTCAGAGGCTCCTGGTTCACCATGTGGCAATTAGTTTGTGGAAATCTGATTAATCAAACATTTGTTTGGTAATATCATTTGCAACACCGCAACACAATATAAACTGAAATGATTAAAGGCCTTAACTGACACCTGCATTGTTATTCAAATTGGATTCAAGGCTTTTCTTGTAGATGAGCGTCAAGTCTAGCTTTAAGACCTTTATCATGTCAAATGGGCCCAATAAAAATCACACATTATTAATGCTTAGGCAGACTGTGGGAGGGACAGGGTTGGATGAGCCCATAGAGGATTAATCCCACACTGAAAAGAACTGAGTATTCATACATAACTAGATAACTGTTTAACACTTAGTGCAGTGGCCTCACAGGGAGAAGGTTCTGTGTTTGATCCCTAATGGCCAATCAGAACCTTTCTGTGTGGAGTTTGTACGTTCTCCTTATGCCCCTGTGCACGTGTGGGATTTCTCTTGCTTCTTGCCTCAGTCCCTACACGTGCAGTTTAGATCAAGTGGAAAATCAAAGTTGCCTGTATTTGTGAATGTGAGTGTGGATGGTGGATGGTGTCTATGTGTTGGTCCTGTGACCAGCTCAGGGTGAACATCAGGGTGAACATCAGGGTGGAATCCCCATAGGATGGATGATTAGCATTTGCACATAGGGGAATTCTGTACCGTCTATTCTCTTTCTCATAGAAATAATTAAATAGAAGTGAAACTTTGTTCAGATCGATGTTCAGAATTCCTCTTCTTCTCGAAGAAAACTTATATGACTCGCACAATTAACTGCAACAAACATTTCATATTTATATTTTTTCTGACCAGTGACTGAAATGCTTAAGGTCTATTGTCCTGAACAAGGAGCCAATGTACCTTTTATCTGTCTTGGCAGGTTCTCTGGGGATCAGACTTGTGAACAAGTAGTTACAAACCATTGAATGTTTTCATACACAGGGTCCATATTGAAAGCTGATATAAGTCTTGTTTTCATTTGACACAAATTGAAAAGCATAGATGACACAAGTTTGAATAGAAGAAAAGCTTTCCTTGCTACTAAAAATGAAAAGTAAAGCTACAAAACCTGTACTGATCAATTTAGCATAAACTAAATAACAAGAAATAGAAAGTTAAAGAGCAGCCAAGGGGAGAATATTGTATCTGCATTTTTAGCCTTTACAATAACATGATGAGGAAGACAGAAGGGATTGTTGTGTAGGAGTTTGCTGAGGCACATGTTCTGTATAAATGTGTAACCAATGTCATGAAACTATTGTAAAACTCTGGGGGAAAACAGGAGGAAGTGAATGTGAAAGTTGATTGAAACCCCAGGAGAGGAGCTGCTGAAGGACAAAACAGCCTCATGCAACTGAGGCATTTGGCGGATTTCTGATTCTGAAAGAGCGAGGACATTTTTTGTCTCAACACAGACACACTGTGGCTGCTCTGCCCTGAAACAAAGTGGTAATGAAATACTCCCCTGCATTGTTCTTTTCTTTGAGATAATTACAGCTTTCACACATTCAGTAATCCAGCGCCGCATGCAGCACGGTGTTATTATCGTGCACTGTAGCTTGATAAACCTGCTCCGTCAGCAGTTTTAGGCGGACATCATATTTAGTCAAGGAAGATAAGCAAAAATTCTCGTCTCAATGTGGTTCCCACATATTGAGCTCCCCGTTTCATTCTGCGGTGACATCTTCATGGCCAGTGTTAGTGTAGGAGTCCTCACGAGGGGATGTGAACTCTGCAGGGAGGCTCCATCTTTGGCAAATTCACCACGCTCCCTCTCCGGGTGCTACAGCCCAGCTTCACTGTGATTAAAGCATGACCCAGGATGTGTCACCACACTGTACCCCCTGCCTTTATACCCTCTGGTGGTTTATTTATACCCTCAAAGAGCCATAAATCCCCAGGTGAAAGTGCTGCCCTTTTCACCGATCAATCTCCCCTCCTGGGCCACTTTGCATTGGAACTGTAAAGTCAGTGCAGCGAGGATGCTTGTGTCTTTATGAGATGATAAATCACGTCTTATTTTCGTCCATAAAACAATTAACGTGTTAACTTTATCTCAGATTTGGATGAAAAACTTTCAGCACGGATCATTTCATACCTCAGGCGGAACTTGTGCCGCATAAATTCTGCATAAATGCTCAGTCCCCCCACATTAGTACTAAATAGTTTATGAGCATTTACGGCCCATGACCTTTGTAATTGTGGTTCCCTCATTTAGATTTTATGCTGCAAAAATACTTCTAGGTAAGCACAATTGCATTTTCTTCCAGTCAGGCAGGGCAGCACTGGCACCAGCTCTCCTGTGACCAGTGTGTGCACGTCCGCACGGTCTGTGGGACATTTGGTTTTACAGTCTGTGAAAACAGTCTTTGTTAAACACAACATTCCTCACTAGCCGGCCCTTGCACACCTCAAAACCTCACACTCCAAACACCCCCTACCCCCACCCCAAACACACACACATACACACACACAATCATGGTCTCATCCCCTGCAGAGGCCTGACCATCCAGAGAAGGAAGAGGTCACCTCACTGCTGACGCCACACACTCGTGCCTGCAGCTCCACATAGGTCTTCCCCATAATAAGCTCCCTCTTACAATGACCTCTGCAGTGCATGCCGATCTTTGGAAGGCATACAAGACGATTAGGAGAGTGTACATGTTACAGAGCACATTAACACTGCTGACAGATATGGCAACTGTATTTGGAGGCAAACATGTAGATAATGTGTATATTTCTAAAGTGTAGTTACTTTTCTCCAATGTCTATGTGCTGAAGGTGCATAAGCGGGAAATGAAGATGACAGAAGTTAATTAGTTTGTATATAAATTGATTATGGTTCATGGCGATTATACTGCTATGTACATTATATGCACATGCTGGCTTGAAAAAAAAAAGCCACATGCAATTGTAGGTATATGCACAGGGGGCGGCAGTAAAAGCCAAAGAAAACTGTGTAGCTCCTAACTTTTACTATCAAAAATATGTACAACATAAAATAATAAGGACATTAAATACAGTTCCATTGATGCAGAAACATAATATTGTGTTGGAGTAGATTAAGATCGCCATCTGCTGGAATTAAAGGGTAGGTTCATCATTTTTAGGCCGGTAAATTGCAACCATGTGAACACGCTTAGGTTTTGCTGCCATCATTCGTCCTTCTCAACCTTTTCAAAAGGCCTGTTCAGATCTCATGAAGACAAATATCCGCAGTCTTTCTTCTGTGTGAACGTACAAATATTTCCCAGAGGACTCATTGGTCAGAGTTTAACAAGTCAGGTAACATTTCCTTCACAGGACGAGAACTTTGGTGAGGCCAGCTTTCATGTTCATGAGGACATTTGAGGACTATTTTCTAAGACCAGGCTTTGAAATGTGACCCTATCATTAAGCTTATATAGCAGATATGTAAAATAAGGTGAACAGAATAACTCTTCATGAGTTAATCTTGGAAATTGTTATGCAGCCTGTTAAGTTCTACTTGCTGTCCCACACATAAGCCTAAACCTGAATTAGACTAATCAATATAACAGGTTGCAATCAAATCTGTCAAGTTATGGAATACACTCTTCTTTTTTTTAACGGTTAATAAAAGAAGGATGGTTTGTTTTATGTTCTGTGAAAGTGTAGAAAGAGATGAGGCTGTAGATGACGTGACGACAGCTCGGTGCTGAGAAACAGCCTAAAAGCTCCGTGGGAGAAAGTCAGGATATGGGTAATTTGCACTGAAGGTAGAGGTGTTGAGTGAAAACGAGAGATACAAATAACAAGTAAAGCAACACGGCCTTTGTAGATGATGGACTCAGAGGAGCAGGTGAGAGGGAGGCTGAGGGAAATTCAACTGCACCAACCAAACTTCACATTTAATAAAAGTGTTATTTGGCCAATTGTGTGGTGCGTCTTGGTTTCAGGGTGTTTGTACATAGCTTCGGTCACATAGGCAACCAAAATATTTACCATTGCCATCCTCTGGCATCACCGTGAGGTGGAAACCTTGTTTTAACTTCAATTCTTTGTAATTGTTAAATATTTTTTTAAGCTTCTGAATTGTCAGCGTCACAAAATTAAACAATAGTATCACAATACAGAATCTGAGCCACGTTTTATATTCTTTGTACTGTTTCTTGTCTTTATTACAATTAAGTCCGACAACATATCAACAAAAAATCCACTGCAGGTCAAATCACAACACAATCAACAGAAGAGAGAAAACAGAAAACCGCACCAGCAGTTGACAGTAGTCTTCAATGAACAAACACGAGGATTGGTGAGATGTCTGTGATCATTGTGTGTGAATCAGTCACTTTGAGCTCATTGTATGAGGAATGAGACATTTTAAATCAGAAATATAGACCCACAATGGAAGAAGATAGTGTAGGAATGATAACACGTTAGTTTTCTGATACATCTGTGTGTTTGTTTTAGTCTTCTCTCAGATAAGCTTCAGGCATCTCCTCCTCATCATTATTCTGTACGGTGGCAGAATGCTGTGCCATCCTTTGAACCTCCATTACTTTCGTCTCGGCCAACTTCTTATCTGCCTCCGTGGACAGCTTCTGTGCCTTCTCCACCTGCGACAGGGCCACCTCAAGGTTTGAATTCATCGTGATGGACGCATGGTCGGCTCCTGGAAACACAAAGACATAAACACAAAGTTCAAGGGTTGAGATTACAACACCTCGAGTTCGGGCATTAGTGAGGCGCTGCTGTCCATCATCTCCATTGTGCTTCTCACAAAGTTCCGCTGAGTGGCAGCAAATGATCCGTACACTGTCCAAAGTGTAAGACTGACAGCTGATGAATAAGACAGGGCACAAACCACAAAGTACAAAGCTTGGAGAGGATTATTCAAAACTTAACACTTATACTGTTTTACAAGAGCCCTGAGAAAACCGGCCTCTGCACTGCACATCCTTGAGTTACAACACACACAATTGATCTTCTTCACACCTGATGTGTATGCTGCATCCGCGGCCATCTCACACATCTTGACCGCGCTGACCCAAGTTGACTCGAAACGCTTGCATTCATCCTGTCTGTCATTAACCTGTCAGTACAGAGAAAAAGAAAAAAATGTCAAACAGGCCTGCTGTGATATTTAGAGATTGGTAAATTACCTGAAAAAAAGACATGTTTAGAAATACTTTTCAACAGAGAGAACAACATAAACAAACTAACCTCTGCCCGCTGGCCAATGATCACCTGCCAGATTGAATCCTCCTCGTCTTTAGTCAGTTTTCCCAGTGATGTCAGGTATTTTCTTTGCAGAGCATTGAGTATGTGCACAGCCTGTTCACAAACATATGGAGAACGTGCACATTTACAGATGAGCACGTAAGAAGTTTTCCGGAAATGGAAATCCAACTCTCAAAACTGCTTAGCTATCAATTAAATAAGTGTGGAATTATATATAGTTATAAATACTGGTGTTTTGGGTTGACATATAGACTCGACCCTCACCTGCTCTGCTTTTAACCCCTGAACTAATTTAAGTTTACAAACTGACAGATATTAATTTATATATACACATATAACAAAAGATGTTACCATACATAGGAATTCAATAAGGAAAAAACTGTTAACCAAAAGACTTACTTTTGAATACTCATCGATGGCGTCTATGAGAGCTAAGGTGGCCTGTGAGAGAAAAGTGGTTGAACTGTCTGTAACCAGAGACGCTGCTCGTCTGATCAGAGAGTCATGAGAGAGCTGTTCAACCTGCAGCACAGACACGGAAGGGAAACACAAAAATATGTCAGGACAAACTAGTGATTCAAGAATCACTCTGGTCCTTAAAGTATCAGTTCAATACAGAGGAAAATAGATACACTTTGACATACACCTAATTTAGGTAAAATTACAAAGACACTTTTAGGAAAATGTACTTAACATTTTAAAAAGTGCACATTTGTCAGTGTTGTATTTTATGTATTATATGTACATGTATATTACATTAAGGGATGAAAATATTACACGGCAAAGTAACAAGTAACAGTAAAATAAATGAAGTCTAAAATATAGGCTATGATACCTCAAGATGTACTAAAGTTTTGCATGTACTTACTTTTCACCACTATAAAAAATACACAAGATAAATGTGTCCTGTCAGACAGACTCACCTGTTTGAAAGGTACAGCACACAGCCCACCGCCGACGGCCAAAGACGCCAAACTTGTGTAAAGAACATTTGTCCATTTCCTTGGTTTATGCACTGCAGTATTTTTACAGTTAAACAGGACCCGAGCAGAACTCCTGAAGAGAAACAAATTTTTCTAAATCAGCACAGTCTTTTTCTACTAACTTAGCGTTGGGAATTCATTATCATTTTATTGGATTAGGAATTCATCACCAAATTTATTGTATGATTTGGATCAAAGACAATGAGGGAAATTGAAAGGTCTCCATTTGTCATTAAAGGAGAATGAACTATGACAAAATAAAGTAATGCTATAATATATGCATTTAGACAAATCACACAAAGCTTATCTTAAATGTTTAATGAGGAACGCAGTCATAATTTGAATTATACAGTAAGAAAATGGTATAAGGGTTGTAATATAATTTGTGGCTGATTTCCATTTGTTGATAGTTAAAAAAGTTATAGAGCTGTAACATCCATTTTAATTTATCTGCTGAACACTGTTTTCCATATATCAATGTATGAATTAGTCTGTAATATGTCAGAAAATATTGAAAGATTCCTGCTATAGTGTCTAAAAACCCGAAATGATGTATTCAACGGACTTTTATACAAAGAGTTACAAAATAATTCACCAAATGATCACGTGAGAGAAGCTTAAACCTGCAAATACCAAGTTATCGTTATGGAAGTTTAGCACTCCCCCAAAAATTCCAGTTCTATTCCCTCTACATACCCAGTATTTACAAAAATGGTAAAATAATTCCTCCTTCCCGCAAAGAATATCCAGTGGTGACTCACTTCAGTATTTGTGTTTGTTTACATCCGCTGTCTCTTCATTTACAGGATTGTATTTGTGTCTGACTTCAATCAGGAAGTTGCCATGTGACTCGGAGGGAGTTAGAATATAACACGAAGGTAACACTTAGTCGTCATATAGGGACAAAGATGTATTATATATTTATTATTGTTCCTCTTGTGTATGATTCTCTAACAACAATGCACATAGTAATGTCGATGTAAAGCGAATGAAAACAGATGTGAGGAGTCAGCTCCGTCGTCCGCGCGCTGTTATCAAACTAAACCTTCTCGTTCTCCCGCGTTAGAGTCAACAATAGCTCGTGACGTTTGAGATGCAGATATTTCACTGTGATATTAACAGCTCATTGTTGATTCAGATTGTTTAACAAGATCTGTCTGAGATAAACATTTCACCTGAGGAAGTAGGCGGCTCCCCTCCTGACCGCGGCCATGTTGGTCCGTCAAAATAAAGTGCTCGCTGAGTGAGCAAAGGTTCCGCCTGATGGTGAACACTGAAAAACTGCTGCCCCCTCCTGGTCAAATATGATATAATATAATATACACAAGTGGACACAATTGTTGGTACCCTTCCGTTAAAGAAAGAAAAACCCACAATGGTCACTGAAATAACTTGAAACTCACAAAAGTAATTACAAATACAAATTTACTGAAAATTACCTAATCAAAATCAGACATTTCTTTTGAATGTTGGCTCAATAGAATCATTAAAAAAACAACTTAATGAAAATAGCCTGGACAAAAATGATGGTACCCCTAGAAAAGATTGAAAATAATTGACAGTAGGGACATGCTAAACTAAAGTGTGTCCTCGAATTAGCATCGCAGGTCTCTTCAAACTTGTAATAAGTCTGTCTGATAATTTAAAGGGTGAAAAGTAGTCACAGTGCTGTTTGGTATCATGGTGTGTACCACAAGGAACATGGACCACAGAAAGCAAAGGACAGAGTTGTCTCAGGAGATTAGAAAGGAAATTATCTGCAAGCATGTTAAAGGTAAATGCAATAAGACCATCTCCAAGGAGCGAGATGTTCATGTGACTACAGTGGCACATATTATTCAAAAGTTTAAAGTCCACAGGACTGTAGCCAATCTCCCTGGACCCGGCCACCTGAGGAAAATTTATGACAAAATGAAGAGATGGATAATACGAATGGTAACCAAAGAGCCCAGAACAACTTCCAAAGAGATTAGAGGTGAACTCCAAGGTCAAGGTCCATCATTATCAGATCGCAACATCCGTCGCTTTTTGAGCCAAAGAGGACTTCATGGAAGACGGCCGAGGAGGACACCGCTGTTGAAAGCAAATTATAAAAAACGAGACTGGAATTTGCCAAAATGCATATTGACAAGCCACAAGCTTCTGGGAGAATGTCCTTTGGACAGATGAGACAAAACTGGAGCTTTCTAGCAAGTCACATCAGCTCTATGTTCACAGACGCAAAAATGAAGCATACAAAGAAAAGAACACTGTACCTACTGTAATACATGGAGGAGGCTCGGTCATGTTCTGGGGCTGCTTTGCTGCATCTGGTACCGGGTGTCTTGAATCTGTGCAGGGTACAATGAAATCACAAGACTATCAAGGCATTCTGGAGCTAAATGTGCTGCTGTCAGGCGTGTTGGTTTATCCTAAATATGAGAAGATGAGCCGAAGTCGGTTTGTTCAATCAAGTACATTTTCAGAAAGCAATGAAAGGTAACAATCAGCAAAGCAATGGGCATCCAACAAGTCGCAACAGAACACAAGACCCATCAGAACGCATCAAACAGCCGGCGCCTGTCTATTTTATAACAGTAGATCTTGGTTCTTCCTCCTCGAAGGTGCGCAGGCGTAGGCCATCCTCTTGGTATTGGAATAAGGAAGTGACAAGGAGCCACTCCCAAGGCCTTGACACAGCTGATGGCATGTGGGCCAATGGTGTTGACAATTGGAGAAACGATTGTGTTTTCGCTATATCAAAACAATATTCTGTTTGTACAGACATTCAAAGCAATTTAACAAAAACAACGAAACAGAACTGTGACGCAGACACAATCTAATTTCAGGATTACACACTAGGAAGGAAAAGGTTATTTATTTATCATTTGTATAGAAGGCCTTATCTGGCTCAAACTGCTTCTATATTTATTCATTTAGAGTTGAGTCAGACAGAGACTATAAGTAAAATATTGAAATCCTAACACACCCTTTTTTCACACCATTTAATGGTGTGAACCACTTACTTGGGATTTCCATGTACCCCCAACCTTCATCCCATCCAGTGCAAACCCGTCCTCATCCTCATCATCATCGTCAGCGTCACCTTCGTCCTCAGCATCAGCATCAGCATCCTCAGCATCAGATCAGCTGGGGGGATGAGGCATGTTTTCCTCCATCAGAGCTGTGGTGATGATTCTATTTAGCAATTTCAAAGTCTGCAGCCATGTTTTGTCATGGTGCATAAGGTGGAGAGGGCTCCAGCCACTCAGCCACCAGGGGCAGTTTGGTTTAGAAAAAATTAATTTCAAGAACTTCCTATCATGCACATATCGGTTCTGTGTGACCATAATGGATGTATGGGGAAAGCTGTTCAGATATCAGCTCCTGTCAGATCTGCTCCAAAAACAAAATTATCATGACGTCAGTGCGATTTCTTTTTTAGTCCAGTTGTTCTATCGGGGTTTAAGAGTCAATGATCTGGATCTTTTTGTGGAATTGATACTCGCCGTTTGTTGGGGTGGAAGATTTGCAGTTGTGACCGGATGGGAGTGGGTTGTGGAAACATGGAGCCCAGATCCCAGAGTTTGAAAGGAAAACAAACAGAAAAGTGATTAATAAACTGATTCGCGTAACTGAGTTTAAAGTTGATTATATAAACTTATATTTGCAAAGGAAAATAAACAAATAATCAAAACAAGACATACAGGTAGACCCTTCTTTTGTGGTCATAAATTTCTTAAAAATTTTGAGGAGTAGAAGCCAAATAAGTGGACATTAAAAAATAAAATACTCAAAAAGTGGCAGAAGAGTGACAGAAATCTTTGGCATTTCATGAAATATTAAATGATCAACAAGCTGAATTTCAATAAGCAGCAAAATTGACAGCGTTTGAGTATTTGTGTTCAAACCATTTTCCAAAAGTCATCGACTGCTTCATTACATGATATCACATACAAAGGACAAATGTGTGAGACAGCTGAAACAAACAAAACAAAGTTAATAAAAGTCATTCTGCCACACTTTCGTTCATGATAAAATAAAAACAAAAACATAGGTAGAGCTTAACATCTTTCAAATTAAGAGTATTGGATGTTAAGATAATTGGTGAAACAAAACATCAAAAAATAAACATATAAACAAACAAACAAACAAACCAACACCCAAGCCTCCTTATGATCTCAACACCAGTGTCAAGCTGTAAGGATTCTGGCCTTCCCCAGATGGCTTTCCGACTCCCAAACACTCTTATCTCCCTCCTTTCATCCTGTTGTGCACGTACAAAATCTTTCTATCCCACATCTCCTCCCCTACTTTCTTTACCACTCAAGTTTTACATTCTTTTATCCATCTCAGAGCAAGATATTACTGAATTAAAACATCTCACTCCTACAGATCTTTCTCCTTCCTAACCATAATTTTATCTTTCTAGTCTTACTTCATCTCTCAAACCTTCAGTCAATGTTCTTTCACGTTCTTTGGCAAGTCCTTTACACGTTTACCCTCACATTCATACATTCAGCATATATTCAAATGACAGGCATAAATCGCCTCTAGTCTAGTTTTTGTATTATTCTGTCTCTCTGTCAGACATTTCCCTCTCTGTCTCAGTCAGCAAGCTGACCTTGACTGTTTTTCCTCTCCTCCTCCCTAGTTTTCACAGACACACTATTTTATTCATACTAGTTCGTTCAGAAAGAACTCCCTTTATTATATAATCAATATTAATTTATAATTATTATATTATATAGTAATTTCCTCTTCCAGTCTTTATTCGTAACAGCCTTCCGTTATTTGTGCCCAATTGAAAATACATTGTGTCTGACTATTAAAGCTCCTCTCTCCAGGCCAACCCCTACCTCCAGAATCACAATCACATTTTTATGATCTCTGAGTCTTAAATTTAGGACCAATTTAAGCAACGGTGGTTCTGGCTAGTCAAGCACCTCACTTTTGTGTAGGCTGCTCAACTTCCTCCAGAATCCCAGACTAACTAACTAAGTTTGCAGATTTGCAACATTTGCTCAAGTCGTCTTTCTTCTTTTAGTCCCGATCACCAGTGTGTCTCTTCTCCAATCTGAATTAGTCTTAAGGATTTGTGCGTCAGACTTATGTTGCGCCAAGACTCTGCACTGTTTAGACTTATTGCTGTTACAAACAACCTTTGTTCATTCCCTTGATTATCATTGCTTTGCCGTAGCCTTTCATTGCCTCCTAAAAACATTACACATTATTTTACCTCCTTCTCCTCTCCGCACACTCAGAATCCATAACTAAACAGAACTTGTTTTCTGCTTACCTTTTGATTTGAGTATGTGGAGAATCGATAGGAGCAGCCTCTGCCCTTGGGGGGTCTCCGGTCTCTCTGGTCAAAAGATTCCTCCTCAGGGTCACGTCGGTAGAAACTTCTTAGGATCACGTCGGGGTCACCAAATTGTCAGGCGTGTTGGTTATCCTAAATATGAGAAGATGAGCCGAACTCTGTTTGTTCAATCAAGTCTTTATTTAGAAAGCAATGAAAGGTAACAATCAGCAAAGCAATGGGCATCCAACAAGTCGCATCAGAACACAAGACCCATCAGAACGCATCAAACAGCCGGCGCCTGTCTATTTTATAACAGTAGATCTTGGTTCTTCCTCCTCGAAAGTGCGCAGGCGTAGGCCATCCTCTTGGTATTGGAATAAGGAAGTGACAAGGAGCCACTCCCAAGGCCTTGACACAGCTGATGGCATGCGGGCCAATGGTGTTGACAATTGGAGAAACGATTATTGTGTTCTCGCTATATCAAAACAATATTCTGTTTGTCCAGACATTCAAAACAATTTAACGAAAACAACTAAACAGAACTGTGACGCAGACACAATCTAATTTCAGGATTACACACTAGGAAGGAAAAGGTTATTTATTATCAGTTGTATAGAAGGCCTTATCTGGCTCAAACTGCTTCTATATTTATTCATTTAGAGTTGAGTCAGACAGAGACTATAAGTAAAATATTGAAATCCAAACACTGCCCAGTGTCAGAAAGCTTGGTCTCAGTCGCAGGTCATGGGTCCTCCAACAGGATAATTACCCGAACACACAGCTAAAAACACCCAAGAATAACTAGGAGCAAATCATTGGGCTATTCTGAAGTGGTCTCCTAAGAGCCCTGATCTAAATCTGATTGAACATCTGTGGAAGGAGCTTAAACATGCAGTCTGGAGAAGACAACCTTCAAACCTGAGACAGCTGGAGCAGTTTTCTCATGAGGTGTGGGCCAAAATACCTGTTGACTGGTGCAGAAGTTTCATTAAGAGTTGCAGAAATTGCTTGACTGCAGTGATTGCTTCAAAAGGGTGTGCAACAAAATATTAAGTTAAGGGTACAAACATTTTGATTCTGTTTAACCACAATTCAAAAGCAATTTCTGATTTTCATTAGTTAAGTTCCAGTAAATCCTCATTTATTATTACTCTGTCAGTTTCAAGTTATTTCAGTGACCACTATAATACATTTAATACACTACAATTATAATATAATTTCATACAAAAAACGATAATGGATTATAATGCTTTGTTATAGTTTAAACTTACAGCATGTAGAAATGTAATTCTTAGTTGCACTTGGTTTGATAAATGTTAAGTTCATTTTTGTGGAAAAATAAAAAGGCTCCATCTTCTTGATATACAAAAATTTGCTCTTTTTCATCGCGATCATTTCAGTAAGTCTCATTTATTTTAAATAGTTTTAAGGTTTGCACTGTGCAGTATATAAAATAAGCGTGTAATCTTGGTAATAATGATTACATTTGCCTTTATTTCCTACAAGACAAACAATCAATTGATCAAGCAAGAAAATAAGCACTGAGCTGCAACTGAAAAGCTAGGATTGATTTGTTGCACCTTAACCAACTGTTTTACTTTTAAAATGCTGATCATACATTCATGATGACATAAAGATGATGTACATTCTATATAATAAATTATTTATAAAATGTGTTAAAGAGGAATATATGCTCTCATTTGTGGTTTGTGGGAGATAAAAATAACTTTTAGACATTCCAAATAAAAATATTATGTTATATATATCTATATATATATATAACACAAGTATGGATCCATCGACCAAGGCCATTTATTTGCATCAAATAATTTCATCATATTCTCACAGACAATGAGACAAATTTGTAGTTTTGCAATAAAGAAAAATAAACTTCTCAAACTTGTGTCATTCATCCTCGCCCAGAGCCCAAATCAAAACCAACACCTTAAATAATTAATGAACCAATTAAGTTGATGAGTTACACAGGGGTTTTGGTGGCTCATGAGAATAACAAGGATCAGTTCATTAGCGTCACTGTTGTGTTTAGAGTCTAATTCCACATGGAAAAAAATGACTTCAGAGTTTCACCATCAAAACTAATATTCCCTCTTGAAACATCTGTGTCATCTTGGTGAACAGACGAGAGACACTTTAAAGTATATTCTCTGGACTGGTAGTGTGAAATTTGGATAAAAAGTATATGGAATATAACTTTTTATTGTACATGACATATACAAATGTATGTCCAATGAGCATTGTCCAAATGTACAAATCTATTTTAAATGCAAAGCAGAGACGACTCGAGATACAAAGAATATATTATCAATAAGGCTTCTAATCTCCCAAGAGCTTTGTAATATTAAAGCCCAACTACTTTGGAACACAGTCTCTTTCAAGCACATCACATTGTAACTATGGCAAATCAATGTTGGCAGTAACTCAACTCTGTGATGGCTAAACTTTTATTTTATCTTCCCCTTGGGGTCGTGGCAACTTTGAATGCCATGTTACTCCAGGGATGGTTTAGTAAAATGAAACTTCTTATATCGATATATTTTTATCGCATTTATATAACTTACATTATTTCTCATACTTCTGATGTGTATATCATTTTTTTGTTTTGATCCTTGTAAGTTCTACTAGTAGCTTTGGAGTCCTTTTTATTGAATTTATGAGGCAGGTCTTTTTTTTGTGGTTACGAATAAGACATTTACGCCTAAAAACAAGGTATTATTAGAGACTCATTTAAGTTCAGATTTTCATCGCACTTTTCCTCCCTCAACTTTTTTCTATTCACAAATCTGGTTGTGTATAATTTTCTACATGTTGTCATCTGTGTACACTCGGGTCACACGTATTACTCTTCATCACCATCACATCCTCCTCCTCATTCAAGGTCTCAGTTCTGTGCACTGCTTTGTTCTCTCACCGTCAACATCAGTATCTCTGAGCTTCTACAAACAACACAGGGTTTCCTCTGAGGGGCTGTTCATCTTTTCACACATGGCAGGGTCATGTCAGGTCTGCCATCGGTCAGCTTTACTTCCTGATCATGAGCATCACCATTGTGTTGTCCTACGCCAAGATAATGAAAGTGTCTGTGCAGTGTTAAATCTGTGAAAACAAGAGGACATTAGATCGGTGCATTTGCCAACACTCAGAGTGGCTGTAAATTAGAGGATATAACCTACATGTATAATAATGTATAATCATTCCATGTGTAACAGGCCAAATTAACCACTGCCCAGATTAAACCTGGGTAGACTTTTTGCGCCCCTTCTATTTCTCGAACCAATACTTTGATATCAAAAAATATATTTAACATAAGGGGAAAATGTTCCAAATATCGAAAGAGGTAGGGCGTTTTCAGAACTTGATAAAACATTCAAAGTACAACACAAACGCAAGTAGATACACACAAACATTACTAATTGATCATGCATTCCCCAAAGGGGGTTTGTTAGCATTGTTAGCATTAAGCTAACGGACACAGACAGAGTCAACACACACACAGGCTAACTAGCATCACGCTATACTACTCATACAGCACAGAGGACTCAACTCACCTTCGCACTGCCCAGCCATTAAAGAGGAAGTGCGCCTCTTGACCCTAGGGTGACCACCTGCTAATAAGCCCAAGGGGGGACAAGGGGTATGTTTTGGGGGGACAATGGGGGACACTGACTGGCGCGGCGGGTCCCCCACCTCACGGGCAGACTCACTGACTCACATTTCTAGCACATACCACCTTACATGGTATATTAATAATGCTGTATTCCCCTAAACATGTGCAATTACTGATTAATGCTCTTGAATAGGCCAACCGATGTGTATTTTCTTCTAAATAAAGATTCATAATACTTTGAACATTCAATGAATTGACACACAGATGCACTTCCACTCACGATTATTTTTCATTACAATTTATTCACTTTAAATAAATTATAATGTAAAATTATAGGATTAACAGGAATTGTAGTTGCTCAACACCACAGGAACAGTTTAAAAAAAAAAAAGGTCTTGAACTCACGACTCCAGAGGTTCATGGAACGAGAAGGGGGAGGAAGGATGGTGAACTTGCATGTTATTTAAGGCAGGCGCAGGAAAAAAAACTGTTCAGTGTTCTGGGGACATCTTTAGGACGTTGGGGACACCTTTAGGACTCAAACCTCTTCACCAGCATCTGAATCAAATAAGGAAGAAAGATAAGAGACAGAATTAAAGCAACATTAATTTTTATGATAAGCTTCCAAATGGTTTTCCAGTATAGACAGAGGAGTGCAAACCCATCACCATCACAAGCTGACAACAACACAAAAAGGTGCCAAGATACAATCCTATGCAAAAAAATGACATATTTTGACACATTTGCACATCAAACTTCATCTTAGACAAATGGGGTCTTACATAACTAGGTTTCTTACCTTCAGGTTTCTTCTTGAACTTGTATTTCTTGTTGGAGCGTGCAGCATTGAGGAGAACCTTCTCTTTTACTACATAAGTGTAGAAGTCCTTGCAACTGAATGTGAAGTTGCTCTTCACCTGGATTTCTGACTTGATGAGGTTTACCGAACATCTGTTCCTTGTGTCCGTCCAGCATCCTGTCATCAGTGAAAAGACCCTCTCCACTGAAGCATTGGTGATTGGTACACTCAAGAGGAAAGAAGCTAATGCTGTCATGTTTGGTGTGTGTGTGTGCTTGAGTAAGGTGGCCCACTTCTCCCCGACTGGAGCTCCAGACTGCACGATGGCCTGTTGGTGTGGCAGAACGACACAATACTCATCATATAGCGCATCCATGTCCAACTTCTTGCTTAGCTGCAGGACCTCTACAGCTTCACAGAGATGGGAGAAGTTGAATGGGCTGTTCTTTAGTGCCAGGCTAGCCAATTTCTTCTGGTAGTTGGAGTCTGAGAAGTCATAGCGCTGCTCCAGGTAGGTGAGAGAGGACTGGTAGAAGTTGCACATGTCCTCTCTGAGCACAGCGGCCTGTCTGTCTCGAAACTGCTGGAGGAGTACATCCGTCTGGGCCCCAAAGAAACCATCACTCTGTCGTAGCTGTAGATTGTTTTTTAGGGTGAACATCGTATTGTAGAGCTCACAGACAGTCCCATCCTCTTGCTCCAGCGCCAGCACAGTGTCGTGGAAAATCTTCAGCGCATTGCTGAGGAAGGACAGGTAAACCTAAAATACGTAAAGAGAGTCAATGATCCTGTGTGCTGGCACTGTTTGCATTATCATCATTTCTCTAATCCCTGTTTCATGTAATAATACTTAGATGAAAAAAAAAAGTTGAGTGCAATTAAAATGAATTACCTGTAGATCAAGGGGGTTGCCCTCACCATCCTGGTCATCCTTGAACAGCCGCCATAGTGACTTTGGGCACCCGTCCTCTCCCAATGAGAGAAAGTAGGTCTTGATAGGAGCCCAGCTGTCGTGAAGCCTCTTCACTGCAGGCCACAAGCTCAGCCATCTTGTGGGCACATTTCTAAGCAGGGGCTGGTACTCTATCTCCACAAAGGTGTGAATTGACTTAAGTTCCTCAGTGCGTTTGGCAGATGAGGAGAAGTGGCTAAAGGTCTTGTTGACGACATTTTCAATGTCAATATTTAGCCGATCTCCTGCGTGTTTTGCACTGTTGTGAACAATGTGGGCCACACAGTTTGCCTTCAAAAGGCAATTGTTGTTCTCTTTCAGTTTCTGGTAGACAGAGTTGTATCTCCCGTAATTCACACTAGCATTGTCAGCAGAATACGCAGATATCATGTCTAGTCGCAGTCCGTTTTCCTCCAGCTTGGTGACTATCTGGTTGTGGATTGCGGCAGATGTTTCATCACTGTCATCATAGAAATCTAGGACCTTCGTCTGTACTCCCAAGTCTGGCGTCCAGTAACGCACTGACAGTGGGAAGAGCTTGGTGGTCCCATGATTGGAGGCGTCTGAAGCCACTGAGAAGAATGGCGTGTGGGCTGTGGAGACACACACACAGATGGGGTGAATTTAAAAGAGATTCTCTAAAAACAGATTATTATAAAAAATTCAAGATATATTATCTATAGAAATATTTATACCTTTCAAAAATTATAGTTGTTTTGTTTGTTTAGTTTGGGAGATAACGAATAGTGAAATGTTGCTCACAATCATGTAAGGATACACAGAGCCTGGTTTCACGAAGGCACAGATGAGCAGCATTATGTTAGCTAAGAATGCAATTTCAGTGAACTGAAGGAAAAGTTGACTTTTAACATACAGCAGAAGATGATTAGCTAACATTAGCTAGCTAACGCTACACAAATAGCTAACACACAACAATGTAACATCCATGAACATAACTTTACCTTTGGTTGCCTCTCGTTGCTCATTCAGAGGTCTTCTGAGGACTTTCAAGAAATCTTCGACAGAGGCAGGGCCAAGTACATCCGTGACAATGGCTTCTGCCTTCGTCCGACCACAGGCCGTCCTCTTGGCAATGTCAGAGTCTGGATACATCGTTGGAGCTAGCTTTGTGCCACAATCTCCTGCTCGATATGATGTAGCGTGTTGGACAGTGTGATACACACTGGTCACCTCTGCAGCAGTCACTTTGTCAGCTAGACAGTCGTTTTTAGGTCGGAGGAAAGCATCCATAGATTTGGATGTCTCTTTCTGTTGGACACGTTTCTTGTGAGTGTCCGTGAGTCTGTGTCGTTTAATATCATATTCCCCTCCATGTCCGATTGAGAAGGACTTTTTTCAAAGGTCACAAAAAGCCCTCTCGGTATCCCCCTGAATACCTTTCAGCCACAAATATTCATTTTCCCAGTCTTTCTTGTACCCACACCTTCTCACCTTCTTTTTAATTGGAGATCGCGATGCCTCAGACTCCGCCATTTTTTGAATTGAAAAGCGCGCATCTAAAAGTTCCTTCCCAGTGTGCATCTGGTATGCGCGTGCGTGCGCTGTCATGACAACAACGAAAAAGTTGACAACAACCTAGTCAGCAGTTCTACTGAGAGGGGGGTGTGGCAACAGTAGCGAGCTGAACTGTCAAATAATGTTCGTTTGGCTGCCTGGGGCTCCAGGATATAGAGAGCGACCAACCTTTTTTTGAGAAAGCATTGATTTCGCGTGACACGGTCTCGATTTGCGGGACGCATGGTTGGGCTTCAAAACGCTGTGCACGCACGCGGTACGCGTGACGGGTGGTCACCCTACTTGACCCGGATATTTATAGTGCCAAAACCGGAAGTAGTAGTTGCACTTCCGGTTTCGGAAAAAATATATATATTTTTTAAATTATTTTAAAGTCATGAGACCTGGGTTACACTTTCCCCCCCTGAGCTCATGTCCGTCCCGTGACATGGAACTGGCAGATTATCAATAGAATATTCTGGTGTGACAGATGGGGGAACTTTAGGATCTGTTATGTATGCAAAAACAGTTGCCAAACCATGGTAAAGTGATTGGATAGTGTCCAATACGGGGCTTCCAAGTTTGGTATACTGGAGTCAATCTGGCAGTTTTCTGGTTCTGGTGGATTGTCGAATAGCAGGTTCATCTTGATTGGGGGTGTGGGAAAAGTCAGTGGAATTTTCCAAGTCTCTGTTAGGAGAATCGACTTGTTCAATTTCCAATTCTACTGGTGAACTTAATGTTGGTTCTGCAACTAGAGATGACGCTGGGGATTCCGGACTGTCGGCCGGTGATGCGTTGGAGGAAGTTCCAACTGCAATAGGTACATCAGGGGTCATAACTTGCGTTGTCTCTGTCTTGGTATTCACACAAAGGGCTCCCACCGAACCTTATAGTCCACACTTGTTACACTAGCGCAATGATGGGTATGGGTCGAGTGTGGGTCGAAAGGACCGATTAATTTAATTCATTTTTTTGTTTAGTTTTTTTCCAAATTTGCATGCACCTACTGCAGTACATTCTTAATATCATTGGTTGAATGTTGCTGTATCCCTCCTCAACTCCCTGAGATGCCCAGACATGCAAGAGATATCCTAACAAACATTAGATGATGGCTGAAGTTCAAGCACTATGGACTCTGGTACTGCAGAAAATAAAACACATCGCACTGCAATAACAGGAGAGAAACCGTTAGGCTTAAAATTATGTTGGAAGAACTCAACAAATCTCAAGAGGCACCTGAGAGCGCACAACCCTGTAACGGTAAATTAGCTAGTAACTACTAAGAAGTGTGTAACTTTGAACATTAATATTGTAGCAAGGACTTGCTAGTCTTAGAAGTTGAAGTTTGAGGACATAGTCATCTTTGATCTTTGTGGAAAACTAATATGTTTTCGTTTTTTCTGGTTGAAGTATGTTTTAGAGTCTTGTTAGCTTTCTCACTTAACTAACCCGACAAAGCTGAACCCCTTATAAAATGTTGTAATTCTTGTGTATATGACTCAACACTACGTATATCATGGGGGTATAATCTGGCCTGAGGGGTACGAATTGGCCAAGGCCATAATATACCCAGGGTATAATCTAGCCTAGGCCCCTTTAACCCCAGGTATAGTCCAGACTGGGGGTATACTATGGCCTGTTACACCGGGTTCCAACCAATGACCAGCACCAACAAGAATTAAATGTTTGATGGAAGAGATGTTGTAGCGCTCCTGTTGTAGGATCAAATAAGTATTATCTTAAATGTGAACCTTTAGATTCAACTTATTTAATAAAGACACATGTAGTTTCAATTATGTTTTGAATGTGAATCCCTCCAACGGACAAAGTGAGTAACTATAGCTACTGTCGCCTATGAGGTGTGTTGTTGGCGGATGTTGTCGCTCGTGACTCTGTTGTGATTTAACGTTCATGTGACGTTGTGTTATAGTTGCTGATATAAAGCCCTCACACACAGTTCCTGCTCAGAAGGCTGCACAGAGCTCAGCTTAACACCTTCACTCCAGGGATGGTTTGGTAAACTGGGTCTTATGCTCTTATGTCTCCTTCTAATTATTTGTCCATGCACGATGTACTAAAATAATGTGTATAATGTTTGATAGCTGTTTATTCAAATAGAGCTCATCCCTTCTTGAGATCTGCATCTGGTTTTAGAGCTGAATGAAGTGTGGCAGAGTCTGAAAGCTTTTTACATTTGGTTGTGACAGAGAGAAAAATGGCTGCTAACATCACTACAGAGTACAGGATGAATAATAAGGTCATGTTGATTCAGGTCTTTGTTGTCCTTTTTCTCTGCATTAACCTTCTGCAAATTACGACCTTTTTCTCCAAGGAGGTCTTCTACTCCACCATGCGCTACGTCTTATTTGCTGTCACGCTTGTGTCTGACTGTATTTTTTTATTCCTGGCTGACATCCTGCTCATTTTGAGTTACTATCGCTTTACGATACAAATGTGGTTGTGCCTTATTATATATATTGTTTTGTCTCTGTACACTTTTGTGACACCGGCCACTCTGACGGCGATGACCCTGGAGCGCTACGTGGCCATTTGCCTGCCGCTGCGTCACACAGAGCTGTGCTCCCCACGCAGCACTCTGCACGGCATCCTCATCATCCACAGCCTCAGCTCTCTGCCCTGCATCGTTGTTCTCTCCATCTTCTTTGCATCAGCCTCCTCTGCTTCCTACACCCAGGGCAGACTGTGCACTGTGGAACTCTTCCTCATCCACATGTGGCTGGGTCACCTCAGATCAGCCATTAATCAGTTTTACTTCCTGATCATGTGCATCACAATTGTGTTTTCCTATGTGAAGATAATGAGAGCGGCCAAAGCTGCATCAGCAGAGGACAAAAAGTCCACATGGAGAGGACTCAGAACTGTGGGGCTTCATGCTTTCCAGCTGCTCCTGTCTCTCATCCAGCTGTGGTGTCCTTTCATAGAAGCTGCTGTGCTTCAAATCAATCTCATGTTATTTATAAATATCAGGTTCTTTAATTACATTACTTTTATTCTTGCTCCAAGATGTCTGTCTCCTCTCATTTATGGCCTCAGGGATGAAATGTTTTTTCATGCCCTGAAAAGATTAGCTCTCTGTGGTTTGCGTAAGAAACACTGATCAGATTTGTACCGATTAACAAATTGTCATGATGTTATATTATGAAATGTTTTGTTATTTAATTGCATCTCTGGCTTGATTGATATTGATATTTATAATGAAAAAATGTAATTGAAATATTCACTTGGATGGAAAAAATGTAAATGTTGATTGATTAACATCCAATCCCACTACTTGTATTTTTGCTGACAATATTTGCAAACATTGTTTTAAAGTCAGCTTGCATTCATCCTGTCTGTCATTAACCTGACATTATAGAGAGAATTATAAAAACGTCAAACAGGCCTGGTGTGATATTTACAGAGTGGCTATCTATAAACATCATAAATGAACTAGCCTCTACCCGCTGGCCAATGGCCACCTGCCAGATGGAATCCTCCTCTTCTTTCGTCATTTTTCCCAGTCAAGTCAGGTATTTTCTTTGCAGAGCATTAACTTTATTTTAACTGTAGTTGATAAATTCTGACTTTTCTCTGAATTTCCCCTGTCATTTATTGGGAGTGAAAGCCAAAGTCACAGAGATCTGCATTCTGAAATCAAACCAGAACTCTCAAAACTGCTTATCTATCAGTTAAATAAGTGTTGAATTTTATATAGTTATAAATATTTGTGTTTTTCGGGGGTGACGTATTGACTCGTCCCTCACCTGCTCTGCTTTCAACCCCTGAACTATTTTAACATATATTAGTTTATATAAACACGTATAACAAAACATGTTAACATACATAGGAATTCAATAAGGAAAAAACTGTTGACCAAAAGGCTGTAGTATTACTTTTGAATACTCAGTGATGGCGTCTATGAGAGCTAATGGCCTGTGAGAGAAAAGTGGTTGAACTCTCTGTAACCAGTGACACTGGTCGTATCGTTTAATTACAGACTCAATTTAGTTCAGGTTTTCATCGCACTTTTCCTCCATCAACATTTTGCTATTAACAAATCTGGTTGTATATAATCTTCTACATGTGGTCATCTGTGTACACTCTGGTCACAAATATTACTATTCATCACAATGCACTTCCTCCTCCTCATTCAAGGCCTCAGCTCTGTGCTCTGCTTTATTCTCAATTGAAACAGCTCCTCAGAGGAGCTGTTTGGCGACTTCATGCATTTCAACTATTTCCATCTAACTTTATTACATGAGTTGAATATAAAGGTTCAAATTAAAAATACAAATTTATTGATCCCACACCAAAAGGACAAATTTACAAAACATAAGGTGATTGAGCATTCAAAATTAAGTCTTCATCTATTGGTCAACAGTTTTTTCCTTATTGAATTCATATGTATGTTAACATGTTTTGTTATATGTGTATATATAAAATAATATCTGTCAGTTTCTAAACTTAAAAGAGATCAGAGGTTGAAAGCAGAGCAGGTGAGGGTCGTGTCTATATGTCACCCAAAAAACACCAATATTTATAACTATATATAATTCCAAACTTATTTAATTGATAGATAAGAAGTTTTGAGAGTTGTGGTTTGATATCAGAATGAAGTTATCTCTGACTGTGGCTTTCACTCCCAATACATGAAAGGGGAAATTAAAAGTCAAATCTGAATTTATCAACTAAAATTTAAGAAATGTCAATTTTCCTGAAAACTTTTGATGTGCTCCTCTGTCACCATAGTTGGTGTTTGATTTACATGTAAACTGTGCACATTTTCTCTATGTTTCTGAACAGGCTGTGCACAAACTCAATGCTCTGCAAAGTAAATACCTAACATCACCGGAAAACATTCCTTTATTTTAACATAGCAATATAAATCAAGCCAGAGACACAATTGAAAACATAAACATGTCATAATATAACATCATGACAATTTATTAATCCATACAAATCTGATCAGTGTTTCTTACGCAAACCACAGAGAGCTAATTTTTTCAGGGCATGAAAAAACATTTCATCCCTGAGGCCATAAATGAGAGGAGACAGACATCTTGGAGCAAGAATAAAAGTTATGTAATTAAAGAACCTGATATTTATAAATAACATGACATTGATTTCAAACACAGCAGCTTCTATGAAAGGACACCACAGCTGGATGAGACACAGGAGCAGCTGGAAAGCGTGAAGCCCCACAGTTCTGAGTCCTCTCCATGTGGACTTTTTGTCCTCTGCTGATGCAGCTTTGGCCACTCTCGTTATCTTCACATAGGAAAACACAATTGTGATGCACATGATCAGGAAGTAAAACTGATTAATGGCTGATCTGAGGTGACCCTGCCACGTGTGGATGATGAATATTTCCACAGTGCACATTCTGCCCTGAGTGTAGGAGGCAGAGGAGGCCGATACAAAGAAGATGGAGAGATAAGCGATGCAGGGCAGAGAGCTGATGCTGTGGATGATGAAGATGCCGTGCAGAGTGCTGCGTGGGGAGCACAGCTCTGAGTGACGCAGCGGTCGGGAAAATGGCCACGTAGCGTTCCAGGGTCATCGCCGTCAGAGTGACCGGTGTCACAAACATGTACAGAGACGAAATGATATAAATAATAAGGCACAACCACATTTTCATCATATAGTGATAGTAATTCAAAATGAGCAGGATGTCAGTCACGAATAAAAACACACAGTCGGACATTAGCGTGACAGCAAATAAGACGTAGCGCATGGTGGTGTAGAAGACCTCCTTGGAGAAAAAGTTCGTAATTTGCAGAAGGTTAATGCAGAGAAAGAGGACGACAAAGACCTGAATCAACATGACCTTATTATTCATCCTGTACTCTGTGGTGATGTTAGCAGACATTTTTCTCTCTGTCACAACCAAATGTTAAAAGCTTCAGACACTGCCACACTTCATTCAGCTCTAAAACTAGATGCAGAACTCAAGAACAGATGCTCAAATTATCTCTCTTTGAATCAACAGGTATCAAACACAATACACATTATTTTAGTACATCGTACATGGACAAATAATTAGAAGGAGAAATTAGAGCACAAGACATAGTTTACCAAACCATCCCTGGAGTGAAGGTGTTAAGCTGAGCTCTGTGCAGCCTTCTGAGCAGGAACTGTGTATGAGGGCTTTATATCGGCAACTATAACACAACGTCATATGAACGTTAACTCACCACAGAGTCACGAGCGACAACATTCGCCAACAACACACCTCATAGGCGACAGTAGTTATAGTTACTCACTTTGTCCGTTGGAGGGACACACTCAAAAACTAAGTTTGCCTAAAACGGCGACTTCATGCTTTTCAACTATTTCTATGTTATTGTATTACATAAGTTGAATATTAAGGGTCAAACTAGATTGATGTAAAATGTCTTTGTAGCGTCACAACAAACAACCCCTTTGTCACATTGTAACTTTTTTCATGTTCTCATTTTATACATTTACGTTAAAAGTGCAGTGAAATTCTGGAGTTTCATACTACTGGTCTATTTGGATTCAGGAGAAGTAAATTCTTTAATAAGCTTCTCTGCTAGATTACTATTGTATCTGGTGTCTCAGGTTAACTAGATTGATATTTGTTCCTGTTTGGTCTTACCTTGAATTGTATGAGCTAGGACAGGGGTCTCAAACTCGCGGCCCGCGGACCAATTGCGGCCCTCGGGACGTTATTTTGTGGCCCTCATCTTAATATGAAAGTTTAATGTTAATGCGGCCCGCGACTTTTATATTGTAGCAACCCCGCTGTTAGCTTCTGTGTGGAACAATGTTATGATGTTCTGGTTTCCTACTGTGTGCCTGTCCAGTGAATGCAGCATGCATGTGAGTGACATGGGGGGCGGGGTCGTGTGTGTGTGTGTGAGAGTGAGTGCGCAAGAGAGCCGGAAGAGAAAAGAGTGGCTTTGTATGTGCGGAGAGCAGGAGGGTGAAATTCATAGTTTTCCGCCCTCTTTCGCGCAGGTCATGATGTATCCAGTGTTTCATTTGTAAATCACAAGGTGCCGGAACGCGAAGCACATATGACAGCTCAGGTACGACGAGCACAGGTCCCGGAACGCACATAAAACGACGCTTAACGCCGGGTTCACACCGGACGCGGAAGCGACGCGGAAGCGAGGTGTAAGCGCTAATCCCTAGCGCGCCGGCGCCTGGCAGTTCACACCGAAGCGCCGCTGTTATCAGCCTGCAGTAAAAACAGCTTTTAATATTTTTTTTCAAGCATATACTTATTTGTTGCTCCAAAATTAACTATAACAGCGTCCAAACATTTGTCCTTTTTAGTGTTGTCTTTATAAAACATGTTCCGAGGATCATACATCTCTGTACTTCTCCACTTCAATTATTAATTTAATGTCATCCATCTTCAAGAACTTCTCCGCTGTTTGCTCCGTTAAATGTCGGGTGTCGAGGGTAAGTTACGTATTCTCAACTCAAACCCATGTGGAGAATACCTAGCCCCCCCTCTCTCTTTTTATCTACATGAGTGCTCGTGTGGCGTAGTGGATGGGCAGAGGGGGACATTTAATAATGTGGTCGGTAAAAATGGTAAAATTAAAACTCCTGGACAACAGAAGGTGAATACAAAGTATGGGATGCATATTTGATCATTTATATCATATAAAATATGTCGTCAATATTGTTTAAAATCATTTTTCAGTGTGTTTCCTGTCCCGATACCCTCTTCTGAACATGCTTTATCTTGCTGCCAGATCCGATCCCTCTCGGAAAAAAATTATATATAAATTATATTAATATGAATATAAAAAAAATATAAAAAAATATCAATCTAGTTAACCTGAGACACCAGATACAATAGTAACCTAGCAGAGAAGCTTATTAAAGAATTTACATCTCCTGAATCCAAATAGACCAGTAGTATGAAACTCCAGAAGTCCAGTGCACATTTAACACAAATGTATAAAATGAGAACATTAAAAAAGTAAAAAATGTGACAAAGGGGTTGTTTGTTGTGACGCTACAAAGACATTTTACATCAATCTAGTTTGACCCTTAATATTCAACTTATGTAATACAATAACATAGAAATAGTTGAAAAGCATGAAGTCGCCGTTTTAAGCAAACTTAGTTTTTGAGTGTGTCCCTCCAACGGACAAAGTGAGTAACTATAGCTACTGTCGCCTATGAGGTGTGTTGTTGGCGAATGTTGTCACTCGTGACTCTGTGGTGAGTTAACGTTCATATGACGTTGTGTTATAGTTGCCGATATAAAGCCCTCACACACAGTTCATGCTCAGAAGGCTGCACAGAGCTCAGCTTAACACCTTCACTCCAGGAATGGTTTGGTAAACTATGTCTTGTGCTCTAATTTCTCCTTCTAATTAAAGATTAGCTCTCTGTGGTTTGCGTAAGAAACACTGATCAGATTTGTATCGATGAACAAATTGCCATGATGTTATAGTGTGAAATGTTTTTGTTTTATAGTTGAGTCTCTGGCTTGATTTATATTGCTATATTAAAATAAAGCAATGTATTCCCAGTGATGTCAAGTACTTTCTTTGCAGAGCATTGAGTATTGCACAGCCTGTTCACAAACATAAAGAGAACTTGCACAGTTTACATTTAAATCAAACACAAACTATTGTGACAGAGGAGCACATCAAACGTTTCAGGAATATGGACATTTCTTTAACTGTAGTTGATGAATTTAGATTTTACTTTATTTCCCTTGTCATGTATTAGGAGTGAAAGCCAAAGTCACACAGATCTTCATTCTGAAATCAAACCACAACTCTCCAAACTGCGTATCTATCAATTAAATAAGTGTGAAATTATATTTATGTTGGGACATGGTTTTTGTGCAAACCACAGGCCTGCTATCAGTCAAACTTGAAACAAACATGCTGCATGTGCTGGAGTGGACTCAATCCCCCAAGATGCCACAGGTTCCATTGATCTTAGAAAGTCAAGGAACTCAGTCTCCCAGAGGATGTAACAGGATGCTGCATGTCCTGGGGTCTGGACAATGTCACACAAAGGTGTCAAGAACCACCAGGGTCAACTCCTATTGGTCACTCTGGTCCAAGACCTGTGAGGTCACCGGGGCCAATATAAGGAGAGGTCTCCCCAGAATCTCTCTCTCTTTCTCCAATCCTTCCGAGGGCGGAAAGCTGCTACAGCTATCTTCTTCTATCCCTCCGAGGGCGGAAGGCTGCTCAAACTCTCTATACAGCTTCCTTCTCTATCTAACCCACAACCGGAGGTCAGAGGTGCAGCTCCCAGCTCACCCCTCTCAAGGAAATCTCCTTGCCCTTCAAAACTCCTCGTAGCGACACGATGTCCTGCAGGAGAACTTCAACCAGCATCTGAGCACACATTTTATATTAATATTTTAAAAATTTTTTTTTTTTTTTTGATAACCAAATTTATTGATTGCCTAAAGGCACACCATTCTATGGTAACACTTTTTAAGCACTATTGCACAACATATAGTTATAAATATTGGTGTTTTGGGGGTGACGTATAGACTCAACCCTCAACTGCTCTGCTTTCAAACCCTGAACTATTTTAAGATTAGAAACTGACAGATATTAGTTTATATATACACATAACAAAACATGTGAACATACATGGGAATTCAATAAGGAAAAAAACTGTTTACCAATAGATGAAGACTTTCTTTTGAATACTCAGTGATGGCGTCTATGAGCACTAAGGTGGCCTGTGAGAAAAAAGTGGTTAAACTGTCGTTGCTCGTCTGATCAGAGCGTCATGAGAGAGCTGTTCAACCTGCAGCACAGACACGGAGGGAAAAACTGAACAAACTAGTGGTTCCCTCCGGTCCTTAACGTCAATACAAGTATCAGTTCAATACAGAGGAAAATAAATACTTAAATAGATGAAGTTTAAAATCACAAATGATATAAAAAAGCTCCAAGTTATGGATCTGATTTATGAGAAAGGAAATATTTTCAGTTATATATACATTTTATTGAATACCCAATTATCATTTTTAAAATGTAGAACTAAAGTTGAAATAAAGTTTAGCATGAACTTACTTTTCACCACTGCAAAAAATACACAAGATAAATGTGTCCTGTCAATTGACTTCTATGATTGTAGTAATTTGTACATGTCACGGTTTGAGGGAAAGGAGATGGACCCAGGAGCAGAGGTATATAACAAAAAGTGTATTTTATACAAAAAGAGACTTTAACTTAACAAAACGCAAGGAAGCTTACACCACAGGATATCAGGACAGGGCAGGAACGCAGATAAGGAGAGCATCATGTAAAATCCTTATCCAGACGGCACGAGGGACAAGAACCACAAAAATCTGGAAGCAAAACAGACAATCCGAGAGAGGACAAGGACAAAGGCTTGAATACACAGGGAAGGCAGGGGTAATTGGCCACAGGTGCAACACATGAGTTAGAAACACAATCACCAAGACAGGAAGTCAAGACAGAAACAACCCACAAGGAACAGAGACTACAAAATAAAACATGAAACAGAAAACAGACTGAACTCGACAAACTAAAAAGACAGAACCTGACAGTACCCCCCCTTCAAGGGCCGGATGCCAGACGGCCCAAAACATCAACTGCGACGGGAGGGAGGAGGGGGGAACCGGAGGCGGGACTTGGGGACATGCCCAGGGGCTCGGGCGGACTGCTCCGTGGCCGCTCAATGGCAGAGTTCTGAAGCTCGGGGGCGGTACCGTTGCCGCTCAAGGGCAGAGTTCAAAGGCTCGGGAGGACGGCCCTGTGGCCGCACATGGGCAGAGTTCAGAGGCTCGGGAGGGCGGCCCGGAGGCCGGTCAGGGGCGAAGCCCGGGAGCTCCTCAGACAGTCGGCCCAGAGATCGATCAGGGACAGAGGACAAGGGCTCTGGCCTCAGCCCTGCACGTGGGGCAGGAACCGGAGTCGCAGCCGGAACGGGGACCAGTATAGGCGCTGTGAGGACTGCCAACGCTGGAACCTGAGTGTCGTCTGCCGGGACCCTCTGGCATTGGACAGGGACTGGAGCGTGAACTGGAGCAGGGACTGGAGCTGGCACAGCAAGGACCTCCAACGCCGGAACACAGGGGACGTCAGACAAGAGCCTCCGGCTCGGAGCAGGCACTGGAGCGGGCACTGAAGCAGGGACTGGAGCTGGTACCGTGTGGACCTCCGATGCCGGAACACAGGGGACGTCAGCCGAGAGCATCTGGCGCGGAGCAGGCACTGGAGCATGGACTGGAGCTGGCACTGCAAGGACCTCCGATGCCGGAACACAGTGGACGTCAGCCAAGAGCCTCTGGCGCAGAGCAGGCACTGGAGCAGGCACTGAAGCAGGGACTGGAGCTGGCACCGCGAGGACCTCCGACGCCGGAACACAGGGGACGTTAGCTGCGAGGCTCCGGTGCTGAGCAGGCACTGGAGCAGGGACTGTAGCTGGCACCGCGAGGACCTCCGATGCCGGAACACAGGGGACTTCAGCCAAGAGCCTCCGGCGCAGAGCAGGCACTGGAGCAGGCACTGAAGCAGGGACTGGAGCTGGCACCGCGAGGACCTCCGACGCCGGAACACAGGGGACGTTAGCTGCGAGCCTCCGGTGCTGAGCAGGCACTGGAGCAGGGACTGAAGCAGGGACTGGAGCTGGCACCGCGAGGACCTCAGATGCCGGAACCAGAGTGGCGTCTTCCGGGGCCCTCCGGTGTGAGACAGGAGCTGACTGTGACCCAGTCTGGGCTTGAGGTGGCTTGGGCCCAGTCAGGGCTGGAGGTGGCTTGGGCCCAGTCAGGGCTGGAGGTGGCTTGGGCCCAGTAAGGGCTGGAGGTGGCTGGTGCCTCTGATTAGACTGCTGAAGGGGGAGGCTCGTGCTGTTGATGCCCCCCCTCCACCGTCTACCCCCCCACACCAGAACCTTTTTGGAGGCTGCGGGGTCCTCCCAGAGCCAGGCGGGTTCCCTCAAAAGGGTTTGAGCGTCCCCACTCCAGCTCCGACATCAAATCAAAATAATAAAGTCTTTCAAAAAATAAACTAACCTCTGCTGGGTCCATAGTTTGGTCGGATTGTATTGTCACGGTTTGAGGGAAAGGAGATGGACCCAGAAGCAGAGGTATATAACAAAAAGTGTATTTAATACAAAAAGAGAGTTTAACTTAACAAAACGCAAGGAAGCTTACACCACAGGATATCAGGACAGGGCAGGAACGCAGATAAGGAGCAAAACAGACAATCCGACAGAGGACAAGGGGAAGGACAGAGGCTTAAATACACAGGGAAGGCAGGGGTAGTCCACGATTGTTTATTTACCTTCTCCCGGCTTTCCTCACACACAGTGAACGATGGCAACTATCAGAAAAGGCTGTTGATGGAGATGGAGCTGCTTGACATGGAAGAGGACTTGCTTGACACAAGCTTAGAGAATCGTAGTTGACTCTGAACATGCGTAGAAAGGACAGTTTTAGCTGAAATAAAGTGACACCCAGCGGCTCAAAATGCTTATGTGTGGCTTGAAGCTACACGGAGGCAGATAGCTTCCTCTCCAGCTTCCACACACAGTCAGCAGGGACTCTTGATATTCACTACTACCAGTGGTGGGAGGTAACGAAGTACAAATACTTCTTTCCTGTACTTAAGTAGATTTTTCACATATCTGTACTTTACCTGAGTATTTATTTTCCTGACGATTTTTTACTTTTACTCGCTACATTTGAACACAGATATCTGTACTTTCTACTTCTTACATTCTCAAAACTGTCTTGTTACTTGAGCAGCAGAGGTTGGCGCAACGTGCGCCTGTACGCGCGGCGCACCTCTCTCTCTCTCTCGCTCACTCGTGTGCCCACTGCCTCGGGAGATGTGCAGGTCCGGCGGCGTGAGGGGGGGCGCAAGACCCCCCTCCGCAGGTTCACCATCAGAAACACTGTTACGAGTTTGACTTCCTCTAGAGTATGGAGGACCATACATGACATAAGTAAAAATAAATAAATAAATAAATGTATAAATAAATACAGAAATAAATAAATAAATGAATAAATAAAAATGGAAATAAATAAATAAATACAGAAATAAATAAATAAATATGTTAATACCAAAAGAAATGTCAAAAGAAATGTCTTAAATATATTTTAACATTTATTTTTTCCCTGATACATTTCCTTTGCATTTGCAGTGTCCTTATGCTAATGAGAAAGGCGGGCCTAGCCGCAGTCTCATGCAGGATTGGTCACAGGAGTGTAATGATCCAGCCCTACTACTTCTGCCTTTCAATGCTGGTGTCCAGTAGCTGTTTGGGACGTTGAGCCAGTTCACACTTAAAATGAACTAGTTCAAGTTCAGAGGGTTAGTTAAGGTTATTTTTTATTGGGATGATTTAGCTGTCAGTAGTCCTGACTGTGAGCGTTACGTCTCGTGTTGTACTGAGCACAAGGAGCGAGCCGAGAGGAGGAGGAAACAGAAACTCCAGCTCGGTACAAACCACCTGCCGCCTCTGCTCTGAACATGAAGCCGCTGATCTCTGAGCAGATGTGACCAGAGAAACTCTGTGTTTTCACTGTTTCCACTGTTCCACAGAGTCACTAACTGCCTGCTTCACGGTGAAGAGCTCAATCTCAGTCACTGCCCGTGTCTCTGAGCGAGTGTGTGACGGAGCGCAGGGGCTGTGTGTGTGTAGCTCAGTTGACCAATCCTGCTGGAGACTGAGGTTAGGCCCGCCTTTCTCATTAGCATAAGGACACTGAAATCGAAAAATAAAAGTTGGAATAAATGTGGAAATAAATAAATAAATATGGAAATAAATGCAGAATTAAATAAATCAATGTCTTAAACTTATTTCCACATTTATTTATTTATTTCCACTTTTATTGCAACTTTTATTTATTTCCACATTTATTTATTTCCACATTTCAGAGAGTCATGAGAGAGCTGTTCAACCTGCAGCACAGACACAGAGGGAAACACAAAAAAAGTCAGGACAAACTAGTGGTTTAAGAATCACTCTGGTCCTTAAAGTATCAGTTCAATACAGAGGAAAATAGATACACTTTCACCTAATTTAGGTAAAATTACAAAGACACTTTGAGGAAAATGTACTTAAAATTTTAAAAAGTGCACATTTGTCAGTGTTGTATTTTATGTATTATATGTATATGTATATTACATTAAGGGATTTTTATTGCTGACGCATTCATGTGAAAATATTACACGGCAAAGTAACAAGTAACCGTCAAATAAATGAAGTCTAAAATATAGGCTATGATACCTCAAGATGTACTAAAGTTTTGCTTGTACTTACCTCTACCACTGCAAAAAATACAGAAGATAAATGTGTCCTGTCAGTTGAATTCTGTATATGACTGTAGTCTTTCTTACATGCATCTGTTTCTGGCCGACAGACTCACCTGTTTGAAAGGTACAGCACACAGCCCACCGCCCACGGCCAAAGACGCCAAACTTGTGTAAAGAACATTTGTCTATTTCCTCGGTTTATGCACTGTGGTATTTTTATAGTTGAACAGGACCCGAGCAGAACTCCTGAAGAGACATTTTATTGGATTAGGAATTCATCATCATATTTCATTGTATGATGAGAGAAATTGAAAGGTTTCCATTTGTCATCAAAGGAGAATGAACTATGACCAAACTAAGTATTGATATAATATAAACATTTAGACGCATCAAACACAGCTTATCTTAAATGTTTAATGAGGAACACAGTCATCATTTTAATTATACAGTAAGAAAATGGTATTAGGGCTGTAATGTAATTTGTGGCTGATTTCCATTTGTTGATAGTTAAACAAGTTATAAAGCTGTTACATCCATTTGAATTTATCTGCTGAATAATATTTGCTATAGATCAATTCATGAATTAGTCTGTAACCTGTCAGAAAATATTGAAAGATGCCTGCTATAGTGTCTAAAAACCCAAGATGGTGAATTTAACGGACTTCTATATATCTCCCCCAAACATTCCAGTTCTATTCCCTCTACATACCCAGTATTTACAAAATTGGTAAAATAATTCCTCCTTCCCTCAAAGAATATCCAGTGGTGACTCACTTCCCTATTTGTGTTTGTTTACATCAGTCTCTTCATTTACAGGATTGTATTTGTGTCTGACTTCAATCAGGAAGTTGCCATGTGACTCGGAGTGAGTTTGAATAGAACACGAAGGTAACACTAAATCGTCATATAGGGACAAAGACGTGTATTATATTTATTATTGATCCTCTTGTGTACGATTCTCTAACAACAATAAACACAGTAATGACGATGTAAAGCGAATGAAGACAGATGTGAGGAGACAGCTCCGTCGTCCACGCGCTGTTATCAAACTAAACCTTCTCGTTCTCCCGCATTAGAGTCAACAACAGCTCGTGACATTTGAGATGCAGATATTTCACTGTGATATTAACAGTTCATTGTTGATTCAGTTTGTTTAACTTGATCTGTCTGACATAAACATCTCACCTGAGGAAGTAGGCGGCTCCCCTCCTGACCGCGGCCATGTTGGTCCGTCACAATAAAGTCCTCGCTGAGTGAGCAAAGGTTCCGCCTGATGGTGAACATTGAAAACTGGTGCCCCCTCCTGGTCAAATATATTATAATATAATATACACGTGGACAAAATTGTTGGTACCCTTCCGTTAAAGAAAGACAAACCCACAATGGTCACTGAAATAACTTGAAACTGACAAAATTAATAATAAATAAACATTTCCTGAAAATTAACTAATCAAAATCAGAATCAGAATTAGAATTTTGGCTCAATAGAATCATTAAAAAAAACAATTAATGAAAATAGCCTGGACAAAAATGATGGTACACCTAGAAAAGATTGAAAATAATTTGACAGTAGGGACATGTTAAACTAAATTGTGTCCTCTAATTAGCATCGCAGGTCTATTCAAACTTGTTATAAGTCTGTCTGCCTATTTAAAGGGTGAAAAGTAGTCACTGTGCTCAGGGCCGGTCTTTGCTACAGGCGACATAGGCGGTTGCCTAGGGCGCCATTCAGAGGGGGGCGCCAAAAACTGCGCAGAGCAAAAAATAAAATAAAATAAAATATTTCTTTTTTTTTGCTAGGCAGAGTTTTAGGCGCCCCCTTCTCTATGTGGTATGGCCAAAAAGATTGTATTTAATTACTCTGACAGTAATTTAAGTAGTTTCATTAGAGAAATCAGTAAATGACAGCAGCACTCATGTGGAACGTTTGGCGCTGGAGCAGTTGCACCCCGTACTGTCAGATGCAGTCTGGATAAGGAAGTGAATGCTCCGTGTCGTTCCTGCTGCTGCTTCCAGCCTGTATTCTACAGGTTAGTAGTGGGTTAGAGTCTCCTACGTTAGCTCCTAAAGCCTCGCTTGATCACCACGGGTGTCATTGAGACGTGTTGACTGGTAAAACTTAGAAACTCCGCTGGGCAGTGAGGGGAGACGCTCGCGCACTAGGTGGGCGGGGCTACATTCGCCTGTACAGGTGTTTATTTTACCTGCACGTCGTCTTGCAGGCGGGTCGCGATAGTATATTGTTTACTTTACAGTGTGTAGTTCAGCTCCGACACACACAGACTCTGTAATTCATGTGTTGTCATTGTGCCTTATAAAGACCAGTTATAAGCTAATGTTCAATAGGTCTATATTGTAAATGTTTATATTTCTTTATGAGTGATGATGTATATTAAGATGTTTGGAGGAAAGAGACACCATAATAATTGAATGCATGTTTTATGCACGTAAAAATGAAGTTACACTCAAAGAAATGCTTGTACTTGAAATTGTGTTTAATTTGAATAAGATGCAGTCTGGATGTGGAACTGAAGGCTCCGTGTCGTTACTGCTGCTGCATTCATGCTGTATTCTACAGATATACTTTGTTGCTGTGGTATCAATTTTGGGACCCATAACATATATCTCCAACCAATACTTTGACATTAACATTTTTTATCTAACATTAGGGTAAAATGAGGCAAAAATTGAGGTACGAACCTCCTTGGTGTTGTCAGAACATGCTAGCACCATTGAGGCTTACGGTTAGAGTGTGTGTGTCCAAGCAATTTCGACGAAGAAAGAAATAATTTTATAATAAGTTTTCGTGTGGGGGGGGGGCGCCAGGAGTGAAGCTTGCCTAGAGCGCCAAATGTGCTAGGGCCGGCCCTGACTGTGCTGTTTGGTATCATGGTGTGTACCACAAGGAACATGGACCACAGAAAGCTAAGGGCAGAGTTGTGTCAGGAGATTAGAAAGGACATTTTCGACCAGCATGTTAAAGGTAAATGCAATAAGACCATCTCCAAGGAGTGTGATGTTCATCTGACTACAGTGGCACATATTATTAAAAAGTTTAAGGTCCACGGGACTGTAGCCAACCTCCCTGGACTGGGCCGCCTGAGGAAAATTGATGACAAAATGAAGAGACGGATAATACGAATGGTAACCAAAGAGCCCAGAACAACTTCCAAAGAGATTAGAGGTGAACTCCAAGGTCAAGGTCCATCAGTGTCAGATCACACAATCCGTCGCTGTTTGAGCCAAAGTGGACTTCATGGAAGACGACCGAGGAGGACACCGCTTTTGAAAGCAAATTATAAAAAACGAGACTGGAATTTGCCAAAATGCATATTGACAAGCCACAAAGCTTCTGGGAGAATGTCCTTTGGACAGATGAGACAAAACTGGAGCTTTCTGGCAATTTACATCAGCTCTATGTTCACAGACGCAAAAATGAAGCATACAAAGAAAAGAACACTGTACCTACTGTAATACATGGAGGAGGCTTGTTTATGTTCTGGGGTTGCTTTGCTGCATCTGGTACCGGGTGTCTTGAATCTGTGCAGGGTACAATGAAATCACAAGACTATCAAGGCATTCTGGAGCTAAATGTGCTGCCCAGTGTCAGAAAGCTTGGTGTTCAAATGTGGTTGTGCCTTATTATATATATGGTTTTGTCGCTGTACACTTTTGTGACACCGGTCACTCTGACGGCGATGACCCTGGAGCGCTAGGTGGCCATTTGCCTGCCGCTGCGTCACGCAGAGCTGTGCTCCCCACGCAGCACTCTGCACGGCATCCTCATCATCCACAGCCTCAGCTCTCTGCCCTGCATCGTTTTTCTCTCCACCTTCTTTGCATCGGCCTCCTACAGCTCCTACACCCAGAGCGGAACGTGCGCTGTGGAAGACTGTTGAGATATATTCATTATGTACTCAGATGTATATGTAATGCTGTATTGTAATATGTATATATGGTTACGCCACAGGATGGCGCCAATGTACAGGCTATAAGAGCCAACCTGCTATATGTTAGTGCGTCAGTTAAAGTAGCTCTGACCGTGAGACTGATGTGTCAGCAGCCTGTTAATAAATACGCCAACAACGGCTAAAGATAACGCCATCATTTATTCTTTCCTCCGAATGCAACGGTAGCTGCAGCAATAGTGCAACACAACTCAACAAAGGCCATTACTGGTCCGAAGGAAGGGCTTCAAAAACAAGAAACGTCTTGAAAGGCCAAGTCTCCTTCAACGCCACAAAATTGCCCGTCTAGACTTTGCAAGGGAGCACCAAACATGGGACATTCAAAGGTGGAAGAAAGTTTTATTCTCTGACGAGAATTTGTATTACCTTGATGGTCCTGATGGCTTCCAACTTTACTGGCATGACAAGGAAATGCCACCTGAGATGTTTTCTACGCGGCACAGTTGAGGGGGCGCCATCATGATCTGGGGTGCTTTTTCCTTCAATGGAACAATGGAGCTCCAGGTTGTGCAGGGGCGTCAAACAGCAGCTGGCTATGTGGAGATGTTGCAGCGGGCATCCCTCATGACTGAGGTCCCTCGTCTGTGTGGTAACGACTGGGTTTTTCAGCAGGACAACGCTCCAATTCACAATGCCCGTCTGACCAAGACTTTTTTCCAGGAGAATAACATCACTCTTTTGGACCATCCTGCGTCTTAATCCAATTGAGAACATTTGGGGATGGATGGCAAGGGAAGTTTACAAAAATGGACTTCAGTTCCAGACAGTTGATGCCCTTCGTGAAGCCATGTTCACCACTTGGCGCAACATTCGCACTAGCCTTTTGGAAACACTTGCATCAAGCATGCCAAAACAATTTTTTTAAGTGATCAACAATAATGGTGGAGCTACTCATTACTGAGTCAGTTTTTGACACTTTCTGTTTTAGGAGTTTTTTTTTTTTTTTTTTAGCTGTGGTCTTAAACTTTTGATCAGCTGATGAACAGCCTACTTCAGTTAAATTGTTGTTTTCAATAAATTGCCTGCTCACAACTTTTGGGCTCTTGTTCCCATTTCTTCTTTTTGCATTTTGAAACTCTACTTAGAACCTTCCTAAGATTCAACCGTGCAAAATGCAAATTCATGCAATTTTTTAACTGGTCTTAAGATTTTGATCAGGAGTGTATGTAATACTGAGTATCTATGGGTGTGTGTGTGGTCGTGTGTGTGTCTGCATGTCTGTGTCTCTATGTGTGGGTGTGTGTGTAAGAAAGAGAAAGGGGAGTGGCTATGGCGTAATGAAGTGGTCACGTCGCCTGGTCGAATTCAAGATGATATTACGTTCAAGTAATTTCAAGCTGGAGGTTTATGACCTTTGCAGCACCATGAGGTCGAAGACAAAATGGCGGTCAGTCACATATGTTACACTAAGGAATTTTCAGACAAAGAGATTTCTTATCTCCTGGTTCTGGCGCCAAACGGGGTCGAGATGAATTTAGGCTCTTTTAGTCAAGATTTGAGGCTTGTTACCACACGCTTTTCAAAACACAATAGACAAAGGAACTGGAGGTGACGCCTCAGTTTGCCGTGTGTTACACGGCTGAAACAGATTCTGCGAGCTTCAAACAAACATACACTCAAATAAAATGACACGCTAAGTATAAATACTAGTCTCTGCCCAGACAATAAAGCCTCTTACTGTGACCTCCGTGGTGCTGCTTGCGCGTGGCGCGTGGATTTTCAGGAAGTCCAGTGAATCTCTTGTTGTTGAACCTCAGGATGCGTGCAGGAATGGCGAATTCCTGGAAAACAAATGAGTGAAGTTCTGTCCCGTTCAGCGGTGCTACGGTGGGTCTAGTGTTTGCAACAGAGATCAGCGCTGGGCCGAACAGAGCGAATATCTCATGCTCTTGGAACAGAATTAAACCTTGTTCGTCTTCTTCAACGGTATGTTTCTTTGTCCTTCTTTATTTTGCCTCGTCTTCCTTCAGGGATGAACAGCTGTGGCGCAGCTCTGGGGATCGTGAAAAGAAAGGCTGTGAGCTCGGCCTGCGAGTGGGCTTCCTGTGCGCGGCCTCTTTAAGTTAAAAATAAAAGTAGTCTTTCAAAATAAGAAAATTAAACAAACAAATGTTTGTAACTGCCCCCTTTTAGCAACTAAATCATCTGGAGGACCCGGAGGGGTCTGTTGAAGTCTTCAGAGCAGGGTAAATGGCAGAGATTTTTGGGGTCTCAGCAGTTTTAAACTACCTGAGAGGTCCTCCTCCTTGAGGAGTTGGTCACGGCTATCAGCCAATTGAATTGTCAGGATTCGATCTCAGTGGGCGGGGCTTAGAACTCAGCAGGGTCCTAAAGGCTCCCCAGGACATGTTCCACCACCAGGGGGAGACTCTTAGGCCTTCTGGAGAATGTTTTTCCTCCAAAGGTTTAACAACCCTTTGTCTTAACCTCGGCTCCAGTGTCTGGTGGTCAGCCTCTGGGCTCTGGCCCAACAAGGTGTAGAGACATGCGTGTTTCTGTGTAAATGTTAATCAGAGACTGAAAGGGTCAGAGAGATCCTGTGATGAACGTAACTAACATGTAACTTTCAAATAACTTATAAACACACTCTCCCAACACTATCCCAACACATATCACACATATCAAACTTATAAACACCACACAGAATCATAAAGTCTTGCTTAGCTTAGTATAATCATTAAGCCCAGATTATGTTACCGATCCGAAGGAAAGGGAAAAGGTGTTAGGCTTTCTATTAGGTTTTCTCAGATTAAGGACCCAATCGCAGACCAAGTTGCAAAAAACACTTATTTATTTAAGAAAAGGAAAAACCAAGGATCCCAAACGGCAAAAAACACAAGCGCAAAAGCTGAAAAAATCCTCTTCAATAACACAGAGGATCAAAAATCTGAAAGTCAAATACCATACCAGGTAAACAGAGCTAAAAAATTAGAATCCTAGCGTAGCTTCTCACATACAAACGATAAAAATCCGACAGGGGACAACAGAAAGACTGGGCTTATATAGAAGGGATAACAAAGACAAGACACAGGTGAACAAATCAGGCAAACACTGACGATAGGGAACAGGTGAGGGAGAAAAAGAACGGGAAGCAGCAGAGGGCGGAGTCTCCAGACAATAACAGAACACACATGGCATGACAACATAAACAAAACAAGCACATGACAACATACATAATCAGGGGGAAACACATGGCAGTAGGCACAAGGAAAAATGTCTTAGATCACCGTGATCTTAACAAAAGGGAGTTGCATTTCCATTCGCAATTCTGTGAATCGTTCTGGTTGGTCTTAAGGTTCTGCATTCGCCTTCTGTCGAACTGTGGGGCTCGGTTGCTCATTGAATCTTACCTGCAGGACATCGAGTCGCTGCTAGGAGTTTGGAAAAGCTTGAGAGTGGCTTGGATGATCACCCAGCTTTCGGGACGAGCACGGGAGTGGGGAAACAGTCGGCGATCTGCTTTTCCGTCGCAGCCTTCTCCAATGGCCTCCGGAAGGTATTTGACCATGCTACCCCCGGCCGAGAGGCTGCTTGGGGGCTTCTCAACCTGACCCAGGGAAGTCGGCAAGTGGTGGATTATTCCATTGACTTCCGGACTATCGCCGCGGAGAGCTATTAGAATCCCTCTGCGCTGAGAATCAGAATCGGAATCAGAATTATTTTTATTGCCATGTATATTTGCACATACAGGAAATTGCCTTGGTGTGGTTGGTGCACTTTACAAACAACAAATTGAAAGACGCTTTCCACAACGGTCTCTCTGACGTCATCAAAGATGAACTGGCGATCCTCCGGCGGATTTGGACACGCTCATCGCTACGGCCATCCGCATCGACGGACACCTCAAGGAACGGAGACACGAGAGGGGGTGGGAACATGTAGTCAATGTAGCCGTCCGCGCTCACCATCTCCTGACATCTCCTCTACATCGATCCCGAGCATTCGACACGCCCCCACGGAGCAGATGCAACTAAGCAGGACCCGGCAGAGGGTGGTGAAGTCTGCCCAGCACATCACCAGGATGGCGCTACCATCCATAGAGGACCTCTACACCCAGCGGTGCAGGAAGAAGAGCAGCCGGATTATTATTGCCTGCTGCCATCTGGCCGACGGTACCGCAGCATCCGGGCCCGCACCACCAGGCTCAGAGACAGTTTCATCCCCCAGGCCATAAGACTTTTAAACTCCTCTCCGTGACATATCTGCATATTTGCACTTTTGTTGTTTTATTTTCTCCTCAGCTGTTTATATATATTTAGATATATATACATTATTTCCTATTTTGATATTCTACTTTATTCTATTTTTTACTATTTCTATCTTATTTTATAGGTTGTAATTACTTGAGCATTGTTAGAAGAGAGCCTGAGACTGAAGCATTTCACTGCCAGCAACTGCTTAATGTTATTGTTGTGCATTTGACAATAAAAATCTGGAATCTTGTAGCAATCTTTGATCTTTGTGGATATTTTGATGTTGTTAACAGTGTTTAACTTTGAACATTTATATTGTAGCGAGGATTTGCTAGTCTTAGAAGTTCAAGTTTCAGGACATGGTAATCTTTGATCTTTTTGGAAGTCTAATATTTTTTCGGTTTTTCTGGTTGAAGAAATACAAATCTATGATGATGTAACCGGGTTCCAACCAAAGACCAGCACCAAAAAGAATTCAATGTTTGATGGAAGAGATGCTCATGTTGCAGCACTCCTGTTGTAGGATCAAATAAGTATTATATTAAATGTGAACCTTTGCATTCAACTTAGTAAATAAAGTTACATGTAAATAGTTGAAGCAAATAAAGTCGCCATTACTGAATTATGTTTTGAGGGTGAATCCCTCCACCGGACAACGCGAGTAACTATAGCTACTGTCGCCTATGAGGTGCGTTGTTGGCGAATGTTGTCGCTTGTGACTCTGTTGTGATTTAACGTTCACATGACGTTGTGTTGTAGTTGCCGATATAAAGCCCTCACACACAGCTCCTGCTCAGAAGGCTGAACAGAGCTCAGCTGAACACCTTCACTCCAGGAATGGTTTGGTAAACTGGGTCTTGTGCTCTTATGTCTCCTTCTAATTATTTGTCCATGCATGATGTACTAAAATAATGTGTATTGTGTTTGATACCTGTTGATTCATAGAGAGATCATCCCTTGTTGAGTTCTGCATCAGGTTTTAGAGCTGAATGAAGTTTGGCAGTGTCCGAAAGCTTTTTACATTTGGTTGTGACAGACAGAAAGATGGCTGCTAACCTCACCACAGAGTACAAGATGAATGATAAGTTCATGTTGATTCAGGTCTTTGTCGTTCTTTTTCTCTGCATTAACCTTCTGCTAATTACAACCTTTTTCTCCAAGGAGGTCTTCTACACCACCATGCGCTACGTCTTATTTGCTCTCACACTAATGTCCGACTGTTTGTTTTTATTCCTGACTAACATCCTGCTCCTTTTGACTTACTATCGCTATACAATACAAATGTGGTTGTGTCTGATTATTTATATCATTACGTCTCTATACCTTTTAGTGACACCGGTCACTCTGACGGCGATGACCCTGGAGCGCTACGTGGCCATTTGCTTGCCGCTGCGTCATGCAGAGCTGTGCTCTCCACGCAGCACTCTGCACGGCATTCTCATCATCCACAGCCTAAGCTCTCTGCCCTGCATAGTTTTTCTCTCAATCTTCTTTGCATCGGCCTCCAATGGCTCCGACACACAGGGCAGAACGTGCTCTGTGGAAATCTTCATCATCCACACGTGGCAGGGTCACCTCACATCAGCCATTAATCAGTTTTACTTCCTGATCATGTGCATCACAATCGTGTTTTCCTATGTGAAGATAACGAGAGCGGCCAAAGCTGCATCAGGAGAGGACAAAAAGTCCACATGGAGAGGACTCAGAACTGTGGGTCTTCACGCTTTGCAGCTGCTCCTGTGTCTCATCCAGCTGTGGTGTCCTTTCATAGAAGCTGCATTGCTTAAAATTAATCTCATGTTATTTATCAATGTCAGGTACTTTAATTACATAACTTTTATTCTTGCTCCAAGATGTCTGTCTCCTCTCATTTATGGCCTCAGGGATGAAATGTTTTTTCATGCCCTGAAAAGGTTAGCTCTCTGTGGTTTGCGTAAGAAACACTGATCAGATTTGTATGGATTAATAAATTGTCATGATCTTATATTATGACATGTTCATGTTTTCAATTGTGTCTCTGGCTTGATTTATATTGCTATGTTAAAATAAAGGAATGTTTTCCGGTGATGTTAGGTATTTACTTTGCAGAGCATTTAGTTTGTGCACAGCCTGTTCAGAAACATAGAGAAAACGTGCACAGTTAACATGTAAATCAAACACCAACTATGGTGACAGAGGAGCACATCAAAAGTTTTCAGGAAAATTGACATTTCTTAAATTTTAGTTGATGAATTCAGATTTGACCTTTAATTTCCCCTGTCATGTATTGGGAGTGAAAGCCACAGTCAGAGATAACTTCATTCTGATATCAAACCACAACTCTCAAAACTTCTTATCTATCAATTAAATAAGTTTGGAATTATATATAGTTATAAATATTGGTGTTTTTGGGGTGACATATAGACTCGACCCTCACCTGCTCTGCTTTCAACCCCTGATCTCTTTTAAGTTTAGAAACTGACAGATATTATTTTAAATATACAAATATAACAAAACATGTTAACATACATAGGAATTCAATAAGGAAAAAACTGTTGACCAATAGATGAAGACTTAATTTTGAATGCTCAATCACCTTATTTTTTGTAAATTTGTCCTTTTGGTGTGGGATCAATAAATTTGTATCTTTAATTTGAACCTTTATATTCAACTCATGTAATAAAGTTAGATGGAAATAGTTGAAATCTATGAAGTCGCCATTTTAGGCATACTTATTTTTGAGTGCGTCCCTCCAACGGACAAAGTGAGTAACTATAGCTACTGTCGCCGATGAGGTGTGTTGTTGGTTAATGTCATCGCTCGTGACTCTGTGGTGATTTAACGTTCATATGACATTGCGTTAAAGTTGCCAATATAAAGCCCTCACACACAGCTCCTATTCAGAGGGCTGCACAAAGCTCCGCTGAACACCTTCACTCCAGGGATGGTGTGGTAAACTGGGTCTTGTGCTCTTATGTCTCCTTCTCATTATTTGTCCATTCACGCTGTACTAAAATAATGTAAATTGTGTTTGATACCTGTTGATTCAAAGAGAGATCATCCCTTGTTGAGTTGTGCATCTGGTTTTAGAGCTGAATGAAGTGTGGCCGTGTCGGAAGGCTTTTTACATTTGGTTGTGACAGACAGAAAAATGGCTGCTAACATCACCACGGAGTTCAAGATGAATGATGAGATCATGTTGATTCAGGTCTTCGTCGTCCTCTTTCTCTGCATTAACCTTCTGCTAATTACGACCTTTTTCACCAAGGAGGTCTTCTATACCACCATGCGCTACGTCTTATTTGCTGTCACACTAATGTCTGACTGTCTGTTTTTATTCCTGTCTGACATCCTGTTCATTATGAATTTCTATCGCTATACGATACAAATGTGGTTGTGCCTTACTATTTATATCATTTCATCTCTGTACCTTTTTGTAACACCGGTCACTCTGACGGCAATGACCCTGGAGCGCTACGTGGCAATTTGCCTGCCGCTGCGTCACGCAGAGCTGTGCTCTCAACGCAGCACTCTGCACGGCATCCTCATCATCCACAGCCTCAGCTCTCTGCCCTCCATCGTTTTTCTCTCCATCTTCTTTGCATCGGCCTCCTATGGCTCCGACACACAGGGCAGAACATGCACTGTGGAAATCTTCATCATCCACACGTGGCAGGGTCACCTCAGATCAGCGATAAGTCAGTTTTACTTCCTGATCATGTGCATCACAATCGTGTTTTCCTATGTGAAGATAATGAGAGTGGCAAAAGCTGCATCGGGAGAGGACAAAAAGTCCACATGGAGAGGACTCAGAACTGTGGGGCTTCACGCTTTGCAGCTGCTCCTGTGTCTCATCCAGCTGTGTTGTCCTTTCATAGAAGCTGCTGTGCTTCAAATCAATCTCATGTTATTTATCAATGTCAGGTACTTTAATTACATTACTTTTATTCTTGCTCCAAGATGTCTGTCTCCTCTCATTTATGGCCTCAGGGATGAAATGTTTTTTCATGCCCTGAAAAGATTAGCTCTCTGTGGTTTGCGTAAGAAACACTGATCAGATTTGTATCGATGAACAAATTGCCATGATGTTAGTGTGAAATGTTTTTGTTTTATAGGTGAGTCTCTGGCTTGATTTATATTGCTATATTAAAATAAAGCAATGTATTCCCAGTGATGTCAAGTACTTTCTTTGCAGAGCATTGAGTATGTGCACAGCCTGTTCACAAACATAAAGAGAACTTGCACAGTTTACATTTAAATCAAACACAAACTATTGTGACAGAGGAGCACATCAAACGTTTCAGGAATATGGACATTTGTTTAACTGTAGTTGATGAATTCATATTTTACTTTATTTCCCCTGTCATGTATTAGGAGTGAAAGCCAAAGTCACACAGATCTTCATTCTGAAATCAAACCACAACTCTCCAAACTGCGTATCTATCAATTAAATAAGTGTGGAATTATATATATGTTGGGACATGGTTTTTGTGCAAACCACAGGCCTGCTTTCAGTCAAACTTGAAACAAACATGCTGCATGTGCTGGAGTGGACTCAATCCCCCAAGATGCCACAGGTTCCATTGATCTTAGAAAGTCAAGGAACTCAGTCTCCCAGAGGATGTAACAGGATGCTGCATGTCCTGGGGTCTGGACAATGTCACACAAAGGTGTCAAGAACCACCAGGGTCAACTCCTATTGGTCATTCTGGTCCAAGACCTGTGAGGTCACCGGGGCCAATATAAGGAGAGGTCTCCCCAGAATCTCTCTCTTTCTCCAATCCTCCCGAGGGCGGAAGGCTGCTACAGCTCTCTTCTTCTATCCCTCCGAGGGCGGAAGGCTGCTCAAACTCTCTATCCAGCTTCCTTCTCTATCCAACCCACAACCGGAGGTCAGAGGTGCAGCTCCCAGCTCACCCCTCTCAAGGAAATCTCCTTGCCCTTCAAGCTCTACAAAACTCCTCGTAGCGACACGATGTCCTGCAGGAGAACTTCAACCAGCATCTGAGCACACGGCTCGACAGAAATGCAAATGCAAAACTCTACGACCACAAAGCCAGGAGACGTCACAGAACTGCAAACTGAACAGCAACTTTCTTTTCCTCTTTCCCTCGGACTGGTCACATAATCTGGGCTTAATAATTATACATGCTAAGCAAGACTGTTTACTCAATTCTGTGTGTTTACAAGTTTGATATATACTGTGACGTTGTAGGTATAAGTTAAATGAAGGTTAATGCTAGTTAGGATCGCCACAGGCTTTGTCCCTGACTCTATCATTATCTAATTAACATCCTTCCCTCAGCCGTAAAGCAACCTCACAAGCAGGGGGGGGGGGGGGGGGGGGGGGGGGGGGGTTCTTAGGGACCATTTTTTAAAGCATGCTAATTTACATTCACACACAAACTCACAAACCTCCTTTTTAGTTAGTTTGATTGTTTAGTAATGTGTTTTTATACTTTATTATGTTCATGATAAATGTTCTTCTTTCACAAATGCTGTCATTAATATTGCATAAGTGAATTTTGCCAACTGTTACACTCCATAACCTTCATTGTTCATTATATAATCTTTAATGGTAAAATATTGAGATTTCTAATTGAACTAGATCTAAATGAGACTGATCCTAATCATTAAATTGGCTCTCTTTTCCCTTCTATGAAGGGTGGTGCCCCGCGAGAACTTTAACCAATTAAAGTTATGATTTTATATTAATATTTTAAATATTAATGTTTTTTTTTTTGATAACCAAATTTATTGATTGCTTAAAGGCACACCATTCTATGGTAACACTTTTTAAGCACTATTGCACAACATATAGTTATAAATATTGGTGTTTTGGGGGTGACGTATAGACTCAACCCTCAACTGCTCTGCTTTCAAACCCTGAACTATTTTAAGGTTAGAAACTGACAGATATTAGTTTATATATACACATAACAAAACATGTGAACATACATGGGAATTCAATAAGGAAAAAAACTGTTTACCAATAGATGAAGACTTTCTTTTGAATACTCAGTGATGGCGTCTGAGCACTAAGGTGGCCTGTGAGAAAAAAGTGGTTAAACTGTCGTTGCTCGTCTGATCAGAGCGTCATGACAGAGCTGTTCAACCTGCAGCACAGACACGGAGGGAAAAACTGAACAAACTAGTGGTTCCCTCCGGTCCTTAACGTCAATACAAGTATCAGTTCAATACAAAAGGAAAATAAATAGTTAAATAGATGAAGTTTAAAATCCAAAGTTGTCTTCTCAACAAATGATATAAAAAAGCTCCAAGTTATGGATCTGATTTATGAGAAAGGAAATATTTTCAGTTATATGAACATTTTATTGAATACCTAACTTGATAAGTAAAAGCAATATTCATTTTTAAAATGTAGAACTAAAGTTTAGCATGAACTTACTTTTCACCACTGCAAAAAATACACAAGATAAATGTGTCCTGTCAATTGACTTCTATGACTGTAGTAATTTGTACATGTCACGGTTTGAGGGAAAGGAGATGGACCCAGGAGCAGAGGTATATAACAAAAAGTGTATTTTATACAAAGAGAGTTTAACTTAACAAAACGCAAGGAAGCTTACACCACAGGATATCAGGACAGGGCAGGAACGCAGATAAGGAGAGCATCATGTAATATCCTTATCCAGACGGCACGAGGGACAAGAACCACAAAAATCAGGAAGCAAAACAGACAATCCGAGAGAGGACAAGGACAAAGGCTTGAATACACAGGGAAGGCAGGGGTAATTGGCCACAGGTGCAACACATGAGTTAGAAAGACAATCACCAAGACAGGAAGTGAAAACAGAAACAACCCACAAGGAACAGAGACTACAAAATAAAACAGGAAACAGAAAACAGACTGAACTCGACAAACTAAAGACAGAACCTGACAGTACCCCCCCTTCAAGGGCCGGATGCCAGACGGCCCAAAACATGAACTGCGACGGGGGGGAGGAGGGGGGAACCGGAGGCGGGACTTGGGGACATGCCCAGGGGCTCGGGCGGACTGCTCCGTGGCCGCTAAATGGCAGAGTTCTGAAGCTCGGGGGGCGGCACCGTGGCCGCTCAAGGGCAGAGTTCAGAGGCTCGGGGGGGCGGCCCGGAGGCCGGTCAGGGGCGAAGCCCGGGAGCTCCTTAGACGGGCGGCCCAGAGACCGATCAGGGACAGAGGACAAGGGCTCTGGCCTCAGCCCTGCACGTGGGGCAGGAACCGGAGTCGCAGCCGGAACGGGGACCAGAATAGGCGCTGTGAGGACTGCCAACGCTGGAACCTGAGCGACGCCAGCCAGGACCCTCCGACACGGGACAGAGGAGTTTGCTCCAGTGCCTGACACCCCAACAGGAATGTCGTCTGCCGGGACCCTCTGGCATTGGACAGGGACTGGAGCATGAACTGGAGCTGGCACAGCAAGGACCTCCGACGCCGGAACACAGGGGACGTCAGACAAGAGCCTCCGGCTCGGAGCAGGCACTGGAGCGGGCACTGAAGCAGGGACTGGAGCTGGCACAGCGAGGACCTCAAATGCCGGAACCAGAGTGGCGTCTTCCGGGGCCCTCCGGTGTGAGACAGGAGCTGACTGTGACCCAGTCTGGGCTTGAGGTGGCTTGGGCCCAGTCAGGGCTGGAGGTGGCTTGGGCCCAGTCAGGGCTGGAGGTGGCTTGGGCCCAGTCAGGGCTGGAGGTGGCTTGGGCCTCTGATTAGACTGCTGAAGGGGGAGGCTCGTGCTGTGGAGGCCCCCCCTCCACACCAGAACCTTTCTGGAGGCTGCGGGGTCCTCCCAGAGCCAGGCGGGTTCCCTCAAAAGGGTTTGAGCGTCCCCACTCCAGCTCCGACATCAAATCAAAATAAGGTCTTTCAAAAAATAAACTAACCTCTGCTGGGTCCATAGTTTGGTCGGATTGTACTTTCACGGTTTGAGGGAAAGGAGATGGCCCCAGAAGCAGAGATATATAACAAAAAGTGTATTTAAAACAAAAAGAGAGTTTAACTTAACAAAACGCAAGGAAGCTTACACCACAGGATATCAGGACAGGGCAGGAACTCAGATAAGGAGAGCATCATGTGATATCCTTATCCAGACGGCACGAGGAACAAGAACAAGAACCACAAAAACCAGGTAGCAAAACAGACAATCCGACAGAGGACAAGGGGAAGGACAGAGGCTTAAATACACAGGTAAGGCAGGGGTAATTGGCCACAGGTGCAACACATGAGGAGTTAGAAAGACAATCACCAAGACAGGAAGTGAAGACAGAACCAACCCACAAGGAACAGAGACTACAAAATAAAACAGGAAACAGAAAACACAAAGACTGAACTCAACAAAGTAAAATGACAGAATCTGACAGTACATGCTTCTGTTTCTTGCCAGTAACAGACTCACCTGTTTGAAAGGCACAGCACAAAGCCCACAGCCGACAACTAAAGACACCAAACTTGTGTACAGAACATTTGGCCATTTCAATCCAGAGATGAGGTCTGTCTTGCGGGTAGCTGACAGTCATTTCCATAGGTCCCCTGTGGCAAGATGTTGTGTATGTGTGGATTGGGTGGGAAAGATCGTAGAGGAAGGTTACAGTATTGGTGTGAACGAGTGCAAGGCCTATAGTATCTACGAGTAGAAATGTGCATGGAAAGTATAAACATATTAAAATAAAATGAAATATTGGCTTAATACTCCCCGAAGACTCCAACGAAAGACCCCTTTGTCTTTATCCTCCGGGTCTTCACAGACGCTGTGCTGACCACACCCCTGCTCATGAGTCAATCAGGCACCAAGTGGTGATGGCCCAGCAATAGAAACTCAGCAGAGTTCAACACAAGAGAAACTTGTCACTTTAATCAGTGATCAGGTGAGTGTCACAAAATCTCCTAATTTGCCAACAGCTGATTATGGACAAAGTCTATTGACCACAAAAGGTAGAAAGTTAATACAACTTATTCCCTTACAGAATTGGAATAAAAATGAAGCACTTTAACCTTAGCTGGTTCCCTTTCAACTCTCAATAGTGAAACTATAAACAATAAACAAAATCCTAGCTCATACAATTCACGGTAAGACCAAACAGTACAATCTATCAATCTATTTAACCTAAAGGCTGAAATATGCTACCCCGACTCCGTTAGGCGCGGGGGGACGGATGGATCAGATGGACCCTTTTTCATTCATGGTTCTCCGAAGGCTGTGGGTGCTGAAATAATTCACTGCCAGAACAGTAGGTGGCACAACGTTTCTTTGGGAGTCAGAGACAAGCTTAGAGAAGCCTACCTAGTGACGTCTTTGTATGTAGAAGAAGTCCACGATTGTTTATTTACCTTCTCCCGGCTTTCCTCACACACAGTGAACGATGGCAACTATCAGAAAAGGCTGTTGATGGAGATGGAGCTGCTTGACAAGGAAGAGGACTTGCTTGACACAAGCTTAGAGAATCGTAGTTGACTCTGAACATGCGTAGAAAGGACAGTTTTAGCTGAAATAAAGTGACACCCAGCGGCTCAAAATGCTTATGTGTGGATTGAAGCTACACGGAGGCAGATAGCTTCCTCTCCAGCTTCCACACACAGTCAGCAGGGACTCTTGATATTCATTACTACCAAGTGTTTGCTTCTTACCTGACGGTATTTGAGAAACAGTGTCATGATAGCCGTGGAATTAAAGACATGACAGCGGGTTTTTGCGCTGTTACTACCACAGTTAGCATGGTGGCTAGCACGCAAGCGCCATTATGACTGGGCATTATAACCGTATGTGACCGTACACACGTGCCGTTAGTGCTCTAACCAGCCACCGTAAGCCGGACAACTCCACTGGCTTAACACACTTGTCACATTAATCGTAGAATCGTGTTAGGGTTTATTGTGATATAGGTAATATAGACTACAATATATCATATATTTGTTTATATATCATACCATATATTGACCCTCCAACGGACAAAGTGAGTAACTATAGCTACTGTCGCCTATCAGGTGTGTTGTTGGTTAATGTCATCGCTCGTGACTCTGTGGTGAGTTAACGTTCATATGACGTTGTGTTATAGTTGCCGATATAAAGCCCTCACACACAACTCCTGCTCAGAAGGCTGCACAGAGCTCAGCTTAACCATTTCACTCCAGGGATGGTTTGGTAAACTGGGTCTTGTTCTCTTATTTCTCCTTCTAATTATTTGTCCATGTACAATGTACTAAAATAATGTGTATTGTTTTTGATACCTGTTGATTCAAATAGAGATCATCCCTTGTTGAGTTCTGCATCAGGTTTTAGAGCTGAATGAAGTGTGGCAGTGTCTGAAAGCTTTTACATTAGGTTGTGACAGAAAAATGGCTGCTAACATCACCACAGAGTACAGGATGAATGATGAGAGAATGTTGATTCAGGTCTTCGTCGTCCTCTTTCTCTGCATTAACCTTCTGCTAATTACAACCTTTTTCACCAAGGAGGTCTTCTACTCCACCATGCGTTACGTCTTATTTGCTGTCACACTAATGTCTGACTGTCTGTCTTTATTCCTGGCTGACGTCCTACTCATTTTAAATTACTCTCGGTATACGATACAAATGTGGTTGTGCCTTATTATAAATATAATTTCGTCGCTGTATATGTTTGTGACACCGGTCACTCTGACGGCGATGACCCTGGAGCGCTCATGGCCATTTGCCTGCTGTTGCGTCACGCAGAGCTGTGCTCCCCACACAGCACTCTGCAGGCATCCTCATCATCCACAGCCTCAGCTCTCTGCCCTGCATAGTTTTTCTCTCCACCTTCGGTGCATTAGCCTCCTCTGCCTCCTACACCCAGGTCAGAATATGCACTTCGGAAATCTTCATCATCCACACGTGGCAGGGTCACCTCACGTCAGCCATTAATCAGTTTTAGTTCCTGATCATGTGCATCACAATCGTGTTTTCCTATGTGAAGATAATGAGAGTGGCCAAAGCTGCATCAGGAGAGGACAAAAAGTCCACATGGAGAGGACTCAGAACTGTGGGGCTTCACGCTTTCCAGCAGCTCCTGTGTCTCATCCAGCTGTGGGGTCCTTTCATAGAAGCTGCTGTGTTTAAAATCAATGTCTTGTTATCTTCAAGGTCAGGTTCTTTAATTACATTACTTTCATTCTTGCTCCAAGGTGTCTGTCTCCTCTCATTTATGGCCTCAGGGATGAAATGTTTTTTCATGCCATGAAAAAAATTGTCATGATGTTACATTGTGAATTTTTTTAGTTTTTTTATTGCGTCTGTGGCTTGATTATTATTATTTTAAAATAAAGAAATGTTTTCCCAGTGATGTCAGGTATTTTCTTTGCAGAGCATTGAGTTTGTGCACAGCCTGTTCACAAACATAGAGAGAACTTGCACAGTTTACATGTTAATCAAACACCAACTATTGTGACAGAAGAGCACATCAAAAGTTTTCAGGAAAATGGACACTTCTTTAACTGTAGTTGATAAATTCCGATTTGACTTTTAATTTCCCCTGTCATGTATTAGGAGTGAAAGCCAAAGTCACACAGATCTTCTTTCTGAAATAAAAACACAACTCTCAAAACTGCTTATCTATCAATTAAATAAGTGTTATTATATATATAGTTATAAATATTGTTTTTTTGGGGTGACGTATAGACTCGACCCTCACCTGCTCTGCTTTCAACCCCTGAACTATTTTAAGTTTAGAAACTGACAGATATTGGTTTATATATACATATAACAAAAGATGTTAACATACATAGGAATTTAATAAGGAAAAAACTGTTGACCAAAAGACTTACTTTTGAATACTCATCGATGGCGTCTATGAGAGCTAAGGTGGCCTGTGAGGGAAAAGTGGTTGAACTGTCGCTGCACGTCTGATCAGAGAGTCATGAGAGAGCTGTTCAACCTGCAGCACAGACACGGAGGGAAACACAAAAAAAGTCAGGACAAACTAGTGGTTTAAGAATCACTCTGGTCCTTAAAGTATCAGTTCAATACAGAGGAAAATAGATACACTTTCACCTAATTTAGGTAAAATTACAAAGACACTTTTAGGAAAATGTACTTAACATTTTAAAAAGTGCACATTTGTCAGTGTTGTATTTTATGTATTATATGTATATGTATATTACATTAAGGGATTTTTATTGCTGACGCATTCATGTGAAAATATTACACGGCAAAGTAACAAGTAACCGTCAAATAAATGAAGTCTAAAATATAGGCTATGATACCTCAAAATGTACTAAAGTTTTGCTTGTACTTACCTCTACCACTGCAAAAAATACAGAAGATAAATGTGTCCTGTCAGTTGAATTCTGTATATGACTGTAGTCTTTCTTACATGCATCTGTTTCTGGCCGGTGACAGACTCACCTGTTTGAAAGGTACAGCACACAGCCCACCGCCCACGGCCAAAGACGCCAAACTTGTGTAAAGAACATTTATCTATTTCCTCGGTTTATGCACTGTGGTATTTTTATAGTTGAACAGGACCCGAGCAGAACTCCTGAAGAGACATTTTATTGGATTAGGGATTCATCATCATATTTCATTGTATGATGAGAGAAATTGAAAGGTTTCCATTTGTCATCAAAGGAGAATGAACTATGACCAAACAAATTATTGATATAATATAAACATTTAGACGCATCAAACACAGCTTATCTTAAATGTTTAATGAGGAACACAGTCATCATTTTAATTATACAGTAAGAAATGGTATTAGGGCTGTAATGTAATTTGTGGCTGATTTCCATTTGTTGATGGTTAAACAAGTTATAAAGCTGTTACATCCATTTGAATTTATCTGCTGAATAATATTTGCTATAGATCAATTCATGAATTAGTCTGTAACCTGTCAGAAAATATTGAAAGATGCCTGCTATAGTGTCTAAAAAATGGTGAATTTAACGGACTTCTATGTATCTCCCCCAAACATTCCAGTTCTGTTCCCTCTACATACCCAGTATTTACAAAAATGGTAAAATAATTCCTCCTTCCCTCAAAGAATATCCAGTGGTGACTCACTTCCCTATTTGTGTTTGTTTACATCAGCTGCTTCTTCATTTACAGGATTGTATTTGTGTCTGACTTCAATCAGGAAGTTGCCCTGTGACTCGGAGTGAGTTAGAATATAACACAAATCGTCATATAGGGACAAAGACGTGTATTATATTTATTATTGATCCTCTTGTGTACGATTCTCTAACAACAATAAACACAGTAATGACGATGTAAAGCGAATGAAGACAGATGTGAGGATTCAGCTCCGTCGTCCGCGCGCTGTTATCAAACTAAACCTTCTCGTTCTCCCGCATTAGAGTCAACAACAGCTTGTGACATTTGAGATGCAGATATTTCACTGTGATATTAACAGTTCATTGTTGATTCAGTTTGTTTAACTGGATCTGTCTGACATAAACATCTCACCTGAGGAAGTAGGCGGCTCCCCTCCTGACCGCGGCCATGTTGGTCCGTCACAATAAAGTCCTCGCTGAGTGAGCAAAGGTTCCGCCTGATGGTGAACATTGAAAACTGGTGCCCCCTCCTGGTCAAATATATTATAATATAATATACACGTGGACAAAATTGTTGGTACCCTTCCGTTAAAGAAAGACAAACCCAAAATGGTCACTGAAATAACTTGAAACTGACAAAATTAATAATAAATAAAAATTTCCTGATAATTAACTCAAAATCAGACATTTCTTTTGAATTTTGGCTCAATAGAATCATTTAAAAAAACAAATTAATGAAAATAGCCTGGACAAAAATGATGGTACCCCTAGAAAAGATTGAAAATACTTTGACAGTAGGGACATGCTAAACTAAAGTGTGTCCTCGAATTAGCATCGCAGGTCTCTTCAAACTTGTTATCAGTCTGTCTGCCTATTTAAAGGGTGAAAAGTAGTCACTGTGCTGTTTGGTATCATGGCATGTACCACAAGGAACATGGACCACAGAAAGCTAAGGGCAGAGTTGTGTCAGGAGATTAGAAAGGAAATTTTCGACCAGCATGTTAAAGGTTAATGCAATAAGACCATCTCCAAGGAGCGTGATGTTCATCTGACTACAGTGGCACATATTATTCAAAAGTTTAAGGTCCACGGGATTGTAGCCAACCTCCCTGGACTCGGCCGCCTGAGGAAAATTGATGACAAAATGAAGAGACGGATAATACGAATGGTAACCAAAGAGCCCAGAACAACTTCCAAAGAGATTAGAGGTGAACTCCAAGGTCAAGGTCCATCATTGTCAGATCGCAACATCCGTCGCTGTTTGAGCCAAAGTGGACTTCATGGAAGACGACCGAGGAGGACACCGCTTTTGAAAGCAAATTATAAAAAACAAGACTGGAATTTGCCAAAATGCATATTGACAAGCCACAAAGCTTCTGGGAGAATGTCCTTTGGACAGATGAGACAAAACTGGAGCTTTCTGGCAATTCACATCAGCTCTATGTTCACAGACGCAAAAATGAAGCATACAAAGAAAAGAACACTGTACCTACTGTAATACATGGAGGAGGCTCGGTCATGTTCTGGGGTTGCTTTGCTGCATCTGGTACCGGGTGTCTTGAATCTGTGCAGGGTACAATGAAATCACAAGACTATCAAGGCATTCTGGAGCTAAATGTGCTGCCCAGTGTCAGAAAGCTTGGTCTCAGTCGCAGGACATGGGTCCTCCAACAGGATAATGACCCAAACACACAGCTAAATACACCCAAGAATGATTAGGAGCAAATCATTGGACTGTTCTGAAGTGGCCTTCTATGAGCCCTGATCTAAATCTGATTGAACATCTGTGGAAGGAGCTGAAACATGCAGTCTGGAGTAGACAACCTTCCAACCTGAGACAGCTGGAACAGTTTGCTCATGAGGTGTTGGCGAAAATACCTGTTGACAGGTGGAGAAGTCTCATTATGAGTTGCACAAGTTGCTTGATTGCAGTGATTGCCTCAAGAGGTTGTGCAACAAAATATTAAGTTAAGGGTACAATAATTTTGATTCTGTTGAACCACAATTCAAAAGCAATTTCTGATTTTCATTAGGTAATTTCAAGTAAATTCTTATTTATTATTCCATTGTCAGTTTCAAGTTATCTCAGTGACCATTGTGGGTTTCTCTTTCTTTAATGGAAGGGAACCAAAAAATGTTTCCGCGTGTGTAATATGTGTTATAATATAATATAATGATATATAACATAATATACCACAACACAATATATTTTGATACAATACAATACATTATAATATATTTGTATACAAAAACCCATGAAGGGTCAATGGATTTTGATGCTTTATTAAAGTTTAAACTTCCAGCAAGTAGAAATACAATTTTTAGCTGCACATGTATTGATAAACGCTTAGTTCATTTTTGTGGAAAAATTAAAAAGCTCCATCTTCTTAATACGAAAATTTGCTCCTTTTCACCCGCGATCATTACAGTAAGTCTCATTAATTTTAAATAGTTTTAAGGTTTGCACCGTATAGTATATAAAATAAGCAATGAGGACGTGTTATCTTGTTAATACTGATTACATTTATCTTTATTTCCTACCAGACAAACAATCAATTGATCAAGCAAGAAAATAAGCACTGAGCTGCAACTGAAAAGCTAGGATTGATTTGTTGCACATTAACCAACTGTTTTACTTTTAAAATGCTGCTCATACATTCATGATGATGACATAAAGATGATGTACACTGTATATAATAAATTCTTTATATAATATGTCAAAGAGGATTATATGCTCTCATTTGTGGTTTGTGGGATTAAAAATAACTTTTAGACATTCCAAATAAAAATATGATATCATTTATATATATATATATATATAGCACAAGTATGGATCCATCCACCAAGGCCATTTATCTGCATCCAATAATTTCACCATGTTCTCACAGACAATGAGACAAATTTGTAGTTTTGCAATTAAAAAAATAAACTTATCTCAAACTTGTGTCCTTCATCCTCGCCCAGAGCCCAAATCAACACCAACACCTTAAATAATTAATGAACCAATTAAGTTGATGAGTTTCACAGGGGTTGGTGGCTCATAAGAGAATAACAAGGATCAGCTCATTAGCATCACTGTTGTGTTTAGAGTCTAAATCCACATGGAAAAAAAAATGACTTCAGAGTTTCACCATCAAAACAATATTCCCTCTTGAAACATCTGTGTCTTCTGGGTGAACAGATGAGAGCCACTTTAAAGTATATTCTCTGGACTGCTAGTGGGAAATTTGGATAGAAAGTATATGGAATTTAACTTTTTATTGTACATGACACATACAAATGTATGTCCAATGAGCATTGTCCAAATGTAAAAATCTATTTTAAATGCAAAGCAGAGACGACTCAAGATACAAAGAATATATTATCAATAAGGCTTCTAATCTTCCAAGAGCTTTGTAATATTAAAGCCCAACTACTTTGGACAAAAATGTCTTTCAAGCACATCACATTGTAACTATGGAAAATCAATGTTGGCAGTAACTGGTGATGACAACTCTTTGGTGGTTAAACTTGTATTTTATCTTCCCCTTGTGGTCATGGCAACTTTGAATGCTACTGTTACTCCAGGGATGGTTTGGTAAAATGAAACCTCTTATATCGATACATTTTTGTCACATTTGTTTAACTTACATTATTTGTCATACACTTCTGATGTGTATATACTTTTTTGTTTTGATCCTTGTAAGTTCTACAAGCAGCTTTGGGATCCTTTTTATTGAATTTATAAGGCAGGTGTCCCAAAACCTTTTTTTCATGTGGTTACAAATAAGACATTTATGCCTAAAAAGGAGGCATTAATTACAGATTCATTTCAGTTCAGGTTTTCATCGCACTTTTCCTCCATCAACATTTTGCTATTCACAAAACTGGTTGTGTATAATTTTCTACATGTTCTCATCTGTGTACACTCTGGTCAAACTTGTTACTCTTCATCACCATCACATCCTCCTCCTCATTCAAGGCCTCAACTCTGTGCAATGCTTTATTCTCTCAATTTCAACATCAGCATCTCTGAGCTTCTACAAACAACACAGGGTTTCCTCTGAGGAGCTGTTCATCACATGCGGCAGGGTCACCTCAGGTCTGCCATCGGTCAGCTTTACTTCCTGATCATGAGCATCACCATTGTGTTGTCCTACACTAAGATAATGAAAGTGTCCGTGCAGTGTTAAATCTGTGAAAACAAGAGGACATCAGATCTGTGCATTTGCCAATGCTCAGCGTGGCTATAAATTACAGCAGAGGTCTTCAACAGGGGGTCTGGACCCCTGGGGGTCCATGGAAGTACTGCAGGGGGGTCGCAACATTTTTGGTTGAGACAATTTTTTTTTTTTTATATTTTTTTCTTTATTTTCCAACCAATTTTTTCCCCACGAATTGAAAAGCCTTTAAATAGAAATTAACATGCATCCAACATATTGTGAGGCTGATATGACCATCTGCCTGACAACCTCCATCCGTCCAAGGTTAGATAAGTTGTGTGCTACCCATTCGGGTTTGACATCTCACTAATGTGGGAGTATGTGTGCCATCCACATGTGGCTTGAGGATTTACTGTCTCTTCTACATGTATGTTTAAAATAAAAACATGAATCTGTGAATTATTTTAATAGTTCAGTGTTGTATGCAAGATGTATGTTTATGAATGGCAGTCGCATGGTCATCCTGTACATTGCAAATGTTTAAATTAAAAACATGAATATATGAACCTGTGTAATATTTGAATAGTTTAGTATTGAATGCACAATAACAGGGTAGCTATGTTTATACATGGCATTAGGCCCAGTTTAATATAAAACACAACTTTATAGAATATATATAGTATGGGGTCCCTGCTCCATCTCTCCACCAGTTTGAGGGTCCTTGGCCTGAAAAACCTTGAAGACCCCTATATTACAGGATATAACCAATATGTATAATAATGTATCAAATGAGAACATGACAAAAGTAACAATGTGACAAAGGGGTTGTTTGTTGTGATGCTAAAAAGCATTATTACATCAATCACCTCAACTTTTAATGAAAGTTGCCCGAAATAGTTGCCGACTGAAGAACTGAAGGTTCCTGGTTCAATCCCAGGTTCCAACCAAAGACCAGTACCAACAACAATTCAATGTGTGGTGGAAGACATGCTCATGTTGCAGCGCTCCTGGTGTAAAATCAAACAAGTATTATCTTAAATGTGAACCTTTACCTTTAACTTAGTTAATAAAGACACATGTAAATAGTTGAAACACATGAAGTCGCCATTACTGAATCATGTTTTGAGTGTGAATCCCTCCAACGGACAAAGTGAGTAACTATAGCTACTGTTGCCTATCAGGTGTGTTGTTGGTTAATGTCATCGCTCGTGACTCTGTGGTTAGTTACCGTTCATATGACGTTGTGTTATAGTTGCTGATATAAAGCCCTCACACATTTCCTGCTCAGAAGGCTGCACAGAGCCCAGCTTAACACCTTCAATTCAGGGATGGTTTGGTAAACTGGGTCTTATGCTTTTATGTCTCCTAATTATTTCTCCATGTACAATGTACTAAAATAATGTGTACTGTGTTTGATACCTGTTTATTCAAAGTGAGATCATCCCTTGTTGAGTTGTGCATCTGGTTTTAGAGCTGAATGAAGTGTGGCAGTGTCTGAAGGCTTTTTACATTTGGTTGTGAAAGACAGAAAAATGGCTGCTAACATCACCACAGAGTACAGGATGAATGATGAGAGAATGTTGATTCAGGTAATCGTCGTCCTCTTTCTCTGCATTAACCTTCTGCTAATTACAACCTTTTTCTCCAAGGAGGTCTTCTACACCACCATGCGCTACATGTTATTTGCTGTCACACTAATGTCCGACAGTATGTTTTTAGTCGTGACTGACATCTTACTCATTTTAAATTACTCTCGGTATACGATACAAATGTGGTTCTGCCTTATTTTGTATATCATTTCGTCTCTGTGCATGGTTGTGACACCAGTCACTCTGACGGCAATGACCCTGGAGCGCTACGTGGCCATTTGCCTGCCGCTGCGTCATGCAGAGCTGTGCTCCCCACGCAGCACTCTGCACGGCATTCTCATCATCTACAGCCTCAGCTCTCTGCCCTGCATCTCTTTTCTCTCCATCATCTTAGCATCATCCTCCTCTGCCTCCTACACCCAGAGCGGAACGTGCGCTGGGGAAACCTTCTTCATCTACACGTGGCTGGGTGACCTCATGTCAGCCATTAATCAGTTTTACTTCCTGATCATGGGCATCACAGTCGTGTTTTCCTATGTGAAGATAATGAGAGTGGCCAAAGCTGCATCAGGAGAGGACAAAAAGTCCACATGGAGAGGACTCAGAACTGTGGGGCTTCACGCTTTCCAGCAGCTCCTGTGTCTCATCCAGCTGTGGGGTCCTTTCATAGAAGCTGCTGTGTTTAAAATCAATGTCTTGTTATCTATCAAGGTCAGGTTCTTTAATTACATTACTTTCATTCTTTCTCCAAGGTGTCTGTCTCCTCTCATTTATGGCCTCAGGGATGAAATGTTTTTTCATGCCATGAAAAAAATTGCTCTCTGTGGTTTGCGTAAGAAACACTGATCAGATTTGTATCGATGAACAAATTGCCATGATGTTATAGTGTGAAATGTTTTTGTTTTTTAGTTGAGCCTCTGGCTTGATTTATATTGTTATTTTTTAATAAAAAAAAAAGGTAAATGAAAAATTCAGTTGGATATGACAATGAAAATGTTGATTAATTAACATCCAATCCCACTACTTGTATTTTTGCAGACAATATTTGCAAACATTGTATTAAACTCAGACTGCAATCAATCCTGTCTGTCATTAACCTGACATTATAGAGAGAATTATAAAAACATCAAACAGGCCTGGTGTGATATTTACAGAGTGACTATCTATAAACATCATAAATGAACAAGACTCTGCCCGCTGGCCAATGGCCACCTGCCAGATTGAATCCTCCTCGTCTTTAGTCAGTTTACCAGTGATGTCACGTATTTTCTTTGCAGAGCATTGCGTTTGTGCATAGCCTGTTGACAAATAGAGAGAATGTGCACAGTTTACATTTAAATCATGCACCAATTATTTTTTAACTGTAGTTGATAAATTCAGACTTTTCTTTGAATTTCCACTGTCATGTATTGGAAGTGAAAGCCAAAGTCACAGAAATCTTCATTCTGAAATCAAACCACAACTCTCAAAACTGCTTATCTATCAATTAAATAAGTGTGGAATTATATTATACCAATATAAATATTGGTGTTTTTGGGGTGACGTATAGACTCGACCCTAACCTGTTTTGCTTTCAACCCCTGAAATACTTTAAGTTTAAAAACTGACAGATATTAGTTTATATATACACATTAAACAAAACATGTAAACATACATAGGACTTCAAGAAGGAAAAAACTGTTGAGCATAGGATGAAGACTTACTTTTGAATACTCAGTGATGGCATCTATGAGAGCTGAGGTGGCCTGTGAAAGAAAAGTGGTTGAACTGTCTGTAACCAGAGATGCTGCTCGTCTGGTTTAATTACAGACTCATTTTATTTCAGGTTTTCATCGCGCTTTTCTTCCATCAACATTTTGCTATTAACAAATCTGGTTGTGTATAATTTCTTACATGTGGTCATCTGTGTACACTCTGTTCACACGTATTACTCTTCATCACCATGCACTTCCTCCTCCTCATTCAAGGCCTCTGCTATGTGCTCTGCTTTATTCTCTCACAGTCAACATCAGTATCTCTGAGCTTCTACAAACAACACAGGGTTTCTTCTGAGGGGCTGTTCATCTACATGCAGCAGGGTCACCTCAGGTCTGCCATTGGTCAGCGTTACTTCCTGATCATGAGAATCCCCATTGTGTTTTCCTACGCTAAGATAATGAAAGTGTCCGTGCAGTGTTAAATTTGTGAAAGCAAGAGGACATCAGATCTGTGCATTTGCCAACGCTCAGCGTGGCTATAAATTACATGCAGAGGTCTTCAATAGGGGGTCCGTGGAAGTACTGCAGGGGGGTCGCAACATTTTTGGTTGAGACAATTTTTTATATTTTTTATAATTTTTTCTTTATTTTCCAACCAATTTTTCCCCACAAATTGAAATGTTGTTAAATAGACATTAACAGGCATCCAACATATTGTGAGGCTGATATGACCATCTGCCTGACAACCTCCATCTGTCCAAGGTTAGATAAGTTGTGTGCTACCCATTCGGGTTTGACATCTCACTAATGTGGGAGTATGTGTGACATCCACAGATGACTTGAGGATTCACTGTCTCTTCTACATGTATGTTTCATAAAAAAACATGAATCTGTGAATTATTTTAATAGCTCAGTGTTGCATGTAAGATGTATGTTTATGAATGGCAGTGGCATGGTCATCCTGTACATTGCACATGTTTAAATTAAAAACATGAACATATGAACCCGTGTAATATTTGAATAGTTTAGTATTGAATGCACAATAACAGGGTAGCTATGTTTATACATGGCATTAGGCCCAGTTTAATATAAAACACAATTTTATAGAATATATATAGTATGGGTTCCCTGCTCTATCTCTCCACCAGTTTGAGGGTCCTTGGCCTGAAAAACCTTGAAGACCCCTATATTACAGGATATAACCAATATGTATAATAATGTATCAACTGAGAACATGACAAAAGTAACAATGTGACAAAGGGGTTGTTTGTTGTGATGCTAAAAAGCATTATTACATCAATCACCTCAACTTTTAATGAAAGTTGTCCTGAAATAGTTGCCGACTCAAGAACTGAAGGTTCCTGGTTCAATCCCAGGTTCCAACCAAAGACCAGTACCAACAACAATTCAATGTGTGGTGGAAGACATGCTCATGTTGCAGCGCTCCTGGTGTAAAATCAAACAAGTATTATCTTAAATGTGAACCTTTACCTTTAACTTAGTTAATAAAGACACATGTAAATAGTTGAAACACATGAAGTCGCCATTACTGAATTATGTTTTGGGTGTGAATCCCTCCAACGGACAAAGTGAGTAACTATAGCTACTGTTGCCTATCAGGTGTGTTGTTGGTTAATGTCATCGCTCGTGACTTTGTGGTTAGTTACTGTTCATATGACGTTGTGTTATAGTTGCTGATATAAAGCCCTCACACAATTCCTGCTCAGAAGGCTGCACAGAGCCCAGCTTAACACCTTCAATTCAGGGATGGTTTGGTAAACTGGGTCTTATGCTCTTATGTCTCCTAATTATTTCTCCATGTACAATGTACTAAAATAATGTGTACTGTTTGTGATACCTGTTGATTCAAAGTGAGATCATCCCTTGTTGAGTTGTGCATCTGGTTTTAGAGCTGAATGAAGTGTGGCAGTGTCTGAAGGCTTTTTACATTTGGTTGTGAAAGACAGAAAAATGGCTGCTAACATCACCACAGAGTACAGGATGAATGATGAGAGAATGTTGATTCAGGTCTTCGTCGTCCTCTTTCTCTGCATTAACTTTCTGCTAATTACAACCTTTTTCTCCAAGGAGGTCTTCTACACCACCATGCGCTACGACTTATTTGCTGTCATACTAATGTCCGACAGTATGTTTTTAGTCGTGACTGACATCTTACTCATTTTAAATTACTCTCGGTATACGATACAAATGTGGTTCTGCCTTATTTTGTATATCATTTCGTCTCTGTGCATGGTTGTGACACCGGTCACTCTGACGGCGATGACCCTGGAGCGCTACGTGGCCATTTGCCTGCCGCTGCGTCACGCAGAGCTGTGCTCCCCACGCAGCACTCTGCACGGCATCCTCATCATCCACAGCCTCAGCTCTCTGCCCTGCATCGCTTTTTTCTCCGTCTTCTTAGCATTAGCCTCCTCTGCCTCCTACACCCAGAGCGGAACGTGCGCTGGGGAAACCTTCATCATCCACACCTGGCTGGGTGACCTCATGTTTGCCATTTATCAGTTTTACTTCCTGATCATGGGCATCACAGTCGTGTTTTCCTATGTGAAGATAATGAGAGTGGCCAAAGCTGCATCAGGAGAGGACAAAAAGTCCACATGGAGAGGACTCAGAACTGTGGGGCTTCACGCTTTCCAGCAGCTCCTGTGTCTCCTCCAGCTCTGGGGTCCTTTCATAGAAGCTGCTGTGTTTAAAATCAATCCCATATTATCTGTCAAGATCAGGTTCTTTAATTACATTACTTTTATTCTTGCTCCAAGGTGTCTGTCTCCTCTCATTTATGGCCTCAGGGATGAAATGTTTTTTCATGCCCTGAAAAAAATTGTTCTCTGTGGTTTGCGTAAGAAACACTGATCAGATTTGTTTCGATGAACTAATTGCCATGATGTTATAGTGTGAAATGTTTTTGTTTTTTAGTTGAGCCTCTGGCTTGATTTATATTGATATTTTTTAATAAAAAAAAAAACGTTAAAGAAAAATTCAGATGGATATGACAATGAAAATGTTGATTATTTAACATCCAATCCCACTACTTGTATTTTTGCAGACAATATTTGCAAACATTGTTTTAAACGCAGACTGCAATTCATCCTGTCTGTCATTAACCTGACATTATAGAGAGAATTATAAAAACATCAAACAGGCCTGGTGTGATATTTACAGAGTGACTATCTATAAACATCATAAATGAACTAGCCTCTGCCCGCTGGCCAATGGCCACCTGCCAGATTGAATCCTCCTCGTCTTTAGTCAGTTTACCAGTGATGTCACGTATTTTCTTTGCAGAGCATTGCGTTTGTGCACAGCCTGTTGACAAATAGAGAGAATGTGCACAGTTTACATTTAAATCAAGCACCAATTATTTTTTAACTGTAATTGATAAATTGGGGTGACGTATAGACTCGACCCTCACCTGCTCTGCTTTTAACCCCTGAAACATTTTAAGTTTAGAAACTGACAGATATTAGTTTATATATACACATAAAACAAAACATGTAAACATACATAGGACTTCAACAAGGAAAAAACTGTTGAGCATAGGATGAAGACTTACTTTTGAATACTCAGTGATGGCATCAATAAGAGCTAAGGTGGCCTGTGAAAGAAAAGTGTTTGAACTGTCTGTAACCAGAGATGCTGCTCGTCTGGTTTAATAACAGACTCATTTTAGTTCAGGTTTTCATCGCACTTTTCCTCCATCAACATTTTGCTATTAACAAATCTGGTTGTGTATAATTTTTTACATGTGGTCATCTGTGTACACTCTGTTCACACGTATTACTCTTCGTCACCATGCACTTCCTCCTCACCATGAACTTGCTCCTCATTCAAGGCCTCAGCTATGTGCTCTGGTTTATTCTCTCACAGTCAATATCAGTACATCTGAGCTTCTACAAACAACACAGGGTTTCCTCTGAGGGGCTGTTCATCTACATGCAGCAGGCTCAAATCAGGTATGCCATTGGTCAGCGTTACTTTCTGATCATGAGAATCCCCATTGTGTTTTCCTACGCTAAGATAATGAAAGTGTCCGTGCAGTGTTAAATCTGTGAAAACAAGAGGAAATCAGATCTGTGCATTTGCCAACGCTCAGCGTGGCTATAAATTACAGCAGAGGTCTTCAACAGGGGGTCCGGACCCCTGGGGGTCCATGGAAGTACTGCAGGGGGGTCGCAACATTTTTGGTTGAGACAATTTTTTTTTTTTTATATTTTTTTCTTTATTTTCCAACCAATTTTTTTCCCCACGAATTGAAAAGCCTTTAAATAGACATTAACATGCATCCAACATATTGTGAGGCTGATATGACCATCTGCCTGACAACCTTCATCCATCCAAGGTTAGATAAGTTGTGTGCTACCCATTCGGGTTTGACCATCCACAGATGGCTTGAGGATTTACTGTCTCTTCTACATGTATGTTTAAAATAAAAACATGAATCTGTGAATTATTTTAATAGCTCATTGTTGTATGCAAGATGTATGTTTATGAATGGCAGTGGCATGGTCATCCTGTACATTGCAAATGTTTAAATTAAAAACATGAATATATGAACCTGTGTAATATTTGAATAGTTTAGTATTGAATGCACAATAACAGGGTAGCTATGTTTATACATGGCATTAGGCCCAGTTTAATATAAAACACAACTTTATAGAATATATATAGTATGGGGTCCCTGCTCCATCTCTCCACCAGTTTGAGGGTCATTCGCCTGAAAAACCTTGAAGACCCCTATATTACAGGATATAACCAATATGTATAATAATGTATCAACTGAGAACATGACAAAAGTAACAATGTGACAAAGGGGTTGTTTGTTGTGATGCTAAAAAGCATTATTACATCAATCACCTCAACTTTTAATGAAAGTTGCCCGAAATAGTTGCCGACTGAAGAACTGAAGGTTCCTGGTTCAATCCCAGGTTCCAATCAAAGACCAGCACCAACAACAATTCAATGTGTGGTGGAAGAGATGCTCATGTTGCAGCGCTCCTGGTGTAAAATCAAACAAGTATTATCTTAAATGTGAACCTTTACATTTAACTTATTTAATAAAGACACATGTAAATAGTTGAAACACATGAAGTCGCCATTACTGAATTATGTTTTGAGTGTGAATCCCTCCAACGGACAAAGTGAGTAACTATAGCTATGTGCCTATGAGGTGTGTTGTTGGTTAATGTTGTTGCTCGTGACTTTGAGGTGATTTAACGTTCATATGACGTTGTGTTATAGTTGCCGGTATAAAGCCCTCACACACAGTTCCTGCTCAGAAGGCTGCACAGAGTTCGGCTGAACACCTTCACTCCAGGGATGGCTGGGTAAACAGGGTCTTGTGCTCTTATTGCTCCTTCTAATCATTTTCTCTTTTTACGACGTACTAAAATAATGTATAATTGTGTTTGATACCTGTTGATTCAAATAGAGATCATCCCTTGTTGAGTTCTGCATCTGTTTTTTTTTTTTTTTAATTCTCTTTTTATTTAGAAAGGCACATTTCCATCACATACATTACATACAGCTTTAGTCTGTCAAGGTCATAAGAAATAATGTATGTAGTAAGTTTGGGTGATTTTGTTCATACAGCCTTTCTGGGGTTTTGTTTTATGGACCTAAATTACTTCATCTAGGAACAATAACAGAGGTAATAAGAACTCAACCAGGGAGCGCACATCACATCAAAAGAAGGAGGATCACACAAAACACAAGTATATTCAAATAAAATCAGATCCAACAGGTTTTACATACCCAGTTCATTTGGTCCAGGTCTTATAAAAAATGTCTTTCTAGACCTTGAGGGAAAAAGAGATCTTTTCCATAACATAAATCTCATACAGAATTTCAATCCATTCATCAATGGTGGGAGGGTCCACTTTTAACCATTGCCTCGTGATACATTTCTTACTAGCTGCTGTCAGGCGTGTTGGTTTATTCTAAATATGAGAAGAGCCGGACTGGTCCAATTTAAATATTTATTGAGATGCAATGAAAGTTGAACAACATAGCTATGGACAATTATCACAGTCTAGGCTAATTAAGTTAGCAATAGGTAGTTAATAATGGCCCCGAACAAAAGGGTTTGATATAGTTATAACAGTAGATTTAATATGATTGGTTATGAAAGATTGAAGGGGAGTCACCGCAAATCAATTTGGTTCTCCCTTCTTGGTGCACAGGCATGTCCACGCCTCTTGGCACAGAAATCCAGGAAGTGACAAGAAGCCGCTCTCCGTGACGCTACTACTACTCTGATAGTTGCTAAGCAAAATGTTCTCTTGGCATTTCATGAAATATTAAATGATCAACAAGCTAAATTTCAATAAGCAGCAGATATGACAGCGTTTGAGTATTTGTGTTCAAACCATTCTCCAAAAATCATCTGACTGCTTCTATACATGATAATTCAGAAGCTTTGACTTCAAATTGCCCTGTAGTACCACAAGAATCACATACACAGGAAAAACGTGTTAGAAATGAGATTCAACAAACCGTTTTAGAGTCGACAGCTGAAACAGATTAAATAAAAGTTATTCTGACACACTTTTCTTTCATGATAAAATAATAAAAACATAAGTAGAGCTTAACAACACCTTTCAAATTAAGAGCATTGGATGTTAAGATAATTGGTGAAACCAAAAAATAAAAACCTTCTTTATAGATATGGCATTCAATAAAGTGTAAACAAAGGGCTTGTATTAAGGTTTGTGCTTTGCATTTAAGATGAAACACGCTATGAGTTAAAGTGTTTTAGACCTATGGTCCTTGAATTGGATTCAGATTTATTCCTCTTTAAGTGGTGAAACATATTTATTTTTAGGCTTACAAGAGTCTTACAATAGATACATGGAGGGTGAATCAAACTCCTATTCTACATTGCCCTGTACTTGGTGGTCAGCGCTTTGATTGGCGCATCAGAAACAGGGAAACGGCCCATGGGCATTTGTATGGTCTTTTAGTGTTGTGTGAATTACATGTATCATATCCGTGTACTAGGTTCTCTACCAGAGCTGTCATATGTTGATGCCATCAAAGTATTTCTATGTTCTTCTGAGTCTGTTTCCTACTGGTGTGTGTGGGTCCAGGGGCCTGGTTGATAAATATCTGGGCTAGTTTGGATTGGAGATCTTCTCTGAGTTTGATCTCTTCTTGGGAGAGGGCCTAAGAGTTATGTGGGGCGTGTGTGTCCGATATCATTCCATTGGCCATGTTGATGGGTTTTGATCCTTCAGGTGATGTCAGGGTGTTTGAGCACCTGAGCGATTTTGGTTTGTCGGGGCCGGTGTAAAGGTAATTGCTTTAAAGTTCATAACTGCAGTGATGCCGTGGTCCGAGTTGACTTTGTAGGGGGTGACATATAAAAATATGGCTATAATGTCACCTATGATCCAGGTGACTGTTTTTTCCTAATTCAATGGCGGGGAGGGTTTTGTTTAAAAGTGGGTATTGGGCTGTATTTATACATGATAAGGGGATGGACTATCTATTCGTTTTAAAAGGTCACTATGGGGTCTAATTGGGGTTATAACGTGACCTTCTGTGGACACTGGGCAACTTCATTGGTCATAGCCGTTGCCAAGGCGGCAGTTGGCATCTGGTCTGGGTGCGGGGGGCATGCTTCTTCCTCGGCCCCGTCCTGGGGGTCCTCAGCGATGGGGGCCTGGCCCTCTGTAGGGGTTAGTGTTAGGGTTAGGTGGTGGTCCCTCATAATGGCAGTCTCGGACACAATGTTCAGATTGGCCGCATATGTAGCATCCAGTATTGGGGTTTCCTCTTATTTGACCTCTATACTGACCACGGCCGTACCCCCCTCTTGGTCTGAATGGAGGGGGTTGAGTGAATGGAGGCATGGTTTGATTGTCTCTTTCGATGTTCCTAGCCTGTACTACTGCGCCTGCTATTTCCAAATGTAATCCTAATATGGCAGCCATCTGATTAAGGGGCTCCTCCCCTGACCGACGAGCCTGCAGCTCTTGGAGTTCTGTCCGAACTTCCAGTAGTGATTTTTTCCACTTCTCTGAGGTTGTTGCTTAGCTCAGCCACCTCCTCCTCACACTGTCGCTTCATACTGATTCTTTCGGTGTCTGCACTTCGCAGACTTTCTCTCAGTTGGATGTTTGATTGTCTGAGAGTGTCCCGCTCTTTGCTGACCTCACTGAGGTTGCGTTGCAGCTCTATACTCTCTTTCCTGTGGTTTTCTGCTGCGTCCTGAGTTTGGTTGGGCTGGCGTTTGCCGTTCATCACATCCCGTCTCAGTTGGTCTCTACTCTCCTCGTTCTCTGCGATAGAAGCTCTGCACTGGTGCAACTGTTCGAGAGCAATATCAGCACGTGACTGAAGATCGATACTTATCTCTCGTAGACTCTGGATTTGACGTTCGTCCTCGCAGGCTGCGTCTTCCAGCTGAGAGAAGCTGCAGCAGGGTGGTGGGGGTCTGGACAGCGGCCATCTTTCGGGATAAAACACACTGTTTTTTGACAGGTTATTATTTATTTTTCTTCAGCCTGTCAATGATGCTACCTCCAGAACAGCACACTTATCAGTATTCCAAGAAGAAGGGACAGACTCAGAATAACCCAGATCCTCTACTTCAGCCACTTCATGTTTTTGTAGCGCTGTGACATGTCGATGAATGTGTGTGTATTTTGGTTGGTCGGTGTTGGTCGTGGTGTAATGGTTAGGGGTGTGTATTTCCGTCTGTAAAAAGTTAAAATCAGAATCAGACTCAAACTTCTAATTCAAAATATAAACATAAATCCAAATTAAAACTAAAATTAAAATTAAAATTAAAATTAAAATTAAAATTAAAATTAAAATTAAAATTAAAATTAAAATTAAAATTAAAATTAAAATTAAAAACAAAGACAAAAATAAAACAAAACAAACTTAATAAAATATTAAATAAAACCTAATTTATTATACAATTAAACAAGCAAATCCAATGATGTCAAACCAGTTGTAACCTGAGCTTTAATATCTTTAGTTTTCCCCAGGTGTAATACCCTTTATCAGCAACCAGTTGTTGTATGGAGGCCAAAATGGCAAAAGTATTCATTCAAAAGGTCTAAATTGTAGTATTTTGATAATTTCAGGCAGCACAGAATTAATATTAAAGTTTAGGTTGAATTTCTCATCCTCATATGACTGATTTGGTTCATCGCAAGCACATGAATGACTTCAGCTCTAAAAACTAAAAGTCAGTATTAGAGCATTTCAACAAGACTCAAACATGAATCCCTCTTTTGAAACAATTATCCTTTGCTTTCAGTTGATATGAAACAGTTGTTCGATTATGCTTACAGACATAATCGATGATTGTTTCAACATAAATTGTTGCAGAATAAAGATACAAAATAAAAAAGGGTGGAGTTTTGATTTATATTCCGAAAAGGACAGATAGATTTTCCCTTCTCATCAAACTCGAGCAGAACAAAGCAGACCAGCTCTGTCTAGCTTTACAGGGCTCATTGTATCAGAGAATCAAGTTATCCATACTAAAAAACAAAAACAATTGTCGTTTCATTGTCACAAAACCACAGTTGAGGATGACACATTTCAAGGGTGTAAATGGCTAATAAATATAAAAAAACAAAGAAAGAAAAATCAAAAAACATAAAATTTTGACTGTACTCAGAGATGGACTTTTAAAGGACACACTAATGTGATTTTGCAAGGTTGGTTAATCACTCATCCTTGAAGTTATATTACGAATCAAATTAATAAATTGTGAAGTATTAAACTGGTGTCTACTATTATCCCTGCTGTCGGGTAAAAAATAAGATATTAAATGATCTGATTTTATGTAGAAATTTGGAGGCCTAAACCTTTTCTCCTTTCCTCTAATGGATTGGATATATTTGAAAAATCTGAAACCACAAATTTGTGCCTAAAAAGTATAATTTTAACAATTTAATTAGAATTTATTACTTCTGAATGAAGCAATAGTAAAAAACAAACAACCCGACATAGAAACAAACAACCAAGCCTCCTTATGTGGTCAATGCCAGTTGCAAGCTATAAAGTGTTTGGCCTTCCCAAGATGGCTTTCAGACTCCCAAACATTCTTATCTCCCTTCCATTCCTCCTGTTGTGCACGTACAAAATCTTTCTATTCCCACATCTCTTCCCCTACTTTCTTTACCCCCCAAGTTTTACATTCTATTATTCATCTCAGAGCAAGATATTACTGAATTGAAACATCTCACTCATATAGATCTTTCTTATTCCTTTCTTATTCCTAAGCCTCATGAAAGGCCTTGACACAGCTGAAGCCATGTGGGCCATTGGAGAAAGGAATATGATGTTCCTGCTATATTCAAACAATGTCCTGTTGATGTAAACATTAGGATCTTCGAAACCAAAACAACGAGACAAAACGATGTCAATAAAGTCACTCTGTCCGACCTCCAGAACTTATCAGACAGCTGCTTGAAATATATTTGTGAATGACTCTAAGGGAATAATGGTTTAACAATTATAAGATTCATTATTAACAATATGCAGCAAGGGTTATTTATAAATCATTTGAATAAAGGCCTTATATATGGTTCAAACTGATCAACTGATCATGCTCCCCCCCCCCTTTAGTTGCAAATAGTTTCAGTCAGACCCAAATACCATCTAGAATTTAAATTCCTAAGACTGTCTCTTGTACTTCTTGTACTGTTTGCACTTTATCACTTAAATCAATACGTTTACACTTTTAGAGAACCTTATGCTGCTGTACTTAAAAAATTCTGTATGTTTACTTCTGCAACAAACTGTCTCTTGTACTGTTTGCACTTTAACACTTTAATCACTACGTTTAGAGAACCTTATGCTGCTGTACTTAAAAAATTCTGTATGTTTACTTAGTATTAGGAAATGTCTTGTGTTATCTGTTGTGCCTGTGCACTTTATATGTCTCACTGTGGGAGAGTGGGAAACGTTGTATCGATTCCTTGTATGTTCTGAACATGTTAAGAAATTGACAATAAAGCTACTTTAACTTTAACTTTTTAACTTAATCTCCTTGCCAAACGAGTATTTAATCAGTCGGAACCTATCCATGTCCCCACTCTTGAAGGCCACCTCCTTCTCCAAACGAAGCTTTTTGAGCTTTGCTGTGAACCAGGGCTTGTCGTTGTTATAACACACACTGGTGCGTGTCGGAATATATCTGTCTTCACAGAAGCTGATGTAGGACGTCACAGCATCTGTATATTCGTCCAGGCTGTTAGAAGCAGTTCTAAAAATGTCCCAGTCAGTGTTATCAAGGCAGTCACGCAGCTCCTCCACAGCTTCTCTGTTGCAAATTTTGGCTATTTCCTGCTGGGACTTCAAGAAACTGCCCGTTATAGAGTCTTCTGGGATCTCCTGTTCTCTTTGTAGTTTGTTATCATTTAGTAGAGCTGTTATTGAAATACCTTTTACCATCGTTCCTTCAATTTCCCTCCATGCTGCAATGTATGATGGTGAACACAGGCAAACTAGCGGCCTTAATTGGGCTGCATAGTAGTATTCCTGTAAGCAGGGAAGGCCCATCCCACCCTTTTATTTTCTTAATTGCAGCGTTTTGAATTTAATTCTGGCCTTTTTCCCTTGCCACAGAATTCCAAATTCCTCTAGCAATTTCATCAATTTCATCCAAACTTACTATCAACGTCTCCAGTCTTTGTTGTGTGACTTGTCTCATAACGTGCAGTGTTTTCCTGATGTTATCTTGGGTCTGTCTTTTTCTGACAAAGCCAGTCTGTTCCTCATGTATTAATACTGGTAGTATCAATTCTATTCGTTTAGATAATATGGAGGTGAATAGTTTATAGTCGTTGTTTAAAAGACTTACAGGACGGTAATTCCCACATTCCAATTTGTCTTTCCCCTCTTTAGGTATGGTCGAAATCACCGCCTCCCTCCATGAGGGGGGGGTGCTTTTGTTTTCCAAAACCCATTTGGATCTTTTTAATAGTTTTGGAATTAGTTGATCTTGCATTGTTTTGTACCATTATGTGGGAAAACCATCTGTCCCTGGAGACTTCCCCCTTTTCATCTTCCTGATTGCCAATTGAATTTCTTCTTTTGTTATTTTAGATGTTAATTTTTCATTTTGTTCATCAGTGATCTTTGGAAGGCTTACCTGGGACAAGAAGGCATCGATTTGTTTGTCGTTATTTGTCTATGGTTGAGATTATAATTTTTGATAGTATTCTCGGAAGCATTGTTGTATTTTCTCTTGACTACATTACATTACATTAGATGTCATTTAGCTGACGCTTTTGTCCAAAGCGACATACAATTACTACACTCAACATTCATGAGGGGCCATTTAGGGGTTCAGTGTCTTGCCAAGGACACTTCGGCATGCAGATGGGAGAGAGTGGGGAGTTTCTATTACATTCGTTACTGAGTTTCTTATTTTATATATAGTTTTGTCTGCTTGTTGTTTTCTTAACCTATATGATAAAAGTTTCAGTGATTTCCCACCTGTCTCATAGTATTGTTGCTTTGTAAAAAGGAGCTTTTCTTTTATTTCCTGAGTATTTATTTTATCTATTTATTTTTTTAATTTTATAATCTTACATTTGTTGTCATCTTTGACAGACTTTGCATGTTCTTTCTGTATACTTTTAGTTAGTTTTAGTTTTTGCTGCCTAATTTTCTTCTCATATGAGGAGATGGCTATTATTTTGACCCTCAACACTGCTTTTAATGCATCCCAGAGAATGGGTGGGGTCACTTCCTCATTATCATTATTTTCCAAATATAATTAAATTAATTGAATTCAATTATTCAATTAATAATTCAATTTTCTCTTTTCAGTTTATCTTTAATAATTGGGTTGCTCAGAATACTTGAGTTCAGTCTCCAGAGAGTACATTTCTTATTATTAATCAGATAGATTGACATATTGATGGGACCGTGATCTGAAATAGTACTGGGTCCTATTTCACAGTTATCCACCCTAAAAAAATCTCCTTTAAGCATAAAAAAGTAATCGATGAGCGAGTAAACATTGTAAGCGTGCGAGTAATGTGAGTAGTCTTGGCTCGTCGGGGTTTATCTCTCTCCACACGTCAACAATCCCCACTTCACTTATCCAAATATTCAAGAAAATGTTTACGTTTCTTGAGTATTAGAGGTGGGTAGTCGTAGTCCAGGTTTATGTGGTTTGCTTGCCAGGCAAACCCCTTCTTCTGCCATGTTTTGCGGAGTAATGTGTCTTTTGTTTAAAAGCTTAGACACTTGATTACAATGGAGAGTGGCGGCGCGTCCGCCGGCGGCTGCGGTCCCAGAGACCGATGAGCTCTATCAATCTGCAGGTCGGGCATGTCGTTAGTCAGCTCGAGACCTTCGCGAGTAGATTTTCAACAAATTAGATCATTGTGATTGATTCCTTCTCAGATCCCTCCGGCACCCCATAGATCCTTATGTTCTTACGCCTGGAGCGGCTTTCCAGACCCAGCAACTTGTCCTCCAGCTTGGTGTGTAGCTGGAGCATGGCCGTGATGACTTCTTCGGTGTTTTGGATCCTGTCTTCGGCTATCCCAATTCGCCCTTCCGCCTCGTCCAATTTGGCATTCGCCTTAACTATTTCTTCTTGTCCCTAATTGTTCTTTGTTTTCTTGGCGAAACTCTCTTACTTCGCAGAATCAGTTCAGAGTCGGCCATTTCTCCACACTGCACCACGTTGCTTGTAACTCACCCCTGTTAGCTGCTAATTGTTGCTGTGCCCGTCTTTCTCAACCCCGTCTTCAGACGACGTTTACTGCTCAAAGTGGTGGTATTACTTTTTCTCCCCTTTCTCTACACTTTTTGCAAAATTATTTATTTGTTTTGTATGGGGGTATTTCTCTAATAGCTCTGGCTCAATCGGGAGCTCTCTCGCTATGCGACCATCTTGACAGTGTTCCGACCGGAAGTCCTGCATCTGGTTTTAGAGCTGAATGAAGTGTGGCGGTGTCTGAAGGCTTTTTACATTTGGTTGTGACAGACAGAAAAATGGCTGCTAACATCACCACAGAGTACAAGCTGAATGATAAGATCATGTTGATTCAGGTCTTTGTCGTCCTTTTTCTCTGCATTAACCTTCTGCTAATTACAACCTTTTTCTCCAAGGATGTTTTCTACACCACAATGCACTACATCTTATTTGCTGTCACGCTAATGTCCGACTGTCTGTTTTTATTCGTGACTGACATCCTACTCATTTTGATTTACTATCGCTTTACGAAACAAATGTGGTTGTGCCTTATTGGAAAAGAACGTCATTATCCACAGGTGACAGGGTCACCTGAGATCAGCGATAAGTCAGTTTTACTTCCTGATCATGTGCATCACAATCGTGTTTTCCTATGTGAAGATAATGAGAGCGGCAAAAGCTGCATCGGGAGAGGACAAAAAGTCCACATGGAGAGGACTCAGAACTGTTGTGCTTCACGCTTTCCAGCTTCTCCTTTACATTACATTTACCTGACGCTTTTATCCAAAGCGACTTACATTTTTAGAACACTCATCATTTTATGAGGGGCCATCTAGGGGTTCAGTATCTTGCCAAGGACACTTAGGCATGCAGATGGGATAGAGTGGGATTCGAACCGGCAACCTTATTGTTGCAGAGCACCCGCTCTATCCCCTAGGCCACGCTCTCCCCTCCTGTGTCTCTTCCAGCTGTGGTGTCGTTTCATGGAAGCTGCTGTGTTTAAAATCAATCTCATTTTATTTATCAAGGTCAGGTTCTTTAATTACATAACTTTTATTTTGGCTCCAAGATGTCTGTCTCCTCTCATTTATGGCCTCAGGGATGAAATGTTTTGTCATGCCCTGAAAAGATTAGCTCTCTGTTGTTTGCGTAAGAAAAACTGATCAGATTTGTATGGATTAACAAATTGTCATGATGTCACATTGTGAATTTTTTTAGTTTTTTTATTGCGTCTGTGGCTTGATTATTGTTATTTTAAAATAAAGAAATGTTTTCCCAGTGATGTCAGGTATTTTCTTTTTCTCAGAGCATTGAGTTCGTTCACAGCCTGTTCACAAACATAGAGAGAACTTGCACAGTTTACAGGTTAATCAAACGCCAACTAGTGTGACAGAAGAGCACATCAAAAGTTTTCAGGAAAATGGAAAATCTTTAACTGTAGTTGATAAATTCCGATTTGACTTTTAATTTCCCCTGTCATGTATTACGAGTGAAAGCCAAAGTCAAACAGATCTTCTTTCTGAAATAAAAACACAACTCTCAAAACTGCTTATCTATCAATTAAATAAGTGTTGAATTATATATATAGTTATAAATATTGTTTTTTTGGGGTGACGTTTAGACTCGACCCTCACCTGCTCTGCTTTCAACCCCTGAACTATTTTAAGTTTAGAAACTGACAGATATTGGTTTATATATACACATATAACAAAAGATGTTAACATACATAGGAATTTAATAAGGAAAAAACTGTTGACCAAAAGACTTACTTTTGAATACTCATCGATGGCGTCTATGAGAGCTAAGGTGGCCTGTGAGAGAAAAGTGGTTGAACTGTTGCTGCTCGTCTGATCAGAGAGTCATGAGAGAGCTGTTCAACCTGCAGCACAGACACGGAGGGAAACACAAAAAAAGTCAGGACAAACTAGTGGTTTAAGAATCACTCTGGTCCTTAAAGTATCAGTTCAATACAGAGGAAAATAGATACACTTTCACCTAATTTAGGTAAAATTACAAAGACACTTTTAGGAAAATGTACTTAACATTTTAAAAAGTGCACATTTGTCAGTGTTGTATTTTATGTATTATATGTATATGTATATTACATTAAGGGATTTTTATTGCTGACGCATTCATGTGAAAATATTACACGGCAAAGTTACAAGTAACCGTCAAATAAATGAAGTCTAAAATATAGGCTATGATACCTCACGATGTACTAAAGTTTTGCTTGTATTTACCTCTACCACTGCAAAAAATACAGAAGATAAATGTGTCCTGTCAGTTGAATTCTGTATATGACTGTAGTCTTTCTTACATGCATCTGTTTCTGGCCGGTGACAGACTCACCTGTTTGAAAGGTACAGCACACAGCCCACCGCCCACGGCCAAAGACGCCAAACTTGTGTAAAGAACATTTGTCTATTTCCTCGGTTTATGCACTGTGGTATTTTTATAGTTGAACAGGACCCGAGCAGAACTCCTGAAGAGACATTTTATTGGATTAGGGATTCATCATCATATTTCATTGTATGATGAGAGAAATTGAAAGGTTTCCATTTGTCATCAAAGGAGAATGAACTATGACCAAATAAAGTATTGATATAATATGAACATTTAGACGCATCAAACACAGCTTATCTTAAATGTTTAATGAGGAACACAGTCATCATTTTAATTATACAGTAAGAACATGGTATTAGGGCTGTAATGTAATTTGTGGCTGATTTCCATTTGTTGATAGTTAAACAAGTTATAAAGCTGTTACATCCATTTGAATTTGTCTGCTGAATAATATTTGCTATAGATCAATTCATGAATTAGTCTGTAACCTGTCAGAAAATATTGAAAGATGCCTGCTATAGTGTCTAAAAAATGGTGAATTTAACGGACTTCTATGTATCTCCCCCAAACATTCCAGTTCTGTTCCCTCTACATACCCAGTATTTACAAAAATGGTAAAATAATTCCTCCTTCCCTCAAAGAATATCCAGTGGTGACTCACTTCCCTATTTGTGTTTGTTTACATCAGCTGTCTCTTCATTTACAGGATTGTATTTGTGTCTGACTTCAATCAGGAAGTTGCCATGTGACTCGGAGTGAGTTAGAATAGAACACGAAGGTAACACTAAATCGTCATATAGGGACAAAGACGTGTAATATATTTATTATTGATCCTCTTGTGTACGATTCTCTAACAACAATAAACACAGTAATGACGATGTAAAGCGAATGAAGACAGATGTGAGGAGTCAGCTCCGTCGTCCGCGCGCTGTTATCAAACTAAACCTTCTCGTTCTCCCGCATTAGAGTCAACAATAGCTCGTGACATTTGAGATGCAGATATTTCACTGTGATATTAACAGTTCATTGTTGATTCAGTTTGTTTAACTGGATCTGTCTGACATAAACATCTCACCTGAGGAAGTAGGCGGCTCCCCTCCTGACCGCGGCCATGTTGGTCCGTCACAATAAAGTCCTCGCTGAGTGAGCAAAGGTTCCGCCTGATGGTGAACATTGAAAACTGGTGCCCCCTCCTGGTCAAATATATTATAATATAATATACACATGGACAACATTTTTGGTACCCTTCCGTTAAAGAAAGACAAATCCACAATGGTCACTGAAATAACTTGAAACTGACAAAATTAATAATAAATAAAAATTTCCTGAAAATTAACTAATCAAAATCAGACATTTCTTTTGAATTTTGGCTCAATAGAATCATTAAAAAAACAACTTAATGAAAATAGCCTGGACAAAAATGATGGTACCCCTAGAAAAGATTGAAAATAATTTGACAGTAGGGACATGTTAAACTAAAGTGTGTCCTCTAATTAGCATCGCAGGTCTCTTCAAACTTGTTATCAGTCTGTCTGCCTATTTAAAGGGTGAAAAGTAGTCACTGTGCTGTTTGGTATCATGGTGTGTACCACAAGGAACATGGACCACAGAAAGCTAAGGGCAGAGTTGTGTCAGGAGATTAGAAAGGAAATTTTCGACCAGCATGTTAAAGGTAAATGCAATAAGACCATCTCCAAGGAGTGTGATGTTCATCTGACTACAGTGGCACATATTATTAAAAAGTTTAAGGTCCACGGGACTGTAGCCAACCTCCCTGGACTGGGCCGCCTGAGGAAAATTTATGACAAAATGAAGAGACGGATAATACGAATGGTAACCAAAGAGCCCAGAACAACTTCCAAAGAGATTAGAGGTGAACTCCAAGGTCAAGGTCCATCAGTGTCAGATCGCACAATCCGTCGCTGTTTGAGCCAAAGTGGACTTCATGGAAGACGACCGAGGAGGACACCGCTTTTGAAAGCAAATTATAAAAAACGAGACTGGAATTTGCCAAAATGCATATTGACAAGCCACAAAGCTTTTGGGAGAATGTCCTTTGGACAGATGAGACAAAACTGGAGCTTTCTGGCAATTTACATCAGCTCTATGTTCACAGACGCAAAAATGAAGCATACAAAGAAAAGAACACTGTACCTACTGTAATACATGGAGGAGGCTTGTTTATGTTCTGGGGTTGCTTTGCTGCATCTGGTACCGGGTGTCTTGAATCTGTGCAGGGTACAATGAAATCACAAGACTATCAAGGCATTCTGGAGCTAAATGTGCTGCCCAGTGTCAGAAAGCTTGGTCTCAGTCGCAGGACATGGGTCCTCCAACAGGATAATGACCCGAACACACAGCTAAAAACACCCAAGAATGATTAGGAGCAAATCATTGGACTATTCTGAAGTGGCCTTCTATGAGCCCTGATCTAAATCTGATTGAACATCTGTGGAAGGAGCTGAAACATGCAGTCTGGAGAAGACAACCTTCCAACCTGAGACAGCTGGAACAGTTTGCTCATGAGGTGTGGGCCAAAATATCTGTTGACAAGTGGAGAAGTCTCATTAAGAGTTGCACAAGTGGCTTGATTGCAGTGATTGCCTCAAAAGTTTGTGCAACAAAATATTAAGTTAAGGGTACAATAATTTTGATTCTGTTGAACCCCAATTCAAAAGCAATGTCTGATTTTCATTAGATAATTTCCAGTAAATTCTTATTTATTATTCCTTTGTCAGTTTCAAGTTATTTCAGTGACTATTGTGGGTTTCTCTTTCTTTAATGGAAGGGAACCAACAATTATGTCAAAGAGGATTATATGCTCTCATTTGTGGTTTGTGGGAATTAAAAATTACTTTTAGACATTCATATGGATCCATCCACCAAGGCCATTTATCTGCATCCAATAATTTCATCATATTGTCACAGACAATGAGACAAATTTGTAGTTTTGCAATTAAAAAATAAACTTATTCTCAAACTTGTGTCCTTCATCCTCGCCCAGAGCCCAAATCAACACCTAAATAATTAATGAACCAATTAAGTTGATGAGTTTCACAGGGGTTGGTGGCTCATAAGAGAATAACAAGGATCAGCTCATTAGCATCACTGTTGTGTTTAGAGTCTAAATCCACATGGAAAAAAAAATTACTTCAGAGTTTCACCATCAAAACAATATTCCCTCTTGAAACATCTGTGTCTTCTGGGTGAACAGACGAGAGCCACTTTAAAGTATATTCTCTGGACTGCTAGTGGGAAATTTGGATAAAAAGTATATGGAATTTAACTTTTTATTGTACATGACACATACAAAATCCATTTTAAATGCAAAGCAGAGACGACTCAAGATACAAAGAATATATTATCAATAAGGCTTCTAATCTTCCAAGAGCTTTGTAATATTGAAGCCAAACTACTTTGGACACAAAGTCTCATTCAAGCACATCACATTGTAACTATGGAAAATCAATGGTGGCAGTAACTGGTGATGACAACTCTTTGGTGGTTAAACTTTTATTTTATCTTCCCCTTGTGGTCGTGGCAACTTTGAATGCCACGTTACTCCAGGGATGGTTTGGTAAAATGAAACCTCTTATATCGATATATTTTTGTCACATTTATTTATCTTACATTATTTGTCATATACTTCTGATGTGTATATAGTTTTTTGTATTGATCCTTGTTAGTTCTACTAGCAGCTTTGGGATCCTTTTTATTGAATTTATAAGGCAGGTGTCCCAAAACTTTTTTTTATGTGGTTACGAATAAGACATTAATGCCTAAAAACGAGGCATTAATTACAGATTCATTTTAGTTCAGGTTTCATTGCACTTTTCCTCCATCAACATTTTGCTATTCACAAATCTGGTTGTGTATAATTTTCTACATGTTCTCATCTGTGTACACTCTGGTCAAACCTGTTACTCTTCATCACCATCACATCCTCCTCCTCATTCAAGGCCTCGACTCTGTGCACTGCTTTATTCTCTCACTGTCAACATCAGCATCTCTGAGCTTCTACAAACAAAACAGGGTTTCCTCTGAGGAGCTGTTCATCTTTCACATGCGGTGGGGTCATCTCAGGTCGGCCATTGGTCAGCTTTACTTCCTGATCAAGAGCATCACCATTGTGTTGTCCTACGGTAAGATAATGAAAGCGTTCGTGCAGTGTTGAATCTGTGAAAAGAAGAGGACATCAGATCTGTGCATTTGCCAAAGCTCAGCGTGGAAATAAATTACAGGCGATAACCAATATGTATATAAATATATCAAATGAGAACATGAAATAAGTAACAATGTGACAAAGGGGTTGTTTGTTTTGATGCTACGTAGAATTATTACATCATCACCTCAACTTTCACACCCGGTGTAACAGGCCAAATTAACCCCCGCCCAGATTATACTTTGTCCCAGGTCACAGTATACCCCGGGGATAAACTGTCACAGGCCAAACTATACCCGGGGGTGTAAAATAGCCTAGGTCAGACTATACCCCTCCAGGCAGGGCCGGTCTTTCCTATAGGCGACAAAGGTGGTTGCCTTCAGCGCCACCTAGAGAGGGGGCGCAAAAAACTGCCCCTAGGAAAAAAAGAAAAAAAAAATTGCGACTTTTTTGCCCCCCTTCTATTTCTCGAACTAATATTTTGACATCAAAAAATATATTTACCATAAAGGGAAAATTTGCCCAAAATCGAAAGAGGTCAGAACATGCTAGCGCAATGATGTGTTTTGGGTCGAGTGTGGGTTGAATGGACGGATTCACTTTTATTAATTTTTTTGTTTAGTTTTTTTCCAAGCGGTAAATTAGCAAGTAACTACTAGAAGAGGTCTAATATTTTTTTCTGTTTTTCTGGCTGAAGTAATACAAGTCTATGTTTTAGAGTTTTAAGATTTAAGTCAGTTAGCTTTCCCACTTAACTTCCCTGACAATGCTGAGTCCCCAATAAAGTTTTGAAAAATTAAGTCATTCTTGTGTATATCACTGAACACTACTGATATTATGGGGGTATAATCTGACCTGAGGGTTGAATTGGCCAAGGCCAATTTATACCCCGGAGTATGAACTGGTCTAGGCCATAATATACCCAGGGTATGATCTAGCCTAGGCCCCTTCAACCCCAGGTATAGTCCGGGCTGGGGGTATACTATTGCCTGTTACACCGGGTTCCAACTGAAGACCAGCACCAACAAGAATTCAATGTTTGATGGAAGAGATGCTCATGTTGCAGCGCTCCTGGTGTAGGACCAAACAAGTATTATCTTAAATGTGAACCTTTACATTTAACTTATTTAATTAAGACACATGTAAATAGTTGAAACACATGAAGTCGCCATTACTGAATTATGTTTTGAGTGTGAATCCCTCCAACGGACAAAGTGAGTAACTATAGCTACTGTCGCCATCAGGTGTGTTGTTGGCGATTGTTGTCGCTCGTGACTCTGTGGTGAGTTAACGTTCATATGACGTTGTGTTATAGTTGCCGATAAAAAGCCCTCACACACAGCTCCTGCTCAGAAGGCTGCACAGAGCTCAGCTGAACACCTTGCCTCCAGGAATGGTTTGGTAAACTGGGTCTTGTGCTCTTATGTCTCCTTCTAATTATTTGGCCATGCACGTTGTACTAAAATAATGTGTATTAGGTTTGATACCTGTTGATTCAAATAGAGATAATTTGAGCATCTGTTCTTGAGTTTAAGAGCAGAATAATGTGTGGCAGTGTCTGAAGGCTTTTTACATTTGGTTTTGACAGAGAGAAAAATGGCTGCTAACATCACCACAGAGTACCAGATGAATGATAAGATCATGTTGATTCAGGTCTTTGTCGTTCTTTTTCTCTGCATTAACCTTCTGCAAATTACAACCTTTTTCTCCAAGGAGGTCTTCTACACCACCATGCGCTACGTCTTATTTGCTGTCACGCTAGTGTCTGACTGTCTTTTTTTATTCCTGTCTGACATCCTACTCATTTTGAGTTACTATCGCTTCACGATACAAATGTGGTTGTGCCTTATTATATATATGGTTTTGTCGCTGTACACTTTTGTGACACCGGTCACTCTGACGGCGATGACCCTGGAGCGCTACGTGGCCATTTGCCTGCCGCTGCGTCACGCAGAGCTGTGCTCCCCACGCAGCACTCTGCACGGCATCCTCATCATCCACAGCCTCAGCTCTCTGCCCTGCATCGTTTTTCTCTCCACCTTCTTTGCATCGGCCTCCTACAGCTCCTACACCCAGAGCGGAACGTGCGCTGTGGAAGACGTCATCATCCACAGGTGGCAGGGTCACCTCAGATCAGCGATAAGTCAGTTTTACTTCCTGATCATGTGCATCACAATCGTGTTTTCCTATGTGAAGATAATGAGAGCGGCCAAAGCTGCATCAGCAGAGGACAAACAGTCCACATGGAGAGGACTCAGAACTGTGGGGCTTCATGCTTTCCAGCTGCTCCTGTGTCTCATCCAGCTGTGGTGTCCTTTCATAGAAGCTGCTGTGCTTCAAATCAATCTCATGTTATTTCTCAATGTCAGGTACTTTAATTACATTACTTTTCTTATTGCTCCAAGATGTCTCTCTCCTCTCATTTATGGCCTCAGGGATGAAATGTTTTTTCATACCCTGAAGAGATTAGCTCTCTGTGGTTTGCGTAAGAAACACTGATCAGATTTGTATCGATTAACAAATTGTCTTGGTTATATTATAAAATGTTTTTGTTATTTAATTGCGTCTCTGGCTTGATTGATATTATTTTACTATTAAAAAAATGTAAATTTTAAAACAATCAGTTTCGATATAACAATGAAAATGTTGATTGATTAATATCCAATCCCACTACTTGTATTTTTGCTGACATCATTTGCAGATTTTATTAAACTCAGCTTGCAATTCAACCTCTGTCATTAACCTGACATTATAGATAGAATTATAAAAACTTCAAACAGGCCTGCTGTGATATTTACAAATTGGCTATTTATAAATTACCTGAAAAATTGACATGTTTAGAAATACTTTTAAACAGAGAGAACATCATAAACTAGGGCTACGTTGTAGCACTGGCGGGCCCGAGCATCCGCACGTTGAAGCCTGTTGCGGTCGGTGGAGAGAGCGATCGATGACCAAGCGCATGTTGCATCCATTTTGCGCTCTGCAGCAGTAGGTTTGCCAGTAGGTGGCGCCATCACTCTTATTACACACAGACATATAGATCTGTTCAAGTAGCCGCTCTGATGTAGCGTGAGCAATTTTGTGTCAATTGGACAATTTTACCACAACATAATTTTCACACTGATCAGTAGGTGGCGCTATGACCCCTGAACTAATGTTTATATATGGAGCTGTTCAGATCAGGATTGTGATCATTGGTCAGAAGTTTGGAGCCGGTTGGATAAGGGAGAGTGGATTAACAAAGTACTTCCTGTTTCATGGACAATCAGTAGGTGGTGCTATGATACTGAGGAAATATTGACACATAAAGCTGTTCAGGCGTGTACTTTAATCGTGTGACAGAAGTTTGGTAGTGATAGGACAATGAACAGTGGAGTTATGACAACATCGTGTCGTTTGGCGAAGGAATATCCTTCGCCTCACATCAATGTTTACACGGTTTGTGGAAAAGTCACAATTCTGACTATGATCCAATGACTTGACTGAGCTCTTTTGAGCTGTATATCGTTAAGCAGCCAGGAGCAGTTCATCAAAGTATAAAACATGTCACTTCCTGTAGCCAACAGGGGGCGCTGTGATATCAAGTAATAATTTCTGTGTGGATGTCATCAGGCTGGGACTCTTGTCTTACATGTCTAGTTTGACTCGATTGGACCATGTATGTCCGAGATACAGATGCTCGTGTTTTGATGGCGTGTAACCAAACTTTGAGACCACGCCACGGTCACACGGTGTGATGAAAAAAAATTCCCTTAATGATTTTTGTTCTCAATCTTGTTGTGATGACACTCATCTGCATTTGAAGTTGATCAGATGAAAGCCCTAGGACAAGCACGTCAAAGTAAAAATGTGGAATATGGCCAAAATGGCCACTAAATTCAAAATGGCGGGCTTCCTGTTAAGTCTAGCATATCTATCCAAGAGACTTATTTGTTTGTTATGAAAAGACACATGCCCAAATTGATTTTTGTACATGTCGGCCAGTCGTAGTGCCGGGGCTGCCTGTTAGGGGGCACTGGTCAGTTATTTGCCACGCCTATTCCTTAAAACAATATGAATATCTTTAGGAGGGGGATGTTGTTACACACATGTAGTTTGAGTGAGATAGAACCATGAACACTGAAGTTTCGTGTTTCACGGCGAGTTGATGAACTTCGATGCCAAGATTAATATCCGTATGATGAAAAGTCACAGTAATCTTATGCCTTCATTATCAATGTCTTGAGACCCATTTGAACAGTTTGACATGGTTTCGCAAAGTGGATGAGGAGAAATACATCCAAGTGTAAGACGTACCAAAAACAAGACATTCCTGCTGCCACCAGGGGGCGCTGTGATTTTAAGTCACGATTCCTGTGTAGATGTCTTCAAGTCGCGACTCTTGTCTTACATGTCTAGTCTGGACTCGATTGGACCAAATATGTCCAAGATACAGAAGGTCGTGTTTTGATGGCATTTCATCAAACTTTGACGCCACGCCACGGTCACACGGTATGACAAAAAAACGATCTTTCAATAACTTTGGATCTCCATTTTGTTGTGATGACACTCGTCTAAATTTTAAGTTGATCTGATCAAAGCTCTACAACAAGTACATCAAAGTAAAAATATGGAATATTACCAAAGTGGCCACTAAATCCAAAATGGCGGGCTTCCTGTTGCGTTGTTCATAATAGGGCCTCTCACCATTCGGTGCTCGGGCCCTAATGAACTAGCCCTGCCCGCTGGCCAATGATCACCTGCCAGATTGAATTATCCTTGTCTTTCGTCAGTTTTCCCAGTGATGTCAGGTATTTTCTTCGCAGAGCATTGAGTTTGTGCATAGCCTGTTCACAAACAGAGAGAATGTGCACAGTTTACATTTAAATAAAACACCAACTATGGTGACATAGGAGCACAGGGTGCAAGGGGCTACAAATAAATGGCTTGATTCTGGAAACGTGGAAGGTGGGTTGGATGCGACGAAGGGGACAAGGAAGGTTGAGACGAACTGCGTAGGGACTGATGACTCCGGTGATGGAAACGGTTCAGATGAAGCGGGGAGAGAGCTTACGGGACTCAGTCTTGAGGGGGAGGTCTTTGGTGGAGAGCCACACCTGTTGCCCCTGGCGATAAGGGGGGGTTGGGAGCGGTGTTTGTCTGCCTGGACCTTCATCCTGGCAGCGGAGAGAAGGACTGCCAAGCGTGTGCGTTTCTAAGTCTGGCGGCAGCGACGGATGAATGACTCAGCAGAAGGAACGCCCACCTCCCTCTCCTGGTCTGGGAACAGAGGTGGTTAATAACCCAGGGAGCACTCGAAGGGGGACCGGCCTGTGGACGATGTAATATTGGAATTTCCCTAAGGACGTTGTTCCCTAAACTTTGAAACACCGCTTGGGCGTTCGTAAGACCAAATGGAAGGACGTGGTATTGAAGGCTGTCTTACACTCATCTCCTCACGGACACAAACCAGATGGTAGGCGTTCCGAAGAACAAGCTTAGTGAACACTATACATTCTGAAGTAGCTAAAAAATTAGAAGTAGAGGGTAACATTTTTTGACTGTAATGTCATTGAGGCCCCCGATAGTCGATGCACGGGTGCAAAGAGCCGTCATTCTTGCCAACAAAGAAGAACCCAGGTCCTGCGGGGGAGAAGGATGGGCGTATTATTCCCACTGCGAGGGAGTCTCTGATATACACATTCATAGCCTCTGTCTCAGGTCGTGACAGCGAAAAGAGGCGACCTCTGGGGGTTAAGTGCCAGGTAAGATGTCAATGCAACAATCATAGGGGCGATGGGGGGGTAACGAAGAGGCTCTGGATTTACTAAAAACAGTGTTTTAGATCACCGGGATCTCCATTGTCCTACGCTAAGATAATGAAGTGTCTGTGCAGTGTTAAATCTGTGAAAACAAGAGGACATCAGATCTGTGCTTTTGCCAAAGCTCAGCGTGGCAATATATATCAGGCGATAACCAATATGTATATAAATGTATCAAATGAGAACATGAAAAAAGTAACAATGTGACAAAGGAGCTGTTTGTTGAACGACGTTGCCATCTCACAGTCTGGCCTCTCAGAGTGTGAGATGGTAACATTTTGTCCGCCCACTGTTTTGCATTGGCGTGTTCTCACGTCACGTGACTCACAAGCTCCTGTCTGCGGAGAGGAAAACATGGCGGATGTTCAGCCAGTTCGTATGGAGGACCATACATGACTTAAGTAAAAATAAATAAATGTATAAATAAATACGGAAATAAATAAATAAATGAATAAATAAAAAAGGAAATAAATAAATAAATAAATATGTTAATACCAAGAGAAATGTCAAAATAAATGTCTTAAATATATTTGCACATTTATTTATTCCCTGATACATTTCCTTTTCATTTGCAGTGTCTTTATGCTAATGAGAAAGGCGGGCCTAACCGCAGTCTCATGCAGGATGGTCACAGGAGTGTAATGATCCAGCCCTACGTCTGCCTCTCAATGCTGACTGGTGTCCAGTAGCTGTTTGCAGCGTTGAGCCAGTTCACACTTAAAATGAACTAATTCAAGTTCAGAGGGTTAGTTAAGGTTATTTTTTATTGGGATGATTTAGGTGTCAGTAGTCCTGACTGTGAGCGTCACGTCTCGTGTTCTACTGAGCACAATGAGCGAGCCGAGAGGAGGAGGAGGAAACAGAAACTCCAGCTCGGTACAAACCACTTGCAGCCTCTGCTTTGATCATGAAGCAGCTGATCTCTGAGCAGATGTGACCAGAGAAACTCTGTGTTTTCACTGTTTCCACTGTTCTACAAAATCACTGAGCACCTGTTTCACGGTGAAGAGCTCAAGTCTCAGTCACTGCCCGTGTCTCTGAGCCAAAGGACATTGTACAACAATGACACACATTTTTCCACAGTACCTGTCGTTCACTACTGAACTTCTGACACCCATTACTGGACTGTGTCTTCCTGTATAGTGGTGATGTTCTCAACCTTCTTTTCACAGTCTGTCAAAACAAAATTAGAGTTACAAATGTTAATGCCCCACAACCCATTGCCGATACGGTTGTATTTGCACACCATATCGGACCAAAACAAAACTGCAGTCTGTGAAACAAGCAGTTTTGGTAGATATAAGGGAAATGCTAATATTTCTACATGAAACATATTCAGTCCCTTAAGCAAAATAACAATGATGGCAGGCCGCAACCTCGATGCCTTCGTCTACTTTGCTTACAGACTAGTTTGCGGAGTCTCGTGCTGCCGCCCACTGACCGATACATCATCGCTCTTTTCTGAAACTAATGGAGGCAAATTCACACATGTAGACAGAAATAATCAGTATAAATTAAAAGGTGTAAAGATTGCTAACATTATGTTTGATGGGGGTCATCATTATACATAACAGAGGAAAACTTTGCAAATGTATTCCTTAAATTTACTTGCCTTCCTGTGGAAAAGTTGTTTTCCAAGTTAAACAATCACAGCAGGGAAGGATGATTGATCAAAATTCTTTCACTGTGATATTAACTTGTATGTCAGCAAGCATACTTTGGGGATTTTATAAAAATGTATATTTGGCACATTATATAAAATGGTGTTTCTGGTATGTAACTTAAAAGTACCTCTTTAATGGTAGGATCATTTCTCTTCCTCATCTTCCTCGTGGTACGTGGATGATGGTAGTGGGCTCAACCCGGCTTCTCTTTCTCTCCAGGCTGCCCTTCCTGCTCTTCATCAAGCAAAACAAAGTGTTCGGTCCAAGTTATTGACGTTAATGAAACTCCTGTAGCTTCACTTGGATCCTCCTTGATTAAAAAACAGAACATAGCAATTGTTTTATAAAATGAATCGCAACTCCATAACATGGAAACATTATTGTCATATTGCATACTATATATTAAACCAAATTGACCTGACATTGTGGAGTAATGGTAGAGAAATACACTCCTTATTAATCTAAAGCATTCATAAATCAAATTCATGTTTATATTTATATTGTCCCTCAATGATGAGCTGAGCGTCTTGAACTGGTTTCAACAACCATGTATTCACCTCCCAGGTAGCACAGGCTAATGTGGGCTGAACCATGTGGCTAACAATGGCGTATTAGCTGAAGATTAGCATCCATTGTGTGTATCAACGGACTCCGCATCCGCTGTCTCAGCACTCGGACTGTAAACCTAAATCGTAACGATCTTTAAAAACAATACTACTCACCTGACAGAAGGAAGATGACATCGTTTGTTTTTCAAGCGCTCAGTGGTTATTACGCACATAGATGAGTACGCAACCCAGAGTTAAAGGACCGGATGTTTACTAAAAGCCACACGTCAGTTCCGCTCGCTCGCTCGCTCCGTGGATCACTCGGGTCCGCCTCACTACGAACAGACTCGTCGAATCCCTCGCATTAGAGGTGTAATCTATCCTCAAATATTAATATTATATAACATGAATAACATTCACGATCACTGAAGGACACCACGCAGGGACGGTGATTTTAACAGCACGCTGTGGCCTGGTCTTCCGGATGGCAGCGTCATAGCAACCCTCATAGCAACGATAAAAACATTTGTGATAACTATTAAAATATTTATGATAAGCACAAACTGGCTGAAGACTGTGGAAGCAAAGAGCACATTTCTCGCTAGAAATGGTGTCAGAGTATATTTTTATGACCAAACTAATCTGAAAAAACAAGGAATATCCGCCATGTTTTCCTCTCCGCAGACGGGAGCTTGTGAGTCACGTGACGTGAGAACACGCCAATGCAAAACAATGGGCTGACAAAATGTTACCATCTCACACTCTGAGAGGCCAGATTGTGAGATGGTAACGTCGTTCCAAGTGGACCAACGTTGCCACTGAACGTTTTCTGATGAGACTGGGTTGACCAACAACAATTCAATGTTTGATGGAAGAGATGCTCATGTTGCAGCGCTCCTGGTGTAAAATCAAACAAGTATTATCTTAAATGTGAACCTTTACCTTTAACTTAGTTAATAAAGACACATGTAAATAGTTGAAACACATGAATTCGCCATTACTGAATTATGTTTTGAGTGTGAATCCCTCCAACGGACAAAATGAGTAACTATAGCTACTATCGCCTATCAGGTGTGTTGTTGGCGAATGTCATCGCTCGTGACTCTGTGGTGAGTTAACGTTCATATGACGTTGTGTTATAGTTGCTGATATAAAGCCCTCACACACAGCTCCTGCTCAGAAGGCTGCACAGAGCTCAGCTGAACACCTTCACTCTAGGAATGGTTTGGTAAACTGGGTCTTGTGCTCTTATGTCTCCTTCTAATTATTTGTCCATGCACATTGTACTCAAATAATGTGTATTGGGTTTGATATCTGTTGATTCAAATAGAGATAATTTGAGCATCTGTTCTTAAGTTTAAGAGCAGAATGATGTGTGGCAGTGTCTGAAGGCTTTTTACATTTGGTTTTGACAGAGAGAAAAATGGCTGCTAACATCACCACAGAGTACAAGCTGAATGAAAAGATCATGTTGATTCAGATCTTTGTCGTTCTTTTTCTCTGCATTAACCTTCTGTTAATTATGACCTTTTTCTCCAAGGAGGTCTTCTACACCACTATGCGCTACGTCTTATTTGCTGTCACGCTATTGTCTGACTGTCTTTTTTTATTCCTGTCTGACATCCTACTCATTTTGAGTTTCTATCGCTTTACGATACAAATGTGGTTGTGCCTTATTATATATATAATTTCGTCTCTGTACATATTTGTGACACCGGTCACTCTGACAGCGATGACCCTGGAGCGCTACGTGGCCATTTGCCTGCCGCTGCGTCATGCAGAGCTGTGCTCCTTACGCAGCACTCTGCACGGCATCCTCATCATCCACAGCCTCAGTTCTCTGCCCTGCATAGTTTTTCTCTCCATCTTCTTTGCATCTGCCTCCACTGCCTCCTACACCCAGGGCAGAGTGTGTTCTGTGGAAATCATCATCATCCACACATGGCAAGCTCACCTGAGATCAGCGATAAGTCAGTTTTACTTCCTGATCATGTGCATCACAATCGTGTTTTCATATGTGAAGATAATGAAAGCGGCCAAAGCTGCATCTGGAGAGGACAAAAAGTCCACATGGAGAGGGCTCAGAACTGTGGGTCTTCACGCTTTTCAGCTGCTCCTGTGTCTCATCCAGCTGTGGTGTCCTTTCATAGAAGCTGCTTTGCTTAAAATTAATCTCATGTTATTTATCAATGTCAGGTACTTTAATTACATCACTTTTATTCTTGCTCCAAGATGTCTGTCTCCTCTCATTTATGGCCTCAGGGATGAAATGTTTTTTCATACGCTGAAAAGATTAGCTCTCTGTGGTTTGCGTAAGAAACACTGATCAGATTTGTATTGATTAACAAATTGTCATGATGTTATATTATGACATGTTTTAGAATTTTAATTGCGTCTCTGTCTTGATTTATATTGTTATTTTAAAATAAAGAAATGTTTTCCCAGTGATGTCAGGTATTTTTTTTGCAGAGCATTGAGTTTGTGCACAGCCTGTTCACAAACATAGAGAGAACGTGCACAGTTTACATTTAAATCAAACACCAACTATGGTGACAGAGGAGCACATCAACGTTTTCAGGAAAATTGACATTCCTTTAACTGTAGTTGACAAATTCAGATTTGACTTTTAACTTCCCCTGTCATGAATTTGGACTGAAAGCCAAAGTCACAGAGATTTTCATTCTGATATCAAACCACAACTGTCAAAACTGCTTATCTATCAATTAAATAAGTGTGAAATTATTTATAGTCATAAATATTGGTGTTTTGGGGTGACGTATAGACTCGACCCTCACCTGCTCTGCTTTCATACCCTGAACTATTTTAAGTTTAGAAACTGACAGATATTAGTTTATAAATACACATAAAACAAAACATGTTAACATACATAGGAATTCAGTATGGAAACAACTGTTGACTTATAGATGAAGACTTACTTTTGAATACTCAATCACCTTAATTTTTTTGTAAATTTGCCCTTTGGTGTGGGATCAATACATTTGTATCTTTAATATGAACCTTTATATTCAACTTATGTAATAAAGTTACATGGAAATAGTTGAAATGCATGAAGTCGCCATTTTAGGCATACTTATTTTTGAGTGAATCCCTCCAACGGACAAAGTGAGATACCTACTGTCGCCTATGAGGTTTGTTGTTGGCGGATGTTGTCGCTCTCGACTCTGTGGTAATTTAACGTTCATATGACGTTGTGTTATAGTTGCCGATAAAAAGCCCTCACACACAGCTCCTGCTCAGAAGGCTGTACAAAGCTCAGCTGAACACCTTCACTCCAGGGATGGTTTGGTAAACTGGGTCTTGTGCTCTTATGTCTCCTTCTAATTATTTGTCCACGTACTAAAATAACATGTATAGGGTTTGATACCTATTGATTCAAAGAGAGATCATCCCTTCTTGAGTTCTGCATCTGGTTTTAGAGCTGAATGAAGTGTGGCAGTGTCTGAAGGCTTTTTACATTTGGTTGTGACAGAGATAAAAATGGCTGCTAACATCACCACAGAGTACAGGATGAATGATGAGAGAATGTTGATTCAGGTCTTCATCGTCCTGTTTCTCTGCATTAACCTTCTGCTAATTACAACCTTTTTCTCCAAGGAGGTCTTCTACACCACCATGCGTTACGTCTTATTTGCTGTCACACTAATGTCCGACTGTCTGTTTTTATTCCTTGCTGACGTCCTACTCATTTTAAATTACTCTCGGTATACGATACAAATGTGGTTGTGCCTTATTATGTATATAATTTTGTTGCTGTACATGTTTGTGACACCGGTCACTCTGACGGCGATGACCCTGGAGCGCTACGTGGCCATTTGCCTGCCTCTGCGTCACGCAGACCTGTGCTCCCCACGCAGCACTCTGCACGGCATCCTCATCATCTACAGCCTAAGCTCTCTGCCCTGCATCGTTTTTCTTTCCATCTTCTTTGCATCGGCCTCCTCTGCCTCCTACACCCAAGTCAGAATATGCACTCTGGAAATCTTTATCATCCACACATGGCAGGGTCACCTCACATCAGCCATTAATCAGTTTTACTTCCTGATCATGTGCATCACAATCGTGTTTTCCTATGTGAAGATAATGAGAGCGGCCAAAGCTGCATCAGGAGAGGACAAAAATTCCACATGGAGAGGACTCAGAACTGTGGGGCTTCACGCTTTGCAGCTGCTCCTGTGTCTCATCCAGCTGTGGTGTCCTTTCATAGAAGCTGCTGTGTTTCAAATCAATCTCATTTTATTCATCAAGGTCAGGTTCTTTAATTACATAACTTTTATTCTTGCTCCAAGATGTCTGTCTCCTCTCATTTATGGCCTCAGGGATGAAATGTTTTATCATGCCCTGAAGAGATTAGCTCTCTGTGGTTTGCGTAAGAAACACTGATCAGATTCGTATCGATTAACAAATTGTCATGATGTTATATTATGAAACGTTTTTTTTTTTAATTGCATCTCTGATTTGATTTATGTTGTTATTTTATAATAAAGAAATGTTTTCCCAGTGATGTCAAGTATTTTCTTTGCAGAGCATTGAGTATGTGCACAGCTTGTTCACAAACATAGAGAGAACATGCACAGTTTACATGTAAATCAAACACCAACTATGGTGACAGACGAGAACGTAACAAGTTTTCAGGAAAATTAACATTTCTTTAACTTTAGTTAATAAATTCAGATTTGACTTTTAATTTCCACTGTCATTTATTGGGAGTGAAAGCCAAAGTCACAGAGATCTTCTTTCTGAAATCAAACCACAACTCTCAAAACTGCTTATCTATCAATTAAATAAGTGTGGAATTTAATTAGTTAATAAATATTGGTGTTTTTGGGGTAGACTCGACCCTCACCTGCTCTGCTTTCAACCACTGAACTATTTTAAGTTTAGAAACTGACAGATATTAGTTTATGTATATATACGTATAACAAAACATGTTAACATACAGAGGAATTCAATAAGGAAAAAACTGTTGACCAAAAGGTTGTAGACTTAGTTTTGAATAAATCTATGAGAACTAAGGTGGCCTGTGAGAGACAAGTGGTTGAACTATCTGTAACCAGAGATGCTGCTCGTCTGGTTTAATACAGACTCATTTTAGTTCAGGTTTTTATCGCACTTTTCCTCCAACAACATTTTGCAATTCACAAATCTGGTTGTGTATAATTTTGTCATCTGTGTATACTCTGGTCACACCTATAACTCTTCATCACTTCCAACTCTTCCTCATTCAAGGCCTCAGCCTTGAATGAGGCCTCTTCACGTGAAGATTTAACGTCCATATGACGTTGTGTTATAGTTGCCGGTATATAGCCCTCACACACAGCTCCTGCTCAGAAGGCTGCACAGAGTTCGGCTAAACACCTTCACTCCAGGGATGGCTGGGTAAACAGGGTCTTGTGCTCTTATTGCTCCTTCTAATTATTTCTCTTTTTACGATGTACTAAAACAATGTGTATTGTGTTTGATACCTGTTGATTCAAATAGAGATCATCCCTTGGTGAGTTCTGCATCTGTTTTTTTTTTTTTTAATTCTCTTTTTATTTAGAAAGGCACATTTCCATCACATACATTACATACAGCTTTAGTCTGTCAAGGTCATAAGAAATAATGTATGTAGTAAGTTTTGGTGATTTTGTTCATAGAGCCTTTCTGGGGTTTTGTTTTATGGACCTAAATTACTACATCTAGGAACAATAACAGAGGTAAAAAGAACATAACCGGGGAGTGTACATCACATCAAAAGTAGGAGGATCACACAAAACACAAGTATATTCAAATAAAAAGATCTAACAGGTTTTACATACTCAGTCCATTTGGTCCAGGTCTTATAAAAAATGTCTTTCTAGACCTTGAGGGAAAAAGAGATCTTTTCCATAACATAAATCTCATACAGATTTTCAATCCATTCATCAATGGTGGGAGGGTCCACTTTTAACCATTTCCTCGTGACACATTTCTTACTAGCTGCCAACAGTATAGCGAGCAGTTTTTTGTCTTTTATGTTCCACGTTTCAAACAATATATTGCCCAAAAACAAAGTTTCACATTTTAATGGGATGTTTACATTAAATACATTGTTAATATGTTTATGGATCTCTTCCCAGTAAGACCTCATTGTTTGGCAGTCCCAGAAAATATGGAAGTGGTTGGCTCCAATAGATCCACAAAGCCTCCAACAGGCGTCTCCGCTGCCCTGGTGACGTTTTTATATGGGTGTGATAAAAAATCTCGTTATATTTTTCCAGCAGAACTCCCGCCATGTATTTGACCCGGTTGAGAACCATTGTAGTTGACATATTTTCTCCCAGCTCTCCTGTGAGATCTTTACCCCTATTTCCGTTTCCCATTTCCTCTTTATGTATTCTGTATTCTCTTGTTTGGATAATTGTATGGCGTTATATAATTTGGAGATAATCGAACCAGAGGGTGATGGATGAGGTGAGGATGGACTCAATGATGCTCTGTGTAGAAGTCAACCATCACTTTCTGCGGCATGCTGAATTTCCTCAGTTGCCGCAGGAAGAACATCCTCTGCTGGGCCTTCTTGATGATGGAGGTGATGTTCTCCGCCCATCTCAGGTCCTGTGCAATGATCGTCCCCAGGAATCTGAAAGACACAACTGTTTTAACAGGGGAGTTGCACATGGTGAGAGGGACGGTTTGAGCTGGGCTCCTCCTGAAATCTGCTACCATCTCTACAGTTTTTAAAGCATTCAGCTCCAGGTGGTTCTGGCTGCACCAGGAAGCCAGGCTGTTTACTTCCTCTCTGTAGGCGGCCTCTTCCCCATTGGAAATGAATCCAATAAGGGTGGTGTCGTCAGCAAACTTCAGAAATTTTACAGAGGGATGGCTGGAGGTGCAGTTGTTGGTGTAGAGGGAGAAGAGAAGAGGAGAGAGCACACAACCCTGTGGGGCTCCAGTGCTGATGGTCCAGGTGTCAGAGACAAGCTTCCCCAGCTGCTTCCTGTCGGTCAGGAAGTTAGTGATCCACCTGCAGGTGGGCTCAGGCACGCTCAGCTGTGTCAGCTTGTCCTGGAGAAGAGCTGGGGAGATGGTGTTGAATGCGGAGCTGAAGTCCACAAACAGGATCCTGGCGTAGGTGCCAGGTGAGTCGAGGTGCTGGAGGATGAAGTGGAGTCCCATGTTGACTGCGTAGTCTACGGACCTGTTTGCTCTGTAGGCAAACTACAGAGCCAACAGGTGAGCTACAGGCGCTCAAAGGTCTTCATCACTACGGAGGTCAGGGCGACTGGTCTGTAGTCATTAAGGCCTGTGATCCTCTGCTTCTTGGGAACGGGGATGATGGTGGATGTTTTAAGTCAGGCGGGTACAACACATTCAGCCAGGGAGGTGTTCAAGATGTCTGTGAATACTGGAGACAGCTTATCCGCAGAGTGCCTTAGTGTTGAGGGGGAGACAGCGTCTGGTCCAGCTGCCTTACGGGGGTTCAGTCTCTTCAGGAGCTTATTTACATCTCTCTCCTGAATTGAGAGGTGTGATGGGGTGTGATGGGGGGGATGGATGTGTGATGGGGGGGATGGAGGGGATGGGGCAGTCTGGGGCCATTTTGTGGGAGGGGCTATTGTCTTTGTCCAGGCTGCGGAGAAGAGGTTTGATAAATGCGGGGGGGGGGGGGGGGGGGGGGGTGAGAGTGTCTGTTCAGTTCGTTTGCAAGTCTCAGGTCTTCCACAGAGTGGGGGGATTTGATTTTGCAACCGGTGATCACACGAAGGCCTTTCCAGACAGACGAGGAGTCGTTGGCTGCAAACTGTTCTTCCAGTTTCTTTGAATACTGTCGTTTGGCCTCCTTAATCTCCTTGCCAAACGAGTATTTAATCAGTCGGAACCTATCCATGTCCCCACTCTTGAAGGCCACCTCCTTCTCCAAACGAAGCTGTTTGAGCTTTGCTGTGAACCAGGGCTTGTCGTTGTTATAACACACCCTGGTGCGTGTCGGAATATATCTGTCTTCACAGAAGCTGATGTAGGACGTCACAGCATCTGTATATTCGTCCAGGCTGTTAGAAGCAGTTCTAAAAATGTCCCAGTCAGTGTTATCAAGGCAGTCATGCAGCTCCTCCACAGCTTCTCTGTTGCTCCAGTTCTTGGATCTCAGCACAGCAGGTTTAGAAAGTTTAAGTTTCTGTCTGTAAACCAGGATCAGGTGAATGAGAGCGTGGTCGGATAGACCCAGGGCAGCGCGGGAAACTGCATGATAAGCCTTGCTGATGGTGCTGTAACAGTGATCCAGGGTGTTATCCCCCCTGGTTGGGTATTTTATTAATGGATGTGTTTTTGAATCTGCAAATTTTGGCTATTTCCTGCCGGGACTTCAAGAAGCTGCCCGTTATAGAGTCTTCTGGGATCTCCTGTTCTCTTTGTAGTTAGTTATCATTTAGTAGAGCTGTTATTGGAATACCCTTTACCATTGTTCCTTCAATTTCCTTCCATGCTGCAGTGTTTGATGGTGAACACAGGCAGACTAGCGGCCTTAATTGGGCTGCATAGTAGTATTCCTGTAAGCAGGGAAGGCCCATCCCACCCTTTTCATTTCTTAATTGCAGCGTTTTGAATTTAATTCTGGCCTTTTTCCCTTGCCACAGAATTCCAAATTCCTCTAGCAATAAGGGGCCAGTTTTTGCTCCCCGGATGCCATCGTTACCCCCTTTATATCAGTCCTCTGCCTAATTAGCTGACTTATGGGTTCTACAAACAAGGCGAAGAGGAGCGGCGATGCACAACACCCCTGTCTCGTTCCCCTTTCCAGAATGAACGAGTCGGACAAATCCCCATTGATTTTGACTCTAGCAGTTGGTCTGCTATATAGTGCTGCAAACGTGTCAATTATAGTTGTATGAAAGCCACATTTTGAAAGTACTTTATATAAAAAAGACCACCTCACTGAATCAAATGCTTTCTCTGCATCCAAACTTAGTATCAACGTCTCCAGTCTTTGTTGTGTGACTTGTCTCATAACGTGCAGTGTTTTCCTGATGTTATCTTGGGTCTGTCTTTTTCTGACAAAGCCAGTCTGTTCCTCATGTATTAATACTGGTAGTATCAATTCTATTCGTTTAGATAATATGGAGGTGAATAGTTTATAGTCGTTGTTTAAAAGACTTACAGGACGGTAATTCCCACATTCCAATTTGTCTTTCCCATCTTTAGGTATGGTCGAAATCACCGCCTCCCTCCATGAGGGGGGGGTGCTTTTGTTTTCCAAAACCCACTTGAATCTTTTTAATAGTTTTGGAATTAGTTGATCTTGCATTGTTTTGTACCATTATGTGGGAAAATCATCTGTCCCTGGAGACTTCCCCCTTTTCATCTTCCTGATTGCCAATTGAATTTATTATTTTATTATTATTATTTATTATTTTAGATTTTTAATTTTTCATTTTGTTCATCAGTGATCATTGGAAGGCTTACCTGGGACAGGAAGGCATCGATTTGGTTGTCGTTATTTGTCTATGGTTGAGATTATAATTTTATTCTCGGAAGCATTGTTGCATTTTCTCTTGACTACATTACATTACATGTCATTTAGCTGACGCTTTTGTCCAAAGCGACATACAATTACTACACTCAACATTCATGAGGGGCCATTTAGGGGTTCAGTGTCTTGCCAAGGACACTTCGGCATGCAGATGGGAGAGAGTGGGGTTTGAACCGGCAACCTTCTTGTTGGAGAACCACCACTCTAACCACTAGGCCACACCGCCCCCATAGTTTCTATCACATTCGTAACTGAGTGTCTTATCTTATATATAGTTTTGTCTGCTTGTTGTTTTCTTAACCTTTCAGCATAAAAAAAGTAATCGATGCGTGAGTAAACATTGTGAGCGTATCTTGAGTATTTGAGGTGGGTAGTCGTGGTCCAGGTTTATGTGGTTTGCTTGCCAGGCAAACCCCTTCTTCTGCCATGTTTTGCGGAGTAATGTGTCTTTTGTTTAAAAGCTTAGACACTTGATTACAATGGAGAGTGGCGGCGCGTCCGCCGGCGGCTGCGGTCCCAGAGACCGATGAGCTCCATCAATCTGCAGGTCGGGCATGTCGTTAGTCAGCTCGAGACCTTCGCGAGAAGATTTTCCACAAATTAGATCATTGTGGTTGATTCCTTCTCAGATCCCTCCGGCACCCCATAGATCCTTATGTTCTTACGCCTGGAGCGGCTTTCCAGACCCAGCAACTTGTCCTCCAGCTTGGTGTGTAGCTGGAGCATGGCCGTGATGACTTCTTCGGTGTTTTGGATCCTGTCTTCGGCTATCCCAATTCGCCCTTCCGCCTCGTCCAATTTGGCATTCGCCTTAACTATTTCTTCTTGTCCCTAATTGTTCTTTGTTTTCTTGGCGAAACTCTCTTACTTCGCAGAATCAGTTCAGAGTCGGCCATTTCTCCACACTGCACCACGTTGCTTGTAACTCACCCCTGTTAGCTGCTAATTGTTGCTGTGCCCGTCTTTCTCAACCCCGTCTTCAGACGACGTTTACTGCTCAAAGTGGTGATATTACTTTTTTTCCCCTTTCTCTACACTTTTTGCAAAATTATTTATTTGTTTTGTATGGGGGTATTTCTCTAATAGCTCTGGCTCTCTCGCTATGCGACCATCTTGACAGTGTTCCGACCGGAAGTCCTGCATCTGGTTTTAGAGCTGAATGAAGTGTGGCGGTGTCTGAAGGCTTTTTACATTTGGTTGTGACAGACAGAAAAATGGCTGCTTACATCACCACAGAGTACAAGCTGAATGATAAGACCATGTTGATTCAGGTCTTTGTCGTCCTTTTTCTCTGCATTAACCTTCTGCTAATTACAACCTTTTTCTCCAAAGATGTTTTCTACACCACAATGCGCTACATCTTATTTGCTGTCACGCTAATGTCCGACTGTCTGTTTTATTCGTGACTGACATCCTACTCATTTTGATTTACTATCGCTTTACGATACAAATGTGGTTGTGCCTTATTGGAAAAGAACGTCATAATCCACAGGTGGCAGGGTCACCTGAGATCAGCGATAAGTCAGTTTTACTTCCTGATCATATGCATCACAATCGTGTTTTCCTGTGTGAAGATAATTAGAGCGGCCAAAGCTGCATCAGCAGAGGACAAACAGTCCACATGGAGAGGACTCAGAACTGTGGGGCTTCATGCTTTCCAGCTGCTCCTGTGTCTCATCCAGATGTGGTGTCCTTTCATAGAAGCTGCTGTGCTTCAAATCAATCTCATGTTATTTCTCAATGTCAGGTACTTTAATTACATTACTTTTATTCTTGCTCCAAGGTGTCTGTCTCCTCTCATTTATGGCCTCAGGGATGAAATATATTTTTTAGCTCTCTGTGGTTTCCGTAAGAAACACTGATCACATTTGTATCGATTTAGAAATTGTCATGGTTATATTATAAAATATTTTTGGTATTTAATTGCGTCTCTGGCTTGATGATATTATTTTATTATTAAAAAAATGTAAATGAATCACCCACACCTGTAGCTCCTGGTTAAGCATCCATTCCATTCTTCTCGGGATCCAGCCACTTCCCCAGGAGGTCTTTGAGGCGATCATGGAGCTCCTTCACGTCTCTCCCTCCAGGATAGTCTTTGAGCTGAAACCCTGGCGATAGGTCTCTGCATTGATCTCAAATTTCCTGAGAAAGGCTTGCTTCACCTTGACCAAGTCATGACTGTCCTCAATGTTCATTGCTACGAAAGCAGCTCTGGCTTTCCCTTTTAACAAGGGCACTAAACACAATGGACACTATGAGTACCTTGTTATGCCATTTGGTTTGACTAATGCTCCGGCTGTTTTCCAGGCCATGGTCAATGATGTTCTCCGCGACTTTTTGAATATCTTCGTGTTCGTTTACCTGAACGATATTCTGGATTTTCCAGATCAAAATCTGAACATGTTCAGCACGTCCAGAGGCTCCCAGAAAATCAGCTGTTTGTGAAAGCAGAGAAGTGTGAGTGTCATGCCTCTGAGGTCACTTTTCTGGGGTTTATTATCAGGCCTGGTCAGATCCAGATGGACCCCGCGAAAGTAAAAGCTCTGGCCTGCTCCTTATTGGATTTGTTTGCATCGGACTGACTGCCTGGTTTTTTAGATTAGATTAGATTCAACTTTATTGTCATTGCACAGTACAAGTACTTATACAACGAAATGCAGTTTAGCGTCTAACCAGAAGTGCAAAAAAAGGAGTTAAAGTGCAGAGTATTGTATGATATAAGAACTATGAGCAGTAATAAAGGAAATAGTACAGTGTTAACAGCTTTTGTATGATATAAGAACTATGAACAGTAAGTGATATATCTGGAGTAGTACAGTATTAACGCAAGGTATTGTATGATATAATAACTTTAAGCAAGATAAATATATAAATATGAATATACTATAGGCAGGATAATACAGTAGTAAAAAAAAGTAACAGTGTATTGCAAGTCTTCAAATGTTCAGTGGTTGGAGGAGGGTGTGTGGCCGGGGGGGGGGGGGGGGGGCTGCTGCTATCACTGCGGTGCAGAGTTCAGCAGGGTGACAGCTGCAGGGATGAAGGTGTTCCTGAACCTGCTAGTCCAATCACCGGAGTATCGTCTGCAAACTTGACAAAAGTATTAGTTACATGTACAGGAATGCAGTCATACGTGAATAGTGAGTAGAGGAGAGGACTTAGCACACAGCCTTGAGGAACGCCGGTGTTCAGGATCAGGGTTGAGGAGGTATTGTTCTCTAACCTAACAGACTGGGGTCTGTTGGATAGGAAGTCCAGTATCCAGTTGCAGAAGGGAAGGGTTGAGTCCTAAATCGCAGAGTTTCGTGATCAGTTTGGAAGGGATGATTGTGTTGACAGCTGAACTGAAGTCTATTCTTACACAGCATTCTTACATAGGAGTTGTTATTGTCCAGGTGAGAAAGTGCAGAGTGAAGTGCCGTGGAGATGGCATCCTCTGTACTCCTGTTCTGGTGGTAGGCGAATTGGAAGGGGTCCAGTGTGGCTGGTTGTTAAAGGTAGGATGTGTATGAGCGGCTGAGCACGGTGGAAAAAACTCTCAGGAGGACTTGGAGATGAAGGTGTAAGATGGGATTTTTATTGTCCCATATAAGGCCGACAAGGCAGAATTTAACAAGGTAAAAACAACACTTGAAAATAAGAAAATAAACTGGCACGTGGGAATGAACACACATGCTTAAATGGGACCTAACCCCGCCCCCACAATTGGAACAAACCAACATACTATCATACACAGGGGTGGCACAGGTAAGGCAATCCCCGAAGCTTTAACAGCTTATCCCAACAAATTTCTTATGGCTAGAAAAATACTTGGCAACATATTTACTGTACAATTGCTCGAAGAAGGCATAGTCAACTAATAAAATAACACCCTAAACAAAATTAAATACTCCACGGGTTCACTTCCGGCTAATCCGGAAGTCGAACGCCTATTTACTTCCGGATTAGGGACCTGCTCGCTTTCCCCACAAACAGAGACGCGACGCGGAACCACGGTAAAACCAATGCTGTGCAATATTGAATAATGTGAGATTTTGAACTAAATAAACGGAACATTTATTACACAAGACATTGTATGACGTGGTGATTTTAACAGAAAACGGACGGGTACAAAGGTATTTAAACTGTAGCAGTGTAATGGTTGAAGTAAGCTTTTGCACTATGCACAGAGGTTTGGATGAAAAATGGACGGGTTAACAAACACAAACACGGTAAACGGCCCCGGACAACAGACATGCAACACAGAGTTAACATTAGCTAATAATTACACATGTAAACGGGGCAGTATATTACTGCCTTGAGGGTCGCCTTGCGCACCGTCACATTGGTAAACAGGTTATGAGGTGAGCCAGGACCATCCTCTCGAAGCACTTCATAATGGTGGGGGTGAGTGCAACAGGGCAGAAGTCAAGTGTTTGGGCACCGGCACGATGGAGGTGGTTTTAAAGCATGTGGGGACAGCTGCTTGGGTCACTGAAAGATTGAATATGTCAGTCAAGACCTCAGCTAGCTGCCCAGCACAGGCCCTGAGCACACGTCCGGGGATGCCATCAGGGCCAGCAGCTTTACGTGCGTTGATCCTGCTCAGTGCAGCACACTCGTCGATGGAGGAGAGTGTGAGGGGCTGGTGGTCTGAAGTGAGCACAGCCTTGATAGCCGCCTCCTGGTTATCCCTGTCAAAGTGAGCATAAAAGCTGTTGAGCTTGTCAGGGAAGGAGGCATCACTGTTTTGGAGGGAGGTGTTGGTGGGTTTATCCAGGAAGGAGATGCGAAGTGGCCCATGCCTTGTTGAACATGCCCTGTAGAGCCAGGTACTCCGATGGAACTCCTCAAAGATCAGTAACCTCCTTAGAATGAGAAGGACGTGCTTGAAGTAAGCTTTTGCACTATGCACAGAGGTTTGGATGAAAAATGGACGGGTTAACAAACACAAACACGGTAAACGGCCCCGGACAACAGACATGCAACACAGAGTTAACATTAGCTAATAATTACACATGTAAACTGGTCGGCCAAGCCATTGGGTTCCTGTCAAGCCAACTGGGCTCTATTCTTTAATCGTTTTGATTTTTCTTTATCTAAAAATGTCAAGCCTGATGCCCTGTTCAGGCAGTTCGAGTCCGAGGGTGGTTCCTATGTACCCAAAAGCTTAATTTCCGCTCAGGTGGTTAACGGGGCCTTAACCTGGGACATTGAAGACAAGGTGAGGCAGGGTCAAGCTAATCACCCAGCACCCAGTGCCTGTCCTGTAGATCGCCTGTTTGTCCCTGCTAACCTCCGCTCTCAGGTTCTCCAGTGGGGTTACACTTCTCATCTTGCCTGCCACCCAGGGGTCAGATGCACCCTGGCCCTGTTAGGGCAACGCTTCTGGTGGGGTACCATGGAGGAGGACACCAAGGAGTTTGTCGCGGCCTGCCAGGTTTGCTCTCAGCACAAGAGTGCTCGTCACGCTATTTTTGGCCTGCTCCAGCCGCTGCTGATTGGCCATCGCCCATGGTCCCACGTCTCCCTAGACTTCGTCACCGGACTTACGCTATTGGACGGTAACACCACTATCCTTACTGTCGTTGATAGGTTCTCCAAATCAGCCCATTTAATCCTGTTACCCAAGTTGCCATCTGCCAAGGAGACGGCTGAACTTATGCTGCAACATGTGTTCCGTCTGCATGGTCTTCCTTGTGACATTGTATCTGACAGGGGTCCACAGTTCACCTCCCGGTTCTGGAGAGAATTCTGCAGCATGTTGGGGGCTAAGGTCAGCCCATCCTCTAGGTTCCATCCACAATCCAATGGCCAGTCGAAGAGAATGAATTAGGAGATGAAGACGGTGTTGAGGTGCGTGGTCTCTCATAATCCTTCTTCCTGGTCCAAGCACCTACTGTGGGTAGAATACGCGCACAACACGCTGCGCGTATTCAGGAGAAGACGGCATGTCTCCAGATCGGACCATCTTCAGAGCTCAGAGCTCACTGTGGCTCTGTCTGAGCGAGTGGGCGGGGTCGGAGCCCCGGTGCGCTGGCCACACAAACACAACCACACACTCCCCCCCCAACACACACACCCACGCCAGCTCCTGGTACTTCATGAGGGCCTGATACGATGATGATTTAAAAAATGAACGTGACGTTCACTCACGTTCATCGTTATGTACACGTTAATAATATTCAAACTGATTCGTTAAGTTCAGCGTTCGCGAAACATATGCACAACACTGTACAGTACAGCCACTGCAGAGGGGCTGAGGAGCCGCGGGTTGCCGACCCCTGTGCGGAAGCGAATTTTATGATGTATTGGACGTTTTAGTGACAGCGGTGTCCCTCCCTTTTTGCTGTCCTCTGGAAACACTTCCGTTGTGTTGTCGCCTCTATTTGCAGCGCGTTTCTGTCATGTGTTGTGTTGTGTTGTGAAATTGATGAAGCTGTTTTCTTACTTTGCTTGTGTTTTGTCAACTTGCATGTGTTTTCTTAAGTTGTTGTTCTTTGAGCTCTCAGGGCCACCGTAGCATCCTGACTGGCTGTATCACCACCTGGTATGGCAGCTGCACCGCCCTGAACCGTAAGGCTCTACAGAGGGTGGTGAAGTCTGCCCAGCACAACACCAGGACGGCGCTACCATCCATAGAGGACCTCTACACCCAGCGGTACAGGAAGAAGAGCAGCCGGATTATTAAAGACCCCTTTCACCCCAGCCATAAACATTTTTGCCTGCTGCCATCTGGCCGACGGGACCGCAGCATCTGGGCCCACACCACCAGGCTAAGAGATAGTTTCATCCCCCAGGCCATAAGACTTTTAAACTCCTCTCCATGACATATCTGCATATTTGCACTTTTGTTGTTTTATTTTCTCCTCAGCTGTTTATATATATTTAGATATAAATACTTTATTTCCTATTTTGATATTCTACTTTATTCTATTTTGTACTATTTCTATCTTATTTGATTGTACAATACTCAAGTAATTACAACCTATACAATAAAATATAGGTTATATAGACTCAAGCATTTCACTGCCAGCGACTGCTTAATGTTATTGTTGTGCATTTGACAATAACAATCTTGAATCTTGAATCTTGTGGATATTTTGATGTTGTTAACAGTGTTTAACTTTGAACATTTATATTGTAGCGAGGATTTGCTAGTCTTAGAAGTTGAAGTTTCAGGACATAGTAATCTTTGCTCTTTTTTGAAGTCTAATATTTTTTCATTTTTTCTGGTTAAAGAAATACAATGTTTTAAGATGTAACCGGGTTCCAACCAAAGACCAGCACCAACAAGAATTCAATGTTGGATGGAAGAGATGCTCATGTTGCAGCACTCCTGTTGTAGATCAAATAAGTATTATCTTAAATGTGAACCTTTGCATTCAACTTATTAAATAAAGTTACATGTAAAACGTTGAAACAAATAAAGTCGCCATTACTAAATTATGTTTTGAGTGTGAATCCCTCCACCAGACAAAGGGAGTAACTAAAGCTACTGTCGCCTATGAGGTGCGTTGTTGGCGAATGTTGTCGCTTGTGACTCTGTTGTGATTTAATGTTCACATGACGTTGTGTTATAGTTGCCGATATAAAGCCCTCACACACAGTTCCTGCTCAGAAGGCTGCACAGAGCTCAGCTGAACACCTTCACTCCAGGAATGGTTTGGTAAACTGGGTCTTGTGCTCTCATGTCTTGTGCTCTTATTTGTCCATGCACGATGTACTAAAATAATGTGTGTTGTGTTTGATACCTGTTGATTCATAGAGAGATAATTTGAGCATTTGTTCTTCAGTTCTGCATCTGGTTTTAGAGCTGAATGAAGTGTGGCAGTGTCTGAAGGCTTTTTACATTTGGTTGGGACAGAGAGAAAAATGGCTGCTAACATCACTACTAAGTTAAATTCCATATACTTTCTATCCAAATTTCCCACTAGCAGTCCAGAGAATATACTTTAAAGTGGCTCTCGTCTGTTCACCCAGAAGACACAGATGTTTCAAGAGGGAATATTGTTTTGATGGTGAAACTCTGAAGTCATTTTTTTTCCCATGTGGATTTAGACTCAACAGTGATGCTAATGAGCTGATCCTTGTTATTCTCTTATGAGCCACCAACCCCTGTGAAACTCATCAACTTAATTGGTTCATTAATTATTTAAGGTGTTGGTGTTGATTTGGGCTCTGGGCGAGGATGAAGGACACAAGTTTGAGATAAGTTTATTTTTTTAATTGCAAAACTACAAATTTGTCTCATTGTCTGTGAGAATATGATGAAATTATTGGATGCAGATAAATGGCCTTGGTGGATGGATCCATACTTGTGCTATATATATATATATATATATATATGATATCATATTTTCATTTGGAATGTCTAAAAGTTATTTTTAATTCCCACAAACCACAAATGAGAGCATATAATCCTCTTTGACATATTATATAAAGAATTTATTATATACAGTGTACATCATATTTATGTCATCATCATGAATGTATGAGCAGCATTTTAAAAGTAAAACAGTTGGTTAATGTGCAACAAATCAATCCTAGCTTTTCAGTTGCAGCTCAGTGCTTATTTTCTTGCTTGATCAATTGATTGTTTGTCTGGTAGGAAATAAAGATAAATGTAATCAGTATTAACAAGATAACACGTCCTCATTGCTTATTTTATATACTATACGGTGCAAACCTTAAAACTATTTAAAATTAATGAGACTTACTGTAATGATCGCGGGTGAAAAGGAGCAAATTTTCGTATTAAGAAGATGGAGCTTTTTAATTTTTCCACAAAAATGAACTAAGCGTTTATCAATACATGTGCAGCTAAAAATTTTATTTCTACTTGCTGGAAGTTTAAACTTTAATAAAGCATCAAAATCCATTGACCCTTCATGGGTTTTTGTATACAAATATATTAAAATGTATTGTATTGTATCAAATCAAATATATTGTGTTATTGTGGTATATTATGTTATATATCATTATATTATATTATAACACATATTACACACGCGGACAAAATTTTTGGTTCCCTTCCATTAAAGAAAGAGAAACCCACAATGGTCACTGAGATAACTTGAAACTGACAAAGGAATAATAAATAAGAATTTACTTGAAATTATCTAATAAAAATCAGAAATTGCTTTTGAATTGTGGTTCAACAGAATCAAAATTATTGGTGCACAACCTCTTGAGGCAATCACTGCAATCAAGCAACTTGTGCAACTCTTAATGAGACTTCTCCACCTGTCAACAGGTATTTTCGCCAACACCTCATGAGCAAACTGTTCCAGCTGTCTCAGGTTGGAAGGTTGTCTTCTCCAGACTGCATGTTTCAGCTCCTTCAACAGATGTTCAATCAGATTTAGATCAGGGCTCATAGAAGGCCACTTCAGAATAGTCCAATGATTTGCTCCTAATCATTCTTGGGTGTTTTTAGCTGTGTGTTTGGGTCATTATCCTGTTGGAGGACCCATGTCCTGCGACTGAGACCAAGCTTTCTGACACTGGGCAGCACATTTAGCTCCAGAATGCCTTGATAGTCTTGTGATTTCATTGTACCCTGCACAGATTCAAGACACCCGGTACCAGATGCAGCAAAGCAACCCCAGAACATGACCGAGCCTCCTCCATGTATTACAGTAGGTACAGTGTTCTTTTCTTTGTATGCTTCATTTTTGCGTCTGTGAACATAGAGCTGATGTGAATTGCTAGAAAGCTCCAGTTTTGTCTCATCTGTCCAAAGGACATTTTCCCAGAAGCTTGTGGCTTGTCAATATGCATTTTGGCAAATTCCAGTCTCGTTTTTTATAATTTGCTTTCAACAGCGGTGTCCTCCTCGGCCATCTTCCATGAAGTCCACTTTGGCTCAAACAGCGACGGATGTTGCGATCTGATAATGATGGACCTTGACCTTGGAGTTCACCTCTAATCTCTTTGGAAGTTGTTCTGGGCTCTTTGGTTACCATTCGTATTATCCGTCTCTTCATTTTGTCATCAATTTTCCTCAGGCGGCCCAGTCCAGGGAGGTTGGCTACAGTCCCGTGGACCTTAAACTTTTGAATAATATGTGCCACTGTAGTCAGATGAACATCACGCTCCTTAGAGATGGTCTTATTGCATTAACCTTTAACATGCTGGTCGAAAATGTCCTTTCTAATCTCCTGACACAACTCTGCCCTTAGCTTTCTGTGGTCCATGTTCCTTGTGGTACACGCCATGATACCAAACAGCACAGTGACTACTTTTCACCCTTTAAATAGGCAGACAGACTGATTACAATTTTGAAGAGACCTGCGATGCTAATTCGAGGACACGCTTTAGTTTAACATGTCCCTACTGTCAAATTATTTTCAATCATTTCTAGGGGTACCATCATTTTTGTCCAGGCTATTTTCATTAATTTGTTTTTTTAAATTATTCTATTGAGCCAAAATTCAAAAGAAATGTCTGATTTTGATTAGTTAATTTTCAGGAAATTTTTATTTATTATTAATTTTGTCAGTTTCAAGTTATTTCAGTGACCATTTTGGGTTTGTCTTTCTTTAACGGAAGGGTACCAACAATTTTGTCCACGTGTATATTATATTATAATATATTTGACCAGGAGGGGGCACCAGTTTTCAATGTTCACCATCAGGCGGAACCTTTGCTCACTCAGCGAGCACTTTATTGTGACGGACCAACATGGCCGCGGTCAGGAGGGGAGCCGCCTACTTCCTCAAGTGAGAGGTTTATGTCAGACAGATAGTTGTGCATATGTTTCGAGATCGCTGAACTAAACAAATCAGTTTTCATATTATTAACGTGAACGTAACGATGAACGTGATTGAACGTCACGTTCATTTTTTAAATCATCATCGTATCAGGCCCTCATGAAATACCAGGAGCGGGCGTGGGTGTGTGTGTGTGTGTGTGTGTGTTTGTGTGTTGTACGATACAAATGTGGTTCTGCCTTATTTTGTATATCATTTCGTCTCTGTGCATGGTTGTGACACCGGTCACTCTGACGGCGATGACCCTGGAGCGCTACGTGGCCATTTGCCTGCCGCTGCGTCACGCAGAGCTGTGCTCCCCACGCAGCACTCTGCACGGCATTCTCATCATCTACAGCCTCAGTTCTCTGCCCTGCATCTCTTTTCTCTCCATATTCTTAGCATCATCCTCCTCTGCCTCCTACACCCAGAGCGGAACGTGCGCTGGGGAAACCTTCATCATCTACACGTGGCAGGGTCCCCTAATGTCAGCCATTAATCAGTTTTACTTCCTGATCATGTGCATCACAGTCGTGTTTTCCTATGTGAAGATAATGAGACTGGCCAAAGCTGCATCAGGAGAGGACAAAAAGTCCACATGGAGAGGACTCAGAACTGTGGGGCTACACGCTTTCCAGCAGCTCCTGTGTCTCATCCAGCTGTGGGGTCCTTTCATAGAAGCTGCTGTGTTTAAAATCAATGTCTTGTTATCTATCAAGGTCAGGTTCTTTAATTACATTACTTTCATTCTTGCTCCAAGGTGTCTGTCTCCTCTCATTTATGGCCTCAGGGATGAAATGTTTTTCATGCCCTGAAAAAAATTGCTCTCTGTGGTTTGCGTAAGAAACACTGATCAGATTTGTATCGATGAACAAATTGCCATGATGTTATAGTGTGAAATGTTTTTGTTTTTTAGTTGAGCCTCTGGCTTGATTTATATTGTTATTTTTTAATTAAAAAAAAAGGTAAATGAAAAATTCAGTTGGATATGACAATGAAAATGTTGATTAATTAACATCCAATCCCACTACTTGTATTTTTGCAGACAATATTTGCAAACATTGTATTAAACTCAGACTGCATTCATCCTGTCTGGCATTAACCTGACATTATAGAGAGAATTATAAAAACATCAAACAGGCCTGGTGTGATATTTACAGAGTGACTGTCTATAAACATCATAAATGAACAAGACTCTGCCCGCTGGCCAATGGCCACCTGCCAGATTGAATCCTCCTCGTCTTTAGTCAGTTTACCAGTGATGTCACGTATTTTCTTTTCAGAGCATTGCGTTTGTGCACAGTCTGTTCACAAATAGAGAGAATGTGCACAGTTTACATTTAAATCAAGCACCAATTATTTTTTAACTATCGTTGATAAATTCAGACTTTTCTTTGAATTTCTACTGTCATGTATTGGAAGTGAAAGCCAAAGTCGGAGAGATCTTCATTCTGAAATCAAACCACAACTCTCAAAACTGCTTATCTATCAGTTAAATAAGTGTGGAATTATATATAGTTATAAATATTGGTGTTTTTGGGGTGACGTATAGACTCGACCCTAACCTGTTTTGCTTTCAACCCCTGAAATACTTTAAGTTTAAAAACTGACAGATATTAGTTTATATATACACATTAAACAAAACATGGAAACATACATAAGAATTCAAGAAGGAAAAAACTGTTGAGCATAGGATGAAGACTTACTTTTGAATACTCAGTGATGGCATCTATGAGAGCTAAGGTGGCCTGTGAAAGAAAAGTGGTTGAACTGTCTGTAACCAGAGATGCCGCTCGTCTGGTATAATTACAGATTAATTTCAGTTCAGGTTTTCATCCCACTTTTCCTCCATCAACATTTTGCTATTAACAAATCTGGTTGTGTATAATTTCTTACATGTGGTCATCTGTGTACACTCTGTTCACACGTATTACTCTTCATCACCATGCACTTCCTCCTCCTCATTCAAGGCCTCAGCTATGTGCTCTGGTTTATTCTCTCACAGTCAACATCAGTATATCTGAGCTTCTACAAACAACACAGGGTTTCTTCTGAGGGGCTGTTCATCTACATGCAGCAGGGTCACCTCAGGTCTGCCATTGGTCAGCGTTACTTCCTGATCATGGGAATCCCCATTGTGTTTTCCTACGCTAAGATAATGAAAGTGTCCGTGCAGTGTTAAATCTGTGAAAACAAGAGGACATCAGATCTGTGCATTTGCCAACGCTCAGCGTGGCTATAAAATTACTGCAGAGGTCTTCAATAGGGGGTCCGGACCCCTGGGGGTCCGTGGAAGTACTGAAGGGGGTTCGCAACATTTTTGGTTGAGACAATTTTTTATATTTTTTATAATTTTTTCTTTATTTTCCAACCAATTTTTCCCCACAAATTGAAATGTAGTTAAATAGACATTAACAGGCATCCAACATATTGTGAGGCTGACCATCTGCCTGACAACCTCCATCCGTCCAAGGTTAGATAAGTTGTGTGCTACCCATTCGGGTTTGACATCTCACTAATGTGGGAGTATGTGTGACATCCACAGATGACTTGAGGATTCACTGTCTCTTCTACATGTATGTTTCATAAAAAAACATGAATCTGTGAATTATTTTAATAGCTCAGTGTTGTATGCAATATGTATGTTTATGAATGGCAGTGGCATGGTCATCCTGTACATTGCACATGTTTAAATTAAAAACATGAACATATGAACCTGTGTAATATTTGAATAGTTTAGTATTGACTGCACAATAACAGGGTAGCTATGTTTATACATGGCACTAGGCCCAGTTTAATATAAAACACAATTTTATAGAATATATATAGTATGGGGTCCCTGCTCCATCTCTCCACCAGTTTGAGGGTCCTTGGCCTGAAAAACCTTGAAGACCCCTATATTACAGGATATAACCAATATGTATAATAATGTATCAAATGAGAACATGACAAAAGTAACAATGTGACAAAGGAGTCGTTTGTTGTGATGCTAAAAAGCATTATTACATCAATCACCTAGACTTTTAATGAAAGTTGTCCTGAAATAGTTGCCGACTCAAGAACTGAAGGTTCCTGGTTCAATCCCAGGTTCCAACCAAAGACCAGTACCAACAACAATTCAATGTGTGGTGGAAGACATGCTCATGTTGCAGCGCTCCTTGTGTAAAATCAAACAAGTATTATCTTAAATGTGAACCTTTACCTTTAACTTAGTTAATAAAGACACATCTAAATAGTTGAAACACATGAAGTCGCCATTACTGAATTATGTTTTGAGTGTGAATCCCTCCAACGGACAAAGTGAGTAACTATAGCTACTGTTGCCTATCAGGTGTGTTGTTGGTTAATGTCATCGCTCGTGACTCTGTGGTTAGTTACTGTTCATATGACGTTGTGTTATAGTTGCCGATATAAAGCCCTCACACACAGCTTCTGCTCAGAAGCACAGTGCTCAGCTTAACACCTTCACTCCAGGGATGGTTTGGTAAACTGGGTCTTATGCTCTTATGTCTACTTCTAATTATTTCTCCATGTACAATGTACTAAAATAATGTGTATTGTGTTTGATACCTGTTGATTCAAATAGAGATCATCCCCTGTTGAGTTGTGCATCTGGTTTTAGAGCTGAATGAAGTGTGGCAGTGTCTGAAGGCTTTTTACATTTGGTTGTGAAAGACAGAAAAATGGCTGCTAACATCACCACAGAGTACAGGATGAATGATGAGAGAATGTTGATTCAGGTAATCGTCGTCCTCTTTCTCTGCATTAACCTTCTGCTAATTACAACCTTTTTCTCCAAGGAGGTCTTCTACACCACCATGCGCTACGTCTTATTTGCTGTCACACTAATGTCTGACTGTATGTTTTTATTCGTGACTGACATCTTACTCATTTTAAATTACTCTCGGTATACAATACAAATGTGGTGTTGCCTTATTTTGTATATCATTTCGTCTCTGTGCATGGTTGTGACACCGGTCACTCTGACGGCAATGACCCTAGAACGCTACGTGGCTATTTGCCTGCCGCTGCGTCACGCAGAGCTGTGCTCCCCACGCAGCACTCTGCACGGCATCCTCATCATCCACAGCCTCAGCTCTCTGCCCTTCATGGTTTTTCTCTCCATCTTCTTAGCATTAGCCTCCTCTGCCTCCTACACCCAGGTCAGAATATGCACTTTGGATATCTTCATCATCCACACGTGGCTGGGTCACTTCATGTTTGCCATTAATCAGTTTTACTTCCTGATCATGTGCAGCACAATCGTGTTTTCCTATGTGAAGATAATGAGAGTGGCCAAAGCTGCATCAGGAGAGGACAAAAAGTCCACATGGAGAGGACTCAGAACTGTGGGGCTTCACGCTTTTCAGCTGCTCCTGTGTCTCATCCAGCTGTGGTGTCCTTTCGTAGAAACTGCTGTGTTTACAATCAATCTCGAGTTATCTATCAAGGTCAGGTTCTTTAATTACATTACTTTTATTCTTGCTCCAAGGTGTCTGTCTCCTCTCATATATGGCCTCAGGGATGAAATGTTTTTTCATGCCCTGAAAAAATTAGCTCTCTGTGGTTTGCGTAAGAAACACTGATCAGATTTGTATCGATGAACAAATTGCCATGATGTTATAGTGTGAAATGTTTTTGTTTTTTAGTTGAGCCTCTGGCTTGATTTATATGGTTATTTTTTAATTAAAAAAAAGAGTAAATGAAAAATTCAGTCGGATAAGACAATGAAAATGTTGATTGATTAACATCCAATCCCACTACTTGTATTTTTGCAGACAATATTTGCAAACATTGTATTAAACTCAGACCGCAATCAATCCTGTCTGTCATTAACCTGACATTATAGAGAGAATTATAAAAACATCAAACAGGCCTGGTGTGATATTTACAGAGTGACTGTCTATAAACCTCATAAATGAACAGGGAGAGCGTGGCCTAGGGGATAGAGCGGGTGCTCTGCAACAAGAAGGTTGCCGGTTCGAATTCCACTCTATCCCATCTGCATGCCTAAGTGTCCTTGGCAAGATACTGAACCCCTAGATGGCCCCTCATAAAAAATGATGAGTGTTCTAAAAATGTAAGTCGCTTTGGATAAAAGCGTCAGCTAAATGACATGTAATGTAATGTAATGTAACTAGCCTCTGCCCGCTGGCCAATGGCCACCTGCCAGATTGAATCCTCCTCGTCTTTAGTCAGTTTACCAGTGATGTCACGTATTTTCTTTGCAGAGCATTGCGTTTGTGCACAGTCTGTTCACAAATAGAGAGAATGTGCACAGTTTACATTTGAATCAAGCACCAATTATTTTTTAACTGTCGTTGATAAATTCAGACTTTTCTTTGAATTTCCACTGTCATGTATTGGAAGTGAAAGCCAAAGTCACAGAGATCTTCATTCTGAAATCAAACAACAACTCTCAAAACTGCTTATCTATCAATTAAATAAGTGTGGAATTATATATAGTTATAAATATTGGTGTTTTTGGGGTGACGTATAGACTCGACCCTCACCTGCTCTGCTTTCAACCCCTGAAATATTGTAAGTTTAGAAACTGACAGATATTAGTTTATATATATACACATAAAACAAAACATGTAAACATATATAGGACTTCAAGCAGGAAAAAACTGTTGAGCATAGGATGAAGACTTACTTTTGAATACTTAGTGATGGCATCTATGAGAGCTAAGGTGGCCTGTGAAAGAAAAGTGATTGAACTGTCTGTAACCAGAGATGCTGCTCGTCTGGTTTAATTACAGACTCATTTTATTTCAGGTTTTCATCGCACTTTTCCTCCATCAACATTTTGCTATTAACAAATCTGGTTGTATATAATTTTTTACATGTGGTCATCTGTGTAAACTCTGTTCACACATATTACTCTCCATCACAATGCACTTCCTCCTCCTCATTCAAGGCCTCTGCTATGTGCTCTGCTTTATTCTCTCACCGTCAACATCAGTATCTCTGAGCTTCTACAAACAACACAGGGTTTCCTCTGAGGGGCTGTTCATCTACATGCAGCAGGGTCACCTCAGGTCTGACATTGGTCAGCGTTACTTGATTTTTCTAGTTTGAAATGTTTTTTCATGCCCTGAAGAGATTAGCTCTCTGTGGTTTGCGGAAGAAACACTGATCCGATTTGTATGGATTAATAAATTGTCATGATGTTATGTTATAAAATGTTTTTGTTTTTCAATTGTGTCTCTGGCTTGATTGATATTGTTATTTTATAATAAAGAAATGTTTTCCCAGTGAAGTCAGGTATTTTCTTTGCAGAGCATTGAGTATGTGCACAGCCTGTTCACAAACATAGAGAGAACGTGCACAGTTTACATGTAAATCAAACACCAACTATGGGGACAGAGGAGCACATCAAACGTTTTCAGGAAAATGGACATTTCTTTAACTGTAGTTGATAAATTAAGATTTGACTTTTAATTTCCCCTTTCATGTATAGGAGTAAAGCCAAAGTCACAGAGATCTTCATTCTGAAATCAAACTACAACTCTCAAAACTGCGTATATATCAATTGAATAAGTGTGGAATTATATATAGTTATAAATATTTGTGTTTTGGGGTGATGTATAGACTCGACCCTCACCTGCTCTGCTTTCAACCCCCTTAACTAATTTAAGTTTAGAAACTGACAGATATTAGTTTATATATACACATAAAACAAAACATGTGAACATACATAGGAATTTAAAAGGAAAAAACTGTTAACCAAAGGCTGAACACTTACTTTTGAATACTAGGTGATGGCTTCTATGAGAGCTAAGGTGGCCTGTGAGAGAAAAGGGGTTGAACTGTCGCTGCTCGTCTGATCAAAGAGTCATGAGAGAGCTGTTCAACCTGCAGCACAGACACGGAGGGAAACATAAAAAAATTTCCAGACAAACTAGTGGTTCCCTCCGTTCCTTAACTTCAATACAAGTATCAGTTCAATACAGAGGAAAATAAACACTCAAATAGATAAAGTTTAAAGTCCAAATTTAGGTTAAATTACAAAGTAACTGTCTTCTCAGCATATGAGGTAAAAAAAAAGCTCCATTTGCATCTTAACTTATGGATCTGATTAATTATTGCACAAAATACAGAGGTTAAATGTGTCCTGTAAGTTGAATTCTAAATATGAGCTAGGATTTTGTTTATCGTTTCACTAAAGTTGTCATATTCTGTCAATTTAGTTTGTTTATTTCAGCCTCTGTGTTTTCTGTTTCCTGTTTTATTTAGTAGTCTCTGTTCCTTCTGGGTTGTTTCTGTCTTCACTTCCTGTCTTGGTGATTGTCTTTCTAACTCCTCATGTGTTGCATCTGTGGCCAATTACCCCTGCCTTCCCTGTATGTATTTAAGCCTCTGTCCTTCCCCTTGTCCCTTGTCGGATTGTCTGTTTTGCTTCCCGTTCTTCTCCAGTGTTTCTTGTGCTTGTGCTTGTTCTTGTTCCTCTAGTCGTTCTCTTTCTTAGCATTCGTTTCGATGTCTCACTATGGGATACGCCCCTCGCGCGTATTCACAGAAGCACTTATTCCAATTCGCCAGCCCTGATAGGCTGGCAGTCGTGACGTCCGCGTCAAGGTGCCGCACCTTAAATAAGGTGGACGCGGCGTCACACGTCATTCAAACACCTCTTCTCGCTTCACGAACAAGCAATTTTCTAATCGGCGTTGATACTAACTAGCTGCTGTCCACAGACCGGAGCTAACACCTCCATCGCCGGACGCTAGTGGAATTAACGTCGATGCGACTGCCTTCACCATAGGTAGTTGCTTCTATTTGATTAGCTAAACGGCACCGGGAGCCTGCGGTCACCACACTGCCTGCCACCGGAGCTAGCTAAAAGTGACTATCACTCCAGATAATTCGCTCCCCTTTAGCACACCAAGCTAAATGGATCAAGCTGCAAAGCTTCCTTCCACCTCGCAACCAGGCGATGCCCATCGCCTGTGCAACTGTGGAAATAAAATATCGAGCATGGACACTCACCAGGTCTGCTCCGCGTGTCTCGGGCTAGAACATGCCCGCGCTGCTGTCAGCAACGCAAGCTCGTGCGCCGAATGCGCCCGCTTCACAGCGAAGAGTCTCCGCCGACGACTAGCACGCCAAGCTAGCGTCTCTGAGGGGGACCCTATCCTTTCCAGTGCCACTACCGAGGAACCCCAACCCGGTGTGGACGAGGAGGACGCTCCCGAATCAGCGATTCGGCACTGGGGCTCCACGCTGGATTTGCTTGACCCGCTAACGGAGCCACCCCTCATGTTGGATTATGAGGAGGAGGATGAGTCCGACGGCGGGGATTGTCTGGTGTCGGACGGTGACGACGAGGATTATGAATCCTGCTTTGTCCCACCTTCACAGGCACTCAGCTCTCCAAGCCCTGCAAAGGGCTCGGTTGGGACGATTACGCCCCAGCCCAGTGGCGATATGCACGATGTGTGTAAACGCGCCGCAGAGAGACTGAAGATTCCATGGCCCGCGGTCGTGGCGGAGGCCCCAAGGTCCCGCTACGAGGGGAAGAAATTACCCCAAGCAAAGAGGGCTGCGAGACAACTTCTCCCGGTGTTCCCGGAACTCCTGGAGGAAGTTACCGCCTCATGGAAACATAACCCTTACTCCAGCAAAACCACCATTCAAGGTGCGTCTTCCTTGGATATTGAGGGAATGGATAAGCATGCCATGGCCCGCATGCCTCCCATGGAGCCCCTGGTGGCAGCACACCTTCATCCACGGCTGTCAGCTGCCTCATCCAGGGGCCCCACACTTCCCACGAAAGCCGATCGCTTCCAATCTGCCATGACTGAGCGAGCTTATAAAGCAGCGGCTTTGACGGTGAGGGCTCTCAACGTCACCTCCATGTTGTCAGCTTACCAAGTGGAGCTTTTTGACGACATAGCCGACATGCCCGAAAGTTCCGCGTGGGACGAGATCACCACAACTGCGGCTATCTGCCTACGCGTACAGCGATGCGCTGTACAGGGGGCAGGGAAGTGCATGTCGATTTTGGTGTTACAAGAGAGGACGAGATGGCTGAATCTGACCAATCTGTCTGATAGAGAAAAGGAGGACATCCTGGACATGCCTATTGTCCCCGAGGGTGTCTTCGGCTCCGCTCTCGCCTCAAAGCAAAAGCGCTGTGAGGCGAAGAAAAAGGAGGATGACGCGCTACAGCTCTGCCTTCCGAGGAAAGCACCTGCCGCGGTGCCTCCGCCCCCCCGCAGACTTTCGCTCAGGTTGCCTCTAGGAGCGCCGCTCATGCTTTCCGCATCCCGAAGCGCCCCAGGGCTCAACCGGGTGCGAACACCAACGGCCCCCCGGAAACGAAGCCCGCTTGGCCGAGAAAGCCCTTCTATTCCCCGTCAACCCAGGCTGCTCAACCGGGTCCGTCGACCAGTCAGCAGGCCAGGCGGAAGAAAAAGGCGACTTAGCCGTCAACCCCACCGTGAGCGGAGCTGCCACCCGTTTCCTGTTCACTGGCAGCCCAGCTATTACGTGTGTTAGGGGAGAAATTACCCAGTGCCACCCATCCCTCTCGGCGACGCGTGGGCCCAGAGCACAGTTCGTGCGTCCCAGTAAAGAGGTGAAGAGACATGTTTCAGATGCGGGATTGTTCAACGCCACATCAATGTCTCACAAGCACGCACACAGGGTTTGTGTTAATAAAAAGTTTTCCACTGACGTATCCAGGCTCACAGCCGAGGGCGCAGGGTTGCAAAATCATAAAAACACAAAAACAAAACCAACGAAACACAGAGGTGCAGACCACACTGTTGTTCCCCATAACACCACAAGGGGGAAGCAGCGTCCCACCTGTGGTGAAACATCCCGTTCCGCTTGCTACGAGCCTATCAGACCGCGCATGCGCAGTGATACTCGGAAGTGCGCAGCTGGTACGGGCCCCAAAGATCGTCTGTGTCAGACAGAGCTTCACTCCCCCCTAACTTTGAGGCTAGAGAGTTGGAAAGCATGCACAGCGTCAGAATGGGTATTGAGATCACTGGCCAAAGGCTACAGGCTTCAATTCACCACAATGCCCCCCCGTTTTCCCGGCCTCATCGCTTCCCGTGCGCAGGGAGAGTCGGCCCGGGTGTTACGGGATGAAATATCAGCTCTATTAAACAAAAGAGCCATACCAATAGTGCCACACAGGCAGGGACTGGAGGGTTTCTATTCGAGGTATTTCCTGGTCCCAAAGAAAGGGGGGACCTCATTACGTCCCATCCTGGACCTTCGCATTTTGAACTCGTATCTCAGGAGATACAAGTTTCGCATGCTGACACACTCAACGCTGATACGTTTGATCCGACCGGGGGACTGGTTCACATCAATCGATCTGAAAGACACGTATTTTCACATTCCCATTTATCCTCCGCACAGGAAATATCTGAGGTTCGCTTTTCAGGGCTCAGTGTACGAGTATCTGGTACTGCCATTTGGCCTGTCACTGAGCCCGAGGGTGTTTGAGAAATGTGTCGACACCGCTATAGCTCCCCTCAGGGAGCGGGGTATACGCGTGGCCACTTATCTGGACGACTGGCTGCTGCTGGCGCGCTCAGAGCAAGAGGCTGCGGCGCACACGAGCATTGTACTGACTCACATGGCCGATCTCGGTTTTGTGGTGAACAGGGAAAAGAGTGTGTTAACGCAGAGACAGGAAATTGCCTTTCTGGGTCTCACGTTGAATTCACTGACCTAGACGGCTCGCCTGTCAGCCGAGAGAGTGCGCACTTTCAGGTCCACTCTCTCTCATTTTGCCATAACACGTTGGGTCACATACGGACTGTGCCTCAGGTTATTGGGACTGATGGCCTCAACAATATTGGTGGTGAGGCTGGGCAGGCTGTACATGAGAGATTTTCAGCGCTGGGTGGCTTCTCTCAGACTGGATCCTGTGCGCCACAGACGCTGCAGTGTAACGGCTTGCGCGTCCTGCGTCCTCGCGCTGCTACCATGGCAACGCCCGTCTATGTTGACAGCGGGGGTGAGCATGGGCACAATATCTGCCAGAAAAGTGATCACAACGGACGCCAGTCTGTCAGGCTGGGGCGGTGTGTTCGAGGGCAGATCCGCGAATGGGATGTGGAGCACAGATCTCAAACATGCCCATATAAATTATCTGGAGTTGATGGCAGTGTTTCTGACGCTGAAACATTTTCTGCCGTTCCTCCAGGGACATCATGTGTTAGTGAGGACGGACAATACGACCACGGTGGCGTATATCAATCGTCAGGGGGGGTCTACGTTCTCTACAGTTACACACTCTTGCACGCAGACTGATATTGAGGAGCGAGGAGCATCTCCTCTCAGTGAGAGCGACTCACGTTCCCGGAATTCAGAATGTGGGTGCGGACCTTTTGTCCAGGGGAAATCCTCTCTACGCGGAGTGAAAACTTCACCCGGCTGTAGTAGCTCAGATTTGGTCACATTTCGGCCGCGCAACAGTGGATCTGTTTGCGTCGAGGGGGAACACACAGTGCCCACTGTTCTTCTCCCTGCACGACCAGAGCGCACCCAGGGGCTGGATGCGTTCGCTCACGAGTGGCCGCGCGTCCCGCTTTACGCTTTTCCACCTCTGGCTCTGATTCCCCCGACACTGCTCAGGGTGCGGGAGAATCGTCTGTCAGTAATTTTGATCGCTCCTCACTGGCCGTCCATGCACTGGCTGGCGGGAGTGAGACAGCTCCTCCACGGTCACCCATGGCCTCTCCCGCTGCGCAGGGACCTGCTCTCCCAGGCGCGCGGACAGATATTTCACCCTCACCCGGAGCGCCTCGCCCTGTGGGCTTGGCCCGTGAGTGGTTTAATCTGAGCCTGACTGGATTATCAAATAATGTTGTTAACACAATTCAGAATGCCAGAGCATCATCCACTAGGTCTCTTTATGACTGTAAATTGAGGTTGTTTGAGGATTGGTGTGCTAAGGCACAGGAAATCCCTTTTCAATGTCCAGTTGGTACAGTCCTGTCCTTCCTGCAGGACTTGATTGATCAAAAGAGGGCATTTTCTACTGTCAAAGTTTACTTGGCAGCTATTTCTGCTTGCCATGTTGGATTTGATGTAAAACCAGTGGGTCAACACCCTCTGGTTTGTCGTTTTATGAAGGGTGCACGGAGGTTTCTGCCCATCTCTAAGACTATGTCACCATCATGGGATCTAGCAGTGGTGCTTGGAGCCCTCTCTTGTCATCCTTTTGAACCATTGGATAACGTGGACATGAAAACGTTATCCTTGAAGGTGGCTCTGTTATTGGCTTTGGCTACAGCTAAACGTGTAAGTGATATTCACGCTTTGTCTGTACATCCAGCATGTATGCAGTTCACCCCGGGGAACCTTGGGGTGACGCTGAGACCGAATCCTGCATTTGTTCCAAAGGTTGTTAAACCATGCTCCCCAGTGGAACTGTCAGCTTTTCAGCCACCTCCCTATGGTTCTGCAGAACAGCAGCGGTTACACATGCTGTGCCCTGTCCGTGCCTTACACACATATGTGGAAAGGACGAGGAGCTTTAGAAAAGGGGATCAGTTGTTTGTGTCCTGGGCTAGGCCCACTGGGGCAAACCTGTCACCAAACAAAGACTTTCTCACTGGATAGTGGATGCCATTGCATTGGCCTACTCCAGCTCAGGCCTTCAGGTTCCGACTGGTTTACGGGCACATTCTACTAGAGGTCTCGCGACCTCTTGGGCCCTGTCCAAGGGAGTCTCTATCCAAGACATCTGCGCTGCAGCTAGCTGGTCTTCTCCCCTCACATTTGCGAGGTACTACAGGTTGGATGTCACATCCCCTGGCCTGACCCACGCTGTCTTGAGCGTGGGCTCCAATGTGGATCTCACTTTTAAGTGAGGGGAGGGGGGCTGGTGGTCAGTCACTGAGATAAGCTTGTCTGGCAATACGGGAGTCTCCATATCCCAAGAAACGAATGATAAGAAAGAGAACTTTAGGTTACTTTCGTAACCCCGGTTCTCTGAGTAGCATGAGTGAGATGTCTCACCAGACCGCCCTTCTTGCTATTGGGGTGAAGCGAGAAGAGGTGTGCTTGTTTTGAATGACGTGTGACGCAGTGTCCACCTTATTTAAGGTGCGGCACCTTGACGCGGACGTCACGACTGCCAGCCTATCAGGGCTGGCGAATTGGAATAAGTGCTTCTGTGAATATGCGCGAGGGGCGTATCCCATAGTGAGACATCTCACTCATGCTACTCAGAGAACCGGGGTTACGAAAGTAACCTAAAGTTCTGGTGGAATATGCTCCATGTGGCTGTTCTGCTCTGCGTTCCTGTCCTGCCCTGTCCTGATCTCCTGAGCCTTGTGTAAGCTTCCTTGTGCTTTCATTTATATTAAATACCCTTTTGTTGAATTTCTCTGCTCCTGGGTCCATCTACTTCACACAATTCTCACACAAGTGATTGAGAGTTAAAAGGGAACAAGTGTCATGTCTTTCCAGTAGTAGAGTCAACTGGAAAGACACGTCAAAGTCTGTGTTGAAGAAATTCTCAGCGGACCCAGTACTTACAAGTATAATGTTTATTACACAAGAGTATTACAGGTCAGGGTGAGTTTCTAGAAAACTCAGAGATAACACACAAGCGAGTAAGTGAAAATTTGGCTTGCCTCTGCAAGTCAAGTTCTTTTATAGGAGAGTTGTTTCCCACAAACCTAGAGATAAAATGACGTCACACAACAGGGCCTTCTGCCTAAATTTGGGAATGTTCCTTAAGATTTAGGGACCAGCTGAAAACCATCTCTCCTCTTATTATTCCATAGGCAGTTCAAGGATAGTTCAGACCAGGAGAAACAAACAGAACACATCTGGAAATAATACTTAGAGGTCTGAACATAAGATTCAAGGCGCCTTAAGATATTAATGTCATTGTGATTCAACCTATGCTAGAGAAATCCATTAGCTGAATAAAAGTCTGAGCATAAGGCATCATAGATGTAATTGTCATTATGCTTCATAGCCATGTTCAAAATATTTTCTTAGCTGAATATACTATAACAGCTAAGGTGTTATAGTGTTTGATTTGTATTCCAATTTCCGTTAAGGACCTAGTTCTATTTTACTTTCTACCTTTTGTGGTAAAAAGACTTTGTCCATAATCAGTTTTTGGCAAATAAGAGGGTTTTTGTGAAACTAACCTGATCACTGATTGAAGTGACACGTTTCTCTTGTGTTGAACTCTGCTAAGTTTCTATTGCTGGACCACTACCACCTGGTGCCTGATTGACTCATGAGCAGGGGGTGTGGTCAAAACAGCTGTAGCCAAGCATCATCAACTCTGGTTAAAAAAACGGAATTGTTTGAAGCTTCAGCATCTGTGAAGACTCAGAGGATAAAGACAAAGGAGTCTTTCGTTGGAGGGTTCGGGCGACGCTGACTTTAAAGCTGCTATTTCATTTTTTTATATGTTTATACTTTCCATGGGCATTTCTACTCATAGATACTATAGGCCTTGCACTCGTTCACACCAATGATGTAACCTTTCCTCTCTTATCTATCCCACCCATTCCACACTCACCCAACATCTTGTCATAAGGGCCCTATGGAACTGCCAGCCAGCTACCCGCAAGACAGACCTCTTCTCTGGCTTTGCTACCCAGCAGAGTTCAGGGGCTCGGGAGGGCGGCACCGTGGCCGCTCAGGGACAGAGTTCACAGGCACGGGAGGGCGGCACCGTGGCCGCTCAAGGGCAGAGTCCAGTGGCTCGGGAGGGCGGCCCCATGGCCGCTCATGGGCAGAGTCCAGAGGCTCAGGAGGGCGGCCCCCTGGCTGCTCAAGGGCAGAGTCTTTTTCAGGAGAGGATTTACTCTTGCCTCCTTCAGAGAATTAGGGAAACAGCCAGTTAACAGGGAAGTGTTGATTAGATGGGTATGAAAAGGGAGAAGGTCATGAGCAATAGACTGGAGAATGTGAGAAGGGATGGGGTCAATGGGGCAGGTGGTCGGGCGGGCGGAGGTTATCAAGGTCAGAACTTGATTGGGAGACAGGGGGTGAAAGAGGAGAGCGAAGGGGATGAGGATGAAGTTGATGGAGATGTAGTTATAGAAGGAGTATTCGAAAATGAGGAGCCTATGTCATCTATCTTTAGTAGTAAACAAAGTGGCTTGGTAGAAGGGAGGACGGAGGAGGGGGACTGGGGGGGTTAAGGAGGTTGGGAAAGATGGAGAATAGTTTTTTGTGGTATGAAAGTGGATTGAATTGTAGTTTGGTAAAAAAGCTTTTGGCTGTGGAAATAGAGGCAGAGAAAGAGGAGACAAGAGACTCATAAGTGAGCAGGTCGTCTGGGTGTTTAGATTTTTACCATTTCCTTTCTGAGGCTTGCATAGTGGCTGTGTCGGCATGCACCGAGTCAGACAACCTATGAGCTGGGGAGGACTTGCGGACCTGTCGCGACGTTTGAGGACAGAGACAGTCAAGAGAGGAGGACAAAGTAGAATGGAGAACGTCTTTGGCAGAGTTAGGATGCATGAGTGAGAAAGAGTCAGTGGAAGGAGGTGCTGATAAAACAGGAGGCTAGAGAGGCGGGAGAGAGATTATGATCCATTTATTTATCCCAAACACATGCACAGACACACTCATGCCGTTTTAGGAAATTAAGCTTCTGCTTTTAACCCATCTTGTGCAGGACACACAGAGCAGTGAGCAGCCATGTACAGCGCCTGGGGAGCAGATGTTGAGGGAGTAAGGTGCCTTGCTCAGGGGCACTAGACAAGAGGGAACGAATGTTGCGACGGACAGGTACAGAGTCTGTTAATGTGGTAGGGTTGTCAGTTTGAGATAATGGGAGAGAGTAAGAGATAAAGAAAGATGACTTCTCTGTCTGGATGTTAAAGTCAACCAGAAGATTAAGTGGAGGGCCATTTTCTGGGAAACTTGACAAGAGTCTAATTCCTCCAAGAAAACTCTCAAAGAACGTGGTGGACGGTAGAGAACAACAATAGTTAATTGTACCGGAGGAGTAACTGTCAAAGAATGATATTCAAAAGACGTTGGGGTAAAAAGCGGAAGCGAGTAGAGAGACAACTCCATTTGCGGGAGATGAGTAAACCTGTACCACCACCCCTACCAGTTGGTCTGGGTGTGTGGGTTGAAAGAGAAGGCAGAGGAGATAGCAGCTGGGGTGGATGTGTTGTCCGATGTGATCCAGGTCTCAGTGAGAGCAAGGAAGTCAAGTAATTGCTGGGTAGCAAAGCCAGAGAAGAGGTCTGTCTTGCGGGTAGCTGGCTGGCAGTTCCATAGGGCCCTTGTGACAAGATGTTGGGTGAGTGTGGAACGGGTGGGATAGATAAGAGAGGAAAGGTTACATCATTGGTGTGAACGAGTGCAAGGCCTATAGTATCTATGAGTAGAAATGCCCATGGAAAGTATAAACATATAAAAAAAATGAAATAGCAGCTTTAAAGTCAGCGTCGCCCGAACCCTCCAACAAAAGACTCCTTTGTCTTTATCCTCTGAGTCTTCACAGATGCTGAAGCTTCAAACAATTCCTATTTTTTAACCAGAGTTGATGATGCTTGGCTACAGCTGTTTTGACCACACCCCCTGCTCATGAGTCAATCAGGCACCAGGTGGTAGTGGCCCAGCAATAGAAACTTAGCAGAGTTCAACACAAGAGAAACGTGTCACTTCAATCTGTAATAAGGTTAGTTTCACAAAATCTCCTTATTTGCCAAAAACTGATTATGGACAAAGTCTTTTTACCACAAAAGGTAGAAAGTAAAATAGAACTAGGTCCTTAACGGAATTGGAATAAAAATCAAACACTTTAACCTTAGCTGTTATAGTATATTCAGCTAAGAAAATCTTTTGAACATGGCTATGAAGCATAAAGACAATTACATCTATGATGCCTTATGCTCAGACTTTTATTCAGCTAATGGATTTCTCTAGCATAGGTTGAATCACAATGACATTAATATCTTAAGGCGCCTTGAATCTTATGTTCAGACCTCTAAGTATTATTTCCAGATGTGTTCTGTTTGTTTCTCCTGGTCTGAACTATCCTTGAACTGCCTATGGACTAATAAGAGGAGAGATGGTTTTCAGCTGGTCCCTAAATCTTAAGGAACATTCCCAAATTTAGGCAGAAGGCCCTGTTGTGTGACGTCATTTTATCTCTAGGTTTGTGGGAAACTACTCTCCTATAAAAGAACTTTACTTGCAGAGGCAAGCCAAATTTTCACTTACTCGCTTGTGTGTTATCTCTGAGTTTTCTAGAAACTCACCCTGACCTGTAATACTCTTGTGTAATAAACATTATACTTGTAAGTACTGGGTCCGCTGAGAATTTCTTCAACACAGACTTTGTCGTGTCTTTCCAGTTGACTCTACTACTGGAAAGACATGACACTTGTTCCCTTTTAACTCTCAATCACTTGTGTGAGGATTGTGTGAAGTAGATGGACCCAGGAGCAGAGAAATTTAACAAAAGGGTATTTAATATAAATGAAAGCACAAGGAAGCTTACACAAGGCTCAGGAGATCAGGACAGGGCAGGTCAGGAACGCAGAACAGCCACATGGAGCATATTCCACCAGAACGACTAGAGGAACAAGAACAAGCACAAAAAAACACTGGAGAAAAATAGGAAGCAAAACAGATAATCCGACAAGGGACAAGGGGAAGGACAGAGGCTTAAATACATACAGGGAAGGCAGGGGTAATTGGCCACAGATGCAACACGTGAGGAGTTAGAAAGACAATCACCAAGACAGGAAGTGAAGACAGACACAACCCAGAAGGAACAGAGACTACTAAATAAAACAGGAAAAAGAAAACACAGAGGCTGAAATAAACAAACTAAATTGACAGAACATGACAACTTTAGTGAAACGATAAACAAAATCCTAGCTCATATTCAAGTGTTACAACCTTGAGGTTGTGTGGATCTCTCTCTCTCTCTCTCTCTCTCTCTGCTGTGATGATTGTGTGATGTGTTTCAGGTGTGTCTGTTCGAGTGGATGCGTTTCAGGTGTGTCTCTTTGAGTGGATGAGTGGGTGGATGTGTTTACAGGGAGCGGATTGGTTCCAGCCCAAGGATGGAGGTGTATCGTATTTCCAGGATAAGAGGACGGTTCCCAAAGCTCCTGCGGTTCTCTCTCCTCTTGCCACTGCCAGCAGGACCTCCAGCCGGACTCAACTTATGCAGCCTTCTGTGAATTGTTCTTTTGGTAACAGCCCGTTCTTGGTAGGGGTGGGTAGCATTTCCGTTCGAACCATGTTTTCTCCTGTTTTGTTGGTGAGGAGTTAGGTCAGCATGATGTCTTTTGTTTTCTTTAATTTTGACTAGGGAAGATTAGGTTGTTTCGCCTTAGGGTTGTTTTCTGTTTGTTATTTTGCTGTAAGCCCACCCTGAAGCAAATTTGTCAATAAATACGAACGGGCTGTTAATTGTTGTGGCTGGTTCTTGGGAGCGTGGCAAGGAGGCGGGGGAACTATTGTACCATGTTGCGATTATATTTTCCCCTAGACAGGGTCGTAACACAAGGTAAGAATAAAATTATCAATCTAGTTAACCTAAGACAGTTAATAGTAATACAATAGTAATCTAGCAGAGAAGATTATTAAAGAATTAACTTTTCCTGAATCCAAGTAGTCCAGTAATATGAAACCCCAGAAGTCCACTGCACTTTAACACAAGTGTATAAAATGAGAACATGAAAAAAGTTACAATGTGACAAAGGGGTTGTTTGTTGTGACGTTACAAATACATTTTAAATCAGTCATTTAGTTTGACCCTTAATTTTCAACTTAACTCAAGTCGCCATTTCAAGATGAATGATGAGATCATGTTGATTCAGGTCTTTTGTCATTCTTTTTCTCTGCATTAACCTTCTGCTAATTACAACCTTTTTCACCAAGGAGGTCTTCTACACCACCATGCGCTACGTCTTATTTGCTTTCACACTAATGTCCGACTGTCTGTTTTTATTCATGTCTGACTTGCTTCTCATTTTCAATCTATATCGATTTACGATACAAAGGTGGTTGTGCCTTATTATTTATATCGTTGTGTCTCTGTACTCTTTTGTGACACCGGTCACTCTGACGGCGATGACCCTGGAACGCTACGTGGCCATTTGCCTGCCGCTGCGTCACGCAGAGCTGTGCTCCCCACGCAGCACTCTGCACGGCATCCTCATCATCCACAGCCTCAGCTCTCTGCCCTGCGTCATTGTTCTCTCCATCTTCTTTGCATCTGCCTCCTCTGCCTCCTACACCCAGGGCCCAAGGTGCTCTGCTGAAATCTTCCTCATCCACAGGTGGCAGGGTCACCTCAGATCAGCGATTAGTCAGTTTTACTTCATGATCATGTGCATCACAATCGTGTTTTCCTATGTGAAGATTGCTAGAGTGGCCAAAGCTGCATCAGGAGAGGACAAACAGTCCACATGGAGAGGAATCAGAACTGTGGGGCTTCATGCTTTGCAGCTGCTCCTGTGTCTCATCCAGCTGTGGTGTCCTTTCATAGAAGTTGCATTGCTTAAAATCAATCTGATGTTATTTATCAATGTCACATACTTTAATTACATTACTTTTTTTCCTGCTCCAAGATGTCTGTCTCCTCATTTATGGCCTCAGGGATGAAATGTTTTTTCATGCCCTGAAAAAAATTGCTCTCTGTGGTTTGCGTAAGAAACACTGATCAGATTTGTATTGATTAAACAAACTGTCATGATGTTATATTATGACATGTTTTTTTTTTTTCTTCTCTGGCTTGATTTATATTGTTATTTTAATACAAAAATATGCAAATTAAATATTCAGTTGGATTTATTATATTATTTAATCATATAATATTGTATTAAACTCAACCACAAAAAACTCACCCCACATTTCAATTGCTAAACTTCAGCATGCTTATCTAAATAAGTGAACGAATGGTGTTTTTACATAGCAAATATTCTTTATTTGTTACAGTGAAATATGGTTTGAAAATAAAACGCTGTTAAATCTATATTTTGTTTGTGTCTGCGTCATTAACAGTGCAAAGTCTGTCAGGTACCACTACGTTGACACAACATGGGGGCATACAAGAGCACACAAGGAAACTTTAACCTTTGGATAGTGAATATAATCCACTTTGCATATCATACAAAGCCGGACTATTAGGTGTGGGAGTAGAGATAGATATTTAAGCATGTCAGCGTTATCATTGTGAAACTTGTTGAAATGTAGAAAACACCGTCACGAAGCTGCTGTCAGGCTGCGCCACTCTCCACCACCGACCTGAAATGACCCTCAGCCCAATATTTGCACTCGGCTGTAGATCGTCCTTGTGTCGCAACAGTGCTGACTTCCACAAAAACAACATCTGCACAGAACATGCATGCAATCCACCTCACCCACATCTCTCCACAGGACTGTTTCAGCTTTTTTGATGACATAATGTTTGATCTTGCACCGAAATGCTTGAGTCCTCTCATTTTGTAGGTTTCTGCTCTTATTTTAAATAATATTACATTGGTTAAATACCCTTTGACATTTAAAACATACAAGAAAATATTACATATTATGATATGAGATAAATGGAGGATTATATTATAATAAATGTCATTCCTGTGTCTCATATTTGTTTATCTATGCCTTAAATATAATAGTTGTAAAGTTTTATGAGATATATCACGAATAATGAATCTGTAGAAATAGAAAAAAACATGCATTGTATTGACACTTTTGTATTTGTGTGTGAATTGTTCATAATGATTACCTCAAGTGACGTCTGTTCTTTTCCAATAACTGCACAGCGTGTCATAGGTTGTGTTTCGTGCAACATGTTTCTGTGTCCGTAGATTAAATCAATCTGCTTTCACACATGTCATAATCTGGTTTAAACAAGGACCCAACAACATATATATCAAATTAAATAGATTTATTTTATTGTTTAATATCATGTGAACAGTGAGGAGACAATGATACAAACAATATCTTACATATATATTTATATAAAAAAGACTAAACTAAAACAATAGAATAAACAATGTGGGACAAGCTTCAATGACATTCTGAAGATTTGATAATCAAGCAGACAAAATCTCATATTCACTATCAAAATAAATAGTCTTAAATAATGATTAATGTAATGATAAAGAATTATTGTGATATTCATTCTGCAAAATCAGATGTTCTTTGTTTAACATGTAATCATCGTTATGGAACCCTTACACTGGAAATAACACTTAGTTTAAAGCTTTGGAAGCTGAATCTGTTTGACAGGCTCTCATTGTTTTTCCTGTTCTACGATGTCTCCATCAGTCCTCTCTTAGATAAGCTTCGTGCACCTCATGCTCCTCGTCATCAAAGGAGGCAGCGTATTCAGCCATCCTTTGGATCTCCTCCACTTTAGTCTCGGCCAACTTCTTCTCTGCATCCGCCGACACTCTGCGCGCCTCCTCCACCTGCGACTGGGCCACCTGAATGTTTGTCTTCACGCTGATGGACGCCTGCTCGGCTCCTGGAAACACACAGACGCAAACATGGGTTTTTGTGAAACTGCTGTGAAAGTTCAAAGGTCGTTGTTATACAAGCTAGAGCTCAAAGATTGTGTTTCAATTTGTTTTTAAATAAAGCTCAGCTGAGTTTCCAGCAGAACTGATTTTAATCAGTGATAATATAATATTCTTATCATGATTATAGATGAACTCACCTGAGGTGTTGGCTGCCTCGGCTGCCATTTTGCACAAGTTGACAGCATTGATCCAGGATGATTCAAAACGTTTGCAGTCATCTAGTCTGTAGGTAACCTGTCAGGTCACAAAGATAAGAGAACCTCAGTATTATAAATGTATTCATATGTTTATGTTACTTGAATGCTATAAGTATGTAATTAAAGTACAAAAACACAAACTAACCTCAGCACGCATGGCATTGATCGCCTGCTTGTGCGAATCCTCCTCGAATGAGGTCAGTTTTCCCACTGAGGCCAGGTACCGTCTTTGAACAGCAATGCGTGTGTGAACAGCCTGAAAGCAAACAGAAGCACAAAGAGCCACTTTTAAAACAACAACCTCACTGCGTTTTTTAAGAAAGAAAGAAAGTTATAACTGTTATGGTCCTGAACTCATTCTTCACACATGTTATCCCCTCAATAATACAGTTATGTGCGGATGAAGAGATTTTGGATTATGTCTCATGTACTGTGAGAATATTTTCTTTATTGAAATTATGGATAAAGTCTTTCCCATAAGCTTAAAACCCACCTTAGAATAGTGTGTCAGGGCGTCTATGAGAGCCAAAGTGGTCTGAGAGAGGAAAGTACTGGAACTGTCTGTGACGACTGAGACTGCTCTTCTGATCAGGGAGTCGTGAGTGAGTGTTTCCACTTGCTACAAACAGGAGGTGAAACAGGGGAGAAATTCACTATTTCAACAAAACATTTCCAAGTTTTGCAAACTTGGAGTCTTCGGCTGGTGCATGTACCGTGTTGTATTATCTCTAATAGGAGAGTCACTCACCTGTGTAAAAAGCCCACGGGCAACACTTAATGATGCAATGCTCATGTGTGCAGCGCTGGTCCATTCCCCTGACTTCTGGACTCCAAACTTCCTGCTGCTCAAAGGGCTGCTCTCCAAGCTGCTGTTCAGACATCAGGAAATCATATTATTTTATATGATAATGTTTTTATGTGCTTTGAGTTATAATTTTGAGGCTGGCGGATTTTCAGGTGATATTTGAGAAGTTAAGCCTGAAAAATAACATTGTTTATCAAAATAACTCACCTGAGGTCACGGCTGCAGACGGCTCCTCTCCTGCTCGGCAGCAGCGACATGTCTGTCGGATTTCTCAGAAATCCTCCAGCAGCACGACTTGCACTCGCTGAGCACTGACGAACAACTTGCATTTTGCTGATAATTCCTGTTTAACTGCTACACTTGAGGAATGTATTTGCTAGGTGCCCTATAAAATGAGTTGCTTGCCACAGGTCTTCTATTTCAAACCAATCTGGTGCTAACTCAGAGTTGCTCTGTCTTTAGTAAAATCAGACAAATAGATTTTTTCTTGTTGCTGAGAAGCTTTCTGTCTGCTGGTGGACTGCTGACTGTCACTGCCGCTGGGTATTTGTAAGAGCCAAGAAAAATTTGATTGCGTAAAAGGCATTGATCTGTTGACGCTGCCTGCGAATGTGCGCATTTGGCGTTATCTGCAAAAGCCCACAGGGATAGGAACTACGTGCAGGCTGCAGAACCCGATGGGTTGGTTGTTTGGCCAACACTCGCCGTCAGGGTCACAATCAGAAACTCTCTTTGGTTTGACTCTCATGCATAAAATTGTGAGTGTATAGCACATTTGACAAATTGCATACAACTGATAAAGCAAGTTAGCCTATTGGAACACTATAAAAATCCAGAAGGATAGGGATCAGTGCTTGGAATGTGAAACCATCTGTGAAAAGCTGAAACCTCCACATTACATGAACTTTAACTCTCAAAGTTCAGAAGGGGTACACAATTCTCAATCATGTCCTTAACATGACGAACACACAAACACACAAAAAAGTCAACAACAACTGCTGGATATCACTAAAGAATTCTATATAATCACAAATGTTTCATGAGGGTCTTATTTTTATATCTTCCGGACTGACGAACTAACATAATGAGACCACATTTTTGGGGGGTTTTCTTTGTATGTTTCAGTTGCACCCTTTATTAAACCCATCCTCTATAACTTTTTAGTTTATTTCACTGAAAAAAGTTCAATTGTATTACACACTTAAATAGGCCATTTAATATTTCACTAAAGCTCTTGATGCCAATAGATTATTAAGAATATTGATTCTGTCTAATTGCCTGCAAATAACTTTTCTGCTGAGTTGACATCCTCTGGGGATCAGAGGCAGAAAGTTTGTTTTGCACAGTTTGGTCCAATCCCCTGCAGACGTGTCCACTGACGCAGTAAAGAGCAGACAAGCCCCCTCTGAGCTGTTCTCTATAGAGTCAACTTGTTTGCCAAACAACTGAAAACTTCAGGTTACGCAATTAGACTCAGGAGCTTTACGTTAATAATCAGCCATTCTGTTAATTACTAAACAGGGGATATGAGACTTGTCCTCTAATTGTTCTCTGGAGAGGCTGCAGCAGCTCACTCCAGTGGAGAACGTGTCAGAAAACACTCTTCATGTGCTTCATCATCTTTCTGAATAACAATACTGTTAATATACCTGTGGGCTACAATTGTGTTGTGATGACTGAAATGAGTTATGTGGTTCAAGAGCCTGACACTGGAACACTGTTGAAAAAGTGGCACCAGGTTTGTCTCAGATCAGTATCATATTTATTAGTCCAAAAAGTTAAATAAACCTCATTAATTTTTTACTAGTGTTTACTTGTAGTTATAATTACAATAAGTATAATTCCAGGATAGTAAGAAAACCCATTTAAAAAAGTACAAATACACAGTGCTGAAATGCAAAGTACTGATCTTTACCACGACTGTCAATAATATTTACCTTCTCTCAAATATTCTCAACCAGAGTCAAAAGTCCTCAAACCCTGAGTTAAGCCATCTTTCGGCTTTGTGCCACACAGCCACACATGTTTACCATTCAGTACTTAATTCTGATGTTTTATTCCTAATAAATTATGACAATGTAATATGGGTCATGCAAACAACATCTTCTCAAATGTTGTTTTATTAAAACACGTGAGATGATGATGATGCTGTCAGTGTTTCAGGAGCAACCTTCATGTTTACAGAGCATTCGGAACATGTGTCTCAAGCAGGTCTCAGGTTTTAGGGCAGTTTGCACCACACGGCCTGGCCTCTTTGCACTGAACACGAAATTAAAAACACATTTTTAAATGAATCAGGTAACGGCTGCATGCAAACAGGAACATTGGAGGAGTAAGTTAACAGTCATGGAAATCTTGACAGTAATTATGTAAGTAATTTTGGAGTGGGAATATTTATAATAGTAGAATATGGGGTCAATATTTTGTGAATGCATTAAGTGCAGTGATAGTAAAAACACTGCACTTAAAGCTTTTACAGGCATCAGTGATACACGTTACAATTAAAAACGTAGGAATCTTGACATCTCTCAAAGTTCTATCATGAGGCCCAGCAGCTCTTGATCCTGCAGTACTGGACTCATCGTGCGAGAGGGACTCAGCTTCACTGACTTTCGTGACATCTACAGCTCACAGAGTGTCGCCTGCATTGACGTCAGCACTCTGAGCTGAAGTAAGAAGCACTGCTGCCAAAAACACTTTGCTCAACAGTTCACAAACTGCACTGAACCAGTTTGGCCCAGCTCACATAGAAGTGTCCGTTCAGCAGAATCCTCTCAGTGCCAGCGATCAATACGAGAGCCGCCCCCATGACAGCTGGAAATGGCTCAATTGAGTGACAGCATTACATCAGCTGGAAATAAATAGTTAGATCAATTAATTAAAAATACTTTAACATAAACAACATTTAAAAATGTTTCAACTCTGTGCTGAAGCCATCTATTTATTTTCATATTGAAATATGGCCTGTTGCACAATGTCTTCATGCACCTGTCGTGTTCAGGACTTTCACCCCACAGGGAAAACAGCATGGAGGAATAATACAGCTGGTCAAACAGGTCCTCTTAATATCCTGGTTTAATTCTGATCCTCTACAAACTGGTTTACATTAAAATGTGCTACAGCTGGTCAACAGAACTGCACTGCTGCAGTGACAGATAGGACTCGGTCATATTAAAGATCCAGTTTGTACGATTTATGTGAAAGGGATCTATTGACAGAATTAAATATAAAATAATCCTAGTAACTTTTTCAATAGTCTGTTTCATCTTAATTGTACAAATTGTTGTTTTCTTTACTTTAGAATGAGCCGTTTATTTTTTAATACTTTATATTTACATCAGGAGCGAGTCTTCTCTACGGAGGCCACCATGTTTTTTACAGTAGCCCAGAATCGACAAACTTCACACCTTTTGAGTTTTTATGACAACTGAAGCAAAAACACAGGTTTACCTTTGGAAGTGGAGGGTGAGGTGAGTGGTTCAGCTGCAAATTACAACTTCACCACTGGAGGTCACTTGATTCTTCACTCTGAAACTTTAAGTTAACATTGACAGAAATATTCAAAAATCAACCCAATTAAGAAATAATTCTGAATAAGACACTGCCATGTAAACAGCATGCTCTACTGATTCTCACTTGAACAAGGTCATAACCAGAATAATCAATAATCAAATCAAGACATGAGGAGTAGTCACATGATGGACATGTATACTTCTTAATCACATTATAACGTCTTATTCGAGTTTTCACAGCATCTTGAAACATCAAGTACACGACAATTACCAACTGCTTGACGTCTTAATAAAACTTTGCTCTGTAACATGCAAACAAGGGTATGAATGGAATTTTCTAGTAGCAACTCATGTAAACATCACACAGAATAATGTAAATCATCGTCTTATTGTAGACAGTTGGGATCATCAATTATTTGAGTGGCAAACAATGTAAATGATGTTGGAAATTGCATTAATGTAAAAGTTATTACACTCTGCCAAGACTTTGGTTTGGAGATATAACTGATTGTATAACGAATTGTAAATAATAAATGATACGTCAAAAAGAATCCCGGTTTTATGACTTTGCTTTGAAGGGGTTCTGAGGGTCCTGACCAAGATCAGTGCAACATTACTTTTGGCAGGTTTGTTATGATTGGAGTCACTATGATTTAAGAAAAGTTTCATGTCACAACACTGTCCATGCTCAGACCTTCCTTCCACTGATCTCGTCTCAACCTGTGAGTCCAACTCCCCAATGAAATCTGTTGATGATGAAAAACATAATGCTTAATGATGAACGCATAAAATTACTTTATCTCTGGAGGAATGAGGCCTATATAAGACACAACATACAGGAACGAGGCAAGAGGTTAGAGGGAGAACGTCTCAGGAACGTTCATCGATGATGAGAAGAATAGAAATCTGAACTCTTCCAAAAGACGAGGACAATTGTAGGTGAAAGAAGTGCTTTCTTATTATGAAAATTGGATGTTTATTGAGACAAAGTTCAAACTGCTTTAAAGTCAAAGGAGTATTTGCAATGCTGGAATTTCCGGTCAGTTATCAAGAAGATTATATTGTTGGTTTTATGTGTGTATTCATTTTATTTCTCAGTATGTACATGGAACTTTAATTGCTTTGACATGTATGCTCCCCGGCCTCCACAGCTGCAAAATGCAGAATCTGACTGAACTTCCAACCAACGCAACCTCCCACAGGAGCCTGTCAGTGATCATCAAGGTGTGTGTGGTCATCCCATTCTTCTGCGTCTTCCTGGTATGCATCGCTGTCATGCTGCACATCTTTGCGTCATACAGGCAGTTCCTGGACACGTCCCGCTACATCCTGTTCGCTACCATGCTGGTCAACGACACTGTCCAGCTCACAACCTCTGTGCTGCTCTTCGTTTTTGTCATGGGTCAGGTGAACTTTGCCCTAGTATACTGTGTTCCCCTGCTCTTCATATCCACTGCCACCTTCCAGAACACCCCCTTAATCCTGGCCACCATGTCACTGGAGCGTTACATTGCCATCGTCTACCCCCTGCGACGCCCGGCCTCCTGGCGCTCAGACCGTATCTGGATCATTATTCTGTCTCTCTGGTTCATCAGCTGCATCTTACCTGTCATTGACTATTTCATCGGAAGACGTGATCCTTCTGTGAATGTCCTCTCCACCCCTGTGATTTGCAAAACTATTTTTGTCAACCCGTCTCCGATCCAGACTCTGTTCAAAGCTGCAGTCAGTTTGCTCTTCTTTGCAGTGGTCGCCGTCATCATCCTCTTTACATATGTGAGAATCCTGCTGGAGACCAAGAAGCTGAGACAGGACAGAGTGTCCGTGAGTAAAGCCATGCACACGGTGCTGCTGCACGGCTTCCAGTTGCTGCTGTGCATGCTGGCCTTCACCCATCCCATCACTGAGTCTGTCATAGTGCTGCATGCCAACTGGCCTCCAGAAGATATCTCCTTTTTTAATTACTTCTGTTTCGTCCTAATCCCACGTTTTCTGAGTCCGCTCATCTACGGCTTCAGAGACCAGAGTCTCAGGGGCTACATCGGGAAAACGTTCCTCTGCTGCTCAAAGAAAGTCAAACCCTGGTCGTAGAATAACATGAGATTAAAGACAGAAGTCAGGAGCCTGTGTGTACATTGGAACAGGTTTATATTCTTACTTTTCACAACCATTGGCCTTTAAGAGACGCTTCCTAATGCACTTCCATTGAAAGTAATGGTGACAAGACACAAAGTCCTTGCTCTTCTGGGTAAATGTAAATGCCATGTGTATCTGGTGTTTTATTATGAAATTCAAAAACTAAATTTCAATTGCTTTCCTCCAAAAAGGCCTTAAAGGGGATTGAAAATTGTTTTTATGAAACATCATTGCATCTTAATGAAACAGTTGAATTTGCTGCAGAAGACTTATCAATCCCTTTTTGTTTTTTGTCAGTCAGCAGCATCAGATCTGCAGCAAACACTGTCACTGCTGCTCCTACATGACGCTCATTGTCTCATGATGGAAAATGTAAGTAGAAGATGAAAATAAATTGCATTGCTTGATTCATTGCCCATTTCATAAAACATATCTGGATCCACTGACTGATTATTATCAGTGGAAATGTGTGTTATATGAGTCCATGTGATATGAATTAAAAGATTAAAAGTCCTAATGTCCCAACTGGTTTTCAATCATACATTCAAACATGCGCCGATGAATCATGAAACATATTTAAAAGTATTCAACTGTTTTCTATAGGACTGTTCAATGTCTTAACCTAGTTTTATGAAATCTGCAGCAAGCCCATTCTTGGATATACATAGAGGGAGTGAACATTTTAAGTTCTACTGATGTAATTCAAAGATTAAATGTGATGCAGAGAGAACAGAATTTACAATCTTTGAACAAGAAATAACCAGACACTGATAAACCCTGTTTGTCCTCAATATCAACACATTTATGGATCTGCCACCAGAGTCAATCCAGGTTGTTGACAGTTGTGTGATTAAATGTTTGTTGTTATAACACAATCTGGCAGATGCTTCAGCCTCTCTCTCTCTACAATTGAGCATGCATTGCTGATCCTGCAGGATTTATGAGCAAGTCTGTGACTGAGCTTCAGAATTTATAATGAGCATTATAAAAATGAAATAACATAAACGTTTAAACAGCATTGAAATCCGTGGGCTGAAACTTCCATTTGAATATAAAATAAAATAATTATAATATCAACATTATTTTTATAAAATAATAATGTTGGAAATTTATTAACTGTAAAAGTTATTACACTCTGTTAAAACATTGGTTTGGAGATATAAGTGATGATATAACGAGTGTAAATAATGAATAACACTTTTTAAACAATCCCAGTTTTAGGACTTTGCTTTGACGGGGTTCTGAGTGTCCTGACCAAGTTTAATGGAACATCACTTGTAACCTGTTTGCTCAGTTTTTAAGATGATATGATTTAAGAAAAGTTTCATGACACAACACTGTCCATGTGCAGAGCTTCTTTCCATATATCTCATCTCAGCCTGTGACTCCAACTCCCCCCTGAAATCTATTGATGATGAAAAACATAATGCTTAATGATGAAAGCATGAAATGACCTAATCTCTTGAGGAATGAGGCCTATATCAGACACAACATATAGGAACGAGGCCAGAGGTTAGAGGGAGAACGTCTTAGGAACGTTCATCGAAGACACATCTTGTGATGAGAAGAATAGAAATCTGAAATTTGTTCATAGAGGAAGACATTTGTAGGTGAATGAAGTGCTTTGTTATTATGAAAGATGGATGTTCAAACTGCTTTAAAGTCAATACAGTATTTACAATGTTCTGTCAGTTATCAAGTATATTATGTTGTTGGTTTTATGTGTGTATTTGTTTTATTTCTCAGTATGTACATGGAGCTTTAATTGCTTTAACATATGTGCTCCCCGGCCTCCACAGCTGCAAAATGCAGAATCTGACTGAACTTCCAACCAACGCAACCTCCCACAGGAGCCTGTCTGTGATCATCAAGGTGTGTGTGGTCATCCCGTTCTTCTGCGTCTTCCTGGTCTGCATCGCTGTCATGCTGCACATCTTTGCGTCCCACAGGCAGTTCCTGGACACGTCCCGCTACATCCTGTTCGCCACCATGCTGGTCAACGACACCCTCCAGCTCATGACCTCTGTGCTGCTCTTCCTCTTTATCATGGGTCGGGTGAACTTTGCCCTAGTATACTGTGTTCCCCTGCTCTTCATATCCACTGCCACCTTCCAGAACACCCCCTTAATCCTGGCCACCATGTCACTGGAGCGTTACATTGCCATCGTCTACCCCCTGCGACGCCCGGCCTCCTGGCGCTCAGACCGTATCTGGATCATTATTCTGTCTCTCTGGTTCATCAGCTGCATCTTACCTGTCATTGACTTCTCTATCGGGAAACGTGATCCTTCTGTGAATGTCCTCTCCACCCCTGTGATTTGCAAAACTACTGTTATCAACCCGTCTCCGATCCAGACTCTGGTCAAAGCTGCTGTCAGTTTGCTCTTCTTTGCAGTGGTCGCCGTCATCATCCTCTTTACATATGTGAGAATCCTGCTGGAGACCAAGAAGCTGAGACAGGACAGATTGTCTGTGAGTAAAGCCATGCACACGGTGCTGCTGCACGGCTTCCAGTTGCTGCTGTGCATGCTGGCCTTCAGCAATCCCATCACTGAGTCTCTCATAGTGCTGCACGCCAACTGGCCTCCAGAAGACATCGCCTTTTTTAATTACTTCTGTTTCATCTTGATCCCACGTTTTCTGAGTCCGCTCATCTACGGCTTCAGAGACCAGAGTCTCAGGGGCTACATCGGGAAAACGTTCATCTGCTGCTCAAAGAAAGTCAAACCCTGGTCGTAGAATAAAATGAGATTAAAGACAGGAGTCAGGAGCCTGTGTAAACATTGGAACAGGTTTATATTCTTACTTTTCACTCTGGCCTATAAGATACTCTTCCTAATGCACTTCCCTTGTAAGTAATGGTGACAAGACACAAAGTCCTTGTTCTTCTGGGTAAATGTATGTGCCATGTGTATCTGCCATTTTAGTATGATATTCATTAAAAATAAGGGATAAGTTATGCCAAGTCCATTCAAAAACAAAATTTTAATTTCTTTCGTCCAAAAAGGCCTTAGAGCAGGGGTTTTCAACTGGTTTTGTCCGGGGGACCACCATTCTGACTAGAATGTAATCCGCTGCCCACTGATGTGCCTACGTGCACGTGCCTACGTGTGTGTGTTTGCGTGCATATGGATAGAAGGAAGTTTTAACATTTGGTTTCCCATGTTGGTTTTATTTAAAACCCTCAAACAAATCTAGATATATCTACTTAACAAATCTAGAAAAATCTGTGTAAAAAAAATTAAAAAAATAATTGATTTTCAGTGCTTAAGAATTGAAAACAAAATTAAAATGCAGTTTGTAGTTGTACTGCATCTCAGAACAATATGTACATCAATATTTAATGTTCATGACTTAAATGTACAGACATGTAGCTGACATGTTGAGAGAACATTAAAGTAACGGTGATTAATAACAATCATGGTTTGCGCCAATTGTAGGGGCGTGCTTAGGCCTGATTTAAGCTTGTCTTGTGCTACTGGATAGACATAAGTGTTATAACTCTCCTAAGAAATTCTATCTCAACCAGCGAACGTGGTTAAGTTGACTGTTATTGCAATTAATTGTTTTGGCTATTATGCCAATTTATTTTTCTCATTACAAAGTATTTGTTTTTCGCTCTTTTATTTTATTTAATATTTTCATTATTAATTCTGCCCTTTTGGGCCTTCTTTTTGGGAAAATAAAAAATTCCCATCACATAAACTACATCTCCAACACCTCCTGAGAGTTTTTTTACCTAGGGCAACCGCTCTTCTACAGCTCCCATTAACACGCATGCACAGGAGAAAACTACTGGCAGTTTCTAGCCCCAAGCCGGTTTCAAGCTTCCCCTCGTCACCTTTATATTATTTTAGAAATACTTTTCTTATTTTAGATATTTTTCACGATATTCAAGAGTAATCTGGAAATGTGTTGAAATATCCAAGTTAATTTCGCGGCCCCCTTAAAATGCCGTCGCAGACCACCAGGGGGCCACGAATCCCTGGTTGAAAACCCCTGCCTTAGAGGGTATTGAGAATGTCTCAGACAGAATTTTTTTTTATGAAACATCATTGTATCTTAATGAAACAGTTGAATTTGCTGCAGAAGACTTATCAATTGCTTTTTGTTTTTTTTTGTCAGTCAGCAGCATCAGATCTGCAGCAAACACTGTCACCACTGCTGCTTTATGACGCTCATCAGAATCCTTTCCATCATTGTCTCATAATGGAAAATGTAAGAAGAAGATGAAAATAAATTCCATTGCTTGATTCATTGCCCATTTCATAAAACATATCTGGATCCACTGACTGATTATTATCACTGGAAATGTGTGTTATATGAGTCCATGTGATATAAATTAAAAGATTAAAAGTCCTAATGTCCCTACTGGTTTTCCATCATACTTTCAAACATGCGCCGATGAATCATGAAACATATTTAAATGTATTAAACTGTTTTCAATACGACTCTTTAATGTTTTAAAACTAGTTTTAACCCGTTCTTACATACAGATAAAGGGATTTAACATTTCAAGTTGTACTGATGTAATTCAAAGATATAATGTGATGCGGAGAGAACAGAATGTACAATCTCTGAACAAGAAATAACCAGACACTGATTAAACCTTGTTTGTCCTCAATATCAACACATTTATGGATCCGCCACCAGACTCAATCCAGGCTTATGATAGTTGTGGGATTAAATGTTTGTTGTTATGACACAATCTGGCAGATGCTTCAGCCTCTCTCTCTATCCAATTGAGCATGCATTGCTGATCCTGCAGGATTCATGAGCAAGTCTGTGACTGAGTTCAGACTTTATAATGAATATTATAACAATTTAAATAATATAAATTTTCAAACAACGCTAAAATCTGTTGGCTGAAACTTCCATTTGAATATAAAGTAAAATAATTATATTATCAACATTATTATTATAAAATAATAATGTTGGAAATTGATTCACTGTAAAAGTAACTACACTCCAAAACTTTGGTTTGGAGATATGACGATTTGTAAATAATAAATAATACTCTTCAAAACAATCCCAGTTTATGACTTTGCTTTGAAGGGGTTCTGAGGGTCCTGACCAAGTTCAGTGCAATATCACTTGTAACGTGTTTGTTCTGGTTTAAGACGATATGATTTAAAAAAAGTTTCATGTCACAACTCTGTCCATGTTCAGAACTTCCTTTCACATATCTCATCTCAGCCCGTGAGTCAAACTCCCTAATGAAATCTGTTGATCATGAAAAACATAATGCTTAATGATGAAAGCATGAAATGACTTTATCTCTGGAGGAATGAAGACTATATCAGACACAACATACAGGGACGAGGCCAGAGGTTAGAGGGAGAACGTCTCAGGAACGTTCATCGATGATGAGAAGAATAAAGAATCTCAACTCTTCCAACAGACGAAGACATTTGTAGGTGATAAAGTGCTTTGTTATTATGAAAATTGGATGTTTATTAAGACAAAGTTCAAACTGCTTTAAAGTCAAAGGACTATTTACAATGCTGGAAGTTTTCTGTCAGTTATCAAGTAGATTATGTTGTTGGTTTTATGTGTGTATTCATTTTATTTCTCAGTATGTACATAGATCTTTAAGTGCTTTAACATTTGTGCTCCCCGGCCTCCACAGCTGCAAAATGCAGAATCTGACTGAACTTCCAACCAACGCAACCTCCCACAGGAGCCTGTCTGTGATCCTCAAGGTGTGTGTGGTCATCCCGTTCTTCTGCGTCTTCCTGGTCTGCATCGCTGTCATGCTGCACATCTTTGCGTCCCACAGGCAGTTCCTGGACACGTCCCGCTACATCTTGTTCGCCACCATGCTGGTCAACGACACTGTCCAGCTCATGACCTCTGTGCTGCTCTTCCTCTTCGTCATGAGTCAGGTGAACTTTGCCCTAGTATACTGTGTTCCCCTGTTCTTCATATCCTCCGCCACCTTCCAGAACACCCCCTTAATCCTGGCCACCATGTCACTGGAGCGTTACATTGCCATCGTCTACCCCCTGCGACGCCCGGCCTCCTGGCGCTCAGACCGTATCTGGATCATTATTCTGTCTCTCTGGTTCATCAGCTGCATCTTACCTGTTATTGACTTCTCTATCGGGAAACGTGATCCTTCTGTGAATGTCCTCTCCACCCCTGTGATTTGCAAAACGACTGTTGTCATCCAGTCTCCGATCCAGACTCAAGTCAAAGCTGCTGTCAGTTTGCTCTTCTTTGCAGTGGTCGCCGTCATCATCCTCTTTACATATGTGAGAATCCTGCTGGAGACCAAGAAGCTGAGACAGGACAGAGTGTCCGTGAGTAAAGCCATGCACACGGTGCTGCTGCACGGCTTCCAGTTGCTGCTGTGCATGCTGGCCTTCACCCATCCCATAACTGAGTCTGTCATAGTGCTGCATGCCAACTGGCCTCCAGAAGATATCGCCTTTTTTAATTACTTCTGTTTTGTCCTAATCCCACGTTTTCTGAGTCCGCTCATCTACGGCTTCAGAGACCAGAGTCTCAGGGGCTCTATCGGGAAAAAGTTCCTCTGCTGCTCAAAGAAAGTCAAACCCTGGTCGTAGAATAAAATGAGATTAAAGACAGAAGTCAGGAGCCTATGTGAACATTGGAACAGGTTTATATTCTTACTTTTCACTCTGGCCAATAAGATACTCTTCCTAATGAACTTCCCTTGAAAGTAATGGTGACAAGACACAAAGTCGTTGGGTAAATGTATGTGCCATGTGTATCTGCCATTTTAGTATGATATTCATTAAATATAAGTGAGCTTAGTTATGACAAGTCCTCACAAATCAAAATTGAAATTTCTTTCCTTCAAAAAGGCCTTAGAGGGTATTAAGAATGTCTCAGACAGTAATTTTGTTATGAAACATCATTGTATCTTAATGAAACAGTTGAATTTGCAGCAGAAGACTTTTCAATCGCTTTTTTTTGTTTTTGTCAGTCAGCAGATCTGCAGCAAACACTGTCACTGCTGCTCCTTTATGACGCTCATTGTCTCATGATGGAAATTGTGAGAAGAAGCTAAAAATAAATTTCATTGCTTGATTCATTGCCCATTTCATAAAACATATCTGGATCCACTGAATGATTATTATCAGTGGAAATGTGATATGAGTCCATGTGATATGAATTAAAAGATAATAAGTCCTAATGTCCCAACTGGTTTTCCATCATACTTTCAAACATATTTAAAAGTATTAAATTGTTTTCTGTGTGTCTGTTAAATGTCTTAAACCTAGTTTTTGAAAGCTGCAGCAACCCCGTTCTTGCATATATATAAAGGGAGTGAACATTTCAAGTTGTACTGACGTAATTCAGAGATTACGTCCTCAATATCAACACAATTATGGATCTGCCACCGGAGTCAATCCAGGTTGTTGACAGTTGTGGGATTGAATTTTCGTTGGAATGACACAATCTGGCAGCTGCTTCAGCCTCTCTCTCTCCAATTGAGCATAAACTGCTGATCCTGTAGGATTTATGAGCAAGTCTGTGACTGAGCTTCAGACTTTATAATAAATATTATAAAAAAATAGTGTTTGTGTTGGTAAAGATGTGTCAGAATTGTGTTATAGATAAGCCTAATGTCAATAATAAACAATAATACAAAATGTAACCCTCCAAGTCAATCTCTGAAAGACACAAAATACAACTTTGAATATTTTTGTCTTTTGCAAAGTCCATTCGAAGGGAAAGTATATTGAACAGATGCCCATACGCTAGATATTTGGGGAAAGAGCGGGGTAATGTGGGACATTTTTCACATTTACTCCCCTCTAGGCGAGTTAAAATGATATATCAGTAAAATTTACACATTTCCTATTAATTCAGGATGTTTCCTAGCAATGGAAATGATCAGTTAAAATCCTGACAGCTAGATTGACAACCACTAATATCGGACTAGTAACAGAATCATGGGGTCAAAAGCAGAGATTAAATTTCCCTACCTGCATGAGTGTGCCTTTGCATGTCTGTGCATGTGTTTGGGACTAATAAATGCATCTTAATCTTAATATTTCTATCCCGTCCAGCTTTTCTTAAGGACTTCTTTCCTTGCTTGACCTCAGCGGCTGCACTCTCCATCTCTGCAAGGGGTGTTTGGGCCCAGGTTGTCTTCCTGATGTATAGTTTTTTAGCATGATGGCCTTTCTACAATGTTTATGACATTAAACATAAAACATATATAATGTAATATAACACTAAAATATGTTTAAGACTAAACTTAACTCGTGCTTCATGGTGGGACAGCATTTGTCCCACTTTGTCCCATCTCTTAGCAATTCAGGCTAATCTTCAGCTAGAATCTTTTTTGTGAAAAAACATACTTTCCACAGCACCAGCACCAACTTCTCCTTCATGGCAAGGGGGGAATGGGAGGGGCTTGAAAACATAATGGTTAAATGACCACAAATGTGTTCCATTGCCTAGATACAGTGGGCGTCTCACATTACCCGATGTCCCACATTAACCCGCTCTCCCCTACTTATATTACTCACATTTTCTTGCTTTTATTGCACATTTTGTGAATCCCTAAATTTGTTAAATGGGGGGGGGGGGGTTAAAAAGTGATTAACAGTATATTTCTTGTGAACTGCTTGCTTAAGTTAAGGGTGTAAAGCACCATATGCAGTGACATGTATTGACACATGTAATTTAGTCCATATCAACATTATTAATACGTAATAATAATAATAATAACAATAGCCTGTTTACACCAATAATAGATTTATCTCTCTTTTAGTTTATGGAACTTTATTACAACAGATGTGTTGTTGTACAGCGCTGTCGCCAACAGATGTCACTGTGACTCCAAACGTAATACCGGTATGGACCTATCCTGTGAATTATCGTCACCTTAAAACAAATAAATCCAATTAAATAATACAATTATAAATATAGGCTATGACAAATGTGGCAAGTTGATCTTAGTTTATCATGAAATAAGTTGTTTACAGGCAAACAGCCTCAAATTGAATAATGTAATCAGACTAATTTGCACAAACAATCTAAATCAAAGTTTGGAATATTCCTGTTGTTGTTGCAGAGGAAATAAACCAGTTTGATGAATGGAATGGTGTAAAACCCCTCTCCTCAGGCTGTGGGTGAAAGCAGATCTCACACGTGAGGAGGATCTGGAGGCAGGTTTGGATTTGAGAGAGGAGCCTGCAGGAGGAGCAGGAGGAGGAAGAGGAGCTCAGACTGTTGAGCTGCTGCAGGAGGAAGGACTTTTAACACTTAGCTGTGGAGATGAATCTTCTCACACGTGTTTTGTTCGGCTGCGCTGTCCTAACTTTGTCCGCGGGAGAAATGTACACGTCGCTGCTGAACGTCCGGCAGGCGATCAGCGTGGAACGGAAGCTGATCGATGACCTGAGAACTTACATCGACCACGAGTTTGAGAGGCTGCAGGACATCAGGCGGTGAGTGATGGTGGCAAACTGGAGGTGGATGGTTTCTGAACAATTCTCTATACCATATTGGATATTGAATAAACAGAGATTCCCTGTTATGTTATGTGACTGTGAAATCCTCACAATCAAGTCACATCCCTATAAATAATACTGAACAATGGGTGGAGGAGTCACTAAAGCTTCAGTGTTGTGATGTTTTTGGGGTGGGGTTGGAAAATGAGTCATGTCATGCATCAGCTTTACTGATCTGTCATCATAGAACATCGATTTGAATTTGTTCTTCTGGCGTCAGAACAGAAAGTTGTTTCCTTTCACCCCAGCTCTGAACTTTCAGGAGTTTAAAAGGTTTCTATGATAGATAGATAGATAGATAGATAGATAGATAGATAGATAGATAGATAGATAGATAGATAGATACTTTATTAATCACCTGGGAAATTCAGATGTATGGAAGTAAAATATAATTAAGTGACTAATGACAAATAATTAAAAGCAGATGAGGTAATAGATAAAGTGAGTGTTGGGGTATAAACTTAGTTGCTTTGGAGTTAGGTGAACTGTTATGTAAAAAGGTATTAATAGATTATTTCATTATGTGATGATCTGTCTATTTCCTGCGTGTTGTTTGTGTTAGGTACCACAAATCATTGTGTATTTGGTATTTCCCCTCTGATCAATAACAGAGTTTAGTATAACTCCTCTCCTGGTTCTGCCTGAAGGATATTTTTCTCTTCTGCGAACAGTTTTTAGCTCAAGAGCATCTAACCCAAATCCTAATTGAGTGGTTGTCCTCTTCTGTCCTTGTATAACCACACTGTGACGCAGCTTCTATGCCAAAGTGTCTGACCTGCACACTGGACTTTACAAAGGCCCGGCGGCTGCGATGGGGAATCCGCTGGTGGCCTTCACCCTGATCAAGCGGCTGCACTCAGAGTGGCTGAACGTCATCTACAGCAGCGAAGCCTCGGAGAACGCACAAGGTTGACTCACCGCCTCCTAACAGACACATCTGGTGGTGATAACTTAACACCCCCCCACACACACACACACACACACACCCCACTTACCCTTCTTTTCAGCTGTCACCTCCCAACCCCCACACTCACCTTTTGGCCTTCTGCTGTCCAGCCCTCAGGTCCAGTTACGAGGAGGAAGAGGCTGAACTGCCCAAACTGGAAGACCTCCAGGGGGCCGCCAAGGGGCTGATGAGGCTGCAGGATGTGTATGGTCTCCAGGTGAAGAGCCTCGTCAGGGGTCGCTTCCAGAGAGTCACAGATGGAAAACCTGCAGATATCTGCGTTCCCACGATCTCTGTGCCACTGTCTGGTGATGACTGCTTTCTGGTTGGAAAGGTACAAAAGACATTATTCCCCCTTTTTAATTGGCTCCTCACAATGTTGCAACCTAATTTTACATTTTAGAGCTTCATGTCTCTGATCCTCCAACAATTATGTAGTTAAATCAAACAACCTGAGAAGTTTAAAGTGGAAATCACTCTTTGATGATATATTGACATCCCTAGACTGTAAATAAAGATGGACAGCATGACAGCTGCCAAAAAGTTAAACCAAATCTTGTTCACCCCCTGTTGGCTGGCTCATGAACCTCCTCCGTGTTAATTGATGGGACATGGACCAAACTAAAAAGTATTTAGATGTCTAACAGGTAATGAACCAAAAAAAGTTGGGAACATCCTCATCTTCATTTAAGTATTCGATTTTATAATAAACTTAAGCTTAATCTGCAAAATAACTACTACTTATGGCTCTATAATGGAGTATTAAAACGTACAAAGTACATTCTCTCCTTCTTAAATGTGGTGTTTAAAGTAACATAAAATGGAAATAGTACAGAACTAGAGGCACAAAATTGTAGGCTGCTAAAGTTGAGTAAACTTTAGTGAATCTGTTTGGTTCATTCCACAACTGCTTATTTATCACTTCTGTATTCCCTGAAAGACCAGTGGTGTAAGTGTGTTGGCCTGCCTGTCGTCCTTCTGGGTCACTTTTCTGCATAAAATAAACCCATGAAAGAACAAATTAAAACTGAAAAAGGCGTAATGACGTTGCGTAATGAAAGGCGTAATGAAGTTTCCCTCCCTGATTATCGGCCCTTTCCAAAACTCTGTCAGTCATCGGTTGGTGGTGGGAATTTCGACCATCCGACTGGAAAAAGTGGAACTTTTCCCATTGTGCGCCTGGGATTCCATTCCATGTGAAGATGAATATACATTTCTACAAGAAGAAAAATATTCCACTGTTTATGTACAGTGGTGATGTGTTGGAGCAGAGGGTGGGAGAGTCATCTGTGAGCATGGAAAATACATTATCTCACGCAGCAGACTGCAGTGGGAAGTGTTTGGTGTGTGTGTGGGGGGGGGGGCGACAGAGCTTGACTTCAATCACACTGAGATAATCTGAGACTGTGTTTAAATGGAGATGCTTCAGTTTAGGGTGCCGTTAGTAAAAGATCCGCCCGCACTTGCTTTTATTTGGTCGTTAAACCAACCGGGTGTGTTAACAGATACTTGAAGCTTGTCAGTTTTCTTCGGGAGGAATTTTTAAAGCAGTTTGAAGCTTCACTCCGGTAAAAAGATCCACGGAATATAAACTATCTTCAAGAAAGCAATGTTGTTCAACTGCTGCAGAGACTAACAGCTTCCAAATTACGGGATTTTATAGTGGGTAGTGTGGGTGTGAAGCTGTAGAGTGGATAAGTTGGTGTTTGAGAAGTTGAATGGTGGCATGTGTGTGTGTGTGTATGTGTGTGTGTTTATGGGGTCAAGTGCCACACTGGAATTTGTGTTTGTGTGCTGTCTGGAGGGGTTGTGGATATAATCTGTGGTGGGAGGAGCCTCTCTGTGTGTGGGTGCTGTCAGAGCTTCACTCAGCACCTACTTCATCAAGTAGAGTCAGCTCAGTGAAAAAACAGGTGAAGAGTTAATCCTGTGTTCCTCACTTTCTACATGTAAAACGGCCGACGTTGTTTTACTGGATCTCCAAACACATGGCTACCGTCATCATTAGTGCTTTTGACTTATATTTTTATATAAATTCATTCATAACTTCTGTGATGAACTCCTTTTGTGTATCTTCTGTATTACGGCCGCCTGGTGGCCTGGATTGGACAGCATGTTGCAGCAGTTGCACATTCAAATGTCAGGATAATTTCCCCCCTGTTTCTCGATGGCAGTGAAACGTAACTGTCCACTGGAACATTTTAGTTCCTTGAAACTAGTTCCTGGTCCAGGTACTCATAGTCAGAACATGACTTTTGTGTTTTATTTGGCATTAAACTGGGTTGAGGCTGTTGCAGCAGAACTATGAATGACAACTTTTTAATCATGCAACCAATTACAATTCAGTCACACACAAGTCCTTTCATTTTTTGTTCTGCTAAAAGCGTCTAATGTTGCCTCTTGCTGATTGCTTTAAGTGAGCAGGATTGGGCCACCGAGAGAACCTGCACTCCCCACCAGTAATACCAGTAAACAGACTCAGTGAAAAACACATGTTGGCAGAATAGGTTAAACAAATGCAGCAATTGATCCATTTATCACAAACTGTTTAAATGATTCATTTTTTGAAGAAATTCAAATGAGCATTGTGCAGGATTGACATTCTAAAAACTGAAGAATTATTTCAAATGAATTGATAATGAAAATCAATCAAAAGTTGATCTTATCATCCACTACGACACTTTCAAACTTTAAAGTCTCTACATGGCAGAGCTGGTTATCCAATGTATTCCACATCGCATGTCTGCATCTGTCATCAGTGGAAATGCATTTTTGGTAATTTAATATTGAGGCTTTGCCCTCACTCAGCCTGAATCCTTCTCACTGGGCATATATAATAATACCAGCTGCATGACATCGTAGATATGGCAGAAATAAATTGGTCCGATTCTTGATGCTGATGTCGACTCATAACAGCCTCACCACGGCTGAATGGATGTGATTCCTAATATAAATCATCTCAAGTCTAAAATTCCCCAAAACCTCACAACTGTCAGCCGTGCAACATCTTGCTGATGTTGGGTCCTCAGACAAATTATTTTAAAGCGACCCGTTATTGATGGAATGTAACCCAGGTGTTGTTGTACACAGGTGGCCTACGAGCAAAAGGACTACTACCACTCGGTGCAGTGGCTGGAGGAGTCGGTGCGTCTCTTCAGAGGAGTCGAGTGGAGCCCGGAGAATGAAGGCACTTTGGAGGATGCTTTGGATCACCTGGCCTTCTCTCACTTTAAAGTATAAGAAGGAAAAACTCAAAAATGCACATCGATAACACGGCCGATGCCTTAGTAAGCTAAGCTGCTCTCTTTGTTTCAGACAGGAAACGTCTCCTACGCTCTGAGTCTCTCTCAGGAGCTGCTGCATCACGGTAAATTTAGTCACTTATCGTTTTTTATTATAGGTTTTGTCTTTGCTTCAGTGAACGATGGCTCAGGCTGTAAAGTGGGTCATCCTTTAATCAGGAGGTTGGTGGTTCGCTACCTGATTCCTCCAGTCAGGAACTCCAAATGCCCCCTGATAGTTGGAGTGTTTGTGTGAATGTGGCTCTTGAGTAGTTGTTAAGACATTTATTTAGAGTTTGACTCTACACGTGTTTCCTCTCAGATCCAAAGAATTGGAGAGTTCTGCAGAATGTTGAGAAATACGAGAAGCTGCTGGTTTCTGAGAGTCCACACAGCAGCAACGGGCTGATAAGACCTTCATCCAATCACTTGAGGACAAGGGACACTTACGAGAATCTCTGTCGGACCCAAGGCTCTCAGGTATTCAGCACATTTCATTCTGGACACGTACTGTTACAGAAAAATGTATGAAAGGAATCATTGAAGAGTAAATACAACAACCAGAGTACATTTATAGAATATATAAAAATTCATGAAAGTAAGATGTTTTTCATTCCAACATCTCCATGTAGTTAATCAAAGATTTGACAGAGCTCTCAGACTCTATCCTTTATCCAAGAGTTCATCAAGTTCCAATGCTGAGATTTACAGTTTGTGGATAAAAAAACGAAGGAAAAAAACATTTATTTCTTTGATTTTGTTAATGGACCTCAGATGCCTGTTTCTCCTAACAGCCAATGCATTTTGAAAACCCCAGACTATTCTGCGACGACTTCACCAATGGCGACCCCGGCCTGCTGCTGAAGCCAGTGAGACGCGAGGTGCTGAGCCTGCAGCCGTACGTGGTCCTCTACCACGATTTCATCACTCGCTCGGAGGCTGAGGACATCAAGCAGGTCGCCCAGCCGGGAGTAAGTGACAGCACTGTGCAGTTTTCTCAACATTTTCGGGAGGGGTTGGGACGGCAAATGTGTCCAATATGACATATATTTAAGAATTAAGACAAAGAGCAACGTCTTAAATCATAATTAATCTTCTCGTGTATTTTTGGATCCCATGTTTTATAGCGTTTTCGCAATAACAAAAGGGAAAGGTGCTGTTTCTTTCACATGGGACTCACAAAGCGGCAAAGTCTGTATGAGTTCAACAGATTTTGTGGAAATAAACATTACTCACTTCAATGCAATCTGAAATGGAGATAAGCACTAAAGTCCATGTAAAGTGGACTTTAACTATTTTTTTGTTTTGACTTTATAGGTTAAGACCTTGAACATTCAAATATGTTGATTAGTAATTGTCTAAATTCCAAGTATATAAAAAAGTTCAAATTTGCTCCACCTGGACAAACATCCCAGTTAGTGCAGCTGTTAGTGACCAGTTTGCACAGCGAGAACCTTCTTTTGATACTTTAAATACATTTTCAAACGTCCCTGTGGTTAAGCACATTGAACATGAAAATGAACTTGTAAAGTTTTTTTTTCTTCTATCAGATGTGGATCAGAAGGTTTTTCTGGTAAATATTACTTTTGCACATATTTCCTGTTAATGCGCTCTGCTGTGGGGCTCCGCTGTGGGGCTCTTCTGGCATCTCATTCAGCCATGTACCTTTTCCTGCTGGACAGATCCTGGAAAGACCCTATGGAGGAAGAGTTGGTCCCGTTCCAACCATTTAGAACCATTAAAGGAATGAGGGATGCATTACTGTGAAAACTTGGCAGAGGGTCACGAAACTGTCTATGAGCTTCGGCATCTCTCTGAATGTGGGCCATCGAAAAAAAAAGAAAGTTTAACAGCACAAGCTCCGAGCTGCTGACTCACTTAGAGAATAGTTGGTGGGCTAGCTCCGCTGCTACCCTATAGTTTCTGTGAGGCTTTGGCTTTGTTCAAAGACTTTTCCATCCTGTGTTCAGATGGAAACCACTTTGCTTAGTTCATCATTATGTCAGCTTGTGGCTGGATTGAAAACAGGCCCGGGACCATGGGCTCATTCACAAACCATGAGCCTGGTTTACACTTTGTTCTGTGCTGGATCCTAGAAGAACACAGGCTCTGTTTCGAGTTAGCAGCTCAGCCATTGTGTTGATTTTTATGATGAACTGAAGTGTGAAGTAATAAGTCGCCGTTTTAGTTTTTCGCCTCTTATGACCTGTAGCGTAAGTGGAGGTCATAAGACGCCTGGATTCACTGTTGTATAAAACAATACAGTTAATGGACCCAGTGCAAACTGGAAAACACGTATGATTTGAATAGAACGCAGTGTGACCACTCGGCTTTACAAATAAATCACAGGATCAGTTTTAAGAAAAGAAGACTGGGTCCGGGTCTGGACCCAGACTCCCCCCCCTCTCGCTTTGACAAACTGCGCAGGGAGACCAAATGAAACTTGACTCCGTTATCTGTGGGGAAAGCAGTGAAATCTCTATATTCTGGTTGGTTTGCAGTCAAGACAGATCATTTACCAGGCAAAGCCACATGGAACGATTCAGCCTTTGCACTTTTTGTTTAGTTTTTCATTTTGAACATGTAATTTAAACTATTTTCAGGCCATTCATACTTTGTTTTAGCCGAATGTCAAAGCTTGGCTCCCGTAACACTCACAAACACGAGATGCTGTTTTCTGTCTTGGCTAACAAGTTGAGAAGGTCTGTGGTGGCAGCTGGAGAGAAGCAAGCAACGGCAGAATATCGCATCAGCAAGAGGTACAAAGTACTGGAAATACTTATGACATTGTGTTTTCTTATTAGGGTAGTTACTGTATTAGTATTAGCAGGTTTAGACGGTTAGTCTTGCTAACACACATTTGCAGTGGTAATCAACAAGAAAGCAAATGATCAATACCTTTATAAAAATGTTTTATTTCCAGTGCCTGGCTGAAGAACTCAGCCCACTCCACCATTGGGAAGCTGGACCACAGGATCTCCATGATCACAGGCCTGAACGTACAGCACCCGTACAGCGAGTACCTCCAAGTGGTGAATTATGGGATTGGTGGCCATTATGAGCCTCACTTCGATCACGCTACGGCAAGTTGATCGTTGACACTCTTTTCTATTGTAATTTTTTAAAAGTAGGTTGAAAACATTTTCATCTTTTGAATCTACCTCTGTGTATGGAAGGTGCTATATAAATAAAATTGCCATGCCTGGACTTGTTGTACCGTTATATTATAACCTTTGACTTCTAATATCTGTTTACATTTCCACAAAACCAGTCACCTTCCAGTCCTGTGTACAAGCTGAAAACTGGGAATCGGGTGGCAACCTTCATGATATATGTGAGTGAAGTCTTTTCTACCCTGACTGAACCAGCCAGAGGTTCCTGTAGGACTAGATAAGGTTCCATGTCTAAGTTAAAAACAAAAGGTCAGATTGCAGGACTTTGGATTATTATTGATGTTATATCGTCTACAAACCTGCAGCTAACCTGAATTCAAACTGCATTACACAGTGTACTTATACATTTTTGCCTTTCAATGTCTTACTTGTTCTCTTTTGTATTATAATCACCAATAATCTAATGTGGACATGTGAGTCAAATTGGATTGTGATAAAGAAGAGACTGGCTCTTTGTGAGGCTTTGGAAACAGTGCAGCAGACACAGTGGCTTTTCTTTAACACGATCACATAAACACAAGACACTAATGTGAAGGAATGTCCTTTTCCACAGCTCAGCTCTGTCGAGGCAGGTGGCTCCACGGCCTTCATCTACGCCAACTTCAGCGCTCCTGTCGTGGAGGTAAACACACCGCGATTCACCGAGATGAGCTTCTCTTGTCTTCAAGAAATGTTTTGCCTCAAGCGAGATCGTTTTCCCATCACTCAGCTGTCAAAGTGCTGAAAGATCATCGCCACAGTACTGCGGTTGTGTAGTTGAGCCTCAGTGGAAGTTGGAGGTGTAACTGGGGCTGATAAATGAGCTACAGTGGAAGGTTTACCAGACCATTCCTGGGGCTTAACCCTTTCACCCTTAATTTCGCCGACACCTTACTTCCTGGCTATTTGTAGAGAAAATAACCCGGAGCTCGTAAACTGATAAAATGACTAATAAAAAAGTCCATGCATGAAATTCAACTCTGTCTGAGATAAGTAGAATGATTCATGGCAGAAAATACACTTGTAGCTCCAAGAACATCATCATCTACTGTTCTCTAACTGTAATTTGATCTGTTTTGTATATTATGGTAAACTGAATATCTTTGGTTGCATTTTGATTCATGGATTAACAAGGAAGATAATATTGAGCTTTATCAATGACTAAAATAACACTTTGGCACTACCTCAGTTTGGACTAAATCACTTTTTTAAAACTCATTTCGTCTTTTTCTCATACCAGAGAGCTGCCATCTTTTGGTGGAACCTCCACAGAAATGGGGAGGGAGACGTCGACACCCTGCACGCCGGCTGCCCCGTGCTCATTGGAGATAAATGGGGTATGACCCAGTAGATTCAGGGTGTGATGTGATGTGAGCTAAACAGTGATGGAAGGAAGTCAGAGCAATTTATGAGACCTCACTGAGCCTTTTCGCATTATTCTATATTTTACAGAGTCCCTGTTATACAGGAGTGAACAGCTCGGCCACATCTGTGCTGCATTATGCATTTGGAGATGTTACTGTTGAGACACTGAGCTCATCTTGGAAGCTGAACATCTGCTGCTGGTTGGCCCGGGCCGTCGAACTCCCAACTCTGAAACGTGTGTCACAGACCCAGTTAAAATAACAGGAGGATATTAATCATCACAAAGTAGCTGCAGGAGCATTCGCTGGCTGTGTTGTTTTTAGCGACTAAATATATATATCATCAGAATGAATGTTAAAGCTTTACTAAGTGGAATAAATATTGGTCCTTTGGTTAAACTAATAATGGTGCAATCTAGAAATAAGTCCTTCATTTAGTATTTAAGTTAAGTAGTTAGGTTTCTCAGTTTAATGATTGTTCAGCAGACATTCCACATATAACTTATTTTATTATCCGGTGTAATATTATTGGATTGTTCTTATTATTGTAAGCAGCATTTAAAGTATAGCTTTTAGAGGCTCAGCTAATTTGATCAAATGTTTACATATCGTGGATTCAGAAATGTGTAATATTTCCCATGGGGAATATCAAAGGTAAAAACTAAGTAGAATGAAATAGAAATACTTACTTGTTTTCAAGTACAATTTATACATGTACATTTTCTACCCAGGTATTCACTGCATCAAGGAGTATACTTCTACGATTGTACATCAAACACAATTATCCAAATTCCAAAAAGAAAAACTTAATTAATCTCTTTTTGTCTTGAAATATATATATAAAGATACTTTGAATCTGTTTGTATGTTCCAGTGGCAAACAAGTGGATCCATGAGTTTGGTCAGGAGTTCCTCCATCGCTGCAGCCTGAATCCTGAAGAGTGAGATGCGTGCAGCATTAGCTGGGCCCCTCAGGGTGCAAGAGCCGGCCTCTACAATTGAGAGGCACACAGGCGAAGAGAGGGAGGCAGCCAGAAAGTGAGCACAGGCAGGGGAGCTGAGAGGCGTGAAGGGGCAGGGGGCCTGTATCTGTGATTGAAGCCCCCGCACTCATGGAGCCTGGAGCGTACAGCGGTCACTGCTGCAGTGCACATGGATCACACAGCGCTGAGAGGCGGGGAGGGAGAAGAGTGGGGCGGTTGGAAATTGGGCCCCCAGAGGCCAAACGCTGCTCCTGCAGATGGAGAGAGGCCTCTGCCTCTGCACACTGTGCAGTTAACCGTGCAAAGGCTGTTTACCTCCCGCCTGCTTAAAAACTGAACTTCTCATGCAGCTCCTTTCCTACGATGGGCCCACTCAAGGGTTTGTCATTGCAAATCAGCACAGCAGAACTTTCTGGATACTCCGGATAAATGTGCTTTAACAGATGCACGAGACATTCACAAATAACTGTGTGATGGTGTTGACAGAAATAAAAGTCATCTCTGGATTTGATTTGATTTACTGCACACTACAGAAGAAGTGTTTTACAGGGTAAAACCAAAAACATAACGTTTGTTGAGGTTTCCCTCTGGTCATCTCAGACCTCAGGACTGCAGCTCAGACTGGTGCTTAGTGAGTCATAGGAACCTTTCATTGCCTGTTAGGTCCCAGCTGACTGAGCTATGTGCTCATTGCTGCCTTTGCAAGACTCTCAGTTTAATTTCAAGTAACTAACTGGCTAATGGAACAAATGAACCGGATTTGTCATCCTATTACGGAGCTGCAGAGGCCAGTCGCCATTAGTCATTCGTCTGCACGCTGCGTGATCTCTCCGGATTTCAAGTCTGGACTCACACAACCCACACTGTACACATACCACCCAGACATCTCAGATATCTGTGTCTAACTAGGTCATAACACTTCCTAAAACAATGTGGGATGGGACTCACAAAGTACTATAACTCATCGGAGCTCAAGGAAACAGCAGACAACTCTATATTTTACCTTTTTTTGCAATGGTGAAAGTTGTCACAGTATCACAAGATTTCTTTCCAGCTCACTATGGTTTGCACAATCAGACACACACACACACACACACACACACACACACACACACTAACATACAGAAAATATATGCGAGGGCCGTATATACATGATACACATTCCTGGGTGCAGACGAAACAGCAGGACATGATTATTTTCCCTCCGTACCGATGGATGAGGACGCTGCTGCTTCACTGAAGCTCTAGACATCTGTTTCACTGCAGCATAATGTGAGATTTGCACCGTTTGAAAACAGTTTTTAATTATAAAGTTGGGTAATTATAGAAAAGGACCCAGTACTGTCAACATGTTGTTTGCAACTCAACTGCCTGCAGCTACTACTTTGATTGATAGAAACACACGTTGCAGCTACTAGTCAGATAAGTGACTTTTCACAGGACTGTCTTACAATCTGAAACCTCACTTTTTCCCAGAAGTCAAAGGGCTTCATTCTGCACTCTGCCCTCAGCGGCCCTCACTGTTACCATGAAAACCAAAACAAACATGGGGGACTTGTTTGCTAAGAAGGAGCCGGCTGACCTACATCACAGGTCAACCACAGCATATTGTCAAGTACACACAGTAAACTGCACTTTAAAAAGCCAGAGTTTTTAACACTTTGGTTAACTTCCAACCTTTGGAAGGGGTGACTGACGGCAAAACAGAAAAAATATCTGTAAAATATAAATGCAACAGGTTCAGGACTGAGAGAAAATCACTTGTAAGGAACGTCAGCAGCTTTGAAGAGTATTAAAAAGATCACTGCTTCCCTCTGCTGGTGACGGTAAAGAAGGATGCATGTCGTCAGAAATACTCACATTTTCTTACTATTAAAATAATCATGGTCCTTATGGTTTAAGTGTCACTTCAATTAAGTTGACATATTTTATTTAAGTGGATGGATGCAAAGCTCTGTGTTGTATTTTATATCTGTTATAAGACAATATGGACGACGCTGACATTTCTTTATATCTTTTATAATAATAATGTATTCCTTTTGCAAACAAATATGCCATTATAATAATAATCATAATAATAATAACATACAATAAATATACAAAAAACGTGTTAATATAAACAAAAACATGTTTATAAAATAAAAACATGTTAAAATGTAATTCATACAAGAGAATAGATTTAAAATAACATAAGATTATATTTAAAAAAATATTGAAACAAAAAGGAAATAAATAAAATACAGAAAATGCATAATACAGACAATAAAGGCTTAGAATTAATCCAAATATACAATTATAAGTTATGTCCGATTTATAGTATAGAAGATATTGTGATGTTTTGTAATTTTAAGCATCGAGTTTATAATTGAACAACTGTGTAAAATTATTCATCATCAAAACAGTTGCATATTACTTTTCTTTCATTCTTCATATAGGGGAAGAGAAATTGCAATAAATACAAAAACTAACGTTAAACTCAATTTCCCAGAATGCCTCTGTAAGCGGCGGCGGCGGCAGCGGAGGCGGGACGGAAGTTGTGCACAGTGTGTGTGTTTGTGTGGTTTCTCTATTAAACGGATTATAAAGTTTATTCGGAGTGAGACCGAATAATGAGCATCGACAACACGGAGGCTGTTCGGAGGAGGAGGAAGTTCAGCTCCTGAGATTCACTGAGGGATGAAGAGCAGGAGACAGAGAGCGACCCCAGCAGCAGGAGGAGGCGGCAGGAAGAAGGGTAAACTGCTGTTAGCTCTGCTAGCCGCTAATGCTAATGCTTTTAAGTAGCTGCCAAACTGTCACGTTAGCATCGTTTGTGTAAATCTGGTGTTCGCTTTCTCCTTTGGTTTGTGTGACTGTTGTTTCACGTGTGTTGTCAACGCTGCTTGTTTGTGTGCTTCATTTTTAAACCTTGTGCCAGTTGTGTAGTAGTTTGTTTTGTTTTGTTTTGGCTAAAGATAATGCAACAGACTCATAACATCCTCTTCGTCTTAATGGAAAATATTTAAAGCTTACCTAGAGGCTAAAGATAGTTTTATAATACACTTCCCTCCCCAACAATCTAAAGTAAAAAATGTATTGTTGATAAAGTTTTTTTTAAATTGTCCCCATTGTGAGCTATTATGATTATTTTATTTTGAAATTTTGAAATTTTCAGGGGTAAAAAAAAGGATAAGAAATTGTTTTTCAATTGTACTATAATTGTCTTGATCAAGACTTTTCTCTCGACTTAATTAGTAAAGTAAAACGACATCACATTGGTATATATTCTATACCGTATATATGTAAACTCATGCCTCAACCCATAATCATATACAATCACCATTTGTACCTCAATTACTTTTTTACAATGGTGTTGTATGTTTTCAGATATCCATCATATTGTGTCCTATTGAGTCCATAAACAATAATAAACTGTGCCCAGACCTAGTGAACAGAACAGACTGTCAACATAGTGCTCTCACCTGTTTCCTAATATGATTCTGTTGCTATTTACAATGTTTTCCTTTTGGTAATGCTTTGCAATTCTTTATTGCAGTCCCCACCGATGTGGCCCCCTCCACTAGCCTCCCTCCCCTGGTGGAGGGTCAGCTGAGATGCTTCCTGCAGGTGATGATAAGCCGAATATTATGGACGGTGCACAAGCCTCCGCCTGCAACGTTCGTCAGGCTTCGCTGGTGGGGAGAGTCGTCCGACGGCACGCACTTCCTCCCGAGGGACGGATCGCAGCTCTCGCAGAAGGCCGTCAAGATCACAAGTCGCTTTGCCATCCGCTGTGGTCCGAAGCAGTTCACCTCATATCTTACAGGTAGCTAAGACGTATAAGAAGAATAAATCAGGATCCAGGATTTCACATTTTCTTTTTCTGGTCGTGTAAGGCTTGATTTTACAGCTATTTTTCTGAAGTAAAACAACTAATCTGACATTCATGAACAGATATGGGCTCGATGGTGCTGGAAGTTCTGACAAAACCGGATCATTTGCCGATCGCACGAGCTGAGGTCGCTGGCATCTCCCGTCTTTCGCTGTCACACCCCATCAGTGGATTTTATACCCTTGTATCTCCGACATCTGAAAAGCTGGGGGAGCTACAGGTGAGTGAAAATATGAATTTTCTGCAACCTGCAATCTGCTTTTGTGTATTATCACCTGCAAGTTGCATTTGGTATACCAACTACATAACTACTGTGGTTTGTCTTTCACTTAAAACCCTGTGTGTTGCAGTGTTGAATAACAAATATGAAATTGCACAAAACACCAAATTAGGTATTAATTTCAAGAAGTGTAAACAAAAAAATATCACTATGAAACTGATGCAGGAAAAATTTGACTATGGAGGCTGCCACTGCGTTGGTAATGAATGGGAAACATTGACTGAATTCCCTTAAAAAGTTTCTGGATTCTATCATTTTGTACACGGGCAGTAATGTATAATATTAACCAAATATATTATTATTACTTTTTTACCACAACTTTATCTTATACTCCCTCAGGTTTCACTTAACCTGGAGCCTCTGACTGAAGCCTATGACAGCAGCAGCTCATGTCCGCCCACAGATATCAGTGTTGAACAACCACAAGTCACCACACTGACTGTGCCCTCGAGGCCCAGATCAATCTCAGCCGGCAGCGGGAAAGAATCGGTTGGGAGCAGCAGCGAAAACACACCAAGGTCTGAATTAGATGTAATGTAGTTACTTTCATAATCAAATACCTGTGTTTTGTTGTAAGATCTCACCAGTTATATAGTTTGCATGTTTTCAGAGGGAAAGACCACTTGTATTTCCAAAACCCGCAAAGAGATGAAGGCAAAGATGAGTGTTTGGAGAATGAGATGCCGACAACGAACAGATCTCAGGACAGTCAAAGGGCTGTGAATCCTTCAGGTCAGGAGCCTCGTGGACAAACTACCAATGATATCCTCTCAGGTTGGTCCCAGCGCTACTTCACATCAGATGTCCTTCGACAAATTTAACAATGGTGGAGCAAACAACCCTTTTTTCACCTCAGAAATTTTAGAGCGTGGGAACAAGCTGAGGAACGCCATGGTGCTGTCAGCTTTGACATATGACATGGATTCTGCCCCAGCTCTGAAAGACGCCCCCCTCCCGCTCCCAAAGGACAACATCCTGCCGTCTTTCAAGTTAGTGTTTCAAAGGTTCACAAGAAATAAACTGCATCATTTTCTAACTGTCTTAAACACAGTTTATAATAATTCATTTCTGTGTCCACAGGCCTGTGCTGTCTCCCTCTGGAATGTTTCTTCAAAATATGTTGCATGCTGATTCATCTCTTGAACCCTCTGATGATGTTGCTTTAGTCCCCGACTGTGACTATGACTGTATTGCTGATATAGACAACAGAGCCATAGATATTCTCCTCGGCAGGTACCTGTTTTTGTATTTACCTTTAAATGTGACCGAAAATGTAAAGATTTCTTTCAACATTGTTATATATATTTTTTTAGCTTGAACACATCTCCTCTGCCTCTGTGGGATGGAGATTGCTTTTTGCCCGAGACTCTGTCTGGCTACAGCAGTGTTTGTCTGGATAGTGAGCTCAATGATCCCCAGTACGATACAAGCTTACTGGAAAACCTGTTCTACAAAACTACTGTAAGTAGAAGATTCTCTTAAAATGGTCAGTTTGTTGGATTTTCCAGCACAAGTTTCTTTAAGAGCTGTCTTGTCTCCTTCAGATGTCAGATACCAGACCAGATGACACAGAGCCAGAGGGTCAAGGACCAGGGTCCTCAAGTAGAAATCTGCCCACACAGCTGACACAGTCTGGACCCAAGATTAGTGTAGGGTAAGGGCCTTTACATGAGTCTTAATTTATGCTGCTTGGACAGTGAAAAGCTCCTTCTAGTGTTTTTTTTGTATCAACCTGTAAAGGTCTAAATGAGAACTTAGTGAGGACATCTTTTCACCATAAGGAAATATACAAGGTTAATCAACTACTTGCATGTTATGTATGAGATACGCACAAGGTACCAAAATAACATGTATATAATGGCCAAAATATACATAATATATATATACACAATTAACTAATAACTGGATATAAAGATGGTCACACGACAGCTCCCAAAAATTAACCCAAAACATCTTGACTGCCCTCTAATGGCTTGCTGCAGTATTGGTCATGAAATCTGCCACTTTTATGTTAACAGATGGGACAAAGTGAAAAAAACAAGTACATACTAATAGGTCTTATCACATTGGTTATCACAATCACAATAGTTTTTTTCTGATAAGTTTGCATTTAATTACTTATTCAGTGCTATAAAAATGTGATGAGTCATCAGGATTGACTGCTGAGAGTCACTCTACTTACTTTTGAACCTTTAAGACAATTTCTTTTTCCATGTCTTGACTCTGTCCAGTCCAAATTCAGCGCATCACCGGAATCCAGACGCTGGTGATCTTCCCGACCTGAGTGCTGAGCAGTTGTCTCTGCTGAGTTTGATCCGAGAGGCAAGAGTGGCCATCGAATCCCTGACTGTACCGACACACAGCAAAACCACCACACCCAGGAAGACGTCCAGTAAAGGGAAACCTCCTCGACCATTAACCAGCAAAAAATGGTAGGAAAAATATAGTTTTTATGACATTATGTTGATCTATTTTAAAACTGTAACTGTTTTTATGACTAACAAAAGCCTGTGACATCTCCTCTCCCTTTTATTTATTCTCAGCACTTATTTTGTTGAGTACTCGTTACCGATGGCACCCACTTCCAGTCGACATGATGGTGGTAAAGCTGGAAATGGGGAAGTGATCAGAGCTGTTTCTAGTAAAGTCACAGCAGGAGGTATGACGTACTAGAATCTGCTTTTATGAAACCCACCAACGTCACTCTTTGGTTCCCGGTTTATGGCTGTATCTGAAATATATTCTGTTTTTGTTTTAAAGCGGTGAAGTTCCTTCAGCACTCTGTGTTTCCTGTCCACTTCAGCACAGCTACAGTTAAACTTTGGTGTCAAACTGACCTAATTTTCAAGATTTACTCACGAAAGAGCGACCAAAAGAAAGTAAGTAGCTTGCAACTTAACATGAGTTGTAATGTTCATCAAAACACACACAACACAGTTCTTTTACTGCAGCTTAACATTCAACACTAGTAGACACTGTGCACTCTTTGCTGTCGTTTTAAAGCCATGAGTGAATGTTTTGATATTCAATTTTAAAGTTATGCTATCATTTCTGCCATGTTTTCTTTTAATGAGATTGCTGTGTGAAGTAAAGCTTTTTCCTTTTTCTGTGAAATGCTTAGGAACTGAGATCTGAATCCCAATAACCTCACCACAATATAAATGAATGACTTGTCTTGTTGCAGGCTGTTCCCATCGGTAAAGCAGTTCATCCGCTGCGTTGTCTACTGCAAAGCAAGCAGCTGAGTCAGTATATTGTCTTACCCGTGCAGAGCCTCGAAGGAAACAGGGATTTGCAAGAGATCGGACCTCTTGTGGTAATATACAGTTTTTTATCATAGGAATTAACCAGCTATATGAGACAATCATTCCATAGAAAAACAACTAGAGTAAGGCTGAGCTGTTGATCACTTTTGGGCTTTTTTCCAATATCTGGCAATCACATTTTTTAGGATAGGATCATGATGATTGTAGAATTCAGTTTGTCTGTGTTTCAGGTCAGTGAGTGGGACAATGCAGCCTGAGATCCAGTCAACTCATTGACTGATCAGACTTGGAACTAAACCACATTGAATACCACTTGTGTCAGCAGAGGCTGCTGTTGCTCAGCAGAAGTTATTGAGGTTTTCTTTGATGTTTGCAATGCCTGATGCTTGTGACCCCAATGAATGTCAAAGAAACTTTTATTTCCTTTAAGGTTTCACTGGAACTTGCAGCAGGTGGCAAAGTTAACTTCTCTGGAAAGAGCAAAAGCAAGTTGCCTCGGAGAGAAACGTCACCCTCACAGACTGAACCCATCCAACAGAGAGATCCCACCTTCAGATCTCATCTTGTTCAAAGTGGCAGAGAAGAGTCGCCTGCTATAGAAGACTCCAGGTTAAATGTTTGGACTCCACAGCAACCCTCAAAAGGACCTTCCTCCCATCCTGCCGTCAACACACCTCCTTATGAATCATGGCAGCAGGCAGACGAGGACCCCAAGGTCCTGCTGCATACACTGCTCATGGTGCCAGATGGAAAGAACTTCAGCTGTGGGCCCATGCAGACTCCAAATGTCTACTTGAACTGTAAACTCTTTTGGTGTGATGAGATGGCGAGATCTGTTGTCAGCTGGGGTCAGGCTAACCCTTCGTTCAACTTTGCTCAGGTCAGTCGAGGAGATCAGGAGTGGTCTAACGATATCTCAGTGATTAAATGAAACTATGAGGGAATATGAATTCAGGATCTCATTGACCCCAAAAGTCCTTTTCTCCATCTTTTTTGTTAGGTGACTCCTGTGGCTTTAACAACTAAGCTGTTGGAGCGCATGAAGAATAACTTGATGGTGATTGAAGTGTGGCAGAAAACAGGAAGTTCAGGGCAGGATCGACTCTTGGGCCTTGTTAAATTACCTCTTCACCAGTTCTACATGTCATTTAGGTAAGTAAGGGAGGGAGAAAATACACACTGCAGCCCATGAAATGCAAATAGAAGTGTGATATCTTGCATCCTTTTTTATTCAACTTGCCTTCTCAGAGTGCAAAGTGTTACTTGAAGTGAAAAGGAGAACAGTTTATTATCCTCTTGACTTCAACTGCAGTGCACATTAATATGATGTCTGTCTTTTTTATAAAACAATGTCAAAGTGCTGTGCATGGTAAGAAAAACTACAAGGATATTTATTTATTTATTGATGATTTAGTGATTGATTTAATATTCTTCCTTACCTTAATTTTCCTGAAGGACTTTTTCAGGAATTCTCAGTGGCTTAAACAGATTTCCATCAATTGGATTCCAGAGATGCAGTGAATGAGATTGGTGTAGATCTGAAAAGGGAAAAAAACAATGAGATGTGACAACGTGAGGCCGGAGGCTGAGGGATTTGGATTGTTGGCTATTTGAAAAGTGTACAGTTAAAGGCAAATATTCCTGTAGGCTAAGGGTTTTTTGTGGATTTTCTCTCAACCGCCTCTGGCTTTTTTGTATGAAAACCTATGGAAAGTGACCAGAGAGCTTTCCTTTGGAGCAGGAGTCCAGCTGTATGATATTACTATAAACATTTTCATATCTAATAAAATAGTTTTGATTTACAAGTTTCTGATGCTCCAGACAGAAAGGACATTGGGCATTCATGGAAATAATTACACTCCAAAACTGAAAATGTTCAATGGTGAGGACAATTAACTAAAATGCATCTGTCACAGTGAAACCAGCAACCCTTTCGTCTTCTCCTCCTCGCCAGAGATCCAAAGATTGCCCACATTCTTCTCCAGGCACAGTACCCTGTTCTAGGGGTGGACTGCTACATGCCGATCATGGACGTGTTCTCAGGAAGTTGTAAAGGAAACCTCAGGGTTGTTTTGGCCATGGGGGGATCAGAGCAGATAGTTGCCCTCCAGCGGACGAGGGACGACGAATACGACAATCTGTCTCATCTTGTGAAACCAGTTCATCTGCTTGATCATCAGGCACGTTCACAAACAAAGGTCCGTGTTAATATTTGCTTTGCGGTATAACGCTCTCGTGCATTTTGGTATGTTCCTGAAGCACAAACTAAAAGAAATCAGTCCCCTAATTATGCCACACTTAAGTGTGTTGAAGAATCTCTTATCTCATACTAATGTCATCTGAACATGATAAACTCATTTAACACTTCCTCCCACAGGTGACGGCAGCAAAAGGTGATGCTATGAGAGAGCATCTGTTTGTGATCAAAGTTGAGAAAGTCAATGGGCTGACACCTCTGCAGTCTACAGTGTGGGGAGAAGCTGACTGCTACATCCAATACAGTTTCCCCTGTCAGGACTCTGACGCTGCTGCATCACTGGACCAAAGCATCATAGAGAGCAGTAAAGCCATTTAATAACTAGTCAAATCACCTGAGGAGTCTTTCTTCTCTCTGCATCTCTATAACCTCTGTCTCATATCTGACAGGTGTGAACCTGAAGCCGTTTCGTACCACCACCAGTCTCTGTGTCCCCGACCCGGAGTTCGGCCACACTGAGACTCATGTGCTGGTGGTTCCTGAAGGAGTTCCCGTCCAGAGGCTGCTGCTCAGTTCTCTTTCGAGTCAAGGCCTCTGCGGCGGGGGAGGTGTCCAGTTCGAAGTGTGGTGCAGGTTTGTAGTTGTTAGTATACTTCAGGTATGAATGTACGTTAATACCAGATAATACACATGTACTGTATGATGTAACTGCTCAATGCAACACTTTAGTGTCAAAGTTATCAATCATGTAATTTTGATTGAAATGTAATAGCCTACAATATTAAAATGCTTTTTTCAAACTTGATAATCCGTGTTTCTGCAGATATTATTATCCAAATGTCAGAGATCAACTTGTGGCCAAAGGACTGCTTCCGTTGTCCAAGCTGTGTGCCATGGTCACCATGCAGCGACAGCAACCTAATGAGGCCCACATGTTCTCGTTACCCCTGATTCCCAGGATAGATAATCCCCCAGGACATCAGCCCCATCCGTCAGGTACACAGACTCACACAGCAGTGCCATCATACTGTACACACACATATTTAGTGTCTTTAATGTTGTGACTGGTCTGGTTTGTTTCTCAGGTCTCTTAGATGTTTGCATTCGGTACAAGCACCGGCCGGTGAGACGTGAAGGACAAATTGGTCGAGGAGCTGCCTCTCGTGTGGTTACACTTGTGGTTCAAGTGCACAGAGCATCCGGTTTGCAGGCAGCTGCAAGGTACATTTCCAGCACTTTATCTGTTTTTAAAATGGAACAATTCAGCATTCCGTTTTTCTTTATAACAGTGATATTTTAACCATCAGTTACTTTATAATTAATTTGCTGAGTCAGAGCTCTGCTGTTGTCAGAGCCTGTATCAACATTTCACTGCATCAAACTGAAGGTATTTGCATCCTCTGTTGCAGGTTGTTATCAGAACAAGATGTGGGGGTGAACATCTATGTCACAGTCCAGCTCTCCTTCTTGCCCGAGAGTGAGCGGAGGTGCACCCGCACAGTTGCCAGGACCTTCTGCCCTGAGTTCGACCACCACATGGAGATGTCCTGTGACCTGCTGGTTCAGAGGAGCAGTGGAGAAACGTACAGCCTGGCTGAGCAGCTGGAGGAGGCTTCTGCTGTCTTCACTGTTTGGAACAGAGACAATCGCAAAGGTTCAAGAGAACTCATCATGTCTATAAGGCACTATCACAGATTGATTAGAATGTTAAACAGACAGTTTTACTTTTTACTTCCTGATTAGTTGCTGGAGACGAAACAGTTTATCATCAGATACATTTTGATCAAGTCATAGTTAAAAATGCCAAATTTATTTTGGTTTAAGCATCTCAAATGTGAATATTAGCAGGTTTTCTTAATCTTCTACGATGTTGTGAAAAATGTTCATCTTCTTTGTTTGTTTTTGTGTGTTACAGCAGTAAACATATCCAAGCCTAAAAATGTGATGTTTGGTACAGTGAAAATACCACTAGCTGATCTCATCCATAAAACAACAGGTATGGTGAACTCTTAGATACTCCTGGACCAGGAGGATGACCATAGTTGTGTTTATATCATATCATTTTTTTTTCTTCTCTAAATTTAAAGGTATTTCTGGCTGGTTTGGTGTTTACATACCTCAGGAAACAATCTCTCAAGATATGCACCAGCAAGTCTTGGTTGGGGGCCTCGAGATATCTGTCAACTTTGCCCACAACTCAGACAGAGAACGAGTTATTAAAGCTGGTCAGGGTTTGGGCTGGGTACTGAACCAGAGCGATTACGAAATGCAGGATGAAGAAGAAGCGTGGGAAGAAAGCATGAAGAAACTCTCCTTGACCTTTTCAATGCCCAGAGTCTGGATGCCAGTCCACTGTTTGCTTTTGCCGGACCACAGTGATCTTCAGCGCTCCACCTACTGCTACTTCAGGTACAAGTTTTATGAAAAGGAGGCCTTCTGCTCCCAGATGAAACACCCGTCTGTCGTAGAGGGCGGGGATGACAGCCAGGCCACAGTGAGTTTTGAAGGAAGCAAGACTTTGGAGCTGAGTAGGACTCAACCTTTACTGTGGTATCTACGAGAGGAGAAGCTGGAGGTGCAGGTGTGGGTTGCCTTCAAGAAGGAGAAAACCAGGAGACCCACGGATACAGACCGGCTGGTGGGTTCAGCATTTGTCGATCTGTCCTCCCTTGTAAAGATGCCCAAGAAGAAGCTGACTCTCAGCGGTAAGAAATGTTGATTGTGTCACATTTAAACAATAGTTACGGCTTAAATTAAAATCATGGCTATATTTGTTGGATTAATCACTGATTTGTGGCTTCACAGGCGTTTACCCGCTGTTCAGACGCTCTGCAGCAGATCTGCAAGGGGCAGCTCTCAGGGTTCACATCACCCTGACTGCAGCTTCCATCCCCAGGGAGGGGTCTGCTGCAGCTGACACCCAGATTGACTCTGACAGCCAGGGGGAGCACTTTTCAGAAGAGGATAGATCGACAGATCGACTCCCTTCGCTTAGTACCCCCAAAAAATCTGCACAAAGTGGACACAAGACTAAAACCTCCAGAACCCATGCGGACATCACATCTGAGCAGCACACAGAGATGAGCTTGGATGAATCTTTCCCTGTGACAGTCACAGTGGATCAGGCCATGCACCTGAATCTGAAAGGTGAGCATATAGTCCAAGATTTGTTTTTACTTTGTTCCCTCTTATTTGTGTGAAATAAAACCCGTCCCTCTCTGGCAGGCTGTCCTCTAGCAGAGCGCAGTGAGGGGACACCATGCTGCTGTGTTTCCTACGTCACTGCTGACTCTACTGATCCAGTGTCCACGGCTGTCATAGCGGACAATAACTGCCCCATGTGGGATCATCAACACGAGTGCAGGTTTAAATACACAACACACATTCACCTAAATCTTCAAAAGTATATCTATTCAAAAATAAAAACGTATTTATGTTTGTTTCATTTAAAATTCCAAGGCTTTCAAATCAGCTACTGGTTGATCCACAACAATCTCTCGTTTTCAAAGTCTGGCACAGAGGAGGTACAGGAGCCACTTCCTACTTACGATTTTTATAACAATGATCTGATCTGTTTGATACTTAAAGTCACTCTTTGTTTTGTTTCTGTAGAAACTGAGAGGGTGCTGGGGTTTGCCTCAGTAGACCTGTCCCCTTTACTCTGTGGCTTCTACTCCGTGTGTGGCTGGTACAACATCACAGACTTCGGTGGTCAATGTCGCGGCCAGCTCAAAGTGTCCATCACTCCTCTGAAGGGGGTCCAACACCTCCGAGGACAGAGGAGAGCCGTGAATGAAGAAGCTGCCAAAAACTCATCTGTGAGAGACTTCACTCAGAAATATACAGAATACCTTTCAGAATAAAATAATCACATAAAATGTAAAAAGTATTAAAGTTTAAATATGATGAATATGTTCAACAGACTTTATTCCAGGGCCGACCTCTCAGCTATCACACCACAGCCACATATAGTAGCTTCCCCTCTCACATCAGCCGCTTCCCTGAGCAGAAGATCTCGTCACCTGACCGCACAGATATGCTCTTTCCTAAAAGGTTTGTTGAGTAAATGTTTGAATATATATTTATATGAATATATTATACATGCATATAGATTAAATGTCTGTTTTTATGTCATCTACAATTGCCCAGCTCCAATGAGAGAGACTCTCACCTGGAGCACATGGAAAAAGTACGTCTCTACCATCAGAGTCTGCAGGAACAAGCAGCTGCTCTCTCGGGTGACCTCAGTCCCTCCCGCTCGTTCCTGTTCTCATCACTCAGGTATCAGTCCTCAGTTATACACACCAACAGCTTTGCTCTGCAGACAATTTGTATTTTATTCATCTTATCCTTGACTGTGGCTGTTACAGGAAAAAACTAAGCGAGCTCGACAACATCCAGCGATTTTTCAGTCCTAAGCCTTCTGCTCCCACGCTCCCGTCTGTGACTGAGCACGACCGTCACAACAAACATGAGGAACAGGGGACGTCAGAGAGGGACACGAATAGGCTTCTTCTCAAGTCCAAACAGTTAGTCGGAGAAGTCAACAACATCATGAGTGGTGAGCTGCTCGTCCATGCTGGGGGCAGGGCAAATCGGGCAAAGTGTTTCCATCAACAATCTAACGTGAAAACATAATTTAAAATGAACCTTTTAAAGATCCTTCTTGGCAGGTTAACTGTACTCTAGGTTTTTCAAACCTCAGCAGTTGACCCAGAGTTCACAGAGGACACAGTTAACTGTGTAGCGAGCTCACTGCTTCCATAAAAGGAGGCAGGACTAACTGTGAACTCACTCTGAAGGACCAGCGGTGCTGAAATGTCAGCCAATGGAATAAAGTTAACGTTGCATCGCTGTCACACAGAAAGGGCTGCTGCTATTTATATCACATTATGATTCTGTACTTTCAGGGCTGTAACTTGCTTTTACTTTCGTTAACATTTATGTTGTTAACGAAATGTTGTCATTTTCTGGATTAAGCTAATTATTGTTTTGTCTCTAGTCGCAACGATTATTCAATTAGTATTTAAGTAAGTCCGTAGAAAATTCATCAGCTATACAAAATAAGTAAAACAAAAATAATGCTGATCCTCATGAGAGCACTTTGGCTAAAATCTTCACTTTCCTCTTCATGTAGCCCTACAAGGAGATGACCTGGAAACGATTCCCTCCAACCCTCAGAGCGACTCAAGAACTTCCTCTGGTCACGACCACAACCCTCAAACTATTCCTGAGAGTATCTCCAGGTTCACTTCTTCCCAACAAGATGTGTCCCTTTCTCTTCAAAAGATGTCTGACGACCATCCAGACTCTGGGGCTGAAGAAGAAAAGGATGGACAACACCACAAAGTGTTGGAGGATGAAAACGAGGAAAGAACAGATGAATATGAAGATGGAACAACCTGCACAAGGGACGAGGGAGTTGATGATGACGAGGAGGAAGATGAAGACTATGACAAGGTTGTGGTGAAGCCGAGGCATCTCAACGAGGTGACTTCTCTAACAGACAGAACCAGTCCTTGGACCAGCATCCACTCAGACCCTGACATGGTGTCACTGGAGAGTCTGGAGGCACCAGAAGATTCCGACCCGAGCCAAGACGAGGACGACAAGCAGTCGGTGTTAAATCTGGAAACTTGTGACTCAGATGGAAAACATCAAAGCGCAACACCAGAGGAAATTGAGAGTTGTAATGGATCGGGAGACGATTCAGATACAGAGAGAGACGATGGCAGGACATTACAAGCTTTAAATGAGAGACGAGCGCAAGATCCCCAAAGCCCCAACGAGGAGTCAGGTGACGAAGATGCATCACCCGCGTTACATTACACCACAGAGTCTCCTGATTCTTCTCTAGTCGATGAAGATTCACAGCTACAAACGTATCCTTGATCAGTATTTGCTGCTATTTCCGTCTTTTGCATTAGATTAGCTGTTTTTTGTCTGTTATAAAAATCTAGTTTAGATCAAAGATTCGTTACAAATCTGGTAGAGAGTGTGAACACACTAACAAATGTAGAGTCGGTACACGGGAGGTTTATATGACACAAACAGACCCCTGTGGTCATATTTGCATGAATCACACCTGATGTTGTCTTAGAAGAAACACTGCAGGGTGTTTTCTAGAATATCATTTTTGCTATTAACCAGTTTCTTTTCATCAATCTTTGATCTCAACTATTGGCGTCCGTGAAACCATCGCGTTTTCTGTACATGTTGTTGTTTTTAACCTTTGACCTCAAGCTCGGCTCCTGTGGAGGTCCCGAATTTTTTTCTGCCCTCTCACCAAATGGAGGCCTCTTTGAGAGCCATTCAACTCGCTCCGTCCTTCTCCAACCTGCCCAGTGACCCAGTGAGTTGATGTCACCCACTCAGCTCCCTCCACCTCTTTTTCTTTTCACTCATCTCTCACTTGTTTGCTTCAAGTCTCGTTAAAAATATAAAGCTGGAAAGCTGTGTCCTTTTCTTCCTGTTCACAAGCATAATTCAGCTGAGCTGAGCTGAGCATGTGTGCGTGTGTGCGTGTGTGCGTGTGTGCGTGTGTGCGTGTGCGTGTGTGTCCATGTGTCCATGTGTCCATCATGTAGTCTGTGGATGAACAGGATTAGTTATTAGGCGTGGCTTCTTTTTTAATTGTCTGTCTGGCTGGAACAAATGATTGATTATGTAATAATACCTACAATACTAATGCATCATTGTTGATTCATAATGGTGTCAGGGAGTGTGTGGCGGGAGCAGACGTACAGCACGTGTTGCTGTAGAAGTTTATGGAGGGTGTGATCATTTAAATAGTTAGTTACATGATATGTAGCCTGAACACTGTGTTTGCGTGGTGACTCATGGTTTAATCTGCACTTCTCTTTTGAGTACTTAGTGTTGTTGTTTGAATAGCGTTTCGTAATTCCTTTTATCTTCAGCTTGTTCAGTACAATATGAAATAGTCTTGTTCTGTGTTTCAGGGCCGGATCTCTCCACTGCAGAGCTTTCCTCGTCGCAGAGGACGTCCTCAGCGGCCCGACTTGTCACCCTCGTCCATGAAGAAGGAGACTGAGAGAATAGCAAAGATATTCGCAGCTCACTTCGATAAGAGTCATTAGTGTGTATTTGGTAAGATTGTGAAAATGTTTTTTATGTGTAAATTTTAATTTAACATGTTTCTATTTTTATAAATAAATATTCCCTGTTTTAAACACTTGAAGCCTTGTTTGTATGTTGTTATTTTATGTAATTTTGCGTGAGATTAGTGATCCGTCCGTCCATCTGTCTGACTAGCAATTTCTTTTCTTTAAACCAGATAGCAAAATCAGGTTTTCAGAAGTTTTGGGAATCTTAAAAATGTCATATATCTCCTGTGTCTTCTGTGCTTCCCTGTCATGAGATCAGCCTCTATACTCAGATCTTTTCATTGATAAGCAACAGAAAGACTCCAAAGTTTAATTTTTACAGTGTTATGGGTATAAAGGGATTAAATTCATCTGCACTTTCAACAAATTCTATATCCACATTTCTTATCACTAATAATAAACTTAATGTGTATTTCCTTTGACTCTTGCCTTGTTTTCAATCTTCTATTCTTTATCACAAAGGCAAGGCACCAAATTATCTGCTCTCCAGGATTTGTGGGCGTGATAAATCTGTTGTTTTTGTGTTTTTCTTTTTATGTGTTTGTTTCTTGGAACCGGCCTCACCGGATTTGTCCTGACTGTCTGAACCTGCACTTAGCTGAAAAAAACTTCACAATAGGAATGGCATTTATTTTGCTTTGTTTGAACTGACTGAAGACATTTTAGTTTTTAACTCAAAATATGAACACTCAGGAGTTCATTCTCCATTTCCTGTTATTGACATTTACACATGTTCAACCTTTTTTTTTACTGCCGACTCTTTTACTTCCTGTTTGTTTTTGTGGTGTTTCTCCTTGAGCTTACTTCTTCAGGAAATGAAATGCAGCTCTACCAGGTTAAAGGCTTGTGATCTATTTGAGCAGCATACAACTCTGCAAGGTGTCTTGTTGATTTGGATCATTGCTTTTGGAGGTAATTCAATGACGTCTCCTCCCCGGCGCTTCACAGATGAGCTTGTTTGTTTTGGATCATGTCCAACTCTTTTCCTTCTCTGCGCCGGAGGCTACTCTTGTTCTCTGCAGACCAGAAAAACCTCGAAACAGTTTCTCATCCCTGCAGTTCTTTGTTAATTCCAGTCTGGTCTGATTCTGACTTGCATATGACCTGATGAGACGGTAACAACATCAGCCCTGCCCTGTGGAGGTTGGAGGTGATGCCAGGTACTCTTTGGTACTTGGTATGTCTGTTGTCTTTGTCCGCCATGTTCCACTTTCATAAGATCAGGATCAAATTCAGTAATGAAATCGTCCTACAAGCCTCCACATACTGGCTTTAAAACAGCATCTGAGCATTGTGGAGCAGAACCTCTTGGAAGACTTTAGACTGACTAAAGCAACTTTTCTAAATTTAGAAAGTGTTTATTTATTTGTTTAACTTTTTTATTCATGACATTTACACTTTTTTCTTGAAGATTCAACTATATTTTTGAAATGCTTCTATACATTTACTCTTCAATGCTACATTCCTGCTGGTGATGTAGGAGCCTCTTGACATTCCTCAGAGCTGCAGCAGAGTGTTTGCCTGTCATGTGTCTGCTCATGTTGGGCGGTGCAGCAGCAGCAGCAGCAAAGACTGGTGTGTCTCTACACTCAGTCAGGTGTTTCAGTAGCTGAGCAGCTTCTCGAGGAGGCAGACTACTACCTGCTTTGTTCTTGATTTCATAATTTTGTGGTGGTTTGATAGATCAGAGTTTTTTATGGATCACCTGCGCTCCTGCTTTTCAACACACATCATTTTATTACCTGGGACTTGACTCTGGCTGAAGCAGCCGGCTCACCGGCATCTGATCCCGGGACTGGAAGTCCTGACAGGGACGGCGTTCATGTCGTAGGATATGAAGCATTACAGGTGACACTGGGCTTAAGCTGCTTTATCGGATTCCGATTGATTGATCGATGGGCCAGGCTCGGTGTTGAGGTGGATAGAATTTAGCTGATCGTCTGAGCCGAGTAACAGGTCATGGCTGGGAGAGGGACGGTCGATCTGGCCCCTTCAGCCGCTGTCAAGGTCTTCTCAGCAGGAACAGCTGGCTGCGTGGCCGACCTAGTCACTTTCCCCCTGGACACAGCCAAAGTCAGACTGCAGGTGAGCTCATCAATACACAACCACCCCCAGTGGTATGTAACATTAGATAGCTCACATGTCTATGTTTGGACTTCTCTGAGTTAACTGTCAAAGCACTTATTTTTCTAAAAGTCTCTCTGCATTGAATCTGTTAGTTGTCAAAGCACTTTACACAAACCCAATATGTAATAATCTCCTTGAACCAACATAAGCCATCAAAACTCAGCATAATATAATATTGTAATTCCTGTGTTATTGTTGATATAGAAAGTAAACACCTCCTCAGGTTGCTAAACCGTGCCCTAATCCAGGAGTATCTCCCCGTGTGCAGTCAAGTACCATAGACTATATATCATCAATGATACAACACTTACAACAATGAAAACAAGCCTACCAAAGAACAGGCATTTAAACTTTATATGGTTACTTCAACCTGAGTTGAGCAATGTAAGACTTAAATAATTTCATGGTTCACTCCAGATCCAAGGTGAATCCAAGCCCCCGGTGGGAGTCCAGAGGGCGAGGTTCAGGGGGGTTTTTGGCACCATCTACACCATGGTGAAGACCGAGGGCTCCAGGAGTCTGTACAGTGGACTGGTGGCCGGGCTGCAGAGACAGATGAGCTTCGCCTCGGTGCGGATTGGCCTCTACGACACCATCAAGCAGGTCTACAGCCGAGGATCAGAGAGTGAGTCACCAAGCAGTCCAGATGTGCAGCCGCAGAAATCTGTTTCCATTCAAATCTACATCCCAGTTTAGTTTGCAGCAACTTTCTAATTGGATATTGTGCAAATTGTTTAAACACTTCTTATTTCAACATTAGTGCAACCAATGATTAGTATCATTATGAAGTCACACTGGGTAATTACATTATGTATAGTATATCTATACAAAAACAATAAGTTACGGGATACAAATAGATAAGTTCAAAAATAGAAACAACCCTTCGGTTGCTTCGTCAACAACAGCTTGTTGGACCAGTTTACCCTCAGGCGGTTGAAACACTGTCAACAAGTGTGAGAAATATCACCTGCACTGGAGAAGTCAAGTAACTCTAATGTTCCTGTGCATAGAAAACTGACTGAAAGAAAGAGCTGCATGTGCTAAGAACTGGTTTTGCAGAAACCTGCCACAGGATGTCGGTCACAGGGCAGATTCCTTTCCCAGGGGACAGATGTGTGTTTATCCTGGAGGCCCTACCTGTCAGGGAGGCTGGGAGACACATAGAAAGACAGAAAGAAGAAAACTACTCTGTCAAAATAAATAGAGATAGCAGATAGAAACACAACTTGCACTATACGAGGTGCTGTGGCTGCACTTTGCAATGATAAACTCAAATATACGGCGTATATACTAAATATCAATATTTCCAAAATCACATATGAAGTGGTCAATCTGGAGTAAAACAGATCTGACTGTTAACAACACTGCTGTCTGTTGGCTTGTGCAGTCTAATGCGTGTTCCTTGTTGCAACAGACGTAGGAATCGGGACTCGGCTGCTGGCGGGCTGCACCACGGGGGCCATGGCTGTGGTGCTGGCTCAGCCGACTGATGTGGTCAAAGTCAGGTTCCAGGCCCAGGGTCGCCTGCCGGAGGGCGGCTCCGCGAAGAGGTACAGCGGCACCATCGACGCCTACAGGACCATCGCCAGGGTTGAAGGCGTCAGAGGGCTCTGGAAAGGTGCAGTAAAATGTGGAGCTAATGTAACTGTCTGTGCTATTGTTGTAAAGTTAGTGTGTTAGACGTCTAAGATTTGAGCAGCACTGACTCACTGGATTTGACTTATATTTATCATATTCAGGTTGAATATTATCCTTAAAAAACTTGTATTTTTCAAGGTGTTTTCCCAAATATAACTCGTAATGCCATCGTGAACTGCTCCGAGCTGGTGACGTATGACATCATCAAAGAGCTCATCCTGCAGAACAAACTGATGACAGGTGAGTTCGATCCCTGGAATACAAACCTCAACATTGCAGATCTTTAACTTCACCTTTGTTGCTCCACATGAAAAGGAATTAAGAAAAACACAAGGCGATATAAAATAGTAGAGATGACAGTGACGATACAATGCAGTGTGAGATGGTACAGTAGAAATACTTCTTTGCTCTTTGTGTCCCTGATTAAAGTTTGATATTTCCACAGACAACATGCCGTGTCACTTCACCGCCGGCTTCGCTGCAGGTTTCTGCACCACCATCGTAGCGTCCCCGGTGGACGTGGTCAAAACCCGCTTCATGAACTCAGTCCCCGGGCAGTACAGCGGTGCCATGAACTGTGCCCTCACCATGCTCATTAAAGAGGGGCCCACAGCTTTCTATAAGGGGTATGTTGCTGCAGCATAGATGCAAAGTTATATGTTGAACAAAGCAAAAAAAAATACATTTAAATCTCAATCCTTTCTAAACTCTTTAGCTTTGTGCCCTCGTTTCTTCGCCTGGGCTCCTGGAACATCGTGATGTTTATGAGCTACGAGCAGATCAAGAGAGCGGTGGTGAGGTTTCAGCAGACCTGCTAGTCCTCACTGGCTCCTGGGGGACAGCTGCTGAGGCACCGGAGCGATGAAGCAGGACGATCTTAAAGAGAGAGAGAGAGAGAGAGCTGCTGCCGGTCTGGACCTGCTCCTCCTCAGGGATGAAACTGTACATCTTCACCTACTGTACTGCCCATGAAGAGGCCCTCGGAATACTACAGGGAAGGTGCATGAGTTTTTTCATGACATGCGCACATTGTTATACATGTTTTATATATGTTGTTTTAGGCCTTTTCACAGAGGACGTTGTAACATGCTGCAGTAATTGATTCAATACATTTTTCAGGAGACTGTAATGACACCACTGTCAGATTCCTCTTATCTGGCTCCGTGCCAGTAGCTTTCCATTCTTTCTTTCTTCTTGATAATAGAACGGTACAATTTAATGTGTGAGTGAAGTCACAGGCTCTCAACGCAGATTAAAACATGAGGATTTCACACATCTTGTAAGTGTCTCCTCAGCTTTACTGGGGCACTTGAATACAGCAGATCCATGCTGTTAATAGCTGTGCTTATCCCACTATGACAGGTCAAAAGGTCAGCTGTGAAAAGGCCAATTAACTGAATCTGGTGTGGGTGAGGATATAACGTTTCAGCCAACTTACTACTTTTCTAGGTTTTCTTGGTTGGAGTTTTGTATCTAATGGTTGGTTTCAGGGGAAATGTTTTTAATGTGACAAGCCACTGTCTGTCATACGCACATAAGTCGTTAGGTTTACCTCTGTTGATTATTTTGATTTACAATTAATGACTTGTAGTCGTATATAAAAAAAAGGTTAAAAATTGTCATGAAATTTCAAAAAACTTGTTTTCTTTGACTCATGTTTACACAATATTACCTTAATATTAAATGTATGTCACACAAGACAAAGGAAAAAAGAAAATCCTCACAACTGAGAATGTGGAACCAGGAAAAATTCTTAATTTGCATTAAAAATAAGTATGAATTATCATTAAAATAGTTGTGCTGTATTGATCCAGTCCTATTAGGAATGAGCCAAAGCCAAACGTTTTTCTATTTGAATGATTATCTGAATACAGAAAACACAGCAATTTTATTTTATATTCTGCAAACTGTGAATTATACATGATATATGGATTTTACATTTCATGTTATGTCCTATACAAATATGCATATTTGTATTTGTTCACTAGGTAAATGATACAAATCAAGCAGGACACTGAAACCACATCCATAGGATTTATTTTGCATATAAAATAAAGTACCCAAAAAATCCATTTATGGTGTTTTTATTTTTCCTTTTGAAAGTGCAGATTAAACAAGGGGGGGATGAACATATGGGACCCCATTTTTCAGAGCATAGTCTTTAGTCAGCTTGTTATAATTTGAATGTATATTCTTCAGTGTACGTCGGCTTTATTGGAGCATTTTAACGAGTTATCACAGAGACGCTGAGGTGAATGAGGCAAGAAGCACAAAACGAGGAGCTGACAGACGAGAAAATTGCCCAATTTCAGTCTTGTGGGACAAAAGCGGCTGCAGACAAAAGATGTAACTGAAGGCAGCGGTGTCACATGAACACACTCCGCCTTGATCGTCATCTCCTGTCGTGCCAGTGAGGTTCCTCCATGGTTGAACTGGTATGGCAAGCTTTTCCAGGGCCATATGGCACCCTGGGTAACCCTCACCCAGAGTCCTGCTGAGTCCACCGGGAGGGAAACTTCCAAGACAGGGAACTAGTGATACATTTTACAGGATTATGGTAAAAGACTTAAAATATGTCCAGTTAAATGTGAGGATGAGGAGGGGTAATGGTCAGATGTACAAAAAGTGGTATTAATGGTCTTTTGCTGACGTTGGCAGGAGTCTGTGCTCACTAATGACCGGAGATATCGAGTTTCTGTGGGAAGTTCAAGTTCACTGTTCTGCTCAGTATTTTTCTGACACACATGTTCTCACCGGTCATGTTGTCTTTTGTTCAATCAGCTGTTTACAATCCATGTTATTGTTCATTTATCAGACAAAAGCGGTTCCCTCCTTTTCGGTTGCAAACTTATAAATATTTACGAGAGGAGAAGAAACTCTTTATGCACAAAATGATAAAAATGTGGGATTTCGGTCAATAACAGTTATTGATGGAGCACGGTCATGGACAAAGTTATTCATCTTTCATTTGGGGGCCATCGTTCATTTTGCAGGTGCAGTGGAAAAAGGTATTTATGTTTTTTTATTTAACACAAAATTATTTATTCAGGATTGTTGGACAGAATCGATTTTCCTATTAGTCACATTATTATATATGATATAATATTGTATTGTCCATGTACAAGAAAATATGTTTATGTCCTAATTATTGTTATTTAGATGAGCTTCAAATTAATATTTTTTATTAAATGTAAGTTCCTTCTCTCCCACTGCCATTGAGATTTGTTCATTGCATCTTCCTCAGTGTTACAGTAAAAGATGTAAAGTTGTAGACATGTTTTTTTTAATACTCTAAAGACTATTGGTTAAGGTAGAAAATCACAAATCTCAAAAAGACATTCATTCAGACTGGATCAAACGTCACTGTGGCGCCTGTTGATGCCTCCTCTGCTTCACCTTCAGTGGCTCAAGACGGACGGGGACTGTCGGCCGCTTGGGGCCTCGTCCGTATTCTCCTGGACAAAAAGACTGAAAACACATCGGTAAGTGTGGTGTGGATAGATATCGGGCAGATACTCCATGGTCACAAAAGGGCAGGAGAGCAGGGTGGCAGCAGGAAAGAGAGAAGACAGCTGTGGTTAGACTGCACACTGCGGGGAGGCAGGGGTTGTGGACCTGCTCAGGAAAGATCACTGAGAAACCCTGAGCTTCAGGGTGAAACTCCCTGAGTCTTGATGTCTCTTCACGTTGAATCGTTTCCTCGAGTTTCTTCACCTCGATCAACCTGATGTGATGACGTCCGCGCAGGTTGAGAAAAGAATCCAAGAAATCTGCCAGCTGCATTTTCCTCTTTGCAAACCTTTGGAAGAGCAGCTGTCAGGAGACATATTTCATTATTGACCCTCAATATATTGAACCTCTCATTAGCTTCTGACATTTTAATGGTCTTGGCTTAAACCAGGTTGATTTAGATCTTATTTATCCGCTCCCCTGAGTCTCGGGTATTGTCGTTAAGCCCAAATGTTGCTGCTCTTCAATCCTTTAAAGGACGGTGGGTGTAAAATCATTCTACCTGACAACAGCTGGATTTGAAAGCTTCGTCTTTGAAACAAATTAATGTCAAGGTGCTTGAATACATCCTGACATTTGGACATTATTAATATTTAAAATTACATTACGCCAAAATGCTGACTTTTAAAACAGAAGTGCATCCTTACCTCACACTCCTCCTCTGCATGATTTATCTTTTTCAGGAGACACAGTTGTGCATAGTAAACACTGTATTTCTCTGCTGCAGAAGGAGGAGAAACTATCTTCACAATGGCAATGCACATTCAAAACAGCCATAGGAGAACAAAAATCTATCATTATACATTTAAGAACTCACCGAGTTGTTCTTGTTTGGCCTGAATGATGCTTCTGCGTCTTTCTAGCTCCTTGTATTTCATCGCGAGCAGCAGCTTAGCATCTCTGAATTTAGTTTTTTGGGAAAGACTGAACTTTGCCAATTTTTGATTTGAAGCCAGCATCTTCTCCACAGCGCTCTGAAGTCCCTGAAACTGGAAACACACACACTTTCAAAACTCCTGAAAGTTTTGCACTTTAGCCAAACCCTGCAAGATTTAAATACACAATGCATTCATGTACACACACATTTTCCATATATGTGAAAATATGTCTTTCTGTCTCTCACCTTCTCACTGCAGCTGATGATGTGATGTATTTTGTCTTCGTCCTCCAGCAGCTCCCGCAGCTCTCTGGTCCTCAAACCTCGGAGCTGAACCTGCGGCAGAGACATGATGACCCTCAGCTCTGGGAGCGCAGACTTTGGTACCTGATGCAAGGTGAGCTGTCTATGCTGCATTCAGGGACTGTTGGAAAATCCCCATCAAAAATAAGACCGGAGACCATAATGGGCTTCAATAGATCAAAGGTTTCTTCTTACAAACATTACTGTTCAAGTAATTTAAACACATTGTTGTTGCTCACTATAGCTATTGTATTTTTTATGTAGGTGTAAATTGAAAATTCTGCTTTCTGGGTAATTACAAACACAACAACTGAAAGTTAGAGTCTCTCTTCGTCCTTTTTTTCATTTATTTGTGTTCATTTTGTGCTTGAGATCATCTTCTGTCTCTTTTGGGTCATTCTGTGTATTTCTGTGGTTGTTTTAGTTCTTGATGTTCAAATATTTTCAATGCTGTTCTACATTTTTCAAACTATCAATATTTACTGGCACTTCTACAGAGGCATAAACCACATCACACATAAAGGTGATAAATAAAAGAATAAAACACTACATGCATCTAAACAATATTTTGTTCTATCTATTTTATTTATTTTTGAAATGTATTAAGAAATAATGTATTCTTGGTGGGTTAATACATTTTTTTTCCCAAGTATTGGTTTAATTCTATCTCATCTGAAACATGCAAGCATTGATAAATAACAGCACCACGATCATTATTCCCTGTATTACCCATTATAGTCTAAAATTAATCTGCTCATGTATTTTATATGACCCAAAAAAATTTAAATTGAGTGATGTGTGATATCAACAACTATGAGGTGTGCTGTGTGTTATCCTGTGTTTTTGCATCCGCTGTCCTGGGAGTGTTTTGTCCTTCCTGGGACAGGGTGGAGCCTGCAGGAGGGAACACAGCCTCCCTCAGAATAACTCCTGAGTCTATATGTGGCCTGAGCTAATCCTTAAGACGAGCGCTGCTGAGTTTCCTCCCTGCTCCTCAGTGAAAGTCCTGCACTGAGACATGGAGGAGTTTCCCCTCCTGAGAGCAGCAGGACGATATGCAGATTAACCCCAGCCGCCCTCGACATAGGACAACTCCACTGTGTGAGTCCAGTCAATTATCTACTTATTATATTCAACTTGTATGGATTAGTTTATCTGGGTCATATATGTTGAATGGTATTCAGAGGAATTGGAGGCTTTTACTGCTGTTATTTAAAAGACCAATTTTAAAACCCATTTTACATAGTTCTGGATTTTTTTATACATATTCATATATATATATATATATATACACACACACACACAGAGAAAGTTAACAATGTGTGAGTCTTCCGCTGTATTGTCAGTTCACTTGCCCTACCTGTAAACTCGTTCCTCTATGTGACATAAGAAGCTTTTCAATCATGCACGCTTATGAAACAGCTCACAAGGAGTTCATTGGGAAAATCCTTCATTTATTTGCGTGTTCAGATAATGAAATGTTAATACTACTATAAGAAAACTGGTTTGAAGTTCTGATACTGGCCAACAACAGTTTGTAGCTCCTCTGGACCCGCAAAAGATGCCTTTAAACAAACCATGCATGTTTATATTGACTGTTTCAGCTCTGACAGGGATTTTCATTCATGTTTGGTCTGAAGATGCCTTTGCAGAGTCCAGAAACCTGCTTGAGAGGAATCTCCAAGGATAAAAAGCTGCTAAAAAGCTTAACGTCGGCAGACAATAGTTTGGTTTATCAGGTGACTCTCAGGTTTAGGTATTTGGATTTTGTCTCCACATAAATTAACCAACAATGAAAATTACCCTAGTCAGACAAGTGTCAAATCACTGAATCCAGCTTTGTGGTTCTGTACTTGTGAGTGTGTGTGTGTTTGTGTGTGATTTCATGTCTTCATTTCTGCCACCCACACGTCTCAGTGCAGTGATGCCTCCTCGGTTACCTCTACCAAACCACCTCAGGGACGTTCAGCTATAGGTGCAGGAGCATCCATTATCATGAGTGAAGACACTGCCTGCAGGGCGGAGCCGGACCCGGAGCACGACGGGGAGCTGGCCGACCTGGTGGCTGCCATGAATATGGCCGCCAGCCGCCTGACACCGCCCAACGGCAACAGGGCCGGTGCTCCGAGGCCCAGCAGCACTCAGAGACTTCGGCTCACGGAAAGGAAGATGTCTCTGCAGGAGCGAGGGCCCCGCATAGCCCGGCAGCCCACCATCGAGACCAAACGTGTGTCCATCACAGATGCTGATGTGAGGAGTCCTGACCTTGCACAAGCATAATTGAACAGATCACATATTACACCTGAAATGTTTCACTAATTGAAATCTCCCTTTCAAACTCTGCAGGACTGTGTCCAGCTCAACCAGTACAAGCTGAAGAATGAGATTGGAAAGGTGATTAATAAACATGTAATAGATTATTGATCCGGATGAAACAGATGTGATGAGTTTAAGCTAAGTTATATGCACTGGTTGTTTTTACTCTGCAGGGTTCATATGGAGTGGTGAAGTTAGCTTACGATGAGGATTCTGAACAGTACTACGTGAGTTGAAACTCCTAAATTGTGCAGTAACGGTCAAAGTGTTAACACAAGAATTGGTTCAACTTTTGTCCGACGACTCTCGTTTGATCAGGCGATGAAAGTCGTTTCAAAGAAGAAGCTGATGAGGCTGTGTGGATTTCTGCGTGAGTGAGAATCTCCTTCTCTACTAACATTTTAAATAAATTTTCTCTGGTGATAATCCGTGTGTGTGTGTGTGTGTGTGTGTGTGTGTGTGTGTGTGTGTGTGTGTGTGTGTGTGTGTGTGTGTGTGTGTGTGTGTGTGTGTGTGTGTGTGTGTGTGTGTGTGTTTTTGTGTGTGTGTGTGTGTGTGTGTGTGTGTGTGTGTGTGATTGTTTGTTCTCAGGCCGCCTGCCTCCTCCAAGATCAAACTCACAGGATCCGTTGCCCAAAGCTGCGCTGTATCTGGAGAAAGTATACAAAGAGATTGCCATCCTGAAGAAGCTCGACCATCATAATGTTGTTAAACTGGTGGAGGTCAGTCACATGACTCTGAGCTCGACAGACATGCTTCTAACGTGTTGGATATATGGTGATGGAGTGCAGGACAAATATGGAAAGAAAAGAAGGGGTGATATACTTTAGTGAAAAGATTAATACAGAGTCTTAAAGGAAGAGTGTGGAATATTCCTTATGATCCATTTGCAGAAATTGAAAATTCTGAAATATGTTTAATCATTGCAAACTTAACATTGTAGAGTTTTAATATTAGCTTAAAAATACATACAACAAAAGAGTCTGAACTAAAGAGATGTGCAGAGAAGTGTTTTTGGTTTGTTATTGAGGTAATTATTGGACTACATGTTGTCACCAAACTATGTATAATGTTACTGCTGAAGGTTTACATTGAGGCCCGAGAACAGCTATCTCTGTTCAAACTAGATGAGGTAATCTGTGGAGTTTTACCACGGGTATTCATGGCCTTTAATACCACATGATAATTCTTCCTATAGCACAAATAAACAGAATTTGTGTTAAAAAAGACAGAACACAAGACCTGGTAAAAATGTGTTTTGCAGGTGCTTGATGATCCTGATGAAGATGGACTTCATATGGGTAGGGACACACTCATCCACTTTGCAGTCACTGAACTTAGCTCCTCATGTATCGATAGGATAAACACAATATCAGCCCAAATGTATGAAGGCGTGAAAATCTGATTATTTTTCCTCAAGCCTTCGAGTTGGTGACTAAAGGGTATGTTGTTGTTTTTTTGTGCATTAACATTTTTGTTCTTAAACACTCACAAAAAGTTGGTCATTCCGTGAGATATAGTGTGAATCTTTAATTTCTTTATCTCCACCTCTAATGTTGACGTCAGCCCGGTGATGGAGGTGCCGACAGACGACCCGTTCACAGAGGAGCAGGCTCGCTTTTACTTCAGAGACATCATCCTGGGAATAGAGTATTGTAAGTTATAATGATATTAGTAATCACATAACAGCTCCATGTAAAGGAACCCTATTTCAGTAGTTTATAAACCTGTAATAAATTGTGTACAACACACTATAACGTGGCTGTAAATGTATTTAATATATACAAATGCTTATAAATTCTAAATAGGTGACTATAAAGTAAAGTGATACAAAACAGATTTTGTAGTCAGTAACTTCTGTCTTTTTAAATCTGATGATCAGTTTTAATTTGCTGCTTTGTACATTTAAATTCTGTAGAAATAAGGATTCATCTTGATAATAACGTTCCGTGGATGTTGAAAATATTATTTCTATCCGTTATTTTCTGCAGTGCATTACCACAAGATCATCCACAGAGACATCAAACCCTCCAACCTGCTGCTGGGAGACGACGGCCATGTCAAGATCGCTGACTTTGGCGTGAGCAACGAGTTTGAGGGGGCGGACGCCCTCCTGTCCAGCACGGCGGGGACCCCGGCCTTCATGGCCCCTGAGATGATGAGCGAACAGGAGCAGGGCTTCAGTGGAAAGGTGAGACAAACCGTCCCCTGCTGGTCGCCTGGTGACCTGACGGTGGTCATCATCAGTTCATTACATGGGGTCTGACTGTGACTCACACTGTTGTCTCACCACCCTCTGAGAGCTTTTCAGTACTGACATGCGTTTGTTTTCCAGGCGTTAGACGTGTGGGCGATGGGAGTCACGCTCTACTGTTTTGTCTTCGGGAAGGTACGTAAAATGCACGTAAAATAAATAAATTTCATTTTAACATGTTCTTTTAATACTGATATCATTAAATGTTGTGTGTTCTGTTACAGTGTCCTTTTTATGACGAATACATCGTCGCCCTGCGAATCAAAATCACGAACAAACCTGTGGACTTTCCAGAGACGTAAGCAAAGAGTCGACCGATCTGTCTTTACAGTCACGCTCGTCATTGAAAGTTTAAAAGTTTCTCGCCTTTTGATGTTAGCATTAAAGCTGCCATGTTTCTTTAGCTTGCTAAAAATAAAGCAGACTTTCTTCACAACAGAAACGAATTTACAACAGAAGAATACATTATAAGTAGCTCTTATCCAGAAATGATTGAATAATAATACCATAAATACTATTGAGTATCAAGCATAATACTGCACATACTGTACATGGTATCAAAGCGGTAAAGGAAACTGTTCAAATCATTTCGCATTGACCAATGGGAAAAGTCCAACACATATGCTGTAATTTTTGTGTCAATTACTCACCCAGTCAGTATTTATTTCTCTTCTGAATCCTTTGCCAGGTTTGCAGCCACAGCTTAAATATGTTTATCTGTAAAACTGTAGAGATAGTTATGCGATTTGTCTTTTTCTATCTACGCAGACCATCGATTTGTAGCGAACTGCAGGAGCTCATTGAACGGATGCTGGATAAAAATCCTGAAACAAGAATCACCATCCCTGAAATCAAGGTCACAAAAGAAAGAGGAATTACCTCATCTCATGTTATTATTATATAAAACACCATCTGTGTTGGTTCGTCGTAATGAAGGTGTTTTGTGAATGTTGCTACAGCTTCATCCGTGGGTGACGGAGGACGGCTCGGATCCGCTCCCCCTGGAGGAGGAGCACTGTACGGCGTTGGAAGTCACTGAGGAGGAGGTGCAGAACAGCGTCAAGCTCATCCCCAAGCTTTCTGCTGTGGTGAGTCCTCGTGCTGCTTGTCTTTCATCAGTCAACACTTTAATGATCACACTGCCCCAAACTCATGACTCAGTGCTTACTGACCATAGACTGTATATAAAGATGGACATTACAGATCCCAAAAGTGAAGCCCAACATCTAATCGCCCCCTGGTGGCTTACTGTGGAAGGAAGTGGAGATGCATCGTCCATCTTTATTAACAATTTATGATAATGATTAGTTTTCTTTTGTTTATCCCAAATTGGGTTCAGATTGTTTTAGTTTTTTAAATCCGAACCATTTACCTCACTTGCACATTATTGTTATTATAAAATAAACGTTATATATGTACTTCAACATTAGTATTTAAACACATAGAAATATAGTTTAGTTGCAAGAAAGTAGTGAGGTAACAGTTAAAAGTTGGCAGGCAGGACAAAAATACATATTGGTTCATAGAGGACACAATAAATCAAATTTTGCTTTTAATTTCGCCTTTCAAGTTGTGACATTTTACTACAGGATAGGTGATGTGGACATGAATAGTTATAAAAATAGTTTTAGATTGTAGTAGATATCTTCTTATTCCCTATTCAAAAGGGTATCTTTTGTTGTGGAGACTTGTCTTTTCTCTGAGACTGTGTGATGTCCACTGCAGATTGTGGTGAAGACCATGCTGAGGAAGCGCTCTTTCAGTAATCCCTTTGAGTGTCTGGGCAGACGGGCAGAAAGGTCCATGTCCGCCCCCGGAGGTCTTCTTACGTAAGTAGCCTACTCTGCAAATCCTTCCTGCTCCGCTCTGCCAAACTGCCAGCTCTGCGATTAGGCCTCCAACAGCACAAAGCAGCGAGCAGACGCTTGAACAAAAAATAGATCCGTCAGTCGAAAACTTCACACGTTGTAGTTCGCCACTCATACATTGAACATATTGGATCAACAATCATATCCACGCCATTAATCTCTGAATAGTGATGTGCTAGGTTACAGTTTGTTTTGGTCAAGATAAAAGTGTTTGTCCTCTTTTTATTAGCTAATTGGAAAACCCTGCAGCAGCAGCAGTAGTGATAATGGTCAGGCTGCTTTAGTTTCCCATTGACAATCCAGGGGAACAGCAGCTAATTACACCTCCATGTAAAGAGATGTGAAACTGCAGCCACATCCTCCTCCACACGGTCACACCACCACCAGTGCTACAGCGTTCACAGCACTGAGGTCACCCACACAAATGAAATCTGTGGAGACCAGGCTTTCTGTCCATCATGTGATCCTGTGTGGAAACGGTCCGACAGCAGTTGGGACTGAACATTCAAATTAGCTGATAATGGGTTTGTTGAAGTTGTTTCTGACAGCTTTAAAAATAACACATTTCACTATTTTTACGTTTTTGTAAATAAATAATGTGTAAATAAAGTATTTGCTGTGCTACTGAGACTTGGATGAGATGATTGATTTCAGCTCAGTAAACATGAAGCTGCAGCCAAACAGCCCGTGGCTCTGTACAAAGGCTGGAAACGTCTGGCTCTGTCCAAAGTATTAGGGTTAGGGTTATAATTTGTTGTCATAATCATGTCAGTCGGCTTTCTTGATGGACGTTGTCAGCTTTAAACCCTGGTGAAATTAATTTACAGTCTTTGTGCTAAGCTATATTAGCTTCATATGTATTGAAATAACAATAACATCTGAGTCTGTAAAGAGCAAATTAGCTTATTTACCCAAATATTTGACTTTCTGACTAACTGCCACAGTCCTGCTACAATAAGGTCTGTGTTTAACAGTGATTTAATGAAAACCCAGTGTTTCTGGGATTCTGGCCTCTTACTTCACGTCTCCTTCTTGCAGTGGTTCCTGGGGCTTGAGTTCTTCACCTCAGCTACATCCTTCCTTGAGGTAAAGTTTTTTAAAAGCATTTATGTTGATCTATCATAGGCTCCACACAAACACACACACACACACACACACACACACACACATCACATGCACACACACAAACACACACACAAACACACACACACCACAGCTCATCAGTTGTTCAACCTTAAGAGGATTTCAGAGAAGCAAGACAACGCAAATCTCTCAACAGCGAGCTGTACCTAAAATAACTGGACACACAAACACACACAGGGTTGTTGTTGAGTGCTTTTTGTTCCCTCCTTCTCCTGTGTCCTCTTGAGGTTGATGTGGATGAAAAAAGATGAGCTGTCCTGTGGAGAACATGTTCTCTGTGACATTTTTAGTCTAGTGTTACCGCTCCACCCCTCCTCCTCCTCCTCCTCCTCCTCCTCCTCCTCCTCCTCTTCCTCCTCCTTCTCCTCCTCCTCCCTTCAACAACTTGACGGAGTGTATTTGTCCACAGGAGCAGAGAGGGGAGCAGAGACGGAGAGCTGGAGGACCTGTATGAAGAGTGCACCGATTAAATCCACGCATGCATTGACACCGATTGAAATCTTAGTGCTTTGCTGTCATGCTTGCTGTGCTTAATTGTTCTTCATCACTTTAGTCCAAAAACTCTTCTGTGATAAAATGAATATTGAAAAGATGGATAGTGCACTAAATAAAATGTAAAATTCCAGCAATTAAAACTGGATGTTATTCTTACTATTCTTCTTGTTGATATCTAAATTACAGGTTTAACGACTGGTGGCATCATCTGTTGTCCATGAATGTAATGAGTTATTTTCTTTCGATTGTTCTTAAAAATGTAAATATGCTCGGTACAGAAGATATTTTTACATTTTCCTACAGCTCTTGAAGATAATAAAAAAAATTCCAATTTCAAACGGTGACTTTCAGTGAGTGCAGAGAGCTATTGGTGATTTTGTGAAAATGCAGTTTCTGCTGCAAACATTAATATTACTGAACCACTAGATGGCAGCCTTGTGGCAGCCTGATAATTGTTTATTAGTCTTTGTTCTGTCCTTAGATTCCCTCATCAACCCATTCAGCAATAGTCTGTGCTTTTGTTTTACACAGGAATTGTGATATTTATATGTATATTTTATTTGTTGCATTTAATCTTTCTTAAAAATGCGATTTAATCTTCCTGTAAATACATGTTCCTACATCGCTGTGCATTCTTCTTAACCCTCCCGATATGCTCAGAGGCAACACTCAGGATCATACATCGTTAAACACTGATTCTGCAGCCACATTTTATTTCCAAGGCCTGATCTGAATGCCTTTCAGTAAGAAATGCACTGTATCCTCCAGACCAGAAGAGAGCAGCATTGTGTTGTAAGTAAAGAGGCCCTGAGTTTGAGCCCTTGATGACAGCAATAACTCTGATAACTGTATCAACTCGAGCTATGAAGACACAATTAATACTATTACAACCATGTATTTCCATGTTTTCATGCATTATATTGTCTCCTCGTAACTGCAGAGTTAATGTTTGTAACTAATTTCTACAGAGATAAATCTACCTTCAACTAATAGTTATATTAAATGTACTAAATGTCTAGAATAGTTAGATAAATCATTAACGTTTTTGAAATTAGCACTGTCCAATCGGGAGGTAATTCTGCAACACAAGCCACCAAAACTTTCAAAATTCCATTTGAAGTTTTTTAAATTTTATGTCTGTTTCACATTTTTATTTAAGTCGGCTGACATGAAGAAATACTGACAGTAAAAGTAGCAATACCACAGTGTAGAAAAAGTTAACTTTCCCTATTTAGAATTCTCATTAAAGTGAAAGTACAGTGTAAACATCAGAATGTGGTATCAAGAATGTGCATACTGCAGAACTATTGTATTTTTGAGTAATACACACTAATGATATGCAATTATTTGTATTACTGCATTAGCTGGGGCTAATTTCAACTACTTTATATGCTGATAACTTGCTCAAGCTCTAATAATACATTCATTACATAGCAAAAAAATAATATTTTGTATATATTCACATTTTGAATGTGGAAATCAACCAGTCACAGAAGCTGAAAGGTGAAATTGAGTTAACGCTACAATATTGACCTCGGAAATGTGGCGACGTAAAAGTATGAAGTAACAGAAATATGTAACACTCAAAGTACTTTTAGAGGATTTGGCCAAATGCAAATCCCACCGCTGCCCCTTTTCTCTCCTTTGATTGTGCTGCAAAAATAGATGTTTCAGTTGAGAGGAGGAGGAGGAGGAGGCATGATGCGGCAAAATGTGAAATGCCCGCGCACGAGGGCCACTGGCAGTCGCCATCACAGCTATTCACCAAGCGTCTGCACAAAAACCCATCAGCTGTGGAGCGAGGGAGGCTTCAGTGAGCCGGCCTGAAGGTGGAGGAGTGTGTGGTAGGTGGAACATCAGATGATCAACAGGATGGAAAAGAAATGATGGCGCTGACAAGACAATGATGGGTTTTTTCACAAGCACAGCATAAATTATATAGAACACATCTGTTGCTCAAGAGAAAACCACAAAAATCTAATTTTAACGGACTCGTGGTGAAATAATTGAGCTGTACAGGATTACGCATGATTCAGTTAATCCTAGCCAATGTTAATTTACTAATGAAGCATTAGCCCCTTCCAAAACATTGACCGTGCTGTTAGCTTATTTAGCATGATTAATCAAAGGAGGGCAAAACAGCTGGGTTGCGTCTGAAGGTTAAAATGTCCCCAGCAGCTTCGCTCCAAATTTAACAAACTGCATCTAGTTTGTTCCTTTTTTTTAACTAAATTAATAAATAAAACCTAATAAAGAAAAAGTTGTAGTTTTAAGCTAATGTTTTGGTACAACTAGCAACACTAGAGACAGCTAGGTGCTAGTAGGTTAGCCTACATTCCACAGCTAGGCTTATTCCCCAGTTTTCAACAGTCACTAAGCTAAGCTAATAGGCCTCATCTTCATAATAACTGTCCATACAATAATATCATGTGGAATTGTTTCCTAACACTGTGGGCATGAGGCTAAATTACCCCAAATTTCTAATTGCTTATGTCTTTGTTTAATGTGAAAATAGAAAACCAGATAAATTACTGCTAAATGCTAACTAGCCAAGCTAGCAAAGTAACAGTATTCCTGTAGACCCTGGATTCATACACTTTGGTGTGGTATAAGCTAACTTTAAATTACATATTTACATCTATATAATGAAAGGTTATTAAAGTAGCTCATACTTTTATATTTTAAATCCATTAAGGTAAATACAGACGTAGGGGTCCATATTCACGTTCTTCTTTGAAAAATTAGCTGGAAGGACTTTATGCAAGAAAATATGTGTAAACACATTCCAACTGATAACACTTAGTGTCAAATCCTTGTACATCATGCATTATTGATCATATATCATACAGAGGGCAGAATGATCAAATACAATAATTATCGTAAATCTGGTCACACGGGCGGTTTTGCATGTTATACGTATAATGTATCTGAGAGCCTCAAATCCTCCAAGCCTTTATCCTGTTTTGATACAGCGCAACCCCAGAACAAAACGGCAAGATTAGAAAAACATTGAATTACATGAACTCTCACGTTACAGTGTCCGTGTTAGCTGAATTCAAATAGACTAAATAAAGTTGGACCAGGCAATCTAAAATGGTTCATGAGACCATTCGTATTCCTGCAGTCAGCCCATTTCTCTGCTCGTTGCAGTTATTTGAACAAGGAGTGTTCCTGAGCAAAGATTTCTGTGGAAACTGTTGCCATGCAACAGCACAATACTGAGCTCATACCGAGTTGTAACTTCACTGTACGACTGCTCTTTTTCCTCGGCTCACGTAATGCAATATTCTATTCTATTCCATTCTATACTATTCTATTTTACTCTATTCTGTTCTTTTTAATGTGTGTCGTAATGCTTAATAGGGCCTTTATTTCCGGGCTGTAACTGTGGTGTCATTGTTTCATCGATGGGCAGAGGAAACTTTGCCTCAGCGTCTGGTTCCACACCCAGACTCGCCCCAAATTTCCAAACACAGAGCCAGCTGCAGTTTGGCCTCAGATATTTAGATAAACACTGACCCTCACATCTCTCTGTTAACCCTCTATTCCTTTCAACACACCACGTCTTACAGCCGTAGCCTCAACCGGCTCCACGTCACTTCCCGTTCTGCTTTTCACCGCAGTTGACCTGACTGACTCGTTGTTAACTGAACTGTACATTTCTCCCAAAGGTTTCAGAGTGGAGAGAGGCTTTCTACTCCCTGCTTCTTCCTCACTCTGTAAAGAAACCCCCTGTGCCCACATTCATGATGAGTCCCCTCCTCAGATGTCAGGCAGACCCACAAACACCAGAAGATATCATTTGTCAACGAGTTGGCACCTGCAGGGCTTATTTTATAACAAAGCGTGACTGGTTAGACCTTGTTTAAGGTTAAAAGAGACACAGACACAACACAATGAGGAACTGCGACGCACAGAACGCAGGTCAAACAGGAAGAAATGTCATTCAGAACTGCTTCTTTAATGATTTATCAAATCCAGCATTAACTGATCCCTAAACAAATTAGAAAACGTACATATTACATCCAAAATAAATCATTTCCTCCATGATTATGAGCAAAAGCCTGAGAAAAAAACATAAGCTGATTAGTAGAAAATTATAATTTTATAATACAGATGGTGCTAAATTTTGCACACAATGGCTTATTTACTTTGATCCTATTTTGAAATGTTTAGAAAGTTAAAACTACAACTCGAGTGAATGTCAAGACGTAGAAATATAAAGTTGCATGAAAAGAAAACACTCAAGTAAAAGTACCTTAAATATATTTTCATGTCAGGTTACCTCAGTAGAGAAGTGGTGAGAGAGAAAAAATCCTCTGCAAGTGTGTTTTAGAGGAATTAGATATATTAATGAGTATTTTTCTCAATAAAGGAAAAATTCCTCATATCTTATGTAATAAACAGTTTAAATAATTGATTTTGCACATACTTGTGTTGTTTTGTCAGGGAACGTGGGGGAGGCCTTGGAGGAGGATGAAGTGTGATGTAGCTGTGAGACTAGAGATGGTGGGGGAGCCATGAAACTTCTGTTCATCACACAAGCCTCTGTGATGATGAATCCTCACCTATAGTGTCTAAATTGAACGTGACCACACAATGAAATAAACAGACGTCAGTGTTACATGTTGCAGCCCGATGCAGAGGTTTTCCATCAGATCACATGCAATGTATCCTGCAATGAATCGGGACAAGTGCTCCCTAAAATAGTCCCTTAAAACCTTCAGCCGAACGCTGTGGCACTTCTCGATAAATAATACAAAAGTCTAAATGTTAGCGTGAATAATTTATTTTTGCAGCAGTCATGCATAACAGCTGTCTTTGTGCCTGAAAGAGTCAGAAGTGCTCTAAATCTTCATGTAACGTAATGCTGCAAGAAAAGAAAAACAGGTCTTAAAACGACCGATATCAAAGTGTCATTTGGTGTCATGTGTTTGCTCAGTTGGAGGTAAAGCTGGTGAATCGGGCTGTAACTGAAGATATGAACTCCGGTGGTCCATACAGAGGCAGATAGTGTCTATAGTGGAGAGGCTGTCACATTGATGTCTCTGGTCTACTAACTGTCTACTCACGGGCTGCAGGGAGGCCTATTTATAGATCTGTCTCTGTTCTCTGCTTCTACATCGGTCCCCTCTTTCTCTCCCTCAGTTTTTTCTCACTCCTCCCCTCCATCTAATGGGGTGATATTTCTGGAGCTGTGCAGCTATTATCTTCTGAGCATCTTTGAGGTGCAGATCACGTTGCGTCGGATCTCAAACTTTTCAAAAATCCGACGTGTCTGTCTGGGTTTGGAGTGCGCTGCAGAAACATGGTGTCATCGTGTCTGCACGGTCTCAGCGCTAAGGAATTAATCCAGGGTTTTATATCTCTACCTGATCTGTCATAAGCTGCCGTGTTTCAGCTGACTACCAGAGTCACAGAGCGGTCAATCCTTATTAGTCCTGTTTCAAAATTGGCCAAAATGATATTTCAGGGAATGTGTGAAGTTGTCTTGTTGCTGCAGATCAGTGTACAGTCAATTCCTCTGGACCCACAGTCCCAAAAACTAGCCACGTCATTCTTGTCCCCAGGGGAAAGACTTACTTTGGGCCACTACTGACAGCTAGGATCCGACAGCTTAAATGAGCTGATTGACAGAAAACGACTTTCATCCTTTGATTTTTGTAGAATTTTTAATCACAATTGCCAAGAAATTCTGCTAACAGCTGTTTTCGAACATGTTCACTTGAGCTTCAGGGACAATTTTATGACATTAAACCCTCTTAACAAACGTCGTAGAATAGAATGCCCTTGGGTAGTTGTTCAGATGTCTGCATTTAGTGTGTTAATGCAAATCAATAAACTACAATAAGGATCAGACCATGTGACGTCGTTTTGACAGAAGTCACTGAAATTGTGTTGTTTGAATTAAGTACAGAAAACCTTGGACTTATAGACCCAGAACTTGCTGGAGGGACTACATGTCCCATCTGGCCTGGGAACGCATCTGAATCCCCAGGGAGGAGCTGGAAACTACGGCTAGGAAGAGGAATGTCTGGAACCGCCCGCTTAGAGGACTGCCTCCTCGATCCGATCCCGGAGAGAATGGATGGATGGATGGGAACCTTGGACCAAATCAAATCAGGTAAACTAAAAACACATGAATAACCAAGAAAGATGAAAAAAAGACTACAAGCAAAAACGTCAACCAGCAAGTGGTGCTAGAGGGAACATGAAAGGTCAGGTTTCATCCTCTGGGGCGCACAAATGTCTAATTAAATGGCAACCCATCCAAGAGTTGGTTAAATACTTTTACCTCTTTAACTTTGTTTCGAGGCTGGAACCAGTGGGGAACATATTTGAAAGTGGTAGAGATTTTTTCCAGGTCTCAGCAAGAAAGCATATTCCACATAATGTTGACTATTCCTTTAAATGCAGCGCATAACCTACATTTCCCTATTGTGGATCGTCATCCTGACCTAAAAAGAGAGGGGGGTTCTTGAACTCTCCTTCCACAAACTGTAAAGAGCTCATGGAATTCCTCAGGATTTGTCTTTTATTATTTCTTTTATATTATTCTATCCTTTTTAAAAAGACAGTTTGAAAGTTACCTCACAGTGGTCGTCCAGTGTTGCAAATGAGGAAATCGATGCAGTGATTCAGAGGGCGTTCGCCTTCGGGTGACTTAATGATGGCTCGATGATCACTTGTGACTTCACATCCTGGCCTCCCCCCCGGGGGAAGAAAATGCTTCATGCGATGAAAGTGATCAGACAGAGCAGTTTATTGCGTAAGTGGAACGTGGCAGCATTATCTTCCTGTTTGGTGCATATCCTGAAGATGAGACCTTTCATCATCTCAAGGGATGTTGATTACATCCATTACATAAACTGGTTTAACTGGATACATATGTTTAATGTGACCAGATTGAATTACATGTTATTTCATGTAAAATATAGATTTTACTTGAATTCAACATGAAAATATTTAATTGAATTTGTAGCTGCTGGTTGATTGAATTACATGTCCATCAGGATGCCCAGGAGTGTTTTGGGGGGTGCAATGTCACCAACATTTACCAATAAAGACGACACCAATGTCCCTGAAAGTGTAGCAGTGCATTAAAACACAGGCTGGAAGATAGGTTGGCGCTGAATCCTAATACCTCCTGTGTGCTTTGAGCTTTCATTTTTTTACAGGATGCTATAGGTGTCTGAGCAGTGCAGCAAGGAGCCAAGCTAATAGTGGGATACCTATCATAGCCCTAGCAACAGGAACGGGATTGGTGGCTGCGGAGAGTGTGCCTGTCAGCTATTGGCTGGCAAGGAGGACCGTTCAAAGCACAGAATTTCATCTCATGAAAGGTTCAGTGCAGCAAGCTGCAGCAGGAGGCTGCAGTCTGAGGATGGATGATCCAGCACCTCGCTACTTCAGCTTTAATCAATCCAATTTGAAACACACATTCATGCTTATTACCAAGATAAACCCGACCCTCGGGTGTGAAACAACGTGGATGCTAAGTGAAACATTTAAAAGGTGCAGCTCCCTCCGTCCATTGCTCATCATGAGATGCAGGATTTTTTATTATTATTATTTTATTGCAGCGTTTCTCCGCGCGATCATAAAATCTGTCGTCTTTTGAAGCGACTTTCTCTCATCTGTGCACTAATTCAGTTAACGATTAGCAAGAGTCTCATCTAAGACATAGTGTGGTTGTGCTGTGAGCCGCCAGTGTCTCTGCACTGCAGCTAATACAGACTCCATCTCATATGTTCCCCCACAGACACTCAGCACATGCAGTGGTGCAGGCACATATACAGCACACACACACACACACCATCCAGGCACTCAAACTTACCACACACAGCAGATATGTGACCTATACAGGGTTACATAAGGTCATATTGACTTCCTTGATCAATGCGAAGGCCGCACACCTCGACAGAAATGTGGAAAACCTCCTCAGTCGTTAACGCAGGGAATGAGGACGAATGAGCAGCTGTGTTTCCGCTCGTGACTGTAAATGGCTCAAATATGGGGAATAAATGAAATATAGAAAAATACAGATAAACAAATAACTTTAATGGACAGCAGATGGCAACCAAAAACTTCCTCAGAGCATACAGTTTATATCCCATGTTCAGCTATTGCCCCCCCACTTGCAAATTTCCAGTAGGTCAGTTCTATCTATTCTAATTCTTTCCTTATCAGAGCTGTTTTTGTGTTTTCCTGTCACTGAAACAAGAAACAACAACTGAAATAATGAAAAAACTAAACAAAACCACTGAGAAAAAAAATTTAAAAGGAACACAGTGCATGTATTCTTGGCAATGAATGAAAATCTCCTTACATGGTTTTGCAAAAAAATATTAAAACAAAGAAGTATTCAGTTTGCATTTGTTTTAAAAACGTGTGACCTAAAAAATGAGAGAGTATAGGATTCAACTCCGTTCCAATATCCTTAAGCCACGTGAGCAGTTTGTCATCGGTAGTTCATGTGAATCGTCAGACGAACCTTTGAGACCGTCAACCTTATACGACGTTTAAAAATAAATCTAAGCAGCTGTGACATAGATGTGAGCTCATGGAGGGCTGACTCATGATGCTGACGTAATTGGCAAACGTGAACATGGGTGTGTGACTGACCTTAAGGCTTTTGGTTTCTCTCTTAAACCATCGCGTCTGAAGAAAAAAGTAAAACTGCCATCGATAAGGAAAAATAACCTGCGCCTCTGTCTGAATATATTAATATAATCATCTATAGAACTAGCAGCAATATGAAGATAAATCGGCTCAGCAGCTTTCCGTGCTCTTGCGCAGCTTTTCTATATAGTGTCTAAATGTTTGTTCTGAAGACGTGAATTCTCACATTTGACTAATCAATAACCAGTTCTAAAGTGAGTCACCTTGTGAGTGTGTGTGTGTTCATCGGTGTTGAATATTCATATCTACAGTGTGTGCTGTACAGAGAGCAGACACATTGAACCACAAACGGGAAAATATTGCGTTACATCTTGCACACATGCTTGCATGAACTTAAAATACTGGCAGATATATTCCTCTTTTTTTCGGGTTAACTTGCAAATGAGGCAAATTAAATCATAATACAGGCACAAGAAGAAAAAAGCACATACTGTACTCAGGCCACAAAACAAAGCGTTGAAAACATGTTCTCAATGAAATGGGTTTCCCTTAAAACAAATTTACTTATGGGTGACAGTAAAACAATACACTAGACCACCACGGAAATGGTGCATGTATAATTTAATCATATTCTTTTTTATTATCATAGCTATTATTTCGTTTTTCTTGTGCAACTGCTACATAATGACTCACATTCAGGATATTTTGTCACTCAGGAACAGCTAAAAGGTATAAAAACAACCAAACAGAAAATGTTTACTGTCGGAAAAAAAATATGGTCCATTTCTGTGAATCATAAACAGAAACATTGAGCCTGAAAACTTCAGCATTATTAAAACTGGATAGCATGACAGAGAAAAGTACTTAAATACTGTTCAAAGAACAAAATATATCATAATCATATCATACGTCATCGTGACAAACACCAGCTGGTAAGATTAAGTGATCAATGGTGGGTTTTTATTTTCCTTTTTTTTTCTCGCTTTTATTAGCAAATTAAATACACCTATTTCATGTCACTATAGCAACGCCCATTACAGTGTCAATTTTTACGATCACCATTTTGGTATAGCAAATCAAAAAACCATAACAAAATGAAATAAATTAGAAATTAACATCAGACAAAGCCTGTTTTTCTCAATCATATGAATACTTAACACCCACAGTATAAGTTAATAAAGTCAAGCTACTGTATATAAATACATCACCAGCATGCACAATATTGAATAATCGATATTATTGTTGTCATCATCGTACACTGAAGAAACAGTATAGTAGGCAAGTGCATTTAATAAAACAAACACAGAAGTAAACCACAAACTCTGAAGCTGCTTTTATTTTCATTTTTTGTCTCATTTTTTTAAATTTTTGTATCGTTTTTTATATCGTTAAGTGTCTGCCTTTAGTAATCTTCACCTTCAAAAGAATCTATGGTTCCATTGACAAAACAGAATAATCTGTGAAATGCCAAATACACTTTAGACAGAAAGAGGGGCATCTGTTTTGTTATAACTGTTCATAATTAACGCTCCCATGTAATTAATCCTTTTAAAATTTAGGGGGATACTTTTTATTAATATTTGTATAACTATAATCAGTTTGAAACTTTTCTCTTTTCTCAGTGTTTGGTGCGAGTTTAACATCCATGACTTTCAGGGCCCGTTCTCATTGCTGTATGTAGACTACTGCTGGAACCAATGCAAACTAGATTTTGTGAGGCATTCCCATTCAAGCATTTTCTCTCTCAAGTGACTCAAATGCATCTCTATCACGCGAAAAAACCTAACTAAGCAGCTTATCTTGACAGAACAAGATCAGTTCCTATGCCAGTGTGAGGCTGCCATTTCAATCCAACAACAACCACTTCAGGCTGATTGACTGACATATCAGTGGTTTTGGCAAATGTCAAAGAGAAAATCAAGAAGACGGAGGCCCCTTTCAACTGTATATATATTTCTATATATATTTAAACTAAGATTTAACCTCCACTCTCACCTCTCTTTTGATTCTTTTCTTTTAACACATGGAAAAATAAAGAACTGCTGCTGCGGTAGCATCATCGGCAAAAGCGGCTGCCAAAGTCCACCGGCCCTTCATAATTTTTTTTCAAAGTGTGGTTTCTCTTTAATTGTTGCCCTCCCCTCCCTCGTCATCCTGCTGGTCACTTGTCCACAGTGTCAAGTTGTCTCGGAGCAGCTGCATGATGAGAGTGGAGTCTTTGTAGGAGTCCTCGTTGAGGGTGTCGAGCTCGGCGATGGCGTCGTCGAAGGCGGTCTTGGCCAGATGACAGGCCTGCTCCGGGGCGTTCTGGATCTCGTAGTAAAACACAGAGTAGTTGAGAGCTAAGCCCAGGCGGATGGGGTGGGTGGGCTGCATGTGCTCCTTGCTGATCTCGTGGGCCTCGTTGTAGGCCTTCTCCGACGACTCCACCACTGTGGCTCTCTTCTCGCCTGTGGCCACCTCGGCCAGGTACCGGTAGTAGTCGCCCTTCATCTTCAGGTAGAACACTTTGCTCTCGTGCTGCGTTTCGTTGCAGTTCTTGATCAGGAAGTTGTCCAGGAGGTTGAGCACGTCCTGGCACACAGCCTCCAGCTCCTTCTCAATCTTCTCCCGGTAGGCCCTGACCATCTCAATCTTCTTCTCATTGCCGTCGGCCGAGGTCTTCTGCTCAATGCTGGAGATCACCCTCCAGGAGGAGCGGCGGGCACCGACTACATTCTTGTAAGCCACAGACAAGAGGTTCCTCTCCTCGTTGGACAGGGCCTCGTTCAGCTCTGTTACCTGGAAGACAGAGAATGGGACATTTAGCCAAAAAATTAAGAGCTGAACCCTGAGTAACAACACTACGCTGGATATTCATTATAGAAAAATCAGTATGAGAACATATATTGCGCGAAAAAGCATTCTTTCAGGTTAAAAAAAGCTGCATACACCAGCTTCTTTAAATCAAGTGTTTTCGCGTTTTCTTTGTTTTCAATATTGGAACCAAAAAAACGGCAGTAGCTTAAGGGAAATCTCAGTCCCTGCGACTCGGGGGTTAATATGGCAACCATGAACTGCAACGCCCTCGAACAGATTCCTTGTTTCCTTTCACCTTCCAACAACTGTCTGTGATAAAGGCGTAAAAAATCCAAAGAAAATGTATTTGTAAGCAAAAGCAAAGGAAGTCCTGTACTGAAATACAGTAACAGATACTTGTATCACAAACTTACATGAACTAATCAAGTAATAAAACTAATCAAGTAATAAAACAATGAAAATAACAATAATCATCATTCAGCCCCAATTATAACGGAACACAGAGCATGAGAGGATCTGGAGTAACGCTCGAGTCCGCAGCAGATAGAAGACGGGCAATATTTCACTTGTCATGTACAATTCCCAGTTTCCATGGCAATCCATTCATTGAGTGCACCAGTAGCTCCGGCTGTTACGTGGACGACAGCTAATGCTAGTTAGTGGGAAATGATATTCAAGAGAGTCGGCAGCAGCGCGGGAGGTGGGGGGGGGAGAGGCCAGGACAGGAAGGATGGGGGGTGGGGTGGGGTGGGGTGGGGTGGTGAGAGGAGGGCTTGAGGAGGCTTAAATGTTCCCACAAGCACTTGGCGGGCAGCTGCACTGTAAATGAAAACCATCACTGCACAGGCGGTTATCGTGTCCCAGTGACCTTCTCTCTGGCTGTAACTGACCTTTTTACCTGTCTCAAACACCCCACGCCGTGACATCACACTTAGCGCGATTGTTAAATTTAGATTTTGACTGCGTTGCTATAAAAAGGACACATCACTCGGGGTTATTTGATTGGAACTTGGCTCCTGTCAGATCAATGACTGCACTGAAATATACTGACATAAAATAATAATATTTTTAATCTTTGAGGGGCTTTTTTTTTAATCTGGAAATCAGCCTGATGTGCAAAACGTTTTCACATATCTCAGTTTTGACATTCTCTGCTGAGACAGAGGAGCACAAAGATGGTGCAGGATCGCCGACGTCACAAAGCTGAGTGGATGAAGAGGAGGGTTGAACCTGGAGAGATGGAGTGGCCTTCATCTGTCTTTCAAAAACTGAAGCACACATCAATATGTGTGATATTTTTCCGCAGAAGGAAGCAGATTTTTACCACATTAATGAGCATTACATCATTACATATAATGAAGTGATTATTAGGAAGCTTATTGTATGTTCGATTTATGATGATTTATTGATGAGACTGACTCAGATATATATTATTCTGACGAGCAGCTGACAATAAATAAAAGAGCAATAGCTAAACACTAACCTGTAAATCTAGAGCTTAAATGTTGGCTGATTGACAGTTTGACAGAAAGTTAATAGGCGACAAAATTAATTATCAATCATTCTCAATGGTTTTTTTAAAAGGAAATAGCCAAACTTTTACATTTTTAGCTTAATAAATGTGATTTGTTATGTGTTTCTAAACCTGAGTTATCTATCTAACTATTTTGGATGACAAAATCAAGATATAAAGAATGAACACGGCAAGTAACCGTTAGTTGGCAGTTTAGCTTGTCCTTAAAAAGCTTCATAAAAAGGTGACGGCCTTTCGTTTTGTCATTTCTGGCCGCAATGGCAAGGGATTCCCTGTGATTAGAGAATAAGAGAACACACCCCTGCGAAAGGGCCCAGTTTGGACCGCACTGACATGGCAGATTGTTGAAAGGGAAAGGAATCCCTCCCTGCACACACATCATCCCACCTCCTGGCACCAGAAACCCTCGATGACAAATGATCCATGGGGGCTCGCTCGCTCCCTCTTTCCTGAGGAGCTTAAGACATAGTGTTCCTCCTGTTTAAGAACATATGGTTTCTGATCTACACGTGACCTCAAACTGGGCCCGGCGAACACTCCCAGGGTTCAATTGGTTCCAGTAGGAGCTGGTGTGACACAGCAGTTTTTTTTTTACCTACTGGTGAATCCAGGTCCCAGGATTTCTTAAGGGAACATACAAGGAGGAAGAAGAAGAAAAAAACCCAGACGGGGCAATGTCCTCAACACTCTATCCCTCCAATATAACACAACTTCCTCAGACTCATTAACCCACAATGGTTTCGAATTGCTGCTGGATATCAGGAGGAATCTGCACATCCGCAGATCGAGACGTGGAGAAATATGAGGAGTAAAGTGGACGAGCGAGGAGGAAACAAAGGCTACAATCAAATCTGATCCTACTGACTCACTGCAATATGACAAAGAATATTCTAGAGAGATTCTACTGCCTCCTACGTTTGTTGGGAGGAAAGAGCAGCTTCAGGGCTCCTTTTGTGGGGGATTTTCTTTTGCTTTGCGTGAGGCACTCCTGCTTCAAAAAAAGAAAAAAGTCTTGTACTCTGCTGGGACACGGAGGCAGATGCTGATAATGTATATCATTTTAATTAATGTGACAGAGAAAGGAGGAGAAGGAGGTGGAGGATGAGGAGGAGGTGGAAGAAGAGGAGGAGGGGGTAGCAGCAGTTGATGGGCTTTTTCCCGAGCAACCTACCTCACATGGCTCCCAGCAGCACTGGCGCTTATGAATTCGGTATAATGGAGGGGGGGGGCAAAAGTGGGAGAAGGGGAAGAGGGTGCACATACAATGGAGCAGGGGCCATTATCTGATAAGAGCCCCCTTATTAACTGAGGCATCGAGCTCGGGCCCCTGCGCGTTTTCATTGTAACGTGCCTTGACTGAGAGGCACCGCCCAAGGAGCGGACGAGTTGGACTTTCCTCCTCAGTAAACTAGTACAATAAAACGCACTGGGCTGTGGGTGAATTCTGAGAGAAGATAACTAACCCGTTGATTATGACATTTCCCTGCTTGTCTAGTGCGGTAACATCGAGTGAGACCCAGACCCCAGCGACTCTCTCCGCGGTGGAGACAGCCAGCCAGACGCGCCTTTTACGCACGCTGAGCAGCGGTTAAAAAACACACACTTCACACGCGTCCGTGTCACATTCACGACTATTTCTGAATGAACTTACCGATTTCATAGCTGCAGCCATGTCATCGTATCTCTCAGCCTGCTCAGCCAGCCTGGCTTTCTGCACCAGCTGCTCGCGGTCGACCATGTTTGTGGATGAGGTTGGGTTGCTGTGCAGCGCCGCTTCTACTCGGCTTTTTGGGGATGAAATGATTGATATTGTCAATCGCAATGCAGTGAAATCCTACGCGAGCCTCACGCTGCAGCTGTTCCCTGCTGTCTGTCTTTGCTTCGCGCAGACGGGACACCCTCTCTCTCTCGCTCTCTCGCTCTCGCTCTCCCTCTCCCTCCCTTCCACCTCCCTCCCTCCCCCCTTCCTCCTCGCTCACTCTCCCTCGGCTGCGTCATCTCTCAGAAAGGTGGGTGTCTGTGCCAGTGATGTAACAGCCCGTACAGGGGAACCAGAGGCGCAAGGCGTACAGGGACGCATGGATGCAATGGAGCAACTCTGGGCGAAATGCCCTGTGGGAAATGGAGTCCTGCGTTGGGGCCACACTGCAGCCAGGAGCAGTCAGGATCCTGATAAGTGTGATCAGGGGGAGGCCGATAGAATCTGCAATCACTGAGCACTTAAAGAACTATTCTCCTCATGGGTGGGGCCTAGGGTCTTAGTGGCAAGGATTTCACAGCCACTTAGAAACATTCCTCTGAGGTCCAGGCTCATGTTGGCATCATGACGTCACATCATCTCTGCAGATTTGTCAGATACACACCCATGCAGACTCAGAGTGGACAGTCAGGAGGAAAAGGAAGCTCGTTGGTGGGTTGTTCTGGTTGTTTGGCAAAAAAGCGCCAGCGACACAATCTCTTTAGACATAGAGGACAGCTTCCAGATGTAACTTAATCACGACCAAATCCACTTGAACCCCCCCAACGCTCAAGCATGACGATGCAGAACGTCAACCAGCATTTAGATGACACCACTGGGATGCAAGTGAGGCAGAGGAGAATGAAAACACCCGATGGAGAATAGTAAAAGGAAGGGAAGCTGTAAAAGGCTCAAGCTGATGTGAACCTAATGTGTCAATGTCAGCACGTTGTTTAAAACAAGCTCAAAGGTCAGTGAAGAACAAGAAGTTGAGGGTAAAGAAGCACGGATACATGCTAGTTACAGTAACACATAGAGCATATCAAGAATCTGTGATTTGTTTAATACAAATGATATGAATGACAGCACCATTTGTGCAACATTAAGGATTCGTTGAAGGTGCAGGAACCGCCCGGCAGTTTTATATTATTTTCATGTGCAAGGGTTATGTATATTTGTTGGTTCATTCATTTGTAGTAAAAATGGATTTTGAGGATCTTTGATAACTCACTGTGAGGGCTGGGTTAGTAAAGTGCAATGTCATAGCTTCTCTGTACAGCTGCAGTTCATTGCACTGAATTGGAAATTATTTTCCAGGTAATATTGTTATTCACAGTTTGTGCAACTCATTGTCATTTCTTTTCTTTATGACATGTGCTCTGTCATCGTGCAGGAGGTAGACGTTGTCAATAAATCCATGAAAAGACACATACAAACCAGATTGACATTTCTGTGAGTAGTTTTTCTGATACTTTGACTTTTACACACGGATCTGAATACTTCGACCTTCCACCCTGAAGGAAGCTGTTCAGCTCAATGAGTAATTCAAGTCTTCTGTAGAGTCCTTGGGCTAATAAGCTGTAGGAGCTACTTTAGCAGCTTACAGCTCTCTCTTGTGGACAAAAATGGAAGTGAAAGACTGTGAGAATAAACCATTCAAAATGGTAAACCTATTCACCATGAGACCATTCTCAGGTCACAAGCTCTGACCTAGAATAACCACCCAGTGGCAGAGGACAGTTAAATACAGTTCAACTTTATATATTTATTTTTGGACGATTGTCGGCATCAGCTCAAAATCCACATAAACAAACACAGCATAAGAATCATTTCGATTGACAAAACAAATTTAATCAACTTAAAAGGTCTATGAAATATATAATTGACTAAAAATATCCAAAGAAGATACACAAAGTATTGATGCAACAAAAACAAATGAATGCGGAGGAAATTAGAAACTGACAACAGGCTAACAAAGTTGTCATCCAATTTTTCAAAGGTGGGACTTTAAATGAACAAGGGACATAATTACTAATGTTGTTTATTTCCCCTTTGAAATAAATGTAAACATCAAATGTGAATCAACCCAAATTAGAATTACAGTAAAATATATAAATGAATAAACCAACTTGAACAGTGGTAGGCTTTATTTTTTTAAAGTAAACACGTTTTCATCCTTCATTCAACCTGTCTGTGTTCTTACCAGCAGTTATCTCACTCACAGATAAAGGTATAAACAAATGCACACACAAACACACACACACACACACACACACACACACACACACACACATTGATTCGTTAAACCTCTCTCCCTCTCTGCAGCAGGAGATTATCACCTGCTGACCTGCCCTGAGGTCAAGAAGGGTTGACTTTCAGCGACTCGTAAACTGGGTCAAGTCACTGACAGTGTAGTTATTTTTTCAGTTGCTGCTGCCTCACACTTAAACAAATATAAATATTGTACTTAAAGTGTTTGATCTATAGAAGAAAAAAAAATGATTCCTCTGTTTTTTGTAGAGTAGATAAGGACAAGCCTATGAGACATGAATCTATGCAAAAAATCTTAACGTATCCTTATGCTTCAACTTGCTCTCTTACTTTTATATTCCTGTGCTCCTTTTCATCTGAGCATGCCTTTTGGTCTGCATACAAGCAACTTGTCATCATGTGCAAAAGCAATGTACCAAAAATGAAAAAGGTTGCTGTTCCTCAACACTTTCAATCGTTTACTTTACAACCAACAGTCCGAATGAGTGAAGAAGACACCGAACAGAGAAAGAAATATAAAAGTCTTTCAACTAGTCGGCATATAATCATACAATCCAAGGCCTCTAGTTGGACATTTAGAGACAATAACTGTTTGGAGGCCTATAGCGAAATCTAGCTGAAGCATCTGTTCAAAGATAAATGAGAACGTGGCCATGAGGAAATCTCTCAGCAGCCACACGTCGGTCAGAAGCAGCACAATAAAACTATCAACATAACACTGATAATACAGAAAACATCTGGCTCCCATTACTTTGCATGACGAGTCCTGCATTGTAACAGGCAGTGCTGAACTAATCAATGTCCACTTCCTTCAAAGAGGATTACTGGTCCCTCTGCTTAGCTGAGTTACCTGAAATTAGGCTAAGAGTAAGGAGCAGTCGTCTGTCTACAGCGGCCATCTGTCTGCCAAGAGGACAGCCGAGCGCTCCCGCTGCTGTCAATGGAGACAAGGCTGGAGCTGGACGTTTTGATTTACCCCAACGAAGTGAGGATCGCCTCCCCGGAGGAGCTCTGGGAATGGGAGCTGGAGAGTGCGAGCCAGGTGTCCATTCCCACCGTGCGACTCTTTGTGGCACTTTACCCATACAACCCTGCAGCCATGTCTCCCAACTACGAGACCGCTGCAGAGGAGCTGCCTTTTGTACCAGGACAGATAATCAAGGTAAAAAAATACATTTTACGTCGCTCACTTTTGTAATTTCATGTTAAAGCAGTGGACAGTTTGGTGCACAGTGATATCTCTTCTGATTTGAGTTGTGTTTTCTCACTGCATCAGCTTCTTTGGAAGGGGCGTGATGATGTTTCCTGTTTGTGCTGTGGATTCAGGCCACATGAAAGTGTGTGAAGACATTAGCTTTTTTTTTCATTTACTGTTTCCTGTCACTGTTTTTTAATGTTGCTTCCTTGTAGCTGAACCTGATAACTGCTGCAACATCCACATCCACACACATTCACTTGTCTTCCCCTCCAGTGCCTTAAGATAAGTAAAGCAACCAAACCGCATGTTTCTGCTTCTGTTAGGTGTTTGGAGACAAAGACCGTGATGGTTTCTATGACGGGGAGTCTGGTGGGCTCTCCGGTGTTGTGCCAAGTAACATGGTGTCTGAGATCCCGGTGGATGATGAGTACCTGAAGCATCTACTCATGCAGCAGGGCTTCCTCCCTGTGGACCACACAGGTATGAGCCCCTCTGAAAGCATTCATATCTTATAAGTTAATCATATTTTTCATAGGAATCAAAGTAACTTGTCATTATATACATAAAGTGACTTGCAAACTGTATTTATTTATGTAGCAGATGTATAATAAAGTACAAGTACATCCAAATTATTGTGTGAAGTCCTGCATTGAAAATGTCCAATAAAGAATTCAAATGCAGTCACAATACCAAAAGCAGAGAAAGGCCCCTAAGATAGACAGTATGTAATACATAGTATAATAACATATAGCACATGCATCTAATCATCATGGTTATAGATTAGTTAGTTTTCTTGATGTTTTGTATGTATTGATGGATATAAAAAACATATTGATAAAGCCTCTATCATTATATTTTGAAAGTGCCTCATATGCTTTTGTACACTTCAAATCGGGATATCATCTTATAAGTAGCAACAGTATCCATCACATACAAGTATTTCACTATGAATGAAGTGTTATGAAACTCAAGTAGAGTACAGATATATCAAAATCGTACTTGAGTAAAGGTACTAAGTTATGTTTTAGCACCCCCATCAATGGTCTCCACCTTCAACGGTTCTGCAGAAGACCGAGATCATAGAGGATGTTTGCACCGCGCTGCTTCCTGTTGTGACAGTGTTCAACTTTCACAAGTTTCTAAAACTAAAAACAGATCCAACAACAAATAAGAAGTAAAGCGATTAACAAATCTTTATTTGAAACGTTAGGATGGCTTTATCTTATGCGTTCGCTGACGTGCGGGGAATCAGATTGTCTTCTTCAGTGTTACTGTTGTGTGATTTCAAATCAAGGAGAGATGGTTTTTTTACACTTTGCCCGACAGGTTTCTCTCCAACACCAGAGATGAGCGATGTTTCCAGTATCAGTGACGAATTGGTTGTTCAACGAATGGTGGCCTTATTTGATTATGATCCATGGGAGAGTTCGCCCAACGTGGACAGTGAAGTAAGCACGGAAATCCCTCATGAAGCAAATGATTTAAGTGTAATACTCAAAACAAATTGAAGAAATCTGACCCTAACGTTTTCTCTCTTACAGGATGAACTCGGCTTTCGTTCAGGAGACATTATCTATGTGTTAGGGGACATGGATCAAGATGGGTTTTATTTTGTGAGCATCATCTTTACAGTTTGAATTAAGTCACAGCTGCTTTGTTCTTATGCTTTTTCACACAAGCTTTTACTTTCATTTTTAATTTTCAGGGAGACCTGCACGGACAACGAGGTTTGGTTCCATCAAACTTCCTGCAGCAGTTTCCATGGGATTAATAGAAAATGCCAGGACAAGCGATGTTTGTTACAGATGCCAAGTCTCAGACACAGAAAGAAATCAGCTGCTGAATAAACCATTATTATCATTAATACCAGTGATGTTGCGGACGCTGCAAATACTGTACATACAAATCTCCGAAAATATATTTTATTGAAAATTGCAAGTCATTTATTAAAGAAACCAAAAACAGAAAATTACAACAATGATGGTTAAAGGTCACTTTGGATTAAAATACCAACTTGAGCGACTGACTGACTTTGCAAAAATATACATTTAGTATTTAATTATAATAAAGCCTGTTCACGAACTATAGGTTATTTTAGCCTTAATAATACATTAACAGTCTCAGCTTTCGCAGACCAGAGTGTATTAAAGATGTAAATTTGCCTTATACTCGCTCTATACAGTACATTTTCTATTATCAGCTCATAAAGGAGTTCTTAGAAAGAAAGAATATTTTTTAATTTTTGAGTTTTTACCGCAACTTTAATGTAAAGTACAACAAAAATGTTAATGTTCTGATTATGTGTCCAGTGTAAAATAAACTTTGAATATCTGCAACATTTACCTGTGTTCTTTTACAATACGTCTCAGCTACTTTACTGCATATCAATGAAGGTTTAGTCTCATCATTGTCATATGACTTTGTGATTAACCACCACCCTGTAAATCTTAAATGAAAAAAACAAAGAAACGACAGAGAAATTCAACAGGATTTCATGATGGTGGCAAAAAGTCTTTGACGCAGCTCGCTGGTCTCTTCTTGTATTCTCTGCAGCCAACAGTATACTCATCCATAAAGTAGGAAACACTACACTGTGTAGAGAAGTTTAGTAGTGCTTTCTACTTTATGGGTGACAACACTGTACATCGGTAGATCCCGGTCGCTTCACCTCGAACGCCGACGGCACGATGGGTTGAACAATGTCAAGTTTTCACACGTTAAATATGACACAAGGGAACATAGTAAAACAGAAACGTGAAAAACATGAACTTTTCCCATCAACTGCTAATTCAACATTGTTGCCAAATAAAATGCTGAGACAGGACATTGACGAAACAGGTTTGCGCTATATTTTTACGGAAGGAATACAACAAATAAAACAAAAGGAGCGATCATTAGTTGTCACTGTTAAAAAAGTCACTCGGGGTCAGGGTCTTACCAGTGTCTGGACTCTGCAGAAGAAAGAAAACCCAGAAGTGAACGAGATCTTTTATTAACCCTGTCTGAGCCACGTGGTTTACACAGGAAAGGCTCTGACACACAGACACACACACACACACACACACACACACACACACACACACACACTCACACACACACACACCACAGGCTCCATGCAGGGAAGTGAATGCACACATGCATGTTTCTATATTCACACAGCAGTTTTAAACAGTATGTATGAACTTGTAGTTGCTCTAGGTGTTTATAGGTCCAACTACTTTACAAACTTTTCTGGAGGCGCGTCAACACATGTTTCATAGAATTCTTTATATATCTTATTTCATATTATTGTATATAGATCGTCACACGTTTCATCGTATTAACTGTTTCTGGTCCCTGGCTCCTCTCCCCCTCTCCTTGCCCTCTCCCCTATCTCTCTCTCTCTTCTCTCCCCTCTTTCCACCAATCTCTCTTCTCTTCTCCATTTTTCTCCACTGGTGCTATATAAATAAAATTGAATTATATTAAAGTATTTATAGAAAATATTTTTATATACAGCCATCGACATCAAATAGCGCTATGCAAACTATAAATACTTATAGTACCAATGTCTCAGAATTTACTTTATTTTGGGAAGTGCACATATTTACTCTCTCTTCACACAGTGATACACACACACACACACACACACACACACACACACACACACAAACACACACACAGTCACACATACACACACATTTATTCTGAGACTACATTCAAAGCCTACGCCCATTACGCGTGGCCGTACTGCACCACTGCAGCGTGAGCTTATCCCTTATAAGGACAAACAGTACACCTGCTTCTAAAAAAGAAGTTAGACACTAAAGCAGATGAATAGTGATCCAGATAATACTTGATGTGGATGTGTTCCAAAGTATAAGATGCAGCATTTAGATATACATTGACTGAAGATACAAAGATAATGATAAATCAAAGATCTTAAACTGACTAAAATTTGATTGAAGGACCTAATGTAAAGATTCTGGGGCTGCTAAATGTTTATGAGCAAGTATCACGTCATGTCATCAAAGTTACTCTAAGTCTAAAATGTCCTGTGCTGATAACAGGAAGCTTCAAATCTCCTTTACATTTCTGAGAACTCATTCACGCCTTGCTTGCATCTGATGAGGTGTGGGTGGGGGATGGTGCTGCAAGGCTCTTCCCTATCCTGGCGGCAAATGTGCAATATGCTTGCAACAACAGAAACTTCGCAAACAGACGAGAGATGGGCCGTGTCTTCTGTTGTCACGACAACACAAACCTCAGAGTCACACCAAGAGAAATAAGAGGAAGTGGGGGATGGGCTGTTAGCACAAACCGAGAAAAGCTGTCCTTGTGAGAGAAAAAAGAATAGAAATGTCACGCACACAGTCAAGCTCGCAGATGCAGGTGTTGATAACAGAGTTTGGTTTTCTGCAGGGAAACCGGGGCCTCAAGCCTTTTTCATGATGAAGATGAACACATGCACACACATGCTTTTCTGTCCTGTCCAAGAAAGCAGGGGATGGAGCTCTGCTGCAGGCGAGCATGACTGTGCATCCTGCAGATTATCTCAGCACTGATGCTGTGCTTGCATCAGACATCTATTCCTGTGCAACATGGGATTATATCCGATCTGCTTGAGCACTTAAGGTGATAGGGATAGTGTCCGGGCGCCAAAAACAAGCGCAGCATCTAATGACACCAGTGGGTATAATCCTGCAGGTAACAGTGTAGGACTGATTGAATTATGCTCCACCTATGATGATTGATGCCGGACAGGATAATCAATAGTTATGTCCTATGTTAACAGTCGCATTGCAATAAATTATCATTTGTATTATTCAACCATTTGATATAGTTGTGAGCATCTGCTGGAAACTTTGACTCTACCACCTGTGGTTCTGCACATTCTATCAACGACGATTATTTTGTTTTTCTTTCTCATTACATCATGATTGTTGCCACACAAGATGAAACTTCCTCTGGACTCCTGAGGATAGAAATAAAAAGTCTGAGGCCATTCATGACACAATGCAACTGCTGCCTGAAACCAGTGCTTAGTGCTGCCACTTAATGGATGATAGTGGTGGTGAAACTGAAGCACATCCAGGCTAGCTGTAGTCTGTAGTTGAGAAATCTTTCAGAATAAAACCAACAATTTCACAGATTGTTAAAGGTGAATATTTTAGGCTTTTTGTATTACACACACACAGACACACACACACACACAAATTTGGCAAATAACAAACCGCACATGATTAATAGTAACATTATTTATTCATGCAATGGATGTTACACTAATTACTTCAAATCTAATGCAAATAATATAATCAAATATATTCCGAATATCTATTAACAGATAATGAGATAATTTTTGGAGAAGAAGAACACAAAAAAGTATATGTCTTTTTTTTTTTTTTAACAAGCAGGAATCAAACTTTGATGCTTAACAGTAGGTCACGCACCAAAGGTTTAACCTATTGTAACCCAACAGCTTGAACAAAGCCGCAACTCAGGTCAGAGTGCAAATTTCCGTAGAACAGGAAGGAATCTTCACAGGAAAGATAACATATCAGATAAGAACAAAAGAAATACCAGCTATTAATCTGTGATTGTACTGGATCATCCTTCCTGGTGCAATCAAAAGTCAAAAGTGGTGCAAATAAAGACTTAAACTACGAGCCCTAAACTTAAAAATACACAACTCAAGTATAGAACAATTAAAGAAAATGCTTATGACATTTATTTTTATCGGAACATAACACCGCACACAGTGCATACCGTAGACTCACACATACTTAAATTACTTTTAAATACATTTCTTGTATTTGCAGTTCTTGTATGATCAGTATTCATTCATCAAGGTTCATTCACTAAGGTTCATGCTGTGGTGTGCAGGGAGAGTGCACTGGGCACCAGCGCTGCCAGGATGAGTAACACAGTGCTCACTGATGCCAAGTGGCCTCTGGAGTAATACACCTGCCTCTCATTCATGGGCTGCACTGGTCTGTAGGTTCTGACCATTGGCTTTCCGTTAGAGAACTGGAGTTGGGAGAAGGCACTGAGCTGTAACAAGGAGGGAATCACAGCACACGGGTCAAATGTGCAACGTACTGCATGTGCACGAAACAGACGTTTTAAGCTAATTAAATAATGACATAAATATAAAAATTGGAATAACCACTTCGGTGTTTCATGCCTCTGCAAAGTATGAGTTAACATCCATGTCTGTAAGTTTTTTTGTTTATTTAGAAGGATTCCCATTAGCTCTACCCTAAGACAGAGCTACTTTTAGTGGGGTCCACATTTAAGACATACATACAGATATCAAACAATTTAAAACAATCATTAAATACCAATACCAAACATTTAAAACATACGTTACATAATAAATATATGTTACATTATAGATATCAAAAGTTAATATACATAAAAATAGTGATCATATAATATTACAGATATCAAAAATAAATTTAGTGGTTATGCAATATTACCTTTGTCATGATATAAAACACTGATATGTAAATTCCATAGAAGCGAAAACTGCAAACCATGTAAGAGAATACGACTCCTTTTTGTACAGTACTTCACCATCTAGTGTCACAAGTATGCACTAGATGGTGAGGTACTGGTGAGGTATGGACTCGTATGTTATATGTGGTGACAAAAGTAAATGTTGTAATTAGCATATTAATGATTGACTAAATTACGTTATGTGAGTTGTGACAATGAACCAAAAGAATAAAGAGATAACGAGGAGAAAGCGATGTAAATGACTTTATGAGGATTGCCCAAACTGATTTCAGGGTCCAGTGTGTAAGAATTAGGTGAAAGGGATCTATTGTCAGAAATTGAATATAAACTAATCCTAGTGATGTTTTTACTTGTGTGTTTCATCTAATGAATTGTTGTTTTCTTTCCCCTAGAATGGGTCCATTATATTAAATACTTTATATTTTCATCTGCCAGAGGTTCTCTTTCACATTTGGAAGGGGAGGGTGAGTTGAGGAGTATTCCGCTGCAACATGCAATTTTACCACTAGATGTAACTAAATTCTACACACTGAACCTTTAATGTTGTATCAACTTAAGCACAGAACTTCGGTTTCCTCCTTGGGGTACCAGAGGCAGTATTTTGAATATAATTACCTGTTTCCTGCTCAGAGGAATAGTGTCTTCAAACACAGTCCAGACGACAGCTTCAGCACAGTCCGGTGTAGTGAGGGAACCCTCATAGCGGAAGTACTTGGTCATGTTTTTCTGCGGCGGAGTGAACATGTCCAGCGACACCTCCCTCAGTGTGGTGCTGTTTTCTGGTTTTTATTAAACATTGACAAGACAAACAAGTAAGCAAGATATCTAGTATCAAAAAAATTAGTACAAGGTGTCGGATTTAGTGATAGATTCATCAGGAAATGTGTTTATGAAACTTTGTTATCTCTAAAATTGCACTTTAGCCTGATGCTGTAACAATCAGGAGAACAATTAGATCGGCGTCCCCAAGATAATGAAGCACAATTACGTTATTTTTCCATGCCAGCAAACAAGACTTACGGGATTGTTGGATGTATTTCAGGGCCTTTATAATGGGGTCAAATTTCTTATTTGCAAATTCAGACTCCTGCAATGAAAGGATAGAATGTTACCTCGCTGAAATAAATAGAAAATGTAACAAATAAACAAATAAATACTGTTAATTATTTGGTTTGAAAAGCTTGATATGTCATTAATGACCTTTTATTAGTGAACTGCAAACTGAAGCAGTGCTAAGTCCCTTGAAATATATTTTTTGCGGGTAAATTGATGCTTTGTGTGCGCTGATGACAAGGAAACAATGACGTATATTTAGGACTTACGTCCTATCTCATCCTATCTGGGTCAGGTATTAAACAATCACTTTTTCAAAGTTTTATCGAAGTTTATTGCCTGTTAAACTTCGATAAAAGTTTAAGCCCATTATAAAGTTACTGGTTAACTCATTAGTGCAAATTCCAGTTAATTTTATGTTTTACAGTCATTCTTTAGTGTAAATGTTTTTGGTGTTCCTCAAGGCTCGATTCTTGGACCCTTTAGTTAATAAAATATTGAAAAAATGTTTGTCATTGATGTTGACTTCAATTCAGAAAATCTCCTTATTAGTATTTAATATATCTTTGAATTTGAACCACCATGTGCCACCAGTACCACCAGTGCCAGCAGTTATATTGATCCTTAATGTCATGAGCGTAAAGTCCTGCTCCTCTATCTAATTGAAAATAACCCGGTTAAGTTCTTGAAACATGAAACCTGAAACATGCTTTCATTGACACTTTGAACAATTACTGAGCCCGAAGAAATCCAGAGCAACATTTTTATGCAGTATTTTGCCAAACAGTATATTTAACATAGACTTCTTTTGTTGCAAGATAATAGAACAAACAAAAAAATTACCTGAAAGAAGAATCCAAGTACAGCCACACCTGTGCGGTCTGTGACGGCCTCGGATAAGGAGTCATATTTGTCTTTGATGTGAACAATATGCATCTTTGGGTGACATATTAAGTTAATGTAACATTTGTATAGGTATAATTCTTCCTACATTTATCACATGCAGTGATTGTTATAACACATCTCATACCTCTATTGGGAATTGTTCTCCATCGATTAAGTGTTCAGAACCCGGCCCTCCATCTTTGCCCCAATGCAGGTGAAGTTGAATGGTCTTGTACGTGGCAGGCAGATTTCCTCCCTGGATCCTCATTTTACTGGACAAATCCAGTTTAACTAGAAAACATCAGTCAAAAAGATCAAAATGGTTCATGGAGAACCCATCCAGTCTGTGCGTCATTTGAGTTGACTGGCACATCATTCTGGTATATTTTTGACTCATTGTGACCATTGATTCCCTTGGTGGTTCTATTTTAGAATCTATTTTTCGTAATCTAGCACCTGTTTGTGGTATTTTGTGTAATTTTTTGCTTAATGGTGTTTTTTTTTGCTCTCAATTTCTTAGTAGAGTTAGCATCGCTTTCCAAACTGATTTAAATCATCCAGAAGTGACTAAATGTTTTTTAAACACCAATCTTTTTTTTTCAATTAAACCTTCATTGATCACAAAGACCTACCACTGTGACCAGTGTTCATGATTCGGCTATGAAAAGTCTCTTGATAGCCGGTGAGTTGAAGAGGAGTGAGGCGTTCATCTTGAAGAGCTCTCCTCGTAACGATGTTAACAGGAGACTGAGATCTCCTGCTGCAATGCTCAGACACGAGTCCCCATGTGTCTGGACCTGTGAAGGCAGGAGGATGGAAGAACTCAGATGCTGCACACACTGCTTTCTGCTTTTTTTTTTAACTGCACATTGTTGGTGTTTAGTCTTAAACTTTACCTGCACAGGTGGTATTGCATGTGACTTGTGACTGGTAGCACCAATCTAGAACAAAAACAGATTATGAAAAAAAATAATTTGCATTTCTTTTCTTAATATTTATTAAAAGCACAAAAACTTTTGGTTGAATAATATTTGATTACACACTGCTCATTTACCAACAAACTATCACAAATACACAACAATGCATTTACTACACTTTTTCATAGAATTTGTAATTATTTTTTTTTAAGCCACAAACATACCTGCGCCTGAGACAATCCTCAGGAAAGATGCAAGAAAAAATAAAACAGCTACGAGCAGCATTGCAAATGTCCTGCATGTGTCCATGATCGTTTCAAGGGACGATGGCAGAAACCAGCCGGTTATAAGACAGGTAGATCCACCTCTTTTACTACCTGTGAGTTCTGTGACCACTCACACGTAGCAAACGCTGGGATAAGAAGACTGATATCCTCCAGATATGGGTTAGGGTTAGGGATATTTAAGTATGTACTTTAAATTTAATGTAAAGCTGTTGTCATTATGATGATGATGATGATGATGATGATGATGATGATGATGATGATGATGATGATGATGATGATGATGATGATGATGATTATTATTATTATTATTATTATTATTATTATTATTATTATACACTTGCATATCGTTGATCCAAGAACTCTATTAATAGCATCTGGAACAGTCCACATTATTTATATTTTCACTTCATGTAGAATTTGGAAGCATTGGTTGTTGTGTATGCTGTTACATGTTTCCCTCCCTATTCACGGGTATGCTTTTTAATCTTCTGTACATGTTCCAGTGCTTTCTCTGGTGACTCACCTTTTACCCTGTCACTGTTGAAATAGCATGGGTAACCTATTATGCGACACCCTTCTTGCATCTCCCCTCTCAGACTGGAGACATTCGGGTGCGCCCTGTACATGTCGGTCATGTGATGGCTGATTGCTGATTGTACTCACACATTCTTCATCTGACCTTTTTATGACTTTTGTGAAACTGATGATCTGATTGTGGAATAGATGGTTTTTAAGTGAAAGGACATGGGTTCATGGTTCAGAGTAACATATTTGTTGCACTTCAGCTTCAGATTGTATAAGACGTTGAATAAGTTGTCGAATCAAATTGTATTTTAACTGTGATACAATTAACCTTACGTATGATTGAACAAACGCCAATTTATTTTATCATGGAAAGTAATGAAATTAAGAGAAAGTTAGTCAAATTGAAAATTCTGTTTACTATGCTTATATATCACTGGATCATTATTATTCATGTCTGAATGTGTGATTAACATTTTACTAATTGGTTCAATTGGAGCTGCACTAATAGTTTAATTACTACTACATATCAATCTATTTGATTGATTGAAGTATAATCTCCACTGTGTGAGTTTCATTAAGACTTTCTCCACTAGAGGTCCCAACAAGCACAATTTTGAACACCTCCGGTTTATTTGTCTACTTCCTTCAATAATATTTAGCTAAATGTACTTTGAGTATTCAAAAGAGATGTATATTCTGCAGTAGAGTGATCCAGCTGAAGTTTTACTTTGAAATTATAAGATCATCAGCACTAACAAGGTAACATTTTCAGTTGTGACTTGTCAAGAGGGTTTGAACCAACTCACTTGGTCTAGTGGTTAATCCTCAGTGGGACAGACACAAACGGACACGAGTGAAAACATATCCTCGGTGAAAATGTCGGTCACAGAAAAAAACGCCTTTTTTGTACTTTCAAATTAAAAGGACCCAAGTATTTGTTTCCACCACTGCATGATAACGAGTTAAAAACATTGTTGATTCGTAAACTTTAATTTGTCTTCATATTTGATCACGATCTCGCATATTTATTCAGAAATGCAATGGTTGTGACAGAAAGGGACAAATGTGTTGACAGTTTGAAGCAGCACAAAGACATTGATTCTGTATATGTTACTGTAATGGTCATATGTTCAACCCAACTCAAACTCACAAGCTTCTGTTTTAGTGAATAAGAAAAAGAAGGTTCTGAAGACAGAGACCAACTTTCATCTGTTTCTGTGCTCCTGCTGCAGAGAGCTGCCTGTTTAGCTTCCCGTCCAACGGAAGCCAACGGACACCGGTGCCTGCCAACCACCCCCACCATCTTTCTGATGTTAATGACCATCTGTCTGTGTAGAGACTGCACATTTGTAGAAATACACAAATGTTGCACAGTGCACTTACTACTTACGTACTCCACTTGTTAAGAGTCAGCCCTGGGGCCAGGACGTTGTTCCTCGCACCCAAACAGAAAATGTGTGTCCGAAAAATGTGGGTTGTCTTTTCTAGGATTGGCTGCTAAAAATTGTTGTAAGGGGCGTGGACAGAGCAGTGGCCATTAGTGGCATGATGTTCCCCAGGTTAAGAAGATGAAAGGAGGGTGGATGACTAAACAGGCTCAGGTAAAACAACCAAAACCTGAACCAGTCACGCCATTGAAAATCTGGCAAAGGGTTGATTTAAATATTCATTCCGTTGTTGAGTTAATTGTCTGTGAAGCACTGTGTTGGCCTGTTTGTGCATCATATTTGAGTTACTGTTGCTGCTGAAGGATTGTCTGAATTTGATGAGCTGCCTTTCTCCTCATTTCAGAAACAACAGAAGAACGTGAACTTCCTCATCCGTCAATGACACACAAGCCAATTTAACCTCTGTAGGTCTGTTTCTCTCAATCAATAAATTCTCCACTTTGTTGGTGACTATAATAGGTTATTGGATTCTCTGCCGCTGAGTGTATGTTCTCTCATTACTGTGTCCTTCTCTATACCACAGATTGCGTTGTCCTTTGTGTGTGAGCCCACCCTCATATGTTGAGAGCCATCGCTGCAATAACGAGACAATACAGTGTGAAGGTTGTATCAGCTGCGCCTATCAGCGGTAGTAATAATCCATAGTAGGATGTAACTAAGTACATTAAGATAGATAGATAGATAGATAGATAGATAGATAGATAGATAGATAGATAGATAGATAGATAGATAGATAGATAGATAGATAGATAGATAGATAGATAGATAGATAGATAGATAGATAGATAGATAGATAGATAGATAGATAGATAGATAGACAGATAGATAGATACCTGTGTTGGTGTCAGAACTTTCTTTTTTATACGTGTTTACTATTGTGCTACTAACATTATGCCTGACCAAAGTCGTGTTCCACAGAAAGTTGACCTGAGGACTGACGGCCTCTGCTGGAATGCCATCTTGACTCTGGTGTCGTGATCAGGTGAACCTTGAGACTCTAATCTCATGAGGATAATGGGCATCATGACATGACTTAAGGTGAACTAGACTGTTTCTGTTCATCTGTGCAGAAGATCTCTCTTCATCCTGTGGGTAATAATGTTCTTTATATTTTGACTTCGATTCAGAGTCATTGGAGTTTTGAAACATACACTTTCAGTCCATTGGATGATGTTTCATGTAAACTTACCACAAGGCCAAAACCTTCTCAGAGGTCATACGCTTACACAAGCATTTAAATGTTCTGCCACTTTTCCCGTCTCTTTGTGAGAATCGGCTTTACCACACATCTAATTGTGTTAGTCACTTTGCCATTTCAGCTTACGATTGTGTCTGAATGCTAAGCCCCTTTGAATGCTTGGATGTCCTCCAAAAAAATCTGCAAAGTTGAGCTGCAGCATTAAAGTCTGCATTGTTTCATCGCGCCCACTGTTTGCAACATTAAGGAACGGGAATATTCCCAGAAATGATTCTTCTTTCCTCAAAAATGCCAACATGTATTTTCTGTGAGTCTAATTTGGAAAATGTTGGCCTTTGAAACACGTCCAGATAAATTCTTCTAGTAAGAGGGTGAGAATCAGCTGACCTGGAGGATTTCAGCCAGCGCACTGGGTGTTACAACCCTCATTGGTTGGAGGTGAAAGTGTATAAGTGAGCTCCTAATCTGTGTGGAGAATGTGGCCCTGTCTCAAACCACACAGGCAGGTGGCAGCTATAAGATCCTCAGTGCCCCGGAGCTAAAGAGCACAGTAAACACACAAACGTTTTCTTGGCATGGTTTCTGGTTTCACAGTACGAAAAGAAAGGTTCACAAAAAAAATTCTGGTTAAGCAGATTATGGGTTGAGCCTCGAGGTTTTCTTCCAATATTGATTAAATATTCCAGCTGAGATAACAGGGGATGTGGACATAAAAAGATTTTAGCCCGAGTAAAGTGTCACACATCTCTACTGCTTTGCAGACATCAGTTAGTTACAGATAATTTGAAGGAAATAATCAAATGTTTTTGAAATGTTTTGCTTTCTTGTCTGGGGTTGGGTCTCTTCATCTACAGTCTATAGGTTGGATTGGTAGGCCACTGTCATTCATGTCTGTGTTCTAAATCAAGTGCTAGCAGTAAGCTAACCAACTGATAGAAGTAAGATAACCAAATAAGCTTACCAATTGTTAGCAGTAAACTAAACTACACTAACTGATCAGTTAGCATATATCTAGTTTGTTAATTCATACAAAACCAAATATGTAAATCAACAATATGTTTGAGCATGTGGTTTGTGTGGCAGCTAGCTGACAGGAATGAAAGTAGCATTGACCCTCAAACTCTTGACAAGGGAAAAAAAGAGGCATCATCCTCAAATGTAAAACTACTGATGAACTTTTTTTTTTTACTTTATTCATTTTTTCACTCGACATAGCTACATGGAAGCACTGTGAAATACATTCATGGTCATTCAGAAAAATTTTCTACACACATCCATATGAAGTATATAACAGAAGATGATCCATATTATACAATCAAAATGATTTTCTTCCATAACTGTGATTTTAATGCCGAACAAAGAAGATTATATATTTTGAATATGTATCATTAATCTCATTATGAAGCAGATTTATCTGATTGACAGAAGCTAGCAGAGCCAGTGTGGCCTTTTTGCAGCGAATCCCGCTGTTCTCATTGTTGTCTGGTAGATAGCGCTGCTGCTTTCCTCCTCTTCTTCCTGGTGAATTGTGCTCGTACTTTCTCAATCGTTATCTGAATCGGGCTCATGGCGGGAGGAGGTGAGGTGGTCACGCGGGGCCTATCGGACGTCTGTGGCCCGGGCTCGTCAGCAGTGGGGATTTTGGACGGCGTGGTTGTAAATGTCATTGGCATGTGTTCAGTTTGTTCCAGGACAGAAAGTCCATTGCTGAGAGTAGTGGGCATGGCTTTTTGTCTCGACTTCCTGTGCCGCCTGATTGTTTGCCTGTGTCGTTTTGCACTGACCGCAGGGGGCGCTGTTGTGAAAAGCCTCCATACACTCTGAGTTGGAAGACTTTCTGTGGATCGAATCGCAAGAGTGTTGCTACCCAGGGCTGGAGTCGTGGGAATAGGGGGAAAATTGTCAGAGATGTTGTGATAAAATGGTTTTTCACTTGGAAAGGGCAAAGCCGTCTTCCTCCTTCTCAGTCCTCTCTTCTTTGACCTTTGCCTCTTCAAAACACTAAAGGACGAGTTCGGAGCTGTAATGTGGTCGGATGTTCTCGCCCCATAAATGTCCAGCCGGTGAGAAACCTGCGGATCTGCAGTGGACACCGGTCTTACGGTGGGAACCCTGTTGAGAGGGATCACATTCAGATTGTCCACGGAGGAATTTTCATGGGCAACAGCCACAATGGGGGAAGCTGTGCTGACTTTCCTCCTTTTTTTCCTCCCCTCTCTGTCTCCCCTCTCCTTTGACCTGTTCCTTTTGACTTTGGCGATTCCAGTGGGGGTACCAGCACTGCTGAAGACAGGTCGCTTTTCAGGGTCGCTCTGAAGGCTTTGTTGCTGGGGTTGTGCCATCGGGCTTATGGTAATGAAGGTGGGGACAGAAATGTCACTTGACTTGTCTGTTGTGCTCCTTACAACCTCCTCAGGAGAAGGAGGAGGAACTTTCTTGCTCTTCTTTCTCCCCCCCTTTCTTATCCCTCTGGTTCTTGCTTTACGTGGAAGAATGGTTGTGTTTGTTGAAAGAGTCCCTTCCTCTGCTGGCTTCTTCTGGACTATGATCGATGGCATGGTGGAAGCCGTCTCCTTATCCATAGCTGGTTCATCTTTCATGACTTCGTTGGAGGGCTTCTCTTTTCCTTTGAGCTCATATTCATTGTCACCGGCTCTGTTTGTACTTGACTGGTCATGTTTGTGTGACTCACTGATGAAGTTACTCAGGGCGATGACTTCCCCTGGTGTGCTGCCAGAAGGCGAAACCACAGCTCTGTCATCTGTTTGGACACCTGCCTCTGCTTTCTGCTTTCTTTTATTCCCCTTTCCTTTAAGCTTTTTAGGGGTTTTCTTCTTCTTCCCTTTGTTCTTCCTCTTCTTCTTCTTCTTCTCTGAACTCTGAGTCTCTTTGTCAGAGTCGCTGGTGGAGCTTTGCGAGGTGGATACAGTGGCGAGGACCTTGATGAAATCCTCGGCGGCGGTGACGACGTTTGTGAGTGAGGGATGTTCAGGGCCTGGCATGGTTGACTGAGATGGACTCTCCGGTTTCTCCTCCTCCTCAGTTTTCCCGGATTCTTTATTCTTTGGAGGAGCCACTGTCAGCTCATCGATGACATCAATACCACCAAAGTCGTATGGGATCGCCTCTTTCAGCAGAGCAATGGGGAGCTTCTCATATCGTTTACAGCTATGAAAAAAAAGAGGGATCAAAGGTGTGTGTGTGTGTGGGGGGGGGGGGGCGTTAGAGTGCAGATATCAGGGGGTAATACTGCTCAGTATGCTGCAAAGCTACTTAAGAGTTTAACTCCATACTTACAGGCCATACCAGTGCCGCTCTGCACATTGCTCCTCATAGGTTAACTCAAAGCAAGGCGCGTTGAGAACGTTGAAGAACGCCTGACCAACAACCCTGGAAGATGTGTCGTTGACTTTCCTCAGACAACTTTTCAACCTTCGGAGAAATGGATACAACAAAAAGTCAATAGCAAAGATACAAACATTTAAACGAGGTGTTAAGATATAGACACGTATCCTGAATTGTCATGCATCTGCAAGTTAAGCTCATTAATTCTGAAATTTAGATTTTACTAAAACCTTATTTTTCGCCGTCCATATACGATATCGACAATATTGCTACAACCAAAAGGGGCAGAAATACCAGTTGGTTGTCATAGCAACAAATTTAATTCACTGAGTTCACTGAATTCACTTTATTTTAACATCATCAATAATCTATTAATTCTGATTTCATTTTGTGCAAATCTGCTTTTAAACTCCCACTGCGCACAACGTGTCGATATTTGGACAGAACAGGTTTGTCAATATGACTAAACGCAGGTGACTCAACACATTCCAGCCTCTGTTTTTTTTTATATATAATCCTTTTATCTGTGAGTTTGGTTAACAAATCTTAAACAATCTGGGTCTGACAGAAGAATAAAATATTTTTTTACTCACGCATTATCACAGTCACAATCGGAGATAGAGTGCAACTTGAAATTGGTGTGGCCATATTTTGAGGAGAAGGCGTGGATGACTTGAGGACAGTGGTCGTGAGTTCTGCAGCAGCTGTCGGTCTCTGCAAAGTCTCCTGCAAAGAGGAGGTCACTGATAGTAAACCGTGCAGAAACATTCTTAATGCACACAGAATGTAATTTGCTTAAACATGTAGAAGTTGTATAACCTACCCAGCTGCTCATAGTTATCAGCCATGTTACCGGCTCCGCACCACAGGGTCCCGGGATAGGTGAAGCCCCTCTTGGATCTTTTTAATACCTTGTTCTGTAGCGAAGAGTCATCGCTGTCCTCCCTCTTGACGCTGCGCCCGGGCCTCTCTCTGAACTCGTGGCAAACTAGTTTGGCTTCATCCATGCGCGTGAAACGCGTCTCCAGCTGGCGCCCGGCTCTCTGTTCCTTCAGCCCCAGCCTGCACTCGTGCATGAAGGATTTCACCTGCATCTGGTTCACTATGACGGTGCAGTTCACGAGCTTGCCGGCGGGACTTACGACGGAGCGCACCACCTCGGCGCCGTCTGACACCTGGTAGAGGAGATTCTCCCCAACGCTGGACATCTTTGCGCAAAAGGTGCCATTGAGCATGGAGAACATTTCTTTGCTCTCCTTCTCCGCGTCCAGGAATTCTCCCTTGACGAAGTTTCTGTCCAGATAAGACAGAAAGACAAAGAAGACCGACCACATGATGCGGCGTGTGGCACTTTCAGCACCACGCGTAACGGAGACAGCTCCTAGCGGTTTCCAGGCGATCCCGTGCAGCCCTCCCACTTTTAAGGCGAAACTCGAGTGGTGCGATTATTAATACGGTAAATGACATCACTGGGAGGAGTCAGCTGAATTAACCTCTTTAGATTTCCACCGTGGTTGAGAATCTTCATCTGTTACACTGAGGGCCAATGCGCACTGAGCGCGCGCATTATCCATCAGATCACCCCACTGAGTGAACCTTTGCAGGAGTATGGAGAGGGTTAATTAGTGGGTGTGTGGCTCGTGAACCTCCTGCAACTTCCACTGCACATATGACCGCTAGTTACCTCCCAACCCCCCAGCCTCAACCCCCTGGAAAGGGGAGATTTACTTTGGGAACGCGCACGGAGGAGGTTCCAGCTTGCCCTGCTCCCCATGGTAACAGGCATGGGGTGATTGTGCCAACCCAGGAGATTGGACATCTTTCAGATGCCACAAAACAGGCGCTGAATTGGCGATGACCTAAATCACAATGCGCGCCAGGGACTGAACTCTTTCATTGTGGAATGTGGAGAAAGGTTTGGTGCTGCACGCAAACCCCCCGGACTGACAGAGACCTCAACAGCCCACGAGCCTGAGGCTGATACTGAAGTGATGGTGATTAAGAAACTCAGCATTATAATTATGACTGTGCCCTTATTACTCAAAGTAGTCCAACATTAGCCCAAGTTGCTTCTATAGGTGCATGTTGATATATTATGCAAACCCCTAAATCAGTTTTAAATGTGTGTCAGGCCAATTATGTATATTTGGATGGATTTTGTAACTCTTCCCTCATATCATCAAACAGTTCCCTGTCAAAATGCTCCAATTTTTTTTTTCTCCTCTATCATGAAAATAGTACTGAATGTTGCATGTGAACAAAGGTTTCAGAGCAGTTTAATTGTTTCTGTTTTGATTGAACATGTGTCAGGGTCGAGGTAGTAAAAACTAAATTGTATTTTAACTAACTAAACTGTTTAAACTGCCATGAAAAATACATTTTACACACAGTTTTCCTCTAACAAATGAACACCGACTGATTGGTCAGAGGTTCATTGACCCAAAACATCTGAAGGACCAGAGAGTGGCATCAAATAGTGAAAGACCTACACCATCTCCAGACTTGTACCCCAATGACATTATTGATCTGGATGGAAGGTTGAACGTTAAGAACCCTGCAAGTGTAACACATTCGTTTGAACCAAATTTCATTTTCACCGAACAAATGTGTGTTCGGCTGCTCAGTGAGTAAGAAATGTAGATGGAGTTTAGTTAAAAAGACAATTCCAGGGTCATCAATCTGCAACTGTACCTTTATTCTGAAGGACAATAAAAACTGGAAAGGTTTTGAGAGCACCAAGTGGGATTCTTTGCTGAATTAGGTTTCACTTTTGACGTCAACATTGGAAGACCTTGAAGATCTGAAAACCTGATGTATCTTTCATGTGCTAATTGGTGTTTGGATATGTGGATCAGGATGTGGTACACATTGTGGTGTCTAGCAAGCTGCCTGCACAGCGGGCTTAGACACAACAATTCAAGAAAAAGAAAAAACAGTTATTCAGTGATTTCTTTCATCCACTCAGTCAAGAAACGGGTTTTGTGGATTGCATTATTGTCCATCTGTAACCGATCAAAAACTTTGTGGGTTTACAAATGTCAAATTCTCACAGTTGAGTGTAGAAAAGGACGAAGAACTCTGTGAACAAGGGACTGTTCCCCAGAGAAAAGAAAATCTTTCTAATCAGCCCAGTGTTATGTCACATGGCTGGTCTTAGTCAGAGCTCTAGAGGCGGAGATCCAGCCTACTCAAGCCCCTGAAATCGGATTGTAGGAAGGCGGAGAGAAATGATGTAAAATCACCAGAGGCAACATCCGACCAGATCTTGAAAGAGGGGGAGGAGGATGGGGGGGACTAGTTTCTCATAAATTAAAGTGGAGGAGGGATTGAGTGCGAGAAGACGTGAGTAATCCTGCTGTTCATCAGGAGATATCTGGAGTCAACTGACATCACCCAGTGAAGCAGAAAGCGGACACTTGTATCTGTGTACTTTAGGATTCCTGCTGGGTTACATTTTTCTCATCCACAGACAGGCCGGCAGCTTCAGAACAGCGCCCCCTGGATGAGCTGAGGTGTCAGGGCCCCTTTGTGAGACCAGATGTGTTTGCAAAGTGTCCAACAAAATGACTCTTGTAAGGTAGTGAATGCAGTGACTTCATAAAAAACAAGAGCTGTTGATCTGTATGAAATGTGCTACAAGTATCGGTAACAATGTAAAAATATATATATATAAGCAGCAAACAACAATGGTTTATTACATATAAAGTTCTAATTAACACTTTAAAGGTCTCCTGTGTGAATTTATGAACACTTAATAAATGATGAAACAGTAAAGTACACAGTCGTAATACAAAATGTGTCTTCATTTCCCATCTGCCTCCAACAGAGATGTGTCATCGGGCCCTTTTGACCTCCACTGTACATGAGACTATGTTAATTTCCACCAGGAACCCGGTAACACAGCAGTGATGATTTGTAGTTCAATCAATCAGTCATCTTACAGAAAATGTATCTGCAAACATTTAGTTAAGTAAATGATAATGTAAGTAATTTTAAGAATTACGAATCAATTGTTGTTAAGCCAGATATCAGTATTGACAATGAAACTACTTTCTTTTTCAGTTTTACTCTACAGTAATACTTCCCTAATACATTTTAGTGTGAAGTAAAAGTGAAGTTTTACATATACTGGGTATATAGATGCTAAATGCAGTAGTTAAAGTAAAGTATTCTCCAAGTTTTTGACAACATGGCAAACCAAAGTAATTTACGTGAAACATAAAAGGCATCGTCAAAAATTTTACAAATAAACTTAAAGTCAAAACACATGCATATTGGTCAAGCTATTTATGAATATAGTATAGCTAAAACGTTTATAGAAGTATAATATTCTTCGGTTTTCTGAAACTTTTTCTGAAAGAATTTAAGAGAAACGGTTTCTTTTGTAAAAGTTTCAGAAGACTATTCTCCTGATGTTGTTCCAGGTCTGCGGTTGTGTAAATATCCATCTGTTTGTTTGCTATAAGGTGATAACACTCTTATTTCTATGTTTAGTTTACAGCCCGTTTACACTGCCACCAGGTGGCTAAACACATGTATTGTAGCAGGTCTAAGCATTTCTTTATCAGATACTTCAAAACCTCTTAATTCATCACTATTAACCCAAACAGCAGAATCCGTCAAATATCATGTATACATCTTGTTAGGTTTATTATCCTGTAAATTCCTGAGCAGATGCAAACTTGTTAAATAACTGTACAGTAAGTTCACTGGGTTCAGGTTACGCATAAATCAGAAGTGTGAGAAAGTTACTGTTGGCAGAAATGTGGACACGCATTCTTGAGCTCAGTTTGAACTCTGTTACACAAAAAAGGGTCTGAAATTTCAGACATGAGTTTATTTTCTAACAGTGATAATCTGTTCAATCTCAGCACCGGGGCTTGAACGCTCTCATCATGGATTCCGTGTCTCCTGCGGTGAGCCCTGTCGCAACCTGAGCCTGTTTACACGCTGGTCCTCTGAAGGCAAACACCTCAGGACTGCAGGCGTGGATGAGAGAAAATATGAACATGTTCACATGATCAGAGGAGGAATTTTCTGTATGTACGTATCTCATTGAAGGGAAAATCACAAATATGTACGTAAAAATAATAGGATTAAATAAAATAGTAAATGAAAGCAAGTGAAAAACAGGAAGAAAAGCATCAGTCAAGAATCAAGCAGTTTATTATGTTCAGTTAACTGATGAGATCAAAACGTATTGAGATGAATATGTCTCACTTCATTTAGTCTAGTGTCGATTCTCAATTGCTCTCAATGGACTACAGTGTTGGGTTTGTTTTTAGTGCCCAGTCCTCACAGATGCAACTCATAGAAACCAGGCATCAACAACAGATATAAAAGTCAAATGGATGTCACAACGTCTTGCAGCTGAGGCCTCAGAGGAGAAATACACACGTCTCTGTAGTAAAGGTCAGAAACATGCCATGTTTAAACAAGTCACTGAAAAGATCCATATATGAGCAGAAACTGTGTGAAAGAGCACAAGTTTTAAGCACAAGTAATGTTAAACATCTGGTGAAATCACAATGGCATTGATCTCATTTGATTTACAGAAGTAACATTTGTGAAAGAATCTATAGTTGAAAACTGTTCCTCTTTTATCTGCATGCCAAGAATCACCTTCTCTAAAGTCACTGGTTTCATTTCAATATAAAACGCATCATTTCAACACTCCATCATATGGTTACAGCTGCACTCTGACCTGTATTATACAACAATGAGGTCCATCTGACATGTAAACACTGAAACTCCAGGAAGTTTTAAGTCTCTGCAAGTTGATTATTTTCCTACTGTTGGGATTAAAGGAACTTAGCCACTCTGGGTGCTTTGGACAAAGGTCAACAGTGATGGAAAGTGCGGAAGGAATTTAAGTGAATGAGCTAAAACCCTTACGCTGACGTCTTTTGTTTATTCTGTGTAATTCAGTTGTGTCACAGGTTTTTCGGGTAGAGGTGTTTGTGTGAGATTCCAGTTTCAAATCTGCAGGAGCTCTTTTCTTTAGATTAATGTATGTCTGAGAAGTGTTGTTTACATTGAAAGGTATTTTTGTCATATATACATACATCTATTTCATTGTAAATGTATCTTTACTGCACAAATAAATAACCAATAAATATAACAATCTTTCCCTGAGCTACCACCCACAGTTTATCAATAAAATCATAAAACTTTTCTTTGCATGAAATCTATCATGGACAGAGACCTTTGTTGACACGGTTCAGCAGATCAATGCCCCAGCACTGACCACACAGAGAGTGGGTAACTCGGCTCAGTGTTATTAACAGCCCTCTTCCCACCCACCATTCACCCACACTGGAACCTGATGTCAGTGTCACTCTCTCCGACTCCCGGTCCGGTTCTTTCAGCCTGAAACAGCACAGACAAGTGTGGTGTTGACAAAATGGACGTGTTGGCCGCTCCTGCAGACAGGCGTAAAGGATGGTACCTTTCTCTGATGGCACCCAACACAAAAGGACCAATGTTTGCCTGGTTGGATCCGTCCAGAATCTACTGCAACTCCCTGGTAAGATGGGAAACTTGAAGATTTCTAGTGTCTCGGCTCAGGCTGTTGATACTGTTGCTTCAGTCTTCACTCCCACATGGACCCAGTTTGTGTAAAGCTCATAAATACACATGCAGTGGCTGTGTCTCTCATGCATACTTTGCATTTTGTGCATTTGCTGTGTTCGCTATCGATGCAGGCTCTTGCAGACTGTGTCTCAGACCTTCTCAGCCCATTCCACAGGGACACCATTGACCTGGTTGCTGGGATAGATGCAATGGGATTCATTCTCGGTGAGAAAACAACGACAGCAAATCATTTTAAGAAGATATGTGTAAATGGTAGTTTACGAGCATGTCACATCGGTCACACTAACTTTATTTTAGGAGGCAGCTCAGGAAACCTAACCCTCAGTCCTGGACTTCAGCCGGTGGGGGTTGGGGGACAGTGTGTCTGGGGTGGTGGGTGTTTAAAGAGACAGACAGGGCCAGTCACAAACCTTAACTGTCCTCAGGAACACTGATGTGTTTTTCAGGAGCGTCCGTCGCCACCACTCTTGGGAAAGGTTTCCTGACCATTCGTAAAGCAGGACACCTGTGTGTAGCAACCCAGAACCAAACCTACTCCGACTACACAGGCAAAGAAAAGAATATGGAAATAAGACTGGACGTCATAAAACCTGGTGAATCTCCATTTATTTTTTATTCTGTAACCATGTCTCAATTTGCCTTCAACAAACTGGACTATGGCAGTCTTGGCTTTTACGTGGCTTTGTTCACGTGGCAAAATACAAATAATGAAGATGATTTGGACATTTTTATTTTTTCTGTTTTAAAAACCCAAAGTCTACTAGTTGTTCTTTATCCTTTCATCAATTATTCTCTCGGTTATTTCTCTTTTAGTTGGTTGATTTTTTTCTATGAAATGTCAGAAAAATACAGAAAAATGTCTGTGACAACTTCCTGCAGCCAAAACGATGATTTCAAACAGGTTTTAAATTCAACCCTGAACACTTTATAACTGACAGGTTTAATCCACTGATTCCCTCTCACATAGCACCTCCTGGTGGTGGTGGAAGAAAATTACACATCAGTGCATAACGGAACACATAACTGCATGGAGAGTAATTAAACCTACCACCTTAATTCTCAGAACATATTAAGTTATTAGTATTAATAATTTAGTAATGCAATAGAAAAACAATATATCAGAAGGCACTCTACTGCAGAACAATCAATTTTACATTTTAAACCATGTACCTTGAATAACTCAAGCGAAATTTCAAATGCTAGACTGTTGTATTGGTTCTCAATGTTAATACTTACTATATCAACTTGCTTTGTATTCTACACTATAGCTTTTTGGGTATTTTTTCCTCACCCTAGTGGAGGGTGAAGGACAGAGGAGGTCACACCTTGTAAAGATTGTTAAGCTATTGTTAATAAAATGTGAGTTGATAACTGTACTCCTCCAATATATATAACTAGAACTAGTAGTTGTTCTGTCTGTCTTGCAGGAATGAGGGTGTTGTTAGTGGACCAATGGATCGAGACCGGCGGTACAATGAAGGCTGCCATTCAGCTGGTGGAGAGGCTGGGAGCCACTGTCGTAGGTCAGTCAACAAGTCGTTGTTATTTGATCATGTATAATGAATCTTTAATGAATCAACACTGAGCTGTGACCGTCTCGCTCTGTTTCCTGCAGGTGTAGCAGCTGTGGCGATAGAAAACACGGAAGGGGGGAAGTGGATTAAAGAGAATTACAACTTCTCTCACTGCGTCCCCGAAGTGCTGCAGAGCCAAGTGGATCGGAAACATCTTGAATCTTTCCGAAGCTTCAACAGCTCAAATAGGAAATATAACTTCACATAAGACAGATACATTTATATATATATGAAAGAGGAAATAGTTTTGCATTTAGATGTTGTATTTATTTTTAAAAAAGTAGAAAGAGTCCCGTTTATATATAATAACAAGCTGCACTGTGATGTTTAGTAAATAACAGTTTTAATCATAATACATGTTATTCTCTTTGATGATGATGATCTGATATATTTTCCCTTTTTAATACCTTTATGACAATTGATGAGGATTTAAAAAAAAAACATGAACAGTTTCTCAGTTTATGATACAAAGGTGATCATCTATATTCAGTCATTGAATTCATTGACAACAAAAAGCAAAAAATACCTATGAAGCATAAGCTGCAAAATAAAACCTTCAAGGCTGCATCTGCATTACAACGATGGTTCTCAAGCTAAGTCTACAGATAAATCTGCAGGGTCGAGAGATGATAAGCTGAAAAAAAAAACTGTTAGTAAAAGTTTTGTTATTCCACTTTTCCCAATTCTTGATTGTTGTCTTGAATTGAAGCTCTAATTTAAAATATAATAAAAGAGGCAAAGTACCAATTTCATTGAAAAACATTTCTAATGTAAACAGCAGTATTATTATGTAAGTACAGCAGCAAAGGGATATATTTAATTCAAACACTATGTAACGTAACCATCCACATGTTAAAATCAACCACAGTCGTTCTTTGGCATCTCAGCAGAACCAGTCATTTATGTGTCGCTCTGTGACTCCACAAGAATCCACATCCCGCCGAGGAAAAGTCGTGGCAGTCCAGGAAAAACTGAACTCCACCGCGTCAGGAAGTGAAACTCCAGAGTCCCACCTCCTCCTTTCACCACAGAAGCCCCTCCCATGAGCTGGAGAGCAGCCACAGTCTTTTTCAGGCTGACTTTGAAACTCCTGCTCCCTTCCTCACTGACAGCAGTTGGGCCCTTTCTTCTTCGATGTGGCGTTCAGGCTGTTTGACGTGCTGCTGATTCCTGAAACAGACGCAGAGCCGGGTGTTAAACCACGTGACGGATGTGCTGGTTCTCACAGTTACAGAGAGATCGAGCAGATACTCACTGACGACTTCTCCAATTTGTCTTGTTCCACTTTTCTCCAACTCGGCCAGAACGTTGGTCTCGAATGCCATCGATGCAACTCGGAAGAAAAACTCATTCACGTTTTCCCCTTCAGTGTTAAAGAGAAAAAGTTCAGTAAGGGACTGTTGGAAAATTACTGCAGCGCAGATAGGGGTTGACTATATATCTTCCTTTCATTTCAATTGCACTGCACTTGCACGTACAACAAGTAACAGAATCTTTTTGTCTGACATTACTTCCCCTACTAACAGTTTTCAAACAGTCATTCATTAAAAGTTGGTGTCCGAGTGTTTTTACCTGTGAGAGATGAAACAGCCCAGTACTCTGCACTGATCTCTTGTGCCAGTTCGAGAGCGTCTCGTTCGATCTGAGAATACTGAGCAGGAGACTGTCGGAGAAACCAGAGGTGACCAGGTTAGACATGGAGTAACCAAGAAAACCAAATGATTCTTGTGCTAAAGGCTGCAAATAATTGATATGTTCATTTGTGACCAATCTGAGGACCTGTGGTCTATACAAGTAGACGAAAAAGAAGAAGAAATGTCCATCTCAGTGTCGAAATCAAACAGAAAATGTAAATAATTCAAGAAGAAATACAATTTAGAAAATGGTCCAATGAAGATTTTTGCTTCCCAACACTGTAACACACAGAGAATAGGGTCTGGGGCTATTTGGGCTCTGCTGCAGGATGAGAAACCACATTCCTGAGGTTTGAGCCTGGACACAAACGCCCGGCACAGCTGGAGAAAATCCAAACTATTCAAATTAGACTCCAGTGAAGACACAAGTAAAAGGTTCACGGGCGTTTTAGAGCAGTAAATGACGTACGCTCAGGTCTTTCTTTGTGCCGACCAGGAACAGCTGGACGGCGGTGGGGTCGTTCTCTCTCAAGGCGTCTTCCAGCCACTGCCTGCAGAAAAAAGAAAACACCATGTGTATTAAACCTCCAGCTGGGACAGAAAACAACTGGGAGAGAGCAAACAATCCGCTGGTGATGAATATGTTTACCTGACGTGACCCAAAGAGGCGACGTCGTTCACATCGAACGCGATGATCACAACTGGAGGAGGAGAAAATATCACGTGAAGGGAAATGTTATTTAATGTTCACATATAAGTCTTAAGTATATTTCTTATTTGTTCAGACAGATCTCTCACCCTGGGCTCCTCTGTAGTATGTGGAAGCAATGCACTTGAACCTCTCTTGGCCTGCAGTGTCCCACCTGTAATGGAAAGTGTGACCGGTGAGCGACAGCTTGTCAGAGACGGTGGTAACAGCTTTTGCTCTCTTTGTAAGAAACGTGCAAGTTGGACTCACAGCTGCAGGCTGAAAGGAACGCCCAGCACCTCGAACCGCTCCATCTCAAAGTCTACACCGATCGTGGCCTTGTAGTTCTTATCAAACGCATCTTTGCAAAATCTGAAACAAATGAAGGTGGATGTGCTCAGAGGATCCAGGTGATGGACGGGTAGAGGAGCTCAGGTCGACAGAAAGTAGCTGAACATGCAAATTCATTCAAATATAAAAATGAGGTGATTCATGTGTGGATATGAATTAGCAAGTGGACCTGGGAATTTGTTTTAATGGTTGGTTCACGCAAATTACTGAAAAATTACAATACACCATTTTCTGACCTAAACAACCAGAGTGTGATTCCTATAGAAGCAGTGAGGGTAAAAAATAATGGTTTGAAGTTTTTCATTTTTACATATTTAATACTTTTAGCCTCAAAACACACTATGATTTTAAAAATGTGTGCAAACTAGGCCTTTCATTTTACCTCCCATAATTTCCTGGTGAACTGCTGCATCTATTTTATTGAAAGTGTTTGACGCGTGTGTGTACTTCAATGCAAAACACTTCAACACCTTTAAATAATAAAATAACAAATTCAGAGGTCCGTGCTTTAATGAGGAAGGTGAATGTTTCCCTCCATTCTTCCTTAATGAAGTTATTCATTTTCCAGAAGTGCCCTTGAACCTGCTTTCCTTCTGCCGTGTTTGAGCTTACCTATTAATCAGACAGGTTTTCCCCACAGCCAGGTCGCCCACGACAATGACCTTAGAGATTTTAAATCTGCTGACACGAATAAAACAAGAGGCAACAAGTGAGCAGCAGAATACAGCAGATCCCAGATCAGCCTGTGGTGTGTGGTTTGAGGACTCACCCCACGGTGCCGGTGCGCTGCTCCTGGCAGGCCGTCTTCACTTTATTGTTGAATTCATCTTTAGTGTGGACGGCAGCTTCTCTCCTGAAATACTGCAGGAGAGGGAGAAGGCTTTGTGAGGCCGTTGACTGTCCCACTGATGTGAGGCTTAAAGGAGCGACTGGTTTTACCTTAGGAAGCTGAGTGATGATCCGGTCCCTGCGAACAGGAGGAAGAACGCTCAGGGCGGAAACTCGGACCGACATGAAGCCTCGGGTTGATTCAACGCAGGGTCCTGGTGAGCTGGATGGATAGAGAAGGAGAGCTACATCAACAGTCAACTCATAAAAACTGTTCCTAATTAGATTGACAAGAATTTGTTATGCCTAATCATCAGGCCTGGTGCCTGGTGATGAATAAAGCTCATCTAAAATATCTAAAATCTAGGTCTAAACTGAAGAGATAGAAATAAAAACTAAATCTCCATCCGCCATCTTGATACCTTACTCGTCAGGAGGGACCCTGTTTGTTTTAGATTTATCTTTTTATCAAAATGCTTCCATTTTTGTCTGTGCATCAAGTTATCCAACAAATCAGGATTTCCCCCTGGTGGTCAGGAGCAGTATAGGTCATAAAACTTGCCTCCTCCATGTAAGTAGATGGGACTAAAAAGTAAGAAAATCTGTTATTTTTGTGTCATTTTAGGAGGTTGTTATCACACTGATGTACGTTCAAGTGTTAATGTTTCCACACTTCTTTAATTTTTGTGCCTCTGAAGTAATTGTTCTAATATTAAAGGTTCAGTGTGTAGAATTTAGTGACATCTAGAGGTGAATTTGATTGTTGCGGCTTCGCTTCCAAACACACATCTGTTGTAGCCTTCAGTCGTCATAGAAACTCAAAAGGTGTTAGTTTTTCCACTTTGTTCCACTTTGATAAACATGGCAGCCTCCGAACAGAGGACCCACTTCCCATGTAAATATAACGTATTCAAATATAAAGGGCCCATTCTATGTTAAAGAAACCAACAGGTTGTACTATTTAGATGAAACACACAAGTGAAAACTTCACAAGGATGATTTTATATTATCCGACACTCAGATCTAACACTATGAACCTTTACAGGAATCAAAATGGTTGAAAACACTATATGGGAGGGACACACACCTGGCAAGTTGGACTTTTGGTATCTTAGCCAATTGATTTACGGTAAATCGTTTCATATGGAAGGTTTCTGGACGCCTGAGGCAATAATCAAACATCCATGTTGGTTTCCTTGCCCACGGGGAAACATTCACTGTGTGAAGACCGTCTGGTCCAGAGAGAAGCAGAGACACAAGTCAAACTTACTGTAAATGAGGGAATGAGCCGGGACACAGACAGATCTGTGATCAGATTAGTGTGAGGAACTGTTTAATCCTATTGTTCATCTGAGCTTCTCCTGTAGAAGAAGTTAGTAGATGTGGGCAGAGCCGCCAAGAAAATCCAAAACCTATTTTTGTATCATTTTAACTGTGACCCCTAACAACCCCCCCCCCCCCCCCCCCCCCCCCAACCCAAACACACACACAAAAACCCAGACACACGCAAGCACGCACGCAGACACACACACGTTCCAGTAGAAATTAGAAAAAGCAGCGTGTTGCTGTTACCTCAGATCCTCTTCTCCTCTTTTCCTCTTCTCCTCTGTGTCTCCCTCTTCTTCCTCCTCCGTGGATGTTTCGCTATCGGGATGTGAACACGTCCATGTTTCCTGCTCCGTGTTGAAGTGAGCTGAGTGTGAAGCGGATCCACGGAAGTTGAGACGAGGGGAGCAGCAGAGAGAAGAAGCCGCTGAGCTGAGTCACATCCCGGGATTCTTTCTTCTCTTCCCTCCCCGGATTTTCTTCTGCTCGATCCCCCTGCTGGAGGAAATGAGAAGTGATCGGAAGCCAGGAAAGAAGGGGAAAAAAACGTTCCATCCGTCCATCCGTCTGTCTGTCTGTCTGTCTATTTATCTATCTATCTATCTATCTATCTATCTATCTATCTATCTATCTATCTATCTATCTATCTTTCTATCTATCTAACTATCTATCTATCTGTCTATCTGTCTGTCTTTCTGTCTATCTATCTGTCTGTCTGTCTGTCTGTCTGTCTGTCTATCTGTGTATCTATCTATCCACCCATCCATATTTATGTAATTTAATTGCTTTTGCATAGTTTATATTTAAATTCTTGTTGTCATTATTTGATATGATTATATAGATTAATGAGGGCTGATTTAAACAGATTTTATTTATTATGTTTCAAATTCCCTCCCTAATTTTGCTTTGCTTGTGAAGCAAGAGTAAATTTGAGAAAACAGATAAAAGCTTAGATGAGGAACATATCGGTGAAATAATCTGCACAAATACGTTGTACCTGTATTTATTCTACATCTTTTGTTTCTGCTTTTGCAAGGGCGAAACACGTGTAATCAAAATGTCTCCAACAGGGGGAGCCACAACTCAGCTCTGACTGATGTGTTCAGTCTGTTTGTAAACACAATAAAGTCTGATGAATGAGTGCATGATGTATAAACACAAATGTAAATATGATGCATTTATACAACATAACATTATAATACATTCAATGTGTATCCATGATCAGATTCACCTCATAGGTTGAATAAGGGTAAACATTTGTACTTTTGGTTACATATTGAACTGACCTCCCCTGTCTTATGTGACAGTTTTATAATATTATAATAATATATGAATATTAAATAATCAACAGACTGACCGAAAATGTCCACAAATCAAAGTTACAGTACTTGTAGTACCAATGTGTAAGCCTTGCTGTTGATGAGGCCTCCAATAATAATGTAATATAATGTGAATGTTGTCTTCTCCATTAAAATGTTTAACATCTAATTGAATAATTACATAATCAAATTCTTAGTATTAGAAAATATTAGAAAAATAATAGAAATACCCCCCCGTGATTTTAAATACTTTTTTAATTCATGGTTTCACTCAGCAATCCAAAATACAAGGCTCCTAAAACAGTTGTCACTTTAATACAAGATACATGATACGCTGTGTGGGCCCGCATACTTGCGATCTCAGGACCTGATGTGAAAATGGCTGTGTTGTGTGCGTTTTGTGTATCACGGGAAGGGTAAACACGTCACTTCCTGCGTCCAGAAGGCAGCGCTGGACCACACCCACTAATCACGTATTAAGGTCCCCAACATCAAGCGCAGTGAATATTTTGTGTAAATCAAATTAAAGTTGTAAACCTCCTTTTGGCAGAAGGTGGTGCTATCACTACCACTTCTTGTTCATAAAAATTCATAAAAATATGTCGCCAAGCCGCAGTCAAACTGTTTGATGAAAACTCTCAACTTGAGTTAGTTTTAATCTCCAACTTGTTAAGATGAAGAATTTGAAGTTGATCTGATGAAAGCCGTAGGACGGGTTCGTTAAAATAGCCACAAATCCAAAATGTCAGACTTCCTGTGACATTACTCAAATTGGTGCCACAGACCTTTTTTTCCCGAATTTCGTGATAATCGGTAAAACCAGACGGAATTTATGCTTTTTCGGGGGAAGCTGTTGAGCCATTTTGCCACGCCCATTTTGAAATACTCCACAATACGTACATTTTCATCAGGCCTGATGTTCCCTTGAGGTTTGGTGAGTTTTCGAGTACATTCCAGCTGTCAAAACTTTGACTCATTTTCCTGAATAATGAAATAAAAGCATTCGCGCCTTCATACTGTCTGTGCTCGGGCCCTAGTTATTGTTTAATATATTTAATGTTAGTTAAGCACAATAATCTCTCAGCTTGTACAAACACCGACACACATATCATGTGGGTTACATCATCTGTAACCCACTGTGTCTTTATGTCTCTATGTTTTTAAAAGGCACTGCGGTGAAGGCACTGTAGCACAGCTCAGACGTGTCCAAACATCGCTGTCTGATTTTGTTGCCGACGGATGAAATGGAAAATGAAATGTACTGATCATTATTTGAAAAGTCACTGTCAACACATTTACGTTTTTTTGTCATGATTCGAAAAACCTGCATTTTGAGGCCACTAATGGTTCGATGCTTGGCACTTGTGTCATCCTTTAAAATATTAAAAGGAATCCACATTCATTTAAAAAAATGCTATAGATCTGCTTTTGAGTAAAGTAAAATGACTCATCAGAATATCGTCTTTTGATATCTTGAAAAAAACGATAGAATCTGTAAAAGTACTATTACTTCTGAATCAAGCACAAACTGTGCAGATGTTCTTCTGTCCCTCCACATCGAGCCTGTAACGTGGTATCAGCCCTGATTGTGCTGCTGCCTGCTCTTTATGAAGGGTTCTCCCATGTCCCTCTGATATTCCTACTAGAGCCAGATGAGCCTTTCACAGACATATGGGATATCACTGTTTTGAATTTCCTGACATGCACCAACATGAAATGCAAACTTTTATTTGAATTGAATAAAACAATGCAGCAAAGATATGTATTTATATCTTTATCTTACGTAATATCCTAATTCAACTTCTATATCTTTGGTTTTATTTGTGTTTTCTTTTCCTTTTCAGTTATAAGTTTTTGGTTAAACTGTAAAATATCAAACCTCATTTAAATTTCTTTAAAGGGTTTGATAACATTACCCACTTTTTACAGGCTCTATTTCCCTCCATCAAAATACTACTATTCTAGACAATTTAAAATGTTAAAGATGTATGGCTTGGTCGTCAGCAAATCTTAAATGCAATGACACAATTCAAAACGTACGTGTTAAACAAAACTTCTATCTGAGAGCTGAAAGAGAATATCGATGCAACTCTTGTATTTGTACACAAATGCTGCGTTCACCACATATCCATATTCAAGTTGAAAATAGTAAAGCTGAATATTCGTCATTCAAACCTTTTATTCTCAAGTAAAATAAGTAAAACCAAGATAATTTATTATCAGCTAACTGCTTCCTGGCCAGTGCTACATTCTTTGAAGAAGAATAGCTAACGTTTGGGTCTTTCATTTAATGTGTACAAAAACAAGTTGTTGTCTTTCTCGAAGATCTTTTAATCTGTTAAAAGCGGTAACATCTTAATGGTCAGTGAAATGTTGCTTGATTTTCAGAGTTCTCCTTCTAAAAATCCAATTCGCTGACTCTCCAACATCTGTAGAAATCAAACCCTGAACAAGGCTGCTTCTTATTCCACCAGTAAGTATTATTCTTGGGGGGTTGTGCTTTGGCAGAGAGGAACGGTGTCAGTTATAGTTTAAAAAAAGGGAACATTTGTAAACTCCCGCCCTGAATAAAAATCGCAATGAAGTCCCGTAAACCTTCCTCCGATCAATCAGTGAGGAACTTTTGGGAGTTGCTGCTATGAGTCCCGTTCTGTCCCACGTGGCTCTTACTCCGAGGGAAGAAGTCAGCACGGATCAGGCGGTAGAAATAAATCAGGATCATGATATTCATCATCATCATGCTGAAGAGGAAGAATCCACCACGGTCCATCCAGGAGTAATTGTGAAAGATATACCGGGAGAGGTACAACTGTGTGCCCAGACGAAAGACCACGTAGGTGAAGAGGTTGACGTATTTGTTGATGTGGAACATGGAGGACGACTGAGCACCGCACAGTTTCAGCATCAGCCTCAGGTGCAGCGTGACACTGTTGACCTCCACGAAGAGGGCGATGACGGCGCCGGCTACGTACAGCTGAGTGAAGAGGGCGTACAGGAAGCACGAGATCACCTGAGGAGACGCACACAGAGAGAGGTGGAGGTGTTTTTAAACATCTTATGAGTGAAGACAGGAGGTCTTCTTGTTGTTTAGCTCATACTACACAATATGTGTGAGCACTGAGATTTGCCATCGTCTAAGAGAAGCTGCAGATTGGTAGTCGGGTTTGCAAGTCGAATTTGTAAACTTGCACAAATGTGTACAATGCATGTGAATAAGATTTGAGCACTTGTAAAAGAATATATAAATGTTTGCACCACCAGGTATAAATAAAATAACATAACATTGATTCAGTGATTTTTGAGTAATCCTGCTGACAAACAAACAAAAACACACAAGGACCGGGGGGAAAACATGACCTCCTTGACAGCAAGGGAAATTCTCAGCTGTGCGTCTCACATGACCTCTTCCACCTCACAAAGAAATTCGAACACACAGTTGCTTCGGTTTCCAAAGATACGAAAGCAAGTTCTTGTTTAAAATAATTCACGTAATTGAAATATCATATGGAATCAACTTACACAACATGCTGTCACGCCCAGTGGAAAAACACCATTTCAAATACTTAGGATTATTTAGGCACACAACTCTCAGACACAGACGGCGTGGTGGAAAGGTGGGGTTTCTGCAGGTTTCAACAAGTTCATCTTAAGATTTTAAAGACATCTTTAAGACCATTATGAATGCAATTTAAGACACATGTCAGTAGGGATTGGTATGAAGGTTTTTTTTAAGACAATCCTGAAATAGGAAAACACAAGTCTGCCTGTTTGCCTCGTGCTGCAGTGAGCCTGTGCTTGGTGGCACCATCTTCTACAATCACCTCATGCAGCTCAACTCACAGACAGCCTGTGTGGTTTCCTTGTAAATACTCCTTCGCTGGACTTGTTTGTATGGAGGCTACTCCATTAATAATCTAACATTATTCAATTAAAACCAACATGTACAACAAGTCAATAAACAGTCATGTACAACGCAGCATAATTAGTCGCCATTTTTACTTTTTCTTTCTCTCTCTGTGTTAAACCTGTTTAGATGTTATCGCCTTTATTTTTTGTTGTCTTAAACACTGACTGTGAAACTGAACCAGAAAAGGGAGCCTTGTACATACCAGCGCATGATGGAGTAGGAATTCCCATGATCCTCTTCCATGTCCCGTCAAGATGATATCACCCGCGTCTTGCACAAAGTACCCTGAAGGGGAAATGAAATGAAACTCATTCACCAGACAAATGACGCTTGGTTCACAGTTGTGTTTGTGGATCTCAGGTCAAACTAATGTCAAGTAGCTGATGCTGTGAACGTAGAGATTAAGGTGAACGACTGGTGGAGAGACAACAAACATCAAGTGTGTGTGTTACTGTCTTGGTTGGATAGCTTAATAGAATGGCAGCTAAAGAATTCATGAAATATCCATGGTGAGTTAACTGTGACGGGCTCATTTACAGCTCATTTGTGTCGCTGTGTCACTGTCACACTGCTGCTGGCGAGACACGCGACCAGCCGCTGTGTTAGAGACCAGCACCACGAGCGTCGGCTGAGTTCGGCCTCGGTGGGGCTCAGACATGTTTGCGGTCGCTAGGCCAGATCTCCCCAGGTTTGCTTCTTCACAGCAACCCAATGATGCACAGGAGACAGAACACCTCCATCAGATCACAGAGGGGATTAGCGTTGGTAACTGTTTGGACAATCACGTGGAACCGACAGATTTGTTTCCGTTGTTGCTCTGAACAACTGGAAAGATGCCAGTTTTACCCCCCCCTCCAGGACAAACTTAAGAGCAACTTTAGCAACAAGCCCGTCCAACCGCTCTGTCCACAGGAACGATACAGGAAGTCTTTCCTGCCCGGTGCTTTCAGAATATACAATTCATCTGCCTCGGGAATACTGTGGTTACTGAACTGGACTAAACAGAAGAACCTGCACTCGACATTCTGGTCGTCGGCTGTTTCCTCTGCACTAAACACTCCACTCTGATTATATCTAGAAAATCTGACAAATGTGATCTAGACACCAAATTTATATTGTAGATCATATACAGGTGGGTGTGTATGTATAACTTAATTTACTAACCCTCTCATTCTGCTTATTGTATTGTAAGTGTGCTGGACCTCCACAGCACTTCTGTATTTTCTTTCCTCTTCGTGTAGTTGACCTTGTTTCTATTGCATTTTGATTCACGTTGCTGCGGCTGTGCCAATTTATTTTCCCTCTGGTGATCAATATCTAACTAAACTACCTTCCTACCAGCCAACCAGCCAAGAAGAAGAGGTTAAATTAAAGGAAAGAATACCAAATACTTTCTCTAGCGATTTACACAAGAGCTGCAACAATTAGTCAACTAAGATCGAAAAATGCCAATAAACTAAAGATGTGTTGGCTTTAGCTTCTCAAAAGTTTGGATGTGATTCTTTAACTTATCTTACATGACATATCTATGAGTTTTTAAAGATTGGTCAGGCAAAACATCATGCGAGGACCCCCCCCCCCCCCCCCGTTTGGAAAATCATAAAGTTTTTTGGCAACGTGGGAGAAACCTTTATAATGAGCATACAGCAGCACAATCAGTACTGATACTGCGTTACGAGTAGCTAGGCTCGATGTAGAGGGACAGAAGAATATATCTTCACAGTGTGTGCTTGGTTAAGAACTTATTGTACTTTTACAGAGTGGATAGTTTGTTCACTTCTTTTCCACGGTGCATTTACTGACCTGTTGAGACGCAGACAAGCAGGTAAGACAGTGGCGTGTGGTAGGAGTGGAGGTCCGTCAGCGTCTCGGGCCACACGAGGACACTGGAGAGGGACACATGTTATGGACAGTTGGGTCTGTAGTGGCCTCACTCCTGGAGATAAAAGCCTGACTAAGCAGAGACATTAATATCAGGTGTTACGGCTTTTTTATCCCCCTGAGCACTAAATAACCTCTTTTATTAGTTGTATAAATTGCATTTGGTTATGTTATATTATTCCATATAAATGCTTCATATTTTGTACTTTCTATCTGTGCTGGTTTATTTATCTTAGCACCATTGTTTCTACTATTTTACTATCTCACTCTTTTTTGCATTTTTCAGTGTCAGTTTTCATTGTTTGACAAAAAGGCGTCACTCGTCAAAAAGCAGATATTTCTCTGCGTCTCCTCCTTGTATAAACACACCATAACAATGTACTGTTAATAGATTACCTATATTTCCCTCGTGATACATGTGAAGCAGTGAACTGTTTCCTGTATCCTTGGTACAATATCAAGCACACATAACCTCCTTTAGAATATAAAAACTGCTGTTGTCACATTTTAAAAGCAGAGTGTATTATGGAGGGAGCAAAAAGCTGTAAAAATGGCCTTAATCCCACTTTTTTTTTATGTTAAAGATGAGTCAGATGCATGGTCCCCACCCAGAAAAATAGTTTCTCAATTTTTTTTTAACAAGATTCGATCAGGCCAACAGGTTTTTCCAGTTTGCAGAGTCTGCAGGCCGACACTTGAGTAACACAACGGCTCACACGGTGTGAAGTTTAGCTATGGGCCTCCTCTGAGTGATTCCAACATGCAAGCAAATGGCAATAACATTCCCTGAGTATTTCCTACATTTTAGTGACATTTCTCTCCCAGCCTATAAAATGCCTTCGTCTTCCCCCGTCCCCGACCCTGTCTGAACATGCCTTCTTCCCCTGGCTGCCACAGCCTGATACAGCTGCACACACACACTAACACACACACACCATTTGGACTGTGAATGGACAATGGCTTCCCAGTGTGGATGGATGGGGACTTACCATGTCAGGGCCCATGTTCCAGTCAGCAGGGAGTGCACCATAGAGACAGAGAGGTTCTTCCACTTCCAGAAGCGGAAGTCATCGTGCCTCACCACCTTGGGCACAGGCAGTCTTTGCAGAAGTTTGTGTACCACCCTGAAAATCAGTGAGATCACCAGCACTGAGAGGCCTGGGCGACTCCTCAGCACAGGAAGCAGGGCCTCCATCCTCCCCCGTCACACCCTCTGTCTCCGGGTGCTTGTAGCTTCCCTTCGTCCTCTCCCTCTCTTGGCTTTTTCACACTCCTGTCACCGTCGCCTCGGATATGCTCGATCTAAGAGGAGATGTTTTCAAGGACAGGGGTCTGCAGAGAGAGGAGAGGCTACAGCAGCTGCGGGAGGATGAGCCTGGGTTCTTCTCTGGGAGGTTTCTCTGAGGTTCTATCCGCAGAGCTGATGCTTTAGTCCTGCCCTTTCTTCTCCTCACGTGTTCGGTCTGAAGGGGGCGGCTCGGAGGGGATTCCAGAGACAGCTCATTCAAATGCGACGCTGTTTTTCTCGCAGGAACGTGATGAGGCCCCGCGCTCTTCCCGCCTGTCGGAGCCAAATGAAGGCAGGAGTTGTGGAGAGGGAGTGGTGTGGGTGGCGCCGCTGCCGCTGCTCCTTGGAGCCACAACAAAACAAGGAGGGGCAGAGATTGCGATTACGCAAGGACCAAAAAAAGAAAATCACAGAGCACGAGTGCAGAAACTGGATTTATGGGTAAACATGTCGACAACCACCTGTAGACAAGGTGAAACCACTTCGTGGAGGAGTTTCTTCAATGTGTTGTACATCAGTACCGTGCGTATGAGAGCCTGTTACGCACTGTGCGTAAAAGGCCAGTTTCTGGATTAAATGTATACATTGGCTAAGAACAACAGTAATTTAATTTATGAATTTGATCATTATTTCAAGAAGATAAAAAGATGAATTACTTCGTCACCAAAACTTGATTCTAAGATTATCTTTCAATATTAATCTTGTTGGATTTAAGCCCTGTTTAATGATGCCATTCTACTGTTTGGATATACACACACACACACATATATATATATATGTATGTATTTACATTTTGTTGTACTTCAGTCATTTTAGTCGACGATTTATTGAAGTTCCACACATGTCACACACAAGTGATGCCCCCTCAGCTCCCCCTAGCCAGGGGTCGTGTTTCAGAGGGTCAGGGGCAGAAGCTGTTCACGTCGGTTCAGTTCCTTATTTTGTTAAATAAATTCCTTTTAAATGCATTTAGAATTTATATAGTTTACTCATGTAGTGCACAGAGACGTGGTTATCATCTAGTTTAATCTTAAATTTGTTTCAAGGTTCTTCTCTTTAGGTAATCATATCAACTTTATTAAGTTATCTTACTTTTTTGCACACGTATCCTAATCCTTGGGGATAATGAATCTCTCCTGAAGCGGTGTAATACTTGTGTAAACTTCATAAAAAGAGCATAAAGAGAATAACTTGAGTGTATTTCATAATTTTGCATCACTTGTAGTTAAAGCTGTTGCTATAAATAGAAGTAACAAGATGATATGTTTGGAGAGTAAGGACCTAAATCTTGATCTGTGTTAAAGAGGCTGCCTGACAGTGACGCCCTCCTTCCCCGGCCGTAACTCTTTCCATGAACACAGCCCTCAGTCCCCACTGCTGGCTTCCCTGCAGCCTGTTGGGTAAAAAGGAAATGAGCCCCCACTGCTAGGACCCTACATTACCACCTGGACGACACATGTCTGTGTGAAACCCAAGTACATGAACTCTTTACTTTTGTTCAAGCCAGAAAACTACTTCAAATTTTTTTTACAACTATTGTATTTCTTAAAAGCTATCTGTAAAATGTTCTGAATTCTTTGTTCACTTTCTAGTTCTCTTATTTATAATGCAGGAGTTCCTTTTGTACACGAGGAGACTTAATTGGCTGAGGAGGGAGATACGTCGGGCTCTGAACCTCTGGTTGACGGTTTGATCCCTGGATTCCCTGAACACAGGTTACCTCACGAAAGGGTGTCCATCCCCAGGAGGTTACAATTCACATCTTAGGACACATGAGTGGGGGGGGCAACTACCCTCAATGACCCGGAAACGACTCCCGACGAAACCAACCGCATGGTGGGTCCAGGCTCTCAGGTAAGCTCAACAACAACAAACCACCCTACAAGTTAAAAACCTGGGACCTGTGAGGAAAAGGTAACATTTTGATCGTGCACAGTGTAATCATGTTAATTTCCCCTTTGATTGATCATGATTGAATCGTATAAAATGTAACCTCGATCATTCTGTATCCTGTACAACTAAATGAATCTCGGCCTGATTCCCTAAGTTAGGCAACGCCTTGATGTCATCAGAAGATCCTGACCTTTGGCTTAGAAACAACCTCAACCAGGGGAGGAAGGAGACTGGACAAACTAAACACCTTTAGAGTTTTTATGACAACTGAAGGCTACCACAGGTTCTCTGTCATGTTTGGAAGGGGAGGGTGAGGTGAGGGGTGTTCAGCTGCAACATTGAACTTCACCACTAGATGTCACTGAATTCTACACACTCAACCTTTAAACTAGGTTTGCAATTCCCACCTTCAGCCTGAACAATCAAGAGCAGGTAACCAGATACATTATACATCCTGCAAACTAATCTTCCCGCCTTATTTCCGAGTGTAAATAGTCATTCAGTTTTTTAGCCTGCAAGAAGAATAAAAAGATAACTAAACTATATAAACAATGTGTGTTTACTTTTTCTACTCTTTGATGTCTAATGCAACATATTGCTAATACAAGGAAACCCAGGACTGGAAGTGATGCGATGTTACTAAAGTAATGTTAAATTATAGAAAAATGAATATGTGTATGTATAGGATAAGATAAGATCAACCTGAATTGGGTAAATTCAGTTGTTAAAGCAGCAGGCAGGTCAGAATGAAGTACACAATAGAATACAAGAAATACACCATTTCACTGTAGGTGTTTGTATGAAATGTTAAAGGTAAAGTGCAGTGTTGGTTTATTGTACCAGCAAGTAAAGAAATGATACATAAGAAAATAAACATGTGATGGATGTGATGTCACTCGCCTTCGGTTGACTCAAACAAGACCAACCTGCTTTCACCGTTATTGACATGTGTCAAATCATCACAGTGTATACGTGGGTTTTATTGTGAGTGGATGAGGAGATGTGGTTCATGTTCATCTTGGAGCATTTGATCCACTGTTCCACCTCCAGGTCCCTCAGACCTGAGGACAGTTTCTAAAATCCTGCTCTCTTGTGGATCCTGAACAAAACTACACACCAAGAATCCACTACAGAACTAGTATCTGCTTTTTTTTAAGCTGTCAGTCCATTTTCTATGAATCTTACATTCCAACTTTTATAGTAAATAGAAATAAGTGTATGGATTAGTTTTTTGGGTTTTTACAGGTAAACACATTCCATGAAGTGAAATACCCTGTCCTGGGTTAGGGTTTGGGGTTACACATCTGCATGGGAATTAAAACTTCTTTAAATGTTTTTAATTCATCTAAATATGCTTTAACACACGTTCTTTTATATAAACCTTGTTTATCAGTCGTATTCCTTTAAACCCCTAAACACTACACCTGAGAAAGAAGTGTGAGTTCTTATATTGTTGTTTTTACTTACTGTGTAAATTGAATGATAGTTGTAAAACAAAGCTTATTTCCTGTTGCCAAAAGGTGGCACCATCAGTATTAATACATACAGACTAATATATCTGTTCAAGTAAGGGCTATGATTTAGCGTGAGCAATTTTGTGTCAATTGGACAATGTTGTCACCTTTAGAAGACATCAACGATTCCTTTGATCTATGATCACTGACACTGTCACTGCAGGAGTGGAGTTGTTTTTTGAGAGCTCAGCATCAAAGGATTCATGGTCCATGTATGTCCGAGATACAAAACCTCATGTTTTAATGGCGTGAAATCACATGTTGACTCAACGGTCACACCATGTGACGAAAAATCGATCTTTGAGTTAGTTTGTATCTCCAGCTTGTTGACATGACACTTGTTGATCCGATGTAAGCCCTGGTACAAGTACCTCAAAGTAAAAATGTGAAATATGGCCAAAATGGCCACAACATTTTTCAATCAATTGTCCCATTTTGCCACACCCATTAAAAAATTACTCCAGAGTACGTACATTTTCACTACTGTCTAATTTTCTGAAATTTTGTGTAAGAATTTGAGCATTTTAAAGCCCTCAAAAAGCCAGTTCATTTGCCTGAAAAAAATAAATCCTTACAATTTCAATAGGGCCTCCAACTGTCTCCTGCTGTTCGATGCTCGGGCCCTGATAAATCTGCAGGGGTCATGATGAAGCCTATTGTTGTGACCTTACTGAATAAATAAATAAAAAATATGAGTTAACCAAAAACATTGAAGTTAAGTTCATGGTCAAATCGTGATCTCTGTTTGGAATATTGAACCTGCCTCAACATGCTGGCAGACATATGAACATGTGAATCATATGTACAGCAGTACCAGTGCTCGTAGCCTGCTCCTGCAGCTGTGGGCCGAACCAGATATTTATATTCTTGTAACAGCTTGACAGAAACTGCTCAGAAAATAAGTCTGCCCTCTATCTGCAGGAGCACACATGTATAACACAACACCAGTAGATGGCAGCAAAACCTGATGGGTAAAAACAAGTACTAATAGATTTGTTTTGCCTCATCTGATCAGGGGCATCATCTCCCGCCAGTTGAGATTGTTAAAATGCTAGAAAGTTAAATGTGATAATAGGATTGATGAGATGAGGATGAATATGAAGCACTCAAGTTCACATCTGTCCAGTATTTGTGGGAACAAAAAGAGAGAGAGAACAGCTGAATGTGTGATATAAGTGACTCAGGTTCATCGGGGTCGATCAAAGTATAAAACTTGGAGCATGAAAGATTAACCGTATAATTAATCTATCTTTATCCACTGAGAACACTGTGCTCTGTAACACAAAACCCTGCGGTTCCAGAGAAGGAGAAATGTAACTTAATACCATCAATTATGTTTCCTGGTTGACTCACAGTTGTTATATGTGCTGTGGTGTGAGAGAACGAAAGGTCTCTCTCATTGCGTTGTCACAGAGGGTTGCAATTCCTCACAGCTTCGGGTTCCAAAGAAACACACCTCAGGATTTCTGTCGGCAAACACAAAAAGACAGAACAAAAGGTTTCACACTGCACAGGCTGAAGCTGCAGCACCGAGCCACAGCGGAGTGAAGACACTACTGTTGAGCTGCTCAGTCTCCCAGTATCTATCCATCTATTAGTAATAATTATAAGTATAAGCAAATGAAAGCAATAACAGTCAATTACTCGCATGAATTAGTTAAAAAATAACATTTCAATTATAATACATACATATAGTATGTGCAAATATGTACACACACAAATATTAATCTACATGCACACATCTTAGTAAATTAAAATTACACAAAGCAGCTGGATAAAGCTTCAGTCTTCAGAGAAGCTATTTATCATCTTAAAAAAGATAAAGTTTTGATAGTGTTATAAATATTTGAAGATACATTTCAATATCAGACACATTATGTTTTTATGTCCACTCGGTCCTGATTGATGAATAATTAACGTCTATTTTTCCTGCTGTCATTTCATAATATTCATGAAAAGTATCCTTGTCTATATATCATCTATATCTGCTTAAGGTGAGAGCAGGGGGAGAAATCCTCGGTGTGATGAAACTACCTCGCCCACGACTTCCTGTCGTGTGTGTTGAGAAATCTTAAAGGATAATTGGCAGAGAGGCACATCCTCAGGCGCTGCTGTTTACACTGGCCTTAGCATCAGTTTCACTGTCCCGCACGGTACATTCCTGGACTCTGACTCTCTCATCTCGAGACAGATCTGCTGCTGATGGAAGACAAGGCCAAATATGTCACTGAGCTGGTCTGAGGAGTGGCAGAGGAAATCGCAAGACTCCTTCAGGTGCTCCTGAGTTCTAATACCCCAGAGAGAGAGCAAACCACTGTTTGTTGAGCCACCTATACTCACCTGTCTCCCTCAGACAATCTTCATTTGCAGAGAAAAGGTTCAATTACATGCAGATCACTGTTTGTGGTGATGTATCATTATTCCAGATTGATGATAATAGTGGAGGTATTTGCTTCAGCACCACACAGAGCAGGCTTTGTCCCTGCACAAGGCGTTTATTATCCTCTTTGAGGCAGAGAGGGGAAACGGTGCTCACGAAGGCTCCTTCCTGCTTATCTCAGACAAGGGGAAGGAGCTTCATAATCACCAGGCGTCAGGATGGAAGACTGCACTCTCTGAAGTCCCAGCTACAGACGCTGGACTGATCACATCTGTCTCACCGTCTCTCAATGTCTCCATTACAGCTTTCACTTCACAAGATTCCGTTTTTTCTTTTCTGGCAGAAAAGTTAAATCACACATAGCTCAATAAAACTATGAAATATATCAAACTTGTATGCAGTATTATGTTAACTTATCACATGCTTAATTCGATTGCTATTATATATTTTTTAACAAACTATCGTTTTCCTTCTTTACCTCATCTGTAAAACTATTGGCATATCAAAAAGCACTTAAGCAGAGACAGTAGTACACAAGTCCACAGAAAGGTGTCTAAGAATGTCACCATCCCTACACATCCTCAATGTATACCATTAGCAGTGTTCAAAGTAGTGTTCAAAGTTCAGTTCATACAAGTAAACGTGAATAGTTCACGTTCATAGTTCACCATTTAAATTCTGAACTAGTTCATAGTTCAGTTCATTTCATAGTTTTGAAAGACTTAACTTGTTAAAGAAAACCTTATTCATCATTACCCCTTGCCTTTACTGTCGGAATCTTTATCACAGTGTGTAAAAATCCCTCAGATAATAATAAGGTGCATCGGATCTCGGATGTAGTTGCTGAGTCTGCGTCTCTGCTTTCTCTTGCCCTCTGTATATGAGACCGAGAGCTGTTGTGTTGCAGGTAAGGCCTGCCCCTTTAAGGAAAGTTTGTAGTGTGTGACGTAGTGCACCTGGGGATTGTGGGAAAATACGCTGAAAGTGTGTTTATAACGAGAAGTGACGGACCACCTAGAGGGGATGCGAGTGTTGCTCCTGCTGTATATCCGATAAATGAAGTGGCCGCATTTCAAGTAAAGAAACATCTCCTCCTCCTTATTCACGGAGCGGTCCGGACGGCTGGTTACCGGCCAGACAGCGAGCCAAGATAACCAGTGACAGGGGCGGCTCCTGGTACAGGCGACACAGGAGACTGATTTATTATGACGTGACACATGCAATGTAAAACAATACATTAATGTCACACCATCATCCTCTAACCCCGGGGACGCACCGGAGGTAGAAGCGCTGCGAAAAGCGATCCGCCTCCTTTCCTCGCAAATGTTAAATACTTGGGCTGGTCGCACCGGCAGCGTAGTGCCGGGAAGAACCAGGAAGCGCCCTGACCACATCGTACCACACAGGCACATTATCTCCTGTGGGGGGGAGGGACGGCGGCTACAGGCTTGCGTAGGTCAGTCACCTGTGAAGACCAGAATCATTTACCCCTTAACCAGCGCGGAGAAATAATGATGATGAAATTTAATATCAAAAATGTAAATATAAAATTAAATATAAAAAAATTTAATTAAATGAAATATATATTTTTTCAAATTAAATGAAATGGGGGAAAAAAAAAAAAAAAAAAAAAAAACTGCGCACGCAGATCCTGCGCAGAAGCCTACTGCGCAGATCCTGCGCAGAAGCCTACTGCGCAGATTCTGCGCAGAAGCCTACTGCGCAGATTCTGCGCAGAAGCCTACTGCGCAGATTCTGCGCAGAAGCCCATTGCGCACATTCTGCGCAGAAGCCTACTGCGCACATTCTGCGCAGAAGCCCATTGCGCACATTCTGCGCAGAAGCCCATTGCGCACCTTCTGCGCAGAAGCCTACTGCGCAGATTCTGCGCAGAAGGCCACTGCGCAGATTCTGCGCAGAAGCCTACTGCGCACATTCTGCGCAGAAGCCCATTGCGCACATTCTGCGCAGAAGCCCATTGCGCAGATTCTGCGCAGAAGCCCACTGCGCACATTCTGCGCAGAAGCCCATTGCGCACCTTCTGCGCAGAAGCCTACTGCGCACATCCTGCGCAGAAGCCCATTGCGCAGGAATTGCGCGCGCAGCTTTTTTTTTTTTTTTTTTAATTAAATTTTTTAATTAAGTTTTTATATTTAATTAATTTAAATTAACATTGTGTAAGATATTTTGCAATTAATAGAAGTCCTGCCAATATTAAGAGCGTAACATGTTGCCAGCTTGAAAATGGGAAGGAGCGGGATTCGAACCCGGGTCACTTTTTCTGGAGACCGACAGCTTTACCGACTAGGCCATTTCGGCTGATGGTTTCTTGTCGGAACTAAGCAGAATAAGGATGGAGAAATTATCGTGTGAGTGTTGTGGTGTCATTTTCTGCTGCTTTTGATAAACACTTCAGAGAAAATATTTTCTACTTTACTACATATATTTGACAGCCTTTCTTAAAAGTTACTTTTATATTTTGGCTTTTAGATACTTGATGAAACCTATTGTTAGAGAATAACCCAGTGGGGGGGAGGGGGGGAATATTTTTTGAGAGAAGATTCCAGATTCATTCACTATACGGCTCAACAGATCTCTGATCCATGAAGCTTCCTTCTACCACGTTGTGTGGTTCGGAGCCGAGACACTCGTCAGAGAAGAAAACACTTGGAATACGTTGCTTGTTTGCTCTGCATATGTGTGCCATGAGTGATGGGTAACGTAGTGCGAAGTCGAGTTAGTTGGTTTCGGTTAGGCTAAATCGCGGACATTTTACGGGCACGACATGGTGAAAGCATTCGATTGAGACAGCGTCTCTCCTGAGGAGAAAGTATTGAAATGTCCCGAGTGTCAGTGAACAGGTAGGGGTGGGGCACGTGACAGTTCTAGGCCAATGGCTGTAGGGTTTTGTGGGATGGCAGGCTCTCATTGGCTGATGAGTTGGCGTATCAAGGGTGAATGAGGAAGGGGAGTGAAGAATACAGTGGTGGCAGATAGTAGTGTCGGAGTTACGAACAATTAGTATGTCGTGTTCGCTGGACTTTAATAAAGTTACACATAAAGATAGGTTTCCTGTTAGACAACGAGGACACTACAATATGAACGTGTTCACCGTTCAAATTCATTATTTGGCATTGGAGTTGCGTTCAGTTCATCGTTCTCATAAAAGTGAGCGTGTTCAATGAGCGCGTTCTTTTTCGTTCGTTCATGCACAACACTGATCATTAGTGACTTGCATAACTATTATATTACATGCATATCAAATCAAAAGAGGGAATTTGGATTTTCATGGATCCATCAAATATCAATAGCCACAATGAATGGTCAGTTTATATTTCTTATAGTCTGCTAAATAAATGTGTATGCTCTGGCCTTGTTAATGTTATTGACACTTTGTAATATGTGTATTTTAAGATGGATTATATGAGTTAGTTATTTGTGTACTTGTGTACTTTAGTTTATAAATTCTCATGCCTAAAATTGCACCTTGGGGGTGAATAAAGTAAATTGCAAACTTGACTTTTCTCTAAATGACACTAAATCCATTCATAATCCTCTATGAAAATGTATTTTATACAAAACCCATTCACTTTACATATTTCCACACTGTACATATGTGTGTCTTTTTTTTCACTGTACAGTTTAGTTTTATTCAACCTATATTTTTCATTGTTTGTCATTTTACCTTACACTTAAGTATCATTATTCTTACACGTTACGTATTATTACTTACTGATCCCTGATGACTGAAATTTCCCCACTGTGGGACTAATAAAGGATTATCTTATTTTACCGTAGAGCTGAAATTATTGGTTTATTATTCCACTAGGATTTTGAAAAAAATTAAAATGACATATCTTAACAATTAATTTATCCTTAAAGTGATATTAAAGAATACAAATTCGAGCAATTCATTGACATAATAAGTACTTTCCAGTTTTCTATAATAGTAACTTTGAAATATTATATCAGAATCAGAATCAGAATCAGAATGTATTTATTGCCAAGTAGGTTTACACCAACGAGGAATTTGCTCTGGTTATTGTTGCATACAATGAACATAGAACATAAAAACATACAAACACATAAATACAACACACATAAGAAAAGCAATAAAAAGAAACAATATGTATTTACTCACTATTTACTTCGTATTTACTCCCTTTTTCTAATATTTATACAAAGTAACATTTATTTAGACATAAACATATCTAAATAAAATATATATAATAGATAAAAGATATAAAAAGTGAAGTAAAAAGTTAAATGCAAGTCAGTGAACAGTGTCAGATTGCAATATGCAATGTAGTGCCGTATAATATAATATAATATAATGTGTTAATATAATATAATGTGTTAATAGGATCACGATACAATAAAACACTGATGTTAAATAATGTCACATGTTCCAAAGCAATGATAAACCTACAGAGGTTTCCGATTGTGTAGATTTAAAATCAATTGAAAATAAATAGTGTGGAAGAGGGGGGGCAGGAGTTTTCTCTTCGTCTTTGTCCCTCGCCGCTCGCTGTAGTTGTGAGGTTGCCTGGAGACGGTGGATACGTGTGGCAGCGGCGGCGGCAGCGATGGAGAAGTACGAGAAGATCAAAGTTGTGGGACGAGGAGCTTTCGGGTAAACTCACAGTTTATTTACACATCTCAGCTGTGGAGCGTCACCAGTAAAGACCCCCTGTTTAAAACACGGTGGTGCTAGCAGTGAGCTAACAGAGCTAACAACACAACAAGGCCTCGGTGTTTCTACCCAAAGAAAAGCAACGGGACTCGACAGATGTGCAGCGTCCTCTGAAAACACCAGAAACACGAACTAGCTTTTGTTCTGAGTTTGTAAAACTGTGTGTCTCTACTTGAAACGCGTGTTTGTGTTTGTGTGACCAATCGAAATGACAACTGCTTCGTGTACATCATGAACTAATACTTTAGTGTGAGTCGTCATTAATAGCAGATTCTTGGTCTCCAGGGAAATCCTTCTCTTCCTTTACAGTTTGGAGTTTGTAGCGTCTTAATCCATCAGTAAAACATCTGTATAGAGACCGTTTCACCACTTCTGGTAAAATGTTGCAGAACATCTGGAGCTAACTCCATTAGAAAAACTGCATATTTAGCATTTACAAGTACAGTTGACTGACTGGGTTTTTACTTATATCTGAAAAAAAACCTGTAAACTCCCCAAAGCTGGTGACTCATTAGAAACATTGAGTTCTTACTAACCTCTTAAATTTCTAGTTGCATTATTAAAGAAGAGAAAAAACAAAAGAGATTGTAGCTGAACTTTCACTTTTTAAAATGCAATAAAAACTTTTTAACATTTGTCAACACTGTACATCTACATTTGATCTATTGTAAGTCAAGAGCAAGTCAAACCATATTTATAAGTTGTAAAATGCTAATATTCATACCACGATAACCATGCATCTACATTGTAAATGTTGATATCAGTTTTTCTAATGGGTTCTGGTCAAGAGGTCATTTTTACAGAAGTGGTCGAACAGTGTATTTCCAAATTATTTGCAGTGATACAGAGACACGTGGTTCATACTGGAGGAGAGTCTTTCAGTACCTAGCTACTTTATAAGTTGTTCCCATTAGAGGCTCATAACTAATAGTTACACCAGTATTAAATAATTAATTGTGCAATGTCAGAAAGATTTACAAGTTAGTTAGGCGAGTTATAATATGCAGTAAAGTTAGCATAAGACAGCATTAATATTATAACTATATTTGTATGAGTAAGGTATTAATAAAGTACTGAGCAGTTCCACTGGTACTTATATGTAGGTCTGTTGGATGAAAACAAGACTGTGGGAAACAAGGGAGAAACAACTGGATATATGACAGATAAATTATAAAATAAGTGTGTTCTGTCAATACATCGTATACATTACAAAATGAGAAGAGTACTATAACTTATCCTTTTCCTAAAAACGAATGCACGTTTATGCTGCCATACTTTTCTTTACATTATTATTCTCCTCAAATCATGTATTAAACTTGTGTGTCAGTCATATAACTAGTATCAACACTCTTGCACAAAAGATATAAACCCCAAATCTACATCTAATTGTTCTCCCTCGTCCTCCTGTCAGGATCGTTCACCTGTGCCGCAGGCGCAGCGACGGGGCCTTTCTCATCCTGAAGGAAATCCCAGTGGAGCAGATGTCACGAGACGAGCGTCTGTCGGCTCAGAACGAGTGTCAGGTGCTGAAACTGCTCCACCACCCGAACATCATCGAGTACTATGAGAACTTCCTGGAAGACAAGGCCCTCATGATAGCCATGGAGTATGCACCAGGTACGATTACTGTAATATCTTATTACACCACCCCCTTTTGTTCATTGTGCAGCAAATCATGTTTCCCATGGTTTAGTGCTGTAGGGCGCCATACCATTTTTCATCTTCCCATGTCAGGCCTGGGAAGAGTACATGATAACACCTAATATCAGTGAGAGTGGAGGTGTTTCGAGGGATAATCATCAAGTTTTAGGTTTCATATGAAGGTAACTGCAAGAGAAACTTCTTAGGCAAGACATCAAGACCCAATATTCGGCCTCAATTTACACATATAGGTTTTTTTGTTCAGGTTTAAGGCTAAACCTTAAGTTCTGGACGTCTTTCCACATTATATTTGATATATAAGACAAATATGACAAAATTCATTAGGTGAGATTATTATTCTGTGGAGTCTCTTTCCCTCTTATGTTGCTTGTTACCCGCTGCCTGTTAAAACAATCACTTATTGCAGGAGGGACTTTGGCTGATTACATACAGAAGCGCTGTAACTCTCTGCTGGACGAGGACACGATCCTTCACTTCTTTGTGCAGATCCTCCTCGCCTTGTACCACGTCCACAACAAACTCATCCTGCACAGGGACCTCAAGACGCAAAACATTCTTCTCGACAAGCACCAGATGATCGTCAAAATCGGGGACTTTGGCATCTCCAAAATCCTCGTCAGCAAAAGCAAAGCCTACACTGTGAGCTGAGTTCTTTGCTTTGGACATATCTTTATGTGTTGAATTCTTACACGTGCATGAATGAAGGTGTCCTTTCTTTTTTTTGCTCTGCAGGTTGTTGGGACCCCATGCTACATCTCCCCAGAGCTGTGTGAAGGGAAACCTTACAACCAGAAGAGTGACATCTGGGCTCTGGGCTGCGTGCTGTATGAGCTAGCGAGCCTGAAGAGAGCCTTTGAGGCCGCTGTAATGAAAAGCTTTTCTTTACAAAAATCTCTAACTCATGTTGATGTTTCTAAGTGTGTTAGTTTCTGCAATATTTTTATTCTTAATCTGTGTCTGATGCATAAAATGGTGCTTTGGCAAAGGCAGTGAAACCATCCCAGCAAACATCAGAGCGCCGCTGCCTTCGCCACGAGAGAGCGACACTTATAACTTCTCAGAATATTCAATATTAGACCCCTTGTCGCTCAATGTTTAAGTGTGAAGCAGATTCCTCAGGCTCTTGATTTAAACACAAATCAATAATTCAATCAACTCTTTTTGCTTTAACTCCTGTCAGTCTTCAGAACCAAATTCCACAGTGATTTACTAATGTGGAAGTCTTATTCCTTCAGCAGAGAGTTTGGGGGATTCTTCACACATTTCTAATGAATTCTTAAAACTTGTGCTCGTTCATTTTGCCTTTTCAGAATCTACCCGCCCTCGTTCTGAAGATCATGAGCGGCACATTCGCTCCAATTTCCGATCGGTACAGCCCAGAACTGCGGCAGCTCATTCTCCACATGCTCAATCTGGATCCATCCAAACGTCCTCAGCTCAATGAGATAATGGCCCTCCCCATATGCATCAGGCCCCTGCTTAACCTCTACACGGATATAGGCAACGTCAAAATGCGCAGGTGGGATCCGAATGCAGAGGTGATGAGTAGATGGAGGTTTTTATATCTTTTATTTAAAATCACCTCCTCTGGACTTTTTCAGGATCGAGAAACCACTGTCAACAATGCACCCTTGTCACCAGGGCAGAGCAGGAGGCAGAGTTCCCGGCAACAGGTCCAGAGGTAATGCACACGATATCTGACGGCCGGAACCACCTGTACCAAACTGATTGCAGTGCTTAAACCACGCTGATTGTTATTTCTTGGGCTGAAACAGATGGATCATTCGGTTTAGGATCGGGGAAGGTGCACTCCCTGCCCCTGTCCTCGGTGTACACGTGGGGAAGTGGCATCTCGACGCCGCTGCGTCTGCCAATGCTCAACACCGAGGTGCTGCAGGTGTCCCTGGGCCGCACCCAGAGGATGGGGGTCACCAAGTCCGGCCGTCTGATCACCTGGGAGGTCTGTCTACAAAATACTAATGTTTTTAAACACATAGGCCTGCTTCAATTTAGTCAATTTATTTATGCAGAAATAATACATTTATAACGAGTCTAATATAAAGTAATCCTTGATATGATGCAGCCCTGTTCAACATCACAACCGTGACAGGGCCAATAAAAGCAAAAACATTTTTCTCTCTATAAAGGTACAATTTATGATTAAATCATTGTCCTATATTGCAGACCTAGATCCTAGATTAGATTTTGCAGGTGTAGTAGCATCCGATTGTATTTCTACAGCTGCTAAAATGCAGTACGTCATTTTTTTCAGATGTAAAAATATCACCGATAAAGATCTGCTTTTGGTGTCAGCCCCTCAGAGAGCTTCTGTGTAGACTCAAGATCACATCACAGAGAAGAATCGCTGTGTTGAAGAAGCAGAAATAGATTATTCAGTTGCTTCAGTAGCTCAAACTGCAAACCGTCTCAAACCAAAGCAAGCATTGTGCCATTTTCCATTTACTGGATTATAGTGAACTGTAGGAAAATGAAGGAAATCAGTGACAGATACTGATCTCAATAAGCAGGTTGGAGAATATTTGTGCTTAATATTAAAATAAGTGCTGGGAAGCAGTGAACATCACAGACTGAAAGTGTTTAATCATCTGTCAGCGGGTGGATTTTCCCCTTGAACAAGTTTAGTACAGAAAAGTCTAATTATCTGTCTGCACACAAACAACTAATAACCAAAGATTGTTGCAGGCGCCATCTGTGGGATCCGGTGAGGCCAGTCTGCCCGGTGTGGTGGAGCAGATGCAGCCTCAGTTCATCTCTCGCTTCCTCGAGGGTCAGTCTGGAGTCACCATCAAGTCTGTGTCCTGTGGCGATCTCTTCACCACCTGCATGACAGGTTGGTGGGCTTTTCCTGTTTAGAGATAAAATCAAGGAGATCCCAGCCTTGCTCCATGTAGAAAGGAAGCTTGGCCCTTTATTGTCTGCACTTAACGCACCAGTCTTTTTTTTCCATCATACAATTGTGTTGAGCTGAAACTGTGGTGCTCTGTTGTTGTTTTGTGTGATTGTGTGTTGTGAAAGCTGCTTTCAGTATATCCATCATCACAAAGCAGAAAACACAGGATTAAAGACCTTTCCTCCCAGCTCAGTTGCCTCTCATCACTTTTCACTGTAGTGATGCAGATTAGCATTTCCTAAAATAGGGATTAGAGGTATTCTGTTGGTCCACTCATGAATACACCTACACTCATCAACAAATAATGCCTCTAATCCCTTACTCTTTTTTTTTTTTTCAATTTGCAGACAGGGGCATCATTATGACGTTTGGAAGTGGGAGCAATGGCTGTCTAGGACACGGTAACTTCAACGATGTAACACAGGTACATGTTCACTCTGATTAATGCACACTCAGTTAGCATTTTATTAGGTACCCTTAAACTTAAGCCTAAAAAAAAATGATAAACTTTACGTTGTTGGCCATTTGACCTTTGTTGGACAGTTGGCAGAAGAGAGGCGGTATGACGTGCAGCAAAGGTGCCACAGGAAGCTGCATCAATATTGGATAACATTTGTTTTCTTTCTCTGATTCTGTTCTCAGCCTAAGATAGTCGAGGCCCTCCTCGGCTACGAGCTGGTTCAGGTGTCGTGCGGCGCTTCCCACGTTCTCGCCGTGACCAATGAAAGAGAAGTATTTGCCTGGGGAAGAGGAGACAATGGTATCGTAAAATTAACTGGTTGTTTTAGAATCCGCTCTGTCTACCTTTTCAGCATTTGTTTGCCTATATGACTGATTTATGACAACAGCTCATCAGCACACAACATGATTGTTGAGTCTCACTCTGTCTGGAAGGTCGCCTGGGGCTCGGGGACCAAGAAACCCACAACTCTCCGCAGCAGGTGTGTTTACCTGTGGAATTTGAGGCCCAGAGGGTCATGTGTGGAGTCGACTGTTCCATGATTGTCAGTACCCAACACAGAATTATGGCGTGTGGAAGCAACAGGTAATTACTGTATTCGTCATCCTAAAACACTTATCATTAGTCTCAGTGAACACCGACTGAGGAGCTCGTGATCGGCAGTGAAACATCCCTCGTTTCACATTTAATGAGAGAACAGCACTGCTGCATTCTGTGAAAATGATCTACTCTTGTTAACATTTAATAAACCAATGCTTCTCCTCTGCCCCCTGTATGAACTCTTTCTTGTGCCTGTGGGCGGTGGTAGATTAAAGGTGCAGAGAGTGAGTTTCCTGGTTCACAACCTGTGAGACAGCATTCTCCCAAAGTGACAAACACTTTGTTTTCTCGCATCGTTAATCCCTCACTGTCACAGAGACTCAGGACCGGACGTCGATGTGTTTGTAAGAAGCACAAATTCAAAAACTGCAGCTCAGCATCTTCCGGCAGCAAACAAGAAAACAGATTTAATATGAACGGGTCTTTTCACAAAGTTATACTTATGTACATTAAAAACTTTACATCAACATTCAACTGCCTCTGTTGAAAGAAATAGATTTTGTCGTTTTGTTGCGGTCAGGTTCAATAAGCTCGGGTTGGATAAGATAACAGCCGAAGAGGAACCAAATCCCTCAAACCAAGTGGAAGAAGTTAATTCGTACAGCCCCATCCAATCAGCGCCGCTCGACTCTGAGAGGATCACTTACATTGACATTGGAACGTCCCACTCTGTTGCTGTTACAGGTAAAGAAATTATTAATATCATTAGAGAAATCATTATATTATTTAAAAGACATTTTTGAAGAAGACCCTTTGGCGGTAACCCATTTCTGTGTGACTTCCTCCGTGATGGTGCGAAATAGGAGAAGGTCACAGTTTCACTCAGCACCAGCCAGACTAGTTTTTTCGGTTGTTGCAGCAACAAATTTGTTTGTTTCAGCTCCCAGATGGTTTTGTTTGCATCACGACTTTCACAAGACTCACATTTGTCCTCCAGACAGGGGTCAGTGCTTCACCTTTGGCAGTAACCAGCACGGCCAGATGGGCTGCAGCTCCCGCCGCAGCAGCCGTGTGCCCTACCCGGTACCCGGCATGCAGGGCATCGCCATGGCTGCCTGCGGAGACGCTTTCACCTTAGCTATTGGATCTGGTGAGTAGAAGGGACCATGTGGGATATTATGACCTTCTCTCTTTTCTTTAAGGTCGTACGCACGTCCACAGGTGACCTTTGATCAGGGTTTGACGAGGGGATGCGACGTGAGGTCACCAGATCAGTTGGCATTATAAGAATGATAAAGGTGTGATGTGTCAGGTGCTAACAAAAGAGTCTAAGATATCCGTCAAGCTCAGACTTTACACGCCCACACACAGACTTAACGCTGCAGTCAGACCAAAATCCACAGGATAAAATAGACTTTCATGGTGAGGCCGAGAACAAAGAGGAGAGGAAATAGCTCGGTTAGGATTGGCTGCAGTCCACAGAGTTGTAAACCAAGTAGGGTTTTATCAAAATCTGTGTCACTGTCACTGCTGCCAAACTGGTTCCACTTCTCTGCCACTTTCTTCTTCAGCTCATTCTCGGGCGACGCTCGTGCCTACAACTTTTTAAATGCGCAACCGAAGCTTTGATTTTGGTTCGTTCATATGTGATAGATTTAAGATTCCAGCATCAACAACTTGCACATTAATGTCATCCAGATGGTTGTAAGATTGACATTACAGCACCATGTCCATTAGATTTAGATGTATTAACATTAAGCAACTGTTTGTTCGGGGGTCAGACATTTACCTTATATTAAGAGCCAGGTTGTTTCATCATTTATCAGAGCTTTCCCATTTATAACTATGATTTGGAAGTTTGAGACAAGCACTATTTAAAAGTCTGACACTACAAATGACATGAACAAGAGAATTAGAGGAGATCTCAGGATATTCCAGATGTGTAGAGGCTTGTGTGAGATGCAGGAGTAAACACAACAGGGTTCATCTCTGCTCTGAGTGGAGGCAGCATTTCTCAGATATCTGTGGTTTTAGATGCACCAATGAAAACAGCTTTTACAGCATTTTAAACTCTGTGAACACACGACAGGAATCTGACTTAAAAACAGGGCCACTCAGATGGATTGTTGTTAATCCTCTGCAAATTAAAAGATTAAAAAACGAATGGTTAGGTGGAAGATGTTTTGTTGGAAAATGGTTGACAGTCATGCAATCTATACAGTGGTTTCAGCTAATGGACTAAAAAAACAAAACCGCTGGTACGGTTTCCTAAACATGTGGGTTAACGTGTGTGTTTTTGTGTGTGTGCGTGCACTCGTGCGTCTCTCAATGTGTCTTCTGTCCTTAAAGCTGGGGGCGACATGGTAAAAATGACGTATTGTGCCAGTTCTCGGTTCCCTGGGGAGAAATCCGGCGGTGCCAGCCATGGCTGTCGGTTCTCTTTGTTATTGAAAAGCTTTGTTCCGCTTCCTCCAGATTGAGCCATTATGCCGCCACTGCAGGAGAGACAGAGTCATCAGTTAAAGATTTGGGCGGATTAATGTGAAGAAACAGCAAACAGCTCCTTGTTCCCCTGATTTTTTTTTCTTTTTCGTTATTCCACAGAAGGGGAGGTGTACACCTGGGGAAAGGGGGCCCGCGGTCGCCTCGGCAGGAAAGAGGAGGATTCTGGGATACCGAAGGCAGTGCAGCTTGATGAAAGTCACCCGTTCATGGTGACATCAGTGGCTTGTTGTCATGGCAACACTCTGCTGGCAGTGAAACGTAATATTTTGCTTATTACTCTTTGTTAACAAACACTGGGATGTGTCGGGATGGGGTGAAATCTGTCAGGGAGAATATGAATCCTCTCGGAAAGGTTTTTCGGTGGAGAACTGTGAATGGATTCATGTGTAAGTCTGACAGTCCACTGGCTTTAAAACATGACGACAGCTCTTTTTCAGGCAGCCTTTACATCTGAAAGCATTTCCAGTGACGTGTTGACACTGGTTCCTTTCAGCCATACTGGAACTTGTTTGGTCCAGTTTTGCATTGATGATATTGATTTTAGTCTGAGCTGAATCACGTGGCCTCCTACCTTTTATGACGGGCGACGGCATTGGTGCAAAAGCCAGAGATCCCGACGTGAACTGAAAGGCAGTGAAGGTGGGATTAAATCAGGACTCTACAGTTCATATTGAAAATAGCTGCAGATTTTGGGAAGATTAAACTGCAGCACAATTTAATAAGTAACAGAGATGTTGGTAATCCTTGCTGCAGGCTGCAGGCTGCAGGGCGGCTGTTTGAACGTTTCCCGTGACAATGGAGACTGAGATCAACTAACACTGAAGATGCACTAATAGAAATTTAAATAGTCTAATTGATAAACTTGCTGTTATCAATAATGGAACAGTTCATTTCCCTCAATTTCAATCAGTTACATCAATGAGAGAGAAGAATGTCAAATCCATCGGGAGACATTGATGAAAATAAACAAAAAATAAACAACTTTAGTAATCAAAGATAAATAATGTGAAGAAATGTATCTAAAGCCTTAAAAGTTGGGTCTTATCAATATCTGTCAATATCTATATCTATATCTATAATATCTATCAATATGTGTCAACAGAAGACAAAGGAATACATAAAATAAATAGTTATTTCTGTGGAGCACTTTTATTAATACAAGTATTTCCCTCCATGTTCAGGGTTGCAGATGAGTTTATCTTCTACATTGCTGAATCTGCTGTGAATTGAATAATCATCTGTATGTTCATTCAATCACAAAACCTATGCGTGATGATGAAAACCAACATATCCTCACTTTTGAGAAGATGGAAGCAGTAGATTATGCTGACAACTGTAATAATTATCACAATAGGTGCGAATTCATGAGTTTGTGTCAATCAACCAATAGATGAATTGCTGCCTCTTGTTACAGCTTTGCTCGAGGATTCTGTCCAGAGATGAGTTTGTCCTGAAGAAGAACCGGCTCAGCGGCCGTCCCGCAGCCCGGCGGTCCTGTGAGGTGACGGCTTCCTCCTCCAGCTGCGGTTCTGTTGAAAGATTTCTTTTCATACTGCAGCTGCAGCTTCAGGTTTTCACTTGGTCTTTCTCCTCTGTATCTATGCTTTTTTTTCAGGGATGAATGTTTGTGCCTCATTCTGTGTCTCTCATGGAGCAAAGGTCACAACCTGAGTATCTCCCAACCAGGTTGGATAAAGAGAGGTTGTAACACTGTGACTGAAGCCGGACTGCAGGAAGTCATTAGGCCGCTTTCATGTGGTGAACTATTGTCCTCTTCCACGTGCAGCGTGAGCATGATAAACCATGGGACTGGTTGGAGCTCTGTTAAGTCACTGGTGAATGTGATGATACAAAGCACAGAGCAGAAAAGAAAAGAAAGGAGCCACTTGGGAGTTCATCAGTCAAATGAACCAAATGCATTCATCTGCAGCACGTCCTCAGTGGTCACATTGTGCTTTATTGGATTAACCCTCACTTACATTTGTAACCCAGTGTTCGGACCAGATAACGACCTGTTGTTCAGGGTAACACAGAAACAAGCTTTCATGGTGTTAAAGGGAATGACTGTGTTCGAACCCACTCACTCACCTCTTCCTTTTCTATGGGGAAAAGTAAACACAGATTTCAGACACCATCTATTGAGTAATCTACATGTCGGGGGATCGTTAGTTGGATGAACTGTTTTCAGTTTTCAGTATAAATGTTTGAGGAGCACTCACTTGGACAATCTGAACACTCACAGAATACGATGGACAATAGATATAGTGCAATATGCATTAACTAGGTAGTGATATTTTAAATGAGATGATATATTATATAAATGTGTAATATATTAGTATTACTAATAGAAATCTCTAAAGTAACAAAAACTGCCAAGTATAGAGTGTATAGAGAGTATAAACTACAATATTTACATCTGAAACATAGTAAAGTGTAAAATATTCGATTCCATAAAATGAAAATACTCAAGTTAAGTTTAAATACCTCAGGATCGTATGTAGTTGCAGTATTTAACACCACTGGTGCCTTGGAGTCAAATATTTGTAGTAAAATAAAATGTTTTTTCAACTATTAGCAAATGCAGTTATCAAAAGATTTTCTAGTGTTAAAGCTTTTAAAAACACTTCTGGTAAAGGGAAAAATCACATTTAGTAATTCTAGTGTATTTTATATATGTGTATATTAGTGTATGTTGCATTAGAGGACGGTTTCACTGTGAATGAGCCTTAAATTAGAGACGTTGAGGTTTTCAGAAACTGAAATGTTATTACATCTTTTTAATATCAAAACCAAAAGCTGCTGAAATATTTATATATATTTAGGTACAAGTGGATAGGAAACGTCTGTATCTGAACTGAGAAGTTTGAGCTTAAAATAAAACCTCATCAGTTGAAAATTATGAGATTAAAATCAACATCAAGCCAAATATGAACCACAGGATTTCTCAGCGACAGTCTGATTATACCTTTGCTTTACTCTGCCCCCACAGTCTCACATTAATCACCTGTTTCATTATGTACGTTCCTTTATACTTTGATTAACAGACTAATGATCAGCCGCTATGACTGTTGTAATTATCGTGATATATAATCAGTTAATATGTTGTAATTAATTCATGTATATTTGAATCTGAATATATATATTTTATTTTTCAAAATGTAATCTAATTTTTTATGTAATTATTGATTATTCACATCTTCTATGACGACATGGACCATTTACTGTGGTTGCTTTGTGTGATGATGTAATGATGATGTAATCCGGTGGTAACACAGGATCCAGTTGTGAGGATATGAAAAGGATGTGCACTTGATTTTTTTTCATCAGTATTCTAACTAAAGTCAAGCATTTATTTTAAATATGTATATTTATACTGGTCACATTTGTATCATGAATTAATAATAAAATAAAGACAAAATACAGAATACCTTCATTTTGTGTGATTGCTCCACCACCAGGGGGCGTCTGTCACCTCTCACTGCACTGAATGCCACTGTTTGAGGTTAATTAGACGTTTTAACAATTAAATCTTCTCAAACAAATCCTCGATTTCTCCTCCCGTCGATTTAGAGCGTGCAGCTTTAACATCTCTGAAGTAAAAACAGGTTTATGTGAATTTATAGAGGTAAACACGAGTTTTACTGGACAAACAAACAATAAACATGAAGCATGGGCATGACATTAACACGCATCTCACGAGAGGATCGTGCAGCCAGACAAAAGGCTCAATTAAAGATGCATTCAGGGACATGAGGGGGAGAAAATGGAGAGAGCAGCTTCTTGACTCCTCCTGCCTGGAGGAGGAGGAGGAGGAGGAGGAGGCGGGACTCTGCTGCACCTAAACAGACGGAGGGGTGAGGGCATTGTGTTCAGTGTGTCAGTGCTGCATCCACCCAGGAGGAGAGAGGAGGACAGGGCCACACCGCAGCTGTGACAGCCACAACAAACCCTCACAGGACGAACCCGTCTGCGGCAGCGGCAGCAGCGCGCTCCTGGACACCGGTGCTTCCTGCGCTCTGCGGCCGACAGGAGGACACGCTGCGGGGGGAAGGACTCGCCCGATCCGTCGGTGGCAGGAAGGGACGTGATATGCACGAACCTCTCGTCGGTGTAAACCGGCACCGCAGCTGAATACCCCCCCACCCCCCCTTGTTTTTATCCTTTTTTTTTCCCCGTGGAGGAAGGGAGTCAGGGTCCAGGGACATTTACCCACCACCTGCAGAGACATACGCCGAGAGACGCTGCAGCCATGCCCGGGTTTGATTACAAGTTTCTGGAGAAGCCAAAGAGACGGTTCCAGTGTCCGCTCTGCAGCAAGGCGATGCGGGAGCCGGTCCAAGTGTCTACCTGTGGACACCGCTTCTGTGACACCTGCCTGCAAGAATTCCTCAGGTACACAGCAGTGTGTGTTTGTGTTTGCATGCGTGTGTGTGCGTGCGTGCATGGTCCACCTCCGATACCGGAGCCTGCAGCCTCGGCTAGTTTCGGTCGAGGCATGCACAGTAAATAAAGGATGTGTAGGTGTGTCCTCCTCACCTTTCCTCTCCGGGGATTTACGTTATTTTATATCAGTGCAGCTGATTATACCAGAATGGGATGTGAGGCCTGGACTGGTGAGCAGAGCCTGGTGTCAATCCCCCCCATCCTGTAGTTTCAGGTGTGTTTACTCTGGTGCATGTGCACAAAAACAACTGTGAGCAGCCCCTGTCTCTGGAGCAGCCATGCAGGGACTTCGTGTGGACAGGCAGAGGAGGTGGTTGTTGTTGTTGCATGAGTCAAAATGGTGCAAATTCTTGTTTTATTATATTTTATTTTGAGTATTTCATGCTGTGGTGCTTGTGTCCTGCAGAGGGCCCCTGCCTCCTCATCCTGTCTGTGATTTGGCCCCAGGGTGGCAGAGATGTGCATGGGTTGTTGTGGGTTAGGGGCAATGCGGATGAATGTGTGTCTGTGTGTGTGTGTTGAGGGACCTTTCATTTTGAGGTCAGACCCCCACCTCACCACCTAATCCGCTGGACATTGAAGTCTGTGTTGAGACTCGTAGAAAGGAAGTCTTTGTTTTTGATGAAGATACCGCCACAGAAGAGTCACTAATTATCAAGCAATTATTGAATCTCACTTTTGATACAAATGATAACTTGGACGACATGTGCAAATCACCAGGCTACAGCATAAGTGTATTTTTGTCATGAAGTAAACTTCAAATCAGCCAGCGGCCTCAAAGACTTATGTTCTTTCTTATTAATCAAACATAATTTGATTTATCACAAGCGCAGTATGAAATCTGATTGGTCGCCCATCTTGTGGTGTCAAAATCGACCTTTCCTACTTTGGTTTATACTGAGCTCATTTATTGTAAAGTTGTGATTTATCCAATTTGTTCTTATGACTGGGTCAAGTAATCACACAAAGAAAACATCAACAACCTAAAAACACATTAAATCTAATGTCGTGTTCAGTGGGGGGGACAGTAGGGGCCCAACAACAGACTTTTGCTCCAAGGCCCCTATAGAAGGTTAATGCGGCCATGGCCAGAGTAAATAACTCCATGTGTCTGTTGAGTTGTCGCTTCATATGGTGATCGGACACATTTGTTCATGGAGATGTAATATTTAACGTGGTGTCCATCAATCTTTTGTTGTTGAAGAGCAATGCCTTGAAATAGTGTGTCAAGCCAAACTCAGATTTATTATAGTTATAATAGAATAGTGTTTGTCTCAGAATCTTTGGTTCCTAAAATCTGAAGTTGATCTTCAGGAGGAACTGTTGTTGTTCCTCCGTCCACTTAATTCAGTAGATTCAAAAAACCTTCAGCTTGAAGATGGTGAGTGAGTTTTCCCTTTCTGGGCTGTTTGTGTTATCCCAAAATGTTTCTTGTTTGATCCAGAGCTCTGGAATCCCCAAATGTCTGCAGCACGATTAACAGAGGAAAACAAACAGCAAATCTTCACATTGAAGAAACTTGAGCAAGCAAATATTTTATAATTACTCAAAAGACCCAAATTGATGATGTAACTTTGTGTTAAAGGCATAATCGGCTGACTATTTTGTCATTAAAAAGACAGTTGTAGCTTCACCGGCGTGACGCACTGATAAAAAGCTTCATTTGTTCATACGTTGTGAATAAAAGTGGATTTTCTCTATTTACACATGCAGCAAGCTTTCCCGCTGTTGTTATTGTTACTGAATCATAGATGATTTATAGTAGAGCTCCAGCTCCTGTGTTGTCGATAGCACGTGTGTTGACATGTTGACATGCTTCAGTGATTCTTTGGAAAAGATAAAGATGAAACCGAAACTTGCTGTTTGCTCACCTTTAAGTGGAGAAGCTGAAAACAGGTTTTTATCTTTAAAGCCTTAAAGCTCTTGTGTATAAGTCAAATATAACAATTTGATTGAAAATCCTGTTTTATTATCAATAGAAAACGCTGCGGTTTCTTGTTTTGCTGTGTTGCTGCTGCTCTGTCTGCAGTTATTTGGAGTTTTGTCTCAGTTACCAATTGTGGTTCTTGCTGCTGTTTAACTGTAAAAAACATCAGAAAAGATCTTAGAAGCTTCAGTTGTACTCAATGAAACGAGAAGACGTCCTGAGGGAAACTCACAGATAAATAAAACAACATTTGCCATCAGGAAAACAGAATATCTAATCTAACCAGACAATATTTTCATGTCAACATTTCACGCTCTCAGAGAATGTGTCAGAGAATGAGACAAGCGGGGGGGGGTGGAGATATGGATTAACGCTGTGAATACATAAACCACATTGTCGTGAGTTCCTGGTGTGCGTGTGTGTGTGTACGTTGAGTCATCAGGAAGCCTCCTCTGGCTTGTTAAGGCAGCAGCCACTCGCATCTGGCTGGAAAGCACAAACTCAGATGAACAAAAAGAGCGAGGGAGGAACGGCGCTCGCTGCCGATCAGCCAGTTGAGCGGCTTGACGTTTGTCTGCCTCCTCCTGCCCACCTCCGAGTTCCTCCTCCAGTTTATGCATCTTTGTTTCATCTCTCCCACAGACTCACTGATGTTTACTGAAGTTTCCAAACTCATGTTTCTTTAGTTGAGTGACTGTGTTCTTCTCCTTGGTCAGGATGTGGATGCAGATGTGATGATTCCTCCCTGTCTGACCTGCATGACCTTTTTTTATAAAGGTATCTCTGATATAAGTTTGGCTTTATAGTAAGTTGTAGTGTCTTAATTTATAGTTGATCAACAAACTGTATATATACCTTACAATATAACTATTATTACTTTACTAGTGTTTATTCCTTACTGGCCTCTTTACTGCCCTCTTGCTTCATGTACGAAATCCATTAATGTGCTGCTTATAGATGCTAAACGCGGGAGGTAAAGTGTTAACAGTTTGGTAATAGGTAAATTCAGCGATGACGTTTGTTAGGAAATGATAATGAACAGTCAGACAGTGTACTAATATTCTTCCATGGCTTGTTGCAACAGAGCAGTGAGTTCTGGAGCGGGTGACAAGTGTGAGAGTAGCCAGACTTGGCCGGCGAGCCCGGGCTGGATGTTTCACGGCCTTCAATTATTACGGCAAAAAGATCAACCTGGTTGCACAAAGGGCAAAGCATTAGCTAACGACTGTCTGTCAGCCTTGATAAACCTGAACTCCCCTCACGGGCAGAAAAAAAGATGAAGGCGCTCGATGGCCGCGAGAGCTGAGACTGGGCTGGGCTGCCACACTTTGTTAATTAAAGAGGTGACGATGCAGCCCGTCCGCTCGGCTGCAGCCTCGTCTCCGTGCGGCTGCAGGTGGAGGAGCCGCTGAAATGTCCTGTGCTGCGGATATAAATGTTTAGTTCAACTTTATTCCACCTGAGAAGTGGAGCAGGAAATCTGGTGTAAAAGCAAAAACCCAAACAACGTGATGTTTTTTTTGCACTGAGATACAACAACAACAGGTTATCTGTCATATTTCTGCGATTGAAACATATTTTAACACCTTTGTGTTACTACATAGTTCAACGTTGAATGTAAAAAAATAACAAATAGGTCAATCCGTGGTTGATAAATCATCTAGTATTGCTAAAAATCTCATTAAATCAGTAACAGGAAAAATGTTGGGTTACCAGGAAATGATAAACAACAAATGGTCAACAAACTGTCACAGGTTTCTCGAGTTCTAACAAGTCTGCAGGTATAAGTCACTAATAAAACGTCTTTGCAATCAAATCTGCAATTGTTTTCAAAATGAAGTCACAAATGTGGAGTTTTAATCATCACATCTGCAGTTACACACGTAAACTAGTTATTAATAAAGAGCTTGAATCAAGCCCGCACATGGGAGCCCACACAAGCAGCTACAATTGTTGATAGGCACATTAGTTAACGTCTAAATCTGCTCACAACTACATTACAGTGTGTTGTAATCAGTTTATTATTATTTATTTGCTGCTCATACATGTTGTTTACTTCCAAGTCATTTTATGAAAAGGGTTAATTCTTGAATTTCCCTGAGAGGAACTCGAGGAAACGCATGAATCGTTCTCACTTCTCCGAGTCCGAGTGTTGACACGTGCTGGTCAGGGCCTCTGTGTCCACGGGCATGTTAGCATGTGATGCTAATGTGATGCTTTTGGCCCTGGGGGAGGAATGTCGACATCGTCTGCAGCAGCAGCCCCAGCAGTCCTGGAGGCTGCCCCCGCTCTGCAGGAGAGTCGCGGACCCAAGGCAGCGGCGCCCCGCAGCTCCGACAACTCAACGCAATCAAATACGAGTCACATGCTTCAACAGTTCAGTGTGTGCAGGCCTTCGTTGTAACTGCACTGCCTCTTTAAAACGAGGAGAATAACATTAAATGGTATGGAACACCGTTTCCTCCAGTGTGTGAGGGCTAAGTGGAGCTTACAGTCGTGCCACACATGCCCAGCCTCTTGGCTCGTCAGTCCTGGGTCCGCTGAGCCACATTAATGCCATGCGATGTGACAGTGGCTTCTCTGTGCATGATGCAGCGCTGGGCCCCGGCCCTGACAGGGGTGTAATTGGTTTGTTCAGCTCGGGAGCTTCTTCCTACAGGCCTCCACGTCGTCGTATATAGAGCGAGAGCTGACTTACCCGGAGTCACGAGGAGCCCCAAAGTGGCCCAATACAAGAAGTTTTCCCAGCTCCATTATTCACTGTCCAAAAAGCCAGGGGAAGGTGGTGTTTTTGGGAATGGACTGTGATTCATTTTAACTTTGACACATCCGCTGCGTGTAGTGTAGTTTTTTTTTCTTTTTTCTCTCCTCTGATGTAGGTGATACTCGCTTTTTGTTCCTGCAGCGCTCTCCCACGCGTTTATAGTCTGAATACCCTGGTGCACAGTCGCCAGCTTTATAAGTACAACAGACAAACACCTACTTCCTCTTGTTCCACCAGGAACTAACTGTTTTATTCGAATATGGGGGGGTTTGGTTTAGTGGAAGCAAAATCCATAGTTCTTTCTGGAGAGTCAACATTCTTGGGTTTATACAGTGTGCGGATGGATTGGGCTCCGACTTATGATTAGTTTCGTTAAAAATGAATCTGCTGATCAAGACAAATTTACAAGAGAACTCTTCTTCCTTTTTGTGTGAGACTTTGGTCACTGATTTTTGTATGGGGAACATGGCTTTATCTTTTAGCTTAGCTTAGCATCAAGAATGGAAACAGAAGGAAACGTTAGCCTGGCTCTGTCCAACAGTAACAGAATCTACCGGTCTGTAAGCTGAGCTAACTGGCAGCCGGCTGTAGCTTCATATTCAATAGACACAAGCTTCTCGAATATAACCCCTGCAAGGAACTTAAAGGGTCTATTTCTCAAAATGTTGAACTGTTCCTCTACAGAGCTGAAAACACAAGTGTCTTATTAAATCATTTGTTTTTCCCTTTTAAAGTAAATGAAATCCTGTGTTAAACAGTGATTTATTTTGAAAGTGATACTCAAAGAATACAAGCACAGATGTGATCAGAGACATGTTTATCTGTGGCAGGAGTTCTGTCCTTCTGAACACATGATAAATCCACTTCTGTCCATTGTGCGCGCTGCTCTCCAGATGGGATGTATAGAGCGGCACTCCGGCGGCTGTGACGGGGCGTTTCTTTAAGGCCTAAATGGAGCTGTGTTGCATTGCTGCCCAATGTTGTGTGTCAGTCTGCCACTCCTGGCAGCTGGGGCTTTGTGTCTCAGTGGGTATCTGTGTCTTGAATGGGAGCGATGCCACGGATCACTGATGAATGCCCGTGTGTCCATTACCCCGTGTGTTCCCGACCCCCGGCCCCATCACAGGGACATTCACATCCCCCCCGCAGGTGTCCAAAGGCTGCGCGGGCATCCTGGGTCCGGATCTGGAGCGCTTTGGGGGGGGGGGACTTTAATGTGCCATCCTTCTCTGACCACAACGGTGGTCAGTGAGCTGCGCACAGAGAGGAGCTGTGTTTAGCGGACTCAAAGCTCCCGGGGGCCTCTCCACGCTGCACTCTGGGTTCTGTGAGGGTCTCTCAGAGCTGAAGGCTGCTGTCGGGGGGGACCGAGCTGGAAACAGCCCAGTAAATTTGAGCACATCAATGCAAAGAAGGAGCCACTGACTCAGAGGAGACGTGGGGGGGGGGGGGGGGGGGGGGAGTAAATGCAGTGAGATACGGCAGCAGTAGTGTCAGAGAAGAGGAGTCATGGCTCTAAACCCGGCCGCTGAGCCTCCCTAGAGAAGCAAACTCCTGTGACGCTGCACCGCCCACTCTGTGTTCTAACTGTAGGGGAACAACAAGTCAGTGGCTCCTGAACTTTACACCTGATCACACTCCTGGACTTTGAAACTAATTGACAGATGTATATGAGAAGTGACTGATTTTCAAAGTTTAACACGGATGTTTATCTCACTGCTTCAGTTGCTTAACTCTCTGAACTAGAAACAGATCCCGCAGCACAGACACTTCCACACTGATCCTGCTGGACGCTTTTATTCAAATGTCAACTTTAATCCATGGAGTTAGGTTCAGTTTCATTGGTACCGGAAAATATTCACATTTTAGGAACAGTAACCAAAGTGAACTTTTGTTGCAGCTGTTTGGATTTGCTGTAAATCAACTGATAATTTTGTCTGTAAATCTGAATTTGAGCAAAAGTTCGCTCATTCAATAAGTTTGTTTTTTAATCAAAGAAACTGTTTAAATCCTGAAACACTCAGTTTACAAACATATAAAACAGAGGAAAGGCTTCAAATTCTCACATTTGAGAGACGACAACCCGTGAGCGGTGTGGACACGTTTCCCCGAAATGATTTTATCAGTGATTTAAATTTAGCCAAATTCTTTGTCCACTCTTGTGGGAACAGCAACATTTCATATTTGAAGCACTGTGAAATAACTAGAGCACAGTTGTCAACAGAGTCTAAGAATGGAATCCAAACGAACAACGGGAGAGTGAGGAAATGGATGTTGACATCTGATACCCAGTAATTTACCCATGTTTGGAACGGATAAAAGCAGGCATGAAAAAAATTGACTAAAAGTGCAGGTTTTGAAGTTTCCATTAAGATAGAGTGAGATGAGTTGGAGCACTTCCAGCTCTTTGTGGCACAGCCTTGAGTCTTTGCAGTCTGTGAATAGCAGGTTAAACCCGTGAAATGTGTCTAAAAAAACTAAATAAGGTTTCCATCATAAATATAAATATGTTAAAAATGGACCACCTGAAATCCTGAGATCCTTCTAGAGTAAGGATTTCTGTGGAAATTCAGCCGTAATTCAATTAAGCAAAGTATCAGTATCAGAACTTTTCCCTTTTTCTACTTATCAGTATTAAACCACACAGTATTTTCAAGGAAGCACTTCAGGAATTAATAGGAGTTAATGTACATGTAAAGTTTTACCAGCAGTGAATTAGAGCTTCTAATGGCGAACTGAGGAAACACTACTTTTGTTCTCTGTGGATTTTCTCTAAGCGTTTTCCACGGCACCGTCCATCCCTGCGTCCGTCCATCCTCCGTCCCCCCCAGAGACAGATGGATAGATGTTGGGCCGGGCCTCTTTCAGGATAGGGTAATTGCGGCGACTCTCCGGAGAGAGGAAGCTGAGGAGCTTCAGAGATGCAGCTGTGATGATGACATCGCTGGGAGAAGGCGCTCCGGCGATTTCACACAGCTGCAGACGAGATGTTATACGAGGCTCGTATTGTGACAGCTGCTTGTATAACGCAAAGGAGGGCGCTTTAAATCCTTATCTGGATTGTCTCCTGTGACGGAATGTAACAAACCCTCTAGTTTGAGGCACATTGACCTGCTTTTTGTTTTGATAATTTGGTTAAAAAAAATAGTTTTGTTAATGGTGACGGATATTATGATGGATTTATTGATCTTTCTTGATCCTGAGGGTTACGATAGTTACAAAGAAAAGCAGCACACAAGAAAAGAACTAGGGATTGAAAAGGATGAGCATAATGAGATCAATATGTAAACATAAAAATTTACATTATCTTAGAAAGATTTACATGAAAGTAAAGTTGTCGAACAAAAAGGGAAAAATGGCAAAAAAGTAAGCCCTGACAACAAATCAACTTATCAAGAAAGTGGTCAGGAGATTGATCCATGATAAAAAAATATTCATAATTCAAGTACCACAGAGTTAAAATACTTTTATCTTCAGTAAAACATCCAAGTATTTCTTCCACTATTCATTTTTCCATGGAGATGTTTGTCCTCTCGTTGTGTCGCTGCAGCTCTGAGTCTGTCACTTTTCAGGTCATGTCATCCATCGCCTGCCAGGAAGTTAATGGTGACAGCCAGCTCAGATATAACTCTTTACTTTTGAAAGACTCCTGAAAGTGATTTTCATTTGATCCGCTCAACGACGTGTTCCTCACTGCCCTGACGTTGCTTATTTCTGCCTCCTCACAGAGAAGAGTCGTGCGTCTTCCTCGGCGACCACACACGGCGTCTTTTCACTGCTCTGCCGTCGATTTATAAAAAGGCAATTTGTGGTTAAGGGAACGTTTTTTAAAGCCGTGACTCAACTTCAACACACCTGAGTCACTCGCAGAGAACAACTTCAAATTACTGCAATTACTGTTTGACTTTGTGTTCCATTTGAAGAGATGAGCTCACAAAGCTGGATTACTGAAGGGGAAAGGCTCCTCATCCACCCACCCAGCCCCAAGGGCCGAAACTCCCACATTCACCTCCTGTCAATTTACAGTTTGGTAATTTAACTAATAGCATGTTCGTTAAGGAATTGAATCCACATCAGTCAGCACAATATGAAGACACGCCCGGCCGACAGATAAATCACTTATTAGTCCCTTTTTTAATATTTGATGTCAGGGACCCCTGGATAGTTAAAGCTAGCTATGATTTGGATGTTGCTTGCTATATCGGGTTGTGAATATAAAAATGATATGTTTTTTACTTTATTTAATGTTTATATATGTCTTAATTTGGAATTCTACATTTAAAATCATTAGCTTTAAAATATTAGATGTGATTTTACACACTCAACTCACCCCAGGACTTAGAGTACCAACAACTGATGAACCACGTAGCACTTCCATGAACACTCTAGCTGGAGAGATGAGTCATGTCATGGATTGTTATGTAATGTTTACAATATGTAAAGCATAGGTTTTGATTCTATTCGGGCTCTGCTCCTTCGTCATGATAGCAGAGGCCTCAGCTCCAGTTGTTTTTTAATGTGCTTTATAAATAAATTTGACTTGACTGGACAAGTTACTGACAAAACAACACAATTAAATATGTCCGATTGGGCTCCGGGAAATCCCTCTAATGACAACATTGATTAAAGTCCAGAAAGTAAAGTGTCTGGGTTAAACTCTACTCCTACTGGCCATTAGTTTGATTTATATTTAACTCCATAAATCAAGAACTAAATGCCAGCTCTGATTATCTGAGAGTGTGTGTGAATATAAACCAATAAGCTCTGGTTATAGACATGCCTGGACTTGCCCTCCTCTATAAGAGCTCATTTTAAAATGGATCCCAGCCTTTCGGGCCACACAAAGATGGAAAACATTCCAGCTATGCAGCGAAGCACCTTGCCCCGCTCACAGCAAGCATGCTGGGACCCAACCGCCAAAACCCAGCCCTGCTGCTGGACCGCGGCCAGCTGGCATAGATCTGCAAAGCATGGCTAGTGCTTACACATGCCCGGGTATGCATGCTATGTGAAACAGCTTAGATAAAGGTATGTTTATCATAACTGACGCATGCCGGCCCCCTGTTCACGCCACCAACCACGTGAGGCTCCTCCAGAGGTTATGGAGACTTGTAATTAGGTGTAAATTAACAGTCAAGGGTTTAACTGCAGATATTTGTACAGTACGAAAGACGGTTCAGAACCTTTTCAGTCTGGGTTTGTCTACGCTTTGCTTTCTATAGCACTAATTGATACCCCCCCCCCCACCCCCACCTTCCCTTCAGTCAGTTGGTCTTGTGCACAGGTCACTGAATCAGCTCAGACTGTGTGTGTGTGTGTGTGTGTGTGTGTGTGTGTGTGTGTGTGTGTGTGTGTGTGTGTGTGTGTGTGTGTGTGTGTGTGTGTGTGTGTGTGTGTGTGTGTGTGTGTGTGTGTGTGTGTGTGTGTGTGTGTGTGTGTGTGTGTGTGTGTGTGTGTGTGTGTGTGTGTGTGCATACATGCAGCAACACACACATGTTCAATCTCCCACAGAAATTATTCCAGCCTGATGATTTTTATTTTTCTGAATTGTGTCACACTCGGCCCCAGAGCAGGGTGCAGATATTAAATCTATGAAGAGAGTCACTCAATCTAACAGGGAATGCTTTTGATGATAAACGGACCTTAATATTTTATACATTAATATATATATATTTTTGTCATGTTAAATACCAATATTTCCTCTAACAAGATTTGTCTATAAATCAATTAGACCATCATTAATGAGGTGACTACTTTAACACTTGAATTTTCCTTTTTTTAAATAGAAAATGACAAACAGGCTTCTCAAATATGAAAATCTGTAGTTTTTCTTTTTCGTAAAATGAATACATTTTGGAGAAGAATATGTTCAAGTAAGAAAATGAAGTCATATGATCTCAGCAATGAGTTTTTCTTGAAAATGAGTCAAACTGCTGATCCAAATGATGTTTTCAGTGCACAAATATGCAGAATACACCATTTAGACAATAACCCTCAGATGAAGGGGTATATCCACGTCAGGTTGACTCGATGTGAGATGCGATGAGAGGCCTTGTTTGTGTTGGGTTGTTGTCTTTGGGAGCCGGCAGCTGAGTGGCCGCTGCAGCGGTTGCACGAGCTGACAGGAAGGCACGTGAGGAATCTGAGTCCGAGGCCTGAAAGACGAGCAGCTGGGAGCGAGGGGAAGTGGGCGGCTCGCTGCCGAGGCACCTGTCCTGAGTGAAAGGCTCCTCTGTGGAGCTGAACAGGTGTTGGCAGAGCAGTTAAGCTCCTCACTTGAAGCGAACACACTCTGAATTATCGTCATTTATCCACAGGGGCCCCATTAACGTTAAGGTCACTGCCCGGTTGCCCCCTCAGCCCTTCCTTCCTGTCAGGACTCTTCCATCTCTCTCTCTCCTCGTCTGTTTACTGTGGTGGTCCTTTAACCAAACAGCTCAATGGCTCTGTCAAGTACATGAACTCCCTAGTGTTAAGTCTCAGGTTCTCACTCGCGACTCATTTTCAGATATGTCAACACGGCGTTAACACTCTGAACCGCCCTCTTCCTCCCTCTGCACAGAACAGCTATTGATCCCAGTGAAGGAAGTCACTCCGCTCGGTGCCCGTCCGGATGCATCATTCAGTCGAGTCTTTCAGGAGAAGGAGGCGCTTTTTTTCCAAAACCCTCTCGAACCATTGAAATGACTCTGGTGGTGGATGACTATACAAGAAGTGAATATTTGTGTTATTGATTTATCTGCCGATCAGTTTTCTAGATTATCTGCTAGAGAAATAAAATCACAATTTCCAAAAGTTTTTCAAATAAATTGATTTGTCTAAAATAATCACAGAAGACAACAAGACGGATTGAGTTTTAACAACTGAGAACATAGGATAAACTGCAATTTATGATGAAATTATGATAAAACTATTATTAAAAATGCTTATCCTTTCAGCTGTACCTGTAAAGATAAGTCGTCTACAATAATCACATGTACATTTTTAAAAACATACACTTTAAAGAAAACATGAAAACTGCCCTTACTGATGCAGTTTATGATTTAGTTGACAAAAAAGAAAATTGCTTTTTTTTTTGTGTGCGTGTTACTTCTCGCTCAAATGGTTCACTCCTACGAGGAGCGTGTGACATCTCTATCTGTCGCCGGATCGCCTCCTTACTCCCTCCTCTGCTCTTTTTATGCGGTGATTGAAAAAATCTTTGTCATTTATCTCATTGCTGCTCCCGGCAAACAGCAGCAGGTTGAAGAATTAATGCTAAAAGATGAACAATGCAGCGTTCTGAAACAAAAGAGGCTGATCTGACGTCAGCACCTCGCTTCGCCGAACAAAGAAATTGCATCCGCAAAGCTGAGAAGTGGACGAGTGCAGGAGGAGCGGCTCGGGGCTGGTCCACAGTCGTAGGGGGGGGGGGGCGGCGGTGACTGTGTTTCTGTGGATTGTATCTACATGTTCTCTGCACAGATTCAGATAAACACAAACAGGAGCCCCAGCATGTCTGCGGTGTGATCATAGCGGCTGATGATAACAGCAGCAGGCACCGACTGTTTATTATTTTTGTGAATCGGTGCATGTCTGTTTGTGTGTGTGTGTGTGTGTCTGTGTGTGTGTTCTCAGTCTGGCTCCCTCTGTCTCCCCCCCGCATCCCCCCCACACACCTCAAAAAGCCCTCACCTTCCCAGTTACCATGGACACTAAAGCACAGGGCCTAAATGTGTCACTGCTGCTGATGTGCACACCTCACAAACCCGAATCAGCTCGTAGACATATTAGGAAACGAATTTACCGTCTGCATTTCACGGGAAAAATGCAAATGGTCCTGAAGCAGAAATCCAAAGTATGTTATTTTAAATCCGCAGGAAAAGACAACGAGGTAAACGGCATCTATAGGAAAGCAGTAAGGTCAAAGCAGAGAGGGGAAAAAGTTTGTTGGTTTTTTCTGCCTGAGAGGAAAACAAGTGACTCATGACACATCAGACTCACGCCTCCCGCGCTCTGCAGCGATAATGGGAAAATCCAAATCATCATCCCATCTCCACACTGCACCGCCTTAAGTTCGCTCCGACTCTCTTATCAGTTTCACAGCGTTTACCACAATCAATCTCTGAGGTTGACTCATTGTGTCGACACATGGAAACCACTTCTCCGCTCTTTAAGCCTTGTGATCCGGTAGAATTGAACCCCGCCGCCTCGCCCTAATTAATGGAGATGTCACTGAGGGCATTGCACATTTTTTTTCCAAAGGTGTTCTTGTGGGATCGGACCAAAATAACTCCCTCACGGGGGGGAAAGCTGATAATGGTTTACCCACACCTGCTATCTCGCGCACACATATCAGGTCAACTCGAGAGGTGTGTGCATGGAGTGGAGAACTTATCTGTGAAGGACAGGGGGGGAGGGGGTGGGGACAGACAACAACGACAGAGCTTTTCTTTCCTCCTGGTGTCACCAGCAGTTTGTATTTGTTGTGTACTTCTGAAAACCTTTTGTTTAGACAAATTAAAGATTTTAATAATCTCGGGTTGTTGGGTTTCCCTTCCTTTTCGGGGTCACACGGAGAACAGGTGGAGGTTAATTTAAAGCTCTGTTGTCCGTTAAAGACGCGACTGGTCGGAGGGATAATCTGCTCCGCCCACCTGCCCCCGCCTCTCATAGAGGAAGGGAGGGGCAATATATGAATTAGATGTAATAATCTGATTTAAGAATTCTGTTATTGTTAGGAGGTTATATGCCTATGTGTTGGTTGGGTTGGTTTGTTTGTCAGAAGGTTTATGCAAAGTCCACTGAACTGATCTCAATGAAACTTGGTGGGAGGATGGGACAAGGGCCAAGAAAGAACCCATTACATTTTGGTGAGGATCTGGACAAAGGGGCGGATCCAGGACTTTTAACAATGTGACATTTGCACTATTTTCCAGATAAATAATCCTTATATTGGTGAATGTTTGCTATTTGGCGGCTTGATTGACTTTAAGTGGACTTTTTAGACCTGGTGAAGGTTTTCGCTCAACTGAGAGTTGTGGTTGATGTTTGTTAAAATGTCAGTTACGCTTCAAATTGGGTATTTATAGTTGAAAGAAAGATATGAGTGGTAATGTTACACAAAGAAGTGATTCTGTGAACATCTGTGCACAAGTAAAAGCTGTAAAACCATGAAACGCTTTAAGTTCCCAAACGGTGACTCTCAAGTTACAGGTGCAGATTGTGACCCCGTCTTTACGTCTGATTGGACAACGACTATCCAATTACAAAGCATAGTTCCAGTCAGGAAGCAGGTGGATGTGATGCCTGAATGAGCATTAGATTTTCACGATGGACAACAATTGGCTCTTCCATGACAAATCCTTTGAATGTGCTGTGTGTGTATTCAAAACGCACCTCGTGACAGAAGACCAGGCGTCTACCCTCTGATTGGACAGTTTAGCCCTGCTTTGTGATTGGATTGTCATCGTCCAATCAGATTCTTGTGTAAAAACAAGGTCAAAACTTCATAAGTTGTCATTACATTATCCAAGACGATGTGGGGACTTTGGATGCCCAGATTCACACACAGTTTGTTTCTGATCTTTTAATGTATTCTTGTTTTTACATCACCACTGTCTTATTGACAATCACACTGCAATAAAGGAGCGGTTTTAATTGAAGGGCGACGAGAACTTTGTCTCTCTGAGGCTCAGTAGTTCTGTGCACGTCAGAAACAAAAGACCTCTTTGTCTGCTGTGGGCTTTGTTATTGAGCGTCGACTCCACAAACGAACGATCTGAAGTATCCTGCTTACCATTTGCATAAAATCCGATTTACGACGAGAGCATGCAAAGCAGCATCTCGCCCCTCTCCTGTCCCGGTACCGTGAGCTCATGTGTCTATAGGTGCTAAGTCGTAAAACTTTACCTCTAAGTGGCCCCTGATTAATGTCCCGGCTCTGGTGGCCAAGTGCCGAGTGAATTCTCTTTAAAGAGAAACTGTCCCTCTTGGCTTCTGGACTGCCTGACACAGATCTTGTCGGTTCTGGAAGTCATAAAACAAACCCCGGCACCACAGAGAGCAAGGGGGGGTTGCTGCGCAGGAATAATGTGCCGTTCGGAGCAGCTGACACACCATTGGTACATTCCCCTTCACGGGAGCTGAGACTGACATAAAAAAGCATCCGGATACTTAATTCACGCTGAAATCGGAACCGCTTAATTTGGGTATCGGCTTGTGAGTGATCCTACAATGGGATGACCACATACACAGCGTCTTAATTGGTTAACGGAGCATGAAACCTCTGCATGTAAAATCCTTTTTTGAATTTTAATGGCTTTTTAAACGCAAACGCCTGGTGGGATTTTGTGTCTGGAGTTTTTTCTTCTTCTTTAGTCTTTATTACTGCAAAGGAGGATCATAGAGGCACTCCATTAAATCTCAATCTAGTCACGACTGACGGAGGTTTCATATTTCAGGGTTGCATCCTTCGCTCCGGATGCTTAAACAGAAACAGCAATTTAAATCTTGTGTGACTCTGCTGTTTGTATGAAGAACTGATTTCTCAGCTCCTGCACTATAAGAACTATAATAACCAGAGAAGTGTGTTCAAACAGATATGCTTTATGGCAGAGAATATGCTTTTCCTTGGATTTGCAGTGAATTAACCTCCTAACCTCATTCTGGCCTCCGACCAACCATATGTGAGCTCGTTAAGGAGTTTCTAAGAAGATTTGAAATACTGTAATTTAAAGAAATTCCTATAAACTTTGGGAAATATGCTTTCTTGGTATATAAGAAGATTAGTCGTGCTCCAATATCACATAGAACAATCGCTCATTGATAGTAATTGGGCTGAAACTTTGAAATAATCGTGATATTGATTTCTAGCCCTAGTTTTAATTTGATTAAAGTAAATGGGTGAGAAAAGAGAAATAATTGTCTAAATTCAGAACAGAGGATTTCAGAAATGAAAATGAAACACCTGAGCTTTCGCAGCTTTCTGATCTATAAATGACACACGTTAATTATTATGGCAGAATTCACACACCGATTGAAATGCACATATTCCCTCCCCTCACTCTGATAGACGGCTGGTACAATAGCCTGAAGTGCGCTGCTGCTTCCGCACTCAACCTGGATCAGCGCAGGGCGATTTCACGCTGTGCTTCTTGATGATTGTGACTCCGATCGCTGATTCATTAATGCTGTTTGAAGGAAAATGAGGTGACCTTGTCTACCACTGCCTTTCCGGCTGCCATATGCATACAGTTGGCAGGCGGCCCTTCTTTTAACAGGCCAGGCAATTCCTTGGCAAACTCGGGTCCCCACCGTCCAGTGCAGGCATCCGAGAGGATTAGTGTGGCAGCGCTGCAGCTCCTCGAAGCCAGCCGACGTCGCTGCGGATCGTCCCCCCCTTCAGAGCAGAAATCTGCCCTCGGAAGCTGAGCTAAAATTAGACCAGCCATCTGTGATTAGCACGGCTAAAAATCACCCGCGTCTGGAGAAATTTATAGCACGTAGCTGCCTCCGTTTGCCCTGAAATTGCTGAATACCACTCAAAGACGCTCCTGTTCTTTCGCAGCATCTGAGTCTTCACCAACGTGTAACAGCGGGTAGTAAAATGGAGATTGGGGCGTTTCACACCTACTGCAACCTTGACAGCAGCTTTTAGCACTTTCCTCACACCGACCTGTAGGTTCTTCCCACATGTGCGACATGTTAAAGCTCAGGACTTTCATTGATCTCCGGGGCCCAGTCCTCCACCCATCCCGCCCCCCCACAAACCGCCCTGCAACCAGATCAAACGTGAGGCTGCTCCTTTCAAGCGCTGCTTTGCTTTCATGTCCGCGGCGTCGGGCCCTCGTGCGGGTGCGTACGCCTCTGTTTTGGTGGTCTCTCTCTCTCTCTCTCTCTCTCTCTCTTTTTCCCCCCACCGTTAACTGTGGGGGTGAGGGTGACGCCACTTGTGCGTGCATGAGCTCGGCTCTCGATGCAATTGATGGGACAGCAGCAGTTAATGAGAGTGGATTGATTTTCCTCTACCTTCTGCATACAGGGTGTAATTTGAGGGATAACATCGACCGGGAAAACAAAAGATCCCAAGAAATTCTATTACATCTGCTGTTTTATTCCTCAGATCAGTATTTTAACTTAAAATGAAAACATATAACCCTTTCTGAAATGTAAGAGTATTTTCTACTCATATTATTCCAGGTGCAGTTGAGGTGAAGTCCAGAGGAAGTTTGCTCCAAACTCGTAAAATCAATGGAAACAAACTAAAGGAGCCGGGTTACGATTTCATGTTGTAACCCTCCCCTCCCCAAGAGAGACTCTATGTCAAAGCCCGATTAGACTGATGGAAGGAGACTGCAGGAGGAGTGCAGGAGGAGGAGGGGGGGGGATTATAAATACTTGTAGGAACTGTTTCCCCTTCTCTCACACTTAAGGATGGATTATGGCATCTCGCAGGCTTGTGTTCAGCCTGCAGATGGCTGCTCATCCTCACTGTGACCCTCCCTCATCTATTCATCCATCCTTCCTCCCTCTTCCCTTCCTCCCGCTCTCTTTTTTTTCTTTGCCAGCTCGTCCTCTGGCAGGTGGCTCTTTCCTTTGCAGTGTGTCAGTGCTGCACCTCTGGCAGTTTGATGAATCATCGTCTAATTGCTCATGAATTCAAACTAAATGCCTGATTTCTCCTAAACATTGAAGTAAGCCGATATTTCCATCCAGGAAATGTGGGTCTGCTTTCATGTAGAGGGGTAATTTTAGCGCCGAAGCATATATGGCAACAGTCTTATTACACAATTAACATATTTGTTAGATTTATGTCATATTTGTGGGTCTATATCTTAACGGCACATGTTATTGCAGACAAGATATAATAATCTGGACTCTTAAATGAAAATTAACACGGAAATTAAAGTTACGATCTAGACAAAGTCAGTCGTTAAACAACACACGATACAGTATGCAGTAATATCACTCAATGTACAGGCTGCTGTACTGCAAAGCTGACATTTAAGAAAAACTAACAGAGGTTTTATTAACCTTTGGAAGCTTTATAGCCATGAGTGCTCGCTCACAGATGGCCCGCGCTCTCAAATGTCAGCACGGTGAGGTGAACTGCAAGGAGATACGAATATCATTACATAAGTGATGACGGCTTGAGTCGGGCCGGCCTCAGGTGTCCTCACAGCCGAGATCTAACAGAGTTTGTGTGGTTATGAAGAATTTCACATGGGAATATTACAACAGAGCAAAATCCCAGAGCAGAAGTAAAATGTTCTTTGGTTCAGGTCTGTGTAGGTAGTGTCAGTGAAACCATCCTCTAATGGGTTTTTATGTCTTAGTCCACATTTGGTCCCAGTACATGGGTCGCTGGAGAAGAAGCCAGGGAAAGAGGCCAGACATCCACCCACTCACAGACACTCTCTTTCTCGTAGTAGTGCCTTTCCTCCAACTTGCATCATATTTTTTTTTCCTGCTTTGGCAAAGCAACACAACAAAAACATGTGTTTTTTTTTTCCTTGGAAAAAGAAACGTAAACTATAGATTTCAAACTGCGTGTACGAGTTTAGCTCTGCTGGATTTACACGGATAAGTGTAATCGCCCTCGGAAGCAGTAACAATTTTCCGCCTGTCTTTTTAGGTCGTCCTGACACTGAGTCAGATGTAATTTATTTCTGTCCCGTTGATGACCATGACCTGCAAACTGTCAGCCATTGTTACTTCATAAGAAACAGCTGCCAGTGGCTGTTAGTGACCAGCAGAGGAAATCACTTGGGATTTTACAGGTGTCATGTTCTGGACAGGTGTCCAACGCAGACTTCAACAAACCAGCTTCTGTTAAAAACATATTGTCAGGTTTTTGATTGTTATCGTGATAGAATACATATTTGAAGTTTGGATTTGTTTTCCTGTTGTCTGTTCTTTTCAGATCATTTATATGAGCAATTATTTCAGTTTTACCCAAATTTATAGACGTTCTGAAGCCTGCCTTGAAACAAATAGCAAATTAAATGTGGTCAGTAATTAATAATATAATTAAACAGCTAAGAACATGATTAAACACACAGAGAATAACCTCCATTAAGGCTATAAAGTAACCCATAGAAAGGAAAAGCTACCATAATAAAGAATTCAAAAGATTCTTTGCAGGGTGCTGGAAGAAGTATTAAAACAAAAACACGTCTCATATCCGGTGATATTCATAACTTTGTTTACAGGGCAATGTTTTTACCGATAATACAGTTTTCAACCTATTGAGATTTAACCTCGTCTCTTCACACGCTCTTATGAGACGTAGCTGAGCCCACAAACGTCAGTGAGCTTGTGCAATATAATCTCCAGCAAACCCCAGATATGGAGGGCTTATCTTGTAGGTATTCAATCCCACACAAGCAGCTGTCACAGCATCTCTCAGTGTGAACGTCCCACAAAGATAGTCTGTGGAGGAGCAGCAGATCCACCTGTGAGCTGGTGTGTCATCACACTCTCTGTGAAAGTAAGACCTGCTCCTCCCTTTCCAGACAAATGAGAGGGCTGCGGGAGCGCGGCTCAGAGCCAGATCAGCCGTGGGCGAAGGGAGCTCGGCGCTCACGGCATATCGGGTGGCACAGGTGGAAGCTCCAGCCTTGTCACTCGAACTCTTTTACCTAGTTCACGGGAGGGGGGGGGGGGGGGGGGGGCTCTTTGGTCTGCTCACATGTGGGCGTTAATCCAGACAGTCATGAGGATGAGAGGGAGAGATTCTGCAGCTACTACACCTTCTGCTGCTTTATTGTTCTGCTGGCAGGAGAAAGTCGTTTTTTAGGGTTGGCAGGTGGAGAGTTTAAAGTTGGTGGGTGGAAGAAGTTACACAATCTATAGGGGCCATTAGCAACAGGGTTTTCTGTTGTGCCTATAATGGGATTTTTTTGCGTACTGTTCATATTATTGTCCCAAATCGCTGTGCACAACAGAACTGGCTTCATTTCTGCTGCCTGTAAGCAGATATTTACATTTGGTAGAAATTAAGACAAATTGTGGGTTGTGGTCAGACAGCTCCAGAGACTGCTCGGAAAAATGAACTATTAAATCTTTGGAAAAAGATTGTGCTTTGTCTTCTGTGAAGTTTCCATAATTAAAGTGTCCCACGTCATCCTATATAATTTTAATCTCAGTAAAGACCAGTGAAATACACTAATTACTTCTACACCAATTGACAGTTTGGGTAGAATTATTCTTCTACATTGAGTAAACTATGACTATTTATTTGAGTTTATAAAGCGTTTGGGTTTAAATAAATCTGTTGACGTGGTTTCAGTTGGGCTTCATTAATCACTTTTGTCTCAAATATTAACATAACGCCTCAAGTGGGAAACTGGAACATATTCCTTGAAGCTGGAAAGGCAATGTAGCAGTTAGCTTAGCTTAGCACAAAGACTAGGAACGGGGGGAAACAGCTTGCTTATATCTGTATCTTAATAAAAAATAAGCAAATGTCTCGTTTTGACCGAGAAGCAGCATTAAGTATGTAGGACATCACAGACTGATAATTATGGAAAGATATCCCTCACACACTCTTTTTACTATCCACTCTCATTAGTGTTCAGAATAGTTGGCTCAGAAGCAGGAAGTCATGACTGCACGCAGTCTTAAAGACATAAACCCAGACCAGATGGATTTGAGGGATTATGGAAACTCTTATCTGAGATGAGACAAAATTCCTCTTTTATGCCAACTTCCTGAGAGGAGACGTTTCTGTATGTGAGACCGAGAGTCTGAACGGATGGCACTGGTGGAATTTAAGGGTTTGTTTGCATGTATAAACCTTAATCTTCGGTTATGACTTGAAAAGACAAAAGGGTTTAGCACAAGGATCAACACAAAAGCTGGTAGGGAGCTCCGGGGGGAGATAAGCGGGGAGTTCACTCAAGGACCCTCTGCTATTTGAGTCGATGAGAAAAACACCTGGTGGGACGTGGGTCTGTTTAGAGTGTGCCACAATCACTCGAACTCTCCACCGCTCCTCATGCTTTTGATCCAGTTTGTTTAGTGTGTCTCGAAAAGCCCCGCTCGCCAAATGCAAACACAGGAAGGTTTGTTTAGGAGTCTCTCTGTTAGGCTTCAAGGTCGCTCAGTGGTCGTGACTTGAGAGGAGGCGACCTGTCAACAACATGTCCTCTCTGTGTGGCCTGCAGCTCGGTCCCTGTCGCCTGAACACCACCCCTCCGCTGTGCACCAGGAGATTAAACCTGAGGGATTTGTGCGTCTCACCGTCTGCCTGTCAGGAGCCGTGCGCAGCGTGACGAGGCATGTTGTGACGGCTGTCCTCGTGGTATCAGCTGCATGAATGGACGGCGGGTTTAATCTGCTCCTGAAAAGAATATTTGAGGACAGGGAGGAGAGGAGGCAATTAGAGGGGAGAGCGATTTAGGGTCCAGAGCAATGCCGGGTCAGAATAATGGGTGCGTTTCACCTGCAGAGGTCCACGTGTGTTTCTTTCAAGTCAACACAACGTGGTAGTGTTTGTACCCTTGTCTGACAGTGAGTTCGAGGTGGTTTACACATGATCGTGTCCTTGGCAGAGCAGCTGTAGAGCCGCCGCTGCTCTCACGGTATGAGCGAGACACAAGGAGGCAATGAAATTTTAATGAGGTGATTGCATTATACTGTGTAGGCTGTCCGGTCTTAAGCTGCTCCGCTGTGGCAGACACAGAAACAGCAGTTTATCAGCCTCTCGCCCTGGATTATCATTGACCAGGGTGTGAACTGCAGTCAGAGATCTGTGGTAGACAAGCAGTTGTGAGAAACTCCTATTCTAAAAGAGGCCAACTGCAAGTTCCCACATGTGTGGGTTTACATAAAGGAGTTTTTCCTTTGAACTTTGTGTAACAACTTTGTTTATCTTTAACTAAGTGTATCAGGGCTGCGCCTTATCTACTCATGAACCTCTCCAGAATATTCAACTGAACTGTAAATGTCTCGAAACTCAAAAATATTCAGTTTGTTTTCATGTAAAACTTAATTTTTATCATTTTGTGTTCAGCTGCTGTAAACATATTTAATGTTTCACAGAAGATTAATCTGTTTTCTATACAAAAGTTATATGGGCTATTACAGTTTGATAATTAATCATTTTATCAAGAGGCAACTGTGCTGATAAGCTAGATGCTAACCTTATCATGCTAACATTCATATCGTAGTGTGTTAATTATGTTGGGTCTTACAGGTCTCTACTGATTTTTTCTGACATTTATAGACCTCACAAATAATACATTTATTAGATTAATCAATCATTCAAATTTGTGATATTCAGTTATTGTGAGCCATGTTCTGTCCTCTCACCTAAAAAGTCCTCACGAGTCAGATAAATTGTTAGTGGGTGAAGAAGGATGGGATTGGACTGGATCTGTGTTTCACATCGGCCTCACCTTCCACTGCTAATGTGCTGTCCCGAAGCGGCAGCGAGTTGGAGTCACGCGCGGTGGGGGGAGCGGTGGGGTGTTAGCAGCAGTGGGGACGAACACATGAATGTGTGGCTGCGGGAGCTACTCTGCGACCAGGGAAGGAATTATCCTGACAGTCTGTGACTCGGCTCTTTTCGCCTGTCCGCCTCTCTGTGCATCAGATACGGGGCCCGAGCTGGACGGGGGCCTCTGGCTGTCCCCTATCTGGAACTGAGAGCCTGTCGCTTCCCATCACCTCTTACTGCTGCAGTCGGCGCCCTCTTTACTTCTCAAACAGTGAGATGGTTCCTCGGTGATGGTGCTGAGTACCGTGAAGCCGTTTTAAGACATGATCTGTGGGTACAATCTGGAGAATGGCTGCGGAGTTAAACCAGAATTCACCTTTCACACACACACAACACAGCGGGAGGTTTTCTGCACAGACGCGTTCACAACATCAACAAATCCTCTGCGTTATAGCAGACAGAGGCCAGAAGTGACGTAATAACTCCACTACGAAGTTCTCATCAGTGTTGTCGAAAAGATTGAGAACCAGAAGTAGCTATTGGCTCTCTGAAATGTAGCTAAAAGTCGCTAGATTGCGTAATGACGTCACATGCCTCGTTGATTATTATGAATCCATCGCGGGGATCCCCCACATGACACTAGGAGGCCAGGCGGAGATAGTTGGCAGAGACTGTGAAGCATCTCATTCGGACATTTTCCTTCACACATGCACCTCCTCCGGAGACAACACGGAGGAGCTGCGGAGTTCAGAGCATGTCTGAAAGCAGGATGATTTCACACTACACATGTGATGCTGACTGGGGTCTCATCGATTGACCCTCTTTTACAGCCAGTCGTGGCTTGTTAATTGGTCTCCAGCTCCCTGCTGACACAGTGACCCTAATGGAGGAGAATTACTGCCGTCTCGTCATGCATTAACCTCCCTCCTCACACCCCCCTCTTTCATCAACGCTCCCTCCCCCTCAGGCCTAAACTCTGCTTCAACCCCCTCCCCTCCCACCCCCTTTGGCATACTCCTTGGTTTCACAGCAGCTGGGTAGACGGGGCGAGGTACACATGCACTGCTGCCCTGTCACATGTCCCTGTGCCTCTGGGAGCTGCGGTCAGGTGACACTGCAGCGAACCAAACTAAAGCACCAAGAGGCAAATTCTTAGTGTTTGCACAATGCCGTCCCTTAATGAGTCCAAACATAATTTAGACATGGTCGGGGTTATGGAGGCCCTCTCTGCTTGTGAGGTCAGATCGAGCCTCGGGGCCTGTGACTTCTGAACAAAGCATGTTTCTGTGCATCCTTGCTGTCTCTGGCTTCAGTAGATTTAATGTGAGATACAAAGAGTGCTGTTTATTTATATTGTTTTGCAGAGGCTTTAATATGCATTATACTGCACCGTGTTGACATTTCCTTGTGCAAACTGTTTCTTAATCGCGGGAAATATTTGTAGATTTATTGATGATAATCCATAGATAGATAAATAGTGTCGTGATATGGATTTGTTTACATTCTCATAAAACTGGGAAAAGCAGCATATCTTCTCACTGAAGAGGCAAGAACCAGTTGATATTGGTCAAAGTATTAGAACATGAACAGATGAGAGTGTACGAGTTCCCCTCTGGTCCAGAAACCGCAGGATGGCTCAATGATATCTCAGGAGATAAGCCTCCGATTTTACTTATCAGTTTTTTTACTTACTTGTGGGTCTGGATGTGTTTGCGGTGCAGCCAGAAGCTCAGACTCTTTGTAGCAGCTCACCCATCGTGGCTGCTGCCTCTATTATTTACAAGTGTGAATATTTAATGATGACATCAGGGTAGGGACCTTCTGGGAGAGAGCTACCCTAATGAGCCATGGAACTCACTAATTTGGCCCTAAAACAGGCCAGTGAGGACATCTCTGCTGAACCGCAAAACTGCACAGCGGCCACTAGTAAAACAAGAGTTCAGATTTTATTTAGGTTCAACTGCTGCAGGGAAGAGCCAAGAAAAAGGGCTAGAAACTTTGTCCCACACTCACTATAGCAAATCAGCTAAATCATCTGTTTATCCCGAGGAATAGCCTCAAGCTTGAAGGCAAGGTTTACACTGCTTTATTCTCTGGAAGACAGAAGCCTGTTGAAACTGGCACAATCTTATCTCCACTCTGAAACAAGGACAAAAAAAATCAAACACTCTAAGCTGTGAAAGAAACTATAGAAGTTTAGAGTTTTTTCTTTCTGCTTTAGGGATAATAATATGTGCAGCTCGAGGTGTCCTCTAAGAGAGAAGCAGATGAAAGAGCGAATGTCGTTTCAGCCAGTCGCTCACAGATCTGACTTTATTGTGCAGCGTTTGCTTGTGAGTGTGTGTTTGTTCGTCATACAGAATGATGAGTCGTAGTACTCCTCAGATTAAGAGTGTGTTTGAAGAGAGAATAAAACTAAGGACACAGCAGCACTGCTTTTACAGACTGAGATAGAAGAGGCTTTTAGTTCTGGTTGTGTTCACTCAGGGACGAGGATATAAATCTCACTGAGCACTGAATTAAAAATGGCTGAACACGCCGTAGAGATGATTTTTTATTGTGTCTTTCTTCTGCAGGCTTTAATTTTGAGTGATTCCATTAATAACAAAACGTTTGTTTCTGTTTTGTTGCAGTGAGGGTGTGTTCAAGTGTCCAGAGGATCAGCTACCGCTGGACTATGCCAAGGTAAGATATGACACGCAGCACACTGATGCTTTGTAACTGTTCACACCATCCATCCATCCATCCATCCATCATCCATCCATACAATCACAACACTCGTCTACATCCATGCTAATGGGTCTATGACGCCCAGCTGTGCTTTGAGCTAAATGCTGATATCAACATGCTAACATACTTAAAGTGACAATACCGTCATGCTTGTGTGTAGAAGGGGTACAATGTTCACTATCTTAGTTTAGCCTGCAACATTAGATTTAGACGTAGTTGGGATTTCATGAGCTAAACCTATTTATGGGATAGTGACTTTATATTTACAATTTTACAATAAAAACTGAGCATTTAATGTCATTAGCTTAAGCCAGCATTAGCCATTGAGCTGTGAACACATGAACCCAGGGATTCATCAGGCTCAGCGGGGCATCAGCACAGGTCTGCATGCTGCGCTGCAAGCGATGGAGGCGCCTCTAATAGCGGGGATGCTCCACAGGAAAGGATGTGCTCATGGCACACCTGTCGGACGTTGTTATTTACCAAGGCCCTCACCGGCTCCAAGTCGCCGGCAAATTACCCCTCGCTGGTGGTCTTCTGTCAGGGTTATTATGCTGCTCCCAGCACACTGTCCTTCCAAAACATGCACAAACACAACCTGGCTCTAACAGAAGAAGTGTGTTGTGGTAATTAAAGGATTGTACCGTGCTGCTGTGGTAGTATTAGTTGTGGCAGTGTGGGACTAACAGAGGCTAAAGCAGACAGAGTAAACCCCCACCCCAAGTTAGAGCTCCAAAGAGCTTAACCCCCCCTGCTCTGGCTACGGCTAAGTTATTAAAAGGTCATTATTGGAGTCTCCCTACAGACTCCAAGACTGGAACAATGAGTGAGTGTTTAAGTTTGCTTTAGAGGATTTTCCTTCTCCCTCTGTTTCTCCTCAAAGAATGTGATTATGGCAGCGAGATAGCATCAGCTCTTACTGTATATGTGGCGTGCAACAGAGCCAAGCATGCGTTTAATGGGAGAGATATATATGCTTTACTTAACAGCATTAGAGCATATGTAGAGCATATTTAAGTAGTTGTTTGCACTTATTTGCGCTCTGTCCTACCAGCAGCTGCAAACTATGATTTATGGAAGTATTTAATTGTAGAAGATATTCCAAATGCACATTAATTTGCTGGAGACGCCTCCCGTGTGCCGCCGCAGAGACACACGTGAGCCAAGTGAGCAGCTTCTGAGCTGTTATTTTCTCAGAGGGCTGTTTTGGCATTTGGAGGAAGTGGCTTTTCTTGTTTGACTATAGCGCTCTGCTCATGTGACAGCAGCTCTGGATGGAGACGCCACGCAGAGCTATAAGTCCTCAGGACAGCGGACTGGAGGGGAGGATTTGGGGCGTTTGGGCAGAAAACTGACTCATCCCCATCGCTCAGTGACCGAGGAAAAATAAATCTTTTTCCTCTGCTCGTACTCTCAAGGGGCCCATAAAATCATAACCCAAGTCATAATCACTGCAGTGACATTCTGTTCTCAAAATGTTCAATTTTCGAGCTGTAGCTCAATGATTTGGAGAATATGCTAATTTACTTTCTTTTTTGAGATACACCGATGAATACGATCTCAACAAATCCCTTGAAAGTATAATAACCAACAATTTGTCAGTCCCTATGAGTTTCCTACTGTCCAACTGAAGATTGAGGAATATTTATTATCATGTTTAATAATTTTCTGAAACTGCTTTGAACTGAACTTTGAACTTGAGCCAAATAAGAGTAAATTGTGAATTTCTTTGGGAACTACTTTCAGCTGTGGATTAATAAATGGGGTCGACTCAAAATAAACTACAGTCACCATGTTTGTTTTAATGAAGGAATCAGCACAGCACAGGTTTGAAAGGAGAGTCTGTTTAATATCAGATGTATCAGGCTTTGGATACACAGGAAATTCTTAGTAATACATATTAATAGGATCATTACATTATCGGTTTTGGCCTGCTAATGAGATTTGGTAACAATAACAAAAATTTAGAATATTTCCGACCTAATCCTTGAAACTATACAAACAGCTTTTTGTATTTTCTGTTAATCCAGGGACACTTATCTAGCTTAAAGAGGAGAAGATTGTCGTTGAAAATGCAGGTTTTTAATTAGAATATATAATTATACATGTCTGTGCTGTATGAAGCTGCCATGTTACAGTCTTCCAGCTGATCTAACACCTTCTGCGTAATTGACGGGATCATCTCCAACATTGACCTCATCCTGCTCTTCCTCCGCAGATTTACCCGGATCCAGAGCTAGAGCAGCAGATCCTGGCTCTGCCCATCCGCTGCATCCACAGTGAGGAAGGCTGCCGCTGGACCGGCCAGATGAAGCAGCTGCAGGTGAGACGCTTCAATGTGCTCTCTCTTTGTTTTGTCAAACCCTCTGATGTGCTGCCCCCTCCCTCACCTCCTCTCACCTTGTTGTTTTCTGGCAACAGCCTGGCACAGCGCCTAACATGTGGTCGTGTGTTTTTGTGCAAGTCTGATGACACATCGCGGCTTTGTCGTTTGTCTCTCCCTCAGGGCCACTTCTCCACCTGCGCCTTCAACGTGATTCCGTGCCCCAACCGCTGCTCCGTCAAGCTGACGCGCCGCGACCTGCCCGACCACCTGCAGCACGACTGCCCCAAGCGCAAGGTCAAGTGCGAGTTCTGTGGCAGCGAGTTTACCGGTGAAGCCTACGAGGTAAACACCTACTCCACCTGTTTTACTTCTATTCCCGTTTGGCCCCAGCAGGAGCTTGATGTACATAACTGAGAGTGACGACTCATCATTTCCGTGCCTATATGAAAGCTGCCTTTTTGAAAAACAGCAGGAAGGTCTAACGCACGCATGTCAGTGTTTTCAGAGTGTTGGCCTATTTTGAAATGGAACATGTTGACAGAAGGAAAAAAGCTTTGACTGGCTCTTTCATACTGAATGTGTTTTCCTCAGAGTCGCCTCACGAACCCTTCAGTCATTTTTACCAACCTGGCCCTCCTCTGTTTGCTCTGGCCCTCATGGTCTCCCTCTACACACACTTACAAGGCATTAATACACCTACTGGCTTTCACACTGGAAATTCACGTTAATGTTTTTCATTCAGATCCATTATCTCATGAGTCAATCTTTATTTAGTCTATAGGGTAATAAGGAAAAGGTCGACGCTTAATGTTTTCCTTCCACAAAACCCAAAGATAATATAAAACATGATAAAATAAACAAATTATCGCATTGAAGAACAGTGGGTGGCTTTGAAAAAAACATGAATACAAATTTTACTAGAAAAGGGGTCTGATTTAAATCTGTTGATGAAGTAATTCTTTCAGGAGTTTTGACACCAATAATGAAGTGACACTCCTGTCAATACTCTGTCTTAAGAAAATCAAAATAAATAGTTTTAGTTGTTTCAACAACAATAAATATGATTATGAACATTTCTAAAACATTTGTACGAGGCTTTTCCTTTGCCATGCTGGTTTCAGGTTTGTCGATTTAAAAAAAAAAGTGTCTCGACTCATTTTTGATAAGGAATACAGACTGTTTATAGTTTTGTTGATTTTCCAAGAACTATATATTTTGTTAGAAAATTCAGTTTTGCACCATGAAAACTGGATAATTAACACTACATTAGTCTTAACAGCTGCTGTATCAATAGTATTTGTTTCTCCAAATCGTAATCACTTCTCTTGCCTTTCCCAGAACCACACGGGTGTGTGTCCTCAGGAGAGCGTTTACTGTGAGAACAAGTGTGGGGCAAGGATGATGCGTCGGCTGCTGTCCCAACACAGCCTGGCCGAGTGTCCCAAGCGCACGCAGCCCTGCAAGTACTGTGGCAAGGAGTTTGTCTTTGACACAATCCAGGTCAGTTTCACACAGTTTTACAATCAGAAACTTTTTTTTACCCAAAACGATTTCACAGATTATTCACAGTCTCATAAGTGAAATTACTTGGTTGTAATTCCCATGATTCATGGTAATTCCCATGATTCATGGTGTCTCGGTCCTGTGGCAGCTGGATGTTAGTGGGAGCTGGTGCTCCGCTGTGTGTGCGTTTGTGTGTGAGCTCACATCTGCCTCTGCACACATCTGGCCAGAGGCTGAGCACTCAGTGTCACTCCCCCATCCCTCACATTTAAAGATGCCAAGATATAATAACTCAGTCTTGGACGTAGTGTTTAAAGAGCATGTCATCTGATTCGTTTTATTGAAGCATTTTTTGTCACAGTCCAGTGATTTTCTTTCTGCTTTTTACAAGTAAAGTTGCAGCATTGAATATCACAATCTTTGGAGTAAAGAAGCCGGGATGGATATTTTCCATTGATTTACAGCTTAAATGATTCATTTATTAATCAAGATGAGTTGGATATTGATTCATCTGCTGATTAATCATTTCATTCCTTACAACATCAGAAAATAGATTAGAAAATAGGCCATTGCAATCTCCCAGGAGGTGACCTCTTCAGATTGCTTTCTTTGTTCAGCCAGTAATTTAAAACACCCACAGCTTCTCGGTTTACTTTAAAAATGGCAAGGAGCCAATCATTTCATTAGAGAAGCAAGAATAAAACAAATTCTGTTTTGAGTGTTTAATTTCATAATCAGGTTTTGAATGTGTTATTGGCAGAAATGTTCAAGTATTTTCTCTGGCTTCACGCTGCACAATCAGCTGTTCTCTATTTTTCATGCTCTTTTATTTTTTTCTTTATTTTTATACCACATGCTTTTGTGAACTTTCTAAAGTCCCGCCGTCACTTAAACAATGTCCCTGGTTCCTCTACAGAACCACCAGTACCACTGCCCTCGGTTTCCTGTCCAGTGCCCAAACCAGTGCGGGACACCCAACATTGCCCGAGAGGACCTGGCCAATCACGTGAAGGACAACTGTGGCAGTGCACTCGTCCTCTGCCCCTTCAAAGACGCCGGCTGCAAACACAGGGTAAAGCTGATCTACATTATTTAACCTCAGAGGATGATTTCTGCCTCTGGACGAAGTTTCATGTTAAGGCTACTTTTGATAAATGCTAATCAACTGCCAGGCCTGTTTGTCTTTGGTGTTTACGGACATTTTTCCCACTTATATTTCAAACATATCCTCAGCTCACTGTTTGCAGAGTTATGGTTCTCCTCTCTCCCTAAAACACAGCGCTCTGCCTGTAGGGTCGGTTTTAATGAGAGAAACACTTCTGTAGTCTGACTGCACATTTCCGTCTATTTTTGAAGCTGACGTCAATTTGTGAAAATGTGGACATGCTCGAGGAAGAGCGGCAGATCATCCTCTGTGTGTTCAGCTCGGCGCTCTGTTCAGAATTACAGAGCATCTGGAAAGCTTGACGTGTAACATTTACAGATGGTACAGACATGATTCCTGAACAGCAGCCTCATCATGAAATCCGATGATCCACGTGTCCACATCTTCATCATGTTCAGAGGACAGCAGATTCATAAATAGATGCAGTATTCAGCTGTTTATTGTATATTACAGATATCAAGAAAAACAATTAATTTATACCATTCAAATCAAAATATCATATTGAAAACACACAAATTAGCCTGATTTATCCTTTTGTAATTTTGACAGAATGTAACCATATAGTTTATGGTCTCCGTTTTAGCAGTTTCTACATAATCTTTCTGTCGTTTTCCTGCAGTGCCCCAAACTGGCCATCAGTCGTCATCTGGAAGACACCACTAAGGCTCACCTGACTATGATGTGTAACCTGGTGGGTCGCCAGCGGCAGGAGATCCTGGAGCTGCGAAGGGAGATGGAGGAGCTTTCCGTCAGTCACGATGGCGTCCTCATCTGGAAACTCAGCGACTACTCACGCAAGCTCCAGGAGGCCAAAATCCGAAGCAACCATGAGTTCTTCAGCCCGCCCTTCTACACTCACCGTTACGGCTACAAGCTGCAGGTGTCTGCGTTCCTGAACGGTAACGGCAGCGGCGAGGGCTCCCACCTCTCCGTCTACATCCGCGTGCTGCCCGGAGAGTACGACAGCCTGCTGGAGTGGCCCTTCTCCTACAAGGTGACTTTCTCCATCATGGACCAGAGCGACCCGTCGCTCTCCAAACCCCAGCACATCACCGAGACCTTCAACCCCGACCCCAACTGGAAGAACTTCCAGAAACCCAGCAGCACCCGCAACTCGCTGGACGAGAGCACCCTGGGCTTCGGCTACCCCAAGTTCATCTCGCACGAAGAGATCAAGAAGAGGAACTACGTCCGAGACAACTGCATCTTCATCAAGGCTTCGATAGAGATCCCCCAGAAGATAATGGCATAAAATCTGTTTTTGTTCTTTCTTTTTATGAAGGAGGACGACAGGTTAGAGACTGGAACTGACGCTTAACCTTGAAATCTTCTATACACTCACCCTTTAGATACTTTCTGCCCTTACACCCTCTCTACCACCGAGCTGGACGCAAGTCTGTTTGGCCGTGCGAGCTGACTCAGAGGACTTCGATGTATCACAGAGGATAAAGTGTTTGGTCTGCAGAACCATCACTCTCTGCTTTCCTTTTTTTTATTGTTTTTTTTTTTCAATCTGTTTGCTGACCTTTTATCACAGTCTACAACACAAAGCCTTGGAAATCAAACAGTGCCTAGAGAGTTTATCTTAAGTTATATTTTTGTTGTTATTTCTGCAGTACAGATGTTAAAGATTATGGAGGGGGAAAATTATGATATAAATTAAGGGTGATCGGCTTCACTGAGCCTCAGCACTTAGAATAGTGAGAAAGTCCGAGGCTGGCTGGAGACGTCCTGTTTTATCTGGAGTGATGTAAAGAGGGAGCTCAGCAGACTCATGCTCAAGTCCAACTGCCTTTTGTTTACATGCTCGTACAGTATCCTCCCACTGATCCTAACACACACACGGCCCTTGGTAAAGACGACTTGTGAGGTTTGTGGTCACGCAGACGTATAAATCGATGTTTTCGTAGGAGTGAGGTTGCGGGGGGTTTCGGTGATTTTTGTACTTTTAAAGAGATGATTAATCATTTTTTGGGGATGAGTGTTAAATGAGAAGATCAACACCACTATCGTATTTGTCTGTTAAAATATGGCGCTACAGCAAGCAGTCATTTAATTGATCATATCTTAGATTAGCATAGCATGGCATAACGACTGGAATACAACACCCACGCTGATGACAGGCTAGATGTTTTGGTTTTTATACAAACTCACTTACAATGCAAAACATGTTAGCTTATGAACGTTAGAGGTGCTGGAAGGAAGCGATTTGTTACTTTTGGCCAGAGCCATGCTAGCTGCTGAGTGTTCCCTGTCTTTATGCTAAGCTAAGCTAAGCTAAATGCCTGATGGATGTAGATTCAGCGTAGCTTAACTTAGCATAGCATAAAGCCAAGAAACGGAGGGAAAATCTCCATTATAATACCACTGGAGCTAACTTAATAACACGTTTGTTTGTTTGTTCCGTATACATTAAAACCAACTTCCTATAGTTTTTTATCTAGATTTAACTAACAGGGTATGACAGGTTAACCTGGGGGACTTAAGACATGCTGTTACCTTTGAACAGAGCCATGCTAGCTGTTTCTCTCTGTATCCAGTCTTTATGCTAAGCTAACCTTAGCCAAATACCTGCTGGCCGTAGCTTCACATTTTAAAAATGATTTGATTTTTAAATGATTTGATTTAAAATGCGCTTGTTCGCTGTCTTGCCAAGAGTTCGATTGATTGCAGTCTGGTGGCAGAACGCTCACTAAACACAGACTTCATATTGACGAGGAGTCGGAGAGAAAAGCACCTTTCGTCGATCTTTAGATGAGCAGAGCAGACAAAGATGCCAGTTGTCGGTGAACGCGTTTGCATTTAATAGTGAAGGAAAAGCCATGTGGCCTTTTTATAAAGTATGTCTTCGCATGAGGGTGAGCAGGGCAACATAAACACATGCATGCTTCATGTGCAACCACCTGGACCACGTTTTTGTACTGTAACCTGTATTCTTGAAACCCTCTCCCATCGATGGCTACTTTGTCTCTTTGTTTTTGGACAGTTTGAAAGTTGACAAATTGTCGAGGAGAATAGTTTTTTTAAAGGTTTTTTTGTTTTTATATGGAGAAAATGTGAACACGTTTGATAATGTAACCGAAAAACTGACAATGAACACTTGGCTGTGAGGTGATTTGTTGCCTGGGGATGGATGGTGCACGGAAACTGTCTGAGAAGACGGTTTGTGAAATGGTTTCTGCAAATGTGTGGGTGTCCGGGGACTGACTGCACCTTTTGTCGCTCAGTGAAGAGGAAGTCGGTTTGAGGGAGCCGCCCCTTGCATCACACCCGTCTCCATCGCAGCAGAGGACGTTGACGATACAGTACACTCATGACGTTATGTGAATACTTTGTAAAAATGCAGAAGCACATTCTGTCTTTTTATTATTATTATACATGGACAAATTCCTGATTTCTTGTCATACTACCAGCTGATCTTTTACAGTGATTTAAAGAAGTGAGAAGATTAAAAAAATAAACTTTTTGTAAGATTCTGTATTTTTAAAAGTACCTTGCTGTTTTATACAAACACTTTTTCGTTGGAGAGTCGGGTTGACTTTGGGAATTTTCAGACCCTTTTGTCTCTTGGACATTTGGATAATTTGTTTGTCCGTGTGGTTTTGAGCCTCACATATTCTGTCTGTATTATTTCCTCTTAAAAGTATTTATTTTAAGGAGCCGTCATGTGGGTTTGCACAGACGGCACAAATGTTTTAATATGTTGACTGATGAGTGCTTGTCAATTTCTTCATTGAAATAAAATACCATATATTATAGTTGTTTTACCTGTTGGCATTTTGTACAGCAGATACTCTGAACATTGTTCATCACATGAACTATTCAAAACTTGTCCAATCTTCCCATCTGTGTTTTTGATGATCAAGACTAAAGGTTTTACATCAATATAATATCTATAGTAACCTCCTGTCAGACATGTAAATGTGTGTTTTTACTGGTTCAATCTTTTGCAGCTAATTTCTTGTACATTTTCTTAACATTTCCTAAAATTAGCTGAGATTTGCCTGTAAATTAGATGAATATTTCTAAAAAAGACAAAAATCTGACAGAAGGCACTAATATGAGTTAAATGATAGTGATACCAGTATTTTGTGTGTGTTTGTATCAAAGTCCTTACAAATCGAAATTTTCCTTTTCTTTCTTGGAAACTGATTGATATTGACAGATGGAAACTTTCCTTAAATTCACAAAATTACTAACAAGGTACCCTTTAACTGTAGCAACAAACAATTTGACCAAATACTTGATGAGGGGGCTAATTACTTAACTTAACATTCACACCTCCATTCGTGTAAACCAGTAACGTACTCATCTCCACAAAGAGGCACTGGTTTTGTTTTCTGTAAAACACTCTCTGATCAATTCACAGGAGCTAATCTGCTTTGTTTCCAACTCACCACCCACTCAGAGATCCGGAGCAGAGGTGAAAGCAGTTCCTTTCCAGTTTCTCTGAAAGTCTCCACTGTCTCCGCTCGAGATGCAGAGAAGCAAAGGAGAGAAGGAAAAGGGGGCAGAGGAAGTGAAGTAGACCCCAGCACTGCTTTGAAGCCATGCCAGCAGTTTGCATTAGCTTGCAGTTTGGATGATGTTCAGTGTAGGCGGATTTGGGGGAAGAGGAAAATTAGCTTTTAACGTAAAGGCTGCGAGAGGTCCCTCGCTCCACAGTCCTGTTTTCCACTTTAGATGTTCTTCTTAAAAACCTGTAATCGCAAATCTCTCAGTGCAATTTTGTCCTTTCAAATATCAAAAGAAGGTCCGTTCTATGGATACAAGACTTTCCTCTGCTGCTCTGTTTTGCGTTCAGAGGATATTGCCAATAGTCAAGCTGTTTTTAAGTTTCCCCTGCTGTGAGGGGGAGCATTCATTTCAGGGAGGGGTCCTCTGGTCAGGACAGTCACCTACCAAAAGTTAATGACTGGAGTTAAAGTGTATGGGACCCAAAAGCCATACTAACAACCACAAACTTCTTGGCACAGGGCGTACAACCAGCAGCCCTGTGCTGCTCCGAGGCAACGCAGGGTGAAAATAGAAACAGATAATTACTTGTTTGAAATCTCAGCGTTTCCTAAGCGGAGCAGAGCCATGTGCAGCTCAGGGTACAGTACTGCCCTTTGGCTTTTTCTCTCTTTCAAATGACCCCCCCCCCCCCAATGCTTTGTAAATGATTTACAGGTGAAGTCACGATCTCAAGCACACTTTGCACACAATAAAGCTGTTCCTACTTGGTGAGCTCACCCAACCTTTGGTCAACGTGTGCTGAGAGTTAGATGCCAGCTGAGTAAAAGGAGGAGGAGGAGGAGGTGGTGGTGGTGGTGGTGGTGGAAGCGGGGAAGAGCCCAACCCATCAGGCCTTCCTCGCCCATAAGAAAACACTGCACATCAAAGAGGAGCTGTGGTTTATGAAGCGGTGCCGTGCTGTCGTGCCTCGTACAGAGGATGAAGAATTCTGCCTGACAGTGCGGGAACTGAAGCAGGGTGGGAGCTACACTCTGCACATTAGTGTGTGTTGGTGTCCTACAGCAGTGGAAAACACCCGAGCTGCACAGGAGAGGTTTACTCACGAGTCGGACCAGTCATCTGGCCGACTGGTTGAGCACAAAGGTTTAGTCAGGACTTTGAACGAAAAAAAAAAAAAAACGTAACGTCGTCTTGAATGAATTTCCCTGGTGTGTAGTCAATAAAGTTTTATTTTATCTTATCTCATGACATTTTTAATTACAGATTAAATTAAATGAATCTCCTTTTTTGTTGGTTACCATCACTTTTGCCTGATTGAAAAAGCTGTAGCTCTTTTTTCTAGGTAATGTAATTGGCAAGCACAATTTCTTCCCAGAAGGACTTATTTTATGAATGACAAAAATGTAAAATAATACCCAAATACTTTTTCCATGATCTTCGAGTATTATAAAGATATTTCTTCCATGAATTATTCAACAACAAAGCTTCCGTCACTCTCAGACGTCTCCACCCCTCCCGTTCCTCGAAACTAAAGGGTAATAGATGTGACTCACTGATTTAATATCACTGCAAAGGTGTAATTGGACGTCATTCTTGAATATTCTGATAACTAACACATATGCTATACATAAATCATTACAAATATCTGAAACCGAGACCGACACCTTAACCACGCATGGAATGAGTCATGTCATTTATTTAGAGCCTGGCTGTATTCACTCACTGTGCAACATCTACATGGAATAATATCTTTATGCAGACTTTTATGTCCAATTTGAATTAAGAGCTTTTACAACTCCACATATCAAGATAGGGAGTGCTTTAATCATCTCTTAGCCCTTCATAAACTCATAACATAATCAAATGCTCCATAACACCTTTCTTACTAAGCATATTTTATTATAAACAGTGACAGTTTATTCTTAGATTGCCTGACTCACTGATGGACCAGGACCCAGCTGCTGCAACAGAAGCTGCAGCACAGAACGCCAAAGGACCAGCCAAGCGCAGCTGGAAGATTTATTATTTGGAAAGAAAAGGGAGGACAGCCTCCCCTACGTATTGATTTATGCATTCCCTCTGATCTACATCCCTCCAGTCATTGATTGATAGTTTTCATTTCACTTTTTAAAGCCAGTCAAGTGAGCCCAGAATCAGTGGCCGGGGTTAAAGGTCAGTCAGACCCACCATGGCCACTTGCCAGCAGTAGCTCGTTGCAAGGGCCTGGATCAATTCCTGACCTGGATTAATGGAATGACACACAGCAGCCTGCGAGGGAGGAGCACGGGAGGTGTTCACAGGCCAAACACACACACACACACAACAATGAAGTATCTGATTGATTGTTATGAATGCGCTTAAAATACAAGGTGTTTGATTTCTCCAAACAGAAGCAGAGTAAATCTTACACCTCAAGTTTAAACCACACAAGTAATAACCAATGATATTTTATTATTGAGACATTTCTGGCAAACAGAGAATTCAAACAACACGTTTTGTTTGTCCAACACATCACTGATATCAATATTGTCCAAACGATGGGATTTTAACATTTTCCCAATTACACACTTCAGGAAAATTGTGTGCCAATATTTACTTTGGGTTTTGTCTTTTCCCTTTAATTTAATCTTAAATAGATATTTGAATACTTTTATCTGCTGGATATTGTTTTTATTTTTGTTGTGTGACAGTTGTCTTGTTTGATGACATTCAAGCCGTCTTTTTGTCCATGGTATCTATTTAAAAAGGGATTTTTATCCTGAGATTACCTGGTTGATGAAAGAAGAAAAAAAAGAGAATAATAGCTCTAAAATCATCAAGTGGCAAAAACATGGCTCCATATGAAGGATTATGATGCTACGTAATTAATATATGATCTATAAATGGGTTGAATCTCAGAAAGTGTATGTCCTCACATATTTTTCATAAATTGTGTATATCTGGGTTATTCTCTCTCTATCTCAAAACGCAAACCTTCATTTCCTTCAGACTCGTCTTTACTCAGCCTTGATGCACTGAGGGTATTTTTACGAGACGTAAGATAAAAACAGCCGGTGTTTGGCACCTCTCTGAGGATTCTCTGATTCTCTGATACTCTGATATGACATCCAGAAAGGTGTGAGAGCCTGTTGGCTTGTCTGAACACTGTGTCTGCGACATGTAGATGAGCAGGGAAGCTGTAATGCTTCCTATTTCCACTATTTGAGTTTAAATGGATTAACTTTACAACTGAACCAAACTTTAAACTTTAAACAGGAAACAGCGTTTATGGGTAAGCATTTCCAAATTGACATAAAGAGTTAATCAATAAACCCTGTATATATCAAATTATTACAACATTATAATCCTTTGTAAATGGTTTATTTACGAGTGGACAATGTCCACTCAAAAAATGGACATTGTCAATGTTAGAGTAATACATAAACCAACAAAAAGATCATTAGTACATTGCTAAAAAAGGTTTAGATATAAATATGGATATGAATTAAATCTGAGTAGTATAGAAAAAAATAGAAAATAAAAAAAAATAATAGAGGGACAAGGACACATAGTTCAGTCACAGTGACTTTCACAGCGACTTTGTTGCGAGTGACCAGAAAACCTCCAGAGGTTCACATGCTGCCGGGATGATTTGTCATGATGAATGCTGACTCAAGTAAGCATCGGTCAGTGCCGGGGCCTTTTTTCAGGTTCACCGACTCAAGCCGCAAAATCTCTGCACACGCTTTGCCCCTGACCGTGAAAGTTAAACATCTGCTGTTTTATCTTGAAAAGGACGCTCATTAAAATGCCATACACTGAGAGCGAGGTCTGTTCTCAGAATTTCACAGACCTGAATGGCTTCAAACGAAACTCACACATTGTGTACGGAAGAAAATCAATGCCACAGGTGGCTCTGAATTTTTGACAGTACAGTGAACAACTGTCAGACCGCTTTCCTTTATTTTTCTCACAAATACAGTTTGTGCATAATACACTGTTGTGTCATAAAATGTGTATAATACAAATAAACAATAATTTACTTATGTAGCATGTTTTTTAACAAATTCTTAACTGAAAGAAAGAAAAGATGAAATTAAATCAATAGATATTTATCAATGGATTTCATTATTTCGAGGTTCTAACAGTAAGGGCCTTGTCACCCTTGGTTAACATTCGTGATCCGGGTTATACTGTTATATATTTACCCCCCTAGATGGTGGAGACCAAAACAGAGTGAAATGTAGGCTAAATTTGCCAGGTATCCACACACATAACTCTTATTTAATTAAGAGTTGATAATATGTCAGTGTTCATAACTTGATTCCACAGCCTCTAGTTTGCCATAAAATTAGCTAATTCCAGATATATATTATTGTTATTAATCATCTACAGCTTTGATTTATTTTGCCAGTGCTCTTCATCAAGCACTTATTACACTTATCTCATCTACCATTGGAAATGGGAGCATTGTAAGATTTCACCAGAAATTCACAAAAATGCTCACAGACCAGAATTAGCCTAATCTTGGATTTAACCGTTGCCCCGAGAATCCTCTCAGTGTTAAACACAGTGTTGTGTTGAGCCTGTGGATACAAATGTCTACATATAATCTTAACTCCAACCTTCAGCTCCTAAGTAATGGCTTTCTGTGGCTCCAACATGCAACCCATAATATGGTCCTATGGTAAAAGGCCACATGGCAGATACATGAGAAGAAGAAGACTTTAAGATCTTCGAATCCAGACATAAATAGACCCTTTGGTCTATTTTTAACTCCCATTTGCTGTTTTTGTAGGATAAATAAATAGCATGTACGGGTGAGCTAAGATTGACGTCAAAGGGATATTTTTGAATTTAAAGAAGCTCTCCTTATTTTCTTTCGTCTTAAATATGTATTATCATGAAATAATGTAAAAAGATATGCAATCTGCAAACTTGAAATCACTGATCTGGATCCTAGAACATAATCAAGCTTAAAGAATGCTGGCTTATTATTAAAAAAAGCTCAGATGTGAATGGAAATAAATTGTAACCTGAAACGTTAATAAAATAAGTAAAATAAAATCCCAAATTTCATCTAAATGATTTGTGGTTAAGCAGCTAAAACCTCCATACAATCATTCAGTATTATAAACTGCTGATGTTTACTTGTGGGAAATACCTTATATATCATGTTCTTCCATTGGAAACACAGTCCTGGGTAAAAGCGTTTCATCCTACCCGTGGTATGATTCAATGTTGTCGTAGCCATGTCACACTCATGTCAGGCCCAGTAATCCTATTACAACCACTTTCATCATCACCAAGATATCTAGATTAAATTCCTGTGTCACCAGCGATTATACTGGGAGGGGAATGGGATTGCTGAATGTCCAGATGGGCGTCAGCGACTGCAAGTGATCAGTAATAGTGTAAGTATAGATTATAAAGTTCACCGCTGGCTGGGGTCTGCTGCACTCGCTGCCCTGTCTGCAACAAACGCGGTTCAGTTAATCATTTGAGGAAGTGAATTAAATCCCTGAGACGCCTCAGATGTATTTCAAGGCCGCGAAATAATATTATTTTCTTCATGCCTCTCATGTGAAAAAGAGGAAATCAGAAATCCAGAGAAAAGAGAGAAAATCTTGACCAGATGGTCTGCCCAAGATTATCCTCCAAACATGGCTTCCCAGTCTCTCTGAGCCCCTAATGGCAACACTGTTGTCTCAAAGAAGCGGGGGAGTAAACACATTCAGTTCAGTGTCAAGCAGATGTCTCCACTGGGGGTCTGCGTGTTTAGTATCAGTCTGTGTGTGTGCGTGTGTGTTTGTTCCTGGCTACAGATGTGTGTTTGCTGTTGCGCGGTCAGGGAAGGGTTATTCAAATAAGCGTGGTTTGTCTTTTGACCCAACTGCATTGAAACGCTCAGCACCACCCACACTTGTATTGAGCTGTATTCCCACATCTGTGCTGCGGCTCAGATATCACTGCTCCCCCCCCCCCACAAGCAGCTGCTGTTGGCAGAGGACGCTGCTTTGCACAAGCCTCTGCTCTCACATAGCCTCAATGCCTGCTCATGTGGAGTCATCACCTCCGACATCAAAACATGCATCACAAGTCACACCCACTTTACACTTAACCCTCTGCGGTACAACAGTTTTATTTACTGCTCAAGCATTTTTGAATAATAGAGGTGCAGGGGGAATCCCTCAGAGCATTTTTTTAGCCATTATCTATTTGACCCTTGACCCCTGTCCTGTTTATCTGACTGTGAGACTTTATTGTGTCAGACTGGTTACAGAGAGACCACTGTGACCTGCAGCAGGTTTTCTGGCAGGAGGAGCTGATGGAAATATTCAAGAGATGATGAAATTCCCACGGATGTTACTTGTCATTCAGGACTTGGCTTGGGATGTTAGACCATGACTGAGCATTGAGCATCTTCAGATCATCATCATCATCATCATCATCATCATCAGCATCATGATCATCATCATCGTCAGCATCACAATGGTTTTTCTTTGTGTTCATTAAAAGTTTTCTCTGACAGAAAACAACTACAAATACATAGGCTGTTTATCTAGTGTAAAGACTGTATATAAAGATAGATGACAAGTCAGCAAGTGAAGCCAAAACATCTGCTCACCCACCTGATGGCTGGCTGTAGTAGGAGTCATAAACATTGCCTCCTCTATGGTAGCAGATGGGACCAAACTAAATAGCGAGTAGTAACAATATTTAGACCAATAGTCTAAATATTTGATAAATAAATGTTTTCAATGGATTGTTTCTGTCATTTTAGGTAATTCCTATCCCCCCGGGGGAGGTTTTTAGCCGTCTTCATGGCCGATGGGAGTGTAGCTGAGGAGTTGGAGGAGGAAGTGACCGTGTCATGGCCTCCAGGAGTGAGGACTCTATTCATACTGTAAGTGCACTCACCTCACACGTGGCTCTCAAGCTACACTCAGGCCTGTAACCGGGTTTTATTGCCGTTTTATTGCCGTTTTTGGGGGGTTATTTTCTACGTGGGCCCACAATAGTAAAATAATGTCTGTGGATAATGTTTCTGAACTTCTGCACAGAACAACATGTTCTTTCAACTTCTGCCTAATATACATAACACATGGTTATTGGTTTTTAAGACTTTTTCCATTGTTTCTGGTTGTTTAAAAGAAAGGAAAGGCGTTTTAATTTTTTTTACATTTTACATCTTGAACCTTTGACAAACAAACATTCAGCCTCTCTCACAAAAACCTTCTATTGCTTTGCAAAGTAAAATAGTCTGTAAATAAAAACTGTATCAAGGCTCTAATTGAGGTCCAGTATCCTTAAGGCTTTATGCACTAGCAGGAAGGAAATGATAGGTACTGTTAATATTAAGCTATAGAAACAAAAGAATTCAGTGCTTAGGATCTCATGGTGATTGAGGCCAAGAAAGCGCTACATATATATATCAAATATATATATACACACATATGTGTCATGTGAAATATATTATTATTATAGTTATTACTATTATTATTATCATCATCATTATTTTTATTCACATACATTTATTGTGGCTCTCAGCTTTATTGTGACAAATAAACAATCTAACGTTGATCTAAATGTACAAACAAACATCCTCATATGTCAAATTGTGTTTTGACTCAAGCCTTTGTTTAAAGAGAAAGAAAAGAAAAAGGCACAAGGAAAATTCTTCCACAACATCATATATAAGACACAGAAACCTCCTCTTCTGCCCCATGTGGGGTTAACTCTCCCTGATCTGCAGGAAAGGCCAGTCTCCCTTCACCAGTGGGTATTATTTTGTCCATCAGACGGAGACATAGAGGACAGTATGTCAGTGAGCGGAGGTAGAGCGGAGTGGTTGCCACGGTGAATGCGCTCAGTTTCCAGCGAGCCGGCCCCTGATTGGCCGAGGCCGCGGCTGAGGGAAGGAAATTCTGCCAATTGGAAACAATTGTTGTTTTGTTGCCGGGCCAAGCTGTCCTGACACAAAGCTGACATTTAGTGGCAACAGGGTGGCTCCTCAGGTTTGAAAAGGTGACACACAATATAGGTCTCACATCATTTATGCTGCTGTTTAAACAGGCTCGTTCTTTTCTTCTTAAATAAAGTAACAGACTGTCCACATGGATGCGTTAGGACACAGTCAGCCCTCAGACAAAGTCAAGTTAAGGCCTCCTACATAGGAGCAAAACCCCCCCACCATAAAACACACACAAAACAACCATGGAGCTTGTGGTTGTTTTGTCTCCTCCTGTTTATTTCATACATCTTCGTGGTCATTTCTCTCCTTGTAGTAGTTTCATGTCTTTTTGCGGTCGTCTTGTATTTCTCCACTGGATAATTTGCAGAAGAAGATGAGGGGGCCCCAATCCCCATGGGCCGTGCCTGGTAGAGTGTCTCAGTGATCCGTCCATAACTATTTCATATCAATTTATACTGATCTTTTATATAAGAATATAAATATCACCTCCTACAAATAATCTAGTACATGTCAAATTCAGTCAGGATTTAATCAGATCAGAAATATGATTATTATCAGGAAAACGTTGTTCTATTATTAAACATGATATTGCTTTATTACTAGCATTAGCATATTATGAAGATGACTGGACTGTTAATCCTAAAAGCTAAAGTTTTATCCCCACAGCTACATGACCCAGTAACATCTGTGCCTGTTCTGGGCTGTTTGAGCAGCAAATGTACTGAATAGCACAAATGTAATGAATAACACAGCTGACTTATATAAAACACCCTTTTATGCTACCCTTCATTTGAATATGAAACGTACAGTATAATATATATTTGAATAAGCAATTTAACTATATAAAGTAGTTCCGCCTCAATCAGTTACATTATACTGCTGCTTAAGCATCAGTAATAATAGTCTAACATAATATGTTTAAATTGTCACTAAAATAGGCAATCATCCTGCATAAGGGGTACTTTTACTTTCCCTGCTTCAAGTACATTTTTCAAATGTTTTACTCTACTAGGAGTTTGAATGCAGGATTTCTGCTTTGCACACTGTGGTATTAATTCCACTTCAGTTAAGTATTCCAGTAATTCAGCCTCAAAGAGACTGGTGGAGAATAAAAATAGGCTCAAAGAACTTCAGCAAAGAACCAAATGTTCTTACAACCTAATATACACAACACATTGATATTGGTTTTGAGACTTGTGTTTCTGGTTGTTTAAAGAAAAAAGAAAAGCTCGGTACAATTTATTTGACAAACAAACATACAGCCTCTCTTACAGAAAACCTTCTATTGCTTTTTAAAATCAAAAAAGTCTATAAATAAAAACTGTATCAAGGCTCCAGCCTGATCTATAGCATCAGTATCCTCAAGGCTTTATGCAATTGCAGGAAGGAAATGATAGGAATTATTAATATTAACCTATAACTGCAAAAACCCAGTATAGTAAACTGCAGTAGATAATATGTTGTGTCCAGTATATACCGGTAATATACTAATGAACCAAGCTAACCTGACTATTTATTACCCATGACCACCGGCTAATGGATTTCTTGCATACAGATCATGTGTCGCATCAAAGTCCTAGAGATAAGCACCATGTGTAAATATAAAGTGTATATTTTTGCAGGCTGAGTAAAATACTGCCCTCGCACCTTCAATATTTTAATGAAATATTACTGTTGAATTCAGCTGAATATGTCAAACAAAACTGCATTCTCTACATTTCTGGTTGGCAATATGTAAGATGAGGAATTATTTATACACTTTATTAAACCTAAGCGGTTCATACAAACAAATCCTGTCTGTTTTTAATAAAATAATGTTCCACTTTCAGTCTGTTTGGTTTGAATCAGCGGGACATAAACTTGCTGAACTCTGCAAAAGATGAAAAACAATGAGCTCAGTATTCTCTGTGGAGGTTTCCGTTTCTTCCGAGTGTGTTTTTTTTTTATGTTCTCCTTTATAAGTTGGGCGTGTGCGTGAAAAGTTATCCTGCAAAACGTATTATGTTGTTCTTGCAGAGTAAAACTGTGAAGAAAAAATTTCAAAAAGTGATAAATGTGCTCTGGGTGCAAACATTAAAGCTGTTTTGCTTCTATCCTAATTTGCTGAAACTCTTAAAGATGGCAAATTACAACTGACCTTGAAAATGTGGGTCTTCTCATCTACATCATTATTAAAACATATCTTTCCCTGTCGCTTAAAACAAATCAGTTTCTTCATTTATTTCTTTGTATATGTGGAAATTCATGCTCTAACGCAAGGTAGCAACATTACCAATGTCACTCATTAGCCGAGCATCTAAAACAGCCAGACAGTTATTGTCAGCTGCACATGAGTAATTGGATTGGACGGACGAGCTTAAACAATTGGATCTAATTGGATTACTCTTTTGGACCATGACAACTATTGTCAGTCTGAAATGTGCCCCTTCGGCACTGCTAATTGCATATGTAAATCAGAGATATTTGGCCCCTTAACATGAGGGGAGAGTTAATGTGATGAAGGAATTCGTTCACTGGGGTTGACTTACAGCCCGAAGCAGGAAACAGTACTGATCTGTTCCACTTGATCTGGGGATTGCACACGTGATTTTGAGACTGTCCAAAATTAATATCATTATTTACTATAGTTTAATAGTCGCTCAGCTCTGTAAAAGGTGTCTTGACCTCCAAATGCTCAACAACCACACCTCTACTTGGAAATATGGAACCAGGATTTTTTTATCCGCCAGTGTCATTTATTGTTTTGCCCTCATTTTTTTTATCATTGTTGTGTACATTTTTTTTTAAGTAACTCTACTAATTGTTTATTTTATTTTGACAAAACAGGAAAAAAACCTACACAATGTTCATTGTGTAATAAAAATGCATGGAAAAGAAAAAAAAATTCAGTGGAAACATAATTTAATTTCGATAGCGCCTTCTTATAAAGTACTTTGTTTAGGTTATGTTATAATGTAAAGAATTTGGCAAACAACACACTTCTTTTCTGTCAAATTTTCACATTTCCCAGTACATATGCATTTGTAGTGACTACACCATTATTAAACATTTGGCACACACTGCATTTGGTTTAGGTTGAAGGGGAAGATTGTGGTTTGGTTTACGACGGAGAAAAGTTCACAGTGACTTCATACACAACATGTTTACGTTTTAACCAAAACCACAGTCTTTCCCGAAGCTTAACCAAAGTGCTTTTATTAGACTGGCTGTGAATTCTGCCGCCATTAAGAAATGTAGCCCTTCATTCATTCAATACTACAAAACGTATTTGCTCTTGCAGTTCATCTGTATAGAACGGTGATTCATTGGGGACAGAGTTTTAGCAGCAGCTAGCTGACCATCTGTAACTGCACACGAATAAAGGAACTTTGAATAAGTGAAGTTTACTTGGAGTCCTGTTTTGATAGAAGCTAACTACTTGGCTGTGCAGAGCTAACATGTACATAAAGTGATTAATAGCCTCAATCCTACTGTTGTGAGAGACCTGAGCCCTAATGTCAAAGTAAATGAAAAGTTATTGATAGTAATGGTATTTATACTGAATTTAATTTTGTAATCTTACAGTGAATTTCATGGAAGATGTTAAGAAGTTATTACAGAGCACTCACAAATTGGAGGCTTCAGGGGAAATCAAATCACATGAATTCAAGTACAGGTGAACAGCTTGGATGGCACGTTAGCAGGAATGCTGGCTACGTTGTGTGTCCCACTTGGACTATCATGCTAGCGCCAAGCGTTTAGCACTCCCACTGTTGAGATAAACCAAATATGTGAGAGCTCATAGTATATTTACTTCAAAATTTTTCATTCAGTAAACATTTTTCCACATCTTTATTTTATTATCTGTCAAAGCTTAAGCATAATGAAAGCTATCCTGTAAGATTCACATTTATCCTGCTGATCTTGAAGCAACCGCCTTTCCAGAACAAACACATCATTTTTTTGATCCAACGGTATTTCAACTGTAACCAAGACACTTAGGGTTTTTTCAGCGGTAACCAGAGCACTGTGAGTGAGCATGAAGCTTTTTATTCACACTAAGAGTCGACATCCATATTCTATTAAATCACCAAAGTAAATGCAATTCATCCCAGGGGAGAGATTAATGTGTGCATTTAATTTCATGGCAAGTCTTGCTTATATGTCATTACTCAAGTCCACAAATGTCAACCTCATGGAGGTGCAAGACCAAAAGGTCACAGGGATCATTAAGTCAGTAGGGTTCATTCTCTGGGGACCATGAAGGTCTGCACAATATTTTAATGGCAATGTATACACAAGTTATTGAGATATTTCAGACTTGAGGTTATGGGTTGAACATCGTTGTTATCCGTAGAAATACAACTAACTATTCTGCAGTTTCCAATTTTCTAAAGTTGTCCCATTAATATAACTGAGTTGTAAATATTGTTTTTGACATTTTGTGGAGAGGATGTTCCACTTTTCCTCTAAGTCACAGGAGGGGTCCAAAGAAAATATTCATAATCCCAGCACACATTAAATTTCCTCCCTCCTCTGTTAATGTTCATACAGTCAGCTTGAAAGCTCAGACATCTCACAGTGAGTTATGTGTCACACAGGGCGGATGGAGGGAGCATTAAGGGTGACGGGGCGGAGGTGGAGGAGGACGAGGTCACGTTTCAATTCCCCCGCAGCGGTCTCTCCTCCCTCTCGATGCAGAGCTCTCCTCATCCTCCTACTTGGGTCGAGCTGAGCAGTCCTTCGCAGACAGAGAGAGAGAGAGAGAGAGAGAGAGAGAGAGAGAGAGAGTGAGAGAGAGAGAGAGAGAGAGAGAGAGAAGCAGCACATCTGGAGATGCAGCCATGGGGCCAAAACATGGCGCCAGCACAACCCTGAGCAACACCACATAGAAACACACACACACGCACGTCTCTGTGTGTCCCAGCATGCTGTTGTGATGTGGCACCAAAGACTTCATTTCACACATACTCCGAAACGCAAGATGTACATTCTCAGTTTTTTCACTTGGCTCCAGGAAGCAGGAAAAGAGTCACTCTAATAAAAATAAATAAAAAAATCCCTCTCACTGAAGTGCCCTTAAAAGCTCCTTAAATTAATCCTGAGAAATTAACATAAGCAGATACCATTCCTTTCTCACTGAGGCAGGGCAGACCCTCATGCATGTTAATTGTTCACAGCTTTTATAATCCAGTCCTCCACATGTGGGACCTGATCCAGTCTGCCTGGTTCTGATTAAAAGCCAGCCACGTGGGACCCGGAGCTGACAGAGGGATCTCCGGCACATTTCTCTGCGTCTGCGGGCTCTGATACTGTTCTGTCTTGATTGGTCAGCTGAAACTTCTCTGTCATGCTCAGAGTTGTGATTATTGCTAATTTGCGCCGCTGAATGAAAATGATACTGGCCAAGTACAGCTGGGTAATTACATGTGTGGGAAAAGGCAGACATCAGTGAGAGCAGCGCGGGATTGGTTGATTACTCCTATTTGAAAGGAGAGGGGGGTTATTTTCCTTAATGTCCAAAAACCCACTGAAACCTTGAATCTGTAATCTTGCTTTTTTGTGTGAATACTATTCAGGGACGGTGTCGGTCCAAATTTGTCAGAAGACTAAACATTGAAATTTACTCAGACGCATTTAACATTTTCTAACCTGCCTTCTTTGTGAATTTATTTTTAAATTAAAAAAAAAATTGAAATTTCATATCCATGCAATGCACTGATGCCCGGATTGTGGCCCCTGTGGTGTCTTGCTTCATGGGCCCCTGCCTGGAGTCTGCATGCACGAGCAGACCAGGATGCAGGGCACGGGGGGAGGAGGAATAAAATGTTCATCAAGCAGTTCTGCTTTCTATTGATGGGTCACCGGGGAGCCCTCCATCACAAACAAGCCGGTCTGTCCTGTTGCGCCTGCACTCCCAGTCAGTGTGTCGGGTTTCAAACACATGGAGGGGATTAACTGAATGTGGCACTTTACCAGGGCGACGTCCACCACACCCTGACCAAGCAGTGACTGGAGGTCCCGCATTGTTTTCTTTGTAAACACAATGTACATTTAAGATGTGTTGTTGCAGCACGGTGCTCGTTCACTGCGGCCGAGGCCAACGTTGTAAAGTGGTCTGAGGAATGCTGTGGGAATTTGACACCTATTGTAGAAAAGAGTGATTTCATTAGGCGTGACCGTGGTATTTGTGTTGAGGGTTTTACCTCTTCTTCTCATAGATGACGTTTAGGTTTCAGTTTCATACGGTGAGAGGTGGAAACCCCAGAACAATTTGTTGATTTAAATCACGTCATTCAGTTCAGCTCAAAGGCTTGTGGTCGCTGGCGATGTAGATTTTTCACAGTTTTCCTGAGCTGAGCTGTGGTATCGCCCTTCAGTACAAACAAAAACTTACTCAGTCCTTCAATGTGCCTTTAATGGGGGGGAAGCAGTGTGTTCTTTTGATGGATTGATTCATAGAATAATGTTAAAAAAGTGAAATTTAGATAAATTAATTATGTTTTTGAGGGGCAGCAACACATCAACGCAAATAAATGTAAAGTTTGAGCAAAAACTTTACATTTTTGACCATCAGCAGTTATTCGGATTTGTGTTTCTGGCCAACTGAAAAGTTTTAAGTCTATATTCACTCTTCTTTTAGCTCCATTTTGGTCTCAACCAGCTCCTGAGGGAAGAATCTGACTTTTAGCTGAGATTATTTTGCAAATAGTGTGGTCTTGATTTGCTCTACATGGAAAGTGCCCTGAAGTAATATCTGTTATGATGTACCACTAAAATCTAGGCGATGACTTAATTGTTGTGCTGTTTTTGTGATAGAAGGAAGAAAACTGTTGCTAATCAGAGCTTCTTTTCTTCTGAGAGTCCCAGAGCAATAAAACATTATGGCAATAAATGTAAAAAATATTGATAAGCATAAGTAAGTGTGGTCCCATATAAGCCACACCTGTTTGTTTTTTTTATCTGCTCCACTCCGGTATTCAAATAATAAATCTGAGTCACTCTGGTTTCCTCATTGTTAAAATTCTTTAACACAGTGCACATGGGAGGTGTGACACACACAGTTTATCAGTCTAAGAAGCAACACCTCAGAGAGTTTAAAGTGCAGGGTCACTGGTCCAGGACGATGTGTGCTTTGCTCAAGGACACTTCAGAAGTCCTCTGAGTCTTCAATGAGCTTGTGTGTACATCGCAAACTGACCTCATGGTCGACTTTCATCCCCCTGCACTCAACATTCCTGCGTTTTTTTTTAATTTACTGCGCTGACTCCAACGTCCTCCGCGTCATTGTCGAAGCTGCTGTGCTTGAATCCCACATTCCTCTTATGTACACGCAGGCATTTACAGCCGGGGGAAGAGTAAAACATTAAACCACGCTCAACACCCTGGGACCTTCAGCCTGCATCCATGGGCCACCTATGATACACCACTGGAACCGTTTATCATCAGATTATTTTTTCAGGCTGCGCTTGGCTGTGATCCCAGAGCCTGGATACAATGGAGCTGAAAGTGCAAGGTGCTCTCCCACTCTTCCAATTCTCCAAGTCAGAGTAGATAAAACTTTGACTTTGTTCTGTGAAAACCCCCGTGAAGAAAGTAGGAGGTGACGACGCTGTGTGAGGAGACAGCAGCGTAACACCTCTTCTCCGATATCTAACTGCTTTTAATGCTCTTATAAGATCTACTGAGTTGTCTGGTTGGTAATGTAAATAGTTTGGTTTGTGTTGAAAAGTTCTACAGAAAAGTCTTTGTATTTTCCCGTCTGTGAACTGTAATAATGTAGTTACATCCACTTTCTTTGTATTTTGATGGAGGTAGAAATCTCGGAGCTGTGCCCCACAAGAGCACTGGTATCTTCTCGCTGAGCCGACCTATTTTCTCATCCAACACATTTGACTGTGCCCTGATGTGACTAATTAAACTGAACTAAATAAAACCAAGATACATAAAGAGGGGGGAAAAAGGGAAACTGGCATAGATTCACATACAAAAATTACAATTGCAGTTTGCAGTACAGAACAGGATTTAGTGACTATCCTTAGTAATCATCAGTGAAGATGCTAATGATGTGATTAAGACGGAAGCAAAGGAAACTGTGTCCCCTCTCCTCCGCAGCTCCGCTCTGCATACACAATAACAGACTAGACTTTTGTAAAGACGAGTAAAAATAGATAATAACGGTGACAGTTCCCCGAGGAGAACGTCAACGAGAGCGTCTCACGTTTCCATCATGTTCTTTTAGATGCAGCTACGCTTTGCCCTGGTAATATTAGCTCTGTCTTCCCAACTCATGTACGCGTCTGTGACAGTGTCACACTGACAGGATGTACATGGGGAGGAAGGCACAGCTAATGCCAGCTGACGTGGGATGTTTGAAACATGCTTATGACTGACTCAGATGGTTATCTTTAGTCGGGGAAAGTACACGCGAGGATGCATGAGGTCATTCTCATCTTAGACTCTTTCTTCTGGAACAGTGAATATTGTGCAGGGTGAGAATTTGAAAAAAGTTTATCAGATCACTAAGTAAGACAGAAACGCAAACAATACAAAGCCTTGCAGATAGTTTGGGGTTTACTCATGAAGCTTTCAAGATATAAATATGTGGACAATTCATTTTCCTTGATGAAGCACTAAAATATAACATTTAAATTTAAAAGCAAAACATCCCTCCAGAAACAGGGTATGGAGGGTCATGCAGATTTTCACAATAAGGGTGAAGGTAGAAATCTTAGACAAGACAAAAACTCAGCAGATAAAATCAAAAAGAAAAATATCTGGGGGAGATTTCAATATATATATACATAGATATTTTAATTGCATTACACATGCATTTTTTATTCTTTATTTGTTTTATGTGACCATAAAATATTTGTTGTTTGTTTTAAAGTAAGTAACAGGCTTTTGTTTCCCTCGTTTCCCGTACAAAGGAAAATAAGATTGAATAGAAATAATTTGTACTGAACTCAACCTTTACTCCTGACCAGTCACCTCAACATGATCTTAGGTAATGGTCATAGTTAGAAAAAAAGGTATTAAGCATTTAGATGCAAAGAAATTTTGGGAGGAAAATCTGAATGTTTTTTTCTGTCTGCACAAATAAGGTGATTAAACCAATTCATTGAGACAATTCAGTGGATATTTCAACACAGGACTTGTCCGCGCAATGAAAAAAAAACTATGTTATACAAAAACATCAAATCCATCCTTGCCACGAACTGGTAGAAGAGGATCTGGAGATGGCTGCTAACCACTGATGAAACCAGTAAGTCATCTGTCAGAAGGTGGTGAGAAATTAGGCCATAACATTGTAATGGCCTTGAGTGGGTATAAATCTGAGTGCGCAGAGCGTTTCAGGGCAGGTGAGGATGACGGACTGGATGTTGGAAGGTCATGAACTGTCTTAATGATCTTTGTGTTGACAGATGAAATAAAGACAGATGATAGGGCGACACGGTGACTCACTCTCTGCAGGTGACTCAATCCAGCTTCTGTCAGTGTCATCAAAACACACACGCGGGCGTCTTTGCGAACCACGTGCACAAGTTATTACCCTCATGGAAACTCTCGGAAACAGAACGGAAACATTTCAAAAACCGCTCCTCAGAAGCAGCTCCCACTGAAAACATGAAGCTACATCGAACTATAAAGGACAGGAAGGGGGATGAAGAGTCGTAACCTAAGCTGTTCAGTTTACAGATGGACACAGTCGGCTGTTGACAGTCCTTTCCTCTGACTGGCAGGGAGGGCGGTGACCTTTAACCCCAGCTGGATGCCCATTCTTGGAAATAGGGGAGGGGGGGGGTCTCCCTGCTGGTGCTTTGCTGCTGTTTTGACACCATAAAGAAAACGTCTTGCGTCAGGGGGAAGCAACCATATGTTCTCCCCAAGCCCCCAATGAAAAATGGTGAATACCACAAATCTTGGTCTGCTTCACCCAGGAGAGTTTATTGATTCTCTCTGGAGAGATTTACATCATGTGTCCGATGTCAATGAGATTAACGTAATGGCCGCCCGGCCGAAGATGACCTCTGCGGCTAAGTACAAAAGACAGATTCACATGTGCGCTGCGTCCCTGTAATCTGCAGGTGAAGTGGAGAACTACAGGACTGGGATTGAGAAGATAATGATTCCACCTCGGGGTTAATCCCCACCTGCAATTTTGAAATCTACCCGAATCCTGGTAATCCAAGTTAAAATGCGGAGCTAAAGGATCATATAAAAACATTCAATGATATCTTGTATATGTTCAGTGTAACACTCATAATAGAGCCACATTAATAGAATCTTCTTCAAAGAGATCCCTCATTTTCTTTATTTCAATTTGTCAGTTCTAACTTGTTTTGTTTAACCACAGTAAAGTCATCTGTGTTAGTGTAAACAATGTCCAGACAAGATGCATAAACAGTGAAAATAAGGAAAACTTTGCTCATCTGGACCTCGTTTGTTTTTTAAAAGTTAAGAGTGTACTTTAAAACTCAGTTAACATCGATGAGGAGAATTCAAATGAAGGTAAATTAAGGTTTATCACATAGACTTTATACAAAGATGGATGATGCGCCTCCACTTCCTCTGAAAAGAAGCTGTAATATCCTAAGTACGGCATTTGCCATCTTACACTTTCGACATTATTTGTAGCCGGAGTCTGTGTAGTCGTGATCGAGGTCCTGATACACACACATCATGGCGTTTATATTTCGACTTTTTAGTTTGGCCCATGTCCAATCAACTAATGTGGAGACAGTGTGGTTCGGGTCAGGGTACGATGATTATAGTCGCTTTAAGCATTTCAATTTCCGACATTTCACGACGGCCGACACATCATTAATCCAGTGATTCAATGCTTTTCCGAGAATAATGATCTTTTATGAGGAAGCAGCCAGATCACCTCTCTTTGTGAAGCCCCACTCCACATGCACTCAGGCCAAGTGCAGCAGGTCTCGCTGAATAACATCACAATTCATAGGATGACAGCAGGGGACAAGCTTTCACACAAAAAACCCACCGGCTTCATGTTTGCAGCTGCCAGCCTGACTTTCTTCTGTCTCAAAGTGCTTTTTTTTGCTCGGCACTTATGTCATCCAACCTCCAGAGTTAAATAATTGAGATAAACACATTTTGACATGTAGTACAGGAGTCACTTTCTCTTCTCCGTTACATTCAACTTGAGCGTTGAAGCGCCGGCACGAGTCGCGGCCTCCTCGTAAATTAAACATCGTGCTACCATTTGAAACCCAGAGGGGATGTTATCTTCCTGTTTCCAGCAGCACAGGAGCAGTCTGTCTGTGCACGAGACCCAAAACTTTAGAAGTTTGAGATGGCACTTAAGTTTCATCATCTCGCCAGATTTAGTATTTATAACCTGCTGCAGAGCATCCTAAGGCTGATTTGAAACATTAGGCTTTATGAGCTGCCTCAGCACTTCTCACCCCCTGATTAACACACGAGATCAGCACCTTTATACCACACACACATTTTTGGCTCACTTTCCGTCTCACTGTTCTCGCAGGGGACATTTTTCCACACTGAGTTTGCTGGGGAGGAGACGCCACTGGTGGTCCTGGCCGACCTGGAGCCCTCCCTGCATGGTGGCCCCAAAGGCCACAGGGTCTCAATGATGGCAAATGACCACTGAGACGATGACCAGGCAGAAGTGAACAACTGGTGTCCGAGCAGCCCAAACTGGGAGAGCTTCATCCGCCCAGTGGTGATATGTCAGTGTCAACACATAAAGGAGCAGCAGCACGGATAGATTAAGAGAAAATGTCCCCCTGGGTACAGACCGGTAAAAGGCCCCTCACCCTTTCAATACAGTTTCCCCAGACTTGCCTGTGTCTCTCCCATTGTACGTCTCTTTTTATGTTCATTTTTGCATCTCTGTGTTTCTTTTCAGTTGTTTTGTGCCTCTTGCTGGTCATTTTGTGTTTGTTGGTGGGGTATTTTGGGTAAAATAATGGTTGTTTTGCCTTTTTGCTGTTTGCCTTGTGTCAATTTCTGGTCATTTTGCAAGCTCTTTGAGTTTTTTTTGTGGATTATTTTCGGTTTCTATTGTTTTATAAAGATTATTTTGGATTCCTGTGTTTTTTTTGTGGCAACTTGGGATCATTTTGCATGTGTTTAAGGTCATTTTGGCTTTGGTCTGTTCGGTGACCCATCACCACAGTGCACAAATAACATATTTAACTTTTTCAAAAAATGTGATGAGTGTGTTTATTTATTTGTGTGTGTCTGTGTGTACGTAGTCGCGCACCGTTGAATCTTGAGGCCGTATTAGTGTCCCGGTGTGCTGCGCAGATAAGAGGGCTGTTGAAAGATTCAGCGTTTCCAAGAGGATGTGAGGGAAGTCCTTTGGCCCATTCAGGAAGCACGTAAACTGAGCTGCATTGCAAACAGGAAGTGTGTGATGGATCGCTGCTTTTGTTTCAGAGCTGAGAGGAAATACTCGAGGGTTCCTTGAACGCCTCAGCTTTTCATCACGTTGTTAGAAAGCTGTCGAGTTGGTGCGATGCAGGAGGTTTCTGTGGTTGTCTCGTTACAGGTCACAACATTTGTTTAACTGATAAGACTTCTAGGAGAGTATATTGAAGCCATTTCAAAATGAAGTTTTAAAATCCTCTCAAACCACATTTCACACGGCAATTAACAATTCGTTTCTGCATAGCTAAATCTAATTTTTCTTTGTTAATTGATGAATGCAAATAATAAAATTCGAGACATTTATCTCAATCGTTTGTTTTCTTAAAAAATTGCTCAAAACTGTTATGAGCTAAATGTTGCAGCTTTAACTGTATTAGGAAGTGAAGAACAATGCACTTCACTCCTGTACTTGTAGTGTTTGCAGTTCTTGGTGGTCTCCAGGTCACGACCCTCTGTGCAGCAGCAGCAGAGACAGGTGCTGCTGCATTTTTCTCAACCTGCTGCATCTGCTGCAAACAGTCGTCCTCACGTTCACCCAATGTGTGTGACTGAAAGTTTCCACATATGCTAATACCAAAGTCACAACTGTCCCAATGGTTTTCAGTGTAGAGACAGAAGTCGGGCGGGGGGAATAACAAATTTTATTAGCAAAATTCAACAAAGAGGTAAAGGGAAATTTAACTAAAGTTCCTGGTCAGGTAATTAAACCATTTATTATGATCATGATCCCATCAAAAGGAAGACTTATTAAACGAAAAATCCTCAGATATTATAATTATTCTCTGTGTGCCTGTTATTCAGGGTGTGTTATTTAATGCAAAAGTATTCACTCATATTCACCCACTTGGAGCAACCTGGGTTATTATATTTGTTGTATATAGTAATATCTGTTGGAATAATCTGATTTTCACTTAAAAATTTAGAGTAGTGAACAGCCAGAGCATTCTGTACTCTTCTGGGATCCAACCACTCTCAGTTTTCACAATCAAACTCATTTATCTCGTCCACTTCCCACCTCCTCTTTGTTCAAACCAGCACCATTACCATTAGTCTGAACAACAAATTATTTAATTTGTTTCCTTTTAGTTTTGAGCAGTCGATTGTAATTAATTCTGAGCACAATATAGATTCGGTTTAATTTAGAAAAAACGAGAGCAGGAGTCCTAATGGAAGGCCGATGCTGGGTTTTGGAAATAGCTCTGTTTCTGCGAATCAACGACCGAGCCAAATCTGCTGATGAGACAAACATTAGGCCTGGAGGTGGCTGGAAGCTCTTGATAACAGTGGAGCTTCCATTCTCCTCACTGGTAAACACACGCATTGTATTTGTATACATCTCTTTATCCCCTGATATTTATTGTATTTATGCATTTACCCTTTTGCACTGGTAATCTTTCTTCATGTAAAAGACACATGTAGGTCTGTCAGTGGAGCCTGCAGGCAGACACCTGTGTGTGAGCTTTCTCTTCATGCAGTCCATGAACTCCTTGAGCAGTGATCTTTCTTTAACCTGCAGCCGCACAGTGAGTTCACAGGTCAGATTCATGGCTCTCTCTTACTTGTCTGCCTCTGATGTCACATTCCCCTGAAACAGATATGGCCGTCACAAAAGGCAGACTTACTTTTCCTGCCACTTCATGTCACAGCTGCAGAGGTTCAGAAATAGCAGTCCTATATTCTCGAGGGACACATTGACGCCAAAGTGAAAACCCCTGACTCACTGACTCCAAAGGATTTCATATCCCATTAGCGTGACGTAAATCTGCCTCAATGGTACTCTTTTCTCTAGAACTCAAGATAAATGTTTCAATGCAAATTAACCAAGTAAATCTAGGAGTCATGATTCCACAAAAGTTGGGGGAGTAACTTTAAGTTTTCTGAGGTTAGAAAATAAGCTTAAATATGAATTGAAAGATAATGATTATGTTCTAATTTCAAATTTTCCCGGTACATAAGGAGTAAAAGTAAAGGTATATGGGAGCTATGGCAGCTTTTTCTTCTCTTACGAGCTGTTGCCTTTAGTGTCCAAGAAAGCAGAATGCACCAATCCACACTGCAGCAAGGCCCTGCTCACTAACCTACTAGTGAATGGCATAATAATGACTCTGAGTATATCTGTGGTGCTGTCGAGGCAGATGCACGGCTGCGCTGTCCCTGACACAGAGCAGGATGCATGTGCATGCCTGTACAGTCTCTCTGTAATCAGCGTCCTGGCTGCTGGAGATAAGACACAGTGGCTCAGTGTGAGGATGCAGAGATTCCAGGGTGAAGCATCCACACCAGCAAACACCACGGTGGTGGAGCTACTCCACCAGCGTTATACAACACAATACACAAACAGTGAAGCTTATCTTTAACTTAATTATCAGTCATCTAGGTCAGTGATTCCCAACCAGGGATACAGGTACCCTCCTTGGAAAGATTCTCAGCTATTTCAATTTGATTACAGAAAACGATACATCCACCTATGATGTCAGCTTCAGTGGCGGAGCACAACTTTTAACGGAAAATACACAGGAGCAGCCATTTTGTGCTGGTGCCATCACTTGGTGCCAGAGTCTGCAAAGGAATCCGATATACCTGCTCGACCGGTAGAATGACGTCACACCACGTTTTATCATCAAATAATAATAAGACGATCTTGAGGGGAATACAGTTGGTCATACTTGTCACATGTCCCATTTGCTAACATGGATTAGACAGGGTTTATGTAGTATTCTGCCACCAGGGGGCAATCAAAATTTTGTGGCTTCCATTTTGGTTGTTGCCATCTTTAAATTTAAACAGAGAGCAAAAGCTCATGAATAAACAGTTCGAGTACTTTGAGTTTTACTTGGTTTACTTGAATTCATCGGAACGGAAGCGACTGTGAGGGAGAAAAAGGGCAAAAAACAAAAATGTTATGAACCCCGGATAAAGTTCGCTCCTCTCCTTCCAGTTTTGCCTGCATGTGCCACAGATTCAGAAAAGCTCCAGACATCAGGATTTGTTTACCCTGTTTTCTCTCAGCACAGTCAATTTCAATCATTTCTTTTTAAATTAGGATTTTCGCAGATTTCCCCACAGTATACAATCCATCACAGTTGACATGAAGGTTTAATGTGATTTTTGTCAGCTTCAGTGTTACAGCAGCGGTTTGTTGCCCCTGCGTTGTGTGTTTTCGTGTCGGTGCTCGCACACACTATGCTACAATGAGTTTTCTGTCAATCACCTGACAGCCTCAGGAAGAAAAGGAAGTCTCCAAGTCTAATCCATCATAAACATGTCATTTTTTATAAACCTTTGTCTTATAATTTAGAGCATTTGGTCACCGGAGAGCAGATCTTCTTCAGCTCTGATGCTCTGATGCTGTTTACAGACAAATCTGTATTCACAAGACAGTGAAAAAAACTTGTGGAAATGTAAACCAGATGCAGACAGTGAGGTGGAAAGAAGCAGCATGAATAGTGGTGAGCAGGGAGCTAAGGTCAGTTTATTTAAACTGATGGTTGCTCTGTGAAGCATCTTTTTGCCCCTCAAGACAGTCACTCTTCCGTGTGTGTTTCCTGACCATAATTTACATTTAAAAACTCCCATTCTTCTCTGATTTCTGCTGGAACATCAAGTCAAGGAGGACTTTTAAAATAACAAAATCCCACTCCTCTAGTTTCGTTTCAACAACAGCACTGTACCATAAATCAGCTCCCAAAGCCCTGAGTCAGGGGAAATGCTCTCCATGTGGGAGTTGTACTACGTTGCATCAGCCAAGTGAGTGGATAGAAAAAAAAGAGAGGTTTTTAACATGCAAAGAGGTTCTCTGTGTGGCTGTGTGATCCGGAGCGCCGTCTTTTACGAGCCCATGGACACAATCACACTGGAGCATGTGGTTTTCATCGGCTCACGTGCGAGGCCGAGGCCAGTTAAAGCACCAGTACACAATGATCACTCACTCCGCTGCTGCAATGAGAACCACATGCCAGCTTAAACCCAAACGCCCTGATCCCAGTCCCTGTTTTCATGTGCTGTCCCACAGGAGTCCTGTTCCCAAGCCTGCAAACAATGGCTCTGTATTCATCCAACTCTGTCAAGCTGTTGTGAGGCAGCCACTCCCGAACATCTTTTATCGTGATTTTCTTTTTCCACTTTCTTGGTCATTCTCAAAATCGCCACACCTCAGATAAATGATGTGTGATTTGAAGATGATGCTTAGAAGTTGCATCAGTTTGTCTGCGCGCAAATCCTTCTAAACCCTCTGGCGCAAACTTTTCACCAGTGGAGAAAAACAACTTCACTGTGTTTCCCTGCACGTGTCAGTATTTTCCTGCTGGCAATGTTATATCAGGCATTTATCCAAATCTGACAGTTTTTTATACATCAGATTTTTTTACCCTGAACACAGAGGAAAAGGCAGAATCGATCGGCAACAACTTTGACAATTTATGTGATTACAAATGAATTATGTGAAGCCAAACATTGTTCAAACCTGCAGTAGCAGATTTATTTGACCGGAAACACCTTTTTAGTAGATGTGTCAAACTTGTTACAAACTCTTTTACAGATCCAGGACAACGTGGAGATTAAAGTATAATATTCAGTCTTTTCTTTTAAGCTCTAGTTTTAGTCTCTACCACCTCCTGAGGGAAAGTTCCAGCTCTAAAGATGCTAAATTCTCAACTTTATTCACCAGCTTGTCACTAACAGTGTCTGACAGTGAAACAAACAGTAAGGTTTGCTTCAGAGTGATAACCAATGAAGTGAACTTGATGAAAGCTGCAGATTCAGGTAGAAACTCTCTACTTTAACCATATTTAGTTCCTTCAAATAGTCATTCAATACACTATTATCGTAAACATATGTTGATTATAGCCACTTTAAAACACAGAGAACTTCATTCACAAAGTTTCTGAAGACACCAGAAACAGAAGTTTGGGAAACTGTGTGTAAAATATGATGCATAAATCATCTGCGATATTTCCAGTTGATGAGCAGGATGTAAACATGGAATCTTGGCTTAAAAATATTTATTCTGTGAAACATCATCTAGCTTCAATGAAGAGCTGTAACAAGCCAACACAGAATACACGTCTGAAATGAGATTCCTTTTCCAAACTTGGAAGCGCTTCAGGGAGAAATAAAAGTGGAAAACTGGATTTTAAGTCCGGCCTGATGCCAAACACTCTCTGTTTCCAGCTTCTCAAATTGAAGGATTTTCTGCTTTTTTGATTTAGATACGCTTTTTTTCTCTTTCAAACCCTTAAACAGTTCAGACGATATTTGTGGTTTTGTATCAATACCACGGTAAAATAATTGTTTGGACTCCTAATCCTAACTCGACTTAATCCTAATCATGTGTAACAAACTGAAACAGTGTGTTTTAAAATGATGATCAGCAGTTATTTCCAGCCAACTCACTTGTTGAGCCTGACTGATCGCACCCTCTCATTGGTTGGTCCTTTGGGATGCACGTGTAAATCGACCCTGTTTCACCCCCAGTCTGGCCTCTGATGTCTGCAGCTGAACAACATAAAATCATTTGTGTCCCTCTGCTGTTTGGTGTCATTACACAGAATCCAGTAACCATGAGCAGACTCTTAATGGCTCACTTTCCCCTCTCGTGAGCTGTCACCTGCAGACAAAAACGCTTCAAATTCCCTCAACCAACAGCTGGCTAATCCCCTCCAATGATCTGCTCCCACAGAAAACCCCCTCGGTGGACACCCAGGCTGAGCTGAGTGATCTACAATTCTGCTGTGCAGTCGAAAGTGGCAAAGTAGACGGGTCGTAACCCTGAACCGGTGGCTGTGTGGGAAGGCCACTGATGGCCGAGCGACGTGCTTGTGTCTTTATCTGTGTGTGTCTCTCACTCTCTCTCATGCTGTTGTCACTGCATTCCAGCTCTGACCCTGGCAGCCGATTCACAGCTCGCATGTGCTCCTCAACGCACATTCACTCCTGAAGAGCAGGTGACGACCGAGAATACTCTCACGCTGTTGACAGGCGGGGGGGGGCTATGTGAGAGCATATTTGAGCCACCTAGCCAGTGTTGCCGGAAAACTTTTTTTGTTCTGTGGAGAGAGGGGTCTCTCACATGTGTCACTTCAGACATTTTCCATTTTTAGAAATAGGTCCTTAAACAGTCGTGTTTCTCATATTTCATCTGCACCTGGCAACAATGCATTTTGGGGGATCAGGCGGAAAATCGAATGTGCTTGACCAGACAAAAGTACAGGTGCAAACGCCCACTGAGGATGAAATGTGACCTGATCTGAGGTGTGAGGGACACGTGATGACCACATTGAACGCAAGTGCAAATGAAAATGCATTTTCGATGCACATACAACACTTGGGTGGAAATAACAGTAGTGCATGACTGTTTCAAAGCAGCAAAGCAGCCATTAACCAGTAAACCCAGCATCAGTCCTCGCCTCAGTCCCCATTGAGAATGAATGTCCACAAATCCTGCATTGGATATAACAGAAAAGAGACGCAACAGAGAACTGCAGAAGTTTTATTCAGAATCGATGCATTAATCCATTCAGTGATAAACTGCCACATGCTAATCTCCCTAATAATTCTAGGAATCTCTGTCTATCTGTTTGTTGCTTGCATATCTTTTGAATTGTTCATCTTATCGGCTTCACACTTGTGATTTATGAAAGAATACACATGCTAAGAATGTGCAGTGTGAGAATTTGGTGCAATTTGGACTCACAACATGTTTAATGATAAACTTTGAATAAACTGGCAAATATCGCACTTAAGTTGTAGCCTGCGAAGTAACTTAATGAAACCATGACCACATTTAACTATAACGGTTGCTATAAGTGAAGATCTGTAATGTATTAACCCATTTGCTAACTAGAAATTAAAGCTGATGGTCTTCTTATACACTGACTGGGCCATGTGTGGGCCACTTTGTGTACACTGCACTTAGAAGAAAGAAGACATTATATGTTATGGTGAGGCTCTCTATAGTACAATGAGGTCATCCAGTCACACTCCCAGGATATTAATCTTGTCATTGGAAAGCAGAGGCTGTAGCCTGAGGGCTCAAGACCATTCATGCTCCAGCTACACCAGTCAAGTCTTTTATAAAAACCTTTTTTACATTGTCCTCGCTGTTATTTTGGTCCATTCTCCCAAACGCAGCCACAGATAATGCATAGTGCACGTCATCATTCTTCCCCCACATTAAGCTGAGGGGGGGGGGGGGGGGGGGGGTATTGTGTTAGGGAGCCCTCTCCGATGCGCCGAGACCCAGGCAGGCTGAATGGGTCGCTGGGCGCGGGACTAAAGCAACAGGGCCGTGCTGTCTCTCCAGGGTGACGCTGGGAGAGCCCGAGTGTGGAAGCCATCAAGGCTCCTGCAGCTGATGTGTTCTGACAGTGTTGTGGTAAATCCGCTCTGCCATAGGAAACACGGTGTGGTTCACAGGGGGAACTTTCTTTTCCTTGGACGCAGTGGGGTACATTTGTGTGTGTGTGTGTGTGTGTGTGTGTGTGTGTGTGTGTGTGTGTGGCCACGTTTCCGCATTACAGCCACAGAATTCCCCCTCTCACAGCTCTCACAACATTTTCCCATCCCACTCAGCCCTCATCGTACGTTCCCCTGCAGCGGTGGGAAGTTAAACAGTATGTTACACAAATAAGTACTTGGGTACAGTTTTTGATTCTTGAGTATTGCAGCTCTGCACTACATGTAACTGACTGCTGAAGTTACCAAGTACTTTCAGATTACAGATTTTATATTTTAAACCTATTTCATTGTGCATTTTGCATGAAGGTGTGTAAGGTTTTAAATTACTACAAAAAGCGACGTATGTGTCAGGAGTCAGTGAAATAGAGTTAGTTTCATCAGGGGCATCACTTTGTGGTTTGAATCTGAAATGCAGTTTCAGACAGTCAGCGTGGACAGACTCATCCATATGCATCAGCTTCACGGTGACAGTTGAACAATGCCAATATCACTTCTACTGTAGAGAGCGCCAGAGCATGTCAGTCAGCCAGAGACGTTACAAAACAAAGACAAAAGATAAACAGAAAAGTCTAGGATTCCGAAGATGGCGGTTGAGTGACATATACACAATAAACAGCCTTCTAACATCATAACGCCGCCACCTGAGCTTATCTAGACACTTAAACCCTGATGATAACCGACCTCACGCCTGAAGAACAGACTTTGCCTTCTCAAGAGCAGTGTGCATATAAGGACAATGTTGGATGCAGCAGTCGAGAAGACACAAGACCTTTGTATGTTTCCCGTGATCTCGTCCCAACCCCCACCCAAGTAGTTTAAATAGCCATTCAGGTTGGTGCTTCAGTCTTGATTAAAACCAAACAGAATGTAACAGAGTCACGTGGTGTTGGTTTCGTGCTTTTAAGGATCTGTATACGTCCTCCAGCTCTGTTGTCCGGCTCAGTATTCGAATGGAGTCTCAATGGACGCTGCGGCCCTATTGGTTCAAACTCAGCAGACCTCGGTGAATTCCTGTTTGCTGTGGTGGGGCCTGACACATGTTTTCTCAGGGCCTGTGTGTCGAGGTACTCCGCGTGGGAAACACTTGCATTCCACACCCACTTGTTGACCTCTCTGAACTCTCCCGGTGCGGATTCCTTCGGTGTTACCTTGGCCGTGGGGAGACGATGACCACAGAGCGAGAGAGTGGAGGAGAGAGAGGGGGGGGTTAATCTCTCACTCAGCGAAAGTAAACTCATGACACGTTTGGGTGGGAGTCATCTTGTTTCTATTAATGTATAAACTCCTCTTGAGAGCTTTGGAGGGAAGTCAGACTCGTAGAAGCACATAAATTGCCGGAGTCAAGTGAAGTTTATCAGCTGCTCGCACACAACGAAGAAAACGTGATTCTTATCTGGAGTTTCATCCACACTCTTGAGCTCTCGGTTGAATAACACATACTTCTGCCCTGGGTCACGATGAAACTATCAGGACTGAGATTAATGATTGTCTGTAAACTTCTGTGTGACTTCATTTGCTGCTTGTGTCGCAGACATTGCATTTTCATTAACTTTTGGTTTCAGCCTGAAGCCGTCTGCTTATCTCATCGCACAAACGTGGGTTTATAATTCTACAAAATGTCAACAGACACAGGGAAATTACATCCGGAAATAGACGCTGTATAAATAAAGCCGACTGTTATAAATCCAGTGGCATGAAGGGAGAAACTGGATCTTTCTGAACCCTGTGAGCATCTGTATGTTAATTCACCCTAGTGGCCAGATGGGGGCAGGTAGCTCAATAAATCTGAGCTGAAATCATCCTTTAAAAAGTAATGACACAAGGCATAATACTAACGTGTCCTCCGTTTATAACTAAATGCAGTAATTATCTGTGTCGTCCTTTACTCATGATTCCAATTTGTGGGGCAAAGTGTGTGTGTGTCCACTCCAAGCACCCGTCCTCTGATTGTAGCTCAGATATTGATTGTTTCCCAGGTGTCTCCTTGTGCTGTCTTTTGTCCCAGCGTATTTAAGGCTCCATTTTACCTCTAAAGAGCTTTAATCTTGTTACAGAAGATTTCCGTGACAGGAGCAGTTTAACTCTTTCTTTTTTCTTAGCCTCCAAGGCGTGTGCCAGATGCCCTCTTTTCTTCTGCCGGGCCCTCATATTCAAATGACAGCAGCTGGGAAGTGCTTTGCTGAAGAGGAGAAGGAGTGGGGGAGTTGTTAAAGATGTAATGGGGGTAAGGGGGGTGTGCATTAGTTTGGCCTGTGCATAATCCGGCACACGTCTGTAGCAGAGGAACCCCGAAGGCTCTCTGTCTTTGCACAGCGTGAGGCCTGCAGGCTGGGGGTCCACGGCTTTTACTCTGGGTGTGAAGACACCGCCAGTGGAGAGAGAAGCATTGTGGGTTGGTGTGGGGGGGGGGTTGGCATGTGGCTGGAGAGACAGCAGGTTGTCTGCCCACAGGCACTGATGCTGCAGCAAGGGGCCGGGTGAGAACACATGTCACTCTGCGAGGTCGACGTTACTTTCTTTGTTGGTCCCCGAGTGAATAATGGATTCCGCCTGCCTTCACTGCCAAGATGTGATTTCATACAGATTGCTATAGCTGCATATTCTGCCCCAGGGATTTCAAATTGGCTTCCGTTGAGAATTAGGTTTTTATTAAAGTCATATAGAGGCTCCGTTGTTGTCCTCATACAAATTGGGCCGCAGCGAACGTCAGCTTCCTGGTGATTGTTTTCAAATTATTTAGGGATATGTTTACCTTTGACAGAGGAGTTGTGACAAAGAACTTTCTATGTTCTATATTATACATTCTGGACTGTGAACACTCTCTGGTATCATCTTCCAAATCTATTTGTTATCATCAGTGGAAATATCAATAAAAACTCCCCAAATACCTTTGCTGTAACTTTCAAGGAGCACTTCTACCTGTATGACAGGTTGGTCTTGTTTCAACATGACAATGCACCTGTGAACAAAGCAGGGTCAATGAGTTCATGTTTTCCCTTGATGAACTTCACGGACCTGCATACAGCACTGACATCAGCCACATCCAACTCCTTCGAGATGAACCAGACATGCAGACTGTGATTCATGTCTCATCGCCCAACATCAGAAGTGGTCATGTTTACACCTAAAAACATCAGTCAAATAATCAATTAGTCAAATGACAGGAAATGTACCCTTGGCTATTTGGGTTTAAATCGTTCACTGAGTAATATTTGCCGTTCTGTGTTTTATATAATTGAAATAAGGAGGTAACCTTTCTAACATTTCTTACAATTTTCCAATAATCACAAGATGACAAAATGTTTTGTTTTGTTGCAACTCCTTTCTAACGTTCAAGCAAATCTTTGCAGCCAGGTTCCAAAATCCTGTGGAAAATTTGCAGCAGTCTGGAGGCTGTTATGGAAAATCATTGAAATCAATGTTTCGCAAATGCTCAACCGTCACATATGGATGTAATGTTTGACCGTCCATATACTTTACTACACAGGAAAAGTTCCAAGTCATAATGCAGCTGCTGCCAGTATCAGGGTAAAAGTTGACTTGAGGAAGCCACGTTCACCCAGACACCAGTTTTACTGCAAACTGTCACACACACAGAAGTTCCTCTTTTCCAAAGATAAATAAATCATAATGCTCTCACGGGACTGTAAAACAAACTGTGCTCTGGCAGTGAGCTGGAAATCCCACAGAGAGGGAACAGTACAACTGTCCCTTTATTGTGTACAGTCTGTCGGGAGGCCTCTTTGTCGTTACTCATGGATCTGTGTTGCTCGGGGCTCTCATGCTGACTGATTCTCTCCCTGGAGGTCTGAGGCGCACCCTGGGTCCCGTACGCTGCAACCGAAAGCACTTGTCACTGTGGATTGTCCTCACAGAGACGGCCCAGGGTAATGAGAGCAAAAGAGAACATCCACTTTTAATCCCATGTGCAGTTTGGTAGCTGCAATACAGCCCCCTTTATATTTTGATATATCTACAGCAGTGTTTTCTGGGAAGATTTGCCTCAATGTCTTGAGTGACACTTCAGGTAAAGGGAAAGGCCTTATTTAATATTACCCTGGTGCCGGTAGTTATCATGTGGGCTGCTAATATCCCATCTGTACAAACAGAAATCGGGTCAGCTGGTTATTAATCACGCCTTGAGTAGCAGGAGTTGTTGCATTCTAATCATAGTTCAAAGATGAAAATACCAGGAATCAAATATACTGATTGCATTGGATTGAGCTGCTTTTTTTCAGACGTCCTTCAGTAACTTGAGGATTTTGTAGAGGAAAAAGCAGCTACAGGGTTGTACAGCTGTGCAGTCCCATATCTTTCCATTATACATCCTAATATATACACAAGGCTCAGGTGGTGTGTGTGAAAGAGACAAAGAGACAGACTTCAAGGGTGTTCCTTTTTTTCTTTTAAAAAATGATGCAAGATCGACCTCTTGTGGTAGGATGAGAATTTTACCATGGCCGCTTAATAAAATGATAAATAATAGAAATAATAAATCTAATGTAAATATAGTTTTCTAAAATTTTAAATGAGATAAAACATTAAAAGGTTAAAAGACTCTATTCTATTTGCGTGTGTTTCCTTAAGTTGCAGTGTGTTGAACTGTCCAAGCCACCGTCAAATTGATTTATGATTTGTTTTGCAGGGGGGGGATGTAGCAGGTTGAAAGTACTTTTCCGGTAGCTGTACGTCATATAAACAGACAATGGAAAGGATCCAATCTCACAACAGACAGTAAACCATAAGCCCTTAGCAGTGTTTCCAACTACAACAGAAATACCGTCCCTGGGTGGGCTTGAACCGTGAAACAGCCAGTTAGTGACTCTGTGGAACAGTGGAAACAGTGAAAACACAGAGCTTCTCTGGTCACATCTGCTCAGAGATCAGCGGCTTCATGATCAGAGCAGAGGCTGCAGGTGGTTTGTAACGAGCTGGAGTTTCTGTTTCCTCCTCCTCCTCTCGGCTCGCTCCTTGTGCTCATTACAACACGAGACGTGACGCTCACAGTCAGGACTACTGACAGCTAAATCATCCCAATAAAAAATAACCTTAACTAACCCTATGAACTTGAACTAGTTCATTTTAAGTGTGAACTGGCTCAACGCTGCAAACAGCTACTGGACACCAGTCAGCATTGAGAGGCAGACGTAGGGCTGGATCATTACACTCCTGTGACCAATCCTGCATGAGACTGCGGATAGGCCCGCCTTTCTCATTAGCATAAGGACACTGCAAATGAAAAGGAAATGTATCAGGGAATAAATAAATGTGCAAATATATTTCAGACATTTATTTTGACATTTCTCTTGGTATTAACATATTTATTTCTGTATTTATTTATTTATTTCCATTTTTATTTATTCATTTATTTATTTTTTTCTGTATTTATTTATACATTTATTTATTTATTTATTTTTACTTATGTCATGTATGGTCCTCCATAATGGTCCTCCATATGATAGTTTGGTAGTTAAAGTCAACGTCATAATCTCGGTGTTTCCAGCTTCAATAGAATTACCGTCCCTGGGTGGGCTTGAACCACCAACCTTTAGGTTGACAGCCGAACGCGCTAACCAATTGCGCCACAGAGACATTTGTTTGAAGTTGATCCACCACCATTGTTGAAATAATAGATAACATTTCTACGCGTGTTACTTGTTCTTCACCTGAGTTCTTCAGTTTCAATGACAATAAAGATCTTTGAATATTTTAGTTAGAAACAAGATGTGGTGAAAACAGTGAGTGTTACACACGTGCAGCACGTACATGAGTCGTGTAAACGCAAATTTGCATGTGTTTGATTTACCGTTTGTAAACTCTTCAGTATCAATATACACACTTGGAATGGCAGGATAGGCCCGAATCCAATCTGACATTGAACAGTGAAGCTCAAAATTGGTTTATGAGATTAGAGGTATGATAGTTTGGTAGTTGAAGTCCACGTCATAATCTCGGTGTTTGCAGCTTCAATAGAATTTCCGTCCCTGGGTGGGCTTGAACCACCAACCTTTCGGTTAACAGCCGAACGCGCTAACCAATTGCGCCACAGAGACTTCTTTTGCACACCACATACACCATGGTTTACAGAAATAATAAATAATATTCCTACTTCAAAACAACTTTGTGTTACTTCTACTTCACCTTTTCATTTGTACGTATTTAACTAGCACTGGATGAACTCTCACGGCCACCATATAAAATTGATTATTGATTTGAAGATGTAGAGTTTGAAAAGTTTGTGTACTCTTCTCCATTAGCTGTACTGTACGTCATCAAAGTATATGTTGGAAAGAATGGATGTGATTGGCTTAAATCCAATATGACATTTAGAAGCTAAGGACAACATTGAGATGAGATTAGAGTTCAGACGGGTTGGTAGTTGAAATATTGATATTAAAATTGTTTCCAGCTACAATAACAATACCGTCCCTGGGTGGGCTTGAACCACCAACCTTTCGGTTAACAGCCGAACGCGCTAACCAATTGCGCCACAGAGACTTGTTAAGCGAGTTACATGCATCATTATTAATCAAATAATATATGCCATTTCGACAAGGAAACAATATTGAGTTGCTTCTACTTCAAGGGAGTTCTTGAGCTCCAGCTACAGAGACAGAAGCATTTTCCAGATTAACTGCACCTGAGTGTGATGACAATAAAGATATTTTAATCTTTTAGTGACTCTTTGTTCTTCAGCGATTGCTACACAGGTGCAGCACGAACATGAAACTTGTACACATTAAAACACAATGTGCTGAAAACAGGATGAAAATAACATTATTTGGAGTTTTCCCTATCGATCGATTGGGGCTCGACTACCTTCGTCTGGCTAATCAGGTTAGCCGGCGAGCGTTGAAAAGTAGATTGAACCGAACCCTCCTGGCCGGTTGTATCTTTGTCAAAACGTCTCCACATGGACCGACTCGCCTCTTTTGGAAGTGAGTAGTAACCGGAACACGGAGATAAATGCAGAAACTGCCGCTTTACAGGAAACAGTCCGGTCTTTTCTCTGTGTTTATGTAGCTAGCTACATTCGCTAACTCATCGCTAGCCTAGTTTTGCTAACATTAACGTTAGCATGCAGCGACAAATAAAAGCTAGTTGTGTGCTCTCAAAGCAAAATGACCATATTGCATGTTTGTTATATCTTGTGTTATTCGTCTGAGTAAGTTTCAGGCTCAGGAAATGAATGATACAACTGTTAAACGTTGAATAGCTAGAGTAAGGTTAACTGAGCTATCTCTGAGATTTTTCCTTTTGTTTACCACCCTCGTTTGGTTTAAAGCTCAGTGCCACTTCAGGCTGTGTCGTCTTGACAGCGACTCAATGCGTTTTCAACCAGTAGTTTAACAACATGTCTTTTCCAGATGATCCCTTTGATAAACCCCCGTGCAGAGGTTGTTCCTCTTATCTCACCGAGCCCTACATCAAGTGTGCAGAATGTGGACCATCGCCTTTTCTCCTCTGCCTCCAGGTTAGTCGGTCACAAATAGAAGCAATGCTGTCAAATCTCTCGTGTTATTCCCTAGACCCTCACTAATGCTTCTGTTTCAGTGTTTCACAAAAGGATTTGAATACAAGAAGCACGAGAGTGATCACAAATATGAAATCATGGTACGTAAAACATAAACAGAAAAACATCTGCATGTCATTAAACTCTTCCTCACACACAAAAATATATCTTCACTTTTCCTCGTGTAGACGTCAGACTTCCCTGTACTGGAGCCTGGGTGGACCGCACAGGAAGAGGTGTCTCTGTTGGAGGCAGTCATGGACTGTGGATTTGGGAACTGGTCAGTGTTTGTTTGTTTGTTTTAGTCCTACAACAAAACCGTGACTCCACAGTTGTCATGTTTGTTCTTGACTGAAGAATTGGGTCCCTTTTCCTCAGTGTGTTTCTCCCACACCTGGTTATTTTAGTTCTATACCCAATAGTTGCATGGCCTTGTGGTTGAAACCCTATGATTGTGATATGAAAATTCAAATGACTCAATTTTATTCCTGGAAACAAATTTGTATGTTTCTTGGTTAAGTTATTAAAATCTAAAGATCTTTATTTCCTTTTTTAATCTATGTAATTGATTGTATAAGAAATGAATGTGTAAAACTGTACATCATAAGCAGGTTTATAATTTAAACTATTCATATCAGTGACGTTATACTCTCCTTGTATGTTTCAGAGTGAAAATGGGTGAGACAGTATGCAGATTTACAATAATGGATGTATTCATAAACATCTATTTCTCACATCTCTCTTCAGGCAGGATGTTGCATATCAGATGCGCACGAAAACCAAAGAGGAATGTGAGAGCCACTACATGAAGAATTTCATCAACAACCCCCTGTTCTCCTCCACCTTGCTGAGTCTGCGCAAAACAAAAGACTCTCGCTTTGCAGAGGGCGCTATTCCTTTCAAACGTGAGTATCCATAACATCTACACTTTAATTTCCCCTTAGCACATTTTACAGGAAAAAAAATATCCTTATTCTGTGCGCATATCCCCATGGAATATCAGCAATAGATTGCAGTAATATAAGTCGGTTTAGTTATGTGCTGTTATTGGATTTGAAATTATAGCAATAATTCTGCTCCTCCACAGCAGTCAGATGAGAGATTTGCATAAAACGATCCAAAGTTTAACATCACTGTAACTCCTGACAGTTGGTCGACAACAGTTGGTGTGAGAAGAACTTGTCTCAGTTCCTATCAAGCTGCAGGTCTCCATCTGTCACTGTGTGCGACTGCTTGACAAACATTTCTCCGTCATGTTCACGGTACAGTCGGGTAAAGTCAAGGCAGAGACAGAAACTTGTTATATTCCTTGTAGATCTTATGAAACAGGATTTTGTGTGATGTTTGTTGGTGGTACACGTCTTGTTTTCAGACACAATTCATAAAATCTCTCTTGTAAGCTCATCATTTTGTTTGCTTTTTTCTGACATTACAGCCACTGACGAACCTCCACGACCCACATTTGACTCTGTGCTGTCTCGAGACATGGCTGGATACATGCCTGCCAGAGCAGACTTCATGGAGGTGAGGGGGATACATACATCTTGTACTTTATCATGTGCACTAACATGGCCTGTCAACATGAATAAATGGATAAATGAAACAGCCACAAGGTGGATCAACATGAAATGTAACAGACGGTAATTCATGCCCATATTGTTGTTTCTAGTGATTTATTCATCCAATTGTTTGCTTTTACTCATTAGTGTTTGAATATGGGTTCATATCTATGATCAATGATCCAATGCATGTGAACTCGGATCAAAGCGGCAGATTATGAAAATCATTTTTTCACTTTCCCCCCCAGGAGTTTGACAACTACGCTGAATGGGATTTGAAAGACATCGACTTTGTGGATGATGACTCAGACGTACTTCGTGGTGGGTTGAACGTTATTTATGTTTTGTAAATTATTTATCAATGATAAATAGATAATAATGGTGTGAGCTACAACATTTTATTCACCCTCTTTAATTGTTATGTTGTTGTGTTTCAGCCCTCAAGCTGGCAGTTGTTGACATATATCATTCGAGATTAAAGGAGAGACAGCGGAGGAAGAAGTAGGTCCTTTTTTTGTATGCACTAAATTATATACGTAGCTTTATGTAATATTATACAGAATTTATTTATTCATGATCATGTAATTACCTGAGTCTGTCAGTAGATGGCACTTACGCGTTTATATTGACCTTTTGGAGCTTTGTTTCCCTCAGACACTTTTAAATGGGTTTAGGTTGAATAAATACATTCATATTTAACACCCATGACTCTACCTTCTTAATATGAATGAATTCAAATATATGTATAACTTCAAATTTGTAATTATTATTTTGTTAAAAGGAGATTAAAAGACATTTCCTCTGAGACTGGGTGTGTAGTTGCATATCAAAGCCTTTTTTCTTAAGCTTTCATTAGCCACAGGGAATAATTCAGATGCAAAAAGCTGCATGAACCTCTAATCAAACCAGGAATATTTTGGAGGAACGTGTCTGTCTCCTTGTGAACGCTGTATATGCCAAGCTGTTTGACGTTGGGCCCAGTTTTAGGCTGGGAAAGAGAATATCCTCACTGCAGGAGACTTGATAAAGTTATTAACACCCCAGGAGAAATGTATGTTGCCCATTTTGTGGATTATGTTCCCACAAAAATACTGGCTTAAATGCCTCATATTAAAAACACTATTTCAAAATGTATATCTTTTATTAGGCAGCCTTTTCCTCAAATGTACATTTGGATTAACAGCTTGAACAATGGTAATTCGGAAAGTTGTCATGTTGCAAAATGTTCTCCTGTTCTACTTCACAGGTGTTAAAAAATTGATGAAGAATCATCAAAATAATGAATAAACCTTATCCATTATTTTGATGATTCTTCATCAATTGACGGACAAAGTTTTTTGTCCGTCAGCACTCTTCTGATCTTCTCCTTCCGTGTGTACACTGTCAGAACAACACACACACACACACACACACGCACACTCAATCTTCGCTGTAATGCATCCATCACTAAATCATCTGTAACGAGTTCTTGCTCTCAGAAGATGGTGGAATGGCATGTCTGGCTGGGCAGGCATTCATGTTATTAGTTTCTCATTCCATGCTCCTTATTCTAAATCTGTTAACTTGCTACTTGTCAGAGAAGCTTCCAGGAGATCCTGAATTTTGACCCCTGAAACAAGGAAGTACAGACCTGTCAAGATATGTAACTTTATAACACTTTTGGTCGTGCAATAAGTCCCTACCCTCATGACAACTTTATTTTATTTTGAAGTGTTTTAAAGAGAGGCGTTCTTGTCATTTAGCAAAATAAAAGAAGAACATGTCAGTATAACAACATATGATTTAGTAGCACCATAAATTGCAGTACCTATCCTGATCAATAAGTGGGGAGACTGTGGCTCGTGAGCGAGAGCAGGTCGTCCACTAACCAGAAGGTCAGTCCTCCAGTCTGCTTACCAAAGTGTCCTTGGACAATAACCTGAACCCCCAAATGGTCCTGATGGCTGTGCAGGCAGTGTGTAAGGAAGCACTGTATGAATGTCTTGATTCAACACTTTGCTGAAACCGTTTCAACATAAACGGAACATCTTGACCTTTCAGGGAGCCTTTACTGCAGGATTGTTGTATGAGACTGGATCACCTTTAGTCTGTTGTACCTAATAAACTACTGAGGTTGTGTATTGGGTGTTCAGATGCCATAATGACTTTATAGACTGTAACAGCCAAGATAATTGCAGATTAATAACGGCCAGGATTAATTTCCAAGCACCACACTAATCAGAATATCAATTTGCATGTTTAATTAAATCTAAACCTGCATTTCTTTCAGGATTATCCGAGACCACGGGCTGATCAACCTTCGGAAATTCCAGAGTAAGTCTTCCCCCCGACAGTCACTGGGGCTCGGCTGCGACAGTATTCATCGCAGCTCAGAGAGGCATCTGATATCCTCCAGCCAAATCGCTGCAGAGGGTTTCTATGGATGCAGGCAAACAACCTGTATGAAATGACCACGTTAACCTCTGTGGCCCCTCGTGGCCACGGACGGAGCTCGTGTTTACGATCAGAGCTGTGAATAGTCTATGAGGGCTGTGTGCCAGAGCATAATTGCCTCACTGTGAAAAGATCCCCCATGTGATGAGTGTTCCTGCCATAATGGCTTTAATTTTGAGGGAGGCTTTGTTTATTGATCCGCCCATCACAGGTTGGATTTCAGCGAGCTCCAGTAATATAATTCTTTGCATCTCAGGGGTTTTTGCATCGGAGGTCAGACAGATGGGCTGCAACGCACGAATTTGTCCAATTAAAGCCTTTTTGTATTTCAACTTTGCTCGACCAACCAGCCCATCATTATATCTCCACGTGTTGCTCTGTGAAAACTGTCCGTGGTCTGAGATTTGAAGAATTCTCCCCTCATGATTTATTTATATATCCTCCAGTTAGCCCTGCTCGCTTCTTCCCCTCCTTTCCCTTATCGCTCCGGTCTTTCAAGACAAAGGGGAACTCAGAGTAGCTGTAGAGCTACAGACTGGTTGTCATGGAGACTGTCAAAGATTGTGTCTCCACAGTGTGTGTATGTGTGTTTGTTCATGTCGGTGTCACATGCAATAATGGAAGCAGTATCTGAGCCTGGGAGGCTTGCAGTATTCTGTCTCAGAAACTTGCCGAAGGCAGATTGACCAGCGTTGTTGTTTCCCTGTGAGGACATTCTAAATGAAATGATTCAAGTATGAGTTGTCTTGTCGCCTTTGTTTGCTGTCAGTGTTTATGTGTTGGTATGAGGCCACACAGCAGTGTTGATTTTTCCTTAGAGACGTGGACAACACTGTTGTGACAGTGTGTTCACTGCTTTGTTAAGGACATGACACCATGTGTTGAGTCTGAAATGGCAGCTGCTTATTCAAACTTGAATGCAGAGAGAACCTGACACACACACTCACACATATCACAGTTGGTGAAATACATAAATTCGCCTTAATTTCCTGGAGACTTGTCTAACTATAACCCAGAGACCCAAAAATGAACTTCTTCCAAATGGTCGATACACCTTTTGTCTCCATCAGCACAATCCAACCCTGATAAACTGGTCTTAAATCTGTAATCTGTCTTCTAAAGTATCCTGTGACACACATATAAACACAGCTTGCCTCTTCAACACGTATCCGTTCCTCAGCAACACGGGCGACGCTTTGAGACTAACACCAGCTCTTCAGAGAATATGTGCTTGTAGAGCGAGTTAAGTGTTGGAGAATACTCTCCAGTGGAGCTTGACTGTGGCGTGTTTTTGTTTGCGAGAGATCTTTGTTTTGCTTGTATTACTGTTTAGTCTGAGGGTGCTCTCATTTTTTCACCACCTGTAAGGTTTAAGAAGTGAAAGACAATTAGTGTTGTTTTATTAGTTTAAGGGTTCTGTGTGTATAATTTAGTGACATCTAGTGGTGAAGTTGCATGTTGCATCCGAATACCCCTCAACTCACCCTCCACTTCCAACCATGAAAGCGATCCTGTAGTGGTCTTCAGTTGTCATAAAAAACACAAAAGATGATTAGTTTGTCCGTATAAAGGTCCCATTCTAAGGTAAAAAAAACAATAATTTCATATATCAGGTTTGCCAATAAATCCCTTTTCACCTAAATCTTACACACTGAACCTTTAAGCACACTGTGTGTGTCTGCACTTTCTTGCTCTTGTATTTTTTTTAATGGGATTGTGCACATTTTCAACACTGACAGCATCCGTGTGTATGTGAAGGGTTTAGTTCAACATCTGTTTTTAACGTGAAGTTCCAACACGAATACAAATAAAAATGATGAAAAGCAAGAAAATACTATAGTATGGCTTTAGAATGGCAGCATACAGAATTGATCGCAGACAGAAATATTTTTAGTCTCAGGTTTACAGTGAAATGTAAATTTTGAAAAGATGCTATGTGTTGATATGTCAGTGTAGTTCAGTGGTCTGGATAAAATGTTCAGATCTACAAAATATGTTTTGAATCTAGAAGATACAAATTCTCCGCAGTGATCAACCATGATAACTTTAGTGCAGCCACAGAACGGCTGTGATAGAAGACACGAGAGCTGCATGTTAAAGGCTGTAAACTGGTGAACACAAATATATTAAAATACAGCACTTCTCCTGGCATCCTGTAAAAATATGCTCATGTGTTTAAAAAAAAAAATAGGTGAATTTTTCTTTCATATTTCTCACCTCCTCTCTCTTCCTCAGTGCTGGAGCGATGTTACCCGAAGGAGGTGCAGGAGCTGTACGACGTCATGAGACGGTTTGCCAGAGTGGTTGGACCAACTGAACACGACAAATTCATCGAAAGTCACGCATGTTAGTATTTGGTTGAGTTTACATGGACGGCCTCTAAGAATGTGCTCAATAGACATATACACAACGAGAGGGATTGTTACCAGTTCTTGCCATGCTGCCTCGTGATGGCGTCAATATTTTGTTGTATGTGTTTATTCTTCAAAATGAAGAATATGCTATTTTTTTAATTTGTAACACAAGTTTGGTTTATTGGTGTACAAATCCTTTTAGCTGATGCTGTACAGAGTTTAGTGGTATGATGCATTCGAAGATCCTCCAAGAAACAACATCACAGTAGGCCAAATACTAATGTGGTACTGGTGGACCATTTCTATTGCTGAGTTCAAAGGGTTAAAAGAAAAAACATGGTGTTCCACTGTGAGCAGCAGAACAGCTTCAGTGCTCCTTGACATAATTCCACCAATTTTCTGTGACTCTTTTCAAGGGTTTAAAGCACTTTTACCAAAATATGTATTTCTTCATCTTGTCAGAGCGCTGTCCAACACACAGCTCCCAAAAACTGCATTCTACATTGTGATCTTCTGACTGATCTGACGTTGATCAGATGATGTTTATTCCCCAAAATGTGCATTATATATTCCTCTGAACCCCACCATATTGTTTAACATATGCACAGTGTATGTATGAATACATGGTGATGTCTGTAAACTGTGAGTGCTGCATAACATTATGAATGAGACTGGGGGAGTTTCAGCCAGAAAGAGTTGAGATCTCTCTTTTCCTCATCTGGTAACGTCGTACTCAGATTTGTCTTCAGCTGCCTTCTTCTCCTTTTCTTTCCAGTGGAGTTCGAGCTGCGGAGGGAGATCCGCAGGCTGCAGGAGTACAGGAAAGCAGGGATCAAGTCCTTCTGCAGTGAGTTTACTTTGACTTTGTCACTCCTCTGTTCAACAAAATGTAATTTTCAAGTTGCATACATAAGCAGGGAAAAACATTTACTGTCAGAAATGAGCTGGGCTGGGTTCTCTTTTACTGAGTTGGTCTTAAAATGGTTTTTAATTTCTATTATTTGCAGCAGCAGCAGCTCAGTGTATCAGGTCCTCAGATCTCTTTTGAATTCAGCTTGTTAGTTGATGCGATGCACACAACTGAATATATTATTGAGTTGCTCTATCAGCTCCTTTGTTATGATATCAAAGGATTGTTGGCAGAATTAATACAAACTGGAATAATCTCTACACTAATGACTTTTTCCAGTAAATTACCTGATTCATCAAAACCTCTCACCTGAAAACTGCTTCTCATCACTTCCACTCTGTATTGGTCACTACTCTCAGCTCAAGCACCTTCAAAATGTATCAATTAGCTCATCGACAGACAAATAATTGATAGTTCAAATCATTGTTTTACACTTTTTAGGTAAAACTGCCTAGAGTGTGCAGGTTTCTGTTTCTTAAATGTTAAAAGAATTTGATACTTTTCTTTGCCATGCATTGAATTCTTTTAAATTGTATGACAGAATTTATTTAAGGATCATCTTTGTCTATGGGACATAAAGCAATTTTTTTCTTCTGCGGTTTCTAGATAAAATAATGAATCTAGGAAATATTTATAGATGAAAGAAATTATGAATGAACCCACAGAAGCCATAGTTCAAAATAATGTACATTCAGTTACAATTACAGTCCTCCTTCATCTCTGTTTACCCCCCCCCCCTCCTGTGTAACGACTCTAAGGTGCCAAGGTGTACGAGCGGGCGAAGCGGCTGCGTGACGACGAGCGTAGGAAGAGGACCATGCTGTGTGACGTCCTGCAGTACATCCAGGACGGCAGAGCCTGCCAGCAGTGGCTCAGCAAACAGGCTGCGATGTGAGACTCCAAACTTCCTGCTTGTTACCGAGTGTGTAATGGACGAGCTGGTGAAGCCGCGCTCCCAGGAGACACTGACCTTTGTCACCGCGCTCGGCACCAGGCGTGCTTAGATTAATAGAGCAGACGTTTGTGTCACCGTGCATCCCACTTACATGTCAGGCCCTGCAGTGTTTTTAGTCTTTTTAATGTTCCACTGCTCCCGTGTTTTCTATCCGTGGATCTTCTTCAAGCTCCTCTAATTATTGTACCTTTTTAAAAAAAAAAAAAAATCATGAATTGCAATGAGTCATCTTTTTTTGGAAGATGGTTCTGGAATCAGAAGAGTGAACAAAGCCCAGAGATTCAGTGTCCAAGTGTGTATGTGTGGATAAATAATGTAGTAGAGCTGCTAATACTTTTCCTTTCTGATTGCAGAGATGCTGGCATCACTCCAGCAGTCACAACCATCACAGTGTCAGGTAGGAAGCTTCTCTCCACCTTCCCCTCTTTACTCCCTCCTCTGGGGGGGGCCTGGTGCGTCTCCAGGCACAGTTGCATTAATGCAGGCGCCCCTTCATAAATACACTTGACAAATAGCCCCTCACATCCATATTTATCTTGGGTGTTTTTCTTTTTTACATTAGCTGCCTTTCCTTTACCTCCCGAGTATAAATAGGAGGCTCACTCCCACACTGCATCTGCGCTCACTGTAAATATGTGTTCCTGTGTCTCTTCCAAGTTAAGGAATTAACTGTGTGTTGTCGGCGCGGTATTAAGTTCTGAAGTGAGGACCAACACTGGGCTGCTGCAGGTCTGTAACTGTTGTTGTTTTTCTGCTGCACAGCAACAGGCAGGCGGAGCGCCCCCCCTCTGAACCTGACGGGGCTGCCGGGGACAGAGAAACTTGACGAGCAGGAGAAAGAGGTACAAGTTAGTTTTGAATGGTTTAAACCTGATGCATTCAGCTTCAGGTAAACGTTGGGTATTTCTTACACAAACCATGTTTCCATCCTTTTTGCTTATGCATTTAAGGGTGTATCATAAATTGTGGAACTAAGGTGATTGTGTTTGCTGCATCATGCGAAACAAACTTGTGAATGTGTGTAAGTAAAACCAATGGGATTTGCACGAGCCACAGGGAAGGTCATGGTGAGAAAAGATGAGTGACTTCACAGTTTATCTATAGCAGACACAGTGACTGCTCCTGAAGAATAAGAAGGAGACCTGCACAGTATCAGATATCTAACAACACAGAGTCAGTAGCTCTACCTCCAGAGTCAAATGACATTACCCTGCTAACATGCTCAGTATAACAATGCTGAGGTCTATGCGGGTCTAAACCTCCCGGGCACAGACACTGACATCTTGCACTGGTGAAGACATTTGAAACCAGAATCTGTGCAGACGCCTCAAATAAGAGAAAAGAAGGGAATAAACAATTTGGTGGATACTTTAGACATCGGGATAGAAACAGAGGTTTTGGGAGCTGACAAGTGTGTTTACCATTTTAGCCATGCATGCTAACATGTGCTAATTGACTCTAAATACAAAGTACAGCAAAGGGTGATGAGATGTTTGAAGGTATTTGCAAATTACTGGACAACCTAAAATGTTGACCCCATGGTGGCACTGAAGTCATTAGGATTTGTCCTCTGGAGATGATGTTTGTCCCATTTTTATTTTAATCCTTAAGATGGAGCCATGGCGGTAGCTTTACTAAAACTAATACTGCTTAAGGAAATCAGGTGACCAGTGGAATCTGCAGAGTACCTTTGACTTCATTAGTAGATCTGACTCACTGTGTTTGGCAGCTCATACAAACATCCCACTTTTGATCAGATTCATTTGAATCATCTTGTGAATGTGGCCTTCCTCTGTTCTGCCAGGCGTTCAGACACTGTTAGATGATGAATGTGCCGTGGCCTGAAATAAGACATTGCTTCTAAGTGCCAGTTTCTCTTTTCTTCTTATAGCTATGCCAGGTGGTGCGCCTGGTGCCGGGAGCCTACCTGGAGTACAAGCAGGCCTTACTTAATGAGTGCAGACGGCAGGGCGGACTGCGGCTGGCACAGGCCCGAGCGCTGATCAAGATCGACGTCAACAAAACACGTAAAATCTACGATTTCCTAATAAAAGAGGGCCACATCACTAAGGCCTAGGAGGCTTCGATCGGACCACACAGGAGGTTAGGTTGCTGTTAGGGATCCGTTTTATTTCTCATCTTGTGACGTCCTAAGCCTTTTTGTTTTGTACGAGTCTCAGATTGTCTCTGCTCCTGTGAAATACTGTAACTAATATTTGTAAAGTCTTGTGTTTGATTCTTGAAGTTATTAAAATGACAAATCTCTTTGTAATAGTTCTGTCAGAAGAACAAGGCCTCATGTTAAAACAAGTGTTATTATATCCCTGTCATAAAATGTATATATGTGGCATGTATATTGATATTTGAGTTTTAACCTATAGGCTCTACTTGGACTGAAATATCCGCCAATGCTTTGTTTGACAGGTCCCATGTTTCCATATACTCCAGATTAACTGATGTGTGTTGATGTAAATTCATAAGAAAGTTAGTGGAACAAATGTTGTACTGATTAAAATCCTCTGGTGCCCTGATTAATTCTAATTAATTAATATTGTATCCAGCAAATCTCTTGGTTGTTGAAACAAAATGTACAAATTTGTTTACAGGCAAAACATATTACACTACGTACATGGAGAATAAAAGTGAAGTTACATGGGGCAATTGTTTCAGGAAACTTCCTCTTGACATTAACTGCTGCTTCTAAATGAAGTCAATGTCATTCAAATGTGGGACTGTATTTATAGGTCTTAAAATGTATCCCTTAAAAGATCTTTGGAACGTTTTTGGTATTTCTCATTTTTTTTATTAATATACTAAACAATATCCTAAATAATCCTTAGTTTCTGACCCTTCATACAACCTGTGCTGTTGTAACTTCTTGTCCAGACCCACTGAGACGTTTTTGAGAAGCTGCTTTAAGTTGAGGCTCTAAATGAAAATATTTATTTGCTGCGGAATAAACTAACTCTAATCCCTGTAAGAGCTTTGTCTATCTTCTGTGTAATGAACGCCAGATGACATTGCTCTTTTATAGAAAGTGAATTGGGGAGTGCAGACCTGGTTCACACAGCATCTTTCAAAACCTGACAATTGATCTAAATGAAGCTAATGGGAACAAGCAGGAGATGAGAATCGTTCCTGACACCAAACAACTTTGTGAGCTGCTAATATTTTGATCCTGTGCAGCTCTATTAATTGCTCCAAACTTAAAAGCGGCACACTTGTTTCTCCTGGTTCACGTGAATCAATAAGTGACCAGAATCTTAAAATGCAGTTAGATCCTTGCCCAGATTATCGTTTTACTGGCATTTTAATTGATGCTGCACAGTTTGAGGCATCAGAGAAAACAATCCTGTGTCTTCCGCTGTGAGTTGCTGTGTCTGTTGTGATGTGGAAGAACTGTATCTAATGCAGCACCAGTAGGCAGGTGGCCATCGGCCTCTGGGCTTATCAGAGCAGAGAGCAGCCACCGTGTCAAACTCGACTCACTGCCTGATTCTACCTTTGATGATTAGGGCGAGAGGAGCGTGGAGCAGCGTCTGGACAGAAGAACAGGGGATTGGATGTGGATTTAAATGGAGGCGAAGGAAAAGAAATCCAAACATTTTCTTTCATGCTTTGATGTGTCCTAACAAATCAAGGTTTCAAAACAAACACGAAGCAGCGGAGTGAATTGATTCTTTCACTTCTGCTCGTTGCACAGGATCCAGGTCCTCTTGTTCCAGCCGGTCTCAACAAACCAGGGTTTGATCTTTCAGTTTCTATACAGAGTCTCAGCAGTGATGGCTGCAAATACGTAGAGGCTCTTGATGTCAAGGCTGCAGGAAGAAGCTGATGAACAAATGTGAGGAGCTTCAATCAGAACCCTCACTGACTGAGAGGTTTCACCATATGTCTGATGATGGCAACACGTGTAATATGCATATATTCTTATGATGTGTTGCATTAGAGAAGACTGAGGTCATTCCTGGGGGGCAAATTGAAGGTAGTTCTGTAGTGATGTCACAGTTAAATTGTTATTGATATTACCTAAAGTGTTACTGGAGTTTTAAAATGAGTAGACTGTATATCAGAGCTTCAAAATCCTCTAAATTCTAATTCTCATCCTAACCTTGTTTACATCTCTCTCTTTAAATTCAGATTTCCATTGTGTAGCTCAGGACTATAATAAGCTTTTGAGTCTTTTAATTCTTCGTGTCTTTTGTGTCTCATCTGAATGAGGACGAGGGAAGTGAATGAAGACCACACGCCTCTGTGTGACAGGAGCTGTCCACAGTCACGTGCAACAGGTCTCAGATTGATGTCATGCAGTGAGGGAAGAGATGCAGCTTCATCACGTCACAGGGTGATTTGTGTTTCTTTAACCCCGCACTGAACATGGATTTATTCTCCTCACACAACACTGCATGTCATGTATCACCTGTCGTTTGGACTCAACCAGTACATGACGTGGCGCGGCTCTGTCTCGATATTGGGGGGGGGGGGACAGCAGATGGAGCAGATGTTAGTGTCAACGCTCGGCGTGTGTGCACTGAGATGCAGCGTTTCTCAACACACCCACACACTGTCTCCTCCGACACACAGTTTGCCTCCTGCTCGCACCCACTGGTCCTCTCTGAGGTAAATGAGCGCTGACTTCCTTCAGCAGGGAAACTTGTGTATTGATGTGGATCTAACAAACATCACAAACTGAGAGGGAGACTGTGACAGTTTGCCACCTTTTGTACTTGAACAGTTTAGCGTCTGAGATGCTGTAAAAAATCTCTTGACACATTTTAAAAAGAAGAAAAGAAGGCCCAGCATCAGTATCCTCAGTGTCGGCAGCAGTACCACAGTGTGGAAATACCCTGTAACAGGTGAAAGTATTATATTTAAAATTAAAAAAGAGAGTATTCAGTTGAATGTGATTTAATATATTGGCAAAGGATTGTAAAGGCAAGAGGTCACAAGTCTGATTGAGTCTATTGCAATAATATCAACATTTGATCATTTGAAAAATAACTTGTAATAAGAGAGTAGACATCTTTGAACATTGAATATATCAATTACAGACGTGCTTCTCAACAAGATCCGGGTCCCCCCCCCCACTGATTCTGACTTTTATTCCGCCCCCACACCTCAAGGATGTGTTAAATTAACACATTATATCATATTACATTATACTGCACTACATTGCATATTGCAATATGACAATGTTCACTGTCTTGCATTTCACTTTTTACTTCACTTTTTATATATTTTTTCTATTATATATATTTTATTTAGAAATGTTTATGTCTAAATAAATGTTACTTTGTATAAATATTAAAAAAGGGGAGTAAATAAGAATTACAAAGTGAGTAAATACATTGTTTCTTTTATTGCTTTTCATATTTGTGTTGTATTAATTGTGTTTGTATGTTTTTATGGTCTATGTTCATTGTATGCACCAATAACCAAAGCAAATTCCTCTTAGGTGTAAACCTACTTGGCAATAAATACATTCTGATTCTGATTCTGATTCTATAAGGTTCTTAAATATTAACTAAAGTACAATACTTGAGTGTATAAACCCAGTTTCTTTCCACATCTCCACATAATTACAATCACATAAATTAGTAATAATAATAATCTGTTTTATTCTACAGAAAGTGAGAGGATCAGACAACACACAGGACGTGATGTGATCTCCACTAAGGCGTTAATCTGCTTTCAGATTCCATCTCCAATAAAGATTTGCACGGTCACAGCGTAAAGAACATTATTACATATTCTCACATAATCTTGTAGTTATTTTCTCTTATTAGTACAGTGAAAGTCGGCCGCCACGCCACGAGAGTTAAAGGGAAAACACGACTCTCCGGAGAGGAATCGATCCATCGGATTTAGAGCTGCTCCTCAGCCGGTGTCGTATTGATTTTCAACTTTGCTTCTATTCAGGGTAGAAGGAAAAAGACGTCTCCTGCAGCTTCGCTCTGTGTTCTACTCGTTCTTCAGAGGACAAACACTGAGGCACGCTGGTCTGTCTATAGCTGTGAGGACATCATCCATCCCCCAAGTCACTTCCACCTTCACCTTCACCATCTTCACCCTCAAACAGCTCACAGGTCCTCACACATACATGTGTGTGTGATGTGGATGAACAGATGTAAACACATACAGTACATGCACATACATATATCCTCTGAGGGTCACAGGGGGGGTTAGAGCACATTACATGTGTCTGTAAGTCTATACAAACACACACACACACACAAACACACACACACACACTCACACACACACCATTCTCATCTGCTTTGGCTATTATTGCAGATAGTGATTAACACAGAGGTGAAGCCATCAACCCGAGAGGTTACCTTGGCAACCAGGTCTGTGGCAGGCTGTCTGATAGAAGGAGCAGAGGTGTGTGTTGGGGGGGGGGCACACACAAACACACACACACTCCTGTTGCTCATCTGCTGGGCAGGGCAGGGGAGTCGTGACGAACCAGAGCCGTGCACAAAAGTGTGCTGTAGCTTCTGTTAACACCCCCCCCCCCCCCCCACACACACACCTCCCATCTATCTACATGCCTTTCCTCCCTGACTGACTCTCGTGGAAGAGAAGGAGCAAGTGAACGCATTCAGCTCTCAACTAGAAATTATTAGGGTTGAAAAAAAGAGTATGTGTGTGTGTGATGCTGCTGAGGCGTATGAGGTCCTGAGTGTTTGTCTGACCTCAGATCAGCCCCGACCAGCACATCAGATCAGCACTGACCAGAGTGGCAGCTGAGAGGCTCTGTGCTGCATTCAGCCTCCTCGCTGCTCTCACGTGTTGTTGCCACAGCAAACACTTTGCTCCTGTGTCTATTTACTGCCGTCACAGCTGGAGCGATGGAGGGGGGGGGGGAGGGGGGGGCTGTGGGATCAGCATCAACTTTATTTAGACCCTCAGCTCGCCCCCCTGCTGCTCTCCAGGCCTGACATCCCCACCAGGCGCTGACCACAGAATACTTTCTCCTCGTCTTACCACTTTCTGCTCACACACACATCAGCACAGACTGAAATGAACCTCTGGGTTGTTAAAGCCCCCGGGGATCCTCTGAGGAGATTTACAGTCTTTACACACTCTGGTTTACTTTCTCAGGGATAAACATTCATCAACTTATTAGCCGTTGACACAGATACTGTGATAATCTGCTGGAGCTTTGCAACACACATTCGTCAGGCTGGAGGGAAGTTAGGATGTTGCCTGGAAGACGCCCGGGGACGGCCTGGTCTCTCTCTCTCTCTCTCTCTCTCTCTCTTTCTCTCTCTCTCTTTCTCACCTTGTGCCGATATTTCTAGATGGCCTGTTTTCCTGCGTCAGCCCTCACACCGGGACTCTGGAGTGCACTCGCCCGTCCTCCCGGGGCTTCTCCCTGAATGATCTCCAGTCGCCCGAATGGGGACACTGGGCTCATCATTCACCATTTGGATTCACAGATCTCTGTTGTTTTCTCAAAAAGTGCAAATAAGTAGCCGAGCTGTGCAGGTGATTGAGCGTCCGCGGGTTTGAGGGACGTGAAAAGGATTTTCACAGTTAAATCACTGAGGCCGCCGCCGCACCATCAAACCCATCAGTTATCTGTTGTTACAGGCGGTCAGGGTTAATCAATGTCGCTCCCCCGCTCGCTCCCAAGCAGACAGGCCCTTCACGACGTGGCTGCAGGTGCTTGTTATTACAGTGCTGGTGTCATTGTCAATTCTCAGCCTACATGGCAGAGTGAGCCGCCATATTAAACAGGAGCATCTTCCCAGACTGCCTCTGACTCATCTGACATTTCAGCCCGAACCCCAGTCGCCGTCTCTGCAGCCTGCAGCTCTATCTCCCCCCCATCCCTCCCTCCCTCCCTCCCTCCATCTATATCCATCCTCTATCCATCTTCCTCTTGCTTTTCTCATTCAAGGTTACCACTTCTTAAACATCTATCACCCCCCCTCCCCTTTTTTTTACTTCCTTCTCATTCCATTCAAATACATTCTCTGTCCCCATTTTCCTAGTGTCTTTAAAAAACATTAATCAGGTGAATTTCAATCAACACAAGCTCCCGTCTCTCCTCTGCACTTATCCTGCAAAAGAATGGATAATCTTGATAGCAGCATTTCAATTGCAAGGTCAAAGCTCCTCTGTCGGTCCGTCTCTTGTCTTTCCTCCCGGTGCAGAAGGGGTTCACCCTCATGGCACCAGGTCTTTTGGGTCGGTGCTGCTGCTGTTTGTTTCCAGTTGATTGAATTTGGAATGTAATTAGGAGTGACTCTGAGGCAGGGGCCGTGGGTTTAAGGATGGTGTAATATCTCCCACAGGAGCCCTCTGAAATAGTGTTGACTTTGGTAGGCATGTCTAATTATGGGTTTTTGTGCGCGGATATATTCACCGAAGGGCTGCACAGAAAGCCAGGCACATGCAACTGCGAATCTGAAGGTCTAAGAATTATACAGATGGTCAATCCTCAACTGTCTCGACATTTGCAAGGACACCGAGCTGTTTCTACCCGACGAGGCATAATGAGATTTGAAGTAACAGCCGTAAAGGACAGACAGTACATTTGTGTTTCCTGTGTACGCCCGAGGCCACCAATGCTGGAGCGAGATTCAAAAAAGGTAATGCATTCATTCGTGTGCGTGCGTTCAACAAGTGGGTAAAATTAGATTTCAAGTCGGCAGCGTGCAGGAGAGGAAACATTTCGCCTGAGCCTCTGTGGAGCGTGATCCAACGTTGTTTACTGCATCTTCAATTCAGCTGTTTGCTCTCTGGGTTTTATAGGTTCAAGACCTGCAACATGATCACGCGCGTCTCTGCAGGCGTTCAGAGCACGAGTTCACGCTGCGTTTGAAGCGCCTCGTGTCAGGTGCTCCTGTCGACTCACTCGTGTGGCACAAGTACAACAGCCTGTGTACAGGAAGCTGTGAGGTCTGAGAAAACACCTGCAGGTGCTAACAGCAAACACAACACAACAGCGTCAGGTAGGTTTAGTGTCTGGATGCTGCAGAATATGAATTAAAGGCTACAGCCTCAGATCGGTTTACATAAACATTTCCGTGCATGATCTGCATTGAAAATAAAGATTCTGCACCTGAATTATTTCAAGGTAAATTCATCTATATAATTCATCAATCCATAATAGATTATAAACAATCAGAAAGAAAAATGTTGAGCATAATTTATGTGTAAAGCTTGATTGAAATTAAAGGACTGTTGGACCTATTCAATTCTATTTACATCCGCCAAGGAGTTTAGGTTTTTATTACTGTTTATTATCAGGATTTCGAACACAAAAAATACGGAACAAAGTTTCTTGAAAAGGTGGAGAATGGGCCGAGGAAGAACACAGTAACTTTTGGAATGGATTTGATTTTGAAAGGGGCGTAACCAGGATGTTTTTCTTTACCATTGCCCTTACAGCCATCGACCTACCAACAGATGACCAGAAGAAAAAGTTCTTTGGTTGATTGAAAACGTTGAAAAGATGTTATATTCTAACATGTGTTCTGTTTGCTGTTCAGCTGAGTACTTAAATTTGAAAGTAAATTCTTCTGTCGTTGGATCCTCCCTTGCTGCCGCTGTGAAATAAAGTTCCTCACAGAAGCACAATGAATCATGGGATATGGGCGGTTGTGGCTATAGAGCTGTCATCCTCTAACCAGAAGATCGGCGGTTCGATCCAGCCTTCCATATCTGCCTGCCGAAGTGTCCTAGGGCAAGATACAATCAGATAAAAAAGGACGCATTTGTCGGAGCCTTGTCATTGGGGCGGTCCAGTCACACCGCTGTGATGCAATCGATCTACGAATGGAACCCTCTGAAGGATGTGGCCCCAGAATGGAGACTCAGCCACAGACTGATTAATGCTTGACTAAAAAAACTAAAAACTTCCTCCAATAGAGAAGCCTGAATCAGAGAAACGCCCCTCCTCCTCCTCCTCCTCTGCGGTGTGGCACTAATCGCTCCTCATACCGGAGCAGCCTGCAGAGGACCAGGCGGACGCACCGATGGCTCGTGTCCCTCTTGACTCCCTCGTGAGGCTGTTGTGTGTCTCTCGGTCTGTTTCGCACCTCCCGGCCCTTCGCCATCCTCCGGGCCGAGGGCGGAGGTCCTGAGCGCTGAAGCCGCGGATCCGTGCCCGCCCGACGGACTGGTCCAGGCGGTGCGACGCGCTGAGAGAATACAACCTCCATCCCTGCAGGACTGCGAGTCCACTGGTGAGTTGACTTTTCCTCCAATGATGGAATTAAATATAAATTCACAGAAGAAAAACATCATCATCACTTTTATGAAGTAAGATGAGTGAAATTGGAGAAACACCTGCAGCTGGAGACTACTTTTAAATTATTTTGTATTATTTCTTGTATTTCACACTTATTCTGATCTGTTTACCACAGAGAACTCGATTACGACTCACTCATTAATAATTGAAGTTGTGGAGTATTTCACATTTACACACGCTGTGGTTCAGAGATGAGGAAGAGGAGGCGTCACACTTTCCTACGATGAAGACTCTGAGTCTGTCACAGGTTGTGTCCCTGAGTTTCACACTTAGGGACTGTACACAAATGATCAGGTGAAGGAAAAGCAAGGCAATTGTATTCATGAGGCACCTTCTACACACAGGGGAAGATAAAAAAAAAATATGAATCGGATTGGTCTTTTTTAGATTAGGTGCAGCTGAAATTTAGATGAACTGTTGTAGCCTGTTCTGCTAAAAGTCATTTTTTTTAAATTTATTGATTATTTGTCCATAAAAGGAGAGAAAATAGAGAAGTTGCACATGTTTGGCATTTTCATCAGCCGACTCAATCAGTTCAGCTGTATTTGATACACGACTGCGATAAGGCTCATCTTCATCGTGCCCCAACTGATATTTTACATTTTGAGATCATTAACAAGTTCAAAACACAAAGCTCTCTTGTTTCTTTGAAGAAAAGCATCAATGTTTTTCTTCAGTGAAACTTGGAACCAGAGAAAATTTGTGATTTTTCGCCATTTCTGCTTGAAAAAGGGGCCGAAACTATTTATCAATCACCAAAGTAATTGCAGATTATTTGAGTCTTGAGTGACTAATCGATCAGTCGACTAATCGTTTCAGCACTAATTTGATATTCACTGCTAGTGGTGATAAATGTGCCTCATTAGATTCTGATCAGTGTGTCATGTTAAATAAAGTGGATGCACTCAGGTTCTCCATCTCTGTCTGTGGAGAGGGATAGAACTATAATGTAAAACCTCTGAAAGCTGAAAGACCTGTGATTTGTACGTGCCCTGTCTGCTGCACTGTTTTTTCAGGGGAACATATTGTGCACTGACCTCCTCTCTACGTGACCTGTGGTCTAGTCTCAGCCCCCTGGTGGTGTGTTTGCATGTGTCAGCGTGCAGCAGGCTGAGGTGCAGCTCTGTCCACTGAGCGTTCACTCAGCCTCTGCTGTTGCAGGAAGGTGCCAAACCCCCGTAAACCCTTGTGTCCTCGTGTGGGATCGGTTCCGCTCTCCGTTTCGACTCTTTACAACCCTGTGCAGTGGACATTAAAGTGTTGGGTGTGTGTGTGTGTGTGAGGCTGCACCCAGTTGTGTTGGGATGAATTTGAGACGCTTTATCATCGGTCCTGATCCTCTCCTCATGATTATCCCGACCGCAGGCTGCAGAGTCACTTTCAGAAACCAGTCACACTGAATAAATGGATTTGCCTTTGATTGAGAGCGGTCCCCTCCTTCCATTCATGTCTTTCTGTGGCGAGAGGGCGTGTCAGTCAGGAAATCAACGTTAATCATGGCGAGGAATGATCCGGTGTCGTCGAGGCTCTCAGGGCCGCCGCTCTAGTTTTTCCTGAAGGTGGGTCACGTTTCCAATTTGCGTTAGAGGAGGTGTAACCGGACCCCTGAGGAATCTTTCCACAGAGAGTCGAGGGAAACGTGTGTGTGTGTGTGTGTGTGTGTGTGTGTGTGTGTGTGTGTGTGTGTGTGTGTGTGTGTGTGTGTGTGTGTGTGTGTGTGTGTGTGTGTGTGTGTGTGTGTGTGTGTGTGTGTGTGTGTGTGTGTGTGTGTGTGTGTGTGTGTGTGTGTGTGTGTGTGCGTGCGTAAGAAGATTTGTTCGATGGAACCACCTGTTGACAGATTGATGAGGGGGAAGTTTCTCTAACATCGAGGACGACAGACGAAAGGAAGAGGAAGAAAGATAGAAAGTGAAATCTGGGTTTTACGCGTCAGTGAACCTCACATCAGATCTGATTGACACTGAGCTGCAGTGTCTCCAGATGCTGTTGAGGTTTTTCGTGGCAACGACCTCGGCATAATTATCCCTCCTCCGATCTGTGCAACCTCATCCCTGCCCGGGAGGGTGGGGGGGGGGGGGTATAAACAACCATGTGCACGGAGCAGGTCTCTGGTACATCAGCACTGTGGAGAGAGCCAGCGAATATTCCTGGTTTTTCTCATCGCCATCATTTATCTGTTGTTGATGCTTTTCTATCTTATAGTGTCGGTCAGTTGGTTGCCACAGAAGCAGATACAGCTGATGGAATAGATGTATTTTCTGTCTCCATGAACTGATGCATCGACTGCATCCTCGGGGAGCTGCAGTAATTATACAAATAAATTGATTTGTTGATCATTAAGGAAATTAATATGCAACTCATTTGATGATCATTTCATCGTTGAGGTAATTTCTCCAGCAACATTCTAAACATTTATCAGATGAATCTTCTTAGATGAGATGATCCGATGACAAATCTGATTCTAAACTGAACACTTTAATATGTGAGATCTTTTGTCACATGATTTTAAAGTTTGAGAAGTTATGGCAGACACCTTTCTCTATTATTAATGGTTCACAGACAAATACATTATATCACATTTCAAGAAAATCTAAAACAGATCAATCAACGAGAATTAGTGTCGCTTGCAGACGCATTTCAAGCCAGTGAGATTTGTCGTTGAGTCCCATTTGTTATTCTAGCGACATTTCAAACGATTTATTTGCCTGGTGTAAAATCACTGGATTGTTACAGACATAGTTTTGATGTGAAATGAGAGACCAGTGAGCTTTGTAGGTTGGATGAGACCAACAAGACTATAAATGTTGTTGGTCATCAACTTCTAATCAATCTAAATCTACAATTCAACAAAACAAACATCAAACCATTGATTTTATAAAAGAAACTTTATTTTTTGGAATCTGGAACCATGGACTGTTTTTATCAATTATTCAAATAACTGTAGATTAATTCCCTGATCAGCTAATTGAGGAATGGTTCAGCTGCATGTGCTCTGAAACACATTCATCCAGTGAAATACCCGAACAAGACAACAACAGACAAAACAGACAAACAGTATCAGAGTGTGAGATGTTTTTTTGTTGTTGTTATTATTGAAAAGAATCCTTCACAGTGCGTCTCTGCTCTGCTGCTCTGAAGTGTCTCTCTCCACCTCCTGAAGTGGGCTGAGGGTAAACACTCGTTTCCCAGAGTCACAGTTTCTGTTGTCTCATCACCAGCGGCGACAGAGCGGAGGAAAGTGGAATCGGTTTCACCGCAGCTCGATCCCCATCGTGGCAACGGTTTCAGGGGCGGAGTGCAGGGGGGCCGGCAGCCGGGCAGGGGGGCAGGTCAGAGAGAGTGAACAAAGGAGGGAGGAGAGTGTTATTATAACCTTTATATTCTTTTTCTTTCTTGAAGCAGACGATGCTGAGATGGTGAAACCTTAAAGAACTGGACATACAAATGGAGAAGTAGAGAATAGGGGAAACTAAAGAAATCACATCTGAGGTTCTTATTGTGGCTAAAATGAAATCTCTGAAACATTAAAAGCAGTTGCTCCCATCATTGCTTTGACCTGTCAGAAAAAGACAAACATATATCACCAGTTACAACCATTTCAATCAAAATCGAAATTTCTTTAGGCAAAAAAAAGTTGATGAATGAAAAACACTCTAATAGGAACATTTTCCAGATTCACCCCAAAGATTTGAATTGGTGCTCATAGCTCATCCTTCCAAGTTCGTGGAAATCCATCCTTTTGTGAGATTCTGCTAAATAACGGTCTAATGCAGACAAAATCAACCACCTTGGTGGAGGTATCAAAGAAAGGCCGGAAATATGCAGCATTCACTAATAATATTTTGATGTAACCCCTCAGATTCATCCTGCTCAGACCCCAAATTTGAGAATTTGATTTAAAGGCAGACATAGTTTTGCTGTATTGTCCTTCATGCAGCTGTATTCAAAATCATATCTTTCCACTCTCTCTTGCTTTCAATCAAAATTGAATAAACAAGAAGAATCGTCCTCGTGCCTTCTCTGCAGGTGTGTTCTCTTTCTATATCTCTGCAGGGTCCCAGTTGAAAGCAGTTGACCCGTGTGTCTTGTTAACCAGACTGTAGCTGAACATGAAAGAAAAAGACGTGCCGGCTAGACTGGTGCACGAGGTGTGGATGACGCACGGCAGCAGTGCAGCAGCAGCGTGTGAAGTAGCGCCCGGAGCAGTGGACTCTCTGATGATAACTCCAGCATTAGCATATGAGGCTATTTCCATCATATACAGTGCAGCCAGTAGCGTAGCTTGATATCTGCTGCTTTTACGTCATGTGTCGCCCGACCTCACGTTCAGGTTACAGCTCGCTTCACTTTAATTTGGTGTATATAGTATAGTTATATATAGTATCATAGAGTAGGTGATGGCTTTCCATGCTGCCCTTTGGTGCCGTCTGAACCGACATTGGAAGCAGCACCGGCCACAGAGACGAGAGATGTAATCTGCATGTGTGGGGGGGGGGGCATTGTTGGTTGGATGAACGTGAGATGAGGCGAGTGTTCTTTTTTTATTAAAGTTTAAAGACAGACTCAGCCTGAAGAGAACAACCGTCTGAGCAGTGACATCTGAAAAAAATTGATTTTTTTCAAGCACAACTGCTGTGACTTGTCCTTGAGGAGATTTGTGTGTTTTTCAACCTCCACTGTAGAAAAGATTAATTCATATTGAAGGTGAAATGTGTTTGTGTTTTCCAGGAGCTGATCCATCTTCCCCACTATGAGTCTGAGCTGCTGAGGATTTCTCTTCTTTAATTCTCCATCCGTCTTAAAGCCCCACCTGATTCCTCGATGGGTTCCCGCAGCCAAGGCTTCTTCCACCACCACCACCACCACCACCGCGGCTCCTTGGTGCCCACCGCGGTGCCGAGGCTGCTGGCTGAGAACAGCAGCCTGCTGGGGGGCATCGCGCAAATCACCCCCAACCTCTTCCTCAGCAGAGGGAATGTGGCATCCAACCGCAGCCTGCTGCTCTCCAAGGGCATCACCTGTGTGGTCAACGCCACCATCGAGCTCCCGAACTTCAACTGGCCTCACATGGAGTATGTAAAGGTCCCGCTGGCGGACATGCCCCACTCCCCCCTCTCCCTGTATTTCGACAGTGTGGCCGATAAGATCCACAGCGTGGGACGCAAGCGAGGCGCCGTGCTGGTGCACTGTGCAGCGGGGGTGAGCCGCTCGGCCTCCCTGTGCCTGGCGTACCTCATGAAGTATCACCGTGTGTCTCTGGCAGAGGCCCACGCCTGGGTCAAAGCCCGCCGCCCCGTCATCAGGCCCAATGGCGGCTTCTGGCGCCAGCTCATCGAGTACGAGAGGAAGCTGTTTGGTAGGAACTCTGTGAAGATGGTGCAGACGCCCTACGGGGTCATACCCGACGTGTACGAGAGGGACCGCAGGAGCCTGGCTCCGTACTGGGGCCTGTGAGAGGAGCTGCGACCCCAGAGAGAGAGAGCCCGCAGGGACTGAAGGTTCACACCTGTTCTGGTCAGGTGAAGTGAGACACGTGTGAATGTAGATCTGTGTGAAGCTTATTTAACGAATTATTGGACAGAGGGAGTATAACCGAACGCTGGTTGTTGATGGTGCTGCTGTTCATCCAATCAGTCGCCTCCATTTAGTCTTTGGGTGGGTGCAAGGCCACTTCAAGCCCGGCGTCCTCTGGATCAAAGGATCGGTTTTGGACCGCGGTTCTCATCAGACACCAAAACAAGACGAAGCACCGGTGTGTGTTTCCAGATCCTGGGGCGGACGTACGCTGTGCTCCAGACTCTGCAGCCCGGACACTGATCTGAGCTCCTTTTCCTGACGTGGTGTCGTGTGGTGGTTCTGTGCCAGTTTGATCTTTGGTGTAAGAGCAGCAGCAGCAGCGTGCTCTGAATTTACTGTAGCATTAAGATAAGTGTACAGAAAAAACAAGTACGTAGACAATGTCTTTAATTGGAATGTTCTGATAGTGAGGTAGAGCGGTTACCGTGCACTTTAACCTAAGATTTAAAGATGCTATTATATCGACCTTTTCTAAGGTTAAAATGTTAAAAGATGTTTAAAGTCGAGGCTTAGGGAAAGCTCCTGTGTAGCACAGGGTCGACAGCTCCTTCCTGTGAACACACTATGTTATTGTAGTGCTATTTGATGCTGTAATTCAAAATAAATCTGCTGCCTCAAGGGATCTGGCAGCTCTATGATAGATAGATGCTGGGGACAATATGGTCTATCCCACTATTTTTGCCTTGTGTCAATAGGTTCCAGAAAGATCTTTAGTGGTTCAGCGCTTTCCTGAAGTGACATGTCAGAGAGTCTGAAAATCTTACTTTGTCGTGTGGTGGCTGAAATGTTCACTTTGCTGCACAACATATAGTTGTAGGGGTGAGACAAAATGTCGGTGCCGCAGTAAATCAAAATACAAAACAACATCTACAAATACAAATACAAATACAAACATAAATATGTATATTTAATTCTTAAAGGTAGCCCCTGGAGTCTTCTTGTAATTAAACAAAAGTTGTGTGTTTACTGACCGTGTGAATCCCTGTGGTCTACTAATCGTTTTCTTCAAGACTGCTCCATAGTGCAACTCAAGGTAAAAAGCACAGGGTACTTTCATCATAAGATTTGTTCTAACGTGTCCATTAACGTTTCTGAAGTCATTGTGTCATCAGCAGATTTATCAGATGGCTTCTGTCACAGAATCACTCACACTGTGATTCCACCGTTATCATGGGCAGTGATTGCATCGTGTTGTCTTTGTGTTGCCATTTACCTTCTTGATCTGTGTCGCCAATACACTATCCTACACTAGACTACACTACACTACACACACAACACTATGCACATTACACAACTACAATGCAATGTACTACACATGTGACAGCGGTGATGTTGTGTTCAAGTACAGCAGAGTTGACATTTTCAACACAGAGATTGATGAACCAATGCTTTTCTGCCATAATAGACTAAGTGTGATATAACAAATTAAATATAGAAGAATAAAAGTTCAGGGGTAATTTGTTTTAGAAGGAGAAACCATTTATTTCCCTGTAATCTGTAATCTGACATTTCAAATTTGTTTCATGCCCCGAGACGATGATATTAAAATGAAAAAATAAAAAAGATCTCGTGTCACAGTTTGTGCTGAAATCTCAGAATTATAGTGATGAACATTTTATTATCTTTTATATTTAATTCTACCAGGAGATGTCTCAGATGTTTTCTTATGAACATGCTGCAGCGTTTCCTCCTCCTTTCTGTAGAAACATCTCCCCCTGAGATGCCTTCAGGTGTCATTCATTTTCATTTGCTGTGGCCACAGAACAGCAGGCAGATATTGACAAGCACCATTTGTCTTGTGCCCACACTTGTGAGGAACCCGCAGAGTGGACTCTTCAACCAATCCCATTACCCACAGAGAGGCTGACAGACCAACCACTGAGGGGACGCACAAGCAATGGGCCCAAATTACACACTGTACTATTCTCTCCCAGCAAAACAAATTAAAATGGAATCCTTTTCTCCTTCTCCTCCTCTTCCTCCTCCTCCTTATCGTCCTCACTGTGTTCATATGAGCAGAAATGTTCAGGGCAGAGTCAAAAGCTAAAAGTAAACACATCCTTCATCGGCATATTACCATCTATCATTAAAGTGGTAAGCGAGGCCGTTTGCATCTTCCTGCGCATCGGAGCGGACCAGGCTCCAGCGGTGCGGGCCACGCAGAACCAACAGCACTGATGGAGGTTTCAGGAGGCGACGTTCAGACGACAGCTCAACGCAGCAGGAGGCGTCCGACACTGGGGACCTGCTATTGTGTGTTATTCTCATTTTCATTTTACATTCATTAATGTTTTGATGATAAAATGTCAACGTCCTCAAACCCATGATGGCGTCTCCAGACTTTTTTATCCACCCGACAAACCCAAAGAGAAGCAACTCGATTGGAAATCATTCAAATTGTTTAATTCAGCTTCAATCCTCCCGTTTGAGAACCTGAAATAATATTTATTCATAGTAATATTGACGTAACTATATTAACTTGAGCTTTTGTCACCAATAAATATGTAAATAAAGATGGACGACTTGTCTTCTCCTTAAAAGTATCTCAATCAGCCCCTGGTGGCCGACTGCAGCATCGGCCGTAAATCCCGCCTACTCAAAGGTGGTAGATGGGACATGAACCAAACTAAGAAGTCAAAGCACATGTTGAATAGACAACATTTTTTACATTTGATTTTTGAGAAAAGCAACTTCAAATTGTTTATAAACTTCTTCCTCCTCCTAGAGTAAGTAAATAAACCATAATCTCAGTTTTATATGACTACCACTACTACTAATAATAGTAATAATAATAATAATATTTGGGTTGTTCTCAAGGGCGTTTTTACGTGTGAACATAATATTTATAAAACCCTGTGGCTCTGTCATTGTATTTGAATATAATATCTGTCTGTGCAGATTTTACTTCAATCTCACAATCCGATCCTCTGCTCTCGGTTGCAATGAATCACTGAGTCATGGTTTCTCTCTCGCTTCAAATTATACAGCTTTGAATAATTCACTGTAATCAGCCGGAGTTGCAGCAAACTTTCCGTATCAGTAGTTGTCAGTCCTGCATTTTCCATTTTAACTAGACCATACTCTCAGAAAGCTGGTTATTAATAAACATGTACTGCTTTGACTGCTGCTGCACATTGGAGCTTGTTATATTTGTAATTTGACAGCTCCCTGCAACGTACTTTATGCTCCAACTGATGGATATAATTCAAAGTATTTTTTGTCCCTGAACAGTTACAAGGAAACAGCTTCACAGAGAGAGCTGCTTGTATGGCGGCCAGCAGCACGTGAACAATCGTCCCAGAGGAGTTTTTAACTCAGTGCCTCATGCAAAGGGAATAAACAAGTAGAGCTGAGGCAGGAGTTTAATAAAAGCTGATAGTGGCGGAAAGTAAATAAAGTACTAAGGGACATGTACTTCATTTGAGTATTTGAATTATTTCTACTCTGCTAGAGGGGAAATATTGAGTTTTCTAATTCACTACATTTGACAACTTTAGTAATTTTTATAATATAATATTGCTGCTTTTCAACAGGATGAAGCATCTGCTGAAGCTGTTTTAGTTGTAAATCTGACAGTATTTAGATCTTTTGAAAAAAACCTTTATTTACATTTAAACAGTTATAAATGAGATGAAAAAACTTTATGAAAATATATCTTTCTCGTGCAGGGACATACTGTAACTTATTTTGTCTTGTTTTCAAGACACAGATGTTTTCTTCATGTTTACATTTCGTGAAATATTTAAAAACTTGTTCAACTACTATATTTGACAAAGTATTTAAAGTACTTAACTGAATGCATCAGTAGAATGACATAAGAGTTCATATCTCCTCCACAGCCAAGGTCTTATGAAAGCAGATTTAAATTCACTGGATCTGGATTTTTGTATGGATCTGCACCAAATACAAATTTTTTTCATAAAGATCCATGAATTATCTCTGAGAAATCACATAAAATGTTGAAGAATATCCGGATCCACCCCCGATTCAGTTCTGCACCATGGAAACATGGAAATCGAATCTATTCTGCGTTATCCTGGTAACAAACAAACCTCTTGGCGGAGGTAAAGATAATAATCAAATACACTGTGTATCAGTGGGAAAAGAGAAAAGCTGCATGATGATAATATGTCTGTTGAGGCTTCAAGCACAACAAAACCACACAAGAGTTGAATGTAGGATTTGAACATTGATTCAGTGTTACTGAAGTAAATGGTCTGCGTTTCTCTTCCGCCACTGAAAACACACACACAAGTTCATCTTTTCAGTATGAGATATTCTATCACATGTTGTTTCAATCAATTAATCATTTCTCTGTAATATGGGAGACAACAGTCAGAAATCTCCTCAACAACTTCCCAGAGTCCAAGATGCTGACTTTAAATGTCTTGTTCTGTCCAACCAACATTTCAGGACGCAGGGATTTTAAATTCAGTTGAACTTGATGTGCAGAGGCTGCTCTTTTTAAATCAATAATGTGATGGACCACAGCCACGAAATACCAGAGAGCAGCGGTCAATACAGCCCAGTATCACTGTAATCTCACTTCTGTCCCGGAGCCACGGGGTCGGCAGCATAGGCGTGAAGATGACAGGCACGGGGGGGGGGGGGCTGTCAGCAATTCAAATTACACAGCTTCACTCAGTAACACATTTCAGCATTTGTAATTTCCTGTAATCCCGGTGTTCAGCGTGAGAGGAGAGGATTTCATTTTCTGCACAAAATGAATTAGGGAACGACGAGACATAAAATGGATGTTGGAGAACACACCTGAACACAAGTGAGAGCGATAATGAGACTGGTTTCACTGGGAGCCCCCAGACGTCTCATTTCATTGGCTGAGCTCAACCTGCCGGCGATGGGCCCAGCGGGCTTCTGGAAGGAGAATTTATTCCATTTTGTTACAAAGTGCTGGAGATGAGGCCTCCCCTGGCCACAGAGAAAGTACATTATTGAGTGAAACTATCGAGCTCAAATGTGCAGAAACATTCATTAATTGGAAGAAGAAGCTTCCTGGGAGAGGAGGGAGAATGAAAAGTAAATGAAATGGCTGTGAAAATTCAAAACGGTTGTTGGATACCAGAAAAACGTTTTCACAACCCGAAAAGAACAAAGCAGATTTTAGATCTGAGCTAAAGGGGTTGGTTGATATTTGAGGAGTCGAACAAAGAGACGAGAAGATTGATGCTAGCAGGAAACTAAAATAGCATTGCTCCTATCTAGCTACTTAATTATGTATTTCAAATTAATTGAATCTATAACAAAATTGATGTAAAAGTAAATACAGCAACAAAAACAAAGTAGTAGAGTTCCTCAAAATGTTTGTCTTTGCTTCATTTACTTGTATAACTAATTAGTCATAAATTACATCGGACAACATGAAAGCTCCTAAAAGTGATGCCAAAACATCTTGATTGCCCCCTGGTGGCTGGGTGTGATATAAGATTAAATACCTACCTCCATGTTAGAAGATGAGACAAAAAAAGAAGAAAAAATTAATCACATTGCATACTTTACAATTATTCCTCAGAAATGGTTTCTCTAATTTTAGCTAGTTCTTATTCCATAAATGTTTGTTTACATTTTCATGTTCCTGTTAAGTTTATTTTTAAATAATAATTAACCATTATAAAAATGGGTTGACACTTAATGATTGGTTGAGAGCGTGTATCAGCAGGACCTTGATACTGTGGCTACATGTGTTTTATTTTGAAACTTTTGAACCAATTCTCTCTTGACCAAAATAATAACCTGTGACACTTTAAACCATATGCATACTGATTTATTTACTTCACATTCACATTACAGTTGGTCATTACTGCACTGCTACAGCAAGAAACTGTAACATACAAAAAGTGCTGCTGCAATTTGAGTTCACAATCACAGTCAACTTTCTTCCAGACTTTCAGGTTTGTTTTTGCACACAACACCAAGACAGAAAAAATGCACAACCGCTAACATAGTTCCCTTCAAGTCCCGGAATCACAAATACCTATAAAATACAATTTAAATTACCCGGTATTAGGTCAGACAGTGCAAAAGACATTCAAAGCAGTTAATTCAACACAGATCATTAAAAAGGTCTGCCTTCCAGCACAGCAGAGAGGGTTCGAATGCTGATGATTTACAAGAAGATAGTAAAACCACAACAGCCACAGAGTTTCATCACAACAGACCCAACGAACGTAATTCAAGCACGATAAGAGGCTCATCATCCAGCAGCTCGGGTTCCAGGGGGGGAATAAAGGAAGTCATGAATAAAACTCCTCTCAAACAGAAGCAAAGCAACAAGTGACATTAAAAAGATGTTTACAGACGTCCTCCGCCAGTGTTTCTCATCCTATTGCACACCTCATAAATACGATTATTTAGTCCGCTGCCGTGGAAATCATCTGACAGAGCATCGTTAAATCGAATCACCTTCAGTTTTACAGTCGACCTACATGTTAAAAGGTGATTTGATGAGAGGGCAGAGGAGTAACAATAACACCACGGATGGTAAATATTTAGAATGAGGACGTGAACGCAGCTTAAGTTCAATAAAGTGTGACGGAAAAGGAGGTCTCAGGATATAAAACAATAAATATAGAGGGATCCAGTGACTTCAAATGTCCTCCTTTCGCTTTCCACCCAAGGTGAGCCCCCACGCGGCAGCTCCACCTATCTGATGGTGATTAGCCCGTGTCTTGTTACCCTGGCAGCTGCAGCTCAAGCTCAGAGCAGGTCAGGCAGGATGAGGCCCGGGGGTTTAGGCTCCACACAGTTAATCCAGAAGTTGGCGCAGCTGGCGTGGTACTGGTGGCGCCCGTACAGCAGCCTGAAGTTGTCCGTCTCGGAGTTGAACGCCTGTCAGAGTGAAAGGGTGAAATATGAGAAACCCCCCCGAATCACAAAAGGCGAGAAATCCATCTGTGCGCACAGGAGGAAGAGAGACGTCTACACTCTACTGCAGCACTGGACTGCTCTACAAAGCCACAACAAGCAGGAAAACAGGGTTTAAAAACACAGCCTGACTTTTTGACACTTTACCTCAACATCTAAAAAGATATCCCGTACATTAAAACTAAACTGCAGTGACTTCTAAATGACAACTTACTGCTACTGAAGAGTAAGTTTTAATTTTCACAGTTTGCATAATCTACTTATATGGAGAGATAATGGTCCTGCTAACTGCTAAATAACCATCTGCGTAGCTTCTGACAAACAAAATCAAATACGGTTCAAACTTCATTTAAAAATCACATTTATTTAATCTATTTGATCAAAGAAATTAAGAAAAGGAACTAAAGTAAGAATGAAATCACACAATGTGTCTATTCTGCCTTTGAGATAAGCAGAGTTGATATGCAGAAAGTTAGTGATGATGATTATAAAAAAAGACTAACAGTCCTAATAGTGCATAGAATAAAGATCTAGTCCACAGTTTAGTTCTCATTCATAGTTTGTCTCTTCAATGCTCACTCTGCTCTGCTGTTATTTTTAATTTCCTCACTGCTTACCTTCAAGAATCACTACAAACACACTCTTATGATTGACTACATCGCTAAATAAGGTCATAATTGTTGATTTAGGGAATGAATCACATCTTTCCTCAGCGCAGCACAGAGGTGCCACAGCTCAGCGTCTGTTTTCGTGACCCTGCAGGACATCCCAGCAAAGTTATGCATGAGAAAAGCCACCTTTGGTAAAAGAGGATTTGGATTTGCAGGGTCTTGGAATGTCTACTAGGAAAGACTAGAGAAACCGAGGGGGGGGAAACTGCACTTAAATAACAAAAAAACAGTTGATAGGATTGAAAAGTGTAAATCTCTTTAGAACTGATGCACGAGCCCCATACTGTGAACATATCACTGCTCACGTCTAAACTTAAATGACTGTGTCAAAATTGAATAAAGAAATCTATAGACTTTCAGCAAACCTGAATACTAACACTGTTTCCTGACTTTCATGTCTGAATTCAAAGCAGCAGGCTCCTTGGTGCTGTGACACATTTTGCTACTGAACAGACCTGCGGAGACAACACGGCCTCCTTGGTGTTTCTGTGATTGTAGCAGAATAAATAAATGTTCCCCACGTGACACTGAAAGAGACACAAGGAGCTAAGACCCAACATTGACTCAGATATATATTTGGCTGCATCTGCTCGTGCAAGTGTTTCATCACAGCAAATCTAAATGTTAATAACTGTAATGAAAGCGCAAGGTGATGCAACGGCTGAACACGAAGAGTTTGAAGCCGTAAATTGTGTTTTCGCCGACAATTAACGGATGAATTTGAATTGGAGACACGGAGCTCTGACTCTCACTCTGCGAGTCGGCGTGTTCATTGGGCCCAGCTGTAGCCCAGTGTGTGCAATCAGGAGATGCTAATGTGTGCGACGTGCGGTTTGAGAGTTTGCATCCCCGGTGAAACACTGGAGCTGGAGCCAGAGAGAGAGAGAGGGAGAGAGAGAGGGGGATGAGTCATGTGCAGTGAATCAGAGCCTCCCACGCAGGAGGAGAGGGGACGCATGCAGGATGCAGCAGCTCCAGAGAAAACAACCACAACACACAATGAAGCCAGAGACGTCCCTTCCACCTGTCTGCTGGATGAAGGACTTTCTCACGCTGAGCTCAACACATTTCCACATTTCTGCTCATTCTCTCGCCCTCCTGTCAGAGGTCTTTTGTGCCCTGACCTACTTCTCTATGCTCTCGGGACTGCCAACGCTGGAAATGTTAGAGGGTGGTCACACAATGACGCACTGTAAAAACCTCCTGTTTTCACTGCAGAGCCTTTCCTCCTCAAACTCTCAGACTTCTCTCAGACTTCACCTGCATGACACTTGCATAATTTAAACTGGTGCTGTTCGTAATTAAACCTTCTGAAACAAGAGCCCGGGTATTCAGGCTCTCCTACCTGGAGCCGGTGACATAAATGAGCGACTGCTGATTCATCCGACCTCTGTAGCTGCATTTAAACGCTGAGGAGCCAGACTGAGCCAACGCCTGATTAGATATTGAAATCTGCTTTCAATCTACACTCTGCTGTTCTATATTATCTGATATTTGTATAGGAATACATAAAAAAAAGACATAATTACCCTTGACTTGCTGTCATTGTTTTTAGTCAATGCCTGTAAGCATAAGGAGTCAACATGTTGAGGCATATTCATGCAGAACCCGGAGCAAAGAAACGTGTGCACAGAATGACAAACACAAGCAGAGCAAACAGCGAGAGGAACTGTTTCAGCAGGACAGAGCTCCCGCTCACCAGAACGTCTGGATGTGAAAACATCAGAGAATCTGAGCTGTTACCGTCAGGGTTCATACACGTGTTCTGAGGCGATCAATCTCCAATATTGATTGAAAACCTGAGTCTGTGGAAGGTGCGTTCATAGCATCTTCCTATCAGAGCTCGGTAACTGTTGATTATAGACACATCTGGGCAGTAGGTGGAAGTAAACAAGCTGCCATTACTGCGAAGGGACGTTCACTAGTAAACCCACAAATAACAGGGACGTGTGTGAAGAATTGGATTGTTAAAGGATTTTTTCCTTTCATTAAAACAGAGCTAAATACAGCTGAAATAATAAAGAGTATATTTTGGACATTTGAAGAAAGTTTTAATCGACTACAATTATCTTCAGTTTTAACAAATGGGCTGTTCTGTTGAATGGTAAAGTCACTAAATCTAGTTTATTATTATTATATCCTCATATTTGTATCTATATTCTGATGCAAGTTGCTGACAAACAGGAGCCACTGGAAACGGTGCGATCCGTTGAGTGGCATGTGCTTCTGATTTAGAACCAGTGGAGATTTTAAAACCATTTGCTGACATGTAGTTAATTATATTAAATATATAAGAATTCCTGAGTCTAAAATGGCAGTAATGGGTAGTTTCAGCCCTATTCTTATTTTAATGAAGTGTCACATTTCTTGTGATTACAATGCAAGAAATAATTATGTTTAATGATTTAAATTATAAGCTTGAATTTAGCTCCTGCTGGTATAAATGAGCTAATGTGGACTGTGGACCGACCGGACAGACACAGTTCTTCAGAATTAGTATCTCACAAAACCTGTGTTATGACCTGTTCCAGACTCAGTAAACTCCACGTTAACAGAGACCAGCTTTATCTGCCAAGAGGAGGCATCTAATGACTGTGATTATCCATAAACATCTCTGCTCTCACTGTCAGCAAAATCATTTTCTGTTCAGCTCTCCACCGCAATAATGGCAGAAGTGCAGGACAACAATCCATGGATCTGTCTGTTGTAACTATTCAGTACAGGGAAAAATAGCAGGGATATCTAAAATCATTTGTGATGACTTTTTGTTCATCTTTCTGGGGGGAAATTGGATTTGATCAATGCCCAGACTTTTCAGATCTGGTTACTCTCCCTTTAGCCGTGTAAGAACCCTGCTAACCTGCCCCATCAAAGCATGCTGCGACAGGGATGGGCAAACTAATAACAGATTTATGAAGCTCAATGTTGTCAAGACATGAACATTCAGATTAAACTGACAAAGTTTGGATCGAAACTCAAATCAGCACCACGATCAACACCGCACACACTCAATAATCAGTCTAAATCCTTGAGGCGCTTCAGGACCTGCATTAATATAAATAGCCACGAATGCTAAATTATTCAACTTAAAATCCTTTCAAGTGCTTCTCCCTATAATTGCTCAAATTAGCATTTATCATTTAGCGGAGGAGCTGGAGCCTCATCAGCTGAGGAGTATCGCTTATGATAAAACTTTTAACCTGCTGCTGCCTTTGAGTTGCACACTGAGATCAGATTAAGCTGCTGACGGCGCCCATCCCTGACTCCAGCCGACCCAAAACTACTGCTCCAACAAGTCCAGGGTGAGACTGAGATCGTCAGCCCTAAATATTACAATATGATTTTTTGGCTTAATTTGTTTCAATAAATCATGACCATTTAATAAAACAAATTAAAATTCACAGCATGAATTTAGCAGGAGCCATTAATCTGTCAAGCGTTTTTCATTTCTTTAAAGCCACTGGCACATCAACAGCTCCACCCTTCTGTACCTCTGGTAGAAAAACAAATCAGTGCCTCTTCACTAAAGGACAATGCAACAATCAGCGCCGTCGGCTGAAGCAAACGTGCTTTTTCACTTCATTATTCTCTGAGGGGTTGCTATTCTCCACTTGGCTTTTATGCATTCTTACCAGCGAGGCTCTGCCAAAAATGTAATTAAAAGATGGGTTATTAATCTCCTGCTAGTGGCACAGAGAACGAAATAAAACTGCATTAATTTCAGCCTGCCTGTATGCACGCAAGAGAGAGAGAGGTGTGAGTGAGAGTGTGTTTGTTTGCTCAGGTTTATTATCAGCTGCACTCCCTGCTTATGACTAATGCGTAAGCCACATCTGCTCGCAGCCTTGATGCCTCTCAGTCAGCCATATCTTGCCCGCACCAACCATCTGGTTCTGGCGGAGCAGCGGAGGGAACACAAAAAACAATCAGCACCGCCACCCTGCCCTCGAAACCGCAGGGTGTGTGAATACCATTAATGGCCCACGCCGATGAGATTCACAGCCACCGGAGGTGAGGAGTTAGACACAGAGTGATTCTGCACATAGTGCCCCAGTCAGAGTAAATAAGTGAGGAGAAACACTGAGGGGTTGTTAGCCGAAAGCTAGAGAGGGGAGGAGAAACCTTGAGATGGAGGCGACAGAAGCGAAAATGAAACCCTTCCAAGACAAAGTGTCGACCTCGGTGGTCTTGAGGAACCAATCCCAGAGTGTAAAATCTCACCCTGAGGTGCCAAAGTGACAGCGCTGCTCTCTCACTTATCTCAAGAGCACACACATCATTATCCTTGGACACTTTCTGTACAAAAGCCAGGAGACAATGACCTACATTATCAGTTTGCTAAACCCCACCCTCTGTGATTAGCCAATAATAGCTCGGCAACTGTAACTAGACATGAGGTGCCTGTGTCGTCTATACAAGTCTGTTGGCTGTATAGACAAGTTTAGTCTCACAAGAGCAGCTCTGTCCTTCTCTTTGTGGGATTTGGTGGAAGTTTTACACACCAGCCACTGTTACATCAAATAAGTTTTCATCGTAAAACTGCAACATACTTTTTGGAAAGAGTTTGATGTCTTTGACCTGGTTCATCAGATAGTGAGGATGATTACTTTTTCACTGCACATCTGGTAGAAATGAACTCGAAACATTGACATAAAAACATATTTTTTTCGCTGACAAGATTTTCAAATCAATTCATGAATGTTGGCTCCTTTTAAGTCTACGAAAGATCGATGGTCACCGGCTGGAAATGAGAAGCCGCTCGTGTCCACTTCTGTTGGAAATCAATGAACCACTGAAAAGGTACAGAGAGCTTTGAGTGGTGAATCTGCCCTGATTCTAAACTTTACTGTGTTCGAGCTGTGGGATAATGAAACAGCCTGAGTTACTGTCAATAACTAGTGTTGGTGGGGTTCAGTGAACAGTCAATATAAGTGTGTTTTTGGTTTATGCTTTCTAACTGTGTATCCAGGCACTGGAACTGAGTCACTTTGGCCCCCCGCTGGGCTTATTGGTAAGAGAACAGGACCCTCGCTCCCCAGTGGGACAGAGTGGGATGAAATTAGTTTGACAGTTTCATACTCGTTTAAACAGACGTCCAAGAGTGCTTTCTTCTTTGTTCTGCAAGATGTTTCAAAGTCAAGGAAATGTCAGTCGTTATTTGCTGATGATGAGAAGAACATTTCATTTAAGAGTTATTTTGTTTGCCTGTGTGTGTGTGTGCGTGTTTACACACCTTGCTGCGTGAATCGACGTTGAGCAGACACACTCCACACGCCAGCTCCTTGGCATTCTTGATGCCGTGCTTCAGAATACAGGAGGAGAAATCTAGGGAGCTTTCATGAGGCTACACAGAGGGGCACAAACAGAAACACAAACACAACACTAGATTCACTAACACTTCATCATGTTATTGGCAGCCATTCCATTATGAATTGAACTTCAATACTCTATTATCATGCGTTCTTGAGTAACCTGCACATGAGCATGTAAACAAGTCTGGTTGGTGATAGAACACAGTAAAAGCAGCTGTATACATGTATATCAGTTTTCTGAGCTTTGCAACTCTGGCAGATATATCATTTTTCGAGTGTCTTACAGCGAGCTTGGCCAGAGACATGAAGCCTGTGAGGTTGTTCCATACACGGCTGATGTCCTTCAGCAACTGTTGCAGTTTCTCAGAGCTCACCGCCGTCGCCTTGATGCCCAGCTCCACACGCCTGGTGACGCGGTACACTTCCACCACACCTGAGAGAGAGAAAAATACAACAAGCACAAAAATTATAAATATAATGTTTACTTGCTCATTTGTGTTCCATTTGCTGTGTACAGTTGCTGTGACACGTTTGTCGGCCATAGCTTGTTAGTAGCAGAGAGACACAATAAGGGAGCGGGACCTTGTCGACCAGGCAGAGAAGCCATCACATCATAGCTTTTTCTAAACTAGTCCTTGGCCCTGTAACCTTCACAGGGTCGAGGCCACTCACAGAGTTCTTTAACAGCCTCTTGCTCACAATATGAAGCTAGCACTGACTTGTATGGCGGTATAATGGTGCACTGTGGTGCGTGTTTCCTCACCCAGCAGGTACTCCATTCCCTGGGCAGACTGGATGACCTCTGTGCAGACGGAGGAGCTGCTGATGCTGTTCAGGGTGTTGTTAGCTTGGGTGATGACCTTAGTGCCGGAAGACAGAGACCAGAGTTAGTGCTTATACACAATTTCAGCTCCTCATGATCATCATTATCATGAAGCAGTTGACCAGCAGTCTGTCACAATCCTCAGCTAAGACGTGTCCTGCTAGAAAACTATACTACTGACTCAGACAAGATTTGATTAGTCTTGTCTGGAAAACAAACTTTTGTTCACTGTCTCACTTACTGCTGGAATATGAAGACAAATTCTGCTCACATTCAGGTTTATTATTATAATTAGAGTTCATTTGAAAGGGTTTACATGCTCTGATGATCAGAAACTATCACTTTCCTCATAATGTCCATTGCTGCAGCTCCTCTTTTCAGCCTCTGTCTTAAACACTTGGTTTAAGATCCTATCTCTGTCAAACCCCAGCCTGATCTGATTGGTCAATCGCTTCCATGTCCTGAATCCTACAGTTAAGCTTCAGGTGGTAAATAAACAATTGGTCCTGAAACATAGTTTGATTGTCCTTCACTGTAACAACAGGTTGAAAAGCATTTCAGTGGCTTTTTCTTTCCTTAATTATTCTACTGTTTGTTTAGTATAGTCCCTCTCACAATAGAGTGTCACCATGGGACGATGTCAGACACAATACACAAAACACATACAAACCTCCAGAGCACTTTCCAGACACCTCTGCCACTCGTATGCGTAGCGCTCGCTCTCCTGCAACAACACAGCACAAAATTATCTTGAATGAACACAAAGACAAAACAGAACAGAGGACAATTGTCCTGAGTATTGAGCCGAAGTCTGGAGGTTACTAGGCAGCAGATAACATGTGGTGCGGTTATCAACGCGCCCTCCTCACCTCCACTTCCCCAGTCAGGTCCTTGTACTTGTCCCTGATGACGGGCAGGGCGGGCTTCTCGCTCAGGGTGTTAGATCGGTCCCTGAAGTGCTGCTCCGGAGCTGGAGACGGCGGCGAACGGCCAATCTCCTTCTCACCCAAACTGTGACTGCGTTTGTGGGAGCCTGAGGCAAAGACAGGAGAGAATAGAGAGATAATGTTAGAGAGGACCACAAACACATATACAAACTTTAAAAGAATAATTCCCTCAATTTAGTAACCCATGGCTATGACTCATTTTGAGATATGCACCCGTTTGTTTGCAATCATTACACTGTCACTCTGTTGCAGCTATTTCCTCCCGGACGAGGACAGCACTTAATTTGTGACAAACAATAATTACATACAAAACAGACACACAAATATGCAGCTATGAATTATTCATAGGGACTCACAAATGGACAAATTTGGGCAGGGTACCTCAACAAACATGGATACAAACATATGCAAAACTCAATATTCCAGTGGGACTGCCAGTGAGAGAGAGAGAGAGTGTGTGTGTGTGTATGTGCTCTTGTACAGCTGTTTTTATGAGGACCAGTTTGTGTCTACATACTACGGAGTGAGGACATTTTGGCCGATGTTGGGATTTTAAATCTTAGCTTCTCTGGGTGTGTGTGATTGAAGATGTTTATGGAAACAGAACAAATGAAAGGAGGGTGGATGCAGGAGCAGTTTGGGCCAGATATAAGGCCTTCACTCAAATGATTAATAACAGGTTTAGGTTAGGTTAAGGGTTAGGCATTTATTTTGGATGGTAAAGGGCTAAGGAATGCATTATGCCAATGAGTGTCCTCACTAAGACAGTTGTGCAACCAGGTGTGTGTTTTGTGTGTGTTTGAGACATGCATCATCCTCCCCATATAACCCCAAAGCCCCACATGATCAGATCACTGTTCCAGTTGCTGAAGATGAGTAAGTAAAGTCATCTACTTCACACACATTAAATCCAGCCGATGAAGATACATCAAAGGGATACATGTGCTTTTATCACCATGCAGGAAAAGACTAATACATTATTTGTGGAACATTACACCAGTAAAAATAACAGCCTTTAAGTGGACATGGTTAATTTCTGCCCATGGATTTGTAAATCCGCTCATCTATCTCATCAGTCACTGCCATTGGAGCAGGGCCGTCATCTCAACACTGCCATCTAATGTCTGACAGCTTTAATACAGATCTGATGGAGCCGTCGAGTCGGAACTGGGTGGAAGGAGAAGCTTGAGAATTCCCAAAATTTGAATAACTGATTGACTAAATAAGTTATGTGAAACACATTCACATGTTGTAGCTTCTTAAATGTGAGGATTTACTGGTTTTCTCCATTGGTTTATGTCGTCTTGAATTTATTACAGAGACGAAAGTAGAAACAAATTTGGCGACATTGTCTTGGGATTGGTAACTTGTTATGGGCAGGTGATTAATATGACCCTTGATTAAGCAATTTATTGACTAGTTTTATTAGTCAATCAAATATTCCCAGAATCCAAACTAATGTCTTTAAATGTCTTGTTTTTGCCTATCAACAGCCCAAAAATATTCACATTACATGGAGTAAAACAAAGCAAGACAATCAACTAGCTGTTTCACAATTACACTGATTGATTAAGAGATAAGTCAATTATAAAGAATGTTTGCATTAAAAAAGGTGTGAAGGTGACTGGCTCACCTTGAACGCACAGGTCAAAGGTTGCCAGCTCATTCTTGATCATCTCCTCACTGGACTTGACCTTGGCCTGAGTGCTTGCTTTGAGGAAGTCCGACCTGCCAAACTTGGGCTTGTCGCCCTGGAAGGCGGCAAACTCATCTGGGGCTTCGCTCTGGTTCCCCTCTGAGCCTGTGTCAGCTGTGGCAGCGGGCGAGTCGGATTTTTCAGAAACGGTACTTGCAAAGTCTCCGAAGTCGTCCTCATCGTCAACACCTCCTTGGTCACCAGAGCTGAAGTCCGCGAAGGCCTCAAACTTGTCATCTACCAAGTTGCTTGTGATGTTCTCTACACTGCCGACGGTGAGCTCCTTCCTCTGGGGTGGGCCTAAGGATGGAAGAGAAGCTCCATCCAGGACTTGTGGCCGTCCGACCTCACCCGACAGACACTCCTCCCTTTCTGACCAGTCAAAGCTGGTCAGGGTGCTGATGCCCGACGTGCCAAACGGGTCAAATTTCAGGTCGTCTCCTTCTGTAATGACAACACATATATACCAGTGGTTCCTAGGAGTAGCACAGAAGCTGTCATGATAGGATGTCGATAAATGAGCCTGAGAAACTAAAATTGCTTTTGATTATCACTATGCTACTTATCCACTGTTGAAGTGATATACGATCCTTTAGTCATAGTGAGGTGTTGAGGAAAAAACCCTTTAAGGGTCAGTTCACCCAAACTACAAAACATATGTTTTCATGTAAATCTAGCCATAGAGATAGTTTTAGTTCTATTTTTTTCTAAAAGCAATATCCCAGTTACCCTAATTAACTGACCTTACTGTGAACAGTTTTCATCAGCACTACTCAACTAGGGCTGCACAGACTAGTGCTTAAATTGATTAGAAAGGAATTTAATTAATTTCTCAAGTGAAGGCATCACACCCTTGCAGCTTCTCAAAATGAAGGATTTGCTTACATGTTAGAGCTGATACAAATAATCAATGATTTGATTGACAGAAAGATTAGCTGTAACTATTTACCAATCTATAAATACTTCAAGTAACACATTTTAAACATTTTCCAATTTGAGCTTCTTTGATGAGAGGATTTGCTGCTTTATTTTGGTACAGTCAATTGTTTTGGATTGATGAGAGAAAATAAGATGATTAATGACGGCACCTTGTGTTTGATGGTGTTTCATTGACCAAATGATTAATACATAATTCAAGAAAATAATCAAATTATAGTTGGTTGCTGCCCTTCTTTGAACCAAAGAGGGAGATTGTAAGGAAAATTTACGGATTATCCAAAAGAATTGCTGTTGTTGTTTTTGGAGAGAAATGGTTCTGTTGAATCTCTGATCTGTAATTTTTCCCCTAAATGAATCACAATTCACCTCCATTGTTCTGAGATGGAGGCAAAATGTTTTACAGATCTATGAAAACACATACAAATAAAACCAAAATCTGCTTAGTGTCACTGCAGAAAGTGTCAAAATATTTGTTTATCTTAGTTTTTTCATAATTTCGGTGAATTGAAGCTGGAGCTTGACATCTATCCCATGTTCTGCCTAGTCAACAGTGTACAGAATGAGATCAGATGTGTTGTGTGATATTCCCTCCCCATATTTTACACTTTCACAAAAGATATGAAAACAAATGCTGCAATAATCTGGCAATGACAGATGTTATTATTCAACATGTTTATGATCCGATGCAGCTGCCTTGTTATTAGCCTAGCAGCTGAATAATACACGTTGTTGCACACACCATGTTGGAAGAATACATCCTCAAACCCATACCCACATGAATCGTGTTAAATAATTCATCTCAAGCCGAGTAAACGTGTTGTTTTGATGCCTGGGCTGAATCTTGAACAGAAAATTACTGTCAACATCTACTTCAACAAGCTGCTGCTTTTTTTTGTAGTGGACAAATCCTCGGCTCCGTTTTCACTGGGGACAATAAACTCTAATTCTAAATCCTACATGATGGATGTTCAAACATTAATAAAATCTCTGTCACTGCTGCTCCTGGGTGTCGTGCGTTGTTTTGTTTGTGATCAGTTTTTTAATGACTAACACTAACTGACAGATCTATACAGCTTCCACACGTTTGTCAACACTTCAGTTTCCACGTCTCCCTCTCAGTTTCTCTCACACACACTCACGGACACACAAACCGGCGCACTGAACCCTTCCTATTTTGCATGACAGAACCCTCAGGTACAAAAAGCAATTTGTGAAATTGACAAGGATCTAGAGCTGTAAGCCTGACATCGCATCACTTTATGGCCTTTCGGGAAAGGAAAAAGGAGAAAATAAGACGGTACGCATTTCAGCAATACCAACAATAATATTTATTACAACAACATGGGCAGAGAGAAAGAGAGAAAGATCACAAAGTACTGTGAAAGAGGTCTATCATTACAAGAGGTTTGTCAAACTAACACTTCGTAAAATTTGATTTCAGTCATTTAGGATACAAGGGCATGCAGAGTCAAGAGAAAAAGGAGGAAAACAAACAGCCAGAAGATAAAACAAAGAGAGTCCGAAGGATATAGAACAGAAACCAGAATGAGAAGGCACATTCACAGACTAAAACCAGTAACTCTGGGGAGATAACAAACGTTGTTTTAATATTAGCATGTAAAGCAACAGGTGTTTGTTTTTTGGAAAAAAGATTTGAGTACAGAACATTTGAAAAGCCAGGTTGAAAAGAGAATTCAAAGAACAAGCTCAAGGCAGGAGGCGTTATTAACCCTTTGAGGACCTGAGGGGACCACATGGTTAAATAGGTTTTTGAACAAACTGCACTTAAGGAGCAGCACAGACTTTAAAGCCACAATTTAGGAGGCTGTTTATGCATTTTGTCAATTGGGAAATTAGATAAATTAGATAAATTCTGGTGTTTATTCTAGGAAATTAAGGAGGAGTAGATCACAACCTCTCCATGTAAACGCGAGAAGTGACCTCGTTCAAGCACTCAAAGGGTTACAGAAAACAAAGAGGGCCGTCCTTACACCTGACATCCCAGACAGGGCCTTAATTACATCTATTCACAGATGCAGAAACAGATTTAAAGAGACAGTATCATTTTTCTCTTGCTACAATAATTGTTTGTCGAAATCGGCCTAATTTGCACAAACTCTTCCCCAAAATAAATAGAACATCAATATTTTCAGAGTTCAGATCAGAGCATGAACCTAAAAATACTGCAATGAACATCTGAATCTGACTGAATACTTTAAGCTACATTTAATTTTCATAGTTTGCAAATCACAACAAGGTCAGGGAGTCTTCCTAGTGTCAAAATAAGAGCTCATATTCCTGTAATAAAAATACACTATTAAATCTGTAAGTATACATTTGTTTTCCTTCGATAAAAACAACTTGCAATACTGTTATGCATAAAATGGTTATCAGGTATTACGTTCTTGTCAATTTCACAAATTGAAAAGGCAGGCACACTGCAGCAAAAAGCAAGGCAGGAAGGGTAAATACTAACTTCATTATGTTGTCAAAGAGTCAGACCGTAGAGCCACACATGATTAACTCATGCTGCAATATCACAGATAAGGTTGAAAAAAATAAATTTGAATCAGATTCCTTTTGTGCTCCAGACTCAAAAGGAAGCTCTCAAAAGAAATACTGTCTCTTTAAGATTGCTTACATAGCCAGAATTACAGTGCAAAGCATGGTGAGGTGCTCGACCTGCTACGATTCAACTTTGACAGGTTAGACCCAGAGCTCCCCAAGAACAAGAACAGCAGAAAGAAGTGGAGGAGAAATGTATGGTGGAAACTTTTAGGAACGTATCAATGTTTAACTACTTCTAGCCAACTAACAGAAGCCCTAATGTTTAGCTGCATCTCCACAGAGTGTTTTAGTCTCAGCACAGAGGGGCGTGTTTGGGTTAAACCAAATCTGACTCCTGTACAGGAGCTGAAATAAGGCAATGGGGATGTTTACTTTTATGATTTCCTCTGGTCAAAGCAGGAACTAATTATGAATTCCTTAGATGAAACTGAGAAATGATCTGATATGTTGAAATACTTAAAGCTGAGAAACATCCAAGCAGACATAAGTGTGCTCAACTCGACAGGTGGGGACATCGTCAACTTTCTCCAGCCACAGAAAATTGTCAAATTAAGTTGCAAATCACACGTCTTAATTTGCAAGGCTTTCACGTGAATAAACGCAGTCTTAGGTTATATTAAAAGTGGGTCTTGAATGTTTTTTTGTGAAATATGAGCCATGACATGGAAGGTGAGAGGCTATGTGACTAAATGATGAGCACTGGAGAGAGGAAGAGAGGGAGCACTGACATGGACTTTATCCAATTATTAAGATAATGAGTTGGATTATCTTTTAGTAAATGAAGCAACAAAACGTTTTAGGTAAACGGTAACTCCACTTTCATGGATGTGAGGTAGAGGGGAGGAAAAAACTAACATGATCTTACAGAATTATCTCATAATTAGAGTGCCATTTCAAATAATACTGCATGACACGTCTGATAATACTGCAGGGTAATACAGCAGCTGACGCACATCTCTGCTGCTTTCTCGACACAAAACATAGCTGTTTCAAAATAGCTTGGTTGCCATTGTTGCATGCAAAATGTCCTATTTATGGTAGAATTTCATATTTGGCTCTTAAAATATTTTTAACTGGTGCAGAAGCAGCACAAACCAAACGTCAACAGTTAAAAAGTTGAAATATGGCTTACAGATAAAGCTTTTAGTAAACTGCAGCCTTTTTTGCAAAACCTGTGATTAAAATAAACAAGAGGACATCGCCACAACAACCCCTTGTACTCGTCTGTATTCTATTCTTGCTCTCTGTGTCCAACCACACACACACACACACACGCAAACGCACATACACACAAACACACACACGCACACAGACACACACACACGCTCAGACTGGCCTCTAGCGACAAAACGCTCACTGAGGGGAAGAAATGTGGACATAACAGACAGGAAGCTAATCCGAATCACACAGACAGCCACCAGGGACCTCATCTACGAACTATTCTGCCATCACATTAAAGCCAGGCACACATCATTAGTAAATTAATAGAGATGCGCCTTGACACTAATAATATATGCAAATAAATAGGGAGGGGAATGTTGAAATAAAGGAGGAACTAAGATTCAAATAAATACGTAAATAAATAAATATGTTGATGAATGATGAAATGTAGTATGAAAGATATAACATGATATGTTATTGATGTAGTGTCATGACTGTCCTCTGTTTTTGAGCATATTAAAAACCTTTACTTGCTCTCTGATCCCGTTTTTGTTGGGTCGATGGGCACCGAGGAGGAGAGGCCACTGCTGGCCATGGTATTAACACTGTGTAACCCGGTGGAGCCTCACCAGAGCAAACGCACTAGTTCCTCACCTGTAGCCGGGGGCTGGTGGGCAGAGAGACCCGGCAAATCCAGAGAGCTGTCCGACATCACGTGCTTCAGATCCCCACCCATGTCCGACAGCTTCATGTCGAGCTGCACTGAGAGAGCGTCCTCGGAGTCATCTTTTCCCACACTGCTCCCCCCAATGGATGGGAGGTCAAGTGACTTAACAGAGGCACAGTCCTCTGTGCCCAGTTTGAAAACAGTCACCTTGTCCACCAGAGTCTTCTCTGAAGCCCCAAGGGCTGTGCAGAACTTCGAGGACTGAAAATCAGCGAAGTCATCTGTGTCGCTTTTGAGGGATGAGAAGGAGCCACCGCCACTCTCCTTGTTGTCATCGTATGCGAGGCCTCCCTCCAGAGACAGCTGCTTGAATACGTCATACTTGTCGGAGTTCTGCTGAGGCCTCTGCTGCGTGGAGGTGTCCCCTTGGACTCCCGCTCTGCTGTCGCCTTTAGGCTCCCCACCAGAACTGCCGAATGCCATAAAGTCTGCAAAGTCGTCCTGAGTCGCTGCTGCAGCTACGCCCGCTGCTGAAGGTTGAGCAGCGTCAGAGGAGGAGCCAAAGAGGGCAAAGTCACCAAAATCATCTGAGCCCCCCCCTGGAGGTTTAGCTCCACCTGGTCGGAGCACTAAAGAGGGGGGCGCTGACACAGAGGGGAAGGTGCAAGGTTTTGTGTCAGTAGAAGCAGGAATAGACGGAGCTATAGAAGAGAAAAGGTCCATGTCGGCTATGTTGAGGGGATTTTTAGTCTGAGAAAGAGACACTGCTGCCTGCTGCTGTGGTAGCTGTTGTAGAGACTGAGAGTTTGGGAAAGCAGAGGAGAAAGCTGGCTGGAAGATTTTGGCCTGTTCTGAAGGGTCTAATGGAGATACGCTGTCGGCGGTTTTAAAGTCTGTGAAGCCATCATCAGCGCTGACAGACTTGAAATCTGCAAATCCTTCCCCTGTGAAGCAAAGACAACAATTTCAGATAAGTTAGAAAGCATTTAAACATGGCAGCGATGATTCTGTCAGTTTACAAGAAAATAAGTGATTGGATAAGTTTGACTCTCTGTGCATGGCTCGATCTTCAGATGAACTGCAGTGGCCGAAGAAAAGCAAACATCACTGCACAAAAAACAACGCCATCCAAAGACACATACACACACTACCATGCAGTGAACTGTTCAAACTGAAACTGAATAATATCAAGCCAAACTACAACCCATGTCCATCTTAACAAGTTGTAGGGTCTGTTTACATCTTAGGGTAAACTTCTCCCAGAGAAATGACAGTAGTCAAGAAGTAGTTCTTAATCCTTTTTCTATCAGATAGATATTGTCAATGTCCAACAGTATTGGGAATGATACTGACTGCAAATACGGATTTACGAAAAAACCCATTAATTAAATCAGTTTCAAGTTTACTTGTTACAACTTTTTTGTAGATATCTCAGTGTATGTGAGCCGGTATATTTAAGCAAAATTGGAAGCCAACGATTATTCTTACAAGATGTATCATAGATATCTTCAAATATGTTTCTTTACAGGAAAGATAAGGTCAAACGGAAATTACAAGTTAAGATGGGCATTTTTTTTGAGAATCTACACATACGCAATAAAAAACTTTTGCAGTGATAACATTTCTCAGTCTTCTTTCTCAAATGGATGCAACATGACATTGATATAAACCACCCCAAAAAGTCAGAATGCATCCTTGAGTCTCAGTGGTTGTGTAATATATGCACTGCTGGAAATAGAGAATCTGTTCACACTCGTGTGAGGTGGAAAGAGAGCTAGAGTAACTAATGAGCTCATTAAGGAGATGGAGCCTGAACGTGCCCAGGAAAGGTCACCGCAAAGCATGACTTACTGGAGTTGTAAGAGCCGTCCCCATCGGAAACTGTTCTAATGAAACAGGGCCGGGAAACACAACGGTATCAACACTGTAGTACCCGATACAGTGTAAACATGGAGCAATATTAACATGGTATTGTAGTGACCGGACAGCTTTACCCAAAGTACAATAAAACCAATCTCTTCAATACAAATTCCAACCAATATCTCTATTCATTTTCTCACAGGAACCATCTCAGAGCCCAATATGTCCGTTTTGGTTTTTGGTGAAGAAGCCAAAGGAATTTACATTACACAAAATGTATTTAGAATGACAATTAATCTGCTGTTGTGTATTTAAGTGTAATAGTGTGGACTTGGATGTGAAGTGAAGTCCCTTACCAACTGGTTTCTTGTCAGCAGGTGGCTCAAGCTGCCTGAAAACACTGTATTTATCTCCAATATCTAGAATAGAAAAAAAAAAAAAAAAACATTTATCAGACAGGCATTTATGAAGTTTTCAATGGTATATTTTTCTCTAGGTATTGTCCAAAAGAAAAAAACTCTGAGTTTATAAGAAGATACAAATATCCCTATAGAACTGCATGTGCTCATGACAAAAAGTTGCAGTAGGGAAACTTCAGGGATCAATGCTGTATTAGACTTTATAAAATATAGTATTGGGTGGATAGGAAAGGATACTATTTCACAATCTACAAAACACTGTTTGAACTGTTCCTCAGTCAAGTCTTGTGTGGAAATGTGTGGAACCCCATCTGGGTGAGGAGACACCTGAGGCGATGGTTTCACTCTATTTGCTCACTATCTACCTATAAGGCAGCAGGAGGGCTGTCATTCTCAGCCCTGCTGTGCTGGTTTAAACATTGAAGATCATATTTTTTGTCCCATCATAACCTCCTTCATCTTTTCTTCAAAGGTTTTCCTGGCTGCAGAGCAGACAATAAAGCCTATATATGAGGTGTATGGGGAAGATACCTGGGGCATGGGGTGTAGGCTCTGCAGGCGGATCTACAGACAGCTGCTTGAAGACAGCATACTTATCAGAGGATGTCACAGAAGCGGAGGAGGAACCAGACACTGGAGTCAGCATGGCAGGTGCACTGCAGGGACACAAAAGTCAGCTATAGTGAGAAATCAGGAGAGAGTGAAGTTCAACAGTAAAGTTAAATCCCCATAAGCTTGCCTGTGCTGACTGAACCTTTACACTGGGATCCCAAAGTTTAGAGAGTCACAGTTTTGTGTGAAAAGCTTTTTCATCTTTCATCATTTCTACAAACAATGATAGTGACAATGATGCTGTTGCATCCATGTTTAAACAAGAAAATACTTCATGAAAATATACTCATTCACACTCAAATTCACATAGAGAGATGTAAAGGTTGATTTTATCAATATCTACACTACATAAAAAGCTACAATAACTGCTAAATAGTTAAGCTTAGCAAAAGAACTAGAAAAGAGCTCGCTAATTAACATGATATATTTAATTGGTATAATTCATGCAGAACCAGAGTTATGTGGAGGACTTGGTTGATCGCACTGCCGAACCGTCATCAAAGCTAAGCCACGATATAGTCTGGCACATAACTCTCGGTAAAAAAACAAATGATTGTTTTCAGACTTTGATTTTTGGATGGATTAAAATTTGTGTGTTATGCTACTACTGTGAGATACAACAGGCTTATTTGAGAATGCATTTAAATATGAATGTTTATTACAAATGTGGCTGATTTGATGAGCAAGCAATAACGTTAATCATTAAGCTCACTTTTCTAGTAAATGTTCGTTTCCTCGGCTCTCTTCACAGCAGGACAGCTGACAGCAAGTTATGCTTGCAACTTCAAACTAGCAACCTAACAAGAGCCTTTCAGTCTCACATTTAATAAGACAACGATCTCAGACTGAGGGAAATTCTTGTTACAGTCAGGAGTGTATGTTTTCATAGAGGAGGATTATAAAACGCCTACAGCACATGGACGTGGGATAATTCAGCTCTGCTTTCCCTTTGTCTTTCAGTTGATAATTGCCTTTCAGCTCCCTCTCCATGAAAGGACAGTGTCTCCATATGGGTGGAAAGTAATATAAAGAAATGAGCTTATCTACTGTCCACTGAAATTAATTCATTAGGAGATGACCCAAACTCATTGTTATTCTGAGGAGGTTATAAGGAGATATCCAGACAATGTGTCTGACTGTATGGCTTCGAAGACAGACTACGCAAGACACAAGTATTATTCAGAATAACTCAACTATAAATAAACCAACCGAGGCTGAATATTAGACCCTCATCACTGCAGAATAGTTTCTTCAGAAAAGTAAAGTAGCTAGATTGCAAAGGGAGTCAGAAATGAAGATATTTATTTCTTGTACTGTAAATTCAGCATTTGGTGAATGTCACCAACTACAAAACTGGTTTAGGAACACTCAGTGTCTCCATGTCGCTCACACACGTTACCTGTTTTGTAGCTGAGGTGCTGTGGTGGGGGGGAAACTTCCTCCTGACTCCCCCTGGAACTCAGTGAAGTCCTGGTCTTTTGCTCCTGCCTTTGGAGCCTCCTGGAAGTCCGCGAAATCATCGTCATCTGTTTTGCTCGCCTGCGTCAACAACAGTTATTAAGATGTGAGTTAATGAGTAATTACAGTAATCTCTGCAAAAAAACAGTGGCCAGGGAAAGGATTGGATCACAAGCAAGTGTTACCTGTGCCGGAGGAAAGCTGGCGATGAAGTTAGTGTTTGTGGGCGGTTGAGTTGGTGCTAGCGATGTCATGGCCATGATCTGTGGTGTTGGTGATGGCATGGCCATAGAGACCGGGGTCTGTGTTATCATGGGCTGCTGGTGCTGGGGCATAACAGGGGCCATGGCCATAGTCAGGGATGGCAGATTGGGCACTGGTGGAGAGGGGAACTGACTGAGGATTTCCAAATTCATTGCAGGGAGGCCACTCTGAAACAAAGGATAAAGGTTTCAAGGATACAAATAGTCAAATGTTATGGTTTTAATTATTAAAATATGAGGAAATCTGTGATGCCAAAGCCTAATATATCTTACTACACTGTGCCACACACCACACATCAATGAGCGCCATACAAACTAACTATGGTTTAGTTTGAGTGAGTCCTATAGATTGTTCGGTTGATGTCAATAATCACTGGAGCACCAAATGTGTATCAGTCCACTACTAAATATAGAACCCGACAAATACACAATTTACTTCTCTCTGGGTAACACCTTCTAGAATATACTGTTTTCAACTGTTTCGGTAAGATAGATAAAAATATAGCGATATATTTAAGGTGGTTTTAAAGCAGAGTTTGGGGCAGAAAATCTAAAAGAGAGTGGGGAGGAGATAAAATATTGAGACAAGCATATTGTTGGTTGGGTCTTTTTAAGTTTTTTTTTTTAACAATATAAAAAAATAATAGATTACCATCTCAAATACTTGCTTATCTTCGAATGTTTACCAATTCCATTTATAATGATGCTAAAATGAAAATGTCACTTGTCAAATTAAAATGGGGTTATCAGTTAATGAGAGATATCACGGCTTGGTGGCTACTTTTTGTTATTGAACTATGAAAAAAAGACTGATGTTTACACATAAATTATTCAACACAGTCACGTTCCTTTGAAACCTCCTTGGTGTGCTTGTTTTCTAAGGCTCTTGAAGATTTACATCAACAAGGGTGCCTTATTATTCCTTGCTTGGAAGCGGTGGCATGCAGTGTTTTGTGAGCTGCCTGCAGATTTGCATCCTCCCAGGGGTGGTGGTGGTGACAGGCAAAGGCTGAGGATGATAAGAAACCTCAAGCCAAACTCGGCTGATGTGGACTCAGTCATATAGTTGGCTTAAAATGCTCCACAAGCCCTGGGCTGATTTACTGCGCCGCTTCTTTCTCCCTCTTTCGAGCTAAGCCTGTCTGATTTCAGTGTGGAGTTTGTGGCAAAGCTCTGTTGAAGCCACGGGGGCTGATAAGCAAAGTCATTTTTAAGTGGATAATTTATCTCAGCTACACTGTTTACCTGCGCCACACCAATTAGTGAAAGTACAGTGTAGAGCTCCTCCTTGGTCAGCATGCCAGGTGTTGTGCGGTTGGCAGTGGCCCAGATTTGCCCCAGTGCTTCCCTGGGAAGACCTGATGACATTAGAATTGGGTAGAGCTTGGCTGTGTCTATCCCTGCCGGGGTCATGGTGAACTCAAGGATCTTTTTGAACATATCTAAGGACAGAAAATCAGATGAAAATATTCATGAATGCTAGTATTCAGTATAGTTTCATGAATAAAATTTCTTTGCAGAATGTTTGGTAAGATACAGTGGACATTTTCATGTGTAAACATGACCTGGAACGAGGCTGTCATTGTACGCCCAGGCTGGCAGCATGGGCTGAATGTGCTCTTGTTGTGGATACACGCCAACACCTGCTGTCAAAGGCAGACACACACACAAACACAGTTAGTTGCTCTACCTAAAGCCTTGTCCAGGTTTACAATTTGCCAAGCATCTTGGCAGTTGAGCCTCTGCTTTGTATCGTACTCAACAAAATCCTACACCTGATTTCTGGAAGGCAGGGTGCAGATGTAATTCTCCCCTGCACATCCTGCCACGTCAGACATCTATAAATCACTCTGTGAGCTATTTCAAGATTTAAGGAGAGTTGAGAAAGGATTCTGCCTTTCAAGGATAAATAACAAAAATCTAATTCAACTGATGACATTAACATAAAAACACTACAAATAGCTTAAAAAACATTATGAACAAAGATTTTGCTTGTTTTGAGTCCCTAACACTCTCTAACACTTATTCAGTTTACTCAGGCAGCCACTGTATACATAATACTCCCATCAGTCCTGGGCAGTTAAATTAATCTAATTACAAATCTCCATGGTCTTCACGATGAGCCTCTATATTTCCTTTGGTGAAAGGGAGGACAGACAAACACATTTCAGCACAAAGGAGTAGCATGCACAATCAGCCTTATGTTTAGGCCCCAGTGGCACCTGCCAATACATGCGCATCCCTGTTAAACCAAAGCAGTCAGCATGCACCAGAGGTTGTTCTCGGAGAGGGTGGTACATGGCGAGAGAACAGACGGAAGCTTATTGAGGCAGCAGGTTTTACCCCCGGACCTCGACAGACACGGTCCGTTTCCAAAGTGTGCGCAGAGAGCAGCAACATAAGAAGGCCCCTCTAATAAGATTGGGCCGGAAGTAACAGAGGAATAAAGCAGGCAGAAATGAGAGCAGAGACTTATGAGATGATGTGAAGACACCAGGGAGGGTACCTCAAATACACAGCAATTCTGTTATAATCTCAAAAGGTGAAAAAATGTCAGGGTTATTTCATTTCATAGCACTTAGCCTACGAGAGTAAGATGCCGAGTCAAGAATCTGTCAAAAAACAATTATTACCCACAGAGATAGAAACAGATTAAGTTTGTGCAGAATTATTTTGTTAAACACAGAGATTATTTCCCCCGCGAAAGAAAAAAAGGAAAACTGCCCTGATTGTGTGTTAATGTTGCAGCAAATTAATGGAGAAAAGAAGCAGCTACAAAGTCTAATAAACAGGCACTTCTCTCACCACTTTCACTACTGGTTTTGGAGGACGGATCGACAGCTGATGGGGACACGCTGGGTGCTGAGACTGAGGCCTCAGGTGCCTTTACAGTGACGAAGACAGAACTCAAGTCCTTGGCGGCCACAGCCCAGTTCCTTGCTTTATTGCTGGATTGAAACTGGCTGGAAACTTTAGATCTAGGACCCATATCAGCCAAACTCTGCCTGGATTTAAAGCTAACCTGGGCCGTCTTATCAGCAGTAAGATCACATGAGGAGAATAGCTTCTCTTCCAGGGACGGGCCTAGAAGGGTAATTGAGGAACAAGCTTCTTTATAACACAAGCTAGCTAAGAATTTTCCAAATGTTGAATTGACTTCTTAGCAAAGCATCTGCTGTTAAATGTAAAAAAAGATATCAAAATTCAATTTCAATCCTGACACCATCTAATCTGCTTATTGCAGTTGTTAAACAACTAGGTCAGAAATGTCTCAGAGGATTGGGGACAACACTGGACTTGTCTGTGGACTTGTTTATGAAGGCTATCTCACTGTCCTATCATTCATAGCGTAGAGACTGAGAGCTGTCACAGAGCAGCTGCTCATCCCAGAGATAAGACGACACACAAGAGTGACAATCTTCGCTCAAAGCACATACACTGATTAATTCAACTACTACTTGTTTAAAAACCTACTGAGAATTATTCTCTTTAAGGTTGAATTCCACTGGGTTTCATATTTATTCTGCCTCCTGTTTCCCTGGTTTGTAGTGTCTGATATCGTTTAAAGTTTAGGTCATGAGGCCATCTGCTGTGCTGGTGGCATGTTCTCACACGCAAGGCAGGCCAAGACCAAAAATCCAGATGTAAAAATGAAAATATTAAGCATCAGCAATTAAGGATCGCTGCAGGTATAAAAAAAATCCTCCGAACTATTTCAAAGTGTAAATTATGGGGATGGTAGGGGAGGTGTCAATGAAGCAAAAGAAGAGTTACCTTGAGATGTAGATTGGGAACTGGTGTTGACAGCACAGTGTTGGGAGGCAGTGGGAACGGACACAGAGGCAGGGAGGGATTGTGAGGAGGGGAAGGAAGGATGGGTTTGGTCTTGAGAGGAGATGTGGACATTGGAGAAGGGGATAGTGTTTACGGGACCCTGAACAAAGTCACTAAACTCATCGTCCTCAGAGAAACCTGTCTGAGGGGCAGGGGACGCAGGCTGGACGTGGGCCTGAGTGGAAAGGCCAAGGGTGGATGAAGAGGAAGAGGAGGGCGGAGAGAAGGAGGCTGGGGTATCTAAAGGCCCCTGAAAGTCACTAAACTCATCATTGTCCTCAGACAAAGCTGCAGGGAGTGAGTGAGTGGAGACAGACGGGTGTGATGGCGATGAGTCTGCAAAAATGAAGAAATAATGATGATGGCACAACACATGAAACACACACTACAACGGATTTTGAATTAAGGGCTGCACATTGCAAGAGTGAACCACAATTTTATGGAAGAAGAGCCAGTCAGTGTTTGACTGGCTATTCTTCTATAATCAGCATTTCATCAAAAGAATTACTTTAGAGCAGAGGTTCCAAAAACTGGGGGTCAGGACTCTGGACTGGATCAAAAGATCAAGAACATTTCTGCTTTATTTTAAAGGCTCAGCGAGGCAAAAGGTTAGGAACCAGGGTTTCCCCTACGTTCTCTAGAGCCGCTGCTTCAGGATCAGTACAGACACACAGTGCTTTATTACCCTGCTGTATAACCTAACTCCCCACTGACCTGCGCTCATTTAACACATTAATAAATAAACACCATCACTTATCAGAAGTTATTAGGACCTGAACAGTGACTGAAGTTTAGTTAGTGATTGTCTGATTTGCTTGAGAGTTTATGAGACATGCATTTAAACACATTGAAAAAAAGTTTTTATTTGTGTGAACCAGGGCAGAGACGGGTATACACGTGCACACACACTCCTGCAGACATGAGACAAGTTCTTCCAGTGTTTTAAGTCATTATTGCAGAAGATGTGACACCCCGTTTATTCAGGAACAGTCCGTCTCAGCTGCTAACAATAAAAAACCTAGGGGAAACCCTGGGAACCTCTGCTCTTAAGCATTATCCTTGTTATGTTACTGAAAAATGTATGCCAACAATTTTTGGGAAATGCAAAGAAATAAGTTAAATGAAGAAAATCTAAAAATATAAGACACAAGAAAAAGTTCAAAAAGTTAGCAAGTCAAAATTAAAGAGATCACTCTTAAGTGACAGTAGCAATACAGACTGAAATAATATGATGAAACAAAAATATTATAGAGACGCTTTGTTGCATATTGTATATTACAGAAATCCCAAAACATCACTCGTCTGGCTGCCGGCTGGGCGGCCATCATGCTGACGTGTCTCTAATCCAGTTATTCTCAGACCAAGGTATTAGAGCTACAGACAGCCGATCTGCTGATGGAGAGCCACAACATGAAAAATCCCAAGGATTATGACTAAAAGCGTTTGATTGAAGGTACCTGGCTTCTTTGTCTGTGATGATGGAGTGGGGTGCATTTTCGCATCCCTGCTGAAGCCGTCCAGGTTTCCTTTGATTGCCTCCAATGCATCATCCCGACTCTTCTCCCCTGTCTGAGCACAACATGGCAGAGAATCAACATCGCAGAGGTTTTGAAAGGTTAGAAGTGGATATGAGAGAAAAAGAGTAAGATAATCATGAACTCACCTTGGGTTTGACACTGCTGAGCAGCCTCAGCTTCTGTTTCTGCTCCTCAAACTGTCTTCTTTTCCTGTCTTCCTCCAGCATCTTCTGCTGATGATCCAGACGCTTTCTAAACGGCAAGAAGAGTTCATACATCCTTTGTAGAGACAAACGTGAAATATTCTGAAGGAGGTTAAGAGAAAGTCAAAACACAATTGATTTCAACCTAATCTATACATTGAGTAGAATAAAGTCAATATTCATCTGTCTTTGTCAGAGTGAATGCACAATCACTCATGCCATTGAGCTTTACATATAAACATTTAAAGAATTGTAGACTGACAATGCTACAGTGCAATGACATGGTAAGCTTCCTAAATCAGGGCTCCAGAGGGCGACCATTTATAAACCTTATCAGGTTGTACTCCTCTAGTCTACATGTTGAATTGGCAAGCTACTGAACCCAAGAGCCAGCCTACGATCAAAAAGTCTCATCTCTGAGCCTTCAACCCTATGATATTAGTGTAAAGAAGTCTTACTGGTGCTCCTCTGCCATTTGTTTCTGCATGTCAGCAGTGTACTGGGGTCCAGCAGGTCTCATACTCATAAACTGTGGCTGGCCTATAAACTGCATACCGGGGGTCTGCATCCCAATTGCCATCCCGCCCTGTGAGAACAAATACACAAACAGAGATATAAAAGAGCAGTTCAGAAACTAATCATTCATATTCTCAAACTGCTTTTACTTGAGTTTGAAGACCAGAAGGGAAGGGAAGGGAAGGCATCAAAGAACGGTGTTAATGGTGATTGTGATGCATAATTATGTTTATAACAGTTTCAGACTGGATTATCTTGGACACAAGCAGGGTCAATTAAATCAATAAAGTATTTATGTATTTATTACTGGAAGCCCACATTAACAAGTTTGTAAAAATGCAGCAAACGCAGTATTGCCAGGAACTAAAATGAAAATCTACAAAGCTAATACAGACACATCAGCTCACCTGCATAGGCATGGCTCCTTGGGTCATCTGGCCCCCATAGTTCATTCCCATCATCCCCTGCATGTTAGGCTGCATGACTGGACCGATAGAGAAGCCCTGCTGTTGCTGCTGCTGCTGCTGCTGATGTTGCTGAAGCTGTTGCTGCTGCTGCTGATGTTGCTGAAGCTGTTGATGCTGCTGCTGCTGATGCTGCTGCTGCTGTTGATGCTGCATGGGTACCATGCCTGCAGAAACACACACAGACACTGGATTACTATTTGAAGTACAACAGTATGCCTAGTTTAAAATAAACTGAAGAAAAGTTGAGAAAAAAATGGAAACTAGATTCTGGACAGCTTTGACTAAAACAAGCTTAAAAAATAGTGGAAAAGTGTTTATTTTCACAGATGCTATGTAAGCTGTCAGTTAGAGCTGATCAGCCAGCTCCTACTGGCGCCTCCAGATGATTCACTAAGTTAGGGCACAACCGTGATGAATAAATGAGCCGTTTAAAAATGATATTGCTAACGGGAGCATGTAATGATGCCAGAGAGATGCTCGTCCCAGTGGTATGTTACTGCAAAGTCAACAGCCTAAATATAACACACATGCACATATTAATCACGAAATCAGTCATACTCATTTAGTATCTGCAGCAGCCCTTTTTTTACAATAAAACGGTTTTACAAAATAGCAACATCAAGGCATTTGCATTAAAACAATCATGCCTCTAAATTGTTTGTATTTAATTACCCTCAAAATTTGATTATCCTATCCTAGACATTGAAATTTCCCATTTATTTGATCAGCTTCTGATGAAACCTTTTTAACTGGTGATGATAACTTCTGAGTGACTCACCTTGTGGTTGCCCCAAGCCCCCTCCAACAGGATACATAAAACTATAGGAGGAAAAAAAGAAAACAGTTATTAGATTCATAGAAATAAACAGTGTAATGCCCTCTGAAGCCTTAATGAGGCCATTACTGCATCAGTAAATGTTTTTTCACAGTTGCAAGTGAAACAGTGCCGAATGATTACTTTAGGAAGGAGAGTATTCAAAATGACTGAGATGACGACTGATGTTTTGTAACCAATAAATGTTTAATGTTTGTAATTACGCTATAAAAGTAAAACACTTAAGCGAATGAGATGTGAAACCTTTCGACAGAATCAAATTTTTCGGAGCTCACAACTGTGCAACTGTGTTTCCATGAAATGGGCTTTTAAATGGATTTGGTGCAATTGTTTATAAGAGTGTAAATACAACCCTGTTCTGGAGCCATTTGGGATCTGGATTAATTTCAAACTGACTCAACTGAAAATAAAAGCCTTGTTTGCTCTTCTTAATTGTGAAACTACATCGTTATACACAAGGCTGCTTGATAATGACTTGCTGTTCAGTTTGTGACATTTTCTTCATCATTAACTGCTTCATTAACTCAGACCGCATCTTATCAAGCTGTTGCTGTCATTCAATCTCCAAACATTACATTATTAAAAAACAATTTGACTACAATAACTAAATCTAACAAGGGGAAAAAAAGGGAATTTATGCAGTATAAGTTTATTGTCAGCAAAACCCGGCAGATACAGAACGAGCCAGTAGAGAGAACAGTAGCTTTGCAATATTTAGCAGATTCAGGCTGAATTTTCTGACACTGATCCATTCACTATTTTACAATAAAGCCAAAAAGCACCAAAACTGGTGCAGTTTAGTTTCCCCGGGCCACTTGGACTCTGCCACCGGGTCTGTGCTGGGAAATGGGCCTTTAGTCAGAAGTAGTCTCAACAAGTCGTCCAAGTCTCTCCCTCGCCGGTGCCAACCCACACAGGCCTTCAGCTATTTGTCAAAGAACTTGGTTCTGCAGGCGAGGACTGATGATGCAGAAACAAACACAACAATAAGCCAGCTGGGCCTTTGGTGCCTGTGACTCCAAGCAGAATTGTATCCTCACTAATCCAATATGTGAGTGACATTGTAATAAACAGAAAACTAACTGGGAGGCGGTATAAGGCAATTATCAACTCTCCATGACAAATACAGCATAGCTTCGTCTTGTTCATGGAACTTTAACTTTTGGGATTTTTAAGAAAGTTTTTATTTAATACTGAAACAACACAAAGTGAGGTTACGCTTCACAAAGTACTGGTGTTGTACGACTTGGTCCTTGGATTTAGTGATAATGCTCGACTCGAGGATTTCTCACATCTGCTCCCTGTAAGATTTTCAGCTTAAAAAAAAAGCTTTTACAGGAGCACTGTGGCATTTCTACCCGCCGTCCTGCTGCAAATATCAGGTCATGGCTGAGCAGATTAACATAGAGGGGATAAGCAGTGATAGCATCTGTGGCCGGCAGACAGGCCCGTTGGATTGTAAAAAGACCTGTAATCAACCGACCAGTCACTGCGAGACAGAAAGCAGTGTGAGGAGTTTCAGGCGCTGGCATCATCACAAAGGACGGCTACACCAAAATTACTGTTTATTCTGAAACTGCTCTTTTAGTGGATTATACTGTAGACAAGACAAGTACTAGGCTTCACTCAACCCATTTTAATCGCTAAGATGGAACGATATAAGTTTTTATGACTTAATTATTGTTCTGCTTGATTATTAACATCTAACTAACTTAAGAAATAATCAGGACAATTAAGAAATTATAAACCTTAACATGGTAAAATATCTAATTTGAATTTGAGCTGTAAAGAACATTTGCCTGTAATAAGTAGGGATGTCACGAGAACCGATATTTACGATACCTTTCGATACTAAAATAACAAAACACAGACGATGCCCATTTTTTTGAAGCACCGTAAGAACCATGAGCGCCGATGCCAGCTGTTAGCATCGGTGCTGCGCCTCTTCTTGAGCTGCGGCGCTGATCTCTGAGCAGCTGAGACCAGAGAAACTCTGTGTTTTCACTGTTTCCACTGATAAGAAGCAGCCGGTCAGTCAGTGAGCGACTGCTTCACGTGAACGAGCTGTGGTCTCACTGTGTGCTCCGCTCCCCGCCCCATGTTGCATGTTGCGAAAAATATGCACAACACTGCACAGGGAGCCACTGCAGAGAGGCTGAAGAGCCGCATACGGCTCCGGGGCCGCAGGTTGCCGACCCCTGCCCTAGAGGATGACGTGAAGCGTTTTTTTTATCGAAATTGGCATCGAGAATCGTGTTATTTTACTGGTATTGGCACCGACTACTGAATCTTTGGTATCGTGACACCCCTAGTAATAAGTTTAAAGGGGACATATTCAGACCTCTTGTTTTGTCCAAAACCCACTGAGATTTAGTTTAATATCATATACGAAAAAAAACGTATTGAATTCCCACATTTGAGAAGCTGGAACCAGACCATCTTAGCTTTAACATTATTAAATTGTCAAATTAGATCATGATTATTTTTCTGTTGATTGACTACTCGATTAAGCAAATCTTAGCAGCTGTAATTTGGACACCGTTGATCATAAAAAGCCAGGGACTCAGTTAAGTTGAATGAGTAAGTTGGGGTTTTTCCTCAGTCCATTACAGGAGCTGGACCATAACACCTCTGTCTTGTTACTGATCACTCATTGGAGAAGGACTAATAAAGTCATCAGTGAACAATGTGACCTGGCAGAAAATCTGCTTTAACTGTCATAATTTTAAATCAAAGGATTAATCATGTTCCCAATTATTGACACTTTGACAATATTATGTTTCAAGCAATAAATCCAAGTTGAAAATGACAGCAGTTAAAAAAAAACTCCCCACGGTAAGACACTCTTGACTAATGGGATAACACAATTGGACATCATGTGACATGCAGGAGGTGAGCTGTCTGATGAATGGTGTTATCATATGGCCTGTCGGGGACACGGAAATCTGCATGGAGCCATCATTGTCTCATCATATTGATGTCATGCATCTCTGTAACACTCTCCAGGGGGAAGCTACAGCCACTGCAACTATGACAACTCATATTCTTTATATGTTTTCATAACACTGATGTATCTAATCAGGTCTCTCTGCTACCAGGCAAGTTTTTAAAAGCTGCACCACTGCTCCACCTCCTGGATTTACAGCAACACTATCAATGCCATTGTGTCATTCCATTACAACTCATTATATCTAGTAGATTATAAAAAATATTAAACTGGATTTGAATGTGCTATAGATAACATATACGTTCAGGCATTATAAGCAGCAGTGAAGATGTAGTTTGGCTTGGAGTGGCAAATATGGATAAAATACTCTCTTATTCCACCTGTATACCAATATTTGTAAAGGTTTGCATATTCCTGGGGAAATTGTATATATTGTATAGTAGTTTTAATCTCAAGAGATATTAGACATTAAAACAGACATTAAATATATAAATCACCATCAGCACTCATTTAAAGTTATTATTACTGTTTTTATATCTTAAATTTTAAGAAAGACTGTCGTTTGGATTTTTGATCAAATAAAACATTCCATTTTAACACATCACCCTGGGCTGTGGTTTAATAATAACAACAGGCATTTTTCATGATTTGCTGATATTTGCACATTCAAGGATTGTGTGTTATTTAACATTTTGAGATGTTTATAATAATATAATTTAACCTAAAAATGACTTAGTGATCTTGGATGTGTGTTTTTAAACCTTTTCTGACACTTTAAAGACCAAACAAATGATTAAGAACCCAATAAGGCAAATAGTGAAAATCATCTATAGTAGCGGTAACATAATTGCCTCATTTCGTATTACCACTGATCCTGTCTGAATAACTAGATCGATAGATAGATAGATGGATACTTTATTAATCCCGAGGGAAATTCAGGACTAGGTCAACTTTACCCTTCCAACTTATTTCAGCCAAACCTTCAGAGAGAAGAAGGCTGATACTTTTACAAACAGGCATCAAGCAAACTTCACTCGAGTCGTGTAACAACCAGACATCAGCTGAATAATAAACACACAACAGAGAGTCCCAATCATCTCCAGCTCCTCTCATTACATCTCCGGCTTCTCCCTACAGCATCTCAGGACTTTGGTTTCACCTGTCAGATCAGTATCAGCTGGCTGGTCAGGGTGCTTGCAATCCAGAGCCCATGTATTATTCAAGTTGCTCCGGTTCAGCTCATGAAAAACCCATGAGAATAGCCTTGCTCTGGAGAGCCACTTCTTTAATATGACACCTAAACTTTTCACCCACTGGCTGGAGGATCCAACTGGGACAGGGCTGGTTAGTGTCATCTAGTAAAGAGTCTGACTCCCGATGAGGGAAACACGTGAAGCTGTGAAGTCACAGGAGAGAAGATGAACTAACACAAGTCTTTATATCTTCGTGTCCCATCTCTTTCCACTTGTGAGACATTTAAACATCCTGCCTGCACGACACCAAACACATACGTGGGTATTAACAATAGCTCCCCGTCCACAGGCCCCTTCTGGTGAAGAGTTGTGTATTGTATTAACACTAAATATCACTGAATACTACAAACACCAGATGTATGAATCGCTGCGGACACATTGTGAAGATATAGGAACTGTGTTGTTGTCGCTGCTCCCCTGTGTGTGTGACCGGGGGAGGCAGCTAGCTAACCGCTGCTAGCTGTGACACCTGACAACCAGCCATCTCATCCCAACACATCCAGCCAGCGGGGGGAAACAGCCACAGGCGGCCGCCTCTGGGCCTCCTCCGCCCGCTAGGTGTGACGCTACCCGACGGTCGGACGTTGCTCCCGCGCGGACACATTGTATTTATCGAGACAAAGTTGATTTTAAAGGGGTTTCAAATACCTGCCGCCTCCTCCGGATCCTGGCCGCAGCGCCATCTTGATACCAGTGGTCGCTGGTAGCAGAATGACGTCAGCAGTGACGAGGGTTGGGCTTGGGATATTGAGGCCTGGGTTTGGTCTGTCAGGCGCACAGCCCTCACAAAGGGATCAGGTGCTGGTCTACAAATGTAGTAGTACAGTAGAAGCTGTGTGGAATACACGTGTATTAATAAAGTATAAAGTGAGATGTATTGGTATGATTGGAGTGGTGGTAGTATTACCAAAATACAACGTAGAACAATAGTGTATCATGTTATTATCAATGACAATAGCATTCAAATCAGTAACATGTTTCAGTACAAACTAAAATACAATAAATTATTAAAAATACAACAATATTAGCAAGTAGTTTATGTAGTAAAAATGCAATTGAATGGAGTGTATGGTTACAGCAACAACAACAACAATACCTTCCCGAGGCGGATGACCGTGTAAAGATTAACCCTAAACCTTGTCTGCAGCCAAGTACTCATGCTCTTTTCTGACATCTTGTGGTCAAACCCTGTTACTGTTACTGATTTAACTTTACTTTCTTCAATTTTTACATCTTTCACTCGTCTAGTTAGAGATAAGAAGGATATGCAAATCTCAGCAGTTATTTAAATACACAACGGCTAAATAACGTATTCACAATCCAGTTGTATTCCTAGAGATCTATGAACCAAATACTTTGACTCGACTGTATAAATGTCAGGTCATTAATCCAGAAACAGCTGTGCACACATTACGCTAAATAACAACATTTAAATCAAGGTGTGATAGGGAAACATGTGTTTTAGCTCAGCCTTTATTTGAGGGAGTTGGGCAGTTTGGGAGTTTTCCACATTTTGACAAACTCAAACATTGACAGATCTGATCAATCGAAAGAAAATACGTCTTGTTCTGAGTTTAATAAGTCATTGAGGACTACAAATAAACAATGTGCATAGAAAATAGTTTATAGTATTTAAGATAAGTTATATTAGTTCAGTTTTTAAATCATGAATATAAGTGAATATTTGAAGGCATCAAATGTCTGTTTTTGCTGTGGCACTATACAAATAAAAGATTTATTCTTTCATTGTTGTTTTTTTGATATTTGTTTGCTTTTCTGTCAGACAACAGGCCAGATTAGCAGCCCTCCCCTAAATCTAAACATTCTTAGTTTTGACCAAATCTCCTGCCCTGAAACATTTTTCATTTTGTACAGGAGCCAGTTGCATCTTCTAACTTGAGAGAAGTAAAGGTAAGTTTTAAATTTTGTTTTATAAAAATAGCTGCTGAACATCGGAGTGAGATGTAACTATTATTATAACATAGCTGACTTCCCACAAGGCAATAAACTATCAATGCATTGACGTCCTTTACCAGCAGATGTCAATGTTTAGCTTGTTTCCCGCTTTGCTCAACGCTAAGACACTGCACAGGTTTCTAGTTTTGACTAAAACAAACTGTGTGCAGAGTCTGCAGTCACTGAGCATGTTGTTTATGTCTTGTTGGAGTATTTGAGACACGTCTAGCTGTTATCATAATGATGGAAAGTAAACAGTCGTACTTTAACACACAAAACCATCTTAACAGTAGCTTTAAAGTTAAAAAAAGCTTCTCCATTCTATGTTATTATTATTATTATTATTATTATTATTATAATGTATCTAAATTGTTTAAATACATTAGTAAAGATATATGCCCATTATTTTGTAGTTTTTATTATGTTACTGCACTGTTATACCAATTTTATATTTTAAGGACCCTTCCTGTCTTTATTTATTTTTTAGAATTCATCATAACATTATTTTCTCTGATCTGCATCATTTGATCTATGCTATGTAAGATGGTATTTCAATTGTTGACTGTATCCGACAGTATCTGCATTTATAACCCGATGTCTTGTCCAACATTTTTACTGGTCGCTGGGTCCTTTGTGTGTGCGGACAAAGTAATTCACTTGGCAGTTTCATTGTTACACCGATGACAAGGTGGAGCAACAAGAAACAGCCTCTCATGCTTTGTCTTAGCGGGTGTTGTTGTCAAAGATTTACAGCTTAATGAGAGTGGAGCGAGGCATCGGATGACAAGCCCCACTGCTATCCATCACCTGGTCGGCCCTCACCCTCTCCCATACCTCTGCTCTATTCAGCATCAATTATTCAGAGTCCATATACATGACAGAGAGACTAATGAAACCATTTAGGCTTCAGAGTGACCAACAGCTGAGAGAAACATTTCAATTTTAACAGATGAGGACAAAAAGCATTGTGCACTGTAATTAAGGACATTGAAGTCATTACGTCTGTAGGATTTCTATCATTGTTTTCTCAATATATCTTAATTTGTACTATTCAACTTTCAGGCCCAAAATATATAATTTAGAGAATAAAGAACATTGTGGTGTTTAAACAGGACCACATCTACCACTTCTGACACCAAGTTCATGTGTATCAGTAATTTGAGGATAAAAGACCCAAGGAAACATTTTCCTCCTCATTTACATGTGATTTATACAAAGCATTACTCTTTTATTTTGTAAATTCTAGATTCTTATTTAGAATTTTGTATCTCTTACAGGTTTGGGCAAAAAATGTGATGAAGTCAATCCACAGATTTTGTGTTTCTCGACTAGTTATTTTCAGAAAACATAACTAAACAGTTGAATAAGTGAGAATATTTAGTAAGTTATTGTTTTTTGTTTAAATGAATCTGAAAAGGTTGATAGTCACTTCTAACTTATAAAAGACTCCTGATTAAATCATGAAGTACACATGCACATGCACATGCACATGTAAAAGTCAGTTAACAACAATAGGAATATACAGAAATTGGTATCAATATGTGTGTTGGAACTGAGATGACATTCTCTCCAGTAGAATTTCAATTGTGAAAGTAAGAGGAAGTCTTTGGAAGAACAATGACATCCTCCGCTTCTGTGATTTTCAGGAAATAAGTCTCACCACTTAACTGTTGAACCAATAAATGCACTAAAGAAGTTCACAAAACTTGAGGCATTGTAAAATCCCGGCTGCAGCTCTGCAACACATGAAGGCAAAATGACTGATGGGTAGAGCGGGCAGCATCTGAGCACCCAAGACCCCCCACAGGCATGTGTGAAACTTGCACCACTACAACATCCACTGTGACCAGTCCACCATCTTCCTCATTTTGGTCTTGTGAGGAACCTTTATTATTTTTTGTTTATTTTAAGTTCATCACTTTTTTCAAGATCTGTGAGGCTACAACCAACAATCATATTCATTATTAACCTGTTTATTCATTTCTCTAATTTTCAATAGATTATCCAGTTTGTAAAATGTGAGAAAAAAATTAAATTGATTGATTTTCTGAATCTAAATATTGTTATCTAAAATGTTTAAGGACGGATAAAAGATGAACTAATATAAGTTAAAGTGCCTCTCCCTTTACATCACCAAACGGCTGAGGCCTAATTCAGTTAAAAATCAGAGTGAGAAACTTTCCCTCTTCATCACGTTGATGCAAAAACAGCCCATAAGTGCCATAAATCAAGTGACATAAATTATCACCTGTGAGGTTCGACTGCTTGACTCATTATGAGTGTTTGGATTATTTTCTGCTGCTCTTTATTGTTTCTATTGAGACTCCTTAAAATGACAATTTCGGCCTCGTCAGTCTCCAGCCCCCTCCCCTTCCCTGAGTCTGTTCTCAGTCCTCTGAGGGCAGAGCGTGGGCTCCCTCCCTGCTGTGAGAGGTGGGTTTAGCTGGAGGCCGGCACAGTCAGTCAGTCAGTCAGGTCCCCCTCGACGGCTGGATCTGGTCTGGATGTGGGCAGCCCCCCAGAGGAGGTCCGCCGAAAAAGGTGAACATTAACCCAGGTCCCATTCTGGGCATCCCACCAGTCCTCGTAAATCACTAACCCGTCCAGCATCGAGCCTGTGACAGCATCAGCATGACAACATCAATCTGTCAGGATCCCTTTAAACCCGGCGCTCTTACAGTTTTTCAGCCTCAGATGCAAATACAGTGAATTTGGACTCATTGCGATGAAAGCAGACTTTCACTTTTGTCCTGCAGAGACTAATCTTACACACCTCACGTGGCCCTAATATTTAGTGTATTGCTTCTTTGTACTTGAAATCCACAAATAAGCCTAATTTCTTTGGTGCTTTATATCTTTATATGAAATAATTACTTTTAAACATTTGGTGATATAAATCTTTCGTCGTCTTTTCTTTTAGACAAAATTACACACAAAGTATGGATCTTAAACACCAGTGAAAACCAAAGATGTTAAGTTGCATATTATAATGATTGATATTGTCCTTAATATTTGTCATTTGGATCTGGTAGATTATTAACAGCAATTTGCTGTTTTTTGTTAACCCATGCACATCAGGGTTTCTGGCATAGTTGCATAATACAGTAATTCTTAGTAAATTCATTCCTTCATTTTCTTGATGAAAGGAATAACTGTTTCATATCTTTATTTTCATTTCTTCCATAATTGTAAAACTATTCAAACATTATTGAATTAGACTTTGGTGAACCCTGGTTAACTTGTAAACTTTACATGTCTTTGATTTAGTTTGATACCTTGAGTTTTAATGGCACATTAATTGTAAATAAAATAGATTTTTCTTGCCTAATAGTAGAAATCATGAGGAAGAACTGAGTATGTAATATATGGATGGAATTTAATCTGATACAGTAAACACATTATGTAGCCTTAAGGATCCATTTCTTTAGATGCTAATAAATGCTAATGAGTCAAACCAAACTTTAAAAAACAATAACTCAGGATCAAAAGCTTCCATATCTTTTTCATGCGTTCGGCCGAGCTGTCACTGTAGGTGGTAGCCGAGTCGATGTACGGTGAAGGGTCCCGATTGTTACCACGGAGGCCTGACTGATCTCCATCACTGTGCAGGAGCACAACAGAGGCCTCCTTGATCAGGGCTTTTGATGGAAGACTCCTGTCAGAGCAGCTCCATGCATGTGTATGTATTACTCCATCGAGAGGTCGGCGTAAACTCTGGTCGCAGTGACCATTTAGCCCCGGTAGAGAGTGGCCTCCTGACCTTTGACCCCTGCTGGGTAGTCTTATCCATTAACCCCTTGGGCCTCAGCTGGAGTTGATGTAGTGTCCTTTCTTCTGGATCTGCTAAACACACGGCCACATTCACCCTGCAGCTTCCATTTTTTGATCTCTTTGTCCCGCTCTGCTTTTTTCCCCGCGTGTCGGCTCGCTTCTCGCGTTGACCTCTCAAGTCCTCGGCCAAACCGAATCTATCGGCCGACTTCCATCACAGCAGCAGAAGAAGGCGCGCTCTCTGACGGAGCATCTTCTGATCTCTGGTTCTCTCCTGTAGATTACTCTTCATCAGTCGTACTGTCTTCACAAAACATTTCATCAAAGCTACATTTGTATGGTCCTCATATAAAATCGTCATGGCTGTGGGCAGGATTTTTGAAAAATTGAGTCTCAAGCCCTGTACTTAGGACATAATCTGAATTATCTAGGAGCTGTGTTCAGAGACAAAGCTAAGTCGTTTTCTCTGCTGGTTCTTTGAAAGTGGGGCTGAATTGTTTGTGTGATGTAACAGCTCCGTTATACAACCAATGGGATGTGATGCAGAACTTCAAGATGGAAAAATACACCTATGTTATTTCCCAAAACCAGGGACTATTAATAAACGATGTGAGTGGGTGACTTGGCTTTGAGCTACTGACTTGATCAACATTCTGCCTTATTCATGCTTAAATACACTGTGAGGTAATGTATTTTGTATGTGTTTTCTTACACATAAATTAGCAGAGTGTCCTTTGTTCATGCTGTAATCTGGTGTTATGGCACCCCTGCTGAAACAAATCAAGTCAATGACTTTGTCTAAATGGTCATTAATCATAATCAAAACATTTCCCCATTTCCAGGCCATGTGATAAAGAGCACGTAGCAGCTTTTTATAGCTTTAATTGAATGTTGTGGTTGCATAACATGACATGTGTAATATATGTAAAGACGGAAGTAAAACATACATGCAACTAATTAAAGTTGAATGTGTTTGTGTGTAATCAAGATATTAGACAGTTAAAGTTGATCAAATTAAACGTTGGTTGTTATATACATTTAGTTGAAATCATGTTTCATTTAACAAGAAGTACAATGAAGGACTTAAAAGAATAAAGCCACATTACGAAAACAGGTTTTATAGTATTTTCCCTAATTGGTCAGCAAATATAAAGTGTTTACAGTGATACATTTCTTTTAAACTTTCTATTATTTAAGAACCTGCAACTTAATTTAGCTTTTGGTCGAACCCCAATTCACATCTTAACTAAATGAGATGTTTGGAGAGTTGAGTGTTGTAATTCCAATCTCTAACAGATGCAAATGGCTCCTCTGGTATTTCGGTTTCTTTGAGAGAAAGGATAAAACTTGTCAGATCTTTAGAGGCTTCCTGCGTCTGAAAATCAAAGGCCTCATTGAAAACCAAATAGAGCAACATCAGTGGATTACAAGGGTTTCCCCAGCAGGGCGCCGCGATGGAGGCTGCAGGTCAACGCTGGGATAGAAACGTGGAGTCAAGTCGCCACACTGGGAGCTCACAGTGCGTTTAAATCAAGATTGAGGCCTTAATTTGATTAGCCTTTAAAATATATGTATATATATATATATATATTATTATTTTTTTAATATACATATATATTTACATATAACTTAAAAAGAAGAAAAGCAGAGTCAGGACATTGCCAAGTAACACAAATCCAAATCCTGTTTTGTCAAAGGTGGCTCACTGTCAATCTGTGGACATTGTTTCTCACAATAAACACTATGATTATAAATATGTTTTAAATGTTTGAAATATGTTTTAAACCACAGTTTACAGGCCACAACAACTCCCTTTAATTAGTAAGACCACTAGCAATGGGTAGGCTCATTATATTTCATATTTCTTGAGTAGAACATATACAGGTTGTTGTGTAACTGTAATCATTAAACTATATTGTTTGTCCCAAATGACAGAAATTTTCCTTTTGTCAGGATTCAACACATAATTCTGACAACACACACACATTTGAACTTATTTCCCACCTGGCAGGGTTTTTTAATCGTCATCAATATTAACAAGGGAACATGTGGTTGCTTGTGACCAGGTCTTTGGAGCGTTACTGTCTTTAAGCTTGTTGTTTTGCTTTTTTCCCGAAGGATGTGGAAATAGGCAGCAAGTACGATCACAAGCCAGTGATGGGTTCAGAGTTTGTTTCAAGAAGAAGTTACATTATTGTAAATAAAGCAAGTTGAAGTACAATAAGTCACAAAAATATCTTACTGTATGTTTAATTTCATATACAAGTAATAAAGAAAGAACTCTGATGTATTTTAAAAAGGGACCACTCGAATACCTTAAACATACGCTGTCATTTGTTCTTATTTAATACTGTAAAATACATACAAGTCTAAATTGATAACATTTTTGAATTGAAGTGTTTGACATTTTGTAGTTTTGAAGAAAGCTCTTTAATCCATAATGCCACAACTTGAATAATCAAAGATGTTATAAAGTATTATTGATTAATTAAACTGTGTATTAAACTAAATTAAACTGTAAGTTGTCCTTAAATCATGTTCTGACGTCACTTGTTTCTTCTCATTAGAGACAACTTTATATTTTTTTGTACCAGATAAAGGCTGATACATCTATTATGCTATAAAATACATGGTATTAAATTGTCAGGTTCACTGAACTGGCTGCCTGAGACGTCATGTGCCCTTTAGATCTGCTTTCTTATCACTCTGCGACACAACATCTTTGTAGCAGCAATAAACAAACTGTACACACTGAACAGCTTTTTACAACCTGGAGCCTCTAAGATGAAGTCTACTAATTGCAAATACTTCAGATGGTTCTATTCTAGTGTACTTTTACTTTACTTCTACTACATTTCAAGAGGGAATATTGTACTTGTACTACTGTATATTTATTGCAGAACTCCTGGTGACAGATAAACAATAAAAAATATGATAAGAACAGTAAGTACACTATAATGACATTTCTTTAGAAAATATGATATATTAGATATGATAGATTTGTATGGATAGTATACACGTACTTAAGTACATGTACTTAAGGATCTGTGTGTTCTTTTATTGCTGTTTCTATTGAAATGTCTCGCCACACAAAGTACCCACAAACATGTGTTCATTTTGGAAAAAAAGCTTTTACTTGAAATATCAACATTTTCTCAGAAAGTATAAATAATGATTTATGATTGATTTCAATTTTATACAAAAATAATACATTAGGAGGAATAAAATCATGTCCTGCCACACAAGTATGAGTGCCCTCTGATCAGATGGCAATAGATGTGCCTATAACAGTCACAACCAAGATAATAATAATAACAATGTAATGACCTAATATTGAATAGGAGACTGGATCTGCCACACTCATTATGATATGCAGGGTTTGATAGTCAGAATTGCCGTTTTTTTTTCTCATAATAACATGGAAAGCTTTTGTATAAACTGTTATTTTTCCTTACTTCAAACATTCCCACCAGAGTATGACTGTGTGTTCTGACAGAGCTCAAAGCAAACTGTTCGTGGCAAAGTCAATGGACCGACACAACTGAACATGGTTAGTCAAACAGACAAGAACATGATTCATGGTACAAAGAGTTTGCCAAGCTATTAAAAATCCAATTTCCCAAATCTGGCAAACGCTGTTCGAAGGGAAGAGATATTTGCATGTGAAGGCACAAGGCGAGAGTTTGCTTGGCTTTCTGACTGAACACACCTTAATGCTGTCAGCGTGGGCGTCTGAACCCACAGCAGCTGCTCCTCTCCCCAACATTTCTCAGTCTTTGTGGATTCCTGTTAGATTAGAGCCGCTGCTGTCACAACATCATCCTCTTTCATGTCTCCTTCACAAATTACCAGACTGAGATGACTGTTAGGCCTCTGAATGCTTGTCAATATTTTCCCTCCGCGCTCTCCGGGGGGTCCTGCTCCGTGATTTGAGATTATTAACAATATTTGTCCTATTTCTTCACATTCTGGCAGGAAGTGGGAGGAGGAGGAGGAGGAGGAGGAGGAGGAGGAGGAGGAGGAAGAGGAGGACGAGGGTGAGTCCCATTCCTGAAATTCACCTGAACCTGTGTGCAAACAAAAAGCCAGAGGTTTCCATGGAGGGGAAGGGCCACCTCTAAAGTGGGTGAGTCAGTCCTCCCCCGCAAGGCAAGACCAGCTTTTTACAGATATGGCAGGCGAGCGTTTGAGACGCGGTGACAAATAGAAGTTGCGCCTACACTGTGCATATTTGCCGCGCATTCTTACATCTGCTTTTTTTATGTTATACAACAGGCAGCTTTATCAACGGCCACTCCAATATAATTGTACGGTGACTTCACTGATAGTGCATATTCATTTCAAGTGTGTGGAGCCGTGTGCAGAATCCAGCTATACAAAGCATTGCAGACGCCTATAGACACATTGCATAGTCCTGTCAAGATTGTCAGAAAGTCTTTTTCAATCACAGTATACATATCGACAACAACTTGAAGTGACGAGTCCTTGGCATTCATGGCCTGCACTCAATGCTAGCACGGTAAACTGAATGTGAGAGAATAACATGGAAGACTCCTTTAAAGCCCAGTATGAATGTCAAAATGCATGCACAACATCGGTACAGGTTATTGTGATTGTCACACAGCTTCTGCTCACGTGCACACACATCCAGGCACTTGTGTGTGTGTGTGTGCGTGTGTGTGTGTGTCAGTAAGTCACTGGCTCCTTAAACCTTCACAGAGGCCGATCACTGTCTCAGTGTATCTTCATGGTTCCACCTTAAATCAAAGTCTTAATATAGGTTGTCCCAGAGCCTTTGGTCAGGTGCACACAGTTCATGAGCAGTTTTTTTTTTTTTTTGGTGCTCGGTATTTTTTGTTCCTTTGTAGTGACTGTACAGTTAAAAATAAAAACAATAGAGAAGAGGGGCATGAAAAATTGAATACTGTTTTTCAAAGATTGTGTTAAAATCATACATCCTTGTTGATCATGTGTGTGCAACAGTGAAGGGATGGGGGTGGGGGGGGGGGGGGGAGTCCTGTCTCTTCACTCTCAGGTCCAGTGAGGTTGGGCAGTGTGAGGGAGTTGGGGTTTGTGTTATTTTTTTTTTTTTTTTGGTTTGTTGTTTGTTTTTCTTCTCTGTCCCCATTTCTCATTTTCGCCGCCTGGCCCGCCGTCGCCGTCACTCCCGTTGTTTGTCGACTGACTCATCACGAAGCGCGCCGCTGCCGGTTATTAAGAGTCGCCATGGTTACCGCGGTAAGAGGGTGGAAAAATGCGCTCCGGTTGCCGGGCACCGTGGAATTGGAGGATGCTCTCACCAAGCTTGAAGAGGACACTGCACGGGAGGAGGAGGAGGAGAAGAGGGAGAGAATTGTCAGACAAAGTAGGTCCTCGTTACATAAAACAATAATTACAATCTGTCCGGTAACACAGGTTTACTGTACATCATGTAGCCTCCAGCATGTGGGAGCTTTCTGATTGTCAATGGATCACATAAAAAAAATATCAATAATCAATATAACTCAAAGTAATGATCTGTGTCTGATGTGTGCAGCGTATTTCCGGTGCCCTGTGCCATAGACCTCCTGTTTTATCCAAATACTACTAAAGATACCAAATTTAACCACAGGGTTGCTCTGGATGACACGTGCCTTCTTTATAATAAACATAGGAGCTGTAGTTCATTTTGACTCAGTCTCTCACACACATATCAGAGCAGAGCAGAGATATGTATTAATCTGCATTAGAAATAGCCCCTGTTAAATTCCCAGTTGACTTCTGTTTGATTATTGTTTGATAAAAACTCTATATTGCCCAAATATTGTACAAAGATATTGAGTACATTTGTATTTGTGTATCTGGGACCTGATTTTAAAGAGTTACGTCATCAGAAGGATAAATGATATACGAGCAAAGATAAGGTGAGGAAGTTACAAAGTATCGAGGGAAACACAAACAATAGCAAAAATATAGAGCGTTTAAGTAAAATCGTGAATGCAGGATTTTATTTTTTACACTTAATGGTGTATTTTGTCGTAAGACTTTTAGCCCTTTTTGTCTTTTTCTTTAGTAGATTATTTGAATACTTTCTAACACTGGTAAATACATCCCCCCCGACACCTTCGTGTGCCACACCTGACCAAATACATTCCTCATCCCTCTTGTCCTGACTCTGAAAAGCCTTGTTTCCATTGAAATGCTCCCTCTCTCTTTTTTTTTTTTGATTGTTTGTGGAATTTGCTTTTTTCCTTACGTCTCCATGGGTGGAGGCCAGTGACCCTGGTGTGACCCTGCAGCCAGCAAACAGTTTCACCTGATAAAGCTGACCTGCAGGTAAGACCTGAGTCATTAGATGTCGGGCTCTAAAAAGAGGTGAGTTCTAAATAGACTCAGGTATAACAGAGGGTCCTCGGTAAACAATGAGTGTTATAAAGCCAGTGGATGCTGGTTGTGTCATGAGTGGAGGGCTGAGCCGTCCAAATAAAGTCCTGATAAGAAAATACCTGCAAGAGCCTGTGAACTAACTACTCTCTAAATAAACGGGTTTGTGAAAGACCACAGGGTGATGATGAGACCAGTGCCGTAAAATAACCAAGTACTATTACTTAAGTACCAGGCAATTTTGAGGCTTGAGTAATTCCACTTTAAGCTATTTAATACCTGCAACATTTATTTATAGGGACCTATTAATGCAACATGCATGGATAAAGTTGGATGGTCAATCAACAAATACTTATTCTACAACTATTTTGATCTTGATTAGTTGATTTTTTTTTCAATTTTGTTTGAATAATTAGAAAGAACTTAAATAGGCACGGTTTGATTTACAGTCCAACAAATATCTCAAACCTGCATCTATACAGATTTAGTTCAGAAGAATTTTTGTGTATGTTACTGTAGATGAGCCTTTTCTTTTTTTGGTTACATTCTACATATGAAGTGCTCAAAACTTATTTTCTCAATAAAAGTCAAAAAGAAAATGGAAGCATTCTTCAAAATCAGGAAGAAAGTGAATTTAAATGCTTTAATTAAATAACAACGACAAAAATAATTGTTGTAATAGAGCCAGCTCATCAAAAAATTCAATCTGGCTGTTTGGCAATAATATTGGTACTTTGTGGTTTTGGTAAAGGAGCTGAGTGGCTCTTCTGGTTACAGCTTTTACAAAGTAACGTATTTATTTTTTTGCAAAAGCTAACAGCTGATGTCTCAGCAGACTTGGTTTCACCCTGTTTTCTCTTTCACTGCCTCAAGGAGATGTGTGTTACAGGCTTTACTACACAGAGGATGCACCGGGCCCTGAATCATCCCATCAACCCATCAGGCTGTCAGTAAAAGCTTGGCGGGTACGAGCGCTCGGCCTCAGCGTGGGAAATTGAGCGTGTGAAAGCACCGTGGTCAACATTTCAGGCTACAGTGATCACCGAGCGCAGGGGAGAAGTATAGGAAAGAGGAAGAGGTGTAATTACCCAAAAAAAAAGGGAAAGAAAGAAGAGAGAAACCATCCACCCCCCCACCCAGCCCATCCCCATCTGCAGTCTCACTGTAGCATGGAGGGAAGACGCGGCACGAGAGGCTCGAGAACTTTGATTAACAGCGAGGCTCATTTCCTGATCACGGAGATAACTCTGAGTGGAGCGAAGTGTAAGGAGGGAGCGTTAATCAGGGGGCGTTCGGGCTGAGGGAACAGCTGATTGATTGGACGTCTGTGTGAGAGGAAATGCACTTTCCACGTGTCCGTCTCTCGTCTGTTACATTGAGGTCAAATGAAAGCCTGTGAACATCAGCAGCAGCCCCCGAACACAACTTTTTTTTAAAGAAACACTTGTTGCACTGCGGCTACTTGACATATGTGATTTGTGTGCCAATTTTGTGTGTTTGTGTTCATCTGTGTGACTGAACTAGTAAAATGAACTTACCCAGGAGAGACCACCGAGCTGCACCATCTTGTTTACAGAACCGTCCTAATGTGAGAGGGATTACACAAGTCAGTACACAATCATACAAAACACACACTCGTCCTCCCCAGGCATGGTCTAGTTTTCTGATATGGTGTGTGTGTAGGTGTGTGTGTATATTTATATGTGTGCTTTGATTGTATCTTTTCTCAAAGTGACGGTGATTTTTGTGTATCAGCAGGAAACGAGTGAGCAGATTTAAGTGTCTCCTTTTTAACAAAGCAGTACAACAAGTGGCAAAATGTAAAAAAAAACTGCAATGACATCACAGATTTACTATCAATTTGACCACAGGCACCCCCCCGATTATGTGAAACCTGCAGTGACAATCTGACAGAGGTGAGCCGGTGCATCTAGCTGTGTGGTTAAAGGACTGACCGTCTTGCCGGAGGACATGGAGCTGAGGGTGCTGAGGCTGTTGCCGTCCGTCACCACCATGGCCGAGGGGAAACGTGACGGGTGGGAATATTGTGGCGGCTCCTGCTTGTGAGAGTACACTGCAGAAGAGAACACAAATTACAGTTACACAACTTTTCTAAAGATGCCAAAGAAGTAAATGAAAAACATTGAATATTATGGAGAGAAAATCCAACCTAATAGATCATAACAGCAGAGATCATTTGAATTTTATTTCTATCTCCAGAAGGAAGCTATGTTTTTGCCCCTGTCTGTTGGTTTCTTAAATCTATTGAATGGAGAGCAACCATTAGGTTTCAGAGCGGATCTGGACAAAGGATCAAGGATGTAATTTTTGTTTAAGATTTGTTTTAAAGTTTCAGGGAATAATTCATCGTTCTTGATGAAAAAAGAGAATTCTATTAACGTTTTAAGCCTTTTTTCAAATTGAAATTTTTCTTAAAGAATTACACCGTTTTGCAGGCGTCGAGAACTGCTGACACTAACCCTGACTTCACAGACAGTAGCACTGCGGCAAAAGTTTTCAATAAGACATTCAGAGTCAACTATCACAGGCAGCTTTCACTTTGTACTGTCATTATATAGTCAAAAGGGTTGATCGAAAAAAGAATCAGCAGATTGATCAATAAGGGAAATAATTGTTAAATGCAGCCCTGAGGACCTTTCTATGTTTTAAACAAGTCAAAAAAGTTTAGAACCACGACAGAACTAATTTACAAAGCTTAGCGCAGAGTTGTGCCTGAGGACGGTAGAGGAGTGGTACGCACTGTGTGAGTGTGTGACGGCCATGAATGGCTGCTGGCCCATGTGGCTGGGTGAGTGCTGCATCAGGCTCTGCTGGTGGGGGCTGTGGAGCTGCTGGAAGGACTGGACCGGCTGCAGCGCTGCCAGGCTGCCCGCCACGCTGTTGATCACCGGCACCGACTGAGACTGCGACGAGTTTAAACCTTGGGGGGACGTAGCAAGACGTCGGTTAGACCCTGGCACTGTAGTTATATTCACAGTGAGTTTTGCCCTCTTGTATTGGAGGGAATGTCGACTCACTCTGAGCGATGGCCATGACTCCAGATAGAGGCATGATGAGGTTCTGTGTCTGCTGGTGGCTGTGATGGGAACTGTGGATGTTTGTGAGTGTGCTGACTGGAGGAAGTCCTCCGCCTGAGACAGAAATCTGTGGAAAGATGCAGGAAGTAGTTCAAGCCACAGCACCACACAACACTCACTCGCTAACAACACGTGAAATCCAATTTCAAAGTAAAACAGAGGTCTGCTTTGGAGAAAAACAAGCGATGGCATGGTTCAGATTCTTTTGTGCGACACCACACTTGAGTAACTGCACTCTCACACGGCACACAGGCAAACACTGATAAGGAACAAAAGGTAAAGAAAAGAGAATCCAACTAAAAATGTCAGCAGAGAAGACTGACAGTGTTTGTACGTATCGGTTTATGCAAACACGTGCATGCTTGTTTGGAAAACACACGGATATATATCCCAAGCAGCATTTCCAGTGTAGTGGATCTGGATGCAGATCCCTCCCGCTCGGTGGTGCTGCGGCTATTTGACTATTTGCAGCAGATAAGAAACTGTCAGCTCTGACCTGCTGTACACCACACTGTTGTGGTCATTTCACATGAAGCTGTTCCAAAAGGCAGAAGTGCTGCAAGGTGACGAGGAAGTCAGCACAAAGCATTCAACAGCCGATTTGCATAATGTGTCCTTTTTGCGACCCTGAGTAATACAAAAGATTGAAGCATTTTGTACTGTAAGGTAATTTAAGGATTCTTGCATTTTAACAGAATAGACATCATATTTCCAAAGTTCTGTTGCACCGCCACTCAAACGGGCCCTTGCACAGGTTTCCTTGTCACTGATCAAATATTGGACTAGGGCAGAGGGGTGAAACTCGGGAGTAGAAAAAAGAAAAAGAAACATGGGGCATAATCAAATGTTGGCGTCATTTCTCTGGCAGAGCAAGCGGGCGCTCCACCTGCGCCTCCTCTTGGCGAGGCGTTTAATCAATAAGAACAGAACGTTTCTTTGTCAGGTTTATTGCCAGAGCGACGCACGCGCCCGGTGCACTCGGGTGAAGGCCGTGTGGCAGTCCAGCCGTGGCCTGCCACCCCCGGCTCCACCTTCCAAACACAGCTCACACAATGTGCTAATTGTTGGCTCTTGCCAGTTGGTCCCTGGGAGAGGAGGTTCAGGAACCTGCTTTGTGCGTTCACACTACACGCGGTTCCTGCTCTTATCTAATCTGAGGCCATGGAGGCCCAGGTGTGTTCACTCACCATCTTGGAGTCAGGTGACAGCAGACTGTGGCTGTGGTCCATTCCTCCCGGAGACACCTGTTGGAGCACCGACTGGCTGGAGGCCATGCCGTTGCTACTGTGGTGGCTGATGGTCGTGGAGGAGGTGACCTCACCGGGGCCTTGGCTGTAGCGCACTGAAAGAGAGACAGAGGGAAAGAGCAGGTTGGTTTCACTTGTCTTAGCCGCCATGTGCCTCCATTACAAACAGTTATATAGGGCAGAGAGATAGCGGCCTGCTTGTGAGCCGAGCTGAGCCGTGCCTCCGTCGCTCCGACCAACTCCACTCACCTGCTCTTTGACTCAGACAGGAGGGGACAGAGCAAACAAACACACTGACCCGTCCACCGCCGCTATCTACGTAGCTCAGCCAAGGCCGTCCACTGCGCACACGCACTCACAACAGCAGGGCTCCCATCACACTCTGTGATCAGCACACAGACGCTACCCACGTTGATCAAAACAACGTCTATGTGAAGTTTCACCAGTGATGGAAGAAGCCCCAAAAAAACAGTCACGAGTAAAAGTCCTGCATCCACATCTCAGTATTATCAGAAAATAACAACGACTAATGTATGCAGCTACTTTAGGTGGAGGTAGTTTTGGGTACTCTATATACAGTTTAGACCAGAGGAGAAGTTGTGCCTCACAAATTTATATTATTTGTTGGATATTTGTCTAATCTTACATTTTTTCTTGTGAAATATTAGAAAATTTAAAATGTTTTAAACTAAATAAAAATATCCAACCGTATTTTATAAAATGAGTGTCGGCTGTTTAATTGTTAAATTGTTTACAATTTTAAGTAAGTAGAAAATACAATATTTGGACCTCACACGATAGGAAATTGACCTAAAAAGTCTACATAAGTACAGTATTTGAGTAAATGTATGTCACAGTATTTTCTTTGTATTGGTGACAGCGCAGTGAAATTGAGTGAAATAGTATTTTAGTGCCATCACTTAATCTCCTGTCTAGACTACTTGTTGTTCTTCAGAGGCCCCTGAAGAAGAAGCAGCTCGAACCTCCCAAACAGCCCACAATCAAACGGCTGTTTGCCGATGCAGGCCCCCTCTGATACCAACAGAGTCAACATTACACAATTACAAGCAATGTCAAACACATTCTTATCCTGTGGTCTCAGCCCCACACAGTCAGCGAGCGCGCCCCTCCCTCAGTGACAGTGCAGAGACAGACTCTGTTTGCACTCAGATCCCACATCTTCCCCGAGCCCAGCGGCCCTGACCCGGGTGTGACAGCCTGAGTGACACGCTAGGGTCGGTCAGACAACGACAAGAACCACTGCTATACATTCATTCTGAGAAAAAGATAAAAAAAAGATGGGACCAGGGAGGTGGGGGGCGGGCATTGATTTCTTGTCACTGCTGTAAACTGGAACAGGATGTGTTTGCAGATATTTGCCTCAGGTGTCAGGGAGAGCAAATAATTTTGATAGCGAAAATCATTTCCGTGACTGGATGTGTGTATAGATTCTTGAGCTATGTGTGGGACACATTTTGAGAAATGTATTTATTTGCTTTCTAGAGTCAGATAAGGAGACTGGTGGGAAATAGCCTGGTTGTGTCCAAAGATACAAATATTCATCACGCAGTATTTCACTGGATATTGATTAATCAACATATAATGGTAAGAAAATTATGAATAAATGTCTAACTCAGTTTATCTTAGTCTCCAGATTTCATCTTTAACTGTGAGAAGCTAAAACCACAAATCTTTAAACTCTTTTGCTTAAATATTCCTAAAAACAATTATCCAATTATCAAATAGTTGCCAATTAGTTTTCTGTCAATATCCTTATCGCCTAAACAGCTACTTGTTGAAGCTCTAAACAAGATAACACATTTAACACTAAGATCTTTAATGATGCTGGTAAAAATTAGCTGGGTTTTCGATTTTGGACAGAATCCTGAGAAGTTTGAGTGGTATAAAACTTTACATCTAACTCTCAGTGAGACGACAAAAAAGCCCAAACAAGCACATTCCCTGATGTCAGACTATGATTTGACTTCAGACAGCTCGAACGCAGACACCACGGTGCCAGGCGCGGAGCCACGACGCCATATTTCATCCTCCAAACTGCCCGTCCACCATTTTGTACAGCCCACAGACTTCATATTGTCTCGTGCAACATACTCGCAACCCCACAACACTCCACCGTGCCTTGTAAACACAGCCGCGGAACAATAAAGCACTCCACTGGACTCATGACCCCCATTGCCACACAATGGTGGAGGACTCATAAAAAGGCAGTTATCTCGGGGCTGGGCCGCCTCTTAAAGTGTCAGGGGGAGAAAAGGATGCTATTCAGGCGGGTTTTGTTTCTTCGGGTCCAGCCGTAATTTTAGCTACAGGGAACCTCGGAGTGAGAAAGGATGACTTCCACGTTTTAAACTCAGGGTTTCTAGAGATTCACTCGGAAGAGCAGGTTCTCTAGACACGTTAATCCTCATAAACCGTTCAATCCTGGCTCCTGATTGCAGATTCTGTAAAACGGAAACTTTGCCCCGTCGGGATTTATCTTCGGAAGCAGGAGGAGGGTGAGAACTTCAGAGGGGGGGGAGTGGCAGCAGGGACCTTCAGCAGGTTTAAAAGCCTCTTTCTCTCTGTGTGACCCATGTAGTATCAAAGCCTGGCTCCCCAACCCCAGGCAGTGGTCATTGTAGTGGCCCTGCATATGACAGACCTCCTGGGTCTCTGCAGGACGTATCCAGTCGCCTCTTTGTGGCTCTCCGGGACACACAGAGCAGTGGAAAGTGCAGAGCTCGGCCGTCCTTTCCCTGCATGTGTGCGTCGCTGTTTCAAACCAGCCTGAGGTGACGCAAAGCAACGCACCCCATGGCCACCCCCCCCCCCCCCCTCCCACTACTGTAACCGATCGGGAACTTCTGAGTCTGCTAGTTGTGTAACGTGCAGAACGACTCAGCTCACAAAGCAACGATTGTAGTTTTTACGGCAACGTCAGCTGCCACATTGCCAGCTGTGGAACAAATAGTCTGGTTGCCTACTTGAGTAAAAGTACTTTAACAATAACCAGAAAATACTCTGCATCCGAAATCCTATTTAAATGAAGTTACAAGAGTTTTGAGTTTCAAAAGTAAAAGTTATTGTCCCACAGAAAATGGCCGCTGTGACTGATATGAACTGTATCACTATGTGAGAGTGCTGCTGATTAGGCTGCTAATGTGAAAGCAGTATTTTAATCGTATGTTGTTGAGGAGGAGTCAGATTTAACTTCATTTTTATATACAGGTTAGTAGTAGCTTGAACTGCCTAACTACCTCGAGATGATTCTTCTGACCTATTTGTTTTTATTATTTGACGGAATCTTGTTTTAATTTCTGCTGTTTTTGCTAATTATTTAATAGCTTTACCTTATGGGGCATGAAACGGTTATTGAAATGAAACCATGTGAGATTTGTCTATGTAAAGTTAAAAGCCCAAGAGGTTGAAAATCACTCGTTTAATCATTCATCATGTATTTTATTTTGAAAGATGTAAAATCTTAAAAAGTCTTAGCTGTTTATTAATCTTTGCTTTCTGATGAAATAACTGTAAATACTGTAATATACTTTTTATGTAAAATCTTTTGCAAGTAAAGAGAATCTACTACTACTAATAATAATAATGATAAAGCTGTATGTATATATCAGTATAAAAGAAATAGAAATATCTAGCTTTGATAATTTCCACCACTACTTCCAGTAACTTCAAATATATTATGCATAGAAAATCTAAAATTTGTAAACGCAGTATAATATGTGAGAGTTGTATTCTGACAGTATGTCAGGAGATTAACGTTTCAAAGTAAAACGCTGTAGGTAGATTGGGTTAATTGAGCTCAGTAAACACTGTACTACAGAAGGTAAACATTGTGTTGGGAAACACAGGTGCAAGCTCACATGAGCCTGCTGAGAAACCATGTAATCTCCCTCAGATCAGTTTCATTTCTGAAAGTAAAGAAAAGGGTCACCGGCAAAACTGCACGTCACACTGTTTGACTGTCTATCCACTTGTGACCAACGGACCAATGAACTGAAACAAAATCAATAAAAACTCCCCGAGTCAGAGGAGTTTCTTTGATGTGACCTAGTAGTGACCTCTCTTGTAGGGCTGAAGGTGCAGCGCTGGTTTGAGGAGGGAGGGGGGGTCACCAGGCTTTCTCTATAGGCGCAGAAGGGGTCATCAGTCCTGTCTGGCCAGAAAAGAACCAATACCCCAGTGGACAGCTCCTGCTGCTCCAAGTCTGAGCCCAGCCTCAGCAACTATACTAATTCCCATAAAGGTGAGGAGGGGGAGGCTTTAAAATCAGTCCTCCTTCGGGCCCAGCAGAGATAAATGAACCTTGGTTACAGTCAGTGCAGTCTTCTAATACACCACGGACAATGGGACCCCCTGCCGAGGCAGAGTATAGAGAGTAGAAGTCAGAGGAGCTCCTTATCAAAGGCCTGGGAGATGTAGTAGCAAAGGGTTTTAATTGTCCATTAAGCATGCATAATACAGGCCGTGCCCTAGCAACGCAATGAGACGCCCCGCTGGGATATTATTGTCAGGCCAGGGGCTGACACTGAAAAACAGCTGATGCTGTCGGCAGGATGCCAGCAGGACACCTTGTAAGCAGCCAGCTGAGGGGATTTCGGGGGGAGCGAAGTGATTTTCTGATGCGCAACCGACCCCGCTCCTCTGCAGCCTTATCGCTGACCTCTCCGGCTATGCAACCTGAGGTCAGTGTCTGGTCAGGTGTTCTGTGCAACAGCATTAAATAATAAAAAAAAAAACCTCGAGCAAACAGACCATCCACAAGTGGGACCAGTTTATCCGAAGGTAAAAGAGCAAGCCAAGGCAAACAGTTTGTTTTCCCTTCAAAGCTCGCCTCGTGTCCGAACACGAGACGACAACAAAGGGCCTCGAGTGACTCTCTAAAATCACGGTTTTATGGAGGGTGAGTGATGGTACGGGGGGGGGGGGGGGGGCAATGCTCTGTGAAGCCTAACTGCTTTGTTTTTTAGGTCGTATATGCCAGGTAGACTCAGTCAATACTAATTACTGCAAATGCAAACATCAGGTTGGGGTGAAATGGTCGGAGCGACCACGGTCGAGGCATTTCCTTGTTTTGGCGACTGTGTGAGCGGAGTCATTAGCAACCTGCGTGGGAGGAGGAAATGTGGAAATGACTGCGTTATGTGGAGGTGAGGTGGACGTGTCTGTCCCCCCCCCCCTGACCCTGGCCCGACCCTGGCCTGTCACAGGGTTGCTGCCCTTTGTGTCATGCTCCTCCATGCTGACTTTGGAGTGGAGATTACAGGTACAATGTGGATTGTTCTCCGAGTGTTTTCAAAGATCGGAATAACAATGGCATTTGCTCAGCTCACTCACTCACGCTCATTGATCACTTGTCCCCTCTCTCTCTGCCGCTCTGATCACATCAGCCTGTTCTGACAGTGTGGGCTCACACATGGGGGACACAGAATCAGGTCGCCTTTTTTTGCATGTTTGTCCAAAATTTAGGAATAAACACCTTAAAATTTCTCTCTAGAAAAAGGTTAGCGTGTATTTTCTCTCTTTAGCTGTGCTGAGTGTTTCATTTGCTTTAAACAATGCATGCAGAGAAACGCCGTCTTACTGGGAGGTGAGGCGCTGTTCTGGGGGTGATGGGGCGAGCTGAGTGACAGCAGAGGGTTGAGGCCGTGGCTCGGTACGGAGATGGAGTCCATCGCCAGCTTCTGCCTGAAGGCTTCCTCCTTACGTCGGTTGGCAAACCAGTTGTACACCCGCACCTCCGTGACCAGATTCGAGCCGAGGCCCTGCGCTTTGGATGGGGAGACCCCTCGCTGAAGACACTCCGCTCTGCAGGAAACAGACGCACAAGGGGAAAAGGTTGAGTTTGATATCGTGTGGCAGGTGTTTTTCTGGGGAAGGCGCAGGAAGTCATGTGTTTACCTGTTGCACTCTTCCACTAAAGTCTCCCTCTCCTCCTTGCTGGGGTTCTTCTGTCGCTCGTAGGCCTGGTACAGGATCTGCTGGGACGCGGGCCCCCACTTGAAACGGTTACGTCTCATTTTCTTGCACGAGGGTTCGCTGCCGACCTCCTCACCGGGCTGACCCATGGTCTGACCAGGGTTGAACTCTGGGAAGAAAAACACCGGATCCTGATTGTCTTTTTCTGTCATATTGCTGCCAGGACCTTGCACTGCCTGGTTGAACTCTGAAAGACAAGAAGAGGCGCATTCAATACAACTAATTTCACAATGCCTTCCTTAAGGAAAAGAAAGAGATCCTTAGACACATTAATCCATTGAGGATGTTTGTTTTACTTTTGACATGTGACAATAACAAGCTTTATAAGAACTAGCACAGGGACACATTCTGCAGGTTGATCCGTCCCCCAGGAAGAGGAGGAAACGTCCAATCTAACTTGCTGCCAACCACACATTACAGGCCAAGCTGTGAAGCTGTGAGAAACTCAAATATTAACTTACGTCGCAGTATTTCCCGCTGTTTCCTGACGTACCAGGTGTAGAGGGCCGCTCGCTTCTGTGTTTTCATGGGCGTGCCTTTGTTGAGGTGCTGGGAGAGGTGAGACTGGTTCAGCCCTGTGATGTCCACCACCTCCCGTTGGGGGATGTTGTGCTGCTGCATGTAACCTTTGATCATGCGGGCAGCACGCCATGGGTCCTCTCTGGGTTCAGGAAGAGAAAACACACAACTCATTTCACCACTGAATTCAGCCAAGCCCTCACAGGGACACAACACAGACCAAAACCCCTAAATATTCACCTTTTTGGGTCCTTGTCACAATTTGAAATTAATATAAAAACATACATAATGCTTCATGTTAGAGGGGGATGAGTTTAAGAAGATTCACAATACAAGTTGTTGTAATAAAATGTATGAATCCAAACTTATTCTCAACAAACACACAGGTGCTCATGAACTTGTTCCTTCCTCTGTGCTCCCCTGTTTTTTCAAGAACTCCAACTTTAAAAGGAGCTTGTAGCTATAATAAGTCCCCTCACAGTCAAACCCTGTTTATCATTGCAGCCCATGCTATAGGCTGTAAATATTTTCAAAGGTTAGTTCAAGTGGATTCAGGCCCGTTGAGAAACTTGGACTTAGTATTGAGTTCAGATTTCAGCCCTGGGAAACAGTTTGATTATGTCTCTGCAAATTCAAAGCCATGAACGCACGAGGGTGAACATGAATGCAAAGAAAGTGAACAAATCATAAAATAGAAAATTATGATGAGTAATAAGGTATTTGTCCGATTTTGGAAAAACTATAAAACTCGGTAACCGTCCACAAAGGATAACATATATATGGTTTTACTCAATCCAGGTAAAAATGCATTAAAATCACATATCAATACTATTTGAGTTTTAAAATCAAATAATAGTCTCTAGATGCAAATAAAAGTGGAGTGAGGATTATGCATAAAAATATATGGTTTTAGTTATTCAACTAGAAACCATGCTTTGAACATCACGTGTTCTTTTTTTTAAATGGAGTTTCACAATTAAACATGTGCCTCTAAAACTTCAAAATTGGAATTTAGTGAGAAAGAATAGCTTTTTTCGTTTGTCAGAAATTAAAACTACTTGCCTCGTTATGAGCTGCTGTTAGTCCAAGTGTACATTTAGCATTAAAACTCCTTCTTACCTTGCAAATTCAGCCCTTAACGCGAATCGTTACGAGAGGAAAACGGAGCGAGAAACGGTGTCGGAGGTGAAACATGGACGCTGGTCCGTACCATCCGAGATTAGCGGGACTCAGACACACTGACATCGGTAATTATAGCAAATCTCCGCGCGACTGTTTGTTTTGGAGAATGTGCGAGAGCCCTACATCCAAGTCTGCGGGTTAAGTGGGAGATGTTAGTTTATAACTTTTGACAATGAATAACCAGATGTCCATTGACTCTAATCACACGCCACTGTGTATCTTTCAGTTGATGATTTATAGAATAAAATTAATAATAACTTAACTACACGTGGGTTCGTTTTGATATTCCTCCGCTGCTGTTGGTCGAAGATAGAGCCTCAAATATTAGTTTTTACAGGTTCGAGTGGGGATCATTAGAAATAAAGGTGTGGAATTAGGATTTTTTTAATCATGAGTTTATTGACGCGTGAGTAAATGCTCAAACTAAACGCATTGTTATAATTGTTATTGTTATTATTATGACTATACATAATTATTATTATTATTATTATTCAAATGGCTTCCACTCACTCGCTCCTCATGCAGAAGCCCTGGCTGGGTTTTTTCTCATGGAGGCGGAGAGTTGATAATATACGGATCTAGGTTCAGCTAATATTTTGCAAAGGTAAAGAAATAATAATCCGTGTGGATAATTAGTAACCAGAATGTAAGACCGAGCCGTGGCGGGTTATTTTAAAACTGTCAACAAAGACAGAAAGCAGTGTTTCGGGATTATAACGGGCTGGCTAAATTATCGCGTTGATTTAAAATATTTAAAAGTTAAGAAAGTAAACGAGAGGAAGACGCAGTAAACGGAATTTGAAAAAAAAATCGGAGCGATTATTTACACTTTTTTTGTTTCATCTTCAATAAACTTTTAACACTTTTTAAGAAACGTAAACTTACGACAACATGCGGTCCACCTCCGCCCGCTGCTCGGCGGCCTCCTCCGTGTTGAGCGACTGCAGCTCCTTCAGGATCGGCGGCGTGTCGAAGTCGTCCCCGTCCTCGGAGCCTTCGTCCCCGGACAGCTTGCCCTTGCTGTGGCCGTTGGTGAGCGTGTGGAAGACGGGCTTGGAGTCGGAGTCCGGCCCGCTCATCTTGCCGGGAGCGGGGGACATGGACAGGCTCTCCATTTTAACTCCGAAGCCCGGCGGGCTGGGGTCCAGGTCGTCCAGGGCCTGGATCAGCACGTCCTTGGTGAGTCCTGAGTCCAGCAGGGCGCTGAGGAGCTCCTGCTGCAGGGATGTCAGCTTCGATACCATTTTAGAGAACATTAAAAAGTCAACATATAGGCCTGCTGCTGTGCGCGCCTGAGCAGGGGAATCGAGGGATGGAGGAAGGGGGGATTACTCAAAGTTAAAGTTAAAAAAAAAAGTTCCTTCTTGAGTGGTCCGGTGTTGTGGGGAGTGCACTGCTGCTGACACCTGCTTCACTTCCCTGTTGAAGGGGAGGATGGAGCTACTTTGCCATGATGCTTTCTGAGAGCTGGGGAATATAAAACATGGTAATGAGTGGGCCGGCTGATGGCTGCCTTATGTAAATCCACAGAATAGGGCCTGAGCTGGGCCGAGGCCGACATGTGTTTACACTGCTGCACTGCTGCTTTTATTGGCTCCTCTTATCAGCTCCGATGGACTTTGGACCCAGTTGTATATAAGCCTTAAAGACACTGAAGAAAGCAGAGCTGCACATGTTCACCAGGGATTCTCTACTCCATATCCGAGTTTCCTTTTTTAGAAACGATATTATGATTTATAGATGTAGATCCGACAGAGAGCAACAGTGGTTTGTTCCTGTATTTGTGCTCTTGAATCAATGTTTTGTTTGGTATTTCCGTGTGGATGATTACTTTCTAATGAGATAATCATAGGTGTTGATGTTGATGAGGTGCAGCTGTTAATTCAGCTTTGTTTCCTTTAATGAGGCCTAATAATCTCATTAGTTTTACACCAATGTCTCACATTATACAGGAGCACAGAGGAAAACCTTTAATAGAGCTTTTGAGTTTGACACAGTTTACAGCCCGACTGATATGGATTTAAGGGGCAGATGCCAATACCGATAATAGTAGTAGAAAATGTTTTATGTAATACATCATCTATTACATATATAAACAAAAGATGTGGGCAATAATAACACTGTTGTGACAAAGAAATATAATTGAGGCTTAATATTTTAGTTTGTCCACAAACTTTGATATGAACGAATGTAAATATAAAGAATAAATAAAAAGACAACAAATCCAACTGTATATATAGAGACTATATATATATATTATATATTGGTCAGGTTCTAATACAGTAAACTTTAAAACCTTTCTCCTTTTCAAAAGCTGCCTCTTTGCAGTAAATCACCATATTAATAGCCTATAATGTTATATGATAATAAAACAATTATTATCTTAACTTGAAGTGAAAGCTTTCATGCAACAGTATTTACAGGCTGAGCTTGAAAATGTGGGACAAAAGGCTGAAAGTCACAAACTCCCTCGACTGTCTCTTATCTGACACAATAAAACCTTTCAGGCCCGTCCTTTAATTACTGAATGAAACAATACAGGTTTATCTTATTTTGCAAATTTTAAAGAAATAAACCCATAAACTGTCAGTTCACTCAGGAGTTAAACAAACTGAACTTAATGATTAATGTGAGAGCAGAATGAGGTTATTAGGGATGATGTCAGGGTGAGTTAACTTTTCACCTCTGCCTGGTTGAAACCATCTGTAAATAAAACAACAATAAAGCTGAAGCCTTCGGTGTTTATCCCGCACACAGACGGATGCTCTCCAGCAGTCTGATGCAGCGAGATGGTGAAAGTCTCCAGTTTGACCTAAAAGTTCAGGCAAACCCGATAAAATGTTGTTTTTAATGAGTTAATTAGATTAATTTAGTTCTAAACATTATATAACACAAATAGAATGAGTTATATAAATGTTATGTGGGCTGAATTTAAATACATAAGAGTCTGGATTTTATTTTCTATGTAGGTTAAATTTACCTGCAGCTCAAAAAGATCCTTTAACATCAAATCTGCACGACTTGTCAACGTTCAACCCTCTGGCTTCATGGATTCATTTTCCAATATGGCACAAGTGTGTTGGTGCAATTTCTAGTTTTAGACAAAACTCACGTTAATGGAAAAAAAAAAACATCCTAATGTGGACATATATATATAGAGAGAGAGAGAGAGAGAGAGAGAGACAGAGAGAGAGAGAGAGAGAGAGAGAGAGAGAGAAAGAGAGACCCCAACACAACTCATTTAACACGAAACACAAATCAGAACATTGCAAACAGTGTTTATTTTAGTTTTTATCTATAATCCACAGTTGTCAGATATCGGTGCAGGAGTCTGAAGTGGAATTAATTAGAGTAGTGAATTTATTCACGTTTGAAATCTGGACTTTTCTCTGTAAACACAACCGAGGCCACTGACCTTCTCTGTGAATATGTATGATGCTTTACAACGAGATACTCAGCCAATTATTGGTCAGATGTGTAATCTGTCAGTGTAGTATCAATGTGGTTGATCATTAGTAATACTCTGGATCGCCTTAAACCCATTAGAGTCAGAGCCCAAATGCAGCAAAGCAGTTTATTGTGTTGTTAGCACAAGTTCTTTCTCGCTGAAAACTTTCATGATAAACTTTGTATAACTTTTAAAAGGATATGATATGATTATAATGAATAAAGTGTCCTGAGTTAAGGAGCAGGGAGAGATTAAAGTTCAACAAGGTTACGAGTGAAATCACTGGAGACATTTTATAGGTCCCTGTAGGAATGTTTTTCATTATCATCCTTTATTAATGGAAATGATTGTTCCTACATCATCAAACACCTGTTGGTTGTTCGTCTTATCTGAAAGTCTGCTGCTGCTGATCTGGACGTCATCACGCTGATTACACTGCTCTCTAACCTGCGGCCTCCACTGTGGCGAGATGCACACCTCGGCTGCCCTTCGCTCCACCGTACAAAGCGCCAGCCGCTGTGTCCTGTGGGTAGAGTTAATAACCCCGTGGAAACAGATAAATTACAGTCTGTCTGCAGCTTCCTCATCTCCACTGACAAGTTAATGACTCAAGTGTTGGTTTTAAGGCCCCGAAGAAACAGATTTTGGTATTAACAGAATAAACGGGGCCAATTGTTGTCGGACACGAAACGTTTTTGACACAATCTCACAGGAACAGAGGGTTAGGTTAGTAACTTTAAACCGCAGACATTGGCTTAAAGATAAATCAAAGACCTGAGAGAAGATGATACCTGTTTCAGATGTTACTCTTTTGTCTGAAATTAATTTAAAATATCCAAATCTAAGTCATTTTCCGACAAATTACATAAGTGTGAACAGGCACATAAGCACACACACTTAGAAAACACACGTGTTGCCACTTTGGCATACATTTTTCTGGTCCGTTCTCGATTTTTTAAAATCTGTCAACCATTAACGACAAATAATAACAAGCAGCAAAAACAGTTGATCCAGTACACAGACCATCACGCCTGTTGTGAAAGCGGCCTGTCCACTGGAGCGTGGAGACGAACACGTACCGCTCATTATGCTTCCACACACACCGGTGACACAAAGGTTGAGCAACAGAAGGGACAGGGACCATCCGGGGGGCCGAGGACAGTCTCACCTGTCCCTGTGTCCATCCACCTGCAGTTGGGTGAGTTACCAAAAACCTATCACACTAACAAACATTGTCTGTGTATCGAATTCCTGTAGAGCTCCCTTATTGTCCAAACACTATTCAACACATGAATTAGCCAATCTGTTGCACAGGATGACACCATCCTATCATGTATTACACACACACACACACACACACACACGCACACGCACAAACCACACACACACACACACACACACACACACACACACACACACACGCACGCACACACACACACACACAAACCTTAACCATCCAAACTAAATGTCTAACCCTAACCCTAAAACCAAGTCTTAAAAGTGAGGATCAATTGCCCACACTTTCCAAAAAAGTCCTCACTCTATAATGTCTATACTCAAAATGGTCCTCACAAATATATAAGTACAAGTACACATACATACAGACTCACTGGGCCTCATGCCAGGACCAGTTGTGCAAACTGGTTCGTTCCTAACTGGCGCATGATTCAACAGAATGTTCTCTAAGTTAGGAACCAAATTCTCGCTTGATCCAGATGTTGATGAATCATGATGTGAAAACTTGATTAACTGAGTCTACATATAGGACATTGATTTTATTGAAAATTTAAATAATAAATAAAACACACATTTTCCGTGCGTATCATTATCACTGTTGCTTGAGAAGTTTCTCGGAAATTGTAAACTTTCTTGGATTTCATTAATTCTTAATTATTTACCTATCTACTTATCCTTCTATCACACCTGTTGAGATGAACCACTTTTTGTCTTTTCTGTCCTCAAGGCCTCAATAGGAAAGAGTTATTAAATATCTGCTCATTTACAAATCTCTTGAGCTCAAATGTCAGTTTTTTTAGATATTCTATGTTGCCTCCAGCCACTAGAAATGTAGGATATTAAGATATAAGATATTAAACTGGTGTAGAGACCACTTGGTTTATCTCAAAACTGAATTCATGATGTTCTCTCTTGAAATTTAGGCCTTTTTCAGATCTCTCTTTTCACCATTGTGGTATATTGTTCAATAGATACAGTCAGAAGACAAACTCAGATGGTGGTTTATTAAATGTTGCGTCTTTAATAAACTGGATGAAGACAGTTTCCCTTTTTGTTGTAATGGCTGATATCAGCTCCCAGCCTGGATCCAGGTGTGTTCCTTGTGTCATTTTAACCCTTGATCATACGTCAGGGACACACTCTGAGTACTGATGCTGGTCCAAGGTGTGCTTGGCCGTCTCCAGTGTCTTCACTGACCTGTCCTCACCCCACGGCCTGGTCTGTGCACTGACCGGAACATTTGGAAAGTAACTGAAATAAAAAGGGCAAGGGCTACAGTGTGCGTGAGGTTCAGGATCCAGCGGCCATGTGTCGTTCCACAGACTGAGCCGGACCTTAACCTCTGAATTCAGCCTGTCTCCTCTGCTCAGAAACCAGGAGACGACAGTTTGATGTCTTCTGTGTCCCGATGAAGAAGTTTGCCTGGAGGAGAAATACAAAAGTTGTCCACAGTTTCCATTTTTGACTCAAATTCATTGATATGCTGATTTCTTGCAAGGAATTCGATTTTTACCACTCTGACACAGTAACCTACCGGAGTCTCCACTTGCTGCCTGTGTCACTGTACCTAACATTGGCATTGTGCAATTGATTTGGCACAAACATTATGGTAACATTCTCCAGATCAATCCCCCCTCCGAAAAATGTAATAGGTAATTTAGCCAACTAATTTAGGAGATATAGGCTGTACAGATTCCTATGAAGCCGCAATAGTCATAAAAAAAATGAAGTGGCAAAAGAATGGAATAAAAAGCCTCACCATAAACTGATGTTTTTATGTGTTACTAATCAGTGGTGTGACTAATGCATTTTACTGCCTTTAAATAGAGTCAACAATTTTGGTTGTAAAAAAAATGGCCATGGATTACAATATATACCCTGGTCCCTCCTGCAAACGTTCCTAGTTCAGAGGGAAAGTTCCTGCATTTCAAATGTGACTTAGCATGCTCCCAGTTCCATAATGATCCACAAGATAAGAACCCTAATGAAACTATTTTTAAATTCACTAGATCCAGATTTTTACTTGGATCTGGTTAAAATTACACATGCGTATAAATTAGGAAAAACATATATCCACAATGTTTATAAAAGTAAAAAGAAATTCCTGGATATGCACAAAAATTGAATGAGTTCTGTGAGAATCGGTCCCACAGCTCTTTGTGTGATCCTGCAAAATAACGAAAAATGCCAAAGTACCGGAAGCGGACAGAATTGACATGAGACACAAAAAACTTTTCAACCACCCCTAAAACAATAGAACAATACAATGTGCTTTTGTGTATTCAACGATAATGATTTCTGCAGAAAAATGACTCAACTAGGAAGCATCAGCAAGAAAAAAAATCTATAACGATGCAAGGTCAGAGACGAGTGTTAGAATCTAAAGAGCTCAGTTCACATCTGATCCTCACACAAAACCTCATTAATCACGTAAATCCTCCGACTATTTAATGATAATCATCCGTCATAAATCCATCAGTGATCCCATGTTTCCACCAGAGCTTTGATTGTGTCACAGTCTCTCTTCATCAGATGGAGCAGCCGCTTTTATCCTTATCAGCGCAATAAGAGTTCATCACCACACCCATGAATCACACGAGGATGGCTGCTTAAATGTGGCACACGAATACACACACACATTAACGCACACTAACACACACTCACACGCTGCTGACTGTTACGAGCGAGGGTATGGAAGAGGAAAGTGATGGAAGACGCTGGCATCCATCCACTCCTCCCAATTCCTAAACATGACCTCTGCATGATCCTGCGCTTGGGAGGCCTGCCAGTCTGTAGCCGTGTGTGTATGTGTGTTTGTGTGTGTTTGAATCAGGCCCAGGACTTAGAAGTCTGTCGGCCTGTGTTTGCTCTTCATGCCCAAGGTGTGTGTGAAGTCTCAGACTGAGCTGTTCCTCCTCTTTTCTTTTGTTGGATTACGGCTTTGGCAGTTAGTCACAGTAACGCAAACTGTGTCTTAGCGTCTCTCTGATGTGTCGTATATAGTTTTCTCTTGTCGTGACAAAGCAGAAACACTTTGGGATTTTCCATCTCTGTCCGGCCGGTGCTCTTGATGTGGATATGATGTGATGCAGCAGTTTGTTCGTCAGGGCAGCACGACCGCTTGCAACACCCCCCCACCCAACACCCCCAGTCAACTCCCACACTTTCACTGAAACCGAGCCAGGATGCTCTTCTTTCATTAGAACAAATACCCTTCCCCTCGTGTCTCTTGCAACTGTGATTATCTGAGGGAGAATAGAGGAGTTGTTTGAGGGCAAAGGTCGCGGCAAACCTTCTGCACTTCAGCTACAGAAGCAGAATGGCCGTCATCACCTGTGGAGCCTCTCAGGGCCACACAACCATCTGAAAATCACTACACCAGCACATATAACCGATTGGTTCGGCCAATCATAGCATTCATGCTCATATCCAGGAAGTGCTGTGTGTTTTATTGGAAGGATGAGACTCCTTTTTGTTCTGTTTAACCCAGAAGTTTTTATCCCTGACATGTTCCAGGCTGTAAAGGTGCATTTCCTTTCTGCTGTGTTAAAGCCACATTAATATGATCTTAACAATTAATTTCTTACTCAGCTTTAATTCTTTTTAACAAAAGGAATATCTCCATAACTTAAGTTTTGACGTGTTCCTAACTGGTCTCTCTGCAAATCTGTAGCTTTATTGCTGAACTTTATTGCTGAATTTTGTCATGAAAAACGTTTTGCACAAATGATTTAAACATATTTTGAAAAGATAGGCGATAAGATCGATAAAATCAAAAAAATTATCTAAGCCTCATGACACCACAAGACATCAAAAATAGTAACTATCCACATTTTACCCATATATTATTTGTGTTTCTTTATTTCTGTTTTTTGTTTGTGTGTCTGTAGCTGATGATGATCTGCTGGCTATCCTCCTCTTCGTCTTCCTCCTCCTTCCAGCTGCCTCTCTCTCTCTCTCTCTCTCTCTCTCTCTCTCTCTCTCTCTCTCTCTCTCTCTCTCTCTTCTTGTCCTCTCTCTCTCTCCCTCTCTCTGGCTTGCTGGTCAATATTGACTCAGGGATCGAAGCGACAGCCACTTTGTCTCAGATACACGAGGGCAGAGCTGCTATCTCTATGGCATCAGGTGAAAACACAGAAACGCTGGTCATCCTATATCAGGATTAAAGAGTACTCTGCTGTATACAACCCTGTACAAGACGTTGAAATCAGTTATTTACAGATATAAAATGTTGAAGTATTATGAGGCTATTTTTGGCTTAAATACCTCGCTTAATGAAGATAGTATAAATTTACATGGGAACCTATTTAACAAACATTGAGGGCTGCAGATGCACCGGCTGGTGGATGTGAAATATAAAAAATGGTAGTCAGGAAACAAATAGTAAAACTACACGTGCCAAACTAAATAAAATGCTAAAGGTTCAACATAGAATTTCTATGCCAAAAATGAAAAATCTGTTATCTTTAAATGAGTAAATATTGAGTCATTAACTGGATATTTCACATCTTTGTCCATTAATCATATTTCATTGGATTGGAAAAATCCTAAAAAAATAAATAAATTCAAAGACAGTTCTCTTGATCACTAAAGTAAAGGTTTTAAAGAGCAGATTGACTCTGTGTAATTGAATGAGCCAAAAAACACATGCGGGCCCATTGGGGCATGAAAAGAAACCTGCGCTCCAACAACAGGACCAGTGGTTTAAGAGGTTAAACTACACGTGTTGGAGAAGAAATGGGTTCATAAAAGATTAGAAAGAAAGACAGAAACACGTTTGATTTATTGGGAAAAAACTCAATTGTCCTGTTGTTCATTTCACTTATCTGGAATAAAACTTCCATCATCCATGAAAGCACAACGATCCCCAAAAGGTTTCCAACAGCATGGAGATGGTCCATCCTCCTGCACAGAGACGCCAAATGTATCGACTCGTTATCTATTAGTCAACTCTGGTGAGATTTGCATTTGTCTCACACTAACAGTCTGACGCTGGTTACCAGTTCAATACCACTGGTTCGTTTTGCATAGGCCTGAGCAGAAGGCACAGAAGTGTAGGACGGATGTTTAAGGGTGTCATTGTGGAGGTTCGCTGCAGGAACCTCAGTGAACCTCTTGTTGAACTCACTGCTGTCCCCTAGTGAAGGACTGCACACCATGCAGGTCTGCAGAGCATAATGCACACACACACACACACACACACACACACATAAACACACACACTGATGCATGCACCAGCAAAACTTTAACTCCAATTAAGTTTTATTTTCATTTGGGAGTTTTATTGCGCTGGTAACACAGCATCTGCCCATAGTGTGCAACAGTTAAGTTGAAGCACACTCACACCCAGCCACACACACACACACACACACACACACACACACACACACACCTCCATTCTCAGTATCAGCCATGACCTTACTTTGATCAGACAGACTATGACTAGTCCCTGTAAGGTGTGTCTCTGGGCAATAAATCTCCTGAGAATAGAACATGAGTTAATCAGGTCCAAGCCGTTAGCTGCTACACTCAGTCAAGTCAAACAAACGCCTACAAGGAAGCGTGTGTGATGAATTAAGGCCGGATCAGAAGTTTCTTTATTTAGCAGCACATTTGGAAATGAGATTGGAATGTTATCAGATATTTATTTTGTCGTTGTTAACATCCATATACTGCGTGATCTCTTTGTGGTGCTCTGCAGGAAAAACTCTTCATGGAGCTACAGAGCGAGTTTAATTTCTCTTTCAATCTCACTTCTCTCAAAGCATCAATTTAATGACTGTCTCCAGTGAAAACTCCACTCGATCAAAGAACAGAGCTAAACTTGCATCTTTTCATATTGTGGGGAAGTTAAATAACAATCTACATATGATAAGTGAATCTGCATTTAAATGCTTGATCTGCAAAGCAACTGCAGCTGTTGTGGAGTAGAAATGTTAAAAATCATTAAATGACGTAAAAATGTCAAGAATAAAATCAAAATGTCGAGAATTTACTGAATCAAACCACTAATTTGTGATATATTTATACTAATGCACAATATATCATTAATAATGTAAAGTGATCTGTCTTTGGTTTTTGGATATATTGTGTTGAAAACTGCTGCTCAGAAGGAGAAACCTCAGATGGAACTGCTCACAGCACCTCCAACTGGATTTTAAAGGACCACAGGAGTTGACTTTATTCCTATTTTTCGAAAAGTAAAAGGAAAAAATCCTAATACTCCCATTTCTTTCCTCATGTTTGGCCCCAATAACTCCACCACATATACTAGTGTGTGAATGTGGAATTTAGAAAAGACTTTGCACACAAGCAAAAAAACTGTTCCACCTGGTCCATATGTTCCATGGCAGCTCGGTGGGATGCACTGGGGACAAGGCTGCACCCGGGTGTCCGCAGCAGACGCTACATGGGATTGTGATCTCCATCCACGGCTCCCTCCCTGCCCTGTGTTTTTCTTTCTCCTCGTCTGTGCAATTAGAGATTCAGAGGTAATTACTTGCTCGGCTTCCTCTGCGATTAAACGGCAGGTTCACAGCACACTGATTAATGCACAGGCACGCACGGCTGCCATTAGCGGCCACGAGAGGTGGAACGTTGGGGCTGAAACTCTGCAGAGCAAACACACTGCACAGAGCGACACAGATTACACAACATAACGCAGAGACACTAAAGTTAAAAAATGCACAAGTGCTCTCTATGTTTATAGAACTTTTACACTTACTTTGACAAAGTACTTTTTACTCAGGTGTTTTACTTAAGTCTCAATTTTCCGCTGCTTTTTACTTTGTTTCAGAACATTTCACAAATGTTTCTATTCTACTAGAGCTGTAGCTATATTTGAAAAGAATAGAATACACATTGATGTAAAATGTGTTTCTATGGAAATAATAATAATGCAAATAATTTTCCAGCTCCACCCCAACTACCAACAAAATGTTGTTGAATCGTTCATACTTACAGAAGTTAAAAGTTGTAATAAATTTCTTTTAAATAATATCTGTCGTATATATTTAAACTGTGTCAGGCTGTATAAAAGGATTTGTTTGTCTTAGCTAAAAGAGACATTTCCATCATAAATACTTTTCCATTTTAAATACACACATATGTAATGACTCAACTTTTTAAATACATTCCTTTCCCTTTAAAGAAGATGTTTTAAAAACACGTGAAGGGAAATAACAATAAGTGAAATCTTCTCTCTCTCCTCCCACAATCCGACACTCATAGGTTTTTATTTTGGCCATAAAGGCCCCAGCGACAATGTGACAGTAGCTACACCACATGACCTTTAGTGTCAAGATTATTTTTTCTGTCAGCAATTTATTTGCCTGGTCTGACAGACGCAGTAGCAGGTTATCTGTCCAGGTCTGTAAAGGTCTATAAGCTCTTTTTATTTCTTTTTCTCAACAGTTAATGTATAACCGAGTGTGCGAGGAATCAGCAAATTTTCCTTTTTTCTACCTCATACGCAGATCGATGCTGGTGTGGCTCTGCCGCTCGGGAGCTAAATGGGATCATTGTCAGGAGCGGGACACGGGGACACATCTCATCCGGCCTGGAATTCAGACCTGAGATACAGTGTCAGGAGGGTTTTCACAGCAAACTGCGGAGAAGTAAACAACAAATACACAATTCTTCAGGGAAAGAAGAAGAAATAAACCACTTGTCATTCTCCTGTCAGCTGGTCAGGATAAGCTCCTGTCTCACAATAAGAGGACAAACTGTTTTTACAGTAAACATGAACTTTGATAGGAGCGGTCCCACCTCCTCTCCATCCACTCGACTTCTTTAAGTCAGCTTTGGAACAATTAGGAGTCTGGCCCCGCGCCACCTAATGTAGAAACCGAGTTATCTATTATTTCATGAGTAAAGAGGAAAAGCTTCACACTCAGTCAACCATGGCGTCTGTCTTGTCCCCCTGTGATTGCTTAAAGCACCTAGAGTTTCTCACCTTGTACATGAAGTCATCACTCTCTATTCCAGGAAACGAAATCCCCCCCCCAGAGAACTGATTAATATCCTGTTACTTTGGTCATTTTTGATCAAGTCATCCTGAATGTGAAAGATAATCTAAATAAATCACTTTTACCTCTTTGGGCCTTAAAAAATGTGATGTGGTAAAATGCAAAAAGAAGAGTGTAAGCCACATTCAAGGCGTTTAATGACGGTTTCAGTATCGTAATTCAGGGTCCGAGATATTCTGTAATTACAGCTTCTTATCACTCTGATGCTTGGTCAGTCGTTCATCTCTCCAGTGAATTTAATAGTTTTTTCTTGTGTTCTAAAAGTGGGGTGAGCATCATAATTGACAGCTGAGACTGACTCATGATCAGTCGAGCAGGTGCATCTGTGCTGGGAAGACTGGTTTTCAAAAGCGCAAGATGGCAGCGTTCGTACCTGGGATATTTTGGCTTCATTTCTGGATCGTTGGAGGAAGTGGAGACTTTTCGTTTACCATCAAGCACCAAAAACTGATGGAAAGTCATATTATTAGGTATTGTGCTTACTAAAGAAAATTAACTATCAGACCAATAGAAAATGTTGTCCTGATGGTGGCCCTGAAATGAAAAGTTAAGAGATTTCCAGAGATTGTTGACGGCACTGGAACAAAATTCAAGGGGTCACCGAACTAAAAGATACATCATCTGAGGACCATGAACTACAGCACATGTCCATCCAGTAGATTCTGAGAAACTTCACAAGATGTGGTGAAAACTTTAAACTGCTGTGAGAAGGTTGAGGCGTCACTAACACTCAACCTCTGACCACCATGAACATCTGAATCCAATTTCATAATCCACTAGTTTTTACATTTCACAAAAAGCCAAACACATTAAATAGAGGATAGTTGTTCGTACATAGCTGGATCGACACACATGTCTATCCATTGAGTTTCACAGCTAACGTGGTAGAAAAATTACTTTTTGTCTGACAGAGCGTGGAGTTTATTTTAAATAAAAAAAGCGTATGCCAGAGTTTTAATCTAAATCAATAAGTAGCTACCTCTGTCACCTCTGAGTTATTTATTTTCCAGGAAACTCTTCAAATAACGTCCACACTCTCAAACCTGTGAGACATTTGACATGGTGTTGATCAGCACGAGGTTCAGAGTTCAGGCTGATTAAACTGACGGTGTCGTGAAGCCAGTGCCAACAGATCTGCAACTCCGAAACCCATTCATCCAGAGCGCCACCTCCAACCACCCCCTCCCTGTCCCCCCCGTCCCACTCCAGCACCAGTGGACTCTGGCCCTCTGTCTCCACGGTCCTCTGCTCATCCCTAAAATTAATTCATCTGCACATCTCTGTCCTTCCAACACCACATTAACCCCGACCACAGGAGGCATCCTGTCGGAAAAAAAAAACGTCCCTCTCTGGCTTCGCGGTGAAACATCAGTTTGACCTTTTCCACCTCCACCACCCTCGATCGGCTCCTTTCCCACCCTCACACTCTTGCTCCATCCACGTTGCAGCACAGGCCTCAGTGATCCCGAGGAGCGGACAGAACGCAGCGGCCATGTGTTGTCATGGGACGTACAAGATTTAAATCAACAATCAGTGTGGCAAAAACATTTCGACCTCTATCAGATATGACCATAAACATAAGTCTGAGCCCCCCCGCCCCCCCTGCTCTCTGAACATCTCAGGCGTTGCTGTGCAATAGTGAGGAAGACTCATTTCAGAGGGTCACGCCACACTGGCTGCTTTCTGGAGGACAGAGAAACTGTAATTGGGGGCCATTAGCTGTTGCCCAAGACCAGTCATGCAGGGTCGGTTTGTAGATTGAGACATGGTGACTGCACAGTCCCACCGCCTGTATCAGTGTCCCCTACCTGTGTGACTTCCTCACCCGCCCAACCTCCTCCAACCTCCCTCACCAGACCCCCTGCATGACCCCCTCTGTCACAACACCCCCACCCTCAGTCACACACACACACACACACACACACACACACACACGCACCAGCCCCACATACCTCTCCATGTCCTTTGGCTTTTGTGTTGTCTTCAAACAGACCTTGAGGCGAGTCAGGGACAGCGAGAGCCAACAGCGATCAAACAAAAAGTCACTTTTATAACAGCTTTAAAATTCTGTCGGGATAATCTAAACCCCATCACTGACATGTGTGACCGGAGGATCAGCTCCGTTTTACCTGTGGTTTAATCTGCAGGGAGACAGAGGCCATTTCTATATCTCTATATGATGGATACTGGAAAATGAAATAGAAAGTGAAGAATATCTGTTCAATGAGCAAATAGTTTATGATATCTCAAAAAAAACATATTTTGGGGGAAATTCACCAAGATTATAATTTTGTTTTTCATGGGATGTTAATGATGATTGTAAATGTTTTAATTCCCCATTAAAGGTTTCTCTATCCCTAGTCATTCAAACAGGGGCTTGGATGTGTTTGCCTGAAATAACCGACCACTGCCAAGATGGCTGCCGAGAGGGAAATTGCCTATAAATTAGTTGGCTAAACTAATCATGTGCAGCTCAGAAGGTCCTGTCTCTCTGAATTCCTTTTTCTTAAAAGAAGATAGAAAACCTGCTCATGGAGTAAGTTATTTAAATCTTTTATTTAATATTTTTCTAAAGAAAATCATTTCTTCATGTAACTGTCCTCAATTTTCTTATTCTTCTTCTGTATTCCTCATGCTGTCTGTTTTCAAGATGAAGGCGTTTCCTCCAATAAAATAATTCAAACAGGGGAACCGGTGTCTCCAGAGGCAGAATGTCCCAGTTCTCTGAAGATTCTTTCAGCCCGAACACAAGTCAGGCTTTTTGCAGGGAGGCCGTGCAGGAGCGGAGCCCCCCTGCGGCCACACAGCCAGTCAGTGGAGCTGCACTTTCACGGTCCCTCTCATAAAGAGCTGCCCTGCTTTATGGCCCTGTTGCCCAACATCACATGCCTCCAGTGTCGGGATATGATCTGAGATAAGGCAAGAAAGCACCGAAACAAGTCTCACTCTCCTCCTTCCCTCGCGCTCCTCATTCGGATAAATGACCTGAACGGAGGAACATTACAAGGTTTGGTTTTGAAACGGTTGACAAACACAGTGATTAGAATCTGTACCAAAGTGTGTCACATTATATCTCCAATGTGAAATGTTGTGGGTGGTTCTGATGGGACTTCTTGGGAAGATATCAAAGAATCACTGAGATGCCCTTATGGATACAAGTTTTATAAATCAAGTCTTTACGATAAGCTGATTACCTTATCCTTGACAGCAGCGCACAGCGAGGGCCGTAAAGGTGCAGGATTATGAGGTGATGGCCCATAAAGGGTTCGGCTCAGATAAGGAGGTTTGTGGGAGTGAAAAACACAGATGGTGACTTTAGGCCAATGGAAACTGGTTTTCTCAATGACAATCAGGTCGTCTCGGCCACATATCACTGCACGGCACCTGAATCTGCAGCTTTCTTAACTTTAGGGGGTCAATCGTGGCATTCATTTTAACCAGGAGCAAACTTGTCATGTTTCCATTTTCTGGGGGGGGGGAAATGAACAGAGATGGTCATAAAAATATTGCGGCCCATGAAAGGCAGCCACTTCAACCTTTAACCTGCTCCTCATTTACTGAAGCGGGAAGTTTGTTGAGATGTGGAAGGATGTTAAATCTTGTGTACTTGTGTGTAAATATCTTCACTGATATGAGAAGGGTATTAAAGATCACTGTATGGAGCAGAGATCCTTCCCCTCCGATACCTCTCCATTCGCTTTCAGTTTTACCTGAACAAACTTCATGCGTATTTTGTTTTGCCTGCAGTCCCAATGAAATTCCTCCCCGCTGAGGTGCACCTCTCTTATCTTCACAATGGCTCTATTAATGAGCCTAATGGCACATGAGTGATACCCACACCCGAGTGAAACTGTGCGGGGTGACTGCCTCTGCAACTTCCCGCATTGCAATGCAGCCCTCGGTGGCTGCAGTCCATTCGGAGGAAACCATTAGAACAAACTGCTCTCAGGTGCAGCAAAGCAGACCGGGCTCCACCATTTATGAACCAAATCACCTCTGGGTGTCCTACGCTGCAAGGACAAAGTTTGTCTTCATGCAAAGTCTCACACCCTTCACCCACACAGCAGCAGCATTATGTAGACCCACAGAAATTGAGTCTGTATTGTTTGTAGTGGGAGAGCTCAAATTTTCCCTTTGGTCAAAAATACTATTTTTCTGCTAAACGTCCTGTTACATTTAATGTGAATGATTAATAAAACGTACGAGTTTGTATGCATCACAGTCGATAAAGTCTTGTTTGATTCTGTCATAATATTGATCACTTTTTGTATAAGCTCCCTAAAAAAATCTTTATGTAAAGTTAAAAAACTTCCCCGGTGCACTACAAACTCTACCTTATGGCTTTTCACACAACGATACAAGTAAAAAAACTAAACATGTTGGTCACATGTAAAAAAATTAACCCATATGTAATACCGGAACATGTACTTAATTATTGAGGAATCGGAAAAATTTTACTAATATTTTTAAAACGTGACCCACTTTAAATTAACTTGACTGTTTGACTGTGTATTGTTAAAAAACAATATTTACGTCAACAACAGAAGAAGAGAGACAGAGAGAAAAATACAATAGAAATTTGTCTTGAAGACAAAGGTGTCCCTCTTGTGGTTACAATGTGGAAGTGCATAAAGACCATTATTTCTGATAAGACAATTCAAACATTCGTGACCGATTAGCGTCGTATAACTACAGAACTAAAATGTAACCTATATGTAATAATAATAAATGTCATAACATTTATATGTATTCTTTGTTTGTGTTTAACTACTATTTATCTATCCATCTATCTATCTATCTATCTATCTATCTATCTATCTATCTATCTATCCAACTATCCATCTATCCATCTATCTATCTATCTATCCATCTATCCATCTATCCATCTATCCATCTATCTATCCACTATCCATCCATCTGTCCATCCATCTAAATCATATGTTTTCAACCACTAAACTCACAGCACACAACTAGAGCATATTTTCCTTTTCGAGGATTTTCCTGTAGTAATGTTCTTCAACCTACAAACCGTGTGTCCAGCTGCTGCTGTTAAAATGTTAATTTGTTCCTTTTTATCCCTTTTTTTTTATTGACATCCCTTATGTTTCAGTCTGACTCATTTGCCTCCCTGTTATGACGCCCACTGCTCACCTCACTCTCTATGAGACATGAGCAGTAACAACACAAACGTCATCGCGGCAATGAGAGACACTACACAGACGGGCATCTTCAGCCAGAGTCAAAAACAACAAGTCGGTTTGGTGCAGTTCAACTTATCCATGTTTTTTTTTTTTTTTCTATTGAAGCCTGAGAAAAGCTGAAAAGAGCTTTCTGAGAGTATGATGGTTAAAAATATGCTGCAGTGAAAGGATCTGTTTTAAGAGGATTTCAATGCTTCTTGTTTGCCTCTGGCGAAAATCAAAGATAGAAAGTGAAACAGCTGTTAGTGAGAAAAAAGATTTCAAAATACTAAAACCTCCCCTGGGAAATAAAAGAAGATCCATCTACCTGTCTTTTACTTTTAAAGCCACAGTTCAGGCCCATCGTCTGAATTTGAATCATCTAAATGATCTGATTTAATGTCTCTCATTCGATCATGTTGCTGAGTCTCTCCATCCAGTCAATGATCTGTCTATGTGTGAATCTGCCCATGAATTACACGTCTGTGTGGGAGGATGGATGACAGCCGCTGGCGATGGAAGAGAAAGCAGGAGGGGGTGTGGGGGACGCAGACGCTGGCGGGAGAAACAAGAGGGTAAAACATCAGCGAAGGTTTGGTGAGAAAGAAAACAAGCCTCTGACTCGTATATGAAGAAAACTGTGAATCCAAATGTGTACTCTTTGCTTTTCTGTACACTATTCAGATTCAGTTTAAGCTTCAAAAGTCAGAAGGATTGAGAATAGATTTTTAATATTTAGTCAAGGAGTCTCAGTTAACCTCACACAGTTTCTTATTTCACCCACACTGACCCCAGTCTGTCTCTAGAAATGATTCATTAATCTCTTGTCCTGTAACACGTCTGCTGTCTCAGGTCCTCGCCGGCTCGTCTTTCGTCAGATTTCAGTAGAAAGATCAGTCAACACTTCTCATGAGGACTCCATGGTTCATGTGGTATTTTGTTGGGTTTCGTTTTCTCCAGCTAATTTTCGGAACTTTCTTTGGAATTTCCCAAAAGTTTGCAGAAAGAACATTTTCAAGAACGGCCTATGACACCTGGTAATCATTATAGTGATGCTACATTTATTAAGCAGCTAAACTTTTGAATTATGTATAAGGTAAGTCAACAGTATATTTCATAATAAGATGTCAATAACTAATCGAGTGTATTAAAAAAAATAATTCTTATTGGGACAGAAAATGATATATTAAAAATGTCCAGTCTGTGGAAATTGGGTAGAAATATGTATCTAAGTATAACCGATGAGTCTGTGATATTCCCTAGAATAGAGGGTGTACATTGTTGTATTTGTTGATCATTATGTTGATAATTTAAAATGAATTTGTCACACAAAACTAAGGAACTTCCAATGCAACCAAAAACTGATGGTGATCATGAAATTCACCCAACAGCATAAACATCAAACAGATCTAGACCACATAGTTCAAAGTCATTCTAGGAAGCTATGTTAATTATCTATTTTTTTTTTAATATTTACGTCTTAAACTTAAATAATAAGTGGGGACTTGATAAATACACCAACTTATACTTTCTCCATTTCCCCAAACTGTGTAGGTCTATCTTGGAAATATACTTATAACTTACAACAATTTTTTTGGGAAGCTATGGGGAAACTTTCCAGGAAATCCACTGGAAAATGTGGATCCTGTGAAATAAATCACTAAATGTAAAATGTAAAAATTAGCCACAGTTTAATAAATGATTTCCTTTAAAGGAGAAGAATCTCACATCGGTACAGATCTTTCTATACAATGTATTCCCGTGGTAAATGTTGGATGAGTTGAACGCAGCCTCGGTTCATCACACGTGCGATGACGAGTCTCGGTGAGCAACACAGCCCTGCAGCCACTGATGTCACATTTACGTAGTTTGTGCTCTTCAACTGTGAGTGGAGGTCTCACAACTGTTGCTATGGACCCGTGTTTACACCAGATCACTTACAGGCATTATTTTCCATCTTTATTCAAGAGACAGATTCAAACTGCACTACACTCAGATACTGGGCCGCCCTTGTTCGAACCACCAGTGCTTCAGTTTGAATCCCTTTACTCAGCCTCGTTCTGTCCAAAAGGTTCAAGGGAACAATTCACCTAAAAAGGAACCTGTCATCTTCACTAGAGCTACTTTCAGACATCTATTCAAGTCCAAACATTTTCCTGAAAATGCCAATGTTTGTTGCTCTGGGTATTTTTAAGAATACAGCAGTAAATTTTACATAGAATTCACAGTAAGCAAGTGATTTTTTTAACATGACAGTATCTGGTAGTGAAAAGAGGAGCCGTACACGTGAAGATTTCCAATTGGAAAGGCAACTAGATTCAAAAAGCTTTTTATAAGGGCCAACAACAAACATGTGATAACCACGGAGGCTTTGATATGTCATGTCCTCCTGCTGCTCTTCTCAGACGCTGGCTCTCGCCTGGATGTTCTGGATATTTCTGACCAGGACAGTCTCCTTCTGCGTTCTCCTCATGCGAAAAGTAAACTCTGGAAATTGATGGCAGATACATTTTCGGAGTTCATGTTTCAAAACTGCAAAGTAATAAAGACATGTTATATCTTGTTTTTCTCATTTCTAAATGTTATATTTTTCCTCTTTAGACCGAGCTGTTCTTCGTGCCAAACGAAGCTAACCAGCTGTTAGCGATGAATTTCTAATATAGAGTAAAACACAATAATGTAAATATTTGGATGAAAGTAAACAAGCTCATTTTCCAAAATGTTGCAATTTAAATAAAAATCTCTAAATCGTTTACAATGTATGTTCTACACATCAACTAATCAACCAGCCTTCTAAGCAAAAAGGGGCAATGACACAAGAAAAGGCCACAGTGTGATAGGAGTCAACAATTACTTTTTTTTATTTTATCGAGTTTATACGATTTTGGTTCTGTAGCAACCTACTGGGCAATTCTAATGAAGTGCAATTGTACTCAAGCCGCTTACAGTTGAGGGCAATGACAGGCACACGTTTTGTGCAAATCGAACAGCGTTGGAACGGCTCCTACACATACACAGCGAAAATACATGCCAGAGGAAAACAATACTAAATCTGTTTACATTGACAATAGTTAAGACGTCCCTCTACAACAATCCAAGCTAACACTTGAGAGATACACATTTCACCCAGAGCCTGAACATGGAAGCAAACAACTGAGTTTCTACACGCGGCAGGAAATGTGTGGCGTCGTCCAACCCTGTGGACTAAATCTCTCCGATCTGGATCCTAATGTACACACGTCATCAACATCTAGGCATTGTGCATTGCCATTTCAAACTAATTATACTCACATAACTGAACGAAAACCCCCAAAATCAGTGTGCTAGACAAGATCTGCTCGCAGCTGCTTTAAGAAGTCCCAACACACGTCGTCCCCCGTTTGTCTGGCAGTACACTGGCAATGCAAAAGTAAAAGGTTTTGGGGGGGGGGAAATAATGCAACTTGAAAGAATCACAAGCCACATTAAGACGACACAACCATCTGAAACACGGGGGCTTTGGTAGCCCAGGTTGAGTTGACCGCAGATGTTTCTAAATCAAAAATCACCTTCATTATTCTGCTTCATAGCAAAGACACACATCGGCTCAGTCCAATATCTACACACTCTTCATTAAACGACGCATCACCGAGATGGGCCTTCGTTCGTGTCTGACGGTGAAAGAAATGATGGGTTTATCCTCCAAAACATGCAGAGACACTGGAATTATAAGACTGATGTCGGTGCAGGTGAGTCGGGAGGTTTTCAGAACCCGTCTGTAGCGTTATAACTTGGACATTACAGGCTTAAGCGTGTCTGTGTGTGTGTGAGCTTCGTTTGCTCTGTGGTTCTTCACAGTGAATATTGACCAAACGTCCCGGGAAATGCTTGCACTGGCTTGAGTTGCTTCCAAAATGTCAAGTGTTGGATGCTTCTACTCTGGAAGTGGCTGCTATAAAAAAAAAAAAAAAATGTCACTTATGTTTTGAATCCAAATTGAAAACAATAAAAAGTTTTTTACCACGTTAAACTCCAGACAACATAATTCCTTTAAATGAGTAAAACAGCAGCAATAGACTAAAGTCGCGCTGTCGAGTTAAAACAAAATACGCTCTCGCTGGTTAGAGCCGAAACAATTTTGCCCCAGTAACTTTGTTTCATGATCACAGGTTAATGGGTTGTTAAACTGGTGCACACACTATGATTCAACACCCGAAACCAACAGGTGGAGTCTCGCTAGAGGGTCTGGCAATGCCGATGCACCACTACATTCTACAGCTTTCCTTTTATTTTACAATCAAAGGGCCACGTTGAAATTCTTTTTTAACAGCGTCAAACAAAAACTACTTCGGTTGCATTCAAAGGGCAACTATCGAAAAAGTAAACTTACTGTAACATACATATTAAATAGTGTATAGTCCATGCAATTGCGCACGGCCGGTTCTGCATCGTTATGGTACGTTGTTATTAGTGTATGGGAGACATCAGCCACCAGTGCATTTCCAATTCAGGTTCAGGGAGAACAACTCCTCGACACCCATCAGGAGCTTCTCAGCCAGACTTGAAGAGCAGGATGGCCACTTGGCCCAAGTAGAAGTAAATGAAATGCTTCGTCTCATGGGTGACGTAGCTGCCAAAGTTCCTCCCGACGATGCAGTGCCAGGTGGGGTTGTACTTCTTGTCAAACTCCTGAAATGAAGTCGGTGGAAGAAAATTAAAACCAAATCAGAAAATAGTGACGTACCAAAGGTCAAGGATCTATTGGCAGAAATTCCAATATAAGATGATCCTGTTTAAAATCCAGCCAGTGGATCATCTGAATTTCTTTACCTTAGAATGGGACCTTTAAATCAAAATACTTTATATTTATATTTAATACTTATATTTACTTGCCCAATTGGTATTATGTTGGCAGGTTGTGGTGTATTTATTTATACAAATGAAAAAATACAGAATTTTTAGCGATTGCCTCTTTACTCGTTTACACCAATTGTTTTATCTGCTGTGTTTTTTAAACTCCAACATAATATTTCATCTCATTTGTCACTATATTCTGCATGTATTTTTTTTATAATTAATAAATATTATATTACTGTATAATCAGCGAGGTCACCTGTAAAGCTCCCTGAATATCAGCTTTACAACCTTTCCTGAAGACGCTACTCAAACAAGAGATTTTCTTTTTGAGGTCTGAAAACAGGCTGGTGCTTTGAAAGGGGGGGGGGGGGGGCTTGCGGGCACCATCATAATAAAACCTTGGCTACGGCCCTGCTCATAATATCCCTGTTTCCACACTGACCAAAAATAGATGCAAGAATAAAAAAAGCCTTTGGATGTTGCAGATCATGTGACGTGATCCCACAGATGTTTGGATCCGTCCAGCCTCCTCTCACCTTTTTGATGTAGGCTGCAATGTCCTTCTCTATGTTGTACTTCTCCATGGCCTGCGTGGCACAGTCCACCGCGTCCTGCTGCATGTCCTCGGACATGTCCGCGTTCTTGATCACAGCTTTCCTGTCAGTCATGGCTGAGGAGGAGGAGGAGGAGGATGCCTGATGGAGAAAGGAGGAAGGTGCACGTTCACTCGGACGTACCGCACTGAAAATGAACACCGCACGTGGTGACGGGGATGGTTGACGCCAGCGAACATCAGCCTTTTTTTACGCAGAACACGGGGCCATTACGAGCCATTCTGTCGTTTACACCATCATAACTTAATCGTTTCTTATTTCTCCCCATGCTCCGAACTGGACGAGGACTTGAGCGGTGCATAGATTGGCTGTGAAACTTGATACAGGTGGAGTTAAATTACTTGGCTCAAATCACTTCTGCACCAGGAGACAAAAAAGTACCAGAAATGAATCCAGATCAGAAACATGATGCACCTCTTGAACAAATACATGTGTGTGTGAGATCAAACCAAACGTGTAAAGACAAACAGTGGAAGCAGCGAAAGACAAACTGGGCATCAGGAAGATGTCAGAACATGCAGGAGGAGATCCGATCTGCCACTCACCTTCTCTACGAGCGACCTGGAGACACTTGGTTGCAGACGATGCGGGTTTCTCTCCAGCCGGATGAGGGATCGCAGGGTTTCAGAGGATGCTGCGGCTTAATTGCTTTTTAAAGGTTGACACAATAAGCATGTAGGAGGAGGTGGGTTTGTCTCGGTGCTCTCTGCTCTCCCCGGCTGCTCCCCGCCCCTCTGCTGCATGCTGCTCCTCTCCATTGGCTGCGCCACCGCCTCCACGCGAGTAACGAGCGTTTTTCGCCAGCTCCTGTCTGCCGGCATCTTATTTCATCCCAGAATGCATCATTCACGGCAACCACACACATTCACGCGCACACAAAGACACACACGCACACACACTGCATTGACTGTGGGAGAAAAAGGGAAACGAGTCCTTGGCTGCAGGTCGACATCACTAGGATGCGCGTGCAGGGGTTTGAAGCGTTAAACACCGTTCACGCACTTTGTTTTTCTATCTTTCACCGCAAGGATTTCATAGAAAATCACGTATTAATAAGCTGGTTGCAGTTTATAATCATTGCTTGTGTTTTTTTTCCAAGCGTGATACAACCATTACACTGGGGTATAGCTTATATGCAACCAAGTTAAAGGCTGTGGATGTGTCTTATAGGAACATGAAGAGATGCACGATAAATAAAAACAAACCAGTGCTCTTGTTTTGAACTGTTTTTATTGAAAATGCTGAGAGAAAAAAAAGCAAGATTAAGCAAAAAACAAAACACACAAACTACTCCCAAATGAAAACCCCTTCCCAGCCGCCCAAATGTTTAATTTATTCATACCAGGCATCTACGATTCCATCCTTTGATCCAACTTCCTGGTCCTCAGTTTCGTTTTCTTGTCAAATAAAGCAATTATCACTGAAAAACTTTAAAGATAGGCAGGGGGAGGGCCCTAATAGAAAAAAAGTTGCTCTGGGACTTCCACGTTATTTAGTTCTGAATTCAACTCTCATTTGACTCCTGGAAAAACTGATCCCGTTCCGAGCATCCATCCTTGCCTATCCCTTCCCTAATCGATCCACTCATCCAGCTCCAAGGATTGGGATCCACTGAGCCACTCCTCCAATCAAAACCTTGAAATACCAGGAAGAAAATCAGAGGCAGACCATTAGAATAAAATGTCAAGGTTTTTGGGCCTAAGTTTGTTTTTCCATGTTGAGCACTCATGTCAGATCAAGAAAAGGAAAAGAAAAGAAATAAAAGAATTGCCACAATAACTATCACTCCCTGAAGTTAAAACAGATTTGCGACAGAGAAGTGATTCTGATTTTTACACTTGAAAGCAAAAGATGTTACACTTACATCACAACACTTGATCTACGACTGTTTCTTCTGTCACAGCCCAGAGTCGCAAGTTAAAAACTTCATATATATATATATATATGTATAACAAAGTACAGCACATATGGCTTTGTTAAATATGACATGCATGACATGGCAATCAAAACGTTCAATTTATGGAATATGAAGCGTACCATTGCCTCGACCTGATTGCTCCTCAATTAGATGTCCTATCCTGACCATACAAATGACATGTGCTCCACAATGGTTTTATTCCAAATCACTTTAATCCTTCTCTTCAGATGGCTAAAGGAAGACACAAGGGTAAAATACAGTTAAGTATCGGGCTTCCCATCCAAACAGCCCACCCCACATATCCATGAGACGAGATAAAAAAAAGAACTCAATTTTCAATTCTTGCAAAAACATTGAGTTCAGTTTACAACTCAACGTTTTTGGAAGTTCAACACAGCACAATTTCAAATGTTGCAAAAATTGAGAGGAGAGAAAGGAGAGAGAGAGAGAGAGAGAGAGAGAGAGAGAGAGAGCAGGAGGAGGAATTAGCCGGAGAGGGAGAGGAGCGGAGAGGAGGGGACAGAGAGGAGGGGGCACATGTACATACCAAGATCATCCACAAGGACATCGGGACATGAAATGGAAAAGAATTGAAATCAATAGCTGACATCTGGAGAAACTCATAAACGGGTAAAAAACAAAGGGAGGAGGGGAAAGTTGGGGGGGGGGGGGGGGGGTACACATCAAAATGGCAAAAACACCAGTGGTAGAAAGGTTTAAGAACGGGAGCGAGAGTGGCTGTGACGAGGCGAGTAGCGGGGCGATCCTCTGCCGCGGCCACGGGAATTGCTGCGACTGCGGCTGGCGCTGCGGCTGCGGCTCCTGCTCCGGCTGCCACGGCTGTGGGAGCGGGATCTTCCGTAACTCGGGCTGCGGGGACCGTCTAATTTCACACGAATGTAAGCAGTCTCTCCCTGGCGGACACAAGAGAACTTGACATTGAAAAGACAACATCCCTGCTGATGGCGATAATGTGGAAAAATGGAAAAAGAGGGCCGGGGCCGTGCTGTGCTTCCCGAAACGTGTGGCAGTGCCGCAAAGTACTCACCTCGACACAGCAAAGACACATTATCCATGACACTGAGCAATAATCAAATCAGTACACATACCTCGTGCGAGCGGAATTTGGTGTTGTCCAGCTTTCGAACGGCATAGGTCATGTCCTCTTTGCGCACAAACTCTACAACCCCGGTTCCGTCTCTGAACACGTCAGCGTAGCACACGTCACCGGCCTCGCGCATGTGGTCCTTCAGGTCCTGCCAGCTGCCGCTCTGTGGGAGTCCTGAGGAGGAACAATGAAAAGACTGTTAACGGACACTGCATGTGCAGAAACTTAAACACGTCATTAAACAACATGACTATTCTATTGCACGATTTTGTGACACTGAAATGTCAGTTGATGGTGTTGGAGAGGTCTGCTTTAGTCTGCATTGTTCACATTATGCCAGAAACCTTGTGTGCGCCTTCTTTTAAAAAATGTTGGTGATACTGTGACATCACTCAGAGGTGATGTGTTCCTTAATATTGTCTAAAGCTCCAACTGCTCCACAACTGCTCAAGAGAACATTATCAACCATCATGATAATCAATGAAGTTTGTTTAGTCATTTGAGAAGAGGCGCTAAAAAAATCATCTGGTTAAAAGAGACAGTTCATCTAAAAATGAAAATGTACTTGTAGCAGAAAGGAGAAAACTAAAAAGACGGACTGGCCCTTTACTCCTCAACAGGAAGAGGAGGGGCGAGGGAGATGATAAGTTGGATACACCTGTGAGCCACAGAGGAGAGGGAAACTCAAACAAAGGCAGCATGGAGGTGCAGCTTGTGAAGTGAGAGCAACTGCAGGAAGGAGTTGATCTAAGAACCGGACGGATTTATTTCATAATGGTCCAGGACCATGAGGCAGAGAAGCTGATCCCTGGAGCACTGAAGTGGATTTAAAAAACCAAACAAGATTGGAACATGATCCTCATTTATTCATCAATATGCCGAGGGACGGGTGAGTGAAGTGTTGTCCACAAAACACTTTTGGAGTTTCAGGGGTAAACAGTGTTGCAGCCAAATCCAATACAACTGAAGTAAATTGTGAGCACTTCTTCAAAGGTGTAAACAAGGTTGTTATCACCATGTTTTAAATGTCTGCTGTGATCCACGTGTGGACACAGCTCCAGGGAGGAGATCAGTGGACATTCAGCTTAAAAACATGGTGAAAATGAGCTTGTTCCGAGTAAAATTTGAATGTCGGGGTTTGCAGACACTCCGATAACACCACAGAAGCATGATGGAGGCTTTTTATGTTTGTTTTTTTTCATTTGAAGAAGTGTTTATTGGATTTGGCTGCAACACTGTTTTACCCCTGAAACTCCAAATGTGTTCTGTGGACTCAAACACTTCAACCACCCCTCCATCTGCAAAGTGGTAAGTAGATAACAAGTGATTTTTTTTTATTTTTTTTTTTGGGTAAACTATTCTTTTAAGCTTCTCAAATGTCTATTCCAAATCTATGACAGTAAATGTAATAGTTAATGTCAGCAGCGTTACCTACAGTTGTCAGACCGCGAGTTTTTAGACCAGCAACTGCAGCAACAATTAAGGAAATTTGTCATTTAAAGCCATTTATTGTAAAAACATATATCAATTAACTTATTCTTCTGTTTATATCGAGCCTCAGTGTTCACATGACCTAAGACCTAAGTTACAGAGCTAATTGCTGCATGCAAGAGAGGACACTTCCTCATGAAAGTGAAACAGTCCAAGGGGAGAGCTGTCTATATCAACACCCTCCATGCACGAGGTCCAGCTCACCCACCTGACACGATGACCCTGTACTCGGAGCGTCGGGACGGGGGCCCGTATCTGCCCCTCGGGGCTCCGCCGATCCCTCCAAACCCGCCTCTGGAGCCCCGGCCGCTCCGGGGGAACTCCACGCGCAGTCTGTAGCCGTCGTAGTCGTAACCATCGCGTCCGTAGACCGCGTCATCTGCGTCCCTGGTCGTAAAACAGTACATTTTGTACATTAACACGCCTCGGGAGTTCAGCACCGACATGGGGGGGAGACAACGCTGGCACGGATGGAGTCAGTCATGTTGGAGACTAGCTTCATCTCACGTCCTACTCCCCGGTGCAGACGTGCATGTCAATTAGCTAATTTTGCTCCATTGAACTAAAAAGAGAAAAAAAGCATATAAATAAATAAATAAATATATAATAAATAGACAAGAGCACACTGGCGCCGGCTAAGCGTTGCACAATTGAAGCGGAACGTGCAAGCAGCGCAGACGAGGCTTAATTGCATCAAAGCCAGTGGGTGTTCAGTGTTTTACCTTGAAGACGCTACGAAAACAAGCACAGGAGATAATTCAACATTATAATGATGGAGCTCTGTTGGTGAAGAACACAGAGAGGAAACCTAGAGAGTAGAAAACACTTCGCTATGGTTGCAAGGTGCAGGCAGAGGGGGGGTGTGGGAGAATCCAGGGACTAGTCCGAGCCCTCTAACGTGTTAGCACAGCACTCACCTCGGGTCCTCGAACTCAATGAAGGCGAACGGCGGGCCCCCTCGCCGGTTCTTCAGGTCGATGTCCCGGATGGTGCCGTACTTGTAGAACACGTCCTCCACGTCCTTGGTGCGGATGTCGGGGGGCAGGTTCCCCACGTAGATTCGACAGTCGTTGTTCCCGGCGGGGCCTCGCACGACACCCGACATCGCTGCCTCTCACGCGCCGGTCGAGCTAAGCGTCCCGGTCCAGGCCGCGGTACCTTACGGGGGAGGGGGGAGGGGGTGTCCGGGGTCGGGGCCACGCTGAGCGGTCAGAGGACAGGCTGCAGGCCGCCGAGCAGGAGGCTGGAGGACGGGAGGAGAGCGGGTGTCAGTCGGTCTGTAGCCGGTTCTCGGTGGATGACACGCGCCGCTCCTGCTCGCGGGAAACAGCGCCGCGTAACAGAGGCACTCAGCAGCACCGGAAACACGGTGGACACCGCGCGCCCATCCGCCGTACGAACTAGTCCGTTAATTGACCGGGCGTAGCGACGGCAATCAATTAAGTTTCTGATGATTTCATGAGAAAGATCAAAGTATCCGCTTTATATGTTCAATATGGGACATATATTCAGAACAGGAAACACATGGGGCTCCATTTACTTTTTTAGTCCCCATGATGAGACACATTGTTTATTACCGATCTAAAACACTACCATACACGTTTCTTTGTGTAAAAGATGAGATAATGTAAGTTAGGTTAAGGTCAGGCAAGGGGTAGTAAAGTAAGGACAAATAAGATCAGTTAAGATAAGAAAAGCTAGGGTAAGTTTAAGGTAATGTAAGATATGATAAGATAAGCTAGGTAAGTTGGTTAAGGTCAGGCAAGTTGAGGTCAATAAGATAAGATGAGCATCAAAGCGATGGGGAAATACAGGCTCACATTAAAAGTAATAAATAAGCAAATATACAATAGAAACACATGAAGTCATTCCTGTATGGTTTTGACTTGTATGTATGCATGAAATAGAAATTTGCCATATTCCTGGAAATATTTCACAATGTAAGATGATAAACTATCGTAATGGCAACATGAGTTATTTTACAACGTGATTTACTGGTATGACATAATAACATGATTATATGTTTTGTTTTAACAATAAACTTTTTACATTATAATGTGATACCAATCCATTTTTTCTTTTTATCGCCTTTCATATCATTTCATGATCCAGGACATGTGTAATCAAATAGTAATTGTGTGTGGGCACCATTTTCAGAAATATAAATATATTTGAGATTCTGTAATGTCTCTAAAAAGTAAATATTGTATAGACAGACTTGATTGGTGACATGTTAGTTTTTTCAATTTTTGCATCACAATGGGAAGTTGTACCTTGTTGTTTGAAGGATTTAACTTTTCCCACGTGTGTTTGATGATCGTGATACTTGAAAACAAAAGCTAGACCTCATTTGAAAACACTCTTCTGGTGCATTTACTCACTTGTGGAACAAGTACCAAGATTTTAAGTAGTGGCAATACCACAATAAAGAAATACTCCTGTATTAGTACAAAAAGTGAAAAATAATTATACAATATTGTCGATTTGTAATCACTGATGGATTACTGTACATATAACTTTATTGTTTCCACTGGCAAATGTGGGGCTCATCTGAACATGTTATATACTGCTTGGTAACTCAATCTGTAAAAACGCATAATACAATCAATTTGTTTATTAAACTCTGTATTGATGATGAAAGTCTTCACATTGCCCAAAGCACAAAACACAATATCCACATCAGACTTTGCCAGAACACTGATTTATTGTTTGAATACATTCATTTCAACTACTTCATTTAGACTTTGGGACACAGAATATTCTTTAGAATGAAACACACAATAATCAGAAATGTATTGTATTGCTCTGCTGAGTGTAGCCTATGTTTTGCCAAGGACTTCCAGATGGAAATGAGCCTGAAGCTAATTCTGGTGCAGTATTTCTAAGAGTGCATGGTCACGGCTCAGGGAAAAGTCAAAAGGATCAAGAAAAAAATCCACATTTACTTACAGAAGCTTTTCACAGATTGAATAAACCATCAAGTACCATATGGAGGTTTCTACATCAGAAAGTCAGCTGTTATCTAATTTAGCTGTGATACAAACTAATATTGTTCTGCAGGCTTATTTAAATTAACCAACAGGACGTGGCCAGTTAGTAATAGTGATAAGTATTTAATGCAGGACTATAAAGCTTTAGTTATGGCACAAGTCCATCCATAACAACTATCTTTCATTCACTTCTTTGAAATATCCACGGCCATGTTCTGATGTCCTCTTTTGTCAAGGCAAGACAATCTGCTGTCACTGGTTTTCATGTAACATGGGAAATATATCTAGAAGCTACATTACAACACCTTACGACAATGGAAGAGCACACTGCTCATGTAAACATGGCTTCTCTTATTGTTTAGTATGCATAACAGGATCCATAAATCAGCTGGTGATCTTCACCACAGTTTTCTCCACCTGCTGTGTACTTCCCCTGACATGCCAGGCTGTTCACCTGTGGACAGAGGAGACGGAAGATCAGGAGACACAGGATCCCATCACTGGATTAATACAAATGAAACAGAAGGTACCTCTGCTCTCTTGATGAACTGCTCAGTGGCGGCCTTCTCGTTCTCCTTGTGGCCTCTCCAGGCTCGGAGGGCGGACGCCTGCAGGGCTCGGCCAAAGGAGAAGGTCAGGATCCAGGGTTTGGCCAGGGGGCAGTTGTTGATGGCGTTGAGGTGGACCGAGGCCTCCTCTTCCGTCTGACCGCCCGAGAGAAAAGCCACTCCTGCAGCGAGAAGGAAAATACACACTCACTCTCCTCTGTCTCAGCAGATTTGACTTATTCCTGTGTGAAGTCCACAGCTCACCTGTGACCGCCGGGGGAACGGTGCGGCGCAAGGCGGTCAGGGTCGACATAGCCACCTCCTCCGGGCTGTACTTGGTGGAACAGCTGTGTCCGGGCGTCACCATGTTGGGTTTGAGGAGGGTGCCCTCCAGGTACACGTGGTGTTCCGACATGGCTTTGTACACGGCAGCCAGGACCTGAGATCCACAGAGGATTACTCTCTCTCCCTTCCTCTGTCTCAGTTCTTACGGTGAAGATACGACTCACCCATACACAAGAAGAACACAACCCACCTTCTCAGTGACGAACTGGCAGCGCTTCAGGTCATGATCTCCGTCAGGCAGGATCTCCGGCTCGATGATGGGCACAATGCCATGCTGACGGAGAAAATAAATCACCATCAGAGTAATGGCTTAACCACACAGATACAAGGACAAGCTGTAGTAGTGGACCCTGACCTGCTGGCAGATGCTAGAGTAGCGTGCAAGAACGTTTGCGTTTTCGGTGATGGCCAGTTTGGATGGATTGGTGTCACTGATCTTCAGCACGCAGCGCCACTTTGCAAAGAGGGCGCCATCCTTCTTATACTGTGCACAGCGCTCCGCCAAACCATCCAGACCTAGGGAATAGGTCAATGCAAAAAATGTATGCTGAACTGTCTTGAAATGGGAATCGCCATGGGGGGAAATTATTCCATCAAAAGTGTTATTGTCTGACCCTGTGCAGTGGTTTCTCCAGAAGTTCCTGCCAGGGGGACGACGCCCTTGTCAACCTGAGAAATACAGTTTAAAGTTCTTGTATACAGAAGAAAATCAAAATGTCTTATGCAAAAATCAACCTGTTTGGGACAACCCACACCACATTGAAATCATTTGGAACTCAACTGTCTCACCTTGACACCGACCAGGATCCCCCTGTCCCGGATCATCTTGACGAAGGGGACCCCGTTGTCAAAGTGCTGGTACAGCGTCTCGTGGAAGAAGATGATTCCGCCAATGCAGCTGCTGATGCGATCGTCCGCACTGAAGAGAATCTGCCGGTACTGTCTGCGGTTCTGCTCCGTGTTCTCCACTCCCACCTGGGCCAGCCGCTTGGCCATGCTGCCTGCAGGCCACACATTGAGCACATGACAAGTTAACACGGATGCTCTGATTGTTTTTAATAAGTGACAGAACTGACATGATTGGTCAAGAGAAGAATTAATGTTAAAGAAAAGGAAGAAACTGAGAGCAACAGACCTACAGACTCATCTGCGGCCAGGATGCCCTTCCCTGGAGAAACTATTCGTAGAGCAGTCTCATGCAGCTCTCTCTTCTGCGCCTCGGACAGCGTGGGGAACTGGTGCGTCATCTTGAGTGTCTGACTCTCCTGCAGCCTCTGGTACAAGATGAGACCTTATGATTGTATTATGCACACATTTACCCCCCCCCCCCCCCCCCCCCTACAAGAAACCTGCAGATTATATCTCTTTAATTAAAGAAATTGGTCCTGTTCAGTTGAGTTATGCCGAGTGAAAATAGATGCAGGACTGAAAACAAGAAATCCACGCAGCAGGATTTGGTGAACCATCAAAGTTTAAGTGCATCATTATTTGATGATGGAAAGACGATAGATCATCTTCAATTAAAACCAATCACTATCCACAAAGTACCACCAACATCTTGGTCTTTTTCTGTTGTTGCAAGTAAAAAACTGCATCTTGAGGCAAATTACAGATATAAAATAGGCTTTCAATTGTCCTGGATTCCTCTTGTTGTCTCCATTGCTCTGTTCACATCGACTAAGAGCTTCAGGTTAACAGTCGAGAGTCCGATGCAGGTTGATGGTCAGATACAGGTGCATACGCATGTAGCCAATGAAGTCAGTGAGATGATCCTATATGCATCAGAGACAGCTGAGTGAAGGTTCTTACCTGACAGAGAAATCAAACGTGTCCGATCCACTGAGGTGACGAACACTGATGGAGTCTCTCTTGTCAGCTCTGGTTTGTATCCAGCTCAGTGCTGTCACACCTCACAAGCCAACACCCCTGGGCGGAGCTTGTACACCCACCTTTGACCCAAATGAGAACAAACTTGATGATTCATTGTTCTATTTATTAAATTTTGAGATTTTATGTTTGTTGTGCAGCTGCTTCTTTTTCACCTGGATTTGACAATTTTACAATTTCTTACATCACTTTGCGATGACAAACTCAATTGAGGTGCAGTTTGTAAATAAGACTACAGGATGGTTATTTTGCAGCTTAAACCTTTTGATATAAATTGTCAAGTTAAATGTATTATCTCAGCTGAGAGAAGCTGATTTGCAGGCTGAGGTTAAACTAGATACAAACCCTTACAAAGACCAGAGTGCAAGAAAAAGAGAGCTGGTGTCGTTTTCTGTTCAAATTCATCATATTAATCACTTTACAGACAGGAGTCTTTTACTCCTGAGGGTAGGAACTCTGAAGCCTCTACCTGAAGGTGGAAACACAAACTCAAATATGAAAATAACTTAACACATTTATTCTTATATTCAGGCTGTGAAAAAAAAAAATGTTTTTTTTTCAGAACCCTCTACCCCCTTTTCTCAACCTCATTTGGCTTTTCACCATATCCTGTGGCGTTCTATTTTAGTTTTAATTAGCTGCCCCAAGGACAGTTTGGAGTCTCCAGATAATTTGGTCTTTACCCTCAAATTCACAGGGGCGTTTGAGTCTCGGAGCGATGCTTGCACTCGGCGGCTTCTTTTTGAGCTTTAAACTGAAAAAGAATAAACGTGTCAGAAATGCAAATAATGTCCAGGTTCCAGACGATGTGAGTGAAGGTGGTGATGTGTCCTGAATTAATCAAAAGTAGCTCAGAAAAATACCTTTCACTGTTTGTATGATGGACATGTTGAATCTGGCTTAAAGCCACAAACACAAAGACTCACAAAGAATTCATGTGTGTAGCTGAAGTTGTTGAATGTGTATCTTTGCAGTGCATGTTCAGGAAGAGGCCTGTTTCCTGTTGTGTGGTCCGTTGTGTGACGTTCGACTCGGTGGGATGGCTCGGGTATTTCAGGGGACTCCTCTCTTCACCATTGTGGGTCAGTGGGCCTATGAAGCTAGATGTGGGTCACTGGACTGCCAGTCACATGCAGCCAACACACAGACATGGAGGACCTGTCTAAGACAAGGGCCTGAGAGGGAATCAGTGTCAGGAAGCAGCCTGAGGAGGAGCTGCTGCTCTCCCATTCAGCAGATACAGTTTTAAATAGACACATGACTTCACTGCAATTACGCGTGGCTGGCTCCGCAGGGAGCCACAATTTATTTTCTGTTACCCAATTAAAAAAAACTTTAATGATGAGACTTTATCTGATCCTCAATTTTCTGTCCTATTAAGGTCGTCCTCCATGGATTTGCGAGTGCTCCTCTAAATAGGTCATCCCAAGTTGGACATAATGTATCCAGGTGCAAGAGCAGGAGTGATCTACTTCACAATGCAATCTCTGACCCGCCAGAGTCTTCTGAAATAAATTATTATTCTTATAATGTGCTTCTTCAGCAGTTTCATGACAAGGCAACTTACTTCATTGCTTCAGGAAGATCATGTGATATGACTGAAAGGTCCAGAACAGCTGCAGACCTTGAGGTGAGATTGTTTTAAACCCTGGAGCTCACACGTGTCGTATCGTATAACACATTTAAATGGTTTGGCAAAAGCATTAGTCTAATATGTTTATCAGAGCTTTCAAAGACATCTCATGGTCTTCTTCAGGAGATGACATGTGCTCAACTGTCAAAGGAAATGGCTCAACTGGGACGTCTGGAGATTCAGAGAACAGGTGGCGCTGGTTACAGAGCAGTTATTGACACATTGTCATAAGAACAGCTGATAGATATTTAATGTGCCCTCACCTCTGCTGTCACCAGTGACAACAACAGAGACCCCCACAGGAGCTGTTTAGACCAAAACTGGAAACAACAGTCGATTAAGCATCAAAAGAACAATAAAAAGCAGGAATCAGACGTGTGTCTAAAGCTGCAACAGTGGAAAACAAGATACAGCACACGTGTGTTTCTGGAGAAAAAGCCTCTGAGAACACAAACAGTTTTATGTAAATCACATCACAGCTGCATCTCGTTCAGAACTGGGTCAACTGACTCCGATGGGAGCAAAACAAACGGTGGGGCTCTGACAGTGATGCAGTTATAAGCAAAGACGTGGCTTCAGTACAATCATCCACACAGCATAAAAATTACTTTCTTTTCCCCTCAAATCCTCATTAATGGTCCTAATCTTGATTTATTATATTGTTTAATCTGTGTTGTGCCGTCAATGTTCTGTTTATACCAAGAGAAAAAACAAACTGCCAGTGAACCAGTCCAGGGAAGACACTGGAGCTCCTTCGGCCACAAACGATAACTTCCTTTCAGTGAGATTATTCCCCAGAGACAAACACTTTTCATTTATTAGACCAAACAATCACTCATGTACTGAAGCGTCCCACATACTGCATTCGCTCGCCCTCCTCGTTTCAGGCGACATGGGAGAGTGAAGTGAGACACTCGAGGGCACCTGGTAAACAGCAAAACACTCGGCAAGTTCTTCTAAAATCCATTTACAGATGAAATAAGAATCATGAAATTTACCTAAATAATGGATGGATATAAATAAATAGTTGGTAAAAACACTGTAAACTTGTGCAGCTACTGCAGATGTGAGCTTCACCCGGCGCCCTCATTAGATGGCAGTGTACCTCTTCATTATCCAGTGCAGATATTTATGATCATACTGGAGGATCTCTGGCTCTACAACAGCGGCTCTACTGTGGGAGCAGAGGTGGGCAACACAGGGGATCAGGACAGGAGGAGAGGAGAGACTCAAACTATGAAACTGGGACTTTATATGTAGGACTTAAATTTAATATAACTCACAGACCAGCCCCTTTATTTGGATTCTGCACAAAAAACACCAACACACACTGAGAGACTAGTACACTTTTATTGACAGATAAACAATAAGCCACAGAGCCGATAGAAACATGAACGCATCTGCGTTTGTGATATCATCCTTTTTTCATTGAAATGTTTAGAGCATATTTTCCTCTTCTTAATAGAAATGTGAGTGAAACAAACAAAGCTTAGCAGCGCAGTTATACAAGTACTTTAACGCAAAACAACCATAATTACAAAAATATCAAAATACTTTGCATAAAAAGTGCTTTAGTGACAAAATTACAAAAACATACACTCAGCGATTAGCGGCAGCATATTTCTGTTTGCCACGAAACCATCACACTGAGCACCGCGCGGTACGACAGGAGAACGTTTCAGCTGCTGTTCGGGATGCATTGCACTGGGATGAGGTTACAGTCAGACAGCGAGCTGAGGGGTTTTCTTTTGATGGGAAAAGGCCTTCGTGTCTGAGACAGTCATTCAGCCTCGAGCAACCTCTATAAGCTTTATTAAAACATATTGATATATTTATTTATGACATTTCCGGTCTAAGTTTTACAGCGATGAAGGTGCTTTCAGTCGAGTCCTAGTTATTCGTAGTTTGTGAGATGGCATGAGTTCCTGAACCAGCAGGACCAGTCGCTCTCAGTATTACAGAAGCAGAGGAGCAGTAACAGTGAAGTGCTACACTGTTAATCTTCCCCCGCTACATTCACTGCAACCTGAGGGGTCACTAGTTTCAAAGTTGCAGAGTGTTTAAAATGCAGAGACTTTCGATGGCGCACAAATAAAGTAGATAATATATTTGGTCAAAATAGCACCGTGTTACTTCTGGTGCTGAGTTCCCTTTCAGGGATTTGGGGCATAAATTCTAATCTCAGGAGTGAAAAATAAAAGTCTTTAACTTCAGCAGGCTCATATGATACAGTAAACTATTCTCAATAACAGTTTGAAATACTCAACTCTCTTTTCCTTGTGTTTCAAAGAGACGGGCTGATATTCTGACCCTAACCAGGACGGTGGTGGTTCGTCCAGTTGAGCTCAGGCTCGGTGTGAAATGTGTGGAGTGTTTGTTGGTTCACTTGCGTCGACTGAAGATGCTCTTTTTACTGGAGCTCTTGTCTGAAGCGCTGAGGCCGATGAGGAGCCGTGCCTTCTCGTCCTCCTCCTGCTGCTGCAGGCTGTTGTCCGACTTCCCCTCAGACGCCTTCCCCCGCAGGTCCGAGCCTGCAGCCGGCTTCAAACGCAGCTTCTCTTTTATCATCTGGGCAAGAGGAAGCAGAAGAGACGACTTTCATAAGAAAACTTTTCAGTGTCCTCCTCCTGGTCATTCTTGGCAATGGCAAATAAAATAACTGAAAACATTAGACTGATATAAAATCATAGATAACATACAACAACAATAACAGGTCATATGGTTTTAAACTAGAGGGTAGAGAGGCATCCAGAGAACAGTTTTGTGTACCTGTGCTACTAGAGCCTTCCGGCTGTCTCTTTTCACAGCCATGGCAAAGTCGAGCCACGTCCAGGTGTTGTTGTGATACTCCAAACAAGGCAGAACCAGGTTCAGGTCCTTCCAGTCCACGCTGCTCTTTTCTCCCTGAGGAACCCGAACATTTCACAATAAAACAGGGATTTAACATGAACCCATGATCTGATTGGGATTAAAAAAAGTTCTTGACTTAATCAGAAAGGGAATTCAACAACGAACACATGTTTTTCTTGCCACAGTTTCATTAAACACACTTGTTTTTAATACAACTTATTTTTTTGTTGCTGCAGAGTTGTTTGCGGTGATCTCTGCCCCCTTTCACTTATTCTCTTTCACATCCATAAAGTTTTTATCTTCCTCAGCATGGAGGCAGAATTCAGCTCAACATCTGCCCTGCTCTGTAAGAGCGTACTCTGTGTGTGAGTAACCCAAAGTAACTGATGCTGCGCAGAGGAACCCACCTTGTAGCTGACACAGAGGGGCACTTGTGGAATCTTGACGTAGATGAAGGAGTTGTTCATAGCAGCTCGCTCCTTCATTTTGTCAATGTCATCAACAGGGTGCTGGTGGGAGGAATTTAAAATTATTTATTTTTGAGGAAGAATAATTTCCTACATGTAGTTCACATCGCTCTCTGTTCTTAAAATTCTTGAATTACTACTTATAGCCTAGTAATTGTATGTGTAATAGAAAGTTGAAAACTGTTTTTTTTTTTATTTGATTATATATTTCTTTTGTAACTAAATCTACAAAAAAATTAAGTATAAATAAACAAAACCGTTATCCTTAATTTTGTGTTGTTGGAGCTAAACACAATGAACCAAATAACGCACGACTACCTCTGGAGGTTTCCTGAAGGACCTCCTGACCCCAGCAGAGCGGTTCAGTCCCTGGGTGACACCTTTGCTGGGGCCCATGGCGCCCATGGTGTCCTCTGACGACTGTCGAGCCTTGACAGTGATACCTGTGACACAGACCGCATGGACATCAGCACTGTGGCCTTTTTGGACTCTGCACCCTACACCTTAAACTGCCTCTGATCCTCTCACACAAATCTCAAGGTCACAGACATAGTCACAGCATGACATAACACTGCTAAGAGCAATTCAACACCAAACACATACACAAGTCTGAAGGCTTGTGATCACACACAGGAATCGAGGTGCGGCTCAGTTTACTTGAGTCATAATTCCACTGTTGATAAAACCATACCAGTTGTAACCAATCTGAATTTGTCTTCCTCATCGGTGACCTCCTCCTCCTCTACATTTCTTCCAGGGAAGAAAAATCCCATCATTCTTTTGAAGAACTGGTACATCAGCTGGATGGTGAGCGGCACCACATTCACCTGATGACGAAAAGGGTTCATGTTATTAGAAGAGAAGAATCTTTAAAATACAATCTACACATTTCAGATTAGCTTCTTGTGAAATTCCTCACCTCAAAATGTTCCTTCACTGAGATTCCACCCACAGGGGGGCGCACTTTACTGAAGATACGCAGGGCAAACTGGCGTCCTGACTGACAGTTACTCTGAGGACGAAGCACGACCTAGAAATACAAAAGAGATTATTTTATCTTCACCATCATCATATCAGAAGCTCTAGTTGCTGGTCCTTGTAAAATCCTCCTATGAGACATGCGCAGAGGAAACGCATTCAATTTGGGCGTCAACCCCCCCCATCTTCAACGTTGTTTTCACTGATTTCCCAGGAAATAATTCATGGATATTGATGAAAACAATCAGGCATAATTAGGTGATGTCCATGAGTGAGTGCAATTTGGTTCGTGCATATTGTAGCTCGGTGTACCTTTTGGAGAAAAACAATTTCACAACCACAAATAATTAAAGATAAAAAGGACAGAATGGAAAAACAACTATGAGGTTGTGAGTGCACTTGTAATGAGTCCTTGTTCGCACATGCATCAATGAAATCCTGCATGCAACACTAAATATGAAAGAGTGATCCCATCTGTACAAACAAGATGGAGTCGACACAGACATCAGTCTTGTCCCTGTACCAACAGTGTACATACCCTCACACGCTGCACAGAGGAAACCAGGCAGAGAGTCAAATGTGAGTTAACACTGCATTTTCAGCTATTTTGCACATATATATATATACGGCACGTTTTTTTTATCTACATCTGAGAAATGTGATGTAATCAATTTTGATTGACACCGTCAGAGAGGTTTCAATTTAACTGTACATGTATGTTTATTATTGAAATTGTAATTTTCAGTGGTGTTGAACTAAACTGCATTACACTGAGGTAGTAGTTTTTAATGTTTTACAAACGTGAGCACAACGAATGAAATGCAGTCCGGTACAAAACCACTGAAAACTCCAATCTCTGTAAATAAATATAAAAAATGATTATTCACTGGAATTCTGTTATAGTGATCACAGATATAGTGTTCAACTGTTTCTATGGATCAAAAAGCTTGGGAGAGAATTGCTCCAATACCAATTCTTTTTTTTTAATAATTTGGTTAAAGTGATCAAGTGATCTGCATACAGTGATCATTTTGAGTCTTTTCATACACGTTTGGACTGTAAAAGATTAATTTATTATTATCAAGTTATTTACCTTGTATGCTGCATTAGGCAACAGGTTGTTCATTGTGAACCACCCAAGCTCCAAAAGATGCTCAGCCGTGTCATCAGACTTGTTCAGCTGTGAGGACAAAGTATTCACAGCAGTGGTGAACATCAAGAATGATATATGAAAAAGAACAATCTCATCGTTGTTGCTGCTGTAGCTGTTTGCTGAGCCCACCTTGCTGTACATGAATCTCTGCAGCTCCAACTCAGCGATACCAAGCTGCCCGTCCTCCTCAGTCAAACACCAGCGGGCCTGAGCAAAGTAGAACTCTGTTCTCCTCACCACACTCACATCCTCTGGGGGCTTACGCAGCTCCAGCTTGTTTGCACGTTGCAGCTGGAAGTCCTTAAAACACCTGGATGAAAGAAAGAAAATGTGTTATTTTTTCTTTTTTACATGTGTTTCACATCTCTACAGCATTGGATGTGTATGAGCGCTGATTTGAGACCTGATAAGAATGTTGAGCTCTTCACTCTTCATCTGCATGTCATTCTTCTCCTGGTTTAGCTGGTTCTGTAGTCGGGTGTTGATCTCCATCAGTTCATCACCGCTCAGCTCCTCGGGTTGTGCCTGCAGGATGAAGAGACACATGTTTATATAAGTGCAGACCTGGTGGAATTTTTAACATTTGTTTGAGATTTCATACCCAGATTCTTAACAATAATGCTTAGCTGTCAAATGTCCAGCTGTTCTGCCATTTACTTTTTGAGCTAAATGCAGTACGGTAAATGTCATCGGAAAACTTTGCAGATTTAACTTGATGTGCACAAGTTAACATCAGACATCAGACTTTCCTCAGATAGACAAGCAGAACTCCCCCAGAAGAGGCTGATTTATATTCTAGTATAGCAATGAGAGGCTCACCCTGATGTTGGAGTAAATCTGCTTCTCGAGGCGTCGGATCTGAGCGAGATGCTGCCTCACGGCCTCCTGGAGATGCAAAATGCTGCTGCGCTGCTCCTCTGGGTTACTAGAAATTTCCAGCTGGAAACGGACTCGCTGCTTTTTCTCACTGTGCTCCTTGACACCACGAGCAGGGGATAAAAACACACAATGAGCAAAACTGAAACACCGGTAGGGACATAGAAATCTTCTATAAATTGGGATGATTAGACAACTGATGGTCAAGCCTACTTTGCGTCTTGGCTCCACGTGTAACAACAGGTTGTTGACAATGTCCAGGATCATAGCGTACTGAACAGGGTTAGTGGATATCTCAAGATCATGGTGAATAAGGGTGAAGGTGTCAACAGCCCCTGGAAAAAATAACTATTTTTAGACATCTTGCATAATAACAGTGACAGTTAACATCTTTTTTTTATCTACATTACTATTCGTGCAAGAATCCTCTCTGAAAAAACATACCAGCCTGTTTTTTTAGCAGGTCCTCTTTCTCATGGTTATTTCCCAGCTCTGGTGGTTTGATCTGCGTGGCCAGCTCCGGGTTGATATCGTGACTGTAACTGATGTAGTGCATCCGGCAGCTACAGCGTGAGATGATGCGCTGAACCTGCTGAGCCTCATTCACTTGAGCCGGCTGGTTCCAATCTACAGTTAATGAAAATGGACAAGTGTAACGGTAAACAACAATTCAGCGAATCAAAATCAGTGTGCAGGTATCCACTGAAAAAAATAGATGTGGCAGGCAGTTATTTTTATAGCTGTATTTGTATATTCTGTAACATTACAAAGACTGTGTACTAAGATATACATAGGGGGTTATTGTGACTACCTGTGGTGGTGCAAACCATTCCTCCCACAGCCTGGCCACTCTCCATCAGCTCCAACACTGAGTCCAAGTTACGCTGCCGGTGTTCCTCGATGTTTTTCACCTGCACACAACATAAGACAATAAGGGCAAATCAAACAAAGCACAGCTCAATTTAAGTTAGATCTTTAAAAACACCCTGATACCAGGTTAGAGACATGCGTACCTCCAGCCACAGCTGCCTGTCCTCTTGCTCGGATGGGTTGGGCTCCATGGTGGCAAAGTACTGCATGCCGTCCAGCAGACAGGTCCAGGTGGTCTTCTGCTTCAGGGTGTCATTGTACCAGGCGGGATGGTGCTCACACTGTAGAAGCTGAGCTTTTGCTGCAGACACCAAGACACAGCCGGCTGTCTCTGTGCCTCGCATCATCATCTGAGTAAAGCAAAGTAGAGGTGGATTAAAAACACTGGATTATTCTGATAAATCAAGCTTCATTCAATTCACCAGGTCTGGAGAAAGAAAAGCTTGTGATCCTTCAATTACAAAACCAATTACAGAAATGAAACTACCTGACAGTTGACTAATTCAATAAACCAGTTGCGGTTATAGACGTCGTCGGTCTGACAGGCTGCAATGCCACACAGTTGGTCGCTGACACCCGAGTCCTCTTCTGAAAACACCACAAACTTGTCGGTTTCCTCGATTAGCTTCTGGAGCATCGATGTTCCTACAGAACCAGGTGGAGAAGGAAGAGGTTTACAGACTTTTCAAATTACTCTGCTGTTTCCTCGTTCGAGTAAATTCCTCACCTTCATTTTGTGTTTTCTCTGCCCGAGCGACTGTGGGTGTAACATGTGTTGTCTGAGCTGTGGTGGGAGAGTAGTTGGAAGGAGTGCGTTTGAGTTTTTTGGTCTGCAGCTGTGTGTCAATCCTCAGACCCTTTAAAGCCTCCGTGGACAGATTTCTCTTCAGCACAGATGCCTTCTTGTAACCGTCATACAGGGCAAACGCTATGTTCCTGTTGGTGGTGGTCCACGAAGCACGCAGGTCGACCAGGCGCAGTTTGTGAGTGTACGAATTATTTGTCTCATCCTTCTGGTTCACCTCCTGTCAGCAACATTCAAGATTTTGATTATTAATACATACAGGCAGTGAGGAATAGGTTTAAATGTGAGAAATCATTAGCGGCTTTTACCTCCTCCATGCGGTTGCTCTGTCGCTGGTAGCTCAGGGACGACAGGCTGAACAGGTGAGTTTTCTTCACCTGGGCGTTGATCTGGTGGTCGGCCGTCTCATCCCAGGTGGAGGCCATCAGGTGAACCGTCATGTGTGAGAGCTCACTAACCATCTGAGTCACATTCCATTCAGAGATCAGCCTCCTCATCACAGTGCCGGCTGAGATAACACAAACAAATACACATGCATCCATATTAAAAATACACAAACCACTCGCAGCACTGCTGGTCTCATCAGCGACATCTGTATGAACTTCCTGAATCTCTTCCTCATCTTTACCTTGAGGAATAAGTCTCTGTGCCCCTCGAGTGAAGACATGGCCTTTGCTACATTCCACCTGAATACCTCTCTGCTGAGCAAAGGATGCCCAGTAATGCACCTGAAATATACACAATATGGATTAAATATCTAAAGCACATGATGTCCTTGATAAAAAAATCTGCGAATGCAATTTTTTATTGGGCTACTGGAGGGAAGCCTAAAAAACACTTGCTTGTAGTTGTGGGAAGGCGGCTGTGTAGGACATCTGTTTGTAGTGCTGACCGAGCTTCTTTCGGATCGGCCTGAGACTGTGGAAGAGCTTCCCTCTGCAGATTGGTCGGGATACACCGGTCCAGGTGGCCCAGAAGTTCTGCATCCAGCGCAGAGTGCTGCTGTACAGCAGGATTCTGGGCTGACACGGTTCTGCAAAGATAAAATACAACTTTCTACAATTAGATACATATACAATACTTATTTTCAGTGCAGTGGGCTTTACCATTGTCCACCAAAATAAATTCCAGGCTTCTAAAGACCCGTTGTTTCCCTGTATGATAGAGCGACATGTACCTGTGCCACAGTGCTGGTTAAGGTCCATGGTGATTGAGAGGTTGAGGTTCTCCGAGCGAAAGGCTCTGTAGGAGTCATGAGATTGTCCTGAGGTCACGTCTGCAACATTATCGGCACAGCAGACCATTACAGCGTGGTGGTCATGGGGGTTGCCGTGACAAAGCCATTGGAGGTCGAGGGTCATACACAGGTTGGGTAGCCGTAGAAAACAAATGTCATCATACCTGGTATGGAAAGAGAAACACTTAATTAGTGAAGGATTCGATACAAATTGGGGTAAAAGTTGCATTTAACTCAACCTCTGTCGTCTCCACTTACTTTGATGCTGTCCTGACATTCACATCCAAGTCTCCTTTAAAAACAAACTGTCCAGGATTCCAGTCATAGTTGACCTTATTCCATTCCCAGTGCAAGTTTTCTGTTGTGTTGTAAGGGTCCTGCCAATATGTGACTCAAGATTATTATTGAGCACACAGTAAAACATTATATATTTAGCACTTCATAGCTCAAAATATATGTAAATAAAAACAAAGAGTGTGTTAAATGATCACATTTAACACAAAGTAAATGAGGATATATTTTGTCATACAATTAACAAAATCTGCTTAAATCCACTACCAATAAACATACAAACTTATTTTATAGATGTCCGGTGTTTTACCTCTGTCGCCAGTTGGTGGAGATTCGCCTGATCAATGTCCATTTCCCAGTGTCCGTGCATCAGGAGACGACTTTTGTCCCACCAAGCCAAGGGTGGTGAGGGATCAGCTGTGGGTTTGGTCAGGAGGTCGACTGACTGGCCGATCAAAGTCCAGGCCGGGTCCCAACATGGCCCCCACACGATTGTGTAGAGAGAGATGTTTGCTGTGAAAAGATTCAATGCGAGACATTAACGTTTATTTACACTAGTGCTTTTCCTATGATTATATGATAAATGATTATTCCCTTCTTCTTCTTTTGAACGATTGTTTCAGTCATGAGCAGATACAGCACATTCAAATCAGGCACAATGAAGAGAGGGATGAAGAGTTCCGGGGTAGTGACAGCAAACTTCCAAAAGTTTATACCCATAACTCACATTTGAAATCATAGTAGAACTTGAGTGGTGGCATGTTCCTTTGGACTGTTACATCTCCCCATGGTTGACCGAGTGGGACAATCTCTTTGCGACGAGCTCTTGCCTGTCCGTCCTGCTCCGTCCCGATCAGACGCCCTGAGAGCTCCCAGTCCCGGATCTCAAACAGGTAGCGAGGGAAGTCTCGAATCCTCACTGGCACAAGGAAATGACAGCAAAGAAGTATATGATTTTGCCTATACTCTGCTAACATGACACTATTAAGGGTTTATTTTCAGTTTATTCTTACCCAAGTATGCTGTCAGTTTGAACTTGACTGCACGGCACCACTGGACCACCAGGGGGAGTCCTTCTTTGGGGAAGGGACTGATCTTATCAATGTCCCTCAGTTGCTCTCTCACCCTTTCAGGCCCATGAAGAGACTCATCAGCCAGGGCTACCAGCTCCAAGTCTGACACAGTCCACGTCAGCAGGGACTTCCTCATGGGTGTGTTTGCGTAGAGGCGGCGTGAGCGCTGGATGTAGATCTCAATGTGCTTTTTCTCCAGTGAACTATACAGCTCTTCTATTTTTCGGGCAGGCAGAAGTTCTCCATGCTGCTTGCGAAGGTCTGCAACCTTCTTATCTAGAAGCTGCAGACGCTTTGCACTTTCCTTACTCTCGTCCTTCATCAGCTCGTAGTTGTCTCGCAGCTTGATTTCAAAGACGTCATCCAGGAAGACAAACGAAAACTGGCTGATTTTGAACACCAGGTCCGGAGGCAGATGTTGGACGGCAGATGCCTGGCCCGGGGAGCGATGGAGAGTCTTCAACCACTTCTGCACACTGATGGCTTTGTCAAATGTGTCTGAGAAATTGTACTGGTAGGGGAACTCGAAAGTCAACGAAGGACATGTGAGAACCCAGACTGGGTTGTGAGGAGTGATGAGGAAAGGGAAAGTTTTTCTGTGCCGCTGCATCTCAGCCAGCTCTTCGTGTTTCTCCACATCTAGATCTTTAAAGAAGACGATATCGTTGCCATCAAAGTTGAAGGTCAGTGAAGGGGAGCGTATTTGCATGGAGCCGGCATGCTTGGAGACTGAGAGGCCCTCTGTGTGCAGGAGGATGTAGTTCTCTTCACTAACATGGGCAGTCAAACGTGTACAGGCCAGTTCAACACGCACACACAGTCCTCTTCTTTGCCCTGACACAACTTTAGACTCTGTAGGTGTGACTGCAGCGTTCTCTTCTTTCTCTCCACAGAGCATACGCCAACAACCCTGAGCTTCAGTCATGTGCTGATATAAGACCATGTGGTCTGGTGGCGTCCACTCAACAGTAAGCTCTTCTTCACTTTGAACCTGATTGAGATATGACAAAAAATAAATATATTGACACACCCATTATTTTAGTCCACTGAATTAAAACTTTAAAAGATGTGATTACCTGTAAGGTCTGGGTGGTGACATGGTAGCAGAACACTATTGTGGAGAGTTTGAGCACAGGGTGAGGGGTCTGCGAGGCAGGGCAACATGTTTCCATGTTCTCTGAGAGTGTTTTGACCACAGACAAACTCACGTCCTGTAGAGACACAGTGGAGCTCTCTGCAGAGCTCAAGACTCCCACGGTGTCCATCCGCAAAGACACAGCTCCTAAAGGAAACACAAGAAAAAAAGAGATCAGTGATGATCCACTACGAGCAGAGAATTTTGCGTAAGATAATGAAAACATACAGGGACATTTGTAAGAAGAAAGTCCTTTTCAATTGTAATTTCTAATCTTTTCTTTCAAATTCATTGCTCATTGTTTATGATGTATTTCAACATAGCAGCTATCACTTAACTGTCACACAAGTCACAAACTAGAAGTTGGTTATAGTCTATTAATAGCTTGAGCTCTACAGCAGTCACATTAATGTCTGCCTTGTAGTCGTTAAAGAAGATGTATATTAATAGTAGATTTAGGATCTGTCTTTTCAGGCAAACCACTATCTGATACACTACACCTATGTATATCCAAAACATTCTCAGTGAGAAACATCTTACCGGCCAGATTCGAGAATGTGAACACGTTAACATCCTCCAGGCAGCAGTCCAGTTTAAAAAGCAGGTGTGGCTGTGAGGACTGGATGCGTTGGACGGTTTCATCAGTAGGAGTCCCTAGGGCCACATCTGGCAGCTGTGTCCCAGCATCACCAGGGAAACAAATGAGGGACAGCAGGCGAGACAGACACAGTGCACAGGTCTCTGAAAGCTCCACTTGAAGCCCTTTCAGTTTGGACTCCACGCTCAGACTCGGAGACTGGCTACCCGAATCCATGTGGGGTCGGTTTAAACTCCCCTAGAAGAAAGAGGGATTAAAAGTACATAAACATAATGGATCGTTTTCACCAATAAATCCTCCGACTTACAGGCTGATTAACATGAAAACGTGTTGAAACAGCACCGAGTTAATGTCTTCTAATGTCATCTAATCTGTGTTTGGGGATGTAAAAGAATGACAGGAAAATATAGGATATAGAAAGAGAAAGTGGTTGATAAGAGGCTATGACGTAGCTGTGTAAATATATAGGGATATACAGTAGACACCTTTGGTTGTGCATTTAGAAAACTGTAACAATGAATCTGAAGCATCACAAGAAATAAAAAAGTCTCTTAAAGCTTCTAAATAATTTTAATTTATTAAATCTTACCTGAAGACTGAGTGAGTCTAGAATGAGGGCCTCTCCCCACACATGTTTACCAGGAGGATGGGGTGCTTGTTGGATGTGAGACCCTTGGCCCACCCTCCACCAGAAGTTGTCCAGGGACAGTGACGCACGCTGGTGAACGTTCTGAGGCTCCCGACTCTCTTTGTCAACTTTAATGTCGAGAAGATGTTGCAGCTCTGAAGACATGGAGACAATACACTCATAATCACAAAACTACCTGGAGGAAAAACATTTGAATTTGCTGCAGTTAAGTGATTGAAGTCATTCTGAATCACAAAGCTATGAAAAGTCAACTGCTGTTAAAGGAGAATAAGTTAATAAGTAACTTTTAAAAGGCACTCGAACAAAGAGCCTTATCTAATTGAGTTTGTTTGGAAAAGGTTGACCTAAAAGTTGCCTGCAGAATCAAAACCATGAAGATTTATTGAAGGAAGATTTGTTGTAATAACAGTGCAGGACTTGCATATGATGTTAAGTAACAAGTGCTTATGCTTATCACACCATGTTCAGGTTATACTTTAACGCAATATCATGTGACGTTCACCTGCCTTTGTGTGTGCGCTCATGTGTGAAATGTGTGAAAGTGTTAACTGTACCTGCACTGGCAGACAGGAAGCCAAGAGCAAAAGGCGTTGTGTCTCCCAGTTGAACGGACACATTAACGTTCGACACAGAGGAAGTGATCATCACAGGAGCATCCAGGTGAGGGAGGCGCCTGAGGGTAAGGAGGGTGTGCAAATAATCTAATGGACTAAACAATACAATAAAATGATGGGACAAATAATACACAATGAGTGATGCACACACACAGACAAAACATGTGGATAAGAAAAAGAAGATAGCAAAACAAGTTAAAATATTACCATCACAGTGGGATATTTAAGCAAAGTGGTGAATATAGATATGATATAGAATATATATGCAGAATATAGACTCAATCATTCCAGTAAACTTTGAAGGACGCCACAGAAAATGCGTTGTTATACTTTTCCAAGTATTAATTACAATAAAGGAAACTACACCTTTATATTTTGCCTTTGAAATTTACCTTTTTTTATTTGCTGCTTTCCTGTGGATTAGCTGTTCCCATGGAAATAGATTCAGCCAATGGGAGAACTCCTGGTGACGGTAGTGGACGATGCAAGTGTTTACTGTGAATGACCCTGAGATGTCAACTGACGTAACCTAAATTTATAAAAACAAAAGAAAATTATGAGTCACACATTTACAAAGCTTTCACCAGACAATGTAAACGTCAAGCGTCCTCCTGACCTGCAGGGCTGTCTTCAGAGAGTTCAGACAAAGGATTCTTTGCCGGCTCTGAGAGAGGAGAAGTCCATCTGCCAATTAAAAATGAAAAAAAGAGAAAAGGACATGTTATTCATAGCTTTTTCCTCCATCCAAGTCTCTCTGCGTTACGTCTGGTGCCCAGCTGTCCACTAACCCTCTAGAACAAGCTCCAGGCTGCTCTGGGGAAAGCTCAGCTCAGGACTGAAGCTTTTAAGAGGAAGCTGCTCATCTTCACGTCCATAGGAAACCTTAAGAGACTTCAGGGTCCAGTTCAGGTGTCTGTGCAGATGGGAAAAAGTATCATAACTAGGGAAATCAAAATGTACAGAATAATATGTGCAGACAGCAGATGGTATAAGACTGACTCACCTTTTTTGGCTCTGCATAGACAGGGTTACATTCGTGTTATCAAATTCCAAATTGACAGTGTGAGGAATCAGCTGATGAACCCGCTCCACAGCCTCAGTTTGGATGAACTTGGTAGTTTCCATCTCTAAAAGGAAAAAATATTACAATTAACAATTAAATGGCATTACTACATATTATGTATGCAGTATCATGTATAATAACAGGAATACCAGCAAAATAAATATGTTTAATAGTAAAAAACAAGGTACAATACATTAATCAAATTATTTACGGGGGATTTCTAGCAATGTGTGTCATCATTTAGACTTCACTAGAGTAAATGTATTGCACTAAACGTATCAACAGCTTTTGATTGGCTCAATTGGGCCTATAAAAATAGGATATACCAGTAAGTATCCCGAGAATTGTGGTCAGTGACTGGAAATGGTTCTTCTTAGGTTTCTCATAATCCAAAATTTGCATGAAAATACCAGACTGAGTTTATGTGTCATCTCCTCTTTTTCCCTTGTGACTGTTAATGTGTATTTATATGAGCACTACTGCTAAAATTAACCATGTCTGTGCTACTGGTAACAACAACATTTATAATGATTAAAAAAACTGTAAAACACTAAAATGTATTTCAAATGATGTTACTGACTTTTCTCACTATTTAAATAATTGTGTAATTTCTGCTTTATCAGAATCAGAAATTAAATAATTGTGTAATTACTGCTTTGTCAGAATCAGAAAGTATTTGACTTTAAAAGGTTAAAGCTAATCTGTTTATCATTAAACATGTAGACAGACAAGCACCTGCAAAGGTCAAACAGACCTGTATGATATGAGCCTGTCCTCAATTTCTTACTGGTTAACCAAGCAGCTAAATATCACAGACGATTGAGAATAAAGCAGAAACTAAAACTATTAGTGCCACCTCGGTCATAGTTCTGGCTACTAACTTGGCATATCAAATGAGAGAGGATAGTGAATAACCTGTATTGTTTGAAAACTTTACAGCTCACACCCTGCACTTGCTCACCTGATGCATCGTCAACACTCCTTGAGGGAGATGGGGGAAGCAGGAGTTGGCTGAGGAACAGTCCCTCGTGCAGCTCTGCGATGAGGGTCCTCACATTCAGAGACAGGAAACCTGGCTTCATGTCTGGTAGACTCACATCTCCAGACAGCAGCAGGCTCAAGGCCACGTCAGCCAAACATATGTCCTACAGTGGAGAGCACGTTAGTCAGACGCGTTCAACCAGAAATATATATTTCCCAGGCACTAACATAGCTCACCAGTTGACTGCTTTTAAGCACTTTACTGCTGAGCTGCCCGACTGAGAAGTCCCACGCTAACCTGCGAGAAACATTCGATGAAATGAATGTGTAGTAACGTCCCTGCTCTGACAATTCTTTCAAAAATAAATGAATGTAGTCCACAGAGACAACTAACAGAAAAAGATGCAATTACCGTTTACTCTGGTGGTCAAGTAACAAGGTGAGGCCTGTTAAAGTCATGTGCCACAGAGACTCGGACAGTGCGAGGTTCAGCACCATCACGTTGATGGAGCTGATGTGGAACGACAGCAGCTGAGAGCACAAAACAGAAAATGAGATGTCGTCTACAAATCAGTTTAGAGAAAGACTTGACTGTCAGTGACGCTCCATACTTGTGACAGAAAGCGGAGCGTTGTCGGGCTGACTGAAATCCTCCCGGACTTTTTTCCATGGCTCTTCTTCACCAGAGGGCCCAGTGGTGCTTGCAGGTCAACCCTCACTCTGGTTTCACCGACACATAATGCTAGGTATCTCCTGAAAAACGCACACATAGTTAAACGTGGTAAATAATAGACTTAAAATCTCAAATACGTCATGAGAAAATTATTTTAACCTAAACAGCGGAACTTACGGCAAATCCTGGTTTAGAAGTTTACTTGAAATCCATATTCTGTCAATTTCCTGCCACAAAAAGAATCACACACACACAACTGTAGCTCACCAAGTCAGACAAAACTGGCCCTTGATATATTATGGGAAAGTGCACACACGTGTACCCCTGACGTGGGATCAGATGAACCGTATGAGCTGAGCTCAGGACATAAATGTCATGTAAACACAGTGTCTTACCAGTGTATGCTGGGGGTGAAACTGGATACTAACTCCTTGAACAGAAAACAGACCGATTGATTTGATCTTTAGCTCCGCGTGGAGTGCTGTCTGGAAGAATCGCACAGCCAGGGTGCAGATGAGCCACCTAACAGCAAAGACACAAACACACATTCAATTCAACTCCGAGACCTCAAAAACACTAAAGAAACCCCATAGTCCCCACAATGAGCAGCACTTTGGCGTCTGTGGATAGAAAGAAAACTCCCTCATTAACTGAAAGAAACCTCGAGAACCAGACTTAATGTGGACGGAATCACCGGTTGGGGTGAGTGGAGAAAAATGGGGGAAGAGGAGAGATGGGTGGAAAAGAGGAAATAAGGAGAGTGAAACAAGAGAGAGACCAGGAACAGTTGTGCACCATCAGGTGTCAGCTCTGACTGATACGTTGAGTAATAAATATGGATGTAGAGCTGTTAATAATAATAGCAGCAACTATTCATATAATAATATCTTCTAATAAACATCTCAGATCTGTACAGACAAAACGGTAAATCCCTATTAGATTAAACTAAATACATTTTGCTCTGAGTCTTATCAACAACCCTAGCTTCCCTGTAGAGACCTATCCAGCGGTCTCACCTGAAGATGACACATAGCAACCCGACCCCGATCAGCAGGAGCAGGAGGAAGGAGATCAGCAGCAGAGACATGGTGTCCCGGGTCGTTCACTCCCAAATGACGGACATGGGTGTGCTCGTATGGCTGCTGCTCCCTCAGCTGCTGTCAAAAGAGGAAGAGATGCAACCACTTCAGTTTCACACGCATCAGCAGCAGCAGCAGTAGCAGCAGCAGTAGCAGCAGGAACTTCTCCCTGTGTGTGTGTCTGTTCTCTGGTGCACAACAACCAACAACCTACACCTGACACATGCAACACCTGTAATGCAAACTCACGATCGTTGTTATTCAGCTAACGAGCACAGCTAGCCTCGCAGTGCTAACGTTATTAATGAACTACAGTGTAGTTACAAACAACACGTAGCTCAACTTCACCCCCCCCCCTCCTTGCAGCGCCTCGAACATAAACCTTAACTTACCCCTTAGTTAACTAACCCACACACCTACGACTAGCTGACAACGGGTGGTGACGTTGACCCAGACTAACCCCGCATGAAATAGTTAAAAGACATTTACCGCCGCGTCGCACACACACACACACACACACAAACAGTGCTAGCATATTAGCATGCTAGCGCTGCAGCTAACTTAGCGTTGCTATGTTTGACAACTTCCTGCCGTGGAGAGAGAGGGGAGAGCTAGCCGCACTCACCCGGACACACTCAGGGCTGTGAGGCTACTCCGAGCGGCAGCATAGTGACCGAGCCGAGGGCAGATCCAGCTGTTAGCTCCGTGCTGCTCCCGGACACAGGAAACACGACTTGGTCCGCGACTGAAGTGACAGGAGGAGCTGGATCATCACCGCCTACAACTCACATTCATTTCCAACTGTGCATACACACACACCCCCCCCCCCCCCCCCCCCCACACACACACACACACACACACACAAAACACAGAAAAACTACAAATACAAATCTCTATCAACAGGAAATAAAACCTCAGAGAACCACATGTGAGGATCCCTCTCCCGGGACACGGACAGATGTGCAACAGATGCCACGTGTGACTGAACACATCAATAACACAACAGTGTTTACAACATTGATTAGAGGAAACAGTTTGTAACACAATGGAGAAGTGTGTCATATTTCAAAATGTTTGTATGTAAGAGAATGTCTGATACAGATGAAGGGAGCAGCAGTGATACATTAATTGAGGAGTCATTGTCAGTAATGGTGGAGTATGTGAGTCATCATCATAGTCCACGATCATCCATCACCACAAACCAACATCAAAACAAAAGATGAAAAGTTTAAGAACTGGTTTATTTCGAGCAAATGTGACATTATTTGATTTTACATATATTCAATGTAACTCCACCACATGACTAAACCATTGCAGCTGCATGATACTTTATGAATGAGTGTATAAAGCAAGTAGACTCAGCACACCAAGATCATTTTTTCGAATAAGTTCCATTAAATGATTGCAACAATTTTTATTACAAAAATTTCCAGCAAGTTCAAATGTTGTCGGTGCAATATGTGCAATGTGGAGTTCGTCAAGGGGGAAATAAATCGCACAGGGCTGGCTGCAGCATACTTAAATTAACATGATAATAAGTTACATGCTACAAGAGCCTCATGCGGCATCTCTTCATCGTGCGAACTGCTGAGTCATTTGACGATGCACCGTGTCCATCATCTCACGCTGCAGCTTTCTGTCTGTTGTGCTTGGCAAACCACTCGTCACTTTTATCTTCAGCCATCGCCTGCAAACAAGTTCAAACACAGACACGTGTGAATGTTGTGTTGCATATTAAATCTGGAAAAGTAAAACATTTGAGAAACGCCAACCTTGTCCAGGAGGTCATTTCCTTTGGGGTCCACCGTGGACAGCTCCCTGAACGCCTCATCTCCCACGAAGCAAATCTCATGACTGTCCTGAAAGAGACATTTTGCATTGAAATCTTAAACTGAGACTCACATCCCATGATGACAGCAACATGTTTCAGGTGATGCACTTACTGGGTCAGCCAAGATCACCACTTCTACTGTGGCTTTTCCAGGAGTGTCCAGGCTGACTAATGGAGTGAGAATCTTCTGATTTTCTTTTTTCATCAAGGCTTCAATGTCAGGCAGCTGATGGATGTAAATAATATGTATTATATTTGTTAAATGATAACAATGAATGAATTGACAAACACAAGGATTTATTGATGTAGCAATGTCTTACTTGCTCCTGTGGGCATGAAAACGCTATCCTCCCAAATGCTGTTCCATGATCCACTGTTCCACTGATGTCCCGAAGCTCTAGTTTGCACTACAAAACAACAAACATGCAAATTAAAATCCATCATCAACACAAAAATATGAAATACACAATACAAAACAGTGTATTTACTATTCTTCTTCAAGAAATGTCGATACGTGACTCACTTGCGTGTCTGCGAATCCCATCAGCACCGTTTTCTTTTCCTGATTCTTGTCCATCACTTTCATTCCTAAGAGCGTGGTCCAGTAGTGCGTTGACCTCTGGAGGTCTGATACTCCGAGACAAACCTTCAGCACAGGGTCTGGGAACCAATGATCAAAGCTTACTGGTCATGTGATCAACCAAAGAGGTAAGAGTGCTACAAAATGCATACAAATCTTCAATGACCAGAGAGTAAAGAAATGCCTGTGTTCTCCTTTATGTCTTTCAGATTAATGCTTACAAAACTCATTATTTATGCAGTAAAATACTTTGCAACTGGGTTTGGAAAGGTAATTATTACTATTGTATATTATCATACTATCACTTACCACTAGGAGGCTGCTCCTTGTCCAGCAGGTAGAAGTGATACCCTCCTGGAGCCTGGGTCAGATACAGAGCCTCCCCCACCTCAGTGAGGGGCCACCCCAGACGCTTGGCATTGCTGACAGCTTGGCTGGACTGAACAGTGAGGCCCTGAAGCAAACACGTGGAAGACAACATATATGTTTTTCTAGGCTTGTGTGACATGTATATTCTGTGCAGTGTCTTGATGAACGCTCACCCACCAGGAAGTCAGTGCCAAGCTGATACTCTCCCACCCCGTAGTTGTAGGTCAGCTCAGCTACAAAATGGTCCTCCTCTGGACCGAAGCCAACCATCGTCTTGCTCCACTTCCCATCGTAGGGTCTGTGTGGATGCAGGATGAGAGCAGGGTCAGTATTAAGATCTCAGCTGCTCTGCATGATGTATCAGTACAAAGTTAGTTTAAGGTGTCTCATATCCACCCATTGCAAGTTGCTTTGCAGCCTTCTTCAAACTCCTCATGGCGTAACACCTACAATAGATAAATAAAACACATTCATTGCATCCGTTTCAGTGATAAAAGTAATAAGCAGCTGCTTTGTTTTACAACAGGTCCAAAGTTCATCCCTGGCTCCAGTCGCCAGAGAAACGCACCTTCATGCCCAGAACATCTCGGTAGAACGTGGCTGTTTTGGTCCTGTCGCCAACTTTGAAGACGAAATGCAGCGCTCGTCTTGAAGCCATGTTTTGAATCTAAACGTCTTAATGTATTATAATATCTGAGCTGCTGGTCGAGCCTGTGCAGCGCGCGATTAAGCTTCCTGGATGGTAGAGTTCTCTGCCGTCGATTGGGATAAAGGTAAAATATCAATGAGTAAACACCAGAAATTTACAACTGCACACATAACTCTTGTATATTATATAATTATATTAAACATTGTTAATTAAAATGTTGTTATATGGCTAAGAATAAGCACCAAGAGTTATTATAACATTTAAAAACTAATATAACTAAGTTTACCACCCCTATCTTTCAGGATAGTGGTATCACCCAAGGTATAGTCTCACCCTCTCGCGAGATTACACGTTGGAGCAACTGCAGCTTAAAGTGAAGCAAATAAGAGGAGGTAACATTAAATGGAGGAGCAGTGAACTCTACTTTGTTATAATTAATTTTTGTCTAAATTCTCCAAGAATCTGGATTATTGGTAGATATGTAAAAATATAGTATTGAAAATTCCCCAGCAGGTGGCGCTAAGTATTGGTTGTTGTGCTGGTGCAGTTCTGATATACAGAAGAAACGGTGCAAACCACGAAGTCATCTTCTGATTCAACGGTTCATAGGAGCTGAAATTATTATGGAATATTTTGTTTTCATAAATAAAACAAGAATTATATATAATCCAGATGTGTCTTATATTTGTACTCGAATGTACTTGTACTTGAATGCACTTGTACTTACATGTACTTGTACTTATCTTTGTGTACAGTATATCAGTGCCTTGGATAATGTTAAGATTTTCTTAATGATGGAGGCAGAGCTCAAAGGAGGAAGTTGATACAATGTTCAAATATTACAAGGAAAATGCGCTGATATTAACATACAATATAAGGGACCGGTGCAGCTGTATGAGTAAATGAAAGGTAGAAACAAAATTGAAATTTAGATTTTTTTAACATATAATGAATAAATATAAATTAACAAATAAACAAAAAAAAAAGCTAACTAATTTAATCGAAGTTAAAAGGACAAAGGCTTGTTTTCCATGAGTTTCAGGGCTTGGAAAAAAATACAGAAATTCTAAATGAAACACATTAAATCTATGTTTCAGTGTCATGTGATTGGATTTGTGAATGAAACTTTATTTATATTTTTTACCAGGCACGTGCACAGACAAATATAAAATATTTTCTACTTTACTACATATATTTGACAGCCTTACTTAAAAGTTACTTTTGTATTTTTGGCTTTTAGATACTGGATGATTTAACATACTTTAAAAACCTATTGTTAGAGAATAACCCAGCACTCTTCCAACCTTGTCTTACGCCTTACAAGAATCACAGTCTGCTGTGATGTCCTGAGGCTGCCCCCTGCTGGCTGCTGGGTTCCTCTGCTGCTCTACCTTGGGTTGTGCAGCTTGTGATTAACCAAAGTTGTCCATAAAAGAAAATCTTTAATATCCTTCAAGGACAATTTGATGTACAACCAGCAATCATCAATGATGACAGGGAGAGTAATTTCTATTCTTAAATATTGATGAATGAAGAAATAATTGGTGCCACTCTTCTCATCCTGGGCAAAGGGGCCAGTGCTTGAGCACCACTAGGGGTCTGTCTGTGCACGTGCCTGTTTTTACCTTACCGACTGGACAGAACGGATTTAAGGTGAAGATATAACTCGGGCCTATAAGTGGCAGTAATGAGTAACCTTGGATGCCAGCCGTCGTAAACACTCGGAGAAGAAGAAGGAGAAATGGCAGCCTACATGAGGAACGTGATGCTTCTTGTCTCCAGAGAACAAACCGCTTTTCTAACCAGAGGCTGCGGAGCCGCTGTGACATCTAAACGATATGTCCGCGGGCTGAGGAGGAAACCGGTCCGAGTCCTGTTCCCCGACGCGGAGGAGGATCCAGGGCCGAAGACGAGGCCACTGCCCCGGTCTGAAGATCAGCATGAGAGGAGGGCGAAGACGGAGGTGGAGAAGAACATGAAGGAGGTGAAGGTCACAGCAGCAGCAGAGCATCATGAGGACAGAGGCTCCGTCAGAACCAGGAGGAACGAGCCTCCTGTGTCTGTCAGTGAGGACCTGGTCGATGACGTGCGCTTCGAGAGAGCTGCTCCTGGAGACAAGAGACTGGCGTAAGTGAGAGATCTGCATAACTCCCAGTGATCACAACTCCCAGTGATCCCAGGACAATCCCCTCACATCAGGTGGGAAACAGGAGAGCAACAGCTGCATTGTGGGAATGAACTGGGTCCTCATTGACCCCCCAGTTTACCTCCCACACCAGCTGATTAATACTTTTTTGAGAGAAACATTCAGATAAGTGATAAAAATACCAAAAATAAATCTCAAGTACTTTCTCAGATGTCACCTTCACCTATTCATTTAAATTGAGCTACAGGAAATAATGACAGACTATTTATTCACTGAACAATAAATCAGTTATTAAAGGTGGCAGCTGTTCTGATAAGGAAAATAACTGTTGGTTGTTGTCTTAGATTTCTCCTATGATGAAATCATGACATTTACAAATGTTTTCTGTGTGAAATTAACTCGCAACATGGAAAAACTAAAGATATTTGGTTAAATGAAAAATAAATATAAGGTGAAAACAAGAACCAGGCTCCACAATGGAGGATGACAGACCTGTTCAATATCTAAATCAATATTGACTAAAGGAAAAAGTCTGGTTGGTGTGAATAAGTTATGATTTATTGTTTTAGATTAAAATAACCACCAAGATAGCGAACCTACTACAGCACGAAAATACTTATTTTTCTTGGGGTAAATTATCTTAATGGCTAAATATTAGTGATAAGTGCTAAGCTATTTTTTCCCAGTTAACATTTGTAATTTGTGTATGTTTTAGTGTTTTCATGATGTCCAATATTTCCAAAATGGTACTTATAAGTATTCAGTGCATCTCACTACACTGTCTCTCCCCTCGTCTGTTTTGCAGGAGGTTAGTGAGCGTCGCTCGTTCCAGGACCTTTCGAGAGCACCAGGGTAAGATCCTCCTGGAGGGCCGGCGTCTGATCTGCGACGCCCTGGATGCTGGTGCCAACCCGCAGATGGTGTTCTTCAGCACCCTGGATCGGCTCCGAGAGCTGCCCCTAGACAAGCTGAAGAGGGCCACGCTGGTCAAAGTCAAGTTCGAGGAAATCAAGATCTGGTCCGACCTCGTGGCTCCACAGGGGGTGATCGGTACGAGTCCCATCTTTTTTTTGTTGGTTCATTATGAAGCTCAGATACTTTGTTTTTGTTGTTGATGGATTTCTCCTCCTCTGCAGCCATATTTTCTCTTCCGGACCCATCAAGGCTAAACTTCGCAAATAAAGGCCATTCAGTGCCGCTGTCCCTGATATGCGACAATGTCCGAGACCCAGGCAACCTCGGGACGATGCTGCGATGTGCTGCTGCTGCTGGATGCCATAATGTCCTGCTCACGAAAGGTAGGAGATAGGATGTTCTCAGTGCAGGTCACCTAATAGAACATGCCAACGCTTCTTTTCACGTTTATTTATTTTTCCACCAACAGGTTGTGTTGATGCTTGGGAGCCTAAAGTCCTGCGTGCGGCAATGGGAGCACATTTCCGACTTCCCATCTATCCCAATCTGAGCTGGGATGCTGTTGAAGACCATCTCCCAAAACGTGTGACTGTCCAGGTGGCCGACAGCGGCTGTGGCCCTGACAGAAGCAGAGAAACAGAAGATCTGGAAGCTAACGTCTCCCACAAACCCTCAAAAGCAGGAGACTATGGCTGGGTCAGCACCAGGCGTAGCCACAGTGACATGCGCCTTGAGGAATACGACACTGACTCGGACTCTGAGGACGAGGGACTTTCACTCCCCAGAGTGGACGCCAAGCCGTACCATGAGAGCTGGGCTCAGAGTCCCACTGCTCTTGTGATTGGCGGCGAGACGAACGGTCTGAGTCTGGAAGCGTTGGAGTTGGCTGAGAAAACGGGAGGTCAGAGGCTCTTTGTTCCCATCGTTCCTGATGTGGACAGCTTGAATTCAGCCATGGCCGCCAGCATCCTTTTGTTTGAAGGCAGGAAGCAGCTGTTAAAACTCATCCAATCTGGAAGGAAATGGAAAACTAAAGCTGAGGGGCAGCTACCGTGAAGTTCCCTGTAAATAACATTGTGTGTCCATACCACCCACATAGTGCTCTGCTAATAATAAAACACTGAATTGCAATCATGGATTTCATTTGGAAATCACATCAAGTTATTTTTTGAAAAGGCTGGAACCAAATTAATGACGTTATTTAAAGATCTGATTGAGCATGAATATAAAAGGAAACAGATTTGATTTGATTTGATTTTGGGGGGCCCAGGAGGTAGAACGGTTCGTCCGCTGGCTGTAACCCCCCCGGTCTCCTCCAGTCTGCAACTCAAAGTGTCCTTGGGCTTGACATGTGCTTGAGAAGGTTAATGTGACTTGTACTATAAAGTGGATACGACTTCAAAAGCGTAGAACAAACAGAGTCCATTTACTCACCATGTTGGTCTTTGCAGCCACATTCTCAAATATGCAGAACTCGCTTCACTTGTATACAAAGTGTTAAAGTTTCCATTTCAGCGGAAGTTTAGAATACCATCTACCTGCCCTCTGCAATAATAAATGCAACATCTGCATCTTTGAGGCCATGACAATTTTTTTAACACTTCTAACAAATGAGCTGAATGTTTATTTTTTACATATCCAAGATCTAACTTTATTGATAGAACTTAACAGGAACAGAACTCAGTGCTTGGCAGTGAATTTTTTAATGGGAGTGTGAGAAGTCGTGACTGAAGTAACAGAAAAGAGGGATTTATACATTCAACACTTTTCTAAAATGCCATTTTTGTGCCTCCAGGAAAACCCCCCCGGGCCCTTTTCATCACAGGATCTTCACAGAAAATCCTCGTAATGACTTTGAGATGAGAACCACCATTTACAACTGGCTAGAGATGACGTTCACTCACATCATGACACACACACACACACAAACAAGACACAGAGGGTTTAAAAACACCAGTCACTGTTCTGTAACAAGCAACGTGATCTTTATGTGAAACCTGTCAGACTGTTGTAGTTTGTTTAGAATACGGCCCTGAGGGCTTACGGCTACATCCGACTGAGGTTTACCACATTTGCACTAAGCATACATATGAATCACAACTGTAAAAATGCATTTTTCTTTCTCAACATCATTCAAAAACCAAAAGTAACATGGATCTTGCAGACATAACAATAAGGAAGCAAAGAATCAGCTGAAGAATAGGTCCATTGGGTAATTCTCTGTTTTTCTCTAGAAACGCTACAGTTTGAAAAAAAAATACAAATACTTTTCTTGAGGCCAAAAGAAAAAGAAAACAACAGAATCTCCATATATATATTACTGTAGGGACTAAAGTCAATGCAAGGCACCACAGGAGAAAGAGAGGACTCCATGAAAAGAGGGAACATGTCTAAAAAAAAATGTTAAAATGTCAGTAAAAAGTGAGACATCTCTCTAAGAGTCTGACAGAGTCAGGAGGGGGGGGGGGCAGAGAGAGACAGTGGGAGGCTGGGGGGGAGGAGTGGGGGGGCGTAGCAACAGGTCAGGGTTCGATGATGGAGTGAGTCCCAATATAGTGTGTCCCATTTATATTCAGACGTCCTCTTCAGATGGGCTCTGGTTTGAGCTTTTCACCCAGGAAGTCGTTGACAAACTGCTCCACCTCGGCCGGCGTGATCTCCTCCACGTCGCGGACGTACTTGGCGCGCGCCGACATGTCCAGGATGGTGAGCAGAGGTGCGGCCTCGGGGAGGTTAGTGTAGTCCCGCAGGGAGTCGCTCATGTCATCCTGTGGTCACAGAGGAAAAAAGAATACAGTGAGATCACATGATGTGACAGCGGCTGTTTGAAAGCTCTTTGGCTTCAGTAATCGAACATCAATGAATATGACATCCCCCATCTTTAATCCTCAACAATGGAAAAACTACCAAAAGAACCATTTTAACAGGGACATTAGGTTCCTGTAAATGTCCCTGAAAAAGAAGCAGGAGGTTTATGAGCGACGGGGTTCAGTTCCTGGCGTGGGAGAACTTTAATATACGTGGGAACCTTTGTTTTATAATCCATGTTTTTAAAATACATGGGATTTAAACAGACCGACGCTCTGAATGACACATTTCTCTGTTGCTCATCAGCTCCGAGTGGCTTTAGGTGTGAAAAAATTAGGACGGCAATGAGAACATGAAACTCTCCTTCCCGGAGGCATAGTCACACATCCTGCAGTGTGGAAAGACAGGAAGGAAGCCGGTGGTGGGTCCAACAACATCCCTCCCTTTTCCTGAAGATTTAGGTCTCATCACGGAGTATTTGCATTGCACATGTGGGCAGGAGATTGTGATGGAAGATGTTTAAAATAGATTTCTGCAAGTGAAAAAAATCTCCAAACTCGGTGTCCTGCCAACCAACACCAAATTAAATTCGAAATAATATAAGACACCATTCAGAATCATTTTCATTAAGACATTTACAACAATGTCTATACAATTAACAAAATATAACATTATACTAAAAATGATTTACTTTCAAAATAATGTACAATCACAAATATCAAAGATTAAGTGTAATTTAGTTTATAGATACAAATAAAATAGAAAATGATTACCCAAAAAAACATTCCTCTATTAAAAGATTCTAAAACTATGATGCACAAATCCTCTGTCTTGGGGAAGTCAGGTTAACAGCTCCTGTATCCAGATGCAACAGAAATGAATCACTTGCAGGGACAGAGGTAGAAACTTTAAAAACAAGCTTCAAGGAATCATTCATTATTGAGAGTGAATAAGAAATGGCAAGGTTTCATTATTCAGCCGTGAGAGCTTCTGGTTTCCACGTTCCCTCCCCGACACTGATCCATTATTCCTGTCGCATATTTTCTCTAAGTTTAGCGGATCTCGTGTGTTCGTGTTTTGTCAGGCCACACGGTTCGCTGATTAAACGCACACAGCTACTTTCATGGGAGACATTGGCTGTTCCTCATGACAGCGTGACCTGATTTCCCCTCAGCTCAGCTCGCCGGCTCAGAGCGAGACTCGCAGAGACCGAAGACCATTTTTCATATGGGAGAGATTATGTCGAGGGAGGCAGAACTAACACGAAAGGGCCAGAGGGTGGCACTGCAACAAAGAGCTGGACTCTCTCACAGAGGCGGTGACTCTGATGTTCCTGCTTGTTAGTTTCTGATTCATATGCCAGTGTGAGTTTTGTCCAAACAAAGTCAGGGACTCAGCGACTTGGGATGGATTTCCAGCTACACTGAACACACAAGCGCCTCCTCCTCTCGGGCCTCTTTGTTCTGTCTTTGCCGTTTTATCCCAAAATCTGAAGCTTTTCTTGCTAAATAGATCAAACACCCACAATCAGCTCTTCATTGAACGTCTTGGCTGCTGCAGTTGCTGCTACCTAAAAAGGACACGTAGGCCAAGATGAAGTGCGTGACCCTCCTCTTTGCAAAACTGCAAACAGCTGGAACAGATGAGTTGCTGTGTGGTATTTTCTCTCGAAGGCGGCTGACTTCCTTCTGAACTGAGCTTAGTTTATTATGCTGCAAATCACCATACATTGATCACTTAATACCCACAGATGTAAGACAACGCTGTTACGAGTGAAATGCTGCTCGCTGATAAAAGCCTTTCCCCTGCATGCTCGCTTGCAGCCAAACTGAGCGTAGATCACAGATCATCACACGGAGCATGGAAACCACAAAGAGTGAAAAATCAACAATCTGTCGCTGTGGCCTTTCCAGCCTCCCCGATGTGAGGAGACGTAATCTGCGTCTCATTCTCCACCGTCGCAGGAAGACATGCATCTTGTTTTGTTTGACTTCTCTTGCTTGTGTAAACGGCTGAGGTGCTGCCCCCCCCCCCCCGCCCTCCTTCCCATCGCGGCACCGCTCAGAACAAAACAGACAAAGGGCCCCTCTGCTGTAAACCGCACTCTCAGCTGAGATAAGGCTCAGCGTGTGTTTACCATGTGGAACCTGCTGGGCCATGTCAGGCTCTTTCTGATTATTGATGCACCGTGGCATTTCACAGACGCTGATCATCCGATGAGGCCCCGAACTGATAATGATAACAAACGTGCCCACCGGCCTCTGATGTTCCCGACAGTTAACGGTTCATCAGGTCGTGTGCAGATGTGGGATTTAAACAGATTAGAAGAACTAAAGAACATCTCGTGAGTTGCATGAGGGTAAAAAAATAAAAATTCCAACCAAAGATAAGAATAAACTGCGAAAAAGCACAAATTATATATGTGAGCAGGAAAAGCTGCTGAACTCCACATGATCCAACCACTAGAATACATTTTTAAACATTAACAATGTGTTAAAAAGGAATAATGAAATGCAGATTTTCCTTTTAAAGGTTTAATCATAAGGTCAACTCACAGTCATTGAGATTAAAGTCTACATGCGATGTTAATGGCTCTGTGAGGCTGTACTTAACTTTGATATAAATACTAACATTAGCATCACCAGACTTAGTCCATACTGATGTTGAAGAAGAATATTCACCAGCTTAAGTCAGTATGTAAGTATACTTTTATTTAATCATGATGACATGTGAAAGGTATTCTAGTCGTTAAAGTACTGAACAAAATAAAGGTTTGACCCGATGACAGCAGAAGAAAAGGAGTGTTCATATTTTATAGGCTCAAATGTAAATAAGTCTAAAATTAATTCATTATCAAATGATCCTCCAATTATTTCCTTCAACAAAACATCCAAAATCAATAAAGCAAACGTTGTTGTTCAATCAACAGCCAAAACTCCAACAAATCAACAAATTACACAAATGTTCATATTTGAGATCCTGGAATCTAAATGGTTGCATATTCTTTTCTCTATTGATGGATATTTTTAACCAATGATTTCAGAAGTCCCTCAGTGTCAGAAGTCATTAAGATTCATCCTCTGGAAGTGAGGAATATCAGCACAGATTGTAATTACATGCATCTCAAAGTTAGAGATTCCTCTCAGTGAGGACCAATTGTATTTTCAAGGCAAATACAGAGAATGATAACAGGAACAAACACTTTCAACATGCTCAATGTGTTTTGAATTATATTTGCTTGAGAGGAAGTGCTGGCCTGTTCATGCAACTCTTCATGATCCAAAGTCAAAGCAACCGTTCTGTTCAGGGACTCACACAAAGCTTTGAAGAGCAGAATCCCAGCTGCTGCTCGCTGCACAAAGTTCACTTTGCACTCGACTGCTAGTACACAGCAGGACTCAAAGAACAAAAGATCCTTCATTCTGCATTTAAGAATCTGTACTGTACCACTCTGGGCCCTTTTTCTTCCCAGTAAGGTAAGAGGATCCCGTGTCAGTCAGCTCAGCCGGGCGTCCCCCCTGAGAGACTGCCAACATACTGCCGTCTCATAGACACAGAGAACCCAGCAGCTGGCCTGGCAAGGAGCGTGCGACTACCAGGGCCAAACCCGGGCCAAGGTGCAGGAGTCTGAGCCCAGATCCTGAATCAGGAAAGTGATATCTGACCGTGACCTCTGTCTGGAAGTGAAACCTGGGGATTTCATAGCCGGTTGAGCACGAGCCAGGAAATTATACCTGGGTGACAGGGATGTAAAAAGGATCCGGCTTAGCACACGTGCCATGTGGGAAACAAGGCAAACCCATCACTACACAAGAGCAACATTGTGCATTCATGTCAGGTCAAATACATGTTGGCACACAGACGATGAACACAAAACACCTTCAAGTCGACTCGTCTTTCATGAAACTTAAAAGCTCTTCCTTGTGCGAATGACAATTACATTTGGAGGCTGAGGTGAGGGCGGGGTGGCTTTGGACCGACGCTACACGTGCAGGCCCACAGACGAAACCTGAGAACAGCCTTTGGTGTGTGAGATGAGAAACCAGCTCTGTCCTCCCACACAAAGAGAAATGGAAGGAAGGGAAGTCGGGGGGGGGGGGACTGAAGAGGCAGCTAATCTCGTAATTATGTCTGATTCTGCTGTTGCGGCTGCTGCCTACTCCACCAGCTCTAGAAAGGTCAGAACACCATGAGTTATGAAAACGCCAGAGTCTGTCCCACACAGGGAAGACGAGGGAGGAGAAACAGCAGGAGATGGAGGGAGGACTTGGAGCCAGTGTGAGGGAGTAGAGAAATTCTTCTGCTTCCATTACTAAAGGAGGGAAACAGATGCATTGTGGGTAGTAGATAAGTGTCTCTGGAAGGTTCAAGAGGCCCAATAAAGGAAGGAAGGAGAGAATAAGGAATTCTGACCGTTGCCAGGGCGTTCATTCAAATTTACAAAATGAGTTTATTAAATATTAAATGGTATTACATCTTTATTTTTATGTAAATTTAGGCTGAGAAGCTTATCTTATCTTATTCTTTCTCAATATACAACTTTGAAAAATAACATATTGGTTGTCAGGCCCATTGTACACTGCCTGCTCAGACTCCAACAGCAGACAAAGTTAGCAACTTGCTGGGGTACACAATGGAGCCTTTAGCTCCTGAAGAGCCCCCCCCCCTTCCAACCCCCTAAAGAAAGAGAGAGAAGGCTAGTTGGTCAGAAACACAAATACTAATGTTTACTGGATGTATAAATCCTCATCAGGTTGCAAACACGCTATATCAACACCACGTCGTTGCGGTGTTCACAGTGTGTTATTGTTAACTTTAAATACAAATTCATCACACAAAAATCCTTTGGATCAGTATTGTGTTAGTCCACTAGAGGGCACTAACACGTTTGTTTTTCAACTGTTGAATCTCCTGCGTTACCTTCTGCCAGATGCAGGGTTTCTCCTCAGATCGGTTTGTTTATGCTACAAGATAATGTATAAGAATCTTAAGGGCTGATAAATAACCCTATCATTGTAGTCTGTGTGCACTGTTTGTGATATTAAAGCACATTACCGGGCGCAGTAAAACAAACATCCCACAGTTACAGCTCTGCGAGTGCGAGTGAAACGGTATTTTACTCGGTCTTGAGTGGCCTTGAGTGGCTTATCTCACCTCTCCAGCCACAAAGAACAAAAGCGGCGTCTCCTCCTCCTTGTCTTTGTAGTTTGCCATGAGCTTCTCTGCTATTGGTTGAATCAGCTCCTTGGCCGGCTCCAGTTCCCCCTCCTCCTCGGCATCTGAAGGGGAGACAGAGAGAAAGAGAGAGAGAGACACAAGGAAGATGTTAAAACTATGAAAAGTGGCCACCTGGGAGAAGAAAATTGCACAGATGAGTGAAATGGAAGGCAAGGGAAGTGAGATGACTGGTGGTCAGATGAGTCAGAAGAGATAATGGAAACTGTACAGGTCTCCATCTTGTTTTCCAGTCTGCTCTGACCTTGAGAGACGTCTGGGTGGTCTCAGATTTTAAAGGGTCATCGCTATGCAACCTCTTCTCTGAGGTGCTGTATTGTCCTGTGTTATAATGACCTCACAAGTGCCCTTCACGTCTAAATCCTTCTTCCGTGTTATTCACAAACCCACTGCATTTTGCGTCCTCACACCTGTATTAGCATATCAATAGATGGAAATAGATTCTAGAAAGATTTCCCAAAGACCCCCAGACCTCTCGACACGGGAAGAATTTTCCATGGAGTCTGACATTTAACTTGCTCCACATAAATGCCACCTCATTCATGCACAAGCAGCTCCAAGCGTGGCCCCACGTGGGGCTGCGCCGGCTGCGTCACAAAAGCACCGTCTTCTCACCCACGAACAGGACGAGGCAGGGCCCCTCGTGGAGCTGCACGGCGTTGGACTCGCTGAGCTCCAGCACGGGCCGAGGGTGCCAGGGAAAGAGCCGGCACTCCGGGTCGTTCAGCACCTCCACACGGCCCTGTCGCGTGATCATGTGACCCTCTGCGTCCAACAGAATCAGCGTGGGAATACCTAGAGAGGGAAGAGGAAAAAAAAAGAGGTGAGGATGGAGTGAGAGGAAGACAAAAGGGGGAGGGGAGGATGTGGGCAACAGTGTGGGAGGTGGTTGAGGTCATTTCCCTGAATGATGACACAGACCGATCCCTCTCCCACTGAGATTTTCTCTGATGTGTGGATCTTTTTCTGACCAGTTGTTGCCTTTCTGGTGACGGATCTCTCTACAGCACCGTCCACCTCACCTCTGCTGTGCCCACCCTTCTTGTTGGCTCTCAATTTCATACTGATTCTAGTCTAGAGGCCTTATTAACAGCCTTATAACAGAAGCACGTCCAAGAGCACACAGGGTGCATGAGTCACTGAGATACTTTCTGCGCATGTGGACTGAAGTGCAGAGGTGGGGGCCGTCATGAACTGCAGGGTTTTGCATGCAGGATGGGGGGGGGGGGGGCTCTTGCTAACTTCATCCACAGCCCTCTGCACACACTCAGAATTAGAAGAAAAGAGCGAGGCACACAGGGAGGGGCGAACAAGACAGTAAACTTGATAACTGGCCCACATTCCCCAGGCAGCAGGGCGATCGGTGCTGTCAGTCACTGTGTCATTGTGTCAGGGTGGTGACATAACTGAGCCTCTCTCCTCTCAGTTTGAATATCTGAGGCAACATTCATGAGGGGGCGGTGGCTGTGATATACCTTGTATCCCGTAGAGTCTGTTGAGTCGTGATCTTCGAGCCTCATCTGAATACGGCACCGCCAACCACGGCATCTCGCTGAAGTACTGCTTAAAGGACTCCTCCGACCTGGAGAGGTGGGAAAACGTGAACAGAGGAATAGCAACAAGACAGGTGTTGGATTGGATTGGATTGGATTCAATTTATTTTCATTACACAGAGTACAGGTACAGAGGCAACAAAATGGTGGTCCTGGTGATCTCAATCAAAGGTCCAGTGTGTAAGATTTATAGGTGAAAGGGATCTATGGCAGAAATTGAATACAAAATAACAAAATTCCTAGAATGGGTCCTATATATTTAAATACTGTATATTTACATTTGGACCTACAGAGGCCGCCATGTTTTTTACAGTCGTACAGACTGGAAAAACAAAACAGCTTTTGAGTTTTTATGACAACTGAAGGTTTCCACAGGTTCTGTTTCAAGTATCGAAGGGACGTGTGAGGTGACAGGTATTCAGCTGCAACATGCAACCTCACCACTAGATGTCACTAAATTCTACACCCAAACGTCAAACGTGTGCGTCAGATAAACACAAATTCCGTTCGTGTTCTGGCCACTGACCTGTCAGCGCTCACAAACACGATCTCAAACTTCTGTCCCAACTCTTTGACGGCTCGATACGTTTCCACCAAGACCCGGGTCAAGCTGCGGCACGGCGGACACTATCAGAGAGAGAGAGAGAGAGAGAGAGAGAGAAGATGAAAACAGAGAACGTAAGGGGAAGTGAATGAGATGTTGCAGTGACATAAATACAACAGGTTGCTGCAGCAGCTTCCACTGGTTTGGGTATTTCCCAGATCTCTTCCTCTGTGTCACCATTTTTTTCACAAACTAGTAATTCTCTGATGTTTGGTATCAAAACAAGCTTCTTAAAACCACTAATCTGCTGTAATACTGTAGCTTGAGAACACTCCTGAATGTGTGTGTGTGTGGAGAGGCCACACTACACCCTGGCAGGGGGAGTGGTGGTATGGCTGGCACTGACATTAAATCCCAGTGTCATGGCAGCAGGAAGGAAAACAGACCAGTCAATCTCATGCTCTCCATTTTCTCTCTTTCAGCATTGTAATGGTTTTCCTCTTTGCAAATGCTGAACATATTGCAATTGTCTAGTTACAGCTAAATTATTTACGCAGGGTACGTACTTGAAGTAATATTTTCTACTCTTCACTTGCCAAATGTTCAGTAACTCTGTCTGGTGAGAGTTGATAGAATAAATGTGTCTACATACAACTGCTTGAAGCACAGCTACATCAAACATTGGGACATTATCAATGGAGGTAATTTTACAAAGCTCCATAACGTTAACATGCAATGCCCTGACCACTTGGTGGCAGCAGGAACGAGCTCTAAACACAATAATCTGTAATATGATGAACTTTTTAACCAGCACCTGTTTACACATTCAGCAGATATGAAGCAGTTTTAGCCGTCATATGGAGTCGTCTTTCTGTCCAGCTGGTGAATGTACATAGAATAAATGTGGACTTTTATCTCTGTTTTGGCCTCTACCAGCTCCTGAGGCAAACGTCTGGCTCTTTAACTGCTAAATGCTTCATTATGTTCACCAGCTGTTCTCTAACCTGGTCTGTCTGGGGCCGTGCAGGTAAACTATAGGGGGGCTTCCCTGCTGTGAAAACGATTCTTCAAGAGCAGTGAGCGTGAACGGAAACACTGAAGGCCAGTTTATACTTCTATGTAGGTGCTGCTTCGATTTCTAGCAGGAGAATAAACCAGTGTTTATATCATGTGTCCGAAAACGAGCAGCTTTGCTTTCTTCCTAGCTGTAAATATCTTGCATGTTATATAAAAATCGACCATTCTATTTACCTAGATACAGACAATATTTCATCCCCATTCATTGATTACGGTGTGTCAAGCACTTTATTGATCCAGACTTGCACACTCATCACACCGACACAGAGGGACTCTGATGGCTGTGAGAGTAACAAGCACAAAGTCTTCTGTCGATTTTCTGCTCATTAATTTGCTTCTTTCCCTGCTGCTCATAGAAGATAAGACTGTAAATTATGTTCCAAACTCATTACAGAGTAAACAGCGTTGTGTCACAGCGCCGTCTAAGTGTATGTGGAGCTTTGTTTATTGATATTTTTCACAGAAGAAGTTTTTAACCAAAGTTTAATCGTGGGAAGGTTATTAAAAGAAACTAAAACACATTCTCCTCACACTGCTGCGAAAAGCAAAGTGTCATGTTTCCGTGCCGTGGGCCATTTCCTCTCCGTGGAACGTTAGGAGGAAAATTTAAAAATACACAGCACCTGGATGCCAAGGCCAGGTGCTGGAATTTCATGTTTGCATAATTACTTTTAATGGCTGGAAGATTTACATCGGAGGAAATGTGGCGTAAAAAACCCCACTGAGAAACAAAATCCAGTAATGGCTTTTGTGACTTGTCCTATTCAATCTGGTGTGGGTCTGGGGCGGGAGCCAGCGCTCAGGCGTCACCGTTCTGCAGAGCCGGTCTCCGAGGCTGCGGCTCTGGCAGCTGCCGTGCTGACTGGCCTCGGCGAGACTGCACTGCATCTCATCACGAGCAGTCTGCGGACGATGCAGCGCCTTGCATGCATCACTGAGTCATGACCCCTCGCTGGATTTCAGCAGGTCCAAAACAGAGAGAGACAATAGCGATGATGTCAGCGGGGTGGGCGGTGACTGAAGCCAACTTTAAAGGAAAAGGTCCAGAGGTGGTGGTGAGAGGATGGACGGGCAGAGTTAACTGCCGGTAGGGTAAACACACAGACACAATGGGGTCGCCTCCGCCCTCCCGCTCCTCTCTCTCTTATCTGTCTTGACTAACTGCTCTGCCTCTTTCCTGCTGCGCTCCACTGCCACTGCCCTCTATCCCCCCCCCCCCCCCCCCACACATCTCTGTGTTTTGACAGAGATACGAGGCCTGGAAAAAGAAAGAGAAATCAGGGGGCTTCTTTTGTCTTTGTTCTCCGCACTCACCCAGTGTGCTGAGAAGTACACTCCCACGTAGTGTCCCTCAAGAGCGCTGCTGTCTGTTGTCTGCCTGTTGTTCCTGAGCAGAGGCCCTGCCACCACCTCGGCAAATGGCTTCGGCCCCCAGGGGAACTCCAGGCCTGGCGGAGGGTAGTGGAGAGTGGAGGGGGCAAGGAAAAGGGAAGATGGGGAGGAAAGAAAAAAAGAAGAGAGTCATGCTAGCAGCACTGTGAGGCTGCTCGTACACAGGGAAGCTCGGAGCTAAATGCTAACATGCTGGTGCTGAGCTGCATGATAAACTGATGTAGGAGTGGAGAGAAGCTAATTATATGTATACAAATGTTTCCAATAGCTGCAGAGATATTGAACTCAAAACCTTGACCTTCCTCTCGGTGCATTAGAGGAAACGTCAAGGGATCATTAGCATTTAATGTCGGGGAACCCTGACCGACAGGTTTAGATGTTTCAGATATTTCCTTCAATTTTGCAGCCAGCATGAATAAAAAAAAAAAAAATTACATTTCAATTAAACATAAGAACCAGAGACACTCTCTCGGTGTTCCTCATGGCCCCTGTGATCCAGAAGTCATGTGCACTGTGTTTAGGCTACTTGCAGTTTTTTTTCTGTGTGTGACATCTGCTTTTGCGAACACACACCAGATGCAAAATATGATTTTAATAATGTCTGAGAGCCGTGCCTCTCAAGCACGGCTGGAAGTCTGCCAAAAATACCCCCCCCCCCCGCTCTCATTCACACTTTTCATTCCCTTTTCAAGGTGTTTCCATTGTTGCCGTCGAGCTCTGGAGATGCGCTGGTGAAGCCGAATTGAAAAGGAGGGGTAATCACAAATTAAACCTGGTACGGTCGGGTCCTAATGGCCTCTTATGTGAGAGCAGTTGTTCAGGGCTTCATTAGGCAGGAGAGACACGTCGGGGCTGCGTTGGTGCGGCCTTTTATTGTTGCGCTGATTGTAAAAGTGCACTCCATCTTGGCGCTGCAGGCTAGTCAGCCGCCACTCAGGTCGGGCCTTTCATCGAGAGTGAAAGGCAGATGGTCCTGAATCATTCGCCCGCCCCTCCCAGTCCCGGGTAAACTTTTACTGCCCCTCTCCTCTCCGGAACATAGCTGCTGATTTGTCACGTGACGAACCCGCTCTCCGTTTGCCTGAAGCAGGAAAACTGAGGGATAACACGAAGACGATAGCTGTGTTTTTCTTCAAGAGGAGGTGCACCGGCGTTGCGAAACCCCGGCTAATCAAGTGCCACTGTCCCTTCTCTGCTATAGGGGCCAGAGATTAATGTTTTCTTCAGCCACTTCTACTCTGGAGGAACAGTTAATTCATCATGGAAATAACACTGCGGGCTGGGACTGGCTTTCATCTGGCAGACAGTGAAATCTGTCATAATACTGATGCTGCTCCACTGCTGTGCTGCCATAAGGCCTCTATTCTTCCCCCTCACATGACTAATGGCGCTTGCTTTTTTCAGGATGACCGAACCCAGTATAAAAGAGGCAGCGTTATGAAATATTAAGACCTTCAGAGCCACAGAGGACGTCCTCGGTACAAGGGAGGAATGCAAGCCCGCTCTTGTTAATTCTCTGTCTCCGCTTCAAAGGCAAGAAATTATAGGGTTTGCAGACGAGGGAGTGAGACGCAGACACGTTATAATATTCCTGCAGAACTATAATTACAGAAGCATCAACACAAACGAGGGGGGAAGAAAGTTATTGCATAATGTTTTGGTGGAATAGATGTGGTGATGATGTGGCAAAGCAAAATCTCCACGGCCAACTCTGACCAGGCATTTGATAAATAGAATCACTGTGTGTGTGTGTGAGTGCTGTGTGTGCAGGTGTGAACTCAGTTACTGCACTCATTACAGTTTGGTTGACTTTAGCCTCTCAAGCTTATTTTACTTTATTTCGTGACACACCTGAGGTAAACCAGATTTTAGGTTGGAATAATTCCACTGTATGAATTTGAACTGTTGCAGAATCCAGTTTTAGTCCAATTGTTATTCATCCACAGCCCTGTAACATGTGGTGTCTTTCCATCAGCCCTTTCTTATGGACATTTTCAAATTGCACATTGTAAACCTAGAGTGGAAACAAAGTGTTGAGGTGCCATGGAATCAGATTAAGCAAATAAATCACAATGTACGTGAAGTCGTGTCTAGAACATGACGAAAACTATGACTTGACTTAAACATGATTTATTTGCATATTTGCATCGTATTGTTTGAGCTTTGACTGATGCTCTTTTAATTAGGTCATCTTGTTACTTCTGCAGTGGTTTAACTGCACATCAATGCACATTTAAGCAGTTTTCCCTAAAAGTTGATGGAAGGATGCAGTAAGGTTCAGGGAAGAACTTATTTAAATGTTGTTGCAAATTTTTTTACTTTTTTTAACATTGCCAGATACTGTATTTTCACCTTTTTACAAGAAAATAATTAATGGATCTTGATGAAAAAAAAGAATCAGGCAAATTTAGGGGACTAATATGGAAAGACTGTTTACTGGCATTCACACCTCAGTCAAATGACTCGGCAGTACACTTGGGTTTGAAGTTCAGGCTCCGATCGACAGTGATGGAAACGTGATACCCGGATGAACGTGTTGATTTTGCAGGTGAGAGAGCTCCTCTGTTGTCATTGAACTTGTGAAGTTAAACATGACACGTCTACTGGCAGGAAAAAGTGTCAATCACCTTCTTTTTTTTTTAAACCAGCGTAAACCTGCTAATCCTGGTGTGAAAGAGGGATACGAGTGTGTGAAATTTCGTGCAGCACATTGAATTTAAAAGGACTGTTGGGCCTTGTCGGAGGTATGTGCTCCACTCGGTGCCAGTGTTTCTAGTGCTTGGCATAAAGTTGCTCATTCATGCCCCTGTGCCTCAGGGGAATTTCACGTCCTACCTGCTGTTGTTTAACAAGGATAGGTGCAACTATCTGATGTGAACTCAAGAGTGAGTTAACATGGGTGTTACCACCTTGTTGCAGCTGTTGGTGATGATTAAAGAGATTACACTGCCACACGCTTGTTAACCACAGTACAGGGTAGCGGAAGAATGCTCCCCCAGCATGAAGTCAGGATTATTGGTGTGAGGAATTGATCTGTACCGCTCTGTCCTTTGATTTCAAAATGTTTTCCTGTTACCTCATTAAGAGTTCATCTCTGAGGTTGATTTGATGGTGATTGGGGTTAATGTTTACAACTCTGCAAAGAGGAGTTAGGTCAGAGCTTGTGGTCAAGGAATAAAAATAAACCTTGTAACTCACCTTTGGGGTCATCTCTGACCACCAGTAGACCGTTTCGACACACCACCTTCCCCGTAGCTGCATCCACAAACACCAGAGATGGGATACTGGTTACCTTGTACTTGTTCCACAGCTTCATCTGTAGAGATACAAGGAGGAGAAGAGAGGTTAGAGAAAAACCTGAATGGAAAGACTCCAAACAACACAACCATATGTATTTCAATCTCACAGCAGGACATGTGGTTGAAAATGATGTCCTCAGTGCAGCAGAAGTATGTTCACCTGAAATACAACACTCTAAACAAAACCAAAGTCAGCAGAGGGCTATTTGTAATTTATAGGTCATAACCCCTCTCTGTTGTTCTTAAAAGAGACTCAAAGGCAGAATAAAAAATAAAGGAGTGCAGTCAAGCCTGAGGTGAATGTGCAGAGGGTGCGGAGCACACCGCTGCAGGGCTGATCTAACTTTAAAGAGTCTGAATTGGAGCGAACCCGTGCGATCTCTGCTTCGTCATGAATAAAAGCTGGGGGGAAAAAGAAAGACCCACTCCTGCTCTGAATCCTGAATGAATTACTGCAGCTTTTTGGATCTACGCTTCGTGCTTTCGCTGGTATTTACGAGCGCCCGTGGGCTTTAAATTTAAACATAATACCCCTATATGATGACTTTATATTAATGCAGCCTCATAAAGTATAAAAATACTCTTGACGGCCAGAAAATCTGTGCTTGAACCCGAGTTATTTATAGAGTTCAGCGAGCACAGAGTGTAGCCCTTAACATCAAAGAGCAGATCAAGCATTTAAAGCCTCTCCTATCTGAGACTCACTTTCCATATCAGAGGGGAAGACTCCTACCCTGTGAATAGAAAAACAGTCCTGTCTTGTAAAAGATAAGCAATCAGCGATGTGCAATGCTGCTGCTTCAGCAACTGCAGCAGAAGAGGAGGAGGAGAAGGAGGAGGAGAAGGAAGAAGAAGAAGAAGAGGATCCCTCACATGAATTCCTGAAAGCAGCTCCGAGAATTCAGACATGAGGAAAGAGAGAAACACTCACTGGCTCTAAAAAGCAGAATGTCAGTGAATGTGTTTACATGTGAAGCAACGCTCTGTTATCAACCCCATTAAAACTAGAGTCTGAATAAGGCCCTGTAATGTAAACAGTAAACAGTACGTTCCAGAGTTAGTCGTCCATTGTGACGTCCTATTTGAGTGTTTGGCATTTTGCAACATCAACACATATACCAAATGAGACTTTGTGTTCTGTAGCAAGTAAACAGGAATATTAATGGGATATTCTATTAGGAAAAAAAAAAACGTCTCATTCAGAACAAAGTCAACCACATTGTCGGTGTAAAACCGCGTCTCCTTTTACCGAAGCTATAAGTTTCAGGTTCAAAAAGCCATAAATAACTTTGTAGGGAAGAAAAACTTAAGTAGTTTAGAAGGAAGGGTGACTACATCTTTTATAAATTAACACATTTTTACTTTTAACCATTCAATTTATTTCCTGCTTAACAAAGCCAAGCACTTCAGTACCTGTGTAATATAATGATTTGTTAGGTCTTGGAACTGCAGTCCTTATTCTAAGAGATTCTTAGCCAAATAACGTGAGCAGCGTTTTTTCCTCTGGGCTCGGAGAATTCAGTCTGGAGTTTGGTTACCACTAAGCTCTGTCTGCACTTCACGACATGTTTCACTCGAATTGTGCTGCCTGCCGTTTTGCAAGTGTAAGACGACAACCACGGGCCCTTTCTTGCAGGGGAGGTCAGACGGTCTGTCCTATGGCGAAGACGACCCGGAGCCCCCAGACCCTTGTTGGTTTTAACACATGCTTCGCGCTGCTCTGGAAACTCAATCTCAGCTCACAAATTGACAGGGTTAGAGGCATTAACTGTGATTCTCTGAAAGCCCAACACTGCGTCTGTGTAACTCTGTGGCTGTTCCACTCGGCTGCCTGCTGTCATCCACACTGACGAGATGGGACTGGGTGTCAGATTTTGATTTGAGAGTGTGAGAGGGACGCAAAAGAAAAGAAAAAACCCAGTGTGATAGGGTGAGTGGTTCAACACTAGCACCAGAATGTCAGATATATTCCAACTATCAAAAGCCTGGAGGTACCCACACGGAGGTATGTAGCAGCATATCAATAAGCTAACACAATTGTGAAGTATACAGGTGTTCAAAGTGAGAAATGGCCTCAATAACCTGCACGGTAAAAGTTCTTTTGGACCTGTGTGCAGTAAGGCTGTAAACCCCCACGAAAATAAAGTTGTGATTTGCTACTTTGATTTATGTAAATCGAATCAGCTTGTGTTGCAAATGAAAAACATGTACGATTCATCCTCTGGGAATCCTGAACATTTCATGGCCATCCATCTAATAGTCGTTGAGGTATTTCTAGTCTGGACCAAACTGACCCGACACTGACGTCCTCAGAGCCAAACTTATTCCCATGATGACACTACAGGTTAATGGACGTCTCCTGAAGCACAGCGAGCAGGATAAGATGGCTGTGTACCGATCGGCTTGCCTCAGACCTATCTTTTCTCTCATGCCGCAGTATCAAGAGAGCAGCTGTGAGATTTGTGCAGCAACCGCAGAGGTAAAACCAATTCCTCCTCTTTGTCTTGCCACTAATTTACTGCATCCTTGAATCACGTCTGCCCGGTGATTTGGCTGCAGATCAGAGTTGCCTCCGGATGATAAAAACCTCAGAGGCCTCAGATCTGCCCTTATTCTAGAAGGGGCTGTTATGAATCCATGGCGGACAAATGACCTTGTGAGTACAAAAAGCTGCAGGTTCCGGTTCACAGTCGCAAACAAACAGACCTCAAATGGATTTCAGCACCTTGAAAGATAAAATGGCTGGGTGGGGGTGGAAGCCGGGGGAACCTCACACTTGTCATCTACTTGTGAATCTAATAATCTCCTTCTAAAATCATGAAAATAATAGTTCTCGCAATAACAGCCCACATTGAAAACAGGAGGATCACATGCTTCGGTGATTGATTTTCTGCAAAACACTTTTACACTGTTGAGAAGCGCAGGCTGAGACAATAATTACAGAATGTGACATGATGATATGTTGCACTGAATGACAGACATAAATCTTATTGTCAGGTCTGCTCTCATTCCTGGACTGAGACACGAGAGGCGGTACAGATACTTTCATCTTCTTGTATGGTTTTGTAAATGTACTTATTGGACTACAGTGTTTCTTATGTGGTGATATCTAATCCATCAGTTTGCGGATTTAGGAAATGCAATATTGACTTTCTCTTCCAGAGTTGTACGAGGGGATTGATGACTTTCACTCTTGTCACTACAGAGCAGAGCTAGTTAGCTTAGCTTGGGGTGAAATCAACTTTTATCACTGTAAATATCATGACTGATAAAGATGGATGACATCTCTCCCCTTCCTCACATTGCACAAAACTACCCTGGATATGAGAGTGTGATCGTGGGGTGGAGCCGCTGTGTCAAGATTCCACCGATAAACAAGCTTGACCAATGGTGAGTCAGTCTCAGGTGTCAATCATGACGTCTCACTCTTTATGACATCAAATAACTAATTGAAACCAAAGTCAAATCATAAATTAACACTTAAACATGCATCAGTGTCATAAAGTAATCTTGGAGTCTCAATGTGGACATTGAAGAAGGTACTGAGTGGCAGGGCATGTTGTGTTTGAGGTCCACTGGGCATTCCTTACAGGCAGGAGACCCTGTGTTGGACCCAGAACCAACTGGAGGGACTACATATCCCAGCTGGCCTAGGAATGCCTTAGATCCCCCAGGAAGAGCTGGAAAGCATGGTTGGGGAGAGGGATGTATGGAACCCCCCTACTTGGACGGCTACCTCCACGACCCAAGCCAGTACAAGTGTAAGACAATGGATGGATGGAGTGAAGACAGAACCTTGGCCTTAGTTACAGTTTACACATGTTCTGCCTTTCTCTGGCCGAAGGGTAATTTTGCTGCAGAAAGCCCAACAGACGATTCTCGCACAAGCTAATTATCATGTAAACTGCTTGAAGATTGCGTGTTGCCACTCTTTCTCTAAGGGGCTTCTATTCATTAACAATATCAACAGGGTGTGAAACTACATGGTGGAGCAGGAGGCTTGACTACATAGTTATACAGTTGTTTAAGTATGCCAATAACCTCTGTAGAAAGCCCACCAAGTCTCTAGGGAGAACTGGAAATCCATACTAACAATCCATTTATTCTCCTGGACATGCAGGCATGAGCCTCACACTACGCCTGGTGCTCATCATGCTAATTGGATCATGCATTGCTATGGATCCACGTCCAGAAGGACAACAAATCTGCCTTCACATCATTGTGCATGGACATACCAAGGTTAAAGATCTTTTCCCCACTGGTCACAGAACATGTTGATTTTTTTTAAACATGTATAGCCATTAGTTTGGGATCAATGACTGGTTCTACAGGAACTACTTGTAACCATTCCAGAAACAGGAGAAGGAACAAGCCCCAATCCCAAGACATCTACATCTCCATGTTGACGCCATGCGTGGTAATCGCCTTCATGCTTCTTTGCACTTTATGGCAACAGTTCTCCTTTAAGAGGTGGGTGAGCTTATAGGTGGAGAGCCCCTGTGGTGTAAAACTTTAAAATCCACACACATGTTCTTCAGTTTTGGTTCGGTCTCTTTTGAAACGTCGACAGCCTGCAGTGACATTCGGCTCCTGTCAGTAACCGACGGGGCTCTACACCGGCTGCTCTGTGGTGAGTGTCACCCTGTTGAGTGAACTAGACTGGAAGAAATTTCATCAGTCAACAGGCCCAATTCACCTGTGATTGTTCGAGTCATATTTCCTCGCTAATCTGCTTTCCCTGAGCCGGTCAGGCCTGAGGCGTCTGCCAGATGCTTCCCTCGCAGCCTCATTACAACTGTGCCACTACAAAAGAAAAGTCAGCTCTCCACAAAAGAGGACATGAGAGGAACCCTGCTGTGAGGCTGATAGCAGCTCGGGCCTTTATCTTCACATGAAGGACAAACGGTGATCATCTTATTGATATCTTCAAGAAAAGGGGCGACATCTTCATGTTATTCAATCCATTTAATCCAGAAAAGATTTCACAATTCCCAAGATGTGTAGTATTTATAATCCCTTCATTCATGTCATAATTCATTTATTGGCACAGTTTTCAGTGGGAACTGGGAACCAGCAATGTGTTCTACATTATTCAGGGAGGACGTAGACAAAGTCCTGTTCCAGTTTGATTTACATCTTCAAAATAAGTTAGGTTTTTAAAAATAAAATCGAATATTTCATCTCATGCAGTGATCTCCTGCACAGGGGATAGAGCAGTCAGCTGATTGATGGCTTTGTGTCTTACATACATCTTCATTGTTAAGTGTGTGAAGCCATTTGTTAGAAAATGGGAGGTTGTCTGTCTGATGGACAGAGCAGCCCCCTCAAGACATGTTCAACAAACACGTTAGTCTTTTACTGGGACATCTTTTTATTGGAAGTGCCCTCAGGCGGTGTGATCTCTGACCGTAAAAATTGACTGTAGCCGTGCAGGGGAAATCGAGCTGGACTGGAAGTCTTGTCTCCTTGCTGGCTCTTACACCAGCTTTTCTCAAAATCACAGGTGTGTTATGGATAACTTAATCTGCAAATGGATTCAAACTATGCACGGCAGCATCAACAGCTCATTCATCATGTGTCAGGAAGCTTTCACGTCAAAATCTAAACCATTGTGCATTTTCTGTTCAGTCCTCAAGTTGAGGAAAGATGGGAAACAAAAGTTCTCCTGCTCACTCATTACATCTCCGGACTACACCGCTGCTACACCCTGCAGCCTGCTTTGACTTGCATTCCTCCATGCTGCACCCCACCTCTGCTCAATCTGCTCCCGAGGCTCTCAGTAACTGCCTGTATCCACTTCAAAACACTGTTGCTGCTCTTCACAGCTACAAAGGGAGCCCTCCCCTCCCACCTCTCAGCTGTACTTCAGCCCACACTATGCCGGCTAGTGTGTGTTTCTCGGCGCTTCCATCTGTGGCGCTTTGACCCGACTCTCGCTTTACGCGGTCAAGAGTGTTCCCCCAATGTGGCTCCCCCCCGGTGTTGAAATACACATCTCAAAGAACGCCATGACAGCTGCTGCCATGTCTCTGTGTGATGACCTATCACTTAATATGCTTCAGCCTCATCTCGTTGTGCATGTGCTTCTGCCTTACATAAAGAAACGTGCTTTCAACTTGGTGAGCTGGGTTCACAAGGCCGGTTCCATATTGGATCGCTGCCTGGTTGGCAAAATACCTACATCTGGTGGTCACACATTTCTTATTGAATCTTTATCAATATAAACACGTAAGTCAAAAAAACAACATCATGGGCAGTTTATTTCCACTTCAGCTTATAAATGTATTTCATTTATTGTAACTGATAAATACAGGAGATAAAATGTTATGCATATCAAGTTAATATTTTGAACTATTAAATAGTTCTTATAAGGACCTTTATTTTTGAATGAGTTTATTAGGGGTGGGGGGGGGGTCTTTATCCAATTTGAGTGGATCGGTGGAGCTACATGTTGTTGAAATCAATGAGGCTATATTAGGAAACGTTGATTAGTAGTGATTTAAATTGTATTTAAAAAGTATTTCTGTCAGACTGAATAAAATTCTATGAGGGATTGAAAAGGGTTTTGATGTTGTACTGGTTTCATATTTGATAGAATACTACCAACCCTAATCTTTCAGGCTTTAATATCATTCTTTTTAGCATCACTGCCGACAACTCATTTAAAATATGTTATCTATTTTTTCGACCACAACTTTCCGCTCCATCGAGTGTCAGCTATATTCCTAAAATATAGAAAGTAAAGGCCACTCACTCCTTCCTACTCCACTGTGCTCATTACAGCGGCTCATCCGGCACTACACAGCCATTGTGATGGGCAAATGCACTCTCCTGCAAATTGTCGCGCTGAAAGCAACCAGCCGGCTGCACACCATGCCTCTTCAATACAAAATGTTGGCTCTATCTCCTGTATTTATATTAATCCTATAACATTCTCCGGCCGAGGCCATTTTGGCGGCGGGTGCTCCAGACGCAGACGCTGGCAAAATTGCTTTTTTGGGTTGCCAGGGCAACCGCACCCCCTGCCACTCCACAAAGTCAGGGGACATGTCACCGAGTGCCAGACACATTGTGGGCTCCGAGTTAATAATTCAGTGATAAATTAATGGTTTTGTGAGGAAAACAGGTGCCAGAATGTCGGAGGGCTTAGGGGGAAATAAAAAAAATAAAAGAGTGAATAAGAGAGTGAGGAGAAAGAGAGAGAGGGAGGTGTGTGGGTGTTTTCCCCCCTCCAGTCTTGTGTGCAGGCACAATAGCGACTCCCTGAATGCAGCTTCTAAATCCAAACTTGGACCCTGCACGGCGAGAAGTTTTTATGTAGTGGAGAACGCAGCGTAAAATAGCAGGGGGGATTGTAAAGGAGTAAAAAGCCAGGGCTCAATAGGTATCTGCAGCATTGTCTCTCCACAGACATGGGCTGCCCCTGAGGCCTACATTCAGCAGGGTCAAAGGTCAGGACGGCAGGGGGTGCATTCTTCCCTCCCAGAGGTGTTTACACCAGTCTGCCTGCCCCTCTACCCCCCCACACCCAACTCTCTGTCTCTCTCCATCTACCCCTTGTTCTTAATAACATTTTAAAAGTGCAAACCGCACAGAAACAGGCCATGTTCTCAATAAAGTGGAAAACATGTTTATTGCATCCTTTCCATTTCAGTTTCCCCCCCTTCACAAAAATGCAGCTTCACTCGAAAACACTCTCCATCCGAAGAGAACAAAATAAAAAAACATCAGTCATGGATGTGTGAGGATCATGTGATAACAGATGAAAGCAATCAGTTCTGTGACATGCTCACTTGTTTTAGACAAGTTCATGAAGCCTCACAATGCCCAGCAAGCTTTCTGGTCTTGTGCTACAGTTTACACAATAGATGAAAAAGCAGAAAAGTCTAGAACATTCAAGCGAGGGCTGGAACCTCGGTAGAGCAGCATGAGGCAGGACATGACGCATAAGTTCTGTTGTGGAAATCGCATATCATTGTCTACAGGTCATCGAGATCAGCGTCGACCCTTATGACCCTTATATCTCATCGTCTTTCCTCATCGCTCAATGTGGAGATTCCTGTCATTATCCTGCTGTATTCTCACATGGGTTCACTCTGGCATTTCCCAGACAATTATCTTTAGAGGGCCGAGATGAATGACTTTTGTGAACTCACATACAGCCCCTCTGGAAAATTCTGGAAAATGTCCGGACTGTCAGAGAGCAGCTTTAGTGAGTTAGCTTGACATGCTAATGTTTCCACCCACGGTAACTTTAAGAAAAACAATACAATGAACGTGGCTTTGATACTTTCAAAATGTAGAATAATACAAAAAAAAACGTTTTAGACATTAAGAAACTTCACTAACATTACTATTCAGGAAAAACTTGTGTTCAATCATTGCATCCCCCAGAGAGGAATAATGATTTAACTAACGATTTACACAGGATTCCTTGTTGTGTGAGCGATGTGTTTTGATTTCTCAGGTAGTCGTTACTCACGCCTCCTCCCCTCAGCCTGTGTTTCATCAAGTCAAGGCCTGCAGAGTCGAAAGAGACCGACAGAGATGATTTAAAGCTGCTCTGGCTCCGGATCAGCTCTATCATTTACCTTAGCATGACCCACTGAGACGGGCGTCTTGCACTCGCAAGTTATCGGCCAACTCATGACTTGGAAAGCCCTTTGCATTTTTCTGAGTTCAGCGCATGCCAGAAGGTAATACAACACACATTCTCTCCCTGCTCTAATCTAATTCAATATGGAATGTTGATTGTGGCGTCAAAGAAAAAATGAGTTGTGCGCACACATGCTGAAATGCGTTTTGCGAATAGGTTCATTTAATCTGCGCCGTGCACTTGGGAATTCTCAGACCGTTACATATTAAAAATCAGACAAAACACACATTACAATAAGCCTTTCAGCATAACGTGATGTTATGCATGTGATTTCTGCTTTTACCGCTCAATTAGCTGCACTCAGACCCACAGGAGCTGTGCATTCATTCTACCCATAAGGCTCGCCGTTTCCCTGGCTTCCTGGATTTAGACGGCTTCCCTGTTATGACCTCGGTCTGACCCCACATTTAACTCCCACCACTCCCCTTCCCCCCCCCGCGCCGCAGCCTAGGGAAGTCTGCCAGAGCTGCAGCTCGGTCCCCGATCCCAACACAACAAAACACATTAATATTTATGGAGATTTTAAATGGAACATGAATGGAACATTTCAGACACATTATCAGCGTATTGTACATAATCAGGGCAGCTCCAGATTCTTTATGCTCCAATCAGTGTAGCACAAACCTACATAGATGGTTGGTTTGTAACCTTTTCCTGTGCTCACACATTAAACCCTCTTCATATCGAGAAATGACCTGGGTGGATCTAATTTACAGCATGAAAATGCTTTATAATAACATTATAAGCATCCTTGGCTGTTCACTCATATATTTTAAACAGGTGTTTGCTCTTTAGACAGACAATTTCACAAAAACAAAGATTTATTTCAATCTTAAGATGTTGAACGTAATTTCTCAATAAATAAAAAAAGTTACCCAGAGTTCTAAGCTGGTCTGCATGTATCTTTCCATTGTTTATGTAAGTGGAACCAGTCCCTGCTTTACTCAACCGAAACCAAACAGACTGACGGCATGCAAAGCACAGACTACATGTCAAAATAAAAGCGCCAACTGACAACAATCTTGCAAGTTCGCAGCTAGTCACACTGCATGAAATCCTGGGCTCATTTTTTGAACATGTCACAATAAAAAAGCTTTGCCAATAGCAAGGGGCTCTTTTCATGCATTGAAAAACTTCAGAGGCATAGGACGAGGAGAATATTATATTAATTTCACGTATCTAAACTGTTGGGTACTAGGCTCTTTGCTGCAGGTCATCCTGTCTCTTTTCATTCCTGTTTATCCCTGCCACAACTCTCAAATACAACATAAGGCAGAAAAGCCTTGAAATAAAAAACTGATCGACACAGAAATCAAATCGTTGGACTTTTTCTTACACACTATAAAACATGTTTGTCTTTGGTTGCTGGAGCCCATCATCCAAAAGAAGCCAGATGATCTTCTTAGATCAAGACTAATGTGAACACATCCAATAAAGCTCAATATATACAGTAAGTGTCATAACATTGAGTCAGTGTGTTCTTGGAAGGGAACTGAATGAACTATACCCTTAACAGCCCAGAGCCTCGTAAATCAAAATGCTAGAGTGTCTGCCTATATATATATAAACACACACACACACACACACAAACACATATATATCTACAGTATTAGCACGAACATATCCTCTTCTGCGTGCGATGATCCACAATGACGGTCGGCTACAGCAACAATGGTTCAGTGGTTCTCATTTCCTGAGGGAAAGGATGTTCTTGCTCCGTCTCCCCCATTAATTGAGCCACATTCAGCTCCTGAGTGACATTCGGTTACATGGTGACACGTTATATCCGCCCATTAACCTGTTTCCTCCTCTAGTATTACGCTCATTAAAAGTCACATCTGTTTGTCCGACCTCCTGCGTTTTATAGCGGAGCTGTACATCTGGAGCCCTCTCGTATCTCTCACAGCACCCCCCCCCCCCCCCCCCCCTTGCCCTGTCTCCCCCCGCCGGCCATGCATGCCTTATTCTCGGCTTACCACCCCCCCACCCCCCCTACCCTCACTCCGACACTTTTCACAGCCGTGGAGACAGATTCAGACTCCCATAAGCTCCCTCTCCCAGCCCATATTGGCCAGTTGAAGAGTCTCATGGGTGCAGATTTCAGTTGATCCAGATTAAGTTTTGCACAAAAACATAACACAAATGCAACGTCAGTCAAGGCTGAGCCATGTGTCTACATGGAGAGATTAAAACCATGCACACATGGCGCACATTTTGTGTTACAAAATATATATCCACTTATTTTATATAGTTTTATTACATCAACGCAAACAGATTAAAATGGTTAAGTCTGATTGCTTGAAGCTTTATCTCAACTCCTACAATTTAGATGGGACGTTGGGGAGTTTACCTCATCTACAGTGAGCCTCACAAAACAGGATTAAAAAAGTTAGTGAAGAAAAGAGAGGATCAAAATAAAACAATGGAAATAAAAATTAACTTGAGGGACAGAAAAGCTTGGAAAAACGATAAAACAGGATTTAAAAGCAAGTTGTAAAAATGCTTCCATTGTACGACTCGGCTTGGAGAGCTGGTTTTGAAGATGCCACTGATCTGTATGGTCTCAGCAAGACGCCGGGAACCTCGACAGCAACAACCAGGTGACCTTTTGTGTTAACCAGGAGCCCTGGAACAACATCGTCGTGCTCCACCAGAGGACCGCAGGCCATGCTCCTGCTCGTGAGTGGTTATGAAAAGGTCTAATGTGCAGCTTGGAGCCAAACCCCTGCTGAGACTCAAAATAAACATCCATCAATTTAAGGTCAGGGCTGTGGGGGCAGCACAGAACAGCTCCTCGGACAGCTGAGAGGCTGGAGGGGTGGGGGTTGGCGTACTTGACACAACTTCACCTGACTCAGTTCTTGGTAGTGGAGCAGTGGCTCAGTGTCTGCCAGAACACCTGGAGCCTTAACCGCAAGCAGAAACATCAACTCAACTACACAATCCTGTGCCTTATTTGTCCCTAGAGCTTCTTCTCATGGGTAATGGTCAGAACAGTGAAAGCCAGAGCTCATTTCCCGCTTTAAAACCGTTGCCTTGCATGTTTTACGCAACAAATTACAAACTGCACGTAGTTCACAAAATTGTAGGACTGCAACAAGTAATTATTGTAATTTTCAATATATAATCATGTCTATGGAATGTAAGATAATACTTTCTACCATGACAGAAATGAATATGTTCCTATTATAATACTTTTATAGCGAATAACAAAACAATTACAAAGCCGTATTTTCCAGAACCAGTGAATTCTCAGCACATTTCCGGAGAAAACCACATTCAATGAGGAATTGATCGTAAACTAGTTCCAGATTAATTTGCTTTGATCGACCTTTTAATGAATCCACCACAATGTTCAGCTCTTCTGTATTGACATTTCAGATGTATCCAGTATTTAGAGTGTTTTTCCGGGAGTAAATTTCTCTTTGGTAAGACAATGAGTGCACTGCAGTTTATTTAAAAGTTATGTTGTTGACAAAAGCAATCTCATCTCAAGGCCCATTTAGTGGTTGTTCTGGAGATTTAAATCATATCATTTGATCTCCAGCGTATGCACGTCCAAGACTGAACTCTGGACCTCCACGAGCTATTATATTTGAAAATGAAAAACGGATGGTCACAAGAAAAATACGATTAATTCTGGCATTTCTTACACAACAATGCTGCTGATGTAACAGCCATAAAAACCCAGTTGGGGAGCGTCCTTGAACACATCACAAGGGACTTTTCAAAACAATCCCTGCCCTCAACTTAACTACCAAAAACAATTTATGTAATGTCAGACAATAAGGGTGATAAAATGTTGATGACAGATTATGTGTCTCAAACAAATATGTCTTTGCATGTGGGTTTTCTGTGAATGTTTAAAAACCAAACTCAAGAGTATTTTTGAGGACAAGAATGTCTAAATTATGAAACAAAAAAAACAAGGTTATGGTCCTTCAAGTTCTTCATTTCTTCTTCTTTGGTAATAATTGAATGACAAGCAAATGAGTGCCACTGATACTTTGAAGTGGCCGTGCAGTAGTAGTAGTAATCTTTTCTTATCCCAGGCGCTGAGCGATAATCCAAGTCAATAAACGAGAGTTGAACAGTGCAGTTATTATATGACTGGAGTCAATTTACTTTGAGAGTTGATGGATTTGACAAAAGCCCATTGTTGTTGAACAGGTGTGGTCTCATTTGGTGAAACTCAAGGAACGTCCATTAGAAGAGACAGGGCTATTCTTAGATACATCCATCGTGCTGCTTTTCAGAAAAGATTACTTCAAAACCTCTTTTAAGGGATTTTAAATCTGTCATTGTTGCATGACGCTGAAATGTTGTTGTTGTGAGGGAACACAAGAGGTAACATGAGGTTTAAAACCGTAAACAAACAGCTGACAAGTGAGAGTGAAGCGAAGAGCGGCGGCAGAAACGGAGAAGGAGACGAGGCCCAGAGACACAAGTGTCAATTTTCAGGGTCACGCTGGTAGAGGGCTGATTGACGGGGCAGAGCACAGGTTCAAAGTTCAATCCCTTAATAGCACGGCTGGAACAGCACAGCCTTTATGTCAGACGTTCACACCTAACCTCCAAACAACCCCTGACCCCAACAGACACCAGCGTCTCCAGCATTTAGAGCAAACTCCCACAAGGAAAAACAACTTTTTAGATAAAAAGTATCTCCCCACTCACCACTCCCCCATTCTGTAACCTGAGGGCCCTGTTTTATTGGGATTTGTCTTGTTCACACGTGTGATGACTTGCATGTGGGAAACAGACCAAAAGATCTGAATTGATTTGCAACAAACTTCATTTAAAATCATCAATACGTTAATTTAAATAAAACCAGATCTGGTTAAAGATACAAGTAAAGGATTCTTCCAAGGAACTAATGCATGAATCTTGTCTTATTTAGCCAGGGCGTTCAACAACGACAGCAATTATCACACTTATAATGGGTTAGTATGTATAAAATATAATATACAAGTTCTTGTTTTTATCAAATGCACTGGTAGCGGATCAGGAACTCGGTTTCCAGTACAGCAGACTCACCACTCTCCAAAATATTGTAACATGAGGGGTCCTGTTGGGATTTATCATGTACACACAATCAGATGTCGGTTTGTCAGCAAGATTATGGAAAAATTATTAAATTGATTTGCACCAAACTTCCTGAAGATATTAGTGTGGATCTGGTGAAAGGGGAGATTCAGGATTTTCCATAGCAATAACAGCACAAATCTTGATGTTAACATATTTATCTACGAGTTTGTACAATATGATGCAGATTGAAATAACGATCTGTATCTGGTGGAAAAAAAAACACTCGTCCTTGTATTTCCTTTCACCGAGGTAAAGCCAGCCGCTCAAACATCTGCGCTTGAAGCTTCCACTGCATCAAAAAAGCGAGCAGCATCAGAGGCTGGGGGTGTGGGCTCAGCGGTGTGTTTGTAATTCAGCTCCACAAGTCTGACAGCGCAGATCTGAGGCCTCCTGCAGATGCAGGCAGAGGTCACCAGCCCTCACTGAGACTTGGCTTCCTACAGACTCTTCTGATATCTTATTTCAGCCGTTCAAGGGCCTTTTAGAATAGACGGTGTAATCCTCAGGCACAAATCCTCCACTCCAACCAACCACATATCCATTATTCACGATACTGTACATTTTTACTGTTTAATGCCTGGAAGGGATTGAGCCACTGGCCAATAAATGATGCGTCAGCGTGATAATGATCGGTTGAAACTAATGGCCTTTCGGTGGAGCCAGGAAATGAAAGACACTATGGAAGAAATAATACGCTGACGCAGATTTCATGCTGCAAATGGCTGCCAAGGTTCACACCTGGCATTAACATGTGATTCGTGGACAGCTTTGAGCACTTGCACCAAAGATTCACTACTATAGACAAATGTAGTTGAGTGTATGCAAACGCAACATTGGCCGACCACCTCAACTGAGGTCCTCTGCATAATCGAAGTGTTTTCTCATTCACGCTCAAACTCGAAATGGCCCTGAGAGATTTATAGCCATCTTCACCTTAGTTAATATGCTAGAGGGACATATAAAAACTGTTTCATAAATTGGCCAATTCGCACATAGTCTGTTTTTTAAGGAGCTTGTATGATTCTTCCGAGCTGCTTCTGAGATGATCAAATATCTTTTGGACGGCCTCTTCACCCGCATCTATAGGAGGCTGGACCAGGGAGGGACTGCCTCTGATTGATTCTGGACCAACTTTTCCTAAATCAGCTGATTTTGACATTCACACCCACTTAACAAAGTGACTGAGCAGATGTGCAGAGATAAGAAGGGAGCAGGCGTTTGAACTTCTGGCTCCGGCTCTCTTTTTCCACCATTCTTGAAGATTACTTACTTTTCATGGGAATGAACGAGTGTAACAGGACGGACGTCTTCCCGGAGGTATAATGTCTGAAAATGTGAACCAGTGTCTCCAGTAGTATCACGTCTTCCTTCTCTTTATATAGGCGACCCTTTCCCCTCAGTAAAATTATAAATACATCATGTGAAAGAAATACTTTGGAGTAAAAGCTCTTTCTGTGACTAGTCAAGTAGTAGTTTTCTCTTCCACTTTACACAAAAATACACAGAACCAAACAACACTCTAAGTGACTTAGTTAAAAACTAGCCACAGCTACAACTAGCTTAGATAGTGAGTTTAATGTGAAACTATCGAGCTAAAACTTTGCAGGTAAAGTTTTTACTTCACACTGAAGTTAAGGATCAAACTTTAAGACTGGTGCAATAAGCTGCTGGACTTGTTATTCATCATAAATCACACTTTAATCTCATTCCAAAGGCAGTGGTAGTAAGGTTCCAGTGACATATCTGCAACAAATAAATGATATATATATTGTTTTTTTATTGTGCGCCATCTCCAAGGTGTGAAACATTCGAGGCTCCACAGCATAGCTGAGCAGCAGGTCTCAGGGTGTTTCAGTGTTTTGTAATCAGGCTTTAAACGGAAGGGGAAATTCTTTTAAAGCCTGCCAATAATCAGGAAGTTAAATGGAAAAAAACAACAGAGCACCGGCCTGTGATTCAAACAGCTCTTCAGTTCATTTACAGAAAAACAAAAAGGACCACTGCCAAATGGAGCAACAAATCTGTATCTGTGTGTTTGTCATCAACATCATCTGCATCCTTTGGAGAGCCCAATGCAACACTGGTCACACAAATAAATCCACAGCTGAGATTAATGGCAGGTGCACCGTTTCCATACTATGCATTTGGGAGTATTGATGCGACCTTTGTAATGAGTTGAAAGTGGAGTCTGGTTCAGAGGGAGGGGGGTTTGGGTAGGTGTGTCCTTTTGTGCCTGGACTGTCTCCAGCAGTTCTCTGGCCTCGGCTACAGGGAAACTAAACAGAACAAAAGTGCAGTAGGAACAAAACGGGAGAGAAGGATGAACATTAATCTCCCGAAGCGGCCTGTGCATTAAAATAACAAACCGTATAGTTTATAGCCTCATCAAAAATGAACGAAACATCTCAGGAAACATGAGTAAACTAAATTTCCTGAGAGCAATCCACAGGCAGAGATAAAGCAAATATGGCGTCATGCTAATGAGGAAACCCTGACTGCAGTATTGTCCCGTGTTGGTTTTGAAATGCCATCCAGGGAAATGTGATTAATGTTTTCCACAAACTCGGAGGAGGAAGTCCTTAGAGATTTGGAGAGAGAGAGTTGCACTTTTTAAAGTAGTCAAGTTCAGTAATAGGCTAACATTAAACTAAGGAATGCATAGCCAAGAAAAGGACGCCCTCCCATTAATATGAGTCATGGAAGACCACAAGCAGTGGTCATAAAAAGGCAACAGCCAACAGCAAATTAAAAGCCTAAACAAAAAAAAGGGGGTTGAAATAGATTTAACGGCAACTCGATCTTCATGGAATAAAAAGACAATCAGCAGTTTCTTTGTCGTCCTCATTGCACCAGATGTGAACAGCTGCGAGCAACGTCATCCCCGATCCCGACAGCTCCGATCGAGCTGCACAGGGAGACAAAGAGGACACACATGGGTGAGGTGCAGCTCTCCCTGCGCCTGTGGCAGCCTGGAATGTGCTGTTGCTTTACTGGGTTTATAAATAACAGTCAGAAACAAGCAGACACAAAAGGCGCTGCTGTTCTGAGCCCGGGTCGCTCTTGCAGAGCAACCTCTCTGCCCTCCTGGTTACTGGCAGCATCTCACCGGAGCAGTTTGCACCGGTGCCCGACCCACACAGCCTGTCTGCATCGGAGTGTGCCTGCAGCTCCTGCATCAGCAGCCCTTCCAGGTCTGAATGCACAAAAAGAATAGTCAAAGTAACCTTTAGCAGCACACAAGGTGGTAGTGTGTCTGGGAGGGTATGTAGGTCAAGAAAGTCTGGAGGAAAAAACAGCAACTATCAGGCATAAAACATTATTTATTTCATGGTTTTTGTATTTTTACAATTAACTAATGTTTGTTAAGCCCAGGGGTTCTCAACCTGTGTATTTGTATGTAGACCGCAGGAGTCAGACGACCTTAAGTACTCCTTGATCAACACCACCCTTCACAGCCTGAATGTGTTCATTACTTGTGCCAAAGAGGTTTTCACCCCTGTCCATTTGTTTGTTGGTTGGTCTGTATGTAACAAAAATTACGCGAAAACTACTGGTTGGTAGAGGGATGTGATATGGTTCAGTGTAGAACTCATTCATTTTTTGTGCAGATCCAAGACTTTTTAATCACTTTTTCAGTTACCCATTACTGTTAGCTAAATGCTTGTAAACATTCATGTTTTGTTAAAGTTTTCTTGCTTTGTATTAATCAACAGCGATATAGTTCAAGGTGGTAAAGCTCAATATGTGGTTATATTTCTAATCTAGCCTACTTGTTTGTTCCCCAGGATTTCTATCAAAAATGTGAGGATGCTCCAGAATCTTTCCATGTAGCAACAGGTACCTGCAGAGACAACCCTGGGGTACAAAGACTCAACCCATCTCACTGGGACCCAACCGCAAGACAAGATATCAGCTCAAACAGGAATAAGGCAGCTGCGGAAATAACGAGACAGTGTGGCTGTAAGGATGTGGTGGCAGAGCATAATGGCATGAAACGTGGCAGGCAGTCTTTGTGAGGAGCAGCGAGTGCCTCCGTGCAAAACTATACTCTGCACCAGAGCTGATAGGAACAGATTATGACGAGAATCAATCCGTGCTGCCACAGCCTTCATCTCTATTCTCCTGGTTGCTGGGGAGCAGGAGCCTGCTGCTGCCTGTGCCTGGAGCTCGACCAAGATAGAAATCAGGCTGTTTTTTTATCTCTCAGTCCTCTCGTCACCTTTCCAGTCCTCCATTCCTCCCTTCCCTCCCCCTCTCATCTAAATGAAGGGCTGTAACGGCACGCACTGAGCACACGAGAGATGCCGGGAATGAGGGAGGAGGGGGCTTGGAAAGGTGATGGGCTGGACAATGGCCGGTCACACTGCATTTAAATGCTGTTTCTCCAACACACAGTAGAAATGGAAAGTGAGGGCAGGACAATATACGTTTATGTACGTCCCGTTCTTTGCGCTGTGGAAAATTTGATTGAAAAAGCGATCCTGCCCTCCAGTGTGATTTGTCTGTGGTATTTTTCGAGAGAAAACTGCGTCACTAAGAAAATACATCATCTGAAATGGCTCTATTTTTCCTTGGCCAGGAAGCAAGGTTCCTCTCCTTTTAGGGCACGGACAAAGTGACACAGGGGGAAAACAACAGAAACTGAAAATAGATGTGACTGCGTAGAATCTGTCAAGTCTGTTAACACCTGAAAACACCTCCTTTAAGCAAAGACAGAAACTCCACAGCAAGAAGCCACCTACTGACATTTACAATCAGCTGGGTCTCAGTAACAAAGGTTCTTTGTTAAGAGTTCCGCACTAAAAACTCTGACCCACCTTCTAAATATCTACTTCTTGACATTAAGTCACTTCTGAAAGATGGTTTTCATTGTTTCTTCCAGGGCTGAATCAGACAATGTTTATGAGGTTTTCCTGGCTGAGATTTCAGTTTCTTCCTTCATGCGGGATGCGATTGACAGCGAGCGTCAGCGAGTGCAGATGAGTTGCAGGCAGCAGTTAGAAAATACTCAACTTGGAGAAACTGAAATAACAATACAGCAGAGTAAACACCAGACCAAGCCAAACCTCAATGTTTGATGTGACGGTTTATCTACCTCCTGCAATTTTCACATTTGTGGCAGCTTCTTTTCGTACAATCAGGTCAATGGCTTCCTTCGAAGGGAGCCTCATACCTTCCATCTCAGCTCAGCGCGGTCAAACAACACACTAAGATTTATTGATCCATAGAATATTAATAAACAGCAGTATTGCAAACGTTTCCCTATTTTACATAGTTCTAAATGGAGTATCTTTGAGTTTTGTATAAATAACCAAACTTGGGAGCCAAAGATATAATAGATGATCAAAATAGTTGATAGAAGAAAGCAATAGCTCACCTGGTTGAGAGGGTGCTCGGTTTCTGGATTTCCATCGCAGCAAGTTCTGTCTTTCATGCTTAAACTTTGTTGTAACAATAAGGGCCCCATGCCCCAAACATATCTAATAACAATAATAACACTTCTATACTTTACCTGTTGCATCCATATGACATATTAAAGGGATTTTAAGCAAAAATTCACAAGGAGGAAAATCTCAAGGCAAACAAACATCCTCTTCAATGTTCTTCTTGCATTCAGCCATTGTGTGGTTGCCATAGCCCACTTTTCACAGGTCCTTACAAAGCGACCAGCGCCTTAACCTCAGTGTTTAGCGACATGCGGAGTGTTGTTACTTGGCAGACACTGATGCAGCTGCTCAATGTCGAGCGGATCTAATTAAATGCTGTTCCACATTAACAGGATTGAGCAAACCTACAGATTTCTTCCTGCTCCCTACGGCCTGTGAGTGGCACTTGGTGAAATGCATACGAGCAGGAACTGGACAAAGTGCTTCCTAGAATATACACACATCCCGCCGGACAAAAGCGAAACCGACATCCGTACACGCAGATGACCAGTACGCATTGTGCCTTGGGCTGGTGAAACATGGTGGTGTAGCAGCGGCACTACAGTCGCACAAAGGCCAAGGAGGGCTCTCATCACAGCGAAGCTGCTTTCTAAGGCTTAGGGTATTTTTTGTAGCCCTGGGCAATATCTAGAGGTGTAACCTGTAATGTCAGTCTCAATCTTAGTCTAATTACAGGTTTAACTTTAACTCACTCATCTCGATTGAACTTAATACATTCTGTCTTTGCCTGCAGACATTTTGTCATTTCTAGGCTTTAGGGCTTTGGATCAAAACCCTGGTAGCTCATATTCTGCTCCATGTGCTGCCAAATACCGACCAGGAAACTGTGGTCTGTCAAACACACAGTATATGTGGTGGCCTACAGAGTGCGGTGTTTGTAAGTGGTTGCATTCCCCAACATAAACCAGCAGCTAAGCCTCAGTGCTGAATGTGGGTCTGCTCACGAGGATGGAGCAAGTCTCAATGGGAGCAGACAATGAGCTGTGGGCTAATCAACAGGCACCATGTGTGTGAAGTAATTTCTGTTTGACTCAGAACAAACTGTACAGGACAGTGTTCAGTCGTAGCTCTCATTTCACATCTCCTGGAAAACGTTGTCTAAATGGACAAGTATGATGATACCTGAGCCCTGAGGCCTTGAGATATAAACAGCAGGCCGGCGTTGGGGAGAAATGGGGAGTCCATATGGTCGTCTGCTGCACGATGGGATCTCGTTGCTCTCTGTTTATGTGCTCACTCACATTTGTTGAGACAGCAGCACAACTGGTCAAGATCTTGGCGGTCGCTGCTCCACATGACGGACTGCAGTGAACGGCGGTAGAAACAAGTTTGCTCAAATAATATTTATAATTTCTGACAGATAACCTACCACAAGCAGACCGCACAGCCTGCGCTGGGCTGCTGCACATCACTCCTGCTCACCCAGAGCTCCATGGACCTCAAACATTTACAATGATGCCATAACTTTTTAAGACAGCTTGAATTCAATCCACCTTTCCTCCCGGGATGACAGGAACACGATATGTAAACAGACATGGATTCAGGGTCCTGACATTTATAATCTTGGTGTTGTTTTTACTGTAGCATTGGAATAACTGTAATGTACACCCGACGGCTCACCTGGAGTACACTGTCATGACCGCCTCAGTAAAAACAAGCAAAACAAACCAGCACAGTTATAAAGTTTCCATAAAAATACATAGATAAACATTGGTTTGTTGTCGTTTGCCTCCAGCAGAGAACATGAGACTAAAAATCTATAGACTCAGTAGTGGCCCAAGGAAACTCTGATTTAAACATGACATCCTACAATACATGTGTTGAGTTATGACTTGCTCTATTTATTGCTTTTGAAGTGACAGGTCTAAAGCAGTAAAATAAATGGAGCTTCATCAACCTCTAGCAGCTTGATGGTTGTCAATCTCATGGTGAAGAATCGCCGAATTGGGTACGATACAAAGCGAGTCCTCTCATGGTTCTGAACACAGACTGTATAAAAAGGTGCATAACAAGTCTCCCCTTCCCCCCTAATGTCCAGAAATGAAGCCAGAATATCTTGGATACAAACTCTGAGAAAGATCTTGAGGATTTGACAAATACTGCAGCCAGCCATCAGGCACGGATCAAGACGCTTTGGTTACAGTTTTGTGGAGTTGTCACGGATTTTTATATACACACACTAGGTTCAGAACCATATTCTTAGATTTGTTAGATACCCTTCTTGTCCCCTCCAACTTCACCATTTTACCTGCAAAGCCGATTCACTAAAATCCCCTAGAGAATGAGTGGTATAGAACTTGCATCGTACCCGATTCCACCCATTCTTTACCATGAGATTGACACTATGGAGAAGATTTGAGGGACAGAAAGAGGCATTTCAAATATTCACATTGAGATACCTTGTGTGTAGAGCAAACATTGTGGCCTGAGGGAGGCTAAAGTAAGAAAGTACCCATCCATGGTTGTTGGCTGTTTCAAGTAAGTTCATTAAGAGTCATAATGTAGAGACCAAGGACATCAACACTTGTTGACAGTCTGACCAGTAGTTCCAGAGACGTATAGAAATTTGGACCATTATCTTATGAGTCTATTGGGCTCCTCAGAGTGTATTCAGATTTTTGTTCATTAGTCTTTTTGTCTTTGGCTTGAAATGAACCTGAAAAGCTGTTCTGCTACATGATCCCTTTTCCCAGGGGAATACAATGTTCTCTTGTGTGGTGCACCAGATCAGTCTGGGTGGTCCGGCCAAGTGAGCAGCAAATGGACCAGCCTGGACTGGTTCAGCAGAGACTGGACTTTTGTGTTGAACATTTTTCATTGTCCCTCCAACTCCAATTCCTCCCTCTTGACATGGCAGACCTGACAAAGCCACCAATTTTCATTTTTAATGAGCTCACAAATATCCTGAATTGCCGTACTGTTTCCAGAAGGAGACCCACTCAGCAATTTTCATACATCATACAACAACAAACAAAAGAAGAAAAAAAAAAACACTCCAGCCTACATGGAATTACCAAGACAACAGGGACATGATGCAATGTTGCATTTATAATTGATTTTCTCCCACAGTCCATTCCATAATGGTCCACAGAAATCCAATAAGCAGTAATTGCTCCAAACATTAGCACATGGGTCCTAATGACTCCATGTGTTTCACACTGTCATCTTTTTCTTAAGTCTCTCTAACGACCACAGCTCAACTCGTTCTTCAACTATGTGACGAATCACAGTGCAGCAGCCCTCCCCTCTTTAGATATCTATGATTAAGGGAAGTAATTGCCCAAGATTGCCCATCAGAAGCCCACCAGCCGGGTCCCTCGGCAACGCAGATCTGCAGGCTAGAAGATTTTCTGCGTCAGTCAAATTGCAACCACGTCGTTTTATCTGTTTTGAGACAAATTCATCCTCTAGAGCTGCAGCACTTTGTCCACAGATTGTTCTCTCAAAGTCAAAGTAAAGCAGAAGCACTTGATCGAGGAAGAGGAACAAAATGCTTCCTATTGATAGAGTAAGTTTGCAAATCTATGTACGGATCCAATACCACGTCAAGTGTATTTGTGTCAACCAGATAAAATTGCAATTTTCTTTTTGCAGAAATGACTTCCCTTCTTCCCTCGCTGCTCAAAAGCAGCAGTTGCTCTATACTGGCAAGTGTTTTGTGTTTAGCGCGGCAAAGAAGAGATTTTCAGTAGTTTGGCGTCAATCAGAACTAGCTAACAAAAACAATTTGAGAATATATCCAAGTTCCACAAGTACGATGATGTGTACTGTATGCAGGACTTCAGTTTGGAGTTTAACTCTTCAAAACTTCGGTTGCACATTTCCTTAAAGCATTGTTATTCATTCCTAATCTAATTTGTTCTGAAGTTGCTCTTGAACTGTTTTATAGGGTTAGGGTTAGTGGGCTTTTTAAATGTATACAGTTTGGTTTTTTTATTAACTGTGTCTGCACTTTAACCGCTATTAAAAGGACGTAGCTGTCACATTTAGTTATTTGTTAATAGTCTTCATGCACAGGTATCAGATCGGTATCAATATGCAAGGTCCAGGTATCAGTATCAGTATCAGGAAGTGAAAAATGGTAAAGAAGATCTCTAGTTATTGATATAGATATCTTGACCTTTAAACCTGTAGAGTCTCACATGAACACCTCAACAAAAGAAAATAATGAAGTGTTTCAGTTGAAATCCACAGCATTTTTTTGCTCACTGGAAGAGCCAAAAAGTTCTCCAGAGAGCGACACATCTGTCTCTGCTTTTTCTGCATTCTCTGGGAAATCCTAACATCTCGAAAAAGACATCGGGAGGTTTATTTGATTAATTCCAAACAGCCGCTTAATTGCTGCCGCGTTGTGTTCCATTAAGGACATGATGAACAGCATAGAGCCGGGCTTTAAAGGAATATAAGAGAACACATATATCCTGGTCAAAGATCCCCTTCATTGTGCTAATGATAGCTCAGTCTAAAGGCGTCTGACTAATGGAAAAAAAATCTTTGAAAGAAGACAAGCAGCTGATAGTTTCTGTGTTTTCATATGATGCTGCTTTTGCGTGCACAAGAAATCTTGCACTGTGGAACAAATTACTTCATATCAAATCTATTCAGATAATGGCTACATTGAATACATAAGAAAACAGGGTAAGTTGTTAGTTCTGGATACAATAGTCTCACTCTTATCTACTGGCTAACTCCAGTGCACTAAAGCACAAGCTCTGCAGACAAGTATTGAAGACAAATAACAAACTACACATGATTATTGGAAATTTTCTGGAAACATGACACACAAAGCAGACTTCCATAGAAACGGTAATGGTTAAATATAATTGTATGTCATCGGAAATGTGTATTTTACTACTGTTTGTGGATAATTAAAAAGGCCTGCTTTTGCCTCTGAGATGAAATGAGACATTACAGCCACTCTCTGCCCTTTAATCTCCCCCATCCCGCATCGATTCATGGGCCTGATCGTAGCTGTGACAATGCCGGATTGTTGAGCTGTGAAGAGACATGGGAACATTATCATCCTCTGCAGCTGGAAAACGTGGCTCCTTTAAAAAGGATACTGAAGTCACAAACGGAGCGAGCAGTTGGTTGAGCGGGGGGACTTTATCAGCAGTAATGGCCCATATTGAAATAAATCTCTGGAGCAGGAGTGTAGTATTGATGCTTAACAAGCCCTGTCAAGAGACGGCTTTGCATACATTAAGCAGCATTGTGGGAGCTGATGAGGTACTGCTCCAGTGCTCAGAGGAAACCGGGTTTGAATTCCTTCACTACATCCTAACACACATGTTTACAGGCATCAAGCTATATTTACTTGCATTACCTGAATAAGCTTAATTTCACTTACGGTGCCCCAGTAATTAATATAATTTCAACAGCAAAGCAGATTTTTTAAGTACACTCAAAAGCCTATAGTCCCGTGTATCAGCGGGCTCTAACTGTTTGAAGTGGCTTTCTGGAGTGTCACTACCTTTCAGGGCCCTCTTCTGGGGCCCGCCCTCGCTCAACTTGAGTGACAGCGATGTTTGTCGCAGCCCGGGGCAGAGGGCAGGAGTCACTCAGCGAGGGCCGATATGAAAGGAGCAGCCCCTCGCTCAGCTGGCACGAGAGCAAGAACACAAGAGCTGCTGGGAGAAGTGGTTGACTTCACAAGCAGGTCCTGCTCTGGTTCCCACCACGAGCTGCACATCGGCGGTCCGGGGCAGCTGGCCGCCAAAGCCTGAAACAGAGTGCCAGCCCCCACTCAACCCCCACCCACCCAGCCCGCTCTCCCCAGCGCCCGGCCTTGATCTACAATTACCACTGTCACTTGGCATTCCTTTGAAGAAAAAAGGCTGTTTAATGCTTAACAGGGATAAATGAGCGAATAATTACATTTTTAATCAAGCCGAAATAAAATATTCAACAATACAACTAGGGAGGTCTAGACCCACAGACCCACCTCTGTGTGTTAATAAGCTTCGGCTTGAGATGTTTAATTGGATGTGTTTGCTGGTTGACGTTTATGTGAGAATATCCCTGAGTCGTGTAAATACAGAATCTACAGTATGACAAGATGAATTCTGGAAGATGGAAACAACAAAGACTTTGAGGTCATTGTTTCCTTCCTTCCCCTCAGCATCCTCTGGTCTCTGTGGTGCGGAGGTTCCATGCTTAACACGGAGCAATATCAAAGCAGATTATTAACAATACATGAGAAACACACTGCATCCTGAGGTGGAACCTGACGTGATTGACCATCCTGCTGCCATAGGACACAGAAAAGAAAGAAGGTAAAGCTATGTCCTTGATCAACTGTTGACTTGCAAGCTGCCATAAAGGTGTACTTATAATTATGTAATTATGAATGTATCAGAGGCTTTCACAACACAAGGAAAGGGTCTGGAACATTCACAGCATGCAGAAGGCCGGGCATAAAGTATAAATTCAACTGTGTGAATCACATGTTTTTCGTTTAATGCACATGGAGATGACCTTCATCCATCTTGCATTCGTCACGTTGTAGAAAAGTAATAGATATGCAAACTGGCTTCCTGTGATTTGTGTGGACAAAGGGTAATTTTCTTAAGGGGCTGCATGGACTAACTGGAGCAACTGACCCAGATATTCTTCTGGAAAACTTCAGGAAATTATCTTGAGTTCAATGCTGGTCTACAAGCAGCATCAAGTGCTCATAAACAAGTTTTAGTTAAATATCGGAGGCGATATAAGATTTCAAAGTCAAAGCATTTGACTTCTATTTAAGAAGCTTTGCAGTGTTTCTAAACATTCAAAATTGCAGCCGCTCATTGCATGATTGGTTGATGTTGACAGCACAGTGGGATGGCTGGTCCAGCCTGTGGAGGGAGCCTGTTGGAGAGAGGAAATTACTGGGGGGGGTGGTTGGCTAAAGAGGATTATGAGGGGCCAGTGACGAGGGGCTATTGTTAGAGCCTGAGAAAGCGTGCAGAATGGCACACACTCTTTAACTGGACCCAAAACTCTGGCCTTCCTGGTGAATGAGTGCAAACTCAGGTCTGCACAATAATCAACTCTCCAACCTCTGAAGTCACATGTTCACATCTCCATGTGAACACTTTATGAGGACAGACAATCAATTAAATGCTGAGAATGACTACATATACATATCACAGGAGCAATGCAGTATTTGAGTGAACTGCCTGTTTAGCATTTGACCAAAGCGGTTGCCTGTTGGAGCGCATCCATTTTTTCGAGGGCTGCATTTGGCAAGCGGAGATGACAGAGTGCTGCTGATCTGGGAAATAGCCCGGCAGAGGGATGTTGCTGAGATGCAAAACCCACCATGTCTGTAAATGCAATTAGAAAAAAAAGACCTTGAGTTGGGCCATGAAAGACGATGCTGCTATTAAAGCACTGACAAAGGAGCACCCACTTCTTTTGTTATTACATCTTAAAAAAGGGCCCTGGAAACACATTTCCTCAATCAGCCTCTGACTGTGAGTGATGTGGCCCCACGCAAAGCTTTCTGCCAAAGTTAAAAAGCTTTTGGTTATTTCACATGTTATTCAAGGTCGTCTCATTGGTTTGAGGGTGGGTCGGATTGGAAAAATAGAGGATGCATCACACATGAAAATATGATGATAGTTGATGTTGCCAGACTATTGTAAAAATCAAATCTGATCAAATCACACCCACACACTCCTGAAGGAACAACTTTAACGAGAGTTTAATGTTTTATGAATATAAAGCAAAGACTGAGGATGTTTTCCTTCCACTTTACCTTGATAGCCGCTTTTTAAGTCATGAATATTTATGCGATGTGAGAAACACGGTGAGAATAAGACTTATATTTGAAACTAACTTTTCATTTAAAAGCTGCATTCAACCTCTGCACCTCGGAAAGAGAAAAACAAAACATCCACTTCATCATGGAGGAATAAAACACATACATGGAATAAATAGAAGGAAACTTGACCCAGTTTCAGTTTTCTCACCCTGCTTTCTATTGTACTGGTTGGAAGAGGACACTGCTGTGGGGGTGGAGACCATCAAAAAAATGGCATAGCGAACTGGTGTGAGTCCACAAGTATATGTCCAAGCCCCTCAGGTCAATAATAAATCAACTGAGTGGACCTGTCCACACTTAGGTGTCTGTTCCCACATCGTGTCACAGCCTCTGACCATTAAACTTTTACAGTATTTACTTTTCAAAATGGCACCACAAAGTCCGGCAAATCCCTGCTAGGTTGTTACAGCTCCACTTGTTAAAAGAAAGCTTTTCTGGAGCTACATTAGGTCCATTGAAATTCTTTCAACAGCAGAGGAAACAGCTGCAATTGTGGGTGTTGACTAAGCTAGCATACTGCAGTAATTATTTCAGTCCTCGTGCTTGATCCTCCTACAGCTGCTCACACTTCACCACTGACAAACACAAAAGCATGCCCCGGATCGTGGTTGAAAACCTTCGCTCTCGTTTCTTGTCTCTCAGTCTGTTAACTTTTGTGTAATAACCGTCGGCCTGCACCTCGAAACCCAAAATCCACTCTGGCACCTCTATAAACAAGCTGCGACTGGAATAAAGCGGTGTTATCTGTGTGTTTGCATAATGAGAAGCAGTAGTGAGCGTTATCGTGGCACAAGTGCTGCACAGAAACAGAAGTTATGTTCAGAATCGCGGCATGGGGATATCAAAGCGGAGTCTGAACGGACATCAAAGGCATGGTAATCGAAGGAATTTTACATGGAATATTATGACATGTAATGGGTGCAATTTGAAGATCAAAGATATGGTGCAGATAATTGAAAATGCTCCGTTTCCTTCCTCCTTTTCATTGCTTTCAGCAAAAAAAGGGAGAATAAAGCAGTGAAAGGTTAGCAGGGTTGCCTTTGACTCCTCTGGCCTGTTCTGATGTCAGCGATAGCATAATAATGAAATCATAAAGGAAATTGAAGCAGCCGAATTACACGATGAGTCGAGAAACAGCAGGTTTGGATTTCAAGTCTGAAATAAGTCAAGGGTCGCACAAGAGGAGTGAAGCTGAAGGAAGAGTGAACAAAAGAGAAAAAGACCCAAACTCAACAGGAGGCTGCAAACAAGAAATAATAAAGTCAAAAGCTATTTAACTGAGGCACTGTGAAATAAGAGCCAACAGCAGGAAACACATGTTGGAACGAGCGTGTTTTACAGAGATACTTCTGTTTTTCTACAAACAAAGGACTTCAAATATTTAGCGTGAACCTCCAGCAGCGCAGCTCATGTTTCATTTCATGAACACACACCACCTGAGATTGACGGCGAGTACTGTGACGCCAGAAGACACGGTTCTAATTGGTCACACTCGAGAAAGCCCACTGTATTATTATCCAATATTCTAAGGCAACGTGCGGTCCGCCCATTTCACATAACTGGAAAATAAACGGCCACAAACGACATGAAATCTGTTATCTCTATCCATGAACTTACATAAACCACTCCGCTTTCCACGGAAATATTCAGCGCTTTGAGGCCACGTCAGATATTTAACTTGGCTCTGCTTTCAGTTTCTGAGAATGGATGAAGGGGAAAATCTGTTAAAAGGAGGCCCAGAAAACAAGAAATTGTACAGCCAGACACATTTCCCTTCTTTGAAGAACACTCCCTTGTTTATTGACAAAGAATTATACCTTAAAACTGTTAAATCCTTCACCTGTGACTGTTACTTAAAAAGAAAGACCACCGAAATAGCCTTTAGGCAAGAGTGATGTTAAGTGCTGCCTTGATATTTAGCGATTTCGCTCTCATTCCAATAATTAGAGGGTAATTACAGTTTACATGATGAACATATCTCCACCCCACTGACAGGTTGCTAACCACATTTTTTCCTTTCACCACAGCAAAGTTAGGGAGGATTCCTTGCACACTCTCAGCCGCTAAAGCTTAAGGAAGTCAAGCTGTGGAAAAGCAGAGCTGTATAAAGCACCTGTGAGAATTTAAATAGCCTTGCAGAACTTTCTGGCTAATATGTTCCCGTAGATTTTTTTACTCTTGAAGCATATCTTTGAACAAGGTTTCTATCTGCAGTTCAATCTCAACAGCGAACACCAGGAGCAACAAAGCGGAGAGAGGCAGCGACGGAGGGATGGCGATGCCTTTGTTTCTCAAGGGGTTCGGCCACACAGAGCACTCTGAAGTCGGCAGAGAAATGATTCTCCATGTAAAAAAGGTTATTAGCTACAAGGAGATCGTCTTTGCAGAAGAAGCACAGATCAAAACTGTGCCTTAATGTTTGGGTCTCACCTTCTTCTTCTTTAAGCTTGTATTTTTATTCATACCAGAAAAACCTACAGTCAAACAGTCACATTTTCATTTGCAACAACAATACTTTAGTTTCTTCCCCCCCTCTTTCAGACTGTTAAAAACATATAGTGCCTACTCTTGCTCTGCATCATGATTTTATGATGGATGAAAAGACAGAAGGGGAATAGCTACAGGATTTGGCAGAAGCATCGACATTCCTTTCACGAAACCTTCATCTGGCCTGTTCTGCCTCAGTTCATCAGCTTGCTGAGGGACTGTGCTCAAAAAAAAGTTTGGCCATTGATGCGGCTTCATTAAAGACACTTAATAATCTCAGTATAGACTTTTTTCCACCTTTAGAAAGAGCAGATCGGGGTCATCAGAGCAGAACCTGCTACCTTAAAGAGCACACCTGCTGCTTCCAAAACCACCGGCGCTGTCAAATGAGCAGGTGGCGAGTGACAGGCTGGTGAGCGGCAGCGCAGAGGGAGGGGGTTAAGTATTTTGTCCGTGTTTATCCACGCTACGCTCCCATGGTCTCCTGACTCAGTTTAACACCTCTCTGGCCACAAGAATTATCAACAGTAACGGCCTCACTTTAAAACTGTTTTTCTGCAAATGCGTTTCCTTCAGAGAAAGAAACCACAAAAGACATGAGCCTCAAGTCCTGCTCATATTTAGGAAATAGGGGAAAAACATGACAGTTTTGTGCTCAATGTGTAAAAAGTGAAGTGTGACTGCTTGAGCAACGTCAACAAGGAATTGGATTTTTAGGGGTATCGTCCTGGGAAAAGTTCTCAAGCTTTAACCTTTTAGTGAACAATGCAGACATTATGTGCTAATATGTCTCCAATATGTTTTCGATTTTGCAATTTTAACACAGCAGTCATAAAAGTAGAAGTCTCACTTAATGCTTTTATTGTTGGATTTAAAAGAAAATCACCCCTATCTCATATCATGGTTTTTAAGACTAGTTAAGCTCCATCCACGAAGGAGGGCACATATTGCTCCCCTCCAATAATTAGCATTGGCTTTGGGGCAGTTAAACAGGAAACTTACATCTTTCCCTAGGAAACTTGGGTGGTAGAATTATAACCTTACAAAAAGTGTGTCAAGCCTTATTCGGGGTCAAAGTCATTATATGTTCTAAGGTTTGTGTCTAAAATGGCGCCGACGCGAGTGTCCGCCTTTCCACGTTGCTCTGTTGTCTTTCTGAATTTCCCACAGGATTAATAAAGTATCTATCTATCTATATTTTATTTAAATCAGATTTGTCTGGTGATTCTATAAATGTTGATTTGATGCATACTGCATTAAAAAAACAATAACAAGCATAGCTTAAACCCACTGAGGCTTGAGAGGTACTGAGAGTCTCAACAGACGAGACAAAAACACACCACACCAACTCTAAAATGTGGCTAATCACACAATTAGGATGTTAGGCCGACTGTTGAAATCACCCTGTAGGAAAACAATTAAGTAAGTTAACAGTTATGAAATCAAAAATTCGATTTTGCATCATTTGAATCATCCCAAGGAAAGCCCCATGACTGAGTCCAGCTCCGTCCTCCTTCAAATCCCTCCAGCACCCAACCACCAGTGTCTCAACACTGAGTGAACAATGTGCCGGACTAGAAAGAAGCCGGCCACAACTGTGTGTGCCAGTAATCTCTCTTTGAGGCCCCGGCGTCTCTAATTGCCTGGACACTTGTGTCCGAGGGCTGCTCTCTTTCCTCTGTGAAAAGATGAGACCTCTCGTGCTCCTTACAACAGGCTTAAGCTGATAAACCCTTTCATGCAACATGGCCGTGGGATCGGTGTTCAGTGCAAACAGATTGGGTAAAAAAAGACTAATCAAAACAGCGATTAGCCCCCAACACAGAAGCAGAGCTAAGCCACGGCACGGCCTCAGCAGGGGGTCCACTGATGTCTGATGATTTCTGCGAGTCTCTTCGGGTTAATACATTCCTAGTACACGAGTGTAAGTACATGAGCTGGAATATGTGAGGAATGCATGTAGCAGCGTTTTTTTTTTTTTTATTGAACAAAGACGTAGCATAGCTGATTTCAAAATGGGATGTCACAGCTGAAGAAATGAACGGACAAGCAAGCCTCAGATGACAGAAAACACTCTGTGACCCACTTCTAACATGAATCCCAGACTGCTCCTTCCCTCCACTCACAGATAATCAGTACCTCCCTTTCTTTCCGTCATGGTTAGTGTTTCCCTGCCTTCATGAATCTTCCTTCTAATTTCTCCCCCGTGTTGCAGTCGGCAGCATTGCCAATTCCTCCATATGGGATCCCATCAATGCATCATCTGGCCGGCTGCTATTGTACATTATACAGAATCCATGTGTTTCTCTGCAGCAAGGTCATTTTCTGGGCTTGTTTACACTACTTGGAGCTGAAGTGAACAAACAAGGCTGCAACATTCACTGCATTCTGTATGTACTGTGAGAAGGCAGGTTCAGTGTAGAGCTGGTTTTTATCACACAGCCTGAGAGCTATTTTTTATTATTCTTTTTTCACTACACAGATGCACAAAAAATCACCTATGATGAGCTAGAGGTCCTTTAAGAGAAGGTGGAGAACAAAACAGAGCAAAAATGCAAAAAAAAGCATTTTAAATGGGTATGAAGCTTGTTGTGCCAATCTTAAAATGGCCAATTAACAGATTTTCACATGTAAATTAACTTATAACATAGTCATCATGCAGGCTGGGAAGTATTGCCCACAGGAAATGTATCAGAAGATATTTTAGCTATATATAGGCTAAAGAAATACACTTAATTACTTGTAGATCACAAATAATGAAATCCATGATTATTGCAGACTCTAACAAACATATGCAGGTGAGATATTCTGCGACTGTGTAACCAATTAAATACCCCATTGTACTCTGCCACAGGCTTTCAGTGCCAGTAAATATTTTGCAGCCGGCTGAAGACCGTATTAATATTGTTAATATAGTGTAACTAATGGTACAACAGCATGAATCAATTTATGGGCAACACTGCAGCACCATTACCAGGATTCCAGATTGGCTTGCCCACCAGTGACCTTGAGTGATAGCACACAAATGTATTGTAAAGAATCATGTGACTTGGGAAACGCACACACGCGCCACGGCAGATACCAGCAGGGAATCTCAACATGTCCATTTGTGCAAGTAGATATAATGTGCAATTATGAGGGGGAGGGTGTGGTTGCAGGGTTGTCAACACATTCGCAGTTAACTCGGTGAACCCGTCTGCAAGTAATTTGGAATATTCAGATTAACAATCGGAACGCGTGAAATGATCTAAATTTAAGTATGTGTGTTTGTTTGCCTTCTCCCAGAAGCGCAGGAGCAGGGTGCGTCAGGAAATGATTCCCAGTGACACTCTGGTGATTATGAAAATAATGAGAGGAACCACAGGGCATGAGATCTTCAGCCAGGCTCCCCTCAATTTTTTCCTCCACTTTCTCAAAACGCATCGTGCCAACTTTGCAAGGAGAGCATTTAAATTAGCTACACAATTCTCGAGTCCTATGGAGTTGCTGAGCTATTAAAAAAGTACGCTTGAAGATGTTTTCACTTCATTCTCTCTCTCTCTTAACTTGCTCCCAAGCTACGCCATGAACTGGCTGAACAGAGCTGATTCAACATTACTGAAGAGATCCTTCTAGGAATGTGTCTGCAGTGGTATCTAACCCTTATCTGACATATGATACAACCTCCGCTGCCTCATTATCCTGAGATTAACAGCTCGTTGTGAATTGTAGCATCTGTCGAGCAGCAAAGCGAGGATCAACCATCAGTTAGGGACAACTAATCCGAATTATGTTAGGTCAGCAATATCAAAACATTACAAAGTTGTTGTTTTTTTTTTTACACGTGCACACGGACTTGTTGAAACACTAAGAAAAAAAGGCATATGTGAAATAAGAAGTTAAAAATTATGAAGAAGCCTGGTTGACTTCTCCACTGATCTCCCAGTGGAGACCGGCTGCTGCAGCGAAAGGTTCTTTGAACTGTTATTTCTGGATTTTAAGATTGCTCACTTCCCTCCTGTGCTCTGTGACCATCTTCAATCTGCCTGTCGCTGACTGACTGGGGTTGGTGGGTGCATGAGTGCATGCAAATGCGGACAGGTTGTCATGGGATGACACTGTTGAGATGTGGTAGACTGGAAATAATGCCCAGTACTGTCAGTCTTTCCTCAGAGGTCCACCTCAACATTTTACTGTTTCTCTTGTTTTAGCTCACCATTTCAATTGTGTATCTGTTCTTTAATCTAACGTATATTTCAACTGCATACAAATTATTTTATCTATATTTTCAATGGATTATCTTTCACTTTGATGCATCAATTTGTAATTCTAATGTTTGTTAAAAAAAAATAATTGATTTAGAGTCACTCCACAATCTTTCCACGAACAGAGAAGAGCTCGGCACTCGGAGGAATCCAGCCATGTTCTTCCTTATTTTGTCAGAGAGCATGAATGTCAGTTGCTGGATAAAAATCCCTTCGCCACATGCAACAGCTCGACTGTAGGCAAGACAGCAGGGATGGTGCCAGTGTGCCACGCTACATGCTGATACAGTCGGCCTCTTTGTACGGTGAGCTTCTTTTCAGACAGGAGCAAAAGCTGCAGGAGCGGCTCCACAGTGAAGGGGGGGGGGGATCTACATCTTCCATCCCGGCAGCAGAGCGGGATGGTGGTCACGAAGGGAAGGGGTTATCGTCCAACGGGAACCTCGCGCCATAAATGTCCATGCTATGAATAAATTTACATCAAATCAACACGGACACTCACTGATGGAGCAGATATTCTAAAAGGAAATCGGCTTCATTGAATGTCAGGGATGAAAATGGATATTTGCCGTGAAAGCACACAGTCCAAAGCACATATCCATCACTCTGTCGTCTTCATTATGCTTAAGAAATGTGATCAGTGGTGATGAGGAGGGGGCGACTGAGCAATCACAAAAAGCCAACATTCAATCTCGGAGAGATAACAAAAGGAAGACGAAAGACGGCTCTGGATGGCAGGATGCCCCTGGGGCGATTATGCTGTTATTATGTTGGAGAGGACGGCTGAGCTGCGGTGTGGGGCAATTAGAGACCGGAGGATTGACTGGGGGAGGGTCCAGGCACAACAACCCGTCCTTGAAGAGAAAAGGCGGAACACACCGGATACAGCAGCAACAGCATGGAAAAAATAGCAGATGTTAGTGGATTTAAGTATTGAAATGGCGATCATCTGCTCCTTTCCATGGAAAGAGGCTCTAAGCTTCTTTCCTGTCCATTAGAATCCAGAGGGTTAATACACGGGATTGCACACTGAACTTTATGATGCACTGGTTTGGATGATTTGACTGGTAAGTAAGTGACAATCGTTCTGGTCTGGGATAATGTACATAAGCGGATGAGTCTGTTGTCCTCATTATGCAACACTGCAGACACAGCAGTGAACATGGAACCCGTGTCTAATATGTTCAACATCACTCTGCTCTGGAAAGTCCTGACTCAAAACCCCCACAGAGGGTCCAGTAGCAATCCAGCTGGAGAACATGGGGACAAAAAGGAGAAGTCAATCCCAGAGTATCATTTCAGTGCTTTATGGACGGCAGACAGGGGTCGCAGCCTTACAGCCATTGTGTGTTGTTGTTCAACGTGTAGATAACGGATGTGAAAACAGATTGAATTTTATGACACACACAGTGCGACTGTTCCTTTACTCTCACTTGAGTAATCTAAGCCTCGGAACTTCACCTCTGATGAGATCTCCATTGTCGCCTCTCTTAATATAACAGATCTGCAAGTGGAGAGGACACAATGGGCAGTGAAAGAAGACAGTAACACAAGCCTGGTGGGGTGAGATGTGACAGTTGGCAGTGCCAAGTATCCTGAACCCTCACAAACCTACTCGGTTTCCATGCCCTGTGGCCCTGAACAACTTCAGCGGAGCAGGTGTCTGCACACATTCTTTACATAAGCTCTTGTCAAACATGGCGCACAGCAACAACAAGGCCTCACAGCTGCAGGACAATGGAGTCATATTAAAGTACAGTGCTGCAGCCGGGCGTGCATGCACACAGCCATAGTCAAGGTTACAAACAGTCTCTACAAGGTCAGCTTACAGCCAAACTGAAAAGTAAGAGTAACACAAAACTAAATGGAGTGAATGTATAAATTGAAATAATAAAAAAAAAGATTTACAGTTGCAATTAAAGTAGAGTACTACAAATAAGAAGTGTCTTCTTACCAGTTCATTGACGTGGGAGAGAATAACATGCTGTTGCTGACGTGAACCAGACAAATAAGTATTAATGCATCGCAAAGATTTAACCAGCTATTAAAAAAGCCCCCACAATTACACCTCAGAAACTAAATCCAGATGTGCAGATCCTTATAAATGTGTAATGACTGTCTTTAGGAACATCCTGTAGTTTTTCCTGTGTAATTAAAATAACATTATGTAACACTAAAATGTGTACTATAGCCAGATCTTGGTACAGGTACTATAACAACATACAGCTTCCTTTAATAAATCTAAGACTCCTAAGTAGTTTTTACCTCAGCCATTTTTAGGGGAGTGAACAGGCCCCTAGACGCCACTGAACAAATAAAGACTGAAATCAATCATCTGGATTTATGTGAGTATATTTTATATTTCTTGAGGTTATTAAAAGTTAGAATGTACTTTGATCAGAGTTAGGAATGTAAAAGGAATTTCATGTTAACAGCTTCATTCGGTAGAATAATCTATGTCAGGTCATTCTTGTTGACTCTCTTGTATTTGTTCCATGTGCCGTGGTATGAATTCTCATTTTTCTACTGCATACAGAAGAGGAGCTGTCTCAATAATATACTAATGAACAAATTAAAGTATATTTGTCTTTAAATTGTGAAATTAATGGTTATTTAGGAGCAGTCACTGTTTTTCTTTTCTTACTAACTATAGGGTGACCTTTAAGAAACATGTCGGATTTCCTGCTGATACCATATACGCATACATACATACACGAGCTGCAGCAGAAGCAGACTGAGCAGAAACGGGCGATGCATACCTCCTCTCTGAATCGTCAATTAACTCTAAAGCTCTTAATTACAGATATTCCACATCACAAAAGCCTAAAAAATGTCTGCTCATGCTACCAACCCACACTTTGTGAGAGAACACAACAAAGGAAAAAAAACCATCCAGCGACACACTCCAACAAAAACAAAAAAGTGACACAGACGGATCAAGAGCGGAGAATCAGCACCTGCAGATAAAACTGTTCAGGCCCCTTTCTCAAGACGCTTCTGCTGTCACAGGCGAGGAGGGCTGAGCTGCATGATGACGGTGGGGGGGCACCGCAGTTTTCAGCAGATCGGTGACATATTGATGAAAGGCGTGCCTAGCCCCGCTCTCTGAAGCCCCTCTGCACCCTGAGCCCCTCTGCACCCTGAGCCCCTCTGCACCCTGAGCCCCTGGCTGTGGGCCGAAGGAGCGGGTGTCCGGCCTCTGGGGGCCAGCTCCAGAGCAGAACCCCCGACCAGGAGGACATGAACAAGAGGCCTTTCTCTTACTGCAATGGGAACCCCCCCCCCTCCCCACACACACACACCCCTTTGACTTCTGCAGGACTGACTCCCCTGGCAGCATCTCAGCTTGTTCTCCCCCCATCGGTCGTCAGGTTTTTACATTGCGTTGGCTCCGGGTTTAATTGATTTACATGGAGTGCTCACACTCCCGCAACACAAGCCCATGTAAGGCAGTGCCAGCAAGCCAAGACAGCCAGACAGCTGGCCGTCACCGAACAACAAGCAGACGTCTACACGCTGAGAACGAGCTCGTCGAGGGTCCCCAATGATACAATGGAGTGTATTCAGTGAAATGTAAAAAAAGACGATGCTGTGACATCTTGCCCTGTCGGTGTTATGAAGTGATACCACCTTAAAAGTGGAAAAAAAAGAAATTAGAGGCCACTTTAAGTTTCCCATACATTCAAATACTGGAATTTATAATGGGAAAGATTCCTGGCAAACTTATTTTTTCAACATGCACATGAGGAAATATCTATGCTAAGGCCTTGGCACGTAGATATAAAAACCAATTACACTTTTCACTCGATGTATTTTGGTTACAAACCACCAGAGAACTACGTGACAGTTTTCACCTTTTTCTCCCTTAAAAGAAAAACATTGGCCTTGACGTTAAGTTAACATCACCAGACTTTTTTCCTTTCTCTCTCTGCATTTAATCAAGAACACAATCCCTTCTTGAATAAATAACAAACATTTCCTGCGAGGGGAAGGCCTGGATAACCCCTGAGTGGAGAGAAAAAGAGGACAGCCTCCAGTGAGAGAGATAGCCAAGTCAGAACGGGGGGGAGAGTAGTGAGGAGGAGGAGGAGGAGGAGGAGGAGGAGGTACAGCCTGAGTCGTGAGGTGGCCTCTGAGGCTCTAAAAGACGAGACTGAAGGAAAATCGCATCCTTCACCGGGAGCTCTGCTTGAACCGTGCAGAACAGATCCTGAGAGGAAGTGGGGAGAGGAACACTTAAGTCTCCGCAGAACCACAACATCAACAGAGCCGTCACTGGGGTCAACCTCTCTCGCCCGTCAGGTCCCTGTACAGCCCACATAAATCCTCCTGGGTTAATGTAACGCTCACATTCAGACCTGCTGCCACATAATGAGCCGTCTCTCCGCCTGTGCTGCTCGGAGCTGATTTTGGTACCAGCTAACTTCCCACTTCCTGGTCTGCAAAACTAGATTCTCACAATTGATTAAGACGCGTCTAATCCTAACCAGAAATATATAAAACATGTGCATCTTCGTCCTGAGTCGACAAACGCGTGTGTTTCGCTGCGATGCATAATTCCCCACACAATAGGCAACTAATTAAGCAACAATACAAAAACGGGGAACAGGCATCAACCTAAACTCTGAATTAAAAATGCTTTCCTGAAGAATCCAAGCGTTCACGGATTAGCACCAGTCGTTTGGACAGGAGGACGGCTGCAGTGTAAACGAAGGCTCGGGTCACGGCATACTGCTGTACTGTTACAATACTATTTAAATGCCAACATGCATAAATCATGAATTAATTAGAGGACGATGAGGGGGCAACGACACCCTCAGTGTGCCTCTGCAGATGTCACATTCAGAAACGGCTGTTACTGTACCAAAGCTGCTTACTGACACATGCACGGCGTCACAATGGTGAGAGGGAGAATAGGCCGGAGGCTGGACGCAGCCCAGGCTGAGGCAGCTCTGCAGGCCTCTGCAAAACCACAGACACACGACTGCGTTGCTCTCCTGTCGTAAGGCCGAGGCAGACCCCAGACGACCGGAGAGAGAGTTAACGAGGGCTACGTTGATGCCGCAGATATTTTTCCACATGCAGTAAGGACACAATGACGCTGCACCGTGGCGATGGGTGTGCTACGCCCGAGACAACAACAAGACAACCCCCACTCGCCTGTCATCCCCGAGCCTTTATTCACGCCTGGACTTCATTATGAAGTGGAGCAGAAACCATTATGGGCTATCTGAAAGAATTTACAAGGCAATGATTCAGTCCGAGTCACGTCTCACCTGCACAGAGGACAGAGGAATTGGCTGAAGACGGAGAGACGTGCATGATTTTAGACTAAATACAGATGTGGTAAAGATGTCGGCTTAACATTGAAGCCACTATGGTTATTGTATAACCTGAACAGGATAATAAAAATATATTTTTATTCGCCATAGAGTGTTAAATTATTTAAATTGATTGTATAATCACACCTTAACATAAAAAACAAGGGGTCTAAATCCTATTTAAAAATATTTGGCCAGTTTTAATCTTTAGAATATTTTACCCTGCAAAGAAAATCCACCTTCACTGACATGTATTACTAATACTGTGTAAATACAGCTCATCAATGCGTCTTATTAAGCCTTGTCTGCTATAACCTTTATAGGTTTAGGGATAGAGACCTGTGCTGCCTCCAGGATGCTGGGACGGCCGCAGAACACACACATGTATATAACATTGTCCGTCTTTATATTTAGATTGAAAATATATTCTCCGTTAAACATCTGCAGACCAAGCCAGTGAAGGAAACTTGCCACAAATTGTATCCGTCTTATCTCGAGATGTTAATGAGCGGTTACATTTTTGTGTGTTGTAGTTTTAGCTATGAACAAAAGAAAATGGAAACATCTGTCTTAGATATTAAAACTTCTAATTCTTCCAAGATAAGTGTACAGTAAACTAAAAAAGCTGCTAGATTGTGTGATTTAATAAAACAATTACATCTTAACATAATAATAGTAATACTTATTTTTAAAAGCATTTAGTCCAATTAAAAAAAATGTGTATATCAGAAAAAGAATTCCTATAGAGCTCCAGGATTTACAAAAGCAGGACTATTTCAAAAATAAAAGTCTTTAACAAGACAGATAAATCAAAATGGGGACGTAGAAACAATCTGAGTGCTGCCTTGTTGTCCCCTCCAGGGAGAGCTAGAGATGAGAGGATGGCAGGACAGGTCCTTACTGTGCACCAACCTGGGATGTTGGATGCAACATGATGACACAGAGCCCAGAGATGTGGAGCTAGAAGATTGTGTTTCCAGAAGTAGTCAGACCCCTGAACAGAACCGAAGTGACTGGACAAAGAGGAAATGAAGTCTTTCTTTCAGTTCCCTCTCTCATTGAAGACTGATGGGTGTGGGAGGGCCTTACACGTTTAGATTATCTTGACTAAATCAAATCAAAAGGATAACTACTTCCTCTGGCTGGCTGTGTTATTGTCCAGAGGCTGAAATGTGATATTAAAAAGTCAGTTTTTCATTTATTGTTCTGTGCAAGTAAATCTGACATTTACACTTTAACTATTTATTTATTGTAAGGTTAAAATGTAACTCTTTGTTTTAACCACTGACTCTTGTAAATCTGAATTTGTTTCCTATACATGCAGTCGTAGATGTGTAACTATATGAACTTGATTTGACTGATCCGGGTTCAGATTTGGATCAAAACGAGGCTAAACCTTTACAATGGATCCAAATCAAAGCAGGTACACCTGTGCACGCACAGATACGAAGCAGACGTGGCCCTGTTCAGTGGTTCCCAGTGATCTCCAGACCCAGTAACCACACTGAACCCTCTCCAGAAGAACCAGAACTGGTTCTGGGGGGGTAAGGGGGGGTTTGGTGTCCTCTTGTCGCCCTCTTACCTTTTTGTGTCTGTCTTTGAAGGGCAACGCGGGCCAGGGCATCTCCTGCAAAAAGTCCTGCCAGTGTTTCTGGTCCTGGTCCGAGGAGATGAAGACGACGTCCAGCTTGTCCTTGTGCTCGGACGCCTTCTTGAAGCGGCTGTAGAACTCGCACAGGCTCCCGTTGAACTGCTTGCACGGCGCGTTCAGGCTGCAGCCGAAGAAGAGCCCCACCAGGGACAGCTTGGCGCCCAGCGAGTGCACGTCCACCTCGGCTTTCTCGCTGTTGACGAGCCGCTCCCCGAGCAGACCCACCAGGAACTCCGACATCGCAGCGGCACGGTCCGCGAACACACGACGCTGTTGTCCCCCTCAGCCGCCGAGACAGCTGCGCATGTAACCCCGCTGCGTTGAGGCGACAGCACCGCGCTTCTTCCTCCGCCCTCCGGTGTGACGGGGTGTGTGTTGTCTCTGGGTGAAGCTCCGGCTCCTGTGTGTCGGTGCTGCGGTGTGAGAAGCGTCTCTCCGCCCGCTCGTCCTCCTCCGGTGTGCGCGCTGTGCAGGAATGCGCTCCGCTTAAATGGCCCTGACTGCAACAGCGACACTTTCAACCCCGACACCTCATTATTACTCCGGATTTAAAGAAAACACTTTGAGCATCTTTATGTGTGTTAAATTCAATAAATGAGTCTTTTTGTATCAGAGTTACACGTTTTATTTCACTAAATATTGTCTAGTCTGGAAGTTATAATTAGCCTGATTCTAGGTTTGAGCTCAAATCAACCTCAGATATTATTAAATGCTCAGGATTCATTAATTGAATTATAAACTTAATTAGACAAGTTTAATTGATATTCTATAATTCTTTTTATAATTCTATTTATAAGGCTGAGGGTCAATCCTTATGAATCTGCTGCCACCTAGTGTTCACAGGAGGTAAGTTACAAGCTACATTTACTCAAGTTATTCGGCTGGACGACAAAGACAAAAATAAAATCATGATGAAATTGTTCGTATCAGTCTGACATTTTTATCTTCATGATAAATATCTTGTTGTTATTTCTTTTGGTTTCAATCATACTGGTTAAGTGTGTAAGATTGAGGCGAAGGGATCTATTGCCAGATATTGCATATAAAATAATCCTAGTGATGTTTTCAGTAATGTGTAATAATGTAAACTTTACATTTTTGTTTTCTTTATCCTAGAATGGGCCCTTTATATGTCAATATTTTATATTTACATCTGGAGCAGGTCCTCTCTTAGGAGGAAACCATGGTTTTTGTTACAGTAGCCCAGACTGGACAAACTAAACACCTTTTGAGTTTTTATGCCAACTGAAAGCGAGCACAGGTTCTCTTTTGTTTGGAAGGAGAGGGTGAGGTGAGGGGAAAACAATAATTTCTGCCAATAGATCCTTTCCCCTTAATCTTACATACTGGACCTTCAATGGCTGTGAGGTGGTTGGTTTAAGATTCTGGAATATCTGCATGTATTCAGCTACATGTATGCATTCAGCATGTATTCATCTGCACACATTTAAAGTGCAGGCACAAATTAGTGGGATGATAAAAGGAAACATGTGATCTTTTCTAAATATATTTTGAAAAATTCGGAAAATCATTCACACTGAAGAAACGTATCTTCAAATTGTGTTTTATTGCAAAAAAATTGAGTGCAAATGATTATTTGGTCGATTTAAAAAGTGACGAATGACATGTCATAGAAAAAGAAACCTCTAGATCAGGGGTGTCCAAACTTTTTATCCCGAGGGCCTCATACAGGCAGGGGGGCGTGGTGGTGTTCAGAGGGACAGCTGGTAGGTTAGGGGTGAGTTGGGTGCCACCTAGTGTCTAAACTGAGAAGCACAATACAGTGGGCCATAGTCCATTACATTACATTTAGCTGACGCTTTCATCCAAAGCAACTTACAATAAGTGCATTCAACCCCGAGGGTACAAACACAGAACAACAAGAATCAAGAAAAAGTACAATTTCTTAAAAAATAAAGGAAAACTACAAAGTGCAATAAGTAAGTGCCATTTAGGTGCTACTAAATTGCTCGTTTTTTTTGTTTTTTTTTGATGCGGGATGCAGTTGGCCTGCGGGCCGTAGTTTGGACTAAACATTGATTTACTGGAGGTGCTGATGGAAGTAGCTGAGGAGTCAGCCATCTCGCTCCCTTTCTATCTCTGAAAGTCACGCATGTTCAATAGTGTCACAACATGGACCAATGGCAGAGTCCGTTGCAAACACCACCGCGTACCAGGTAGTCAAAGGTATGGTAGAACTTCACCCAAAGCATAGCCGAAATAAAACTACCGGCAATATTTGTAAGGCGGACCTTGTTTTCCATGGATCACGACACGAGCATTGAAGAGGAGTCACGTTTAACATCGTAATGTAGACGAGGCAGACTCGCCTCCGCTGGTTTTAAATGGACAAAAACTGTATTAATTCTTTGTTTTTGTATCAATAGTAGCCTAAAACGGAGCAAAGTTTATTAAAATAAATGTTTGAATGAAGTTTCGATCTTTATTGTCTTTATTTTCAGTCATCACATGCCGCGAACCTCCTCAAGCTAAACTTAAACGCTTTTGGCTAAATAAGAGCGATTGAGAATTTGTGTCATTCATAGTCCGATTACTTGCTTAATCGTTTCAATGATCGATAGATTAATCGTCTATCAGAGAAGTCGTTAGTTGCAGCCCTAGCTGCAGCGAGGCCTACCCATGCTGGGCAAGCTGCTCTTCGAACCTGCAAGAGACAAGATGAGAAGAACCGTTGTTATTTAAACAATTGACAAACTGCAGGTCAAAGGTCACTAGGCTCTGCCACCGCCCCCTCATGAAACCACATTTAAAGGTTGAATGTGTAGAATTTAGTGTAATCTAGTGGTTAAGAGTCATGTTGCAGCTGAACACCCCTCACCTCACCCTTCCCTTCCAAACATGAGAGAGAACCTGTGGCAGCTTCAGTCATCATAGAAACTCAAAAGGTTTAGTTTGTCCAGTCTGGGCTACTGTAAAAAACATGGCTGAAGTCAATGTAAATGTGCAGTGATCAAAGTGCTTTTCATCGTGGCTTCCTGTTGTATTTGTTTGTGTGGTTAATGGCTTAATGTTTGATGCTGACTTACTAATGAGCTGGTTTTTCGGGGTCGGAACTGGTAGTTTAGCTGTTTGTCTTTGTTTGCTCCTTTTGTTTCTGAAATGCTCTGATCAGTCATCATATATCTTTTCCTTTTGTTAGATCTGTTTTTGTTCAGTCGACCCCTTATGGACCAGGACTCTGTATTTTGTTCACTTTTAGGTAAATAAAACTGTTTATTGTTGAAAAGCAGCTGCGATCACACACTTCATCCTGTTTATTCTGGTTTCTGTTGTAAATTCTTTGAAAGAATAACATTTTAAAGTTGCATTAAAATACTAATGTTATATTTGACTCTTATAACCAAAACACTTTGCACACATAACGTGAACAAACTGAAAGTAAAGTTTGTTGATATATTTTAATCTACACCTATCTATGACATCATGTCTGTGCCTTCACCATGTCATGCACAAAGAACATTTAAAACTGTTTCACTGTAAAGGAACAAAAACTAAATCTACTATAAGTAATGAGCTGCAGGAGACTCACCGTTTGTGCCATGTCTTCAGCTCTTCATCCATCAGCTTCTGCCGCAGCCTGTGTGTGTTCACTGGAATAATGCAGATAAGGAACCTGTATAACCTGCCCAATATCACAACAATTCTTCAGCGGAGGGAGTGTCATTTCTCGTGAATCTTGAAGCAGGTCCGTTCATGTTTGGACCATTTGTGACCCTGTGAGAGAACCTTTGCTCGGTGTAAGTACTGAGGTGGCAGGCAATCACAGCCCGAGTTTAAGATCCTATTTTCAGGAAGGTGTCCAAACTTGGAGAGCTGTAAGTTTCACTTTTAGTGGAAAATACCTAAGTGTGGTTGAAACTGCTTTGAAGTTTTTCTGACCTGAAACCTGTATGACCTTTCTATTACTTATTGACTGTCCAAGAATCTAATGGAAACTAGGCAAATAATTTATTCCTATTTTCGAATTCCTGTCTCAAACTGCGACCACAGAACCAGTTTGAACTGGCTCAGGCAAACAGCCGTAATTCTCCTATATAACATCCTGGCATTTGACTGCTCCTCATCTTCACTCTGAGATCCCTGTGACTCTGTGTTGATCCTTTCTGCTTCAAATGTGGTGTTCCAGCCTCTTGTATTTTCAGACTCAATCACAAATTCTAATTCGATTACATTAAATATATAATTAAGAATTGATCACAACAAAACAAATGAGTGCAATGAAAAAGTTGAAACATGTGATAAATGGCTTTTCTAAATATACTTTTTACATTCACAGATTTGATTCAAGTCTGAAAATTAGGAAGAAAGACTTAAATTAGTTCTGATTCATGGTCCAGTCTTTTAAGTATTTCTATTAATGCTACCGTATACTTGTACTTTAAAGAAGGAAAGATTGTGCGTTACATACACCACATTTATCAGACATATTCATCTCAGGTTAAATTGTACATGTAGATTTATTAAGATTTAATTTGATAGAATTAATCAAATACATTACTACATATCAAATACAGCCTATTTCTAATGTGAGAAGTTACATCAAATGTATATTGAAATAACTGTTATTATCAATTTATTCACAACTTGTGTCCAAAAATGGATTTAGCCTTGTTTTTCTTTCGTTTCCTACGAATCATCTGTCAACATCTCAGGTTAATCAGGTGTTAATGTAAATCAGAGTTCCACATAATTAAAATTTTCAGGGGACATTTTTACTGCAGAATGAGAAGTTTCCATTTTAATACTTGAAGTACATATCCTTAAGTACGACTTTGAAGGCAGAACTTTTACTTTCCATAACGTAGTTCAAAACGCTAGCATTGTTAGTTGTATCATTTACACTTGTCACCATTGGGATCATCATTCAACAAAAAACACAAGTTTGGTTCTGCCACAAAATGATCAACACCGAGTGCCACTTTATTCAAGTCTTTTGTAAGGCAAAAAAAAAAGAAGAATCACATTAAATGGTCACAATAAAGACAGTTCAAAGATATTCTGATAGCTACGTAGTGTCAACATTACATGAGAAGAAATGTGTCAACCCCAGGACTGACTGATTGTACACAGAGCTAAACGAGTGAGAGTTACATCTGCTCTGTGGTTCCAGTATAGAATGAAGGGAATGGCTGTTTATTAAAAGCGATGATCATTATTTCAATTGTACAGTTGATGATTTGTATCAAGTTACATAGGGAGATATGTCTGGTGAATTGATTATCGATATTCAATAATGCAGTGGTGCTGAAACTGAATGGTGGCAGCTGTTCAACAGAAGAGCAGTCTTGAATGGTTCATGAGTGATGTGAGCGGCACAGGATCCCTCAGTCCTCCGTGAACATCATCCTCACCAGCTCTGATTTGAAGCATTCGTCCTCCACCAGCTTCTGAGGCTGAAACAGACAGACCACACAGCTCGCTGCTCATTTGGCTGCATATCAGAGACACTGAAAGAGTATTAAAACTAAATTCAGTCTTATTATCTAACTCATCTCTGAGGATCTTTCATTAAATATTTAAGAGTTAGAACCTATGTTGATGAAACAAGCAAATTCCAACTGTAATTATTCTTACTGTGCCATATCTCAGTAGGGTGGGAACTCCACTCAACTTCAGAGTCTTCTTGAAGTCGTTACTTGGATCCTTCCAACTGAAGCATGAAACAGACATGATTAAGACGATGATGCAACACATACGAGAGAACAGGCTTTGAAAGGGTGAGAAGGATTTTCAGCTAAAGTTCCTAAAACTCGTCTCCTTATTCTGAGAGAGATACTCAAGATGTTCTCCAAGAATTATGTTGTATTGACTTGTGGCTGAGACCACAACAGTTATTTTCATGATCAATACATCTAATTTAAAAATACATTGATCAGTCATTGATCATTCTTCAATCTACAAAACATCAAAATGTCACTCGTTGGTCCCTGAAGCTCAATTGAAAATATTCTTATTTCTGTTCTGTCGGACAAATTGGCAAATACTCAAACATGAATTGACCGTCAGAGAAAATTTGGTAAACAAGGAAATATTCACATCTTATAAGCTGTTAAATGTGATTTCTTAAAAAATGCCTTCAACTTTATCAATCAATATGGTTTCTAATTAATTTTTAAAATCTCGTAATCACCTCATAATTTCATCTTTAGGAAAATAATAAAACTCTAATGTTAATCAAGCTTTGTTATCAATTTATTAAGTAGGTTACTGATAAGTGAGTTCACAAATACAAAGAATTACTTATATTTCCCTTTCCTGCTGCTATAACATTATTTGGGCTAAAGGTCACACTGTAAATTTAAAAAAAAAAACTAAATGATATTTAATAAAGCAGAATTATAATTCTTCAAAAAGCTATTTGACAATGCAATGCCCTGTAGTCGTGAGCATAAGCAGCACGTGTCATGTGTGCGGCTGACAGTCTGTTAGAAGCAGGTGTAATAAAGAAGTGAGAAACACTGACTAAGCTCTTTCTCCAACTTGACAGTAGATGAAGACAGATCCTTCAGGAAGATGACTCATCTCTCCTCTCACCACGGGCTCAGCTGAAAGACAACATCACAAACTGTTGAGGAGACAAATAAAAATAGGGCATGAGATATGAATTAAATATTAAATATGCAACACAATCAATAAATGCAACACATCAGACCTGACTAACTGCCTCAGCAAAGGGGGGGAGTCTGCCGCAATTGCAATTGAGTTTTCCTCAAAATGGAAGGAGCAGGATTGTGCTAGTTGAATTAAACGTGTTGGAGTGAAGTGTCTTGATTTACCTGTCACACAGTCTGGACACCAGCTCCTCCCCTGAGCGTCTTTATCACCAGAGAAATAAACAAAAATGTCTTTCCCTTTCCTCTGAGACACAGCGTTGCAGAATTCTTCATATCCGCGCACGTTCACTTCTTCATACTGAGCCATCGTTCCCACCGGGTTTATAACGGAGGCTCCGGGAGTCAGAGTTAAACTGGGAGGAAACCACAACAAGTGTGGGAAGATGTTTCTGATCGACTGACTCTGGACCTGGGAGAAATACTGCAAACTTGACACGAGTACTTCCGGTCCGGTGCAGAGGTTCTTAAAGGGACAGTGCACCTGCAGAATGGAGCGTTTGAGATCACTGTTTGACTTACAGTGATTTATATAAGGTTGGTACAGATACTGTAAAAAAAAAGTGTGTTACCGTTAGTTATGGACGTAAAAATTTAGATGCAGGCCTACTCAAATACCCTGCATAATAATGAATTATTTCCCTTTTTTAAATTATATACTTATTTTCAAAAGGGAAATATTCCATTCCTGCCCAATTAAGATCTACAAATCTGGTGATTTTTGATGGCTCTTGTGAACTTCTTGCATAAAGTACTTAAATAATCAAAGTTATTAAAACAAACGTATGCAAACAACTGGTGGTAAAATGCAAAATACATACAAATACGTGTGAGTAATATCAATCCGAAAGCATGAACAATGCAACATGAAAAACTGAATATAAAATAATTGTTTTATTCGTTTAGGGATCCGTAAGTGCTGCGTTCATTCAATAATAGCAGAATGGGAAAAACAAGCAAGCTACCACATTTAAGAGTTGTGTAGGTCTGCTTATCTTAAAGTCTCGTTGGATAAAATGTATAAATGTGATTCATATTTTAAAATATCTCTTCCAACATGAAATAGATACGAATTAAATGATTATAGATGTTAAAAGACATGGTACATATAGCTAATAGTAATATCAGTTTAAACGACATGACACGAACGCATCTTAAAACTACTTCCGGCTGGTCGGGAACCGGTGTTTCAGTTTAACTGGGGATCACGGTAACTGGTGATATGTTTTCTTTATTCAAAATGTTGCTGGTCGGTGGCACACTCGGTCGCAGATTCGTCAGTTTGAAAAATGTTGATCTACTGAAGTTGTCTCTGAAACAAACAAAAACTGTCCCGAGTTATGGTAATGTGTCCGTATCAACACCACGTTTAGACAACAATATAAATCATATGGGTAAAAGTATAAATATAGTACAAAAACTTGATCGTGGTTCAGAACGAGGAGTTATGAAGATTACACTCCACACAAAGTGCTTTCGTTTGACGCTGGTGATCGTTACAATGCACACACCCCAAACACAGGTAATATTAAAACATCCCTCAGTGAGGTGGAAGCTTGTGCTGTGTTTTTGGTTAGTAAAGTTGGTGAACCTGCTTTTTATTGGATGTGTTGAGCTTCATGAGTCCTCCTGTCGCCGGTTGGATTCATCTACAGCAGGTTACTCACAGGATAAGTCTCTTTATGATGGCAATACCATGTTCAGTGTAGAAGAGGAACTTCTCTTCCACACGTTAACCCTTTGATACGATTGCTATGCTGCACAACATGGGTTAAAAAATGACCCATATTCATTTCCTGTTTTATTTCATGCACGGTTGGGTGTTTGCCAAATTAATTCATAGTTTATTCTTCCATACTTCATTCAGAACAAGGCTCCTTGATGGCATCTATGTCATCGAAGGAGCCTTCTCCATTTAGGAGAGCTGGATTTCCAAGACCCACCCCACAACTCCAAGCTCGATCCCGTGGAACAAAGTCTCCAGGTCCTCAGCATCAGACTTCTTCTTCATCTTCAGACTCAGAGAACAATGTTTATTTCAACCAGGCTTCAGTGGAGATCACTGCACGTCACACACAGGCGCTTTGTGAACGTGACGAATCTGCGACCGACCAGCAACATGTGGAAATAAAGACAGCATAACGCCAGTTGCCACAATCCCGAGTTAAACCGGAACACACACCGTCTGTTGTTGTCATGGCGGCGATTTAAACTGTTGTCAAGCCTCGACTAAAAACCAATTAAACGTGTGTTTTATTTGAATTAAAGTAAAGTTAGCGACGCTGCGTGTTGCTAATTCATAACAGAAGAGCGGTTGTAGCAGAAGTCAAAATGGTGGATTTGAGGATGGACTTGACGTTAGGTAGACGTCAATTCAAAAGAGAAGCTAGCTTGCTAATGCTAACTCTCCTCAGCTGAACATGTTAGTTTGAGAGAAGTCGGTTCTTGTTTTTACCGTCATGGCTGCACGCGTGTTCAAGACCGGTCCCGCGTCCCCCACGGATCGACAAGGCGACGGGAGAGACTGGGTCGTTTTAGATCCAACACGGAACCGAGGAGATTTGACTGGTGGGATGTCTCAGACCAAGGTAAACAACAACAGGACGTGTCTATAGCCTGTTCATACACATCGTTGGTTATCATAACAAGTAGTTCCTCTTACAGGGTTCATCGTCCCTATGTTAAACAGTTTAAATAATGGTACTGAGTTAACTTAACGTTAACGTAATATGGACATTTAGTGGACTGTTTTTATTTGTTGTTTGTAAAGTGCACCAACCACACCAAGGCAATTTCCTGTATGTGCAAATATACATGGCAATAAAAATAATTCTGATTCTGATTCTGTAGTATGAGCTGCTTCACAATATCATTACTTGAACAGAAATTCTAAATAGATAAGTAGAATAGATATAGAAATAGAAAAGAATATATAGATAACAGACTCTCACCACTACTGCCTATATTTATCTTTATTTGACTTTATATTCTTTAATATCTCCAGTCTTGTATTGTAAGTTTTACTTTTGCACTCTTTTAACCCTTTTTTAAAATACACTTACATTTTAGATACCATCATGTTACAGGCTATGTATCTAATACTGAACTTTGTATAGCTTTCATCTGACTGCAGTGTAGTAAGTCTTGTCTCATTTTGACCTTTTATTCTTATGCTCTTGTGTTTGACTGCTGTGTGTGCTGCTGGAGATCTATCTATCTATCTATCTATCTATCTATCTATCTATCTATCTATCTATCTATCTATCTAACTGTCTATCTATATATCTAACTGTCTATCTATGACTAAAAATACTTGTTGAGAAAAGTACTGTAAAAACTATGATAGGATGTCGTCTTTGCTGTTCATTTCCACATCACATGGCTGATTGGTATCCTGCACGTTTCTTTCCCAATTACTCAGCTATTGTTCAACGAAGCCATCCCTGCAAGTGCCGGCAACCGTGCCACCCGCGTTCACCCACCAGCACCCATCGTGATAGAGAGGCTGCTGCCACTGTTCGAAAGGCTTGAGAATTTGGACAGCACCGGCAGTTCCATCAGCTTCACGGCGCTCTCCGAGGAGAGGCTGCAGGCTGCCGTGAAGCTTGCAAAGCGAGATCTGAGACGAAGGCGCCGGGAGTCCCTGATAAAATCCCCTGTCAGACCTTCACAAGAGGCCTCAATCCTTCAAACAAGTGATGCAGAGCTGCTTCAGGTAATCACCAGAAGGGTCATTGTCTATAATTAAAATGTCACTTCAAGAACCATGATAAAATAGTTAGTTGATCTATGTCTTTCTTTTCATTCAGTAATGAAACTGACTCTCTCTTTTTCTCTCTATAGGAGCTTGAAGCCTCACCAAATAAGCTGAAATTAATGACCTCCAGTCCAAAAGAGAAAACAGTCCGTTCTGCCAAGCAAACGTCCCGGAAGCCTCCGGTCAGTAAAAAGCCTTGGTTCAGCCGGTCACCCCAAACCAGAGACCCCAGGTCGAGGCCGCCAGAAGGAGGCAAACCGACCCCTCTGAGCCAGGAGATCTTCAAGCTGGAAAATGAGCTAGAGGTGTATATTCAGAAAGTAGAAGAGCTGGCCAACAGAGGTAAACACAAATAACAGAACACACCTCGATCTGCATAGTTTTTCTATGGTTTTTCATTTCACAAATTGTCATTAATAATAATAAATGATGGGATTTAAACAGCAGGGGAAGAAATGGACGAACCACTGGATCCTGAAGAGGAAAACAAGTTGGAGGAGCGCAGACAGAAGCAGGCCACACGTTCATCACAAATGATCTATGTCCTTCAACAACAGGTATTAAAACCTTTGGCAAACGTATGTGAGTAATACAACTTGACTGACTTCTTAATTTGCTCTGTATCTGTAAACACTGTTCTATAAAATTGTTATTGAACAGGTAAGAGAAGTCAAAGAGGACATAGAGACACTAAGAAGTCAGCAGATGACGGATACCAAAAAGGTTTGTCAACAGCAATTTCCCAGATTTACTTTTTTTTAGAGATGGGTCCATTTATTTATTTGTCTGTAATAACAAAGCATTGAAACCAGTGATTGAATCACATTTCCCTCAAAATACAAGTGCCAGTCCTCAATAGAAATTCACAAATGAGTGTCTGAAATTGTACTAGTAGAGGTTTTATTTGCTTCTATGACATCAATTACCACACGTATTAATGCTTAAAGTCTGTGAAAAAACTCCCAAGCAAAAATCCTTTAGATATCTGCTTTTCTCTATGGTTAACTGATTAACTCTCTGTTCTTCTTTCAGCCATCCACAGTAAACAGACTTGCAGCCGCCCACCGTGGGGCACTCAGGGCCTTAAAAGATGTTATCCACCAGATGTCGGATTTGTCTCTTACCAAGATGCCTCCTCACTGCAAAGAGCTGGGCCAGCTGATTCGCCAGCTCTCATTGTGTTCGGCCAAGGTGGAAGTGGACCAGGGTTCGGCTGTTCCCGAGTCGGCCCTCAACATCCTGCAGAAACTCGAGGTGAAGAGCATAAAATGTGTTTTCAATGCAACAATAACTACAATATGACTCTGTATGCATTGTCCGTTACCTTTAGGGCAGTAGAGCAGGATTCAAATTCTAGATTTACTGAATGATCAGACAACCCAAATCATTTTCACAGGCCGTATCAGTCACATGATCTGCATCCAACTGAGCATGTGTTTACTGAAGATGGAAATAAACCTTGCAACATAAGATGCATCAAGTGAATATACTCGGAGCACATGTCTGTCATTTCAAGGGTAAATGGAAAGTAAAAAATTGTTTTATTTTTTCAGTGGTTCAAAAACAAAACAGCTGTAGATGGCCAATATTGAAAAACAATACCTTTCTAACTTTTTAATTTATTCCTCCAAACTTGTGTGAAAGGTCCCTGAAGATTCAATTTTAAGTCTGCTATCATACGTCATGACTGCATTACATGTGTCTCTTGGTGCACGTCTTTTTAACATTGTTAATATGTTGAGGTAAATTATTGATAATCCACTTTGTTTGTCTACTTGTCCAGATTATTTTGTTGGGGCAAACATGTTTTTCTAATTGAGTAATCCACATTTTTGTTGTCTTGTGACTCTCTCTCTCTCTCTCTCTCTCTCTCTCTCTCTCTCTCTCTCTCTCTCTCTCTCTCTCTCTCTCTCTCTCTCTCTCTCTCTCTCTCTCTCTCTCTCTCTCTCTCTCTCTCTCTCTCTCTCTCTCTCTCTCTCTCTCTCTCTCTCTCTCTCTCTCTCTCTCTTCTTAGACCTTAGATTCTGCCCTCCGAAAACAAGAGATGATTGATAAGGTGCAGGCCCGAACAGGCCCTCCACACAGGAAGCCTCCTCATCGCAGCATGTCGCCCACTCGTGTCCTCAAGGGTCCCAGCTCCTCAAATGTTCAAGGACCTCGCAAACCCAGAAATCCCAAAAGAGGTGTCCATGGTGAGTCCTGCATGGAACAGTGAGCATGATGAGAAGCCTTTGCTTCTCTGTAGATAGGTGTTGTTTTATGTCTAACAACATTTTTATTTTGAGAAAGACGCACAATATATAATACTAATATAAATGCAGTTTGCAGAAAACTGGAAAGAATAAATAGTATTGATGCCTTTTGATGGATAACAGACTGTCTCCTGTGTACCTGCCAGTCACCTGAGAGCTTTTGTTGTGTTGGAGCCCCCCACTGTGCTTAAATGGCTACACAGCGGCTGAAATCTGATTAGGAGCCATGAAGATGATATAGACAAACAGGAAACGATTTGCCAAACTCTGGCCGCTTATTCGTAGGAGCAGTTCACCCCTGCTGGCTGTGATTGGCCTGAGAGGCGTCCTGTGGAAGGGCTGACACGCACACATACAATGAGCCCAGATCTCCCTGGAAACAAACAGCTTTGTGGTAATACTAAAGTCCCTGTGCTACTTATCTGGCAGCCAGTAGGGATTCAAGTGGCAGAGAAAAGGGTTAATTGCCAGTGTTGTGTTAGTGGGTATTGCCTTAGCTGCCCAGGTTCCTTGTGTTTAATAGAAAATAATAAGAAAGGAGTTTGTCACTTTAGCTGTTCCTATACTTCTGTCGAAGATTCAATCGATCCAGGTCAAAACAATTAATGAGATACATTTTTCATCTGTGACAGCGGGTAGGAGAATGGCCTCACAGAAACCCAAAATCACCTTTCACCAGCCACCCTTGAGCAGGGCCGAGGTGCTGAGGGCCGGCCTGGAGAGCCTCGCCCAGCAGAGCGGCCTGAGACAGCTGCAGGGACGACCCCAGACAAACGCCCCCTGCAGAAAAGGACTGCACCCTGAGAGAAGAAAGGCTGACGTAATATTGAAGGTGCTGACTTTGCTCCTGAATTACAGACGAAATATATAATATTTACAACAGTGTGATCTGGTTTCTATACAGAGAAAAACACATGTGTGCAAGGTGTGGAATCCACGTGACTGTCACAAAGTCTTAATATATGTTTTCTAAAATCCATTTTCACAGCGTAACCAGGTAGATGGTACCGGCTTCCAGCAGCCTACAGTCTCCTCTCGGCTCAGAGTGAACGAGGTCCCTGAAAGAGATCCCTCTGTGCCCTGGATCCCCTCATCCCCTCACTCTCCTCCTCCACAGCGGTGAGCTTTTAATCTCTCTGTTCAGCTGACGCCACAATAGAGTCATCGCCTATCATTGTTCGATTATGCTTTTACTCAAATCCATTTTCACATCACACTAGATGATTAATGTCGTTACATAACTGAGGTTGTGTATTATCTGAAACTGAAATGTTAAGGTATCAGTTTGCATTCCAGTGTGGATCAGTTTATGTAAAACTGCTCATTAATGTATCTTGAGCGAGAATGGGACTGGATGACTCTGCTTAGGCCAAACAGTCCCCTTAAATTTAACAAATCTCACAGCTCAGGCTACATTTCGTTATGTCAGCTTCCCATAGTAGTTACAGGTTTCTAGCTGTATTCATCACCGAACCAGCAGCATTCAACATATTTCATTTCATCAATATCCAAGAAATATTTCCTGGAAAATCTGTGAAATGTCGAAAAGACATCTTAAAGAAAAGGATCAAATACATTTCTGGATCCTCCCCTTTGTCCAGAACTTCAAAAACAATTCAATGGGTTCTGTCTTTGCCCATGTACGTTCGTCCTACAAAGTTCCATGAAAAAACATTCAGTAGTGTTGCTTATAAACAAACAATAGCTCTTTCTCTTTACCCCTCCATCTTCTCTTATTCCTCCTGCTCATAGTCGTATTATAGTGCATATCTTTGTGTGCCTGTGTTGATGTTTCTTCATCCCTTTGTTATTATCTCAGCAGATCTCCTCAAAGGGGGAGATCCGAGCCTCGATGTCTCTTCTCTCCAGCGAAGCCTGCGCTGAGCCCTCCGAAGCCGAATGTGGCCGCTGGTTACCGAGCGGAGCCAAATCTGAGCTCAGGACAGAAGAGACAAGCTCAGAATGAAGCATTAAGGTGAAGCCGACCGCCTACACGATTTCACCAGATTTTCTTCTCTTCTGCTTCTACAATGAAATACTCACAGTGTAGTCATTGTTGCTTTTTTGTTGTTTCTACCTCAAACGTTAGATTATCTGTTCAAGTAAATGGAAACAGCCAAAAAGAAGCGATCTAGGGGAGAGGGAATGTTAACGAGTTCTCCCTCTGTATTCAGAGAGTCATTTTTAACCTCTGTGTCAGACCCCACTTGCTGAGAGCTACTGGCGATACTCTGATTGTGTTTCAAAGTTAATTCTTTCCAATAAATTAATCTAGGTGCCTGCTAGATTGAGGCCATTTCTCTTTATGAGTGATTAATAGTTGGCCTGTTGTCCGTGATTATAAGTCCCTCATTCAGTATTCTGCATTCGTCTCTGTTTAATCAAACTGTAATTACGGCAATTGTTCTTTCCAATTAATCAGTGGCAAGCAGCCGGATTTTGGAGCTAGTGATTATTAAGTTGTTTGAGTGAAATTTTTAATTGAGCTTGCATTTCATTTCATTTTGTGAATACTGGCCTGGTACAGGAACGCCTGGCTGGATAAGATGACGACCCAGAGCCTTAAGGAGCTCAACAAGCTGAGTCAAGAACAGGCTGAACGCATTCAGAGATTAAGGTGCAGTAGCATTGTGATGTAGTTTCAGTAGATGTAAATGTTCTGAGGGGAGGGAAGTTGAAGATCACTATGCCATGTCATTTACTCGGTATTGATCCAGTATATATTAATATATTATTAATATTAATTACTATGTGTCTCCATATGCCCAGATTGCAACCTCTATCTATCTAGCAATATATTTTATATTTATAACCATTAAGGTAAAGTCAGTTTAATTTGTGTGTGTATATGTTTATATGCTTAGAGCAGTCCACCTTCACCATAATTTTTGCAGCAGTGGGAGTTGTTTGGGAACATGGGGCCAGTTGGGTTGTGATAAGAGATCCAGACTCTAGAGGCAGAAATACCAGCAGTAAGCAGCAGGGGGAGAGAGGAGTGGGACGAGACAATACACAGTACAGGAGAGAGAAGAAGCTGAGATTAACATGCATAACATGCATTTATAGGATATGATAAATCAGCTGACTGAAATAGAACCATACCTGAAATTTAAATTAAACTAAGCTTGGCATAGACAGAAGGGGAGTATAGTAGCAGAGGGGGTTAGAGCTCTTTTCAGAGGCCTTTAATCACTCTACATTATAATGAGATTTATGATAATATATGTATGTATGAATTTGTACATTGTCAAATAAAACCATTTGCTGTTAGGTTTATTGAGTAACAACAAACTCACCCTAGCTGTAATGCCACTTAAAAACATAAATCTTTCTGCCAAAGCCAAAGTAGTAATTCACACAGTAATCGACCACACAGCTCTATGTTCCAGGCCTCACAATTTAATGAACTCTATTGAGCAGCAGCGCCCTCTGCAGCCACATGTTTGGATTGATTCTGTTGGGATTTGTGTCTGAGCGTAGGAAAAAACAAGTCTCTCTGCTCATAGTCCGGCTCATTGAACTGAAACACAACCGAACTGAACCAGAGGAGCTGCTGCTGTATCAAATTATAGGTTTAAAATTATTTTTTAAATAATCTACAGTTCTGCTTTACTATTGAACTCGTTGGACCTGATTCTGAGAATTGAAGCTGCAACCATCAGTCAGTTCCATACTCTAACAGCAGATAGTGTCCGTTCAACAACGTTACATAGACCAAGAGCAGACGTTCAGGATGAGGAGTGGGAATGAAAGAGGAATAATTCTCCCTGCTCCAAGTCAGTGAACCATCAAACTCGATTTGAAGAGCTGTTTTAAGATTGCTGTTTTAAGATTGAAGTATAAGTATAAAAATCTGTCAGTTGTTATCACAGGTGATAGGTGCTGCACAATAGATCAGCAGATTGTTTCCTTTATGTCACATTCATCAATTTGATCTCCATGGAGTTATTATGCCCTGAACTGATCTCAGCGGGAGTCGTTGTAAGAAGCACGTCACGGTTATGGTAATAATTTAATTTATGTCTGCAGTGGAAGAAGCTGGGAGAAATTCACTGCAATGTTCACATGGTTCTTTTTCCTATGCAGAGGAGTGATAGCTTTACATGTTTGACCTTGTCTAATCAGAGATAATATGAATATGATGAATACTGCTGTGTTTTAAACTGAATCCCATCAGAATTATTGATTATCAATCATAAAACAATTGGCTCTGAACTTTCTTTAGTTGCATTAACTAAACTCAAAAAGGATTAATTGTAATTTAAACCAACTCTTCAAATGCATCAAAAACAGCAGTCTTATATTTTAATTTAACATCTGTCACTTAGCCTCCAGTTAATTAACAATACATTTCTTAAAATTATGTTTTACCTTTGTCAGGGAATAACCTGTCTCATTTAGTTTATCAAAGTTCAGTCTATCAGACTCCGAAAGTCTTTTGTGACAGCTTGCGATGTGGGTGTGTTTTGATTTACAGGTCTGAGGTGGTCTCGCCAACTCAGTGGGCTGAGAGAGCGGAGCAGAAGGCCAGAGAGAGAATTCAGCCCCTTCTGGATGAAGCTCAGGTACGAGGATTAAGTGTGTAGACTATAGATCTCTGGCCTGCACAGTTTGATCTTCCTCAGTTTTCTTTTTACGTCACCAGAAGAAGACTGACAAGGCGATCAATATATTTTCCCTTAAAATAAAACGGAGCAAATGCTGCTTCATCTATCCTCAGATATGCCAGATTTTCTATGGAGCGCGTGGGGGTAGAGGATGATTGCTTTGGATTGAAAGGGGCTGAGTTTGTTTTTGTCTTTGTACTGCAGCAGATTGGCGAGTCCAGGAGCAGGATCAGCTACTCACTGAGAAATCGGCTGTCTGAGCAGGCTGCAGAGAGGGTGAGCTGTGCCGACACTGTTGCCAATAATTCACAGGAGAGAAGACAGTTTCTATTGAAGAAAGTTTGAACTTGGCAACTTTAAACAGCAAGGCTGACACACTGCTATGCTTAATGCTTGTCTTATATAACTTGTTCTAGCTCATGCGTATGGTGTCCTTCACAGGCAGCTGAGAGTGCCGAGCAGCTGAGTGAGGATCTGGTTGAGGATTCTGCACGGGTGGCGTGGGCAGCTGAGACAGACAGACAGTTGGAGGGCTTGGCCCAGTGTAGGCTGCAGGCTCCCACCCTGGAGAGTATGCTGCTTCGTATGGAGGAGATACAGGTGAGAGGTGCCTTGCAGAAGGGCATCCCAACAGAAGGCTGGGATGGAATTTGAAAGGTCACCAGCGACCGGTTTGTTATTTATAGTTGGGTGTTTTGACGGCTGTGGTCTGGTGTTGCTTACTGATGTGCTTCACTATCAGAAGGTGGGGAATATGTTGATTATGTGTTTCTCTGTGTTTGTGTGCCTGAGCAGAAGGATCAGGATGAAGTGAGGAGACGCTTTACTTCTATCACCTATTCAGACCCTCTTTACTGGGACCGACCAGGAGCAGCAGGTAAAACTCACTCCTGTTTGTCCTCCGTACCTGCATCTAGACCAGGGTGGGCACATTTTTTGACTCGCGGGCCACAATGGGTTCTAAAATTTGACAGAAGGGCCGAGCCAGGACCAGATGGATGGAGTATTTTTGTGAACTAATATAAATTACATGGAAAATCATTACATGAAAATTTGGCCTTTAACAGGTAGCAAAGCATTTATTTGCAAGACAATTTAACAAATATTCAGCCAACCTCTGAGCTGTAGCTGCCCGTTCTTGCGTTGACTGCTTGCTAGCGTAGTTAGCATGCTTCGTAGCAAAGTGGCGGCTGATGTTGTACTCTCGGCATATCAGGCATCAAGCTTTCGATTGGATTTCAGTTACAGTATTTTGTTGTCCACTCCGTGTTAAATAGTCAGCACTAATTGTCCATTTTTCGCTTCCTTGATCCGCTCATTTTACAGAAGGGCTCACAGGGCAAAGCGGAAAAGTGAAGGGGAATCATGCAGTGTTCATTTCATTGACGGAAACTATAACGAAAAATATTCGTTAACAAACTCTTTTCCATGACAAAGACGAGTCGAAGACGTAACGAAAACAAATCTTTGAAAATAAAAACTATGACTAAATCTATTTTAACTTTCGTTGACGAGACGGAAATGTTGGTGGTTGACTAAGTCAGAATAATTTTTAAAACATCAGGCCGTCATGAAGTATCAGGAGCGGGCGAGTGTGTCTGTGTGTGTGTCTGTGTGTGTGTGTCTGTGTGTGTGTGTCTGTGTGTGTGTCTGTGTGTGTGTCTGTGTGTGTGCCTGTGCGCTCCCAGATAGCGCACAGGTCCGTAGCTCCGCCCCCCGCCCCGAGCACTTGCTCAGAGAGACACAGTGAGAGCAGAGCTAGTTCTCGTGGAGCAGCCTCTCAGTGACTGACTGCTTCTTAACTATGGAAACAGTGAAAACACAGAGTTTCTCTGGTCTCAGCTGATCAGAGATCAGCGCCGCAGCTTCTTGATTTTACTACTGTATTATCCTGCTGATAGTATATTCATATTTATATATTTTTATATATTTATCTTGCTTAAAGTAATTATATCATACAATAGCTGTTAATACTGTACTACTTCAGATATAATACTTACTGCTCATAGTTCTTATATCATACAATACCTGTTAATACTGTACTATTTCCTTTATTACTGCTCATAGTTCTTATATCATACAATACCTGTTAATACTGTACTATTCCATGTACATATCTTATTTATTTACGTTCCATTTTAAATACGCACAATACTCTGCACTTTAACTCCTTTTTTTGCACTTCTGGTTAGACGCTAAACTGCATTTCGTTGTACAAGTACTTGTACTGTGCAATGACAATAAAGTTGAATCTAATCTAATCTAATCTAAAGTGCTACTAAATTGTTAGTTTAAAAAAAACTTGGAAAAGTTCGGCGGGTCGGATTAATGAGTCCAACAGGCTGTACTTTGCCCATGTCTGAACTAGACTCTAGATCAGGGAGATGTCGCGACATTTCCCTGATGTCCCCTGTAGGTGGAGACAGTGCTACAACTGACAAGAGGAGGTGAGTACTTGTCATTCTGATTGTATGCTCCTCTCATTTGTATCCATCTGTCTATCCGTCTGTCCCCTGCCTCCCCTGTCCTTCCCAGGACCCCAGTGCCATGCTCCGGGCTCCATACCAGCTTCCCCCCAGCCAATTAGGCTCACCAGGCCGTTGCTGAAGCAAACCCATGCAGCTGATATCGTCCTACAAAAGCCTGTGGAGACTGGGTTGGTTACTTTGTCCTTTACCCTTTTTCACACTCATATAATATCTCATTCTGGTCTTTTGCTCATGGCGTTCCTCCTTGTTGTTTTATTCATCTTAAAGAAGCTGCTTCCTAGAAAATGCTCCGACGCAATCCTGATTAATTCATAAAACTGTGATGTAACCCTCCTTTTAAAAAAATGTGCATATGGAAATTTGATCATTTGAATACATAAGGTCATTTTTCATGGGGAAAGAAAATGTATTGAATCGCAGTTGAACACTTCCTGTGGCTATACTCTGGAGCAAAGACCAACAGCAGCATCAGCCCCAGGAACTCATTCACTCTTGGCCTAATTAGGCCCCTAGACCCGATGAACAGTAAAGTGGTTAATGTTTTTCCGACGATGCACTGTTACCGTTTTTTTTTTTCCGCATGACGCGCCGTTGCCCTATAATCGCTCTCCCACCGGGAGGCCTTACTCATCCCACAAAACTCACTTGGTGGCTACCGTACCCAGGGCAGAGTCTATTCCCGACTCCGGCAGCAGACTCCAGAGAGAGACCCTCGGCCGCCCAGGGCTTTAGCTGCAGCTGCTTTACTGCTTAAACTAATGAGGAGCTTGGAAGGCAGAGAAAAGAGAGTGGAAGAGCTCAAAGTTGTTGACACAGACGGGCCGGCAGCATGTTTCTTCTAACAAATCACACCGTGACCATTAGCAAATTAAAGTCAGTCAGTTTTTTTCATTGGTTTTCTTCAGCTTTCCTGCGGTATCCGGTCTTACAGCGTGTTATTAGTGACAAACTCAATTGAGAGCCGCCAGCATTTTCTGAATCGATGGAACAAACAGAGACAGACAAGCATGCATAAATGTTATCCTCCATCCAAATTACAGTGCTTCTCAAAACGGACCTGTGACACACTTATATCCACAGTGTACCACAGTGGATGTATTTAGGATTCAAAATAAATAAGGTAAAACTAGTACACCTTGTAAAACTAATCTCATTTTAGATTTTCAAATTAAAATAATCTAATTAACAAATGAATTAATGAGCGTAGTGTTTCAGCTCTCATCTGCCTTTCAGAAGACTTGGTAAATATTTGTCCTGATGTTATTATTGGGTTTATTGATTCTCCTACATGTCCCACATCTGTTACCTCTAACTGCAGATCGAAACAATGCAGTAGTTACTTGGGAGCTGCTTGGAGAGTTATGTAGAGGGATTTAATACTCTGTGTTGTTATGTACTGTTGTTTCTTATTAAGAAGTGAGAAGGATTATCTTTGTGAAGGTTACAGAATGATTAATGAATCTGTCTCCTGGCAAACACGTTACACACATTTTCATGGACACCAATATTAGGATATTAGCCTTTTTAAGAAAATAGTCTAATAAAGACACTGCCATGCAAACCCTAGGTTCTGATGACCTTATACATGACTTAATCACATTATATATTTAGTATATTCATTAACTTAAATTAAGTCATGTCTTATTCAGAATATGGTCAATAGTCATATCATTGATATCATGTCAATATAGTCAGTGTGTTTCACAGTGGAATTTTATCCAACAAGTTGCAAGCAGACATTTGTTACAGACTCCTTTCAGCTCTTTCTCCACAGTGCCTAGGCCCCTAAGAAGTAATAAAGTTGTTATTTGGTGTGTGACAGAGAGAAACTCTGTGTATAAGGTACATTGTTTTATAGAGCTGTCTTTTGGGGCCAAGAAGTTGTTTTATAAAGTGACATGGGTTTATGAGGGACAACTGTGTTTCAGAAGAAAATGACCCAAGTGACGCATCTTACAGCACTTAATGAGATGAGGCAGAGAAACCAAACCTGAAACCTGATTGTGTCAGCAGTACCAACACAAAAACACACATAATACACCAGGAGCCACATTCACAGCTCCAACCAGGTGAACCTCCACTTAAATTCGGCTGCAAGCAGCTCCTGTTGATTTAGTGCTCTGCATGTAGGACATGTCCGAAAAGGTCTTTAACAGGGAGGAATAGGAGCTGAGTTTCACAGTTTGTTTTTCAGATAACTGTGAAATGACATCAGCTTCCATCTGCAGAGGGAAATGAGCTGTGTTGGTGTGCAGCTAAAGTGCACGCTTCACTCTCTTCTTGGAAATAAACAAATAATACAAGGAACCAATCTAAATTCAGTGATAACGTCTCAGATTATCGCCAAAATGTAACATGTCAATATGCGGAGGATTAAATATGTTGTTTTGATGACACGTTTGACCTTCAGTGATCCTGCTGCCAGGTCCGATAATTAATACAAGTTATATACCAGGCTGTGGAAAAAAGGGAGAACTGAGACCCGGTTTAAATGTTAAATAGCTAAAAGAACACCTGATGTAAAAGGCTTAAAAATTCAGTTTGTTTTTCTGTTGATGTGGTGCTGTGCTAAATTAAGGCTCCATGTGTTCAGTGTAGCAGAATGATGGGCTTAATGGGGGTGGAACAGCACGATGCAGGAAGACCTCATCATGTGTGTTGTCTCAGTGCTGATTAGTTGTTTACAACCTACTTTTCCCGGCCCAGAGAGACGCATCAGTCTCTGTCGTCAACAGGAAAACAGAGTCATGCGTGCAATGTGTCTGTGCCACATGCGCACACACACCCAGAGACACAAAGAAAATAAAAACACTGAGGTGACAGCGACAGAGCTTAGAGAAGCAGATATTTCTCACTGCATCTATAAATAAATCAGCTCTGGTTCTTTTAAGTCTCAGCAGTTCCTCTTAACTGAAAAAAGTCGGTGTTATCAGAAGTGAGGGCCCTTCAGTTGTTTGCATTATTATCAACATCATCTGTCACCAGACGCAACAACCGTCACAGTCCCCTTGGAAACTATTTCCAAAAGCCGCGTTTGTTATTCTCCACCGCGGCTGTGTTGTGTGTCCCTGTTTCGTGCGAGTGCTATCGAACCACCTCTGACACAACGGAGGGACGGATTTCATCTTCAGAAAATTCAGCAGTGCGGCTGATAAGATTTATGTATCCATGGTGAGGAGCCCAGACACTGCCCCCCCCCCCCTCTCAGCCACTCCACCACCCCTCTTGGCTCATGCAGACATACCCACCACCGCTCAGCAGGTCAAGCAAATCAATGAAAAGATGAAAGCACGCTCAGCAATATTCTAATCCTTTCATGTATTTCTCTATCTGCTCTTTGAGTCGCCCTTTGTTTATGGCTACATTTGTCCTCTCGGGCAAATTACGTTAAATAAGCCGAAAGCGGTGATTCTGCATCCATCTGCACCTTGACTCCCAATGACCTCAGAGCCCCTGGACTCTGTCTAATACGAGACACTATTGTTTTTGTAGATTAAAAAAACATTCCTGACTAAACAAGAAAATATCCTTCATACTTTTTGTCACTGATCCGTCGCGCTGTTCTCAAACGCCCACTAACACTTCTTTGACTCTTGCGTTGATTCCCCTCCCCTGTGATCCCAGAGCCCCATTTGGCTCCGATCAGCTCAGCTTCAGCTCAGCTTCAGCTTCAGCTCCAGCCCGGTCTGTGTCGATTGTCGTGGATCACACGTGGCACCATCCTTTTGCCAGGTCCTCTGTTGCCCGGGCGATACAGAAATGGGAATGGGATGAGAAATGAGAAAACCAACTGGAAAGCAGCTCGTCTGTTTTGGTTTGTGAGCAGCCCAAGTTGTAGATAGACAAAATGTGTTTTTAGTGAACCTGATTTTTGCTGCCATGTCAATCACTGCCCACACAGAAACATACAGACTCCTGTGACCCCACAGACTAACGTTAGATTGTATATTGTCTTAAAGCCATTGAGCTTTATAGGCCAGAGCAGATTGAAGAGATACCATTTAACACCCACAAAGTATACTGTTACATTTCTGTTTCTAGATTCTTTTGTTATTGTCATTATTTGTTTCATGATGACTCTTGGCCTTGGAGAAGATCTTTTGTAGCAAAGTACTTGAAAGGTTATTGTTGTTTCGCCCAATGTGGCAAAAAAAAGAAAGAAAAAGCATGAGCTCTATTCTGAGTTTATAAATGTGCAGTTTGCAGGATGCTGAATTGTTGCTTTTGTGACACTGGCCCTCAGATGCCCATCGGACAGTAAATCGACCCATTTCGAGCTGGAAGAAGAGTTGACTGTGCTGTTGCCCCGATATTTACGGCCACCCCACGGTGTGCTGCCCCCACACTCGGAACGGACACAGGTTCAGCCGAGGCAGGGGAGCACAACACAGAGAGGCACTTTGCTTTGGGAGCTGCTGCAACTCTAAATATAGCCCAGAGAGGGCCGTCGCAGGAGCACGGCTGATTTGTCCAAGCAGAGAGGATTATAAAGCCAGACCACAGCAGTGCCCAGCTGAGCCCCGACTCAATCTGTGCAAGGGGCAGACAAGAGAGCCTGTCTGCACTCAGAGACCTTTTCTTGATTCATATTTCTCGGCCTCATATCAGGCACAGTAAGCATTTCTACACAATCACTGCACTGCGCTGTCGTCTGGCTCCTTTATCAATGTACTGGTTAACCTCTTCTCTGCAGGTGTAGCCCTCAGAGGGCCCTCCACCCGATTCATACACCACTGGTCCTGGTAATGAAAGGGTGTTGCAGAAATGAGCATGTTCTCTTGTGTTTCCACACAAAACAGCTTCCTGTCGGAGGACAGCCGAACGGAGGAGGCATCCGAAGAGGAGCAGCAGCACAGAAACGCCATCGTGTTCCCGGGCCCGGTGGAGAGGAGCACGGGGACGATCATGTCTGTGCCAGCCAGCACGCTGAGAAACATCAGGCGGTACCGGGAAGACTACGACGCCTACCTGCGAGTTGTGGCTCACGAGAACGTCGGCAGCTTCAACCCCTGGGCCACTGCAAACAGGTGAGAGACTTGACATCGAAGGCAACAAGTAAAAGTTGCCTGATACCCTGTGATTGTCAGAAGCTGTAGATAATTGGTGCTAATTCCAAACATTCTCCACATATTTTCAGTATCATGTGTTAAGTTGTTAGAACCAGAACCAGATGAGAGGGAGATTTGTTTCTCCCTTGATGTGTGTGACAGAAGTAATGTACAACCGGAGGAGCTCGTTCTCAGAGGATCATGCAGAGTTCATGTTTAGCATACTGCCTCTCTGGTGTCCATGATTGTTCTTCTCACAAACACAAATGTGCATAAATAACAAAATTCCAAATGCAAGACCTACTTTTGCTCGGCTGTGATTGGTCAACAGCTTTCAGTGCAAGTATGAAATCCACCATGCGTTAACTGGCTTTGTAAGGGGGCGTGTTCCGGACTAGCCGCTAGGTAAATATTATGCAAATGCAGGTCATTGTGATGTCACGTGACATGACGGTTCCCCCGGAAGCATCGTCTGGACCAATGAGGAGGCGTTTCAGGAGCTTCAGGAAGAGAAGAGCTGGTTTTACCCAGACTCTGGGATTCGTTGCCTGGCAGATACATCAAACATTCATTGAACAATAACTCATTTTGTGCTTGGATTCCATTATATTTAAATATACAGATATGAGGGATCATTCAATAGAGCCAATATGGCTTTGAGTCCATTAGTATTATTAGTATTTTGCATGGTTTCTCCCAATCCATGCTGGTAGATTTTTCTCTGTTTTTACCTGTGTTCAGTGATGAGAGCTAACTCTTCTTCTATCGACACATCAGAGGCACAGGTCGTTCAACAGGACACAATTACTCTGATTGTTGTGTTGCACTGACAACCTGATGATTTGATGGTTTTCGGTGGGCTGTGAGAGTGCACACTTACCCTCCGTGTCCTCTGGCTCAGTTCGTCTTTGTCTTGTGTTGAACCAGATAATGATCAAAGCACTGATATTTAGTTTGATGCTGCACACGGCTCCCTTCCGCCTTTTGAGTTATTTTCCATTCATTTTGTACTAAAAGTCCAAAATAGCTTTTATTCCACTTCTGGTATTTTTGATTGATACTTTTTTTGAATCTAACCACTTGTTTCTTGATGAACACTTGACTTTTTTAAAACGTCTAATAGGAAAAACAGAATAATTACAGGATATGTTATCACAACAACCTCACCCTGCAGAATCATTGTAGGTCAAAAGTAATACAGTTGTCATAACACATTTCCCTTTCCCCTTGTTGAGATACACAGATGCCTGATGTTACCCTTGGACAATTAACATTTGTCTTTGAGGAAATGTCATGTCTCTGCTCCTTGTCGTCCCACAGCCTGGCAGACGAGCTGTTGTCGGAGGCCGTGGCTGACGTGGCAGCGGAGTTTCAGGACGTTGTGGAGGAATACGCCGAGGCCGTCTTCACCTCCGAGTTTCTTCAGCCGGTCCAGTCGCCTCCTGCTCCAGCTCCGGCTGTGGTCAGCCAATAGGATCTCACCAGCATCGTGGATGGAGCAGTTAATTGTGTGAATTATTTATTTTGAACCGGGTCTATTTTGTTGACCAAGGTCTATGATTGTTTTTGTAAATAGCTTTGCAAGTTTCAATTGCAGGTTTTTACATTTTGGAATGAAACATGTGTTGTTTGATCTGTTTTGCTGTGACTTTCCTGAAATGGGATTGCAGATATTTTTTTTAAATGATGCTGCAGCAGATGAGATTGCTGAATTGCACACGGAGCATTAGTCACATTATCTCTTCTGGGTTCATATCTATGTGCTGTTGAATTCCCCCGGGAAAGTTAGTTTAGTTCAGATAAGCTTGGAGAGACCATCATGACATTACGAAGGATTATAAGATTACCAACCTCCCTTTGCATTTGACTTCAATCTCCCTGGGGATTACTCACACTGTCAATTTTCACGTTGAAATATGGAAATAAATTAATTGCATATGGTCGCCAACAAAATTATTTAGGAAAGGATCAGGTGTTTAATTCTATTGTAACTCTTCCTTTGCTTTAATATCTGAATAAAGGGTTTAAACACAGCAAATGGCTTTATCTCTACTATCTGGTTAATGTGTTATCCAGTAAGTTATGGGCACTGTGCCTAGATAGAGTGCAGGAGAAAAAAAGAATAAAGTGGACATGAAGAATATTATTTTATCATTACCCTTTCTCCACTTGCCCTCACTTCAGTTTTTCACTTGTGTACTGTCAGCCCTGTCCAACAGAATCCTGCATAATGGAGGGCGAAAACTGTCAATTGTGAATTCTGAAACAAACAGGGCTGACAAGGCAGACCAAGAAAATGTCAGTTGTGCCTTGAGAGCGGCGACATGAAAGTCATGGAGACAGATGAGAGGGGACACATCCAGATGCCGCTCTGGCCTGTGGGGACCAGCCTCTTCACAGTGGACGTACAGTGACAGAATGAATGAGCTCACACAGAATCAGCATGTCTCTATTTCCTCTCCGGCTGAGTCCTGCGTGGGCGTGTGAATATGTGCAGGCTTTTCAGTGCACCTTGCTTTGTTTGGATTCAGTGTGAGGCCGTTCTGACATCAGGGATTGGGAAACAATAAACTCTTTAAACTGTTCTGTCTATAATTATTCCATGTTGTAATGGCTCGGAAGTTTTTAATGTGTCTGCGGAGAGAGATTTAAAAGACGGAGCAGAATATAATTTCATTCGTGCCAACTCAGCAGAAACCACTTAGCATTTTACTGAAGGACTGTTTAGTCAGCAAGCCATGAGAACAGAACACTTCCTGACTTGCTTATTAACTTTTTTAATAGTTCTGTCCTTATGGAACATGAAAATGATTGTGTTGTGTTGTCTCACTGTTCTCAAATGGATTGTTTGGGATCAAAGCTGAAACCACACACAAACAGATGTGACTGAAAAGACCAGGATTCGTGCAGAATGTTGCACATTATCATAATTTTCCACCGGTCGGAGAGGTTCATTATCAGAGCCAATTCATAACGCAGAGGACGCAGGCTGCAATATATTCATAGTGCAGCAAGAGGACACACGCTGCCGTACATCAAGGTTGCTTTGTGACAATTGCATTCTGAACCTTCTCCACTCTGTATTTAAGAAGCAGATGGACGGTTTTATCAGTCCGGATTGCTGCTCTCCAGAGACGCTCTGCTGAAGCTGCAGTGTCATATGATTTATGTTTTTGCAGCAGCACCTGTCTTCACTCCATCTGCAAATAAAGACAATTCTTCATCCCAAGTTCCTTTTATTTCAGTCAAATGATCCTGAGGCTGCATTTGGGCAGCTTCTCATTCATGCAGACACAGCTGTGCTCTGTTGGCAGCTTCGAGTTAGGAAGTTAAGTGTTTGAAACGAGTGAGGAAGCAGAGTCTCACCAGACGGACCAATTAACTCATTCTGATGGTGGGAGAGAAAAGTTTCAGGCCAACCTTGAAGCAGGTGTGAACTCACTAATCTAACAAACAAAGGATTAGATTTAAGGTTAATTTATCACAAGGTGCAGGGTGGGAAAAATGTATATGATGAAAGAAATAAAGAGGATATTTATAATTCTTTACAGATATATATGCTATTTAAATAAAAATATAAAAAGTTCTTATAGATCGTAAGTGTAAATATTTGATATAAAGACAGTGTAAACACGGGTACAATGAGGTCAAAGAGCCCTGTTCACCATGGCCTGTTGAAAGACTCTATTTCAATCATCAGGCCTTTCCTCATAATCAAATTCAGAACAATATTACTTCTCGTTATCTACATAAAAGCTCACAACATAATAGCGAGGACACGGATGGTCACAGAGAGGCAAAGGAGAATTGCAATATATGTGTGTGACACATGCAGCAGAGCACGAATCACTCAACAATACCTGAACGTGAAGTAGAAGGGCCATTCTCCTCTCTCCTCTTGTGTGAGGATCCTCTGACACACGGGGCTGAGGAATATTTTTGAATAAATCCTCATATATTTAAAATACAGAAATCATAGAGACATTTTGGGGTGGGGTTTTTGTTTGGTTCCATAAATTAATAAGTTAAATAAGTTCCTTTCCCCACTCGCGAGTCACTAAACCCTTTTCTCTGAACTTGCTTTGCTGAATGCCCTGTTTTATGATTTGTGATTCTACAATGGCTCCCAGAGAGTTTTACCCTGCTGAAACTGATTCTGCTGTTGTTCTGCCCCCGCAGAGGTTATCTACAGTACCACCGTGAATATCTCACACTAGGCCGAGGTTGTGTTGTGCCTGCGTGTTTGCTTTGTCAAAGTCTGCAGGTTCCCATCAATTTTTAAACTGTCTGGATTTTCATTCTCTGAATCTGGGTTACATTTAATTGCATTTTTCGATCAACTTCTACTGTGTCAGGTGTAGGGTTGTAAAATTTCGGAATATTCAAATATTCATATACGGGAATATACGGGAATGAACGGGAATAAACTGGAAATTGGGTGGGTAATTTATACTAACTGTATTTACCTTGTCATATACAGACATAAATATAAACATTTGAGCCCTGAGGAAACTTTGGGCACTTGCCTATATGCTTCTGCATCTTTGTGTCACTCTTAACATTCCATCGTATTTGCAAATGTATACAGCCTTTCCTTCCACATTGGCTGGGGTGAAATGTCTCCACACATGAGATAGTGCACGTGGCATTGTTCTGTTGCTTGTAAAAAAACACTAAAGCAATGCCAGAGATATAAATAGTTGGCCAATTGGAATCGTCTCTAAAAATATTTTACAATTGATGGATAAATGAATAGAAATAGGCTAGATGAACAGATGAACAATCCTCAGTCAGCATGCTAATATATTTTCCCCAGTAATATCATCGAAACTTACCTGACTAGTCCTGCACACTCCAGCAGGCCTCAATAGCCCTGCTGTAGTGTGCAGGATGCTGGGAATTATCTGTGCATGTGATGGAGAAATGCACAGTGGAGAGTTGAAACTCAACGTGCAGTGTGTGCTGCATTCCATACATCTTTAAAATAGAGTTTTGAATGATGTTTTTATTGCTCAGCTTTTAATTTCTGTATTTTTATGTTTTTTTCAAAATTCCCAAAATTCCAGAGCTTAATATTCCAATGGAAAGTTTCCGGAAAGTGCCTGACTTGCAACCCTAGTCAGGTTTAACACCAGTCTGCACTGTGGGGAGGTGTTGGAGTGATGTCCTCACTGGTGTGGGAGAATCCTTCATATGAAAGAAAGTCACTATACTCAGTCGGGCTTTTATTCCAGTCACTTCAGCCATTTGTTGAAATCAGTGGTATCGGTCTCACTGGTTTCTACAGGCTATTAGTTTTTCTTGCTGGGATTTCACTTTAGTGCTGTGAGCCCAGAAGTGTATTGTCATCGGCTCCTGTGATAAATACTAATTGGCTGCGTGTATTCCTGCTAGAGTTCGGTAATGCAGCATCTCCAGCTCCAGGATTCCAGAGCGATGGTTTCGGCCACAGGCATTTTCCCTCTGTCAATATTCACTCGGCTGCCAGATGAAGCTTCTAGCACGCAGGCCACCCTCATGGGACGCTGTGTGACCTCGTGTGTGGCCACGTCATGACCTCTTCACGCACTAATGTGGGACATAAGTGAACAATGAGGAAAAAAACGAACTTGCGGCCATTCAGGTCAAAATAAAGTCAGGAATGAATTCGAGGAACCCATTAGGCAGAACATCTGTCCGATTAGAGCAGTCCTCACAACCGGATTGAAAGGATTTAACCCGAGGGAACACGATTCATATGCTTCATTTGTCTTTTATCCGTAGAAAGCAAAAGAGGAGAAAGAGGAAAAAAGACCTTGTGCTTCTGCCGTTGGATATGTTCCTGATGGGGTTTTGTTTTGATTTGTCAGAAGCTAAAAGATTTCCTATTGTGTCCGGGTGACTGGCGCTGTCTGACCAAGGTGGCACCTGCTGATTCGGTGATGAATGGTTGACAGGGGTGACAGCTCTCAACCTCCATCCTTATGTTGCAGTGACTCAGGGTCCTTTTGCTTCATACATTCACCTCATCTTCTTCATATCCTCATTTGTAAATGCAACAGCTGCACTCTGCGTCAGAGAAAAACACACAAATAGGCCTCTGGTGTGACATCACGTTGACTTATGTTCTTTTTGCTGTACAGACTAATGATTCTGCTCCAATTTACCGTCCTGCTTCCTCCTAATACCTCATGTTCTCCATATCCTCTGTTGAATACACGTCTATTAAGGAACAACTGCAAACGAAAGACATACACATCAACCTTGACATTATTTTTTTTATTTTTCTGTGTGAATATTTCTGCATGATTTCTGCAAATGTGATACTCACAAAAACCTTAACCTTTACTTTATAATGAATATTCTGTGTACTTCCATATTTCTACACTATGATTCTGTTGTAATTTAGTGTCCCTACTCCTAATATTCTCCATATTGTCTTTTCATGTGTATGGGACAACTAAATCTTAAATAAGGAAAATATGACACTCCTGATAACCTTTACCTACTTTCATATTTAATATTCTGTCTTTGTAATTCATGACTCTACTGTAATAACGTGTGTCCTTGCTCCTAATATTCTCCATATCCTCCTGTGTATATAGTAGGCTATATGGAGCAGCAACTTAAAAAGGGAAAGGTGACACTCACATTAAGCTTCACTCACTTTATATATAATATCCTGTGCAATTCCATTAATCTATTTCTACACATCTTGGATTCTGTAATTAAGTGTCCCTACTCCTCTTAGTCTCCATATCCTCTTCTTATATGAATGGGACATCTTAAAGGTTCAATGTGTAGAATTTAATGACATCTAGTGGTGAAGTGTCATGTTGCAGCTGAATACCCCTCACTTCACCCTCCCCTTCCCAACATGAGAGAGAACCAGTAACAGCCTTCTGATTAGTTTATCCAGTTTGGGCTACTTTAAAAAAACATGGCGGCCTCAATAAAGAGGTCCCACTCCAGTGTAAATTTAAATTATTTCAATATAAAGTGTCCGTTTTATCGGGTAAAGAAAAAATGAAACACACTAGTGAGGTTTATTCTATATTAAATTTCTGCCAATTGATCCATTTCACCTGAATCTTACAAACAAGACACTTCCAATGACCTTTAATCACTATATGTTTAATTTTTGGTGCAATTCCTACACATTTTCTCGGATCCATGGTTTGTAATTTAAAGTACTTCTGCTCCTCATATCCTCAATATGCACCGAACTCACCCTGAATAAGGACAAATACACAGCATGTGTGACCCTCATGGTGAAGTTGATGTGATTTAAATTGAATTCAGACTATCTCTCTAATACCTCTGTGAATACCTGCGGGGATGAATCCAAGGGCATTGATTCAACTATTTAATTAACTGAGTCGTGCCAGTGACAAGAGCGCACATCGGGATGAATGGTTTCCACGTTGCAGTTTCTCCTCAGTGTTTCTGATGCATGTGAACTCAACTCAGCAGCTGTTTCTTCCCATTCATCGTGACACGTATTCTTGAGTGTGTGTCTGTGTGTGTGTTTTTTGTGCAAAGTCAGAGAACGGACGCAGGAGAGAGGAGGGGACGCCCCGCACACAAGCTGCAGCCGCGGACTTGCGCGCACCGCTGGAGGCAGTCGCGCTGCAGAGCCGGGACTGTTTGGAGGAACTCTGGAGAGGAGCGGAGCTGGGTGGGCATCATCACACGTGAGGAGTCTGCACGGAGACAACAAACACACAAAGTATGTCTGCGGCGGCTCGACGCGCACACGGACCTGACTCCGGTGAATGAGCGCACAGCTGGAGACCTTCCACTGCGTGTCCTTTCTGATCCGTCCACGGAGAAAGGAGCCCGACGCGGCGGCCGCAGCTCCCCCGTGCCCGCTTCACCCTGCCTCGGTGTGGCAGGGCGTCAAGGTGCGGCAGCAGCAGTAGTAGTAGCAGCAGCAGAGGGAGAGGAGAGGAGAGGGGGAAGAGCCGCCGCTGTTCCATCCACTGTCCGCAGCGACGTGACGACTTCCAGCGAGAGGAGACGGAGACACAGAGAGGACACCATGTCAAGGGACACGAGAGGAAAAGGTAAGCGGACGCTCGGTGGTCTCGTGCTAACAGGTAGAAAACCCCGCGTGTCACGCCAGCTGGATGTTGGCGCGCGTGGTGCATGGATGAACGGAGGCGATCGGTTGGAATGCGCCACGGCCGAGGACGGACGAAGTGTCCGGTCCGGTCCGGTCCGGTTCCAGTGGACCGGACGCTTCCTTTTTAAATCGGTCCGAGTCCGTCTGGGTGTTGCAGAGAAATGTGTGAGATTGTGTGTCTCTGCAGGGTCACACATGGAAGGAGAGGCTGACCAGGTGATGTGTCGCTGACCTGCAGGCACACCTCAGGGCGCACGGTCACACACCGGACCTGTCATTCCATCACCATGTGTGATCCTGTCTCATGAGCTGACACTGTGTTTCTGTTCGGTGCAGAAGATATAGACAGTGCAACCAGTGCACGCTGTGCTCTGCTCCACACACACACCAGCAATAACATACCACAACAATAACCTGAATGTTCAGTGGAGGTCATTTCTGATGGTTGCACGCAGCCTCTCAGCTCGTTTGAGAGTCAAGCTGGATCCGTGGTGTAGGTGAGTGTGGACAGGACAGCGTCAGGGCAGTCACAGTTGTGGGTCTCTGATGCACAAGAGTCTGAAATGTGGCACCTGTTTGCATTGTGGTTTTGACTGAATCCGTCACCAGCAGCAGCAGCAGCAGCAGGGCTCCAGGTTATGTGGGGTTGCCTCTTTAGATGCTGCAGCATCATTTTAAGGCAGTTGTCACACTTTCTCTCTGTTTCTGTCTTTTTTTTTTGAACGGCTTTGACGGATGCAGTTCACCCTCAGGGTCCAGTTTGGAACATTTTCAAATCGACGTAAAACCATGGTGTCAGCAGCAGGGTGCTAGCGTTGCAAGACTTTCCTTCAGCTGCAGGTTGTGGGTTTACGTCCCCGTGTTGTTCACGCAGCTGCCCTGCTGTAGAGCCCTTGAGCCAAAGCGACTGAATCTCGTCCAGCCGCCTGATCTGTATGTGGCCTCCGTACTCTGACCTTTTCCGTGCACGGTGTGAGAGTGTGGAGGGAGAATTCTCCTGCAGGGATCAATAAAATATCAGATCTTTATTACGCTCAGTCGTGACAAAATGTGTTACTATACAGAGGGGATTTAACTCAGTGTGGTTCGGGCTTTAAATAGCGCTGCCTTGGATATGAAATAAAATCCTCTGGAGATATGAAACAACGGTGACACGTCAAAATAAGAAAACAGCAAAAAGCCAGACTGAGTTCAGGAGCTGCGACAACCTCTTTAAATCTGGATTTCCAGAGGAAGTCTCTCCTTAAGTTGGCTATATTTAGAAAGAATGGGTTTTCTCTATGAGCCGCATCATCGCAGTGTGTTGAATATGGATGATGCTTTTCTCAATGAGGGAATTATTATTGATATATTTACCTCAAGCCATGTCACAGTGAGTCAGTGTCAATTTTGGAAATGGAATAAAATCTCGGGTTGCCGAATGTGCGCTCCTCATCTTTGCTCGGGAGCAGCCACTGTACAACCAAACTGTTGGCTGTGTGGGTAATGTAAGCGCAAGGTTTTGACGAGTACAGTATCTCCTGTTCTGCTCCTAGACTGTCTTTTAGAAATGGTCGTAGAATCTTGGAAAGTGAAGCCAATTCATAGGTGTGTGAAACCTGTGTACTCTCAATTGACCAGCAGGGGGCGACTCCACAGGTCGAAAAGTATGAAATTGACTCGACGTCTCACGTAAAGTTTTTACTGATCTCAGAACATTAAGTCTTAAGTACAGCTTAATGATAATTGGGTAAATCATGGTCCCACTAGCGTCAAATACACAATAAAGCGCTGTATGTATGTGGGCGTGGATACCATGTGATTGACAACTAGTACTGTCCAATGGGTGCAGGTCGCAGGTGGGTGTGCAGTGCCCCGCTCCTTCAAACAGGTTTACTTCTGGTTTTAAAAAGCCAAAGCCAAATGCCCAAACTCAATACTTCAGAACGGGAGCTCGCAAACAAATAGGTCACTTGACTGTGGGCCACTAATGATTTCTACTGCATTGATTTCGATCTGCTTTAGCACAATGCTAAATCAGTTCAGTATTCATCTTTAAAAAACTAGGTTTTGAAGAAAAATGGGCAGCATGAAATTGGTGCCAGTAAAAGGGTCAATAAAAGGCCGGGTCATGACAGAAATATGAAAAGGGCAGAACTTTCCGTCACTTTCAAAGAAGTGCCTTTTTATTCCCAAACAGAGACACAGATATCTGGGTCGCAGCTGGTAAAGGCTTGGTTTTTCATGCCTCTTTCTCTGGATGATGAAGAGGGAAATGAATGCAACCTTGTGTGAGTCGAACACAGAAAAGCCAGGTGCAGCCTCCAAGGTCATCAAGAGTTTGTTAGTACTCCAGAAATCAAGTGAGTTGTTCTATTTTTAGCCGACAATCTCACATTGCCAATTAGTTTCCCCTGAATGCGTGCAAAACCAATTCTTTAATCCAAGCGGCTACAACTGGATTTCTTCGGTTATTCTCAATTATATTGCATTTAGTCGCTCTATTAAATCCACTCGCTAATGGAAACTACACTGTAAGGCCTCACATTATTTCAGCAGAGTAATATAAAATCACGTGAACCCTGCGTCGCCCCAGCAGGTTGGTGGCAGATTGATGGCAGCGTGCAGTAGGTGTGAGGTTACCGCTAGCACAGTCATATCTCACGCACACTGTGTATCTGTTTTCATTAAATATCGCTTGACCTCATTTCACGCAATAACTCTGGAAGTGGAGCGGTTCTTCTGGAAACCATTCTTCCTCAAAGCGCCTCCAACATGGGAAAGCAGACATTTTAATTTCATGACCCTCACTCATGAATGCAGATTTTAATCTTCGTCCTTTTCAATTATATGAGAGCTGCAGGGAATGCCACACTCCTTAATTCTAATTTAAACCATCTTCCTTGACTCACTTGAGAGCAACATTTTCTATTATTATCCTTAATGTGGACTGTGAACTAAAGGAGGAGGATGATATAAGCACCTTATAACTAATGTATAAGAAACGATGCTTATGGACCATCCAAGCTTTAGAGTTTTTTTTAAGCTGAAGAAGCTGCAGAAACACAAGACTGTGAAATCATTGAGATATTGAAAGATAATTTGACTGCAATAATAATGATTTAGGAATTATGGAAGCTCTGTTGACTCAAGCTTTGGTCCCCGCAACAAAGCAGGTGTGACTCAGACTTATTAACGGAATATTAATGGATCTCTTTTTTTGCCTTTTTCTGAAGGATTCTAATGGATGCTGATGTCATTCCGACCTTGAGTCCACTTTGATATATCTAAAGAACTATAAATAGAATGCTGTACAGACATCCACAATGCCAAAGGATAAATCCCAATAACTATGTTAATTCTTTGAACAGTCATCTGGTGCCATCATTAGGTCATTACTTTATCCATTGAAATTCCTCAATATTGTCACAATGGCTTATTCTTGGCTCCCTCCCTCCAGCATGTGGATGACGGAATGCCATGAATTCTTTAAGATAGACACTTTATTGGTCCCTCAACTTTTCATCTAGCTTCACTTTCTTATTGTCAACATTTACATTTCTTCAGTTTCCAGTTTGTGACCAAATCCCTGCAAGAAAAATGAATAGTCCCTTCCTGGTTAGCACGTTGACTTTGCCCTTGCCGGCATGTTAGCATAACAACATTAACATTTAGCAGAATCAGTTGCGTGGCTATCGACACTTAAGCCTTATTTATTCTGCCTTTACACAAGATAGAGATAAGATAAAAGATAAAAGACATGTGTGCGAATCATCCCGGCTCACCCACTTTCCTGTGTCCTTTACTTTGGTGTGATTGTTCAGCAATACATCCACTAGAGGGCAGAGTTTCTGACAACAAACTAATTTGGTTGATGGGAGAGGTTGTGATAGTAAGAAAGAGGCCTGTAGTTTATTACCAAATCTCCACCATCGTTGACATTTCCTCCTCATATCCTAGACCCTCGATTGAACCGTGACTACACTGCCCCTCATGATTTCAGGAGGTACTGCACCATTTCGGTCCTTTTGAAAAAATACTTAATGAGGCAATTGGTAATTATTTGACTTTTTTCGCATTTGCAGCTCTACTCTGCTCTTCATTTAGTAGAATTCCGAATTTTCATATGCGGCTGAGGTGCTGCCTGTCTGACAATAGAGGGGTTTATCACTTTTTAACAGGACCCGCTGTTTAACCAGCTGTTACGAGAACTGAAACCATAACCCTGTCAGCTCCTCGCCTGTGTCTCCATCCTCCAGGGCACTCCCACCTCGCTGCATGAGCTGTGGCTCGTAGCGAGGCGAGGATTCTGCTGCCAAATCCCTTTAGGAACTTTTGCTTTTCTAATCACTCCCGGTCATCTTCATCACCTCCCCCCTCCCACATTCCGGATTTGTCCTCCCAGGGACTTCACAGACCATTCCAGGCTCAGTGTGAAGTCTAGCACCTCGGAGCATTTAGTTCATACCTCATATATGATGAAATTGGATCAGTCTGAAGGTCTGTTCTTTTTTCATTTGCTGTCCAAATAGAATAAATGGCCGGCCTACCTGCTGCTTTGTTGAGATTCGGCGCTAGGCTAAAAATAGAGCCGAGGGATGCTGATGAGCAGCCCTCCTCTTTCGCTCTGCTCCCCTCTCGACTCTGCCGAGGTGGATAAAGTCAAAACAAACCATTTCCCAGTATTTTAGTGTTTAATACAGACTGCTGGCGATATTCTGTGAAAAAGGATTTAGTGTGATGCTGTCAGTGATTTCCCCAAACCCAGTTGTTATCACTCATTTGGAGACACGATGAATACTTCATATCGGCCCCGGTAACACATTGCAACAGCTTGCTGTGTGCAGCGTCACACAGACAAATGGTCCCTCGGGCAGGCTGCTCGACTTCCTCCGAGACATGTGCTAATGCATTCAGCCTGCGACCTCTGCTATTTGAGTTGATCATACAAAACAGTGTTAATTTAAATCTAATTGCTGTTTGTCATGAGGAAGCACAGGGCGCCTGCGTCTGGGAGCAGCCACTCAAAAGGCTCACAGACAAAAGGCGGTGGCAAGGGACCAGCTCACCTGGAGCCCGCCACGATCTACCTCTCGTTTGTCGCAGCGAGAAAATAGTTGACGTCAGGCTAGTGTCTGAATACAGGGTGGGGGGGGAGAAAGCCGCCTTTTCTGTTTCCTTTTTGGCAAACAACGTCTGTGAAGAAGCTCTTAAACTCTTGAAAGAGACTGATTGAAGGGAAAATCACTCGGCTCTCGAATGTTGTTGAGTATCAACAAACACACTTAGTTTAGAATCTACTGTTGGGTTCAGTCTGCGAGGAGTAAACACTGAAAATAAGTTTTTGTATTTCAGGTTGATTTGAGTTGCTGAGTGATTTGAAAAAAACAGGCTGTTGTTATGTTATCGATCATTTCCTTGAACTGTCCAACTCGGTGCAAGGATGAGACATGGTCCGATGAAGAACCCATTAATCTCTGGGCAGATCCAGGATCTTTCCACTTACCTTTACAAGATCGAGCCGTATCATATATTTACCCAGTTTTCTCCACGAGAATAATTCATTGATCTTGATGAAAACAAACAGGCACGATGAGGGGACTGATATCGTTGAGTGTGTGTAATTTGATGCAGCCTGATTGAATCCAAGGGGACTGTAGGGCCTTGGTGTCGGTGTGCGTTTGACTTAGTGCCATTCATTCATTCTCATTAATGGAGACACAATGCTGTGAGCTTTCTGCTGCCGACCATTATTGACAAAGGTTATAAGGGGTTTGTTTTGTTTTTGTCATCTTATGTCATTTTACTGTTTTGGTTCCATCTCAACACTCTCATTGTATCACTGTTTACTAAATGCCCTGCGCCAGAAACAGAGTTAGTTCCTATATTGGAAAATATAGCAGCTGAAGAGACGGATTTCTCACCCAGAAGTTAGTAGAGACCAATCATTGCATCAGCCTGTTCCTCTAACGAGCCACAGACACTATATCAGAAATGTTCCCAATTATATTTCTATAGGAGACCCATGGGTGGCTGAATGGAAGTCAGTGGCGTCCTGGAGAAAGCACATTTCAGTCGGTTTGGATTATTTATAAATCCTGCAATAATTATTTAGCCACTTGCTGTAAGAAGCAGTGAAGCGAACATTTAATTATTAACACATCCAGAAAACACAGAAAGACTGACATTGATTCGGAGCCATGTTCCTGGCCACCCGATGAATGAAAGTCTAATATTCACTCTCCTCTAGGTCTTTTTTTCATTATCGCAGTCTATTTATACTATGCCAGAAAAAGATAAACAGATCAGTATCTTGTAATAATGTGAAGGGTTTAGTAGAATACGATTTTTTCCAATATTATCACGGCACACAGACCTCTCGTGTCTCGACAAGAAACCCATTATAAGTTACAGTGAACAGTGTGTGTTCCTGCAGCAGCTCAGGCAGCTCAGCACCTCGTTCCTCCAAAGCCTGCGCTGCACAATCGAATTATTCAATTATCATGTCAGAAAAATTCAGATTAACTTCAACCCCGTAGACAGTAAATACAGTTCTCGTCTGTTTCTCCGTCACCAGGTGTCTGTGGTTAAGTTACTGTCTCCTGCCTCCTCACCCAGTGGGCATATTCCTCTGTGGGTTTCGAGGCAGCGCTACATTTAGCCTGCTGTGATTTCCATCTTTACTGGAGCATGTTGCTTGTTGCAGTGAGGGACGCAGGCACTCATTTCCTCCCCTTCCTCCGTGCATAGAAGGAAAGAAACGTTATTGGATTTCCTCTTGACGTGGCCGATATCACACTCTGATGTTCGGCCTTATCAAATATTCACTCGGTAATGGTTTGCGTCATCAGAGAGCCTCTCCTGCCCTTGTTCTCTGCATGACGGCAGCCCGTGCCATCACATGAGACCCAGTGCTTCTTTTGGGTGCTGTTCGTTGCTTGGGATATTAAATACTCCTAATTACAAAATGAGCTGATTGCCACTTGTGTAGCTTACAGGCCATCTGGGCTGGAGAGGAGCGAGGGCAAAGATCCAGAAAGAGGAAAATTCCTCTAGGATTATGGAAATGTATCAAAAGCAGAGTAGGTCTCTGATGCAGAGGAGTTCCTCCTATGGGGTCGTTCTCAATGCTGAGGGCTCGCTCATTATTTTTAAAACCCAGAGTACTTCACTTCATCATGTTGAAGCAGCTTCACATTTGAGATTGCAATACTTCTATCCTGCATACATACATATCTCATGTTTACTGAATGAACCTCATTCCAGGAGGTGGGAGATCAGGCTGATTTTCTGTGGCCGTTTAATGGCTCTCTGGGTCGTAACACCAGACCTCTTGTTCTCAACCCAGGTGCTTTCGAGACTGAGTCCAGTTTGTTACCTTTGCCAAGCGGGTTTCATTGCTGTTTGAACGTGTGTTAGCCAGAACACTCCGAAACCAGTGAACCAGAGTCCACTAAATTCTGCAGAGGGGTGGTCTGTGACCCGTGGCTGAACCCATAAGATATTAGAGGTCTTTTGAAAACTCCATAAGATTAAGAAAATGGGATATCAGATGGGAGACCTGATCTCAATACATTCAATATAGCTTCAAAGTGGCCAATCAACTTTGATTATTTACTGTTTCCCCTCGGATTTTTCTTTCAGCAGGCATGCTGACACAATAGTGATTCTTTTGATTATTCCACATCGATGCACTAAGACTTGTGTGGTGAAAAACTCAGATTAAAGCCTTGACAGCATCCGGGTGCCCCCCCCCGCTGGCAGCTCCACTGCATCGGGGCGTATCACTCGGCACCGGTCAGTTAGGGACTCTGTTCCTCTTCTCTTTTATAATCACTCACACACAGAACTGATCTGATCTCAGGCAAAGAAAGAACAAATTAAACTGTGGTGTGGATTCGCACAAAGTGGTGATTTTTCTTTATCACTTTCTTGACACTCTACGATAGAGCGTCTTGAAGGCAGTTAAAGGCAGCTGCAGGGTCGACCCCAAGATGATCGGTGTAAATGAATCACGAGTTAATGAACTGCAGATTAAATGCTGTTTAAACATTTGAACCGTGTGATTATTAAATATGAGATAGACTAGGAGCTCACGTTGGCCTGAGGCGTAAAAGCTGGTGTCAAATAACAAACTGTAAAAATCAGTTTTTTTCCCCTGTGTTTTTAGTCCTTATATTTTCCTTTTTTGTCTTAGTAAAATACTTCAGCTTAGACAAGAGCGCTTGCAACACATTTCCATCTCCTTCTCTACAGTCAGAGGCACTTGGACAGTCCAAGGTTAGATGATATCTCAGAGTAGTCGGGGCACATGTGTGGAAGATAGAAAGATGAATGATTTCAATTATGCATTTTTCAGGAGCTGCACTCGTGCTATTTCTTACTTCTTAAATCCCAGAGTTGCCATCCTGAATACATAATTTCAGCCTCTTTCCACAGCTGCCTTCCTCTAGAAACCATTACTTTATACCACTGTTTATCCAGTGTGCAAATTACGCTGCGAATCAACGGAAAGTACCATGTAGTAGATTAATAAATGATGGGGTTTATTTCAGGAAAAAAATCACATGAGCCACTGATGGTTGATTTCTCCCACTTTGAATATTATATAATATGAGTCATGCGGAATGAAAGATGTTCTGTGCTCTCTTATCATGCAGTTAAAAACAGACACACTTACCACTACTTTTTCATCTTGAACTCAGGACGCACATCCGCAGCAAATCTCTAACTCTGTCTGTCTGCTAGCGCTGTTCAGATAGGTTGCGTAGAGTAAAATTAAAGGTTCCTTAGATGGAACAGCTTTGAAGTGATAAAAGAACTGCAGTATGTAGTAAAAACAAAACAAAAACTACCTGAAATAAATGTTTTTAGCAATCTTGCGTTTTCAGGGATTCTACAAATTTAACACACAATCCAGAAAACTGAGCCATCCATTCAACCCGACATTAAAAGTCAAACCTTTGACCTCTTCACACGTGTATCACTGCAGCTGGAGAATCATACCTGTGTGAGCAGGAGAGCGAGCAGGTGAACCCCCTGATGGCAGTGGTGCCGCTGCAGTAATAGATGCTGTCAGCCCACTGTTTTAAGCGGCTGCAGGACTCTGTGTGAACAGCGGGGAAGCATGATGATGGAAAGAAAGATGAAAGAAGGACGAGGTGAATCACAGCTTCACTTCAGAGAAAGACATCCTTCTGTCTTTCTCTGAAGTGAAGCTCTTTAGATGGACTTACAAACAGATTTACTTTGAACCGATCCCAGTGAAGCGCTGAGCCTCTCCCCGCCCGTCTCTCCCTCGCTGCATTTTTTCAGTTTCCATAAATTGCCCATTCAATTTCAGAATAATTTGAAGTTTATTTTGTGTGCTTTGATTTTAATTTATGAAAACAACTGCAGTAGAGTGAGTGATGAATCACTAATTGCTATTTTTTTGGTAGCTTTGAGAGGTGGATTTATTTGAGCACATTTAAACATCCTGACACCTAATTTATAAAAAGCTGATTGTCCATTGACCATATTTGCAATTTTTTTTTGTTTACCATGTATAAGTGTGTTAATTCATTGCAAAGCACTGACTAGATACCGATTCATACTTTTTAAAATTAGAACGAAATTGGAATTGGAAAGGCTGACTTTACTGTGAAGGAGCCATTATATCTGCTTTGGAGTGTAATTATACCAACTGCGTGAATACTGAAATCAATATGTTTACCCTGAGTGCAGCAAAGAAATTAAGTAAAGTCAATTTAAGGGATATGTTTTTTTTTACATCTGAATAGATAACCTCCCACTGAATGAAACTAGAACAAAATGTCAAATGGTTTTAGTTGAATGAACATAGGATGAAATTTGAAAAAAGAAAATGAAATTTCAGGGCTGAATTTAAAACAACATTTTAATGTTATTAAATATTTTTATCTCTGCCGTCCATCCCATGTATGAGAATATAATATAGGCTCTATAATATACTGTTTAGAATGTTTGGTCTTGGTTTGAAACACAGCTGCTAGTATGGATGTAAAGTCTTAGGGCATGATAGTAGATATCATCCATCAAAGTTCCTCTGCTGACACATAAAGTAAAATACTTTTCTTGGATTTATATTTTGAAGAGGGTTCTTCTGCATAAAAAACAAATAAAAGTCTGTATAGAAACTGAAAGAACATCTCTGTTTACTTCTTCAGTGAAAGAATCCTGGCTCCATGAATATTCTAATGTGCAAATATGAAATACCTCGTGCCCTGGCTGCTAGCCGGCTGCTTGAGCGTCGTAAGAATACTCAGCCATCGTTTTGACTGAATATTTTGTCCATGGTGTTGTGTAAAAAAACAACGAATGTGCACGTTAACAAGGTTTAACCACACGTTTCACGAGAGGGGGTCCTAAACATGATTGACGTAATTAACACTAGTATTTTAAAACTCATGTTGATACAGCATACAAATTGTGTACGCTTCAGTTCCCTCATTGGCTTTCATTTTGTAAGCGATGCGACAAATTGTTTAACACCATGTACATGGCTAAACCAATCACGCCTGATATACTTGAAACTGCAATCCAGTTACAGCAATATTGACTTCCAATATGCTGTTGAGTGAAATCGTGGGTGCGCGCTCATAAGTGTTGTTCTCATAAAGATCCCTGTGGTTTTCAGGGACCTGAATCAAAATGCCAGCTGAAGGAAACAATGTGAAGTCAGCACCGTTTTCCATGTATGAGCAGGAGGAGCTGCTCAGATTTGCAGTCCTTCCGATTCTTTGATCACAATCTGTAGTCGTTTCAAGCATTCCCTCTGTATAGATATGGGGATATTGTGCAATGTAAACACCCTTCAGGGAGCTGTAGCAATCTCTGTAATAGGTGCACTGGTGTGAGGCTTCAGCCACATCAGCAGTTCCTTCCTTTCCTAAACCCTATAAGACATTCAAAGTGCATGTACAGCTCCAGGAGTAAATAGGATGCAGTAACATCCACAGAATGCGTTGTGCATGGGTATCTGCCAGCATTGGATCAATCAAATGAAACCTGTACTTGAAGATCACTTGGAGGGCCACATGAGGGGGATGTGATGGTGCATCGAGTGCCCTCCGACGAAAATCAAATCTCCTGATCGAGAGGGAGCTTTTGGAAAGTTGTTTCAGGGAGGCAGCTGGCTGGAGAGAGAGTGTTTTTATTTTTCAAAGTAGTTCCTTTCCTCTGCTCGTGCTGTGCTGCCCATCAGCTCCTCCTCACTCTCCTGGAGTGTGTGTGTGTGTGTGTGTGTGTGTGTGTGTGTGTGTTCTGTCTCGGCAGTAGCTTGTAACACTGTGGCACACAGGAACGCCTCCTCCCGTCCACATGCCTCCTCAGCACGGCTCTCCACAATACTCAGACAGTCGCAGAGCAACCTACAAGGAAGGTGACGGGCCAGATATCAGACACAAGCACGCAGCCCTTCAGGCTTGTGTTGTCTGTTCCAGGCTGTTCCAGGCTGTTCCAGGCTGACAGTTTGTGTTGGTTGAGAGCTTAGACATGTCGGCCTACCTTGCACACTATCAACCCAGTGTTCGTTCAGAGCCCATGTCGGGTTCTGACTTATCTTATGTTGCAATAAAAAGTGACACATAGTTCTTCTTAATAGATCCTAACTGGTGTTGAATTTTCGGAGACTGGTACAAAACCAACACGAGGGAATCAAAAGGTCTGATTCATAACATGTCTGTGGTGTCCTGTCATTTTTGTTTGTTAATTTCAGTCTCTTTGTATTTTCTGTTTCCTGTTTTATTTTGTAGTCCCGTTTTCCTTGTGTGTTGTTTCGTTCTTAACTTCCTGTCTTTGATTGTCATCTCCACTCCTTATGTGTTTCACCTGTGTCTAATTGCTCCTGCCTTCCCTCTTGTGTCTATTTAAGCCTCTGTGTTCCCCAAGCCCTTTGTCGGGTTGTACTCGTTGTTTTCTCCACACGTCGAGAGAGATGCTTTGTTTGTTCCTGCGGTTTCGACCAGCTCCTATTGCTTCCTCGTTCCTTGTTCTCAGTGCGCCTTGTCGCCAGTGTTACTTTTGTTAGTGTTCTTGTTTTGTGTTTGTCTTGTTAAAGACGTTTTTGCATATTAAATCCCCTTTTTGTTATAACCTCTGCATCCTGGGTCCATCTCCTCCCTCAAAACGTAACAATGTCGTTATCAAATTAATTGTGATATTACATTTTTTGTATGTTTAGTAATGCAAATAAATCATGCAATAACATGCACTTTTAGAGTGTCGGAATTTTTGAAAGGTTTTATGCAGATGTTTGTCTGTGTATTTTCATCTGTGTGTGTATGTGTATAAGGAGCTGGTGGAAGTGTTTTCTCAAAATTTGCAATCATCTTGATATTTGATGGAGTAATTGCTCATTTTCCTTTGATCAAAGCAATTGCATAATTAAACGAAATTATCTTGGATGTGTACGTTGAGCTCCTCCAGCTGCAGTTTAGTCGACAACAATTAGCACTTGAGGATGGAACGTGTGTGACTGCGTAAGATGGAAGAAAAACACTGCTCTGGCTGTCAGTGCTGCTGCAATAAATGCTCACACAAAGAACTGAGCTAATCCAGGCCTGAGCCTCCCTGCTCATCCTCCAGCAAAGTCCGAGATGACGGGGGTTAAAGGTTCTGTCTTGGCTCAGGGATCCTTGAGCTGTGGAGGGACAGAGTGACTCCTAAGTCAAAGGTTGAGGAGAGAGCTCGAGCTTCTCCCTAATGTGGGTGGCATGCTTATTTATGTCCAGGGCGTCTTGATTCCCCTTGTCAGAAAGGTGAGTCATTCATCCACATTACGCATTCCTGCAGTATGGTGCAACTTTTTGACAGCCAACTAGTTACAGTCATGGCAAATCAGCAAATGTGTTGAAAAAGTGGGACTTAAAGAAAACAGTATTCAGGTTCATCATTTGGATTTGCGTGAGAAGTTGAAAAGGTTTACTTTGCATTGCTACAGCTCCTCAGTTCAGCCTCTGTCTGAAACACTTGATTTTAGCTCCTGTCTCTTTAAGGCCCCCCCTATCATCAAGGCCCACTCTGCTCTGATTGGCCAGCTAGCTCAATCTGTCATGATTTGTCAACTCCTTCCAACTTGTATAGGAGAATGTCGGCCCCTGCTCTCGCTTCTTGAGGGGATGTTCCAGAACAGCTAGACTACCTGGAAGACAGACATTCCTTATGTAGAGTAACATGAGCAGTCGTCACCCCCAAGTCGGAAGATTCTGTCTCACATGTCATCCCCAATATGTCTCCCTCACTTTAGTGTCACCAATTCAAACAGCACATCCACGAAAGGCTGTCGATGTTTGCATTCCTATTGGTCAGATAAGCCTAGAGAATGAAAACCCAAATCTTGTTGTGTCCTTACCTCTTGCCACTGGTGTTATACGCTCGAGGTTGGAGTTGGTGCTTGTCTGTCTGGCGCATCTGAATTAGATATGAAAGCCCATGAGCGTAGACACTCCAATGTGCTGCTAGTTGAGTCTTTATCTATAACCTGACCTTGGGTATTGTTTGGCGAGAGAAGGGAGCATGAGTGGAACGAGACAGGCTCTATTCTCATGATGGTGTATGTGTGAGAAATCCAGAAGTAGAGAGGGAATGAGTAACTAGTTAAGTAGCGGCCGTGCGGAACATATAATACAGAGAGCACTTCCAGTGTCATTAGAGTACCGCCACACTGAAAATTGACATTTTCTGAAAGTGATTGCTGGTCGTAACCTCGTTGGGTAAGAATGACGACGCACATACTTCATGCAAAGCCTCGAGGGACAAGTTTCTCGGCGAGAATGAGCCCGTTTTGAGATTCACGGGGGGGCGAGAGGAGCTAACTCGGAGTTGAGTGGCGTACAGTGATGGGTGGAAACTGCTCAAAATCCCAAGAGGGACACGTCTCCGCCAGCCCCGGTTAATAATTACATGCATAGTATGTAAAAAGCAAGCAGACTCCCTGCAGTATGAATTCAGATGTATGTTTCAGTATGCATACTATCACTTGCCTGCAGGAACAATAAGTGGAACTGAATCGTGCCATTTGGGACAGTTTATCAAATATGTCCTATTTCCCATGATTTCTATGATAGAAGGTGAAATATAGCAATTTTCTATCATATTCCTGCCTCTCGCATTTTGCTCATGTGATGAATTTTCGTAGCTCGTGGCCACGTTAGGTCTCGACTGTGTGAGAGAGAAGATGCAGTGGAGCCAGGCTGTGGGAAAATGAAGCTTGAAGATTTGACCCCAGGGCCAGCGGAGGAACATGTGGTTCATTACAGCTGCACGACCAGAGGAGGCTTCTTTAAGTCACTGTTCCAACTCCTGGAAACACACTGAGTGAGAATACATTTCAACCCTGACACAGCTCAGTGGACTTGCACTAGGAAAATGTGTTAAAATAAAATAAAGCATAGTAGTATTAATCTTTTGAGTTTATGAATAACCTCCGCTGCAGGCTCATCTTGTCGGTTTCACCCCGGCTGTTACAGATTCTGTCTTCCTCTGTGATTTGAAGAAACCCGAACTCCGTCTGTTATTTGCAGTGGATTCAGGCCCGGTACTTAAAAGTGACTATTGTCAACAAATGGAAAGTGCTCTCAATCCTTTTTCATCCCTCCTCCTGTATCAGAAGGTCACGACAGGCTCCCTTGCTGAGATACTCGTGTGCTGTGACACTGCTCAAAGGAAAGTCCATTTGGGTGGTTTCTCCCGCTGTGTCTCTCAAAAGGCCAACTATCCCCCCCCAACCAACCCCCTGGGTCATTCATGCTTTGCTTTTTATTCAATGTTTCGAGCGGAGAAGGCAGAAAGAAAGCAACTCAAATGTACAGTTTTAATATTTGATGTGTCCTCTTCTGTCCTGTCAGTCTTCCTTCCAGTGTAAAAAGCTGATTTTCTGTCTTTTTGTTTTTTACGATTCGTAGGTTCATCTCGAAAGCACAGCGCCCCTCACTGGTGTCTGCAGAACATCGCACAAGAATCCGTGGACAGCTCTGATGAGGAATTCTTTGATGCCAGAGGTTAGTATCACATTTGATTTCCCTTTGATCCTGTTTTCACTCTTTTTCAAACTTATCTCCACACTTGTTGCGGATGGGGCTCTTTTCCATCATAGGACGTTTGTCCGAGATGTTCTGCTTTTATTTCCAAGTTTCTGGGCAAATACAAATATAAATAAGTAATTCCTTTACCATTAAAGTAATTAACATGTTTTTGTAAAATGACCAAAAGTTTCTGGTTTATTCAGCTTTTATAAAGTGAGAACCTTGAGCCTAAACCTTGTGGTGTAAAAACAAATTTCTCATATTTATCTGTTTAACAGTATCGATGTCCATTCAACTGCTTATTTATTCCTTCATCCACCAAATACTACAATAATGATGGGTTTTGTCCACTTTGAGGTTTTTATCTGAAACCTTGTTTGTAAATGTACATCAGTGTTGAAAACGGTGATATACGTCTTTTGAGGTGTCTTTAAATCTCTGCAGAACTCTATGATGTTCATTCTACAAAGAAAAGCAGCAAAAGGAATATTTTGCCTTTTTACTTTTAATAAATCAAGTGGCAGTTTATATTTCAAACAAATTCAACTGGATGTTTTGCTCAAGTAAAGTGTTTAAAGTTCAGGTCATGAGAAACCCAAGGTTTTGAGTTGTTCACTTCCTGTGTTGAGAAGTGTCTGTGCTAATATAGAAACGTAGACCGACCAATGACCAATCCCAAGACCCAGAGGAATTCTCTTCCAGTTATACTGACACCATTACTGTGTATCCTGGTGCAGGGTCGTGTTGTACGATGTTCACATGTGTCCATGACTAAACTGTGAATCCTGAGTTCAGAGTCTGACCGGGACACTAATGGATTATGAATTAACTTTCATCCCTCTCAAGTGTTTGAGACTGATCTCAGTGCACCGCTGAAGATTTCTGCAAATTCATTCAAGATGTCCGACTGACCTGAAACACACACACACACATTCGGCTGTGAGCCTGTAGGCGAATAGGAGTAATACTTATTCCACCGATTATTCACTCCAAGTGCACATCCCCCTAGAGACTGACGGTAGAGATACTAATCAGTTGCTATTATTATAATGTGTTTTTACATGAAGTCGGCCAATAGCCAGGGGTGTGTTGTCAGTTTCTAGTGTCCAACTTTTCTTCATATAATCGAAATGTCTCCTGCCATTATAAAAACTAAGTGCACAACACCTGAACCAAAAGAACAAACACAACTGCCTCTCTAAAGGGAAAGGATTCCATATTGGAACAGATATTCTATACAAATAATAGGAGTTGTCTTATATTTAAGTAATAGAAGATTCATTCATTGCAGATGATGTTTTTTACCAGCTTTACTACAGATTTACCAGAATGAACAGTCTTTCAGGGTCAATCAGCCTTAAGAAAGTCCAGTTGAACCTGCAGGACTTCTCTGAAAGCTGCCGTCACGTGTTCTGCTGCCACGCAGGAGAATAAACTCATGACCGGCGAAGAGAGCTCTTAACATGTTGCAAGGTCTTTTACCGCGGAAATCAAGCAGAGACAAAATCTGTCAAACAGCCGAGAATTATCTGCCTGTCACCGACGATGAGCTCAGAGGCACTGAAGTGTGAAGAATGTCGCAGCTATCGATTATCTGAGAGGGGACGGGAGTGAAAGAGGAATCAACTCGCGACAGTCACTCAGTCAGCTGACCAGCGTGCGCCGGGAGGACGACCTATCGACTGACGTTACAGACATAACAGACAAAATTGGTGAGCAGCCAAACGCTGCTGGATTTTCAGATGATGATGGGAGGGCGAGAAAATTACCCTTCAAATCCATTCAGTGCGAGCTTTGTTTTGCCAGTGTCATCTCTCCACAGGGCGCAGTGTGATCCCTCACAGAGCGGACGTAGTTTTCACTTCATCACTCAGCACATCTGTTTCACTTGTCTTCTTGCCGCTGTCTGAGTGTGACATGAACTTCCTGCGTTGGGTTCTCTGCAGATATAATACTGACGTTACTCTGACACGATGAGACAAAGCCTATTTTCACTCTGCGGAATGGTCTCCAGCCTCCACAGCATGTAACACCCCCAACACGGGGAAACCCTGCCTGCAATATAAATAGATGGTGAAGATGAGGCTCAGTGGGGAACAGAGCAGACGTCTGGAGAACACTCTGCTCCAATTCCACGTTTGTCCTTGGATTTAATAACAGTGGTAGAAGGTCACACGGAAGTTTTCATGGATTTTTCGGTCACTCGCACTTTTCCTCAACTGATTTCTCCTTCTCTCCTCTTGCCCCGATCCGTCATTTGCTTTGCTCTCTTAATTTCCTTTCCAGGGCATGTTTGGTTCCTTTCATGTTCGCTACACACGGAGTCAAGCAGACCATAAACTATCGATCCTTATCACAGGTGTCATGGAGAAAAGCTGTGTCTGGCTGGAAATGCATTTTTATTATGAAACCAGAGTCAAGGTGCCTAGCTGCTTGGGGAAATCACTGAGGCACAAGATAACATGTACATGTGCTGCATGTGAACCGACCTTGTGCAGTGAAATATCCTCCCTGTGCGTGAAGAGGAGAGGCGGAGATGTCCCTTATCGTGCTTTTCAGTCAATAGCACATTTAAATAGCCTGTTTAAAGGAATGACACAGGGAGAGACTCCTCAGCCGTGCAAAAAGCAAAGAAATTATATTGATGTTTGTTGATGTTATTGCTTCGACAGGCAAACACAAAGATCCCAAAACCACCGTGTCTGAAACTCACAAATGAACATATTTTGTATAATTTAATAGATTCATTTGGTTAATATAATCATTTAAAACGACTTAGTTGCATTGTAGCAGGCGATCAACAGAGACATCAGGATGTGCCCAGTCATGTAATAATCACTCCCTGAAACCACAAACACAACACTTTGTGTGTTACACTTTGGGTTTGGTGTGACATGTTAATTAGTGAGTGTTAAAGGTGCTGCGAGGTGTGTTTCTAACCTTTGTACAGAGCCAAGCTGTCGCTGTCTGCTCCTGTTTCTGCTCTTTCCTCTAAACCAGGGGAACAGGCTGCTGGCTGTAGCTTCATGTTCATTCATATTCATATTCAGCTTACTCTCCATTTAAAGGATTGATGTTGAAAATGTATCCGCCGCTGATGTGGCTGTACTTTTAGTTAACGGCTGTAACAGCAAATGTGGTGAATACAACGGCTCGCAGAACTCTGGATGAAGAAAAAGCTTGGAGAGGATTATTTTTCCATTATTCTGTGATTTGATTTCATGCTGCATAAGGCACGGGTGTGCCAACCGCAGGGCACTGTGCAGAGAAGGCTATACCTCAGTGAGAATCTGGAGCCTGTCGCCTGCAGCTCCTCATCTGACTGAGGTGGGAAACCTCTGGCCTCCAGGCTGTTTACGGCTGGGGAGACAATTTGATCTGCACTGACAGAAGATTCATCAATAACAAAAAGTTATTCTCACAGCATTGTTTTCTGAGATGCAATAAAATAGCGTAATATAGTATATATATATATAATTAACAGACAGATATGACAGTGGCAGTAGTATTTGTGAAAAACATTGGATTTGTCTTTTCAAGTAAGATAAAAGTATGGCTGTCCCACCTTTAGATGGCTAATATTGCTCCACTTACTCCTGTCCTACTAAATGAAGCTGAGATATCGTGGGTATGGGTTCCGCCATCTTGCACTTTGGTCAGAATCTGTGCAGTAGTGATCGAGAGGGGAGCTGCAGTGTCACGGTCCTGCCGATAGACGTGGTCGACCAATTGCCATAGCATCAAATAACCTTTTATAGCATTAAGTGTTGTAAAGAAACATCAGTGTGATGATAACTTCGTAAAGGTAATAGAAACTACCTTTTATCCTGTAGTTTACCCTTTTTTTGATCCATGTCCAATCTGCTTACATGGAGGAGGTGGAGTTTATGACCTATACTGCCACAAACAACAATTTGGCTTCATTTGTCATGTTGATATATCCAGTTCATGGTTTAAGAAGCTTCTTAAAATGTGGAAAAAACAACCAAGCAAATATATATTCCTGTACAAAAAATCATATATCCCAAAACAGGCTGTTATTTTCGAAGGTTGTCTTTTCCTTGAAGTTGCTACGTGACTCTGCTGTCTGAGCTCAGGGGGAGAAGTGGAGACGTGTCCTGCAGAAACAGCTACAGAGGAAGTTATTCCGAACATAAACACATGCTCAGTGTGAAGGAAGCCTCCGTTAAAAGGGAAAACAGAGCAAGGTCATAAAAGGTTGTTAAAATATTCAGCCCGCAGTCGTTGCACGCTAACTGCACGACTCTCAATCCTGGATGCATATAAGCCGTTTGCTAGTTTTTTTATTTGCACAAGGCTCAGAGTAACATTCTTTTTTTAATTATATTATCCAAAGCCAAATGTAATTTCAGCCGTTTTTAGAAAAGCGGAAGGGAAACGGGGAGTGAAGAATGATCTGCGGGGAGTTTGTCATTTTATAAGCCTACAAGTCAAACCATAACAATAAGCTCGGGGCGGTTTTATTTATGTGGTGATGATGAATGCCTCCATTCACACTGTGTAACCCGGTGGACCCAGAAAGCCATGAAAATGTATGAAGACTGTCAGGAATGTGCTCAGTCTTCTGCTAAAAAGACGACTGTTACTGTTATCACTGCGTGTGTGTGAGTGTATGTTACCATTATTTAAAAATTTCTTTCTCATATACACAGTTTCTGTATAGATTATTTTCTGAGTATGATAAATGTAATATCACTTCAGGAGCCAGTTAAAAAGGAAACCTATTGAAAAAGTATTTGTATCCCCCAAAATGTACATATTAAATATAGGAACCACTCAAATCTACGAGAGAGAGAGCTGTTTCTTATTTATGGTCACAATCGCACTTGTTATGAATCATTCAAACTTCTAATCTTAGCAGAAGGCAGCAGGACAGTGGTTCTAATCTCAGTTATTTCATGGCCTCAGAGGTGTTCTGTCCCAACTGTCCATGTCTGTTACCTGCCTGCTCATTGATTTCGCTTCCTGGAGAAACCCAGATCAGAAATGACAGACGGGGAATTGGATGCAGCGCAGGTCTGACGGAGCCTCGTCAGGGAAAATGCCAAGAGTCCGTGGGACAGAGACTTCAGCTCAGATCTTTCTGATTTCAGGCATCCATTTTTTCATGGTTTGCATCTAAATATCAAATCCCATGGCTGTATCTACGAATATGCAAATTTACCAAACGACTTTCGTCTGCTAAATCATAGTCAGCTACAAAATTTATCATTTGACATTTTTCTAAACTACAGCTGATAGAATATCTAAATTTATGCAACTGACAGTTTCTTTAAATAAGAAACAGAATAATATAAACTGTATCTTTATTATTATTTTTCAATGTATTATTTATTCTGATTGTGAGTTTCATACTTTCTGTTGTAAAGCTCTTTGTTAGTTGCATTGAGAAGTGTTATACAAAGAAATATATTATGGTTTTAGCTATTATTATTATTATTATTATTATATATATACACCAAAGGTATGTTTATTTTGTCTCATAACTTGTATGCTGTACAAGTTATGAGACACCAAGACAACGCTTAAAAGTGTTTAAACGTTCATGAGTTTGACTCTGGTTGTAAAACATGGAAAGCAGATGTGTGTTGGTTGATAAGAGAGCTGGTTCGTTGTCGGTCAGTTGGTGTTGTTGTGTGTCTGAGAATGTTTGTGTGACATGGTGCGGAGGCTGCACAGCTGTTGCATGCTGGATGGTTTGGTGCTGTCTTCTCTCAGCAGCAGCTCTCAGCTCGTCCACACAGCTGCCCCTAGCACACACACACACACACACACACACACACAAGCAAAATCCAAAGCTCTCGTCGAACGTTACACTTTATTTTTCCCTGTTTCACCCAGAGAATGTGTTTCTGCCGATTAACAGATGGAAGCTTTGTGCTCACTGAAGAAGCTGCTTGGAGCTTTACTTTGACAAGGTCAACAGGAGACAAGCCTTTACTCACTGTGAAGAGTTCCATGCATTTATTTTCTTTGATATTAATAAAGCACAAAATAATCTTTTATCAAATATACTGTGCAAACTGGAATATGTATTTTTTTGTAAAGAAAAAATAGCTCGGCAGGATTGAAGATATGAGATTTTTGTTTAACAAGATGAAACACAGGATAACGCTGTCACCTTTTCTAATTTGTGAGATGTTAAGATAATATTTTGAGTCTTCAGCTTCAAGTGTTTATATCGGCAGAGAAAACTTCGGAAAAATTGCATTTCTTGAAAAATGTAATACTGATAAACCGAATAAAATCTTCAATGATGCATGATCTCATAAATTTATATCCTTTTATGTGTAATGGATTTCTCAGTGTGTTTCAGGGCTTCAGCTCTTTCAGCAGCAGCAGCAGCAGCAGGGGTTTACACAGGGTTTCTTTCTCTTCCTCTTTTTTACACCCTCTGCAGCATCACATAAATTCCACCGGATCTCCACTTGCCTGTCGTAATATAAATGAAAAATTATCTCTCCTCTTCATAGCATTCGGCTATATCTCCCACAACACACAAACACACACACAGACACACACAAACACAAATACACACAAACTTTTTGTTTACCTAATAATGCAATTGATCTACTCAAGTTGATCACATCTGATCGTGCCTTGCGGCTGCTCGAGCGAATGTCAACACAATCGTCACTTTGCTTATTGATGCGAGCTGTTGACAAATTAGCCGTGTGTTCATCCTGATTCGTTAGTTGATGACATGCGTTTTAAATAATTGGGTTGAATTGACAGATAGAACCTGAAAGTAAGAAGGCGGTGTTTTAAGAAACTGAGTTTGTAAACAAATAGGAAATTTAGTTATAATAAGGGCTGCCAGGAGGTTATGTTTTCACCCAAGTGCACTTGGCTGTTTTTGGACAGTGTCCAATTTCCCAGTGAATAGTAAATGGACCTTGATTTAAAAAAAATATATCAAAGGGTAAAATGGATATGTGGTTTTATATGTGAGTCTCTTTCTTGGCTGAGTGCAGTGAACTGGAGATGGTTGCATGGCGATCTCGTGGTGACGCCTGGAACAAACCAGATGAGACTGTTTCCTGTGTTGATGCAGAGATAACCTAAACTTTTCCTCTTCATATTGTAGGAGCACATAATTATCTCCGACCTTTCGGCATAAAGGCAAATATGCATTTTGCCCAAACTGTCTGTTTCCGCTACTGAAGGTGGAAGGAGTTTGTGTTACTCCGTGTTTCTCTGTTGAACATATTCAACAAGTTCTCTCAAAGGGGTACGTGCACATGTGGATGAATTGTTGTGTAAAACTAGGACAGAAGAATATTTGATGTTATTGTAGATCCAGATGTGGGAGATCTTTAGACAGGTGGTGTTTTTGTACCTGTAAAAAATGAGCTGCTTTCACATCCTGGTGGTAAAGTCCGACTTTCAGATCACAGGAGGCGAAACAGGAACAGTTTTAAATTATGTCACATTTTATAGGGAAACGAAATAAACTATTTGGAAAGTTTCACAGTTTTGTGTTAGGAGAGGGCAAAGAAAAAAACTCTTGCTAGCAGTGGATTTTAGTATAAGATTGAAAAACCCAGGTGTTCATGTCAAACTAGTCCCTGAAGGAGGTGATTGCACTGATTCACTTCCTTCTCTTCTGTTAGAGTTGTGTTGATCAGTGAATGCAGCTGCCTCAGTCTTTGAATCGAATGAAACTCTGGCTGCTCAGCACCTGCTTCGTGTAATCTGCTGCACATCGACGCAGGCAGACGCAGAAGACATGGAAAGTTTATCTTTTGGGAGCATAAAAGACTAAATGAAACTTGCATCATCCTCCATTGGGGAGTAACAGGAAAATATAGATGGAAATTAGGATAAGATGAAAGTCTTGCATGTATCAAAAGCAATATAAAAATAGAAATGCACATTAATATTTTATTAAAGCAGTACAAAGTAAACAGAATTACCCAAAGAGCTGTGGTTCTTAGAAGCAAACAATAACAAAATAAACAAATACAAAGCTGTACAGAATAACTCCAGCATCAGGTTTTCCCATGTGATCACGCTCAAGGACAAAAATACAGAATAAAGGAAAATGACAACATGTGAATCATATGAGTACAAATACTATAGTTAATACGAGCCAACATATAAGAAGCTGAACGAACAGGAAAAATAGACAGAACTATTTTAACAATATTATTTTATTGGGTTGTCAGATTTACATTTATTTACAACATTATTTAACATTTAAAACATACAAGCTCCTGGAAACATATATTTAAGAGTTTATTCAGGGTAGAATATGGTAGAATTCAAGAGGGAAAGTCAGGGGAAGATAGTAGGATTCATCATCAGGGGACCATGAATATCTGTTTAATTAAGCCTCCATTTCGTTCCATGGTGTGTCTGTATTATGTCGGTGGCTATGGCTGAGGGGTAGAGCAGTTGTCCTGCAACCTGAAGGTCTGCAGTTCGATCCCCAATTTTCCCCATCTGCGTGCTGAAGTGTCCTTGGGCAAGATTCTGAACCCTGAATTATCCCTCGTAGAACAACAAAAGTGTTGCTAATAGATGCACTGTATGAATGTGTACTGTAAAGAGCTTTGAGTGGTCATCAAGACTATAAAAGCACTATATAAATACAATACCATTTTACCATTTATATCTGTGAACATGTTTATTGTCTGCATGTAAGATTCACTCATGCTGGTTCAATGCCGTCCTTTATCAGCAGCCTGTTTCTATTAGACCAACCGATCTAATTTCTCACAGTGCACCCCAGCAGAAGTTGAACTGGCTTAAAATAAAGCTTGGAGTAGTGTTCTCTGCAATTTCATGGGCACAGCAACTAATGCACGATGATGAGATGGAGGAAGTGAGGAGTGCGAAAACAAATTGGAGTGGTGGAGGTCACCCGAGGCCGTTCCCTCATCGTTTGACAATCACGCTGTCTATTCCCCCCTCTTCCTCTCTGACACTTATTCACTGTGAGCGGACCGGTTGAAGGATGTTTCTAAATCTGCTCTCTCTCCCTCTGGGCTGTCCACTGCAGGCAGAATCCCACACCTCAATTCCTCTCTACTCCTGTTGACCAAATCAGAGTTAGCTCATATATACCAAAAGCAGGAGACGTGGGAACTTAAATCTGTATTTATCTTGATTGCTTGTGCATTTTGTTTGTATGCACTGCACCTTTATTCCTTTGGATCTCTCTTTTAGCGAAGGTAGTTTTTTTCCCCCAGCTCCACCACAGGGTGCTCTTCAGAGGAGCTTGTGTTTTGGCTGCAAGCGTCTCTGCACCCTGCTTCGTCAGGGTTTGCTTCGCCGCCTGCTTTGCATTCTCGTCCTGTCCAGACACAGGCTTTCTTACATCCCGCCGCGCTTTGTTCACATCCACCGTGCACCTCCCTGCGTGTCTCTCTCTCGCTGCTTTCCATTTCCCCCTTGCGCTCATCCGTGTTTGTTTGAATCCGTGAGAGTGCGTATCATGTCCCTGCATCATTACAGTCAGATTAGTGCCGGGGGGACTGCAGGGAAGATGGTGCTCCGAGGGAGGGAGGATGGAAAGTCGGAGCAGATCGTTAAAGACGGCCTGTGTCCAGCAGAGAGGTCTGCTGTGTGATCCGAATGGACGGGGGCCCAGCAGAGTCTCTGCGACCTGCCAGGCAGGGACATGTGTGAGACGCCTGTCAGTAGTTTCTTCCTGCGTGACTCATCCTGTCTCGGTCTGTCTCAGCTGACAGTCAGACGGGCAGACGGCCGTGTTGGTCATGCTGAACCACCACGAGCTTGTCTCTTCACTGGAATTCAGGAAAAAGACAGAACTTGTCATTTACTCTGACAGAGTTATTTTTATATGACCACACAGGTGCTTTCTTTTCTTTTTCCTTTCTTTTATTTTCTTGCTGTTCTTGCTTAAGCTGCTTTCCTTAAATCCACAGTCACTTTCTATTATCCTCGACCATTCCACAGCCTCAACTGTGTGTTACCATGACAATGAAGTATACGCCTGCCACTGGTGCTCAGCGCTCGAATCGAATCTACTAATAGCCATGTCTATAAAGATGGAGGACATGACAGGTCCCTCAAAAGTGAAGCCAAAGTGATATGATCGCCCCCTGATGAAAATGAATATTTTTTTCTTAAAGATAATCTCTGCCATTTTACCTAGCTCTAATTATGGCAAGGCAAGTTTGCTTTTTGTATAGCACATTTCAACAACAAGGAAAATTAAAAAATCTTAACATAAAAAATTAAAATTATAAAAGCAACATAAAACAATACAAAAGTGAAATGCAGAATAAAAGAATCAATGTATAGAAAAAGAAATAAAAGCGTTTATAAAAGAGTAATTATTTGATTTGATAAAAGGAAAATCTTCAGCTTTGATTTAAAAGAACTCAGAGTTGCAGAAGACGTGCAGATCTCCGGGAGCTTGTTCCTTATGTGGAGCATAGAAGCTGAATGCTGCTTCTCCTGGTTTAATTGTGACTCTGGGGACAGAAAGCAGATAGATCAGAAACGTGTTTTGGCCCTGAACCATTCTGTGCTTTAAAACCCAACAGCAGGAGATAGAAGTCAGTTCTTTGACAGACAGGGAGCCTGTGTTAAGATCTCACAACTGGAGTGATGTAATCCATTTTCTTGGTGTTGGTGAGGACTTGAGAAGCAACATTTTAAATGTGCTGCAGCTTTCTGATTGTTTTTTTGGGGGGAGAGTTCTGCGAACCCACCATGACAATAGATAAGTCGGCTAAAGATCAATGCATGGACAAGGTTTTCCAAATCCTTCTGAGGCATAAGTCCCTTAATCCTTAAGGTGGTAATGAGATGACCTTGGTATTGTGTGAATGTGGCTATTAAAGCTAAAATCTGAGTCGATGGCTAAACAAATACTTTTCGGCTTGGTTTCATGGGTTTTAACTTTACAGATTCAAGCTGAGCCCTGACTTTTATGATATGACATTTTTCTGAATCTTAAGCCATAGCAGAGATTAATATCGTAGTACCAAAATCAATCAACTCAACTATAAGACGGTTTGAGAGCACGAGGAAGAAGAGAGTCCATGTATCGTGGTTCTGCTCCTGGGAACTTTGTTCTCCCTGTGCCTCCGAAGCAAACAGCAGGGACCTGAAGCTAAGGGCGGGAACCTGTGTAAAGACGATGAACAAATGTTAGAGAGGGATCGCAGGGGGGGCCTTGTCATGCTGTCCACTTAGTGCTGGGAGAAGATGGGATGCAGATAATCTACGGTCAATACTCAATGTGCAACCAGAAGACAGTGCAGACTGCCCACCGATCGGAACATTGATATAAATGCTGCAGGTTTCGTTAAATACAAAAATTCAAAACTTTCCTTCAGGTCTTAAGTCCCCACACAGACAGGGAGATTTTGCGTGAAACACAGAAGCTCATCATAACTGGGTTTGTTTACAAGAGAACGCTGTGGGGGGGTCTGTAAATGTAGTGCAGGCAGCACATGATGCAGGCACTGAATCTCTATCAGCCAATAATCAAACCGCTGCCAGTGTGTCTGCAGGTCTATTAAAGCTCCTCACAGACGATGGTTAAACCAGAATCATGTCTGCAAAGCTCAGTAAACATGTTACACCACTGACTATAGGGCGTATTTAATCTTTTTATTAATCGTTCAGGCCAAAATTTCAGCTTTGTAAGTCTTGGCAAACGGCAGTAGAGGTAATTAATGTGTTTGAAAAGCCTCCTGTACCACACATGTTTACCAGACCCGGCTGTTTGCAGTGTTGTCGGCTCTCCTGTGGCATTTTGTTGGGTTGTTTGTTTGCCGCGCATCAGGCGGTCGACTCCGGCTGCAACAATCAGCATGTGCTGTTTGGTCAGACAGATGTAAACAGGGCGGACACCACGCCCAGCCGGCAGAAAACCAGCACCGTGTGAGTCGTGTGCACAGTTCACCCGCTGCCTCAGGTGGGAGGTGTCCGCCCCAAACAGGGGCCACAGAACCAGTAAAAGAACGAGGCAGATGTGAGTCAAGCACCTGAGGAAAAGTCAAATCTGTCAGAACACCCGCAGCGTAGGTGAAGGGGCGGGCGTTACACTTATGAGCTCAAGCACCGTGCTACCACATTACTGACATGCAGAGAGAGAGACTAATACACCATCTCACTCTTCTTTTGTGTGTGTGTGTGTGTGTGTGTGTGTGTGTGTTTTTTTGTGTGTGTCAGCAGATGTTCTGGAGGGGAAGAGCGCCATTCTGCTGGGTATGAGTCAGTGGAACTCGAATGACCTGGTGGAGCAGATCGAAACGATGGGACACATGGAGGACCAGTCACGTGGTACACACACACTCTCTCACACACACACACACACACACACACACACACACACACACACACACACACACACACACACACACACACACACATTTATAATGACACTCAGACACTTAAGTGTGAACAACACTATTGTATTGTGTGTATTTTGCCTTTTCACACGTCCATAATGAAGATTCAAGTTATCTGGAATGAGAGTGGGGTTTTTATCCACTGAATGATGATAATGATGAGTTGGCTCTGAATGGACTGTAGGTTCCATTTAAAGCTCTATTAAGTACATGCAGACCTGTGAGAACCCTCCAGACTGAAACTGCCAGATGCTGATATGTTGTGTTTCCAGCCACTTGGTACTAAACATGGATTCTATACTAGTTTGAGACATTTCTTTTCTTTAGCTGCACACGAACAGACACAGGTTTCCTTTGGGGAGTAACAACAAATTGTAGATGGAAATTTAGGATAAGACGAAAGTTGTACAAGTATGAAAAGCAACATAGAAATAGACATGCACATTAACATTGATTTAATCAGTTCAAAGTAAACAGAATCAGCTAATAAACTTTACCTTTTTGAAGCACGATTTTGCAAAAAGTTGATCACATCAGAAATGATTATTATACATTAACCCAATGCTGAGATTTATTCGACTTTATTTTTAATCTCATTAAACGAATGCAAAGGCCACATCTTATTGTCCCTTTGAACACAGTCCATTTAAAGAACCATCTTCGTAGACCAGGGCATGATTTGAAGTGATAAAAGGTTGAGCGATCCTTGCTTGCAAAGGGTGAACATTTTGTTAAGGATGCTGCTTTATGTGAGCATGAATAAACACAAGGCTGCCTGAGATCTTGCAGATATCCGGCGTGTTTCAAACTCACTGCTCCTTCTCCCTGCTCTGTGACGCCCGAGGACGAAGCACCGAGCTCGAAACACGTTCACGTCCGTGTTCGTCCTCAGCTTTTTCTGCGCCTCTGTATGTTTATGCACATGTAAAACATCGGTTTGAATCAAATTCCCTTTTTGAAAGCAGAGAGGTTCCAATCTTTTTTTTCACTTACATTTAAGTCCAGCATCAAATTTCAAACAGAACCTGACGGGACTACAAATTCAGGTACAGGACAGAAATCCCTTCTTTTCTCTATTTTTTTGTTTGGCTTTTCATCCTCACTTCCTCGTTGCTGTCATTTCAAGGGTCCTGAAGATTTAATAAGGCAACTGCTGTTTTTTATTATTTCTTTCTCAGCGCCAGATTGGATGACCTTTCAGTGATATTTTTAGTTTTTTATTTATTATAGGCTGTGAAACATCAATACACATTTACTCCTGACATCCTGGATAGAAGTTCTCTCTTACATCAATCCCTCTGAAACTGTTCAATTAAAGTCACTGATGTGCAACAGTTAAATTATGGTCCCTGAAGACGCACACTGAGCTTTTCTCATTGTGTCTGGAAAAACACTTTGCTGTTGAATCTCTGGATGACATGTAATTCAGCTGTAGTGGCTGGATAATCACACCAGAGACTCAAAAGATAAATGAATCCACTGAAAACACGTTCTCAGAGGGAAACATTTATTCAGAGAATCGCTTGTTTGAGGTGAAGCTTTTTCTTACATCGAGGTGAGATAAGATGAGATAAGATAAACCTGTAATGGTCCCACAGAGGGGACATTTGCAATTATCTCCGCAGCAAGAGTCAAAGCATGGCACAAACGTGAATACAAATCTATATATATAAATATATAAAATGTAACATTACGTTGTGAATATGAATCTTTCGTTCTTATTCAGATAAGGATAAAAACCTGCCAAGTGGACAAAAACAACTGCTTTAACCTGGCGGCGATAAACAATCTATGTCGATTTTGCCACATCACTGCGTGTATTTGTCATAACCGGCTGAACTTCACAGCCTCGACCGCCATGCGCTGATAGCACGGCGCCTCTTTTTGGTTTTTGTTTCCTGACAAATGGAGCGGCCCTTGTTGTGAAGGTCAGCTCCGAGGATTGACAAAGTGGAGTGGATGCTTTTAATCACGGCAGTTCAGTGGGAGCGGGGGCTGGTCCTGCAGAGATGAAAGAAGGCGCCCCTGCAGGGAAGCTGTATCAAGTGGTGTGCTGGTAACTGAAGAGGAGGTTGCACTGTGAATATCTTACACACACACACACACACACACACACACACACACACACACACACACACGTCCCCTTGCCCCCAACCCTGCACTGTGAGGTGCTCTGATGCAGCAGCAGTATTATTCAGTCTTCTCAGTGCTACACAGTAATATTCTAGTGCAATACTAGTTCCTAGTTCATCTTTTATTATACATGATGAAAACATGATGAGTATCTTCTTTATGAAAGAGAGAGGGCAGCACAGATTAGATGTCCCCCCCCCCCCACCACCCCCCCTGTAATGTAGTCAAAGTGTCTCTTACAGCAGGTACTTTCCATTTCCATCACACTGCACAACAACATGAACCTATTATCAGACCCTTAATTCAACTTCATGGAGTCTTGTCCCATTCATGACCCTCTGAGATGAAAATAAAAGACGTGTTTGATGCTTCCAGTACATTTTCAACCTCAGAGGTGGCTGAGGAGAAATTGACTTAGACCCTGAAAGTATTGATACCAGCCTTCTGTCTCTCTCTGTCTCTCTCTGTCACTTTCTGTCTCTCTCTGTCTCTCTCTCTGTCTCTCTCTCGTTCTCGCTCTCGCTCTTGCTCTCTCTCTCGCTCTCGCTCTCTCTCTCTGTCTATCTCTCTCTCTCTCTCTCTTGCTCTGTCTCTCATGCTTGAGCAACTAACTCGAATGCACCCAAAATAGAAACTCCCCCGACAAAGACCTGCATACAAATGTGCAAATGCCCGCTGAGGGTTTGTTTACATGCTTCACAGAGGAATATTAAAAGATATAAACTCGGCCTCATTAAACTGGGCACCACCAAAATAATCTGTCGTGGTTATTCACTCAGGAATCTAGACACTGATTTGTGAAGGAAGAGCAAACATACACATTAGAATAAGAACCACTGGGATGTTTTTAACCTACTGTTTAACAAACAACGTGTTTCTAGTTCATCGCCGATATAACACAGGCAGTGAATGTGTTTATTGAAGTACAGAATACAGAAAAGAAGGGCGAGAGAGGTCCACTAAAGTATAAAATGAAAGTAATTTATTGAAGTTACCCCATTATATAATTTTTCCAGTGGAGAATCCGAACAAGTTTGTGTTTGAGCTGCAAAATATCCAATTGAGTACATTGTGTTTTTACCACCAGGGGGCAGGGCAACAAACTCCAAACGCACCACCAACTTATTATCACTTACAATTAACTTATTTGTATCAGTGAATTCGCAATTCTGAAAAACATGGTGCAACATTTCTGATAACTAAATGTCAAGTTTTCACATTTTAGCTCTGTTTTTGGTCACCACCAACTATTGAGATGCAGGTGCAGGACTTTTTCTGGATTTGTCGCGACGTGTGGCCACTATTATACAAATATTGATTATAGCTGCTTTAAAAAAGACAGTTGCATTCGCCCATTAGCACAAACAGTGAAGTGACACCCATCTGCGAATGTAACTGCTTAGTCACCGATGCAGTTACGCTGAAAAGATTACCTCTCTACGCTAAACACCTAAACATGAGTCACTAATAACCGGGGCAGCTACCGCCACCCGGTTGTATAATCGCCTCATTATAGTAAAAGGTGGGAGTTGGTGGAGCGTGGTGTTGGGTGTAGGTCCGAAAGGTGGCTGGCTCACCCACATGCGAAAAAATATATCTCCCATGTGAAAATGCGATCATTAGGAAAACGTTGGAGGTTGAGCTGGTCTCCTCTCAGTCTCAGACCCTTTGATCTCCATCTATTTCTCGGTTCCTCATAAGCGTCTCTGGGTTTATATCCCCTCTCCCTCTGCTCTTGATTATTCCTCCAATTCCTCTTCAGGTCTCCTCAGCTTCTCTAACCATCCATTTCCCCTTGGCCTCTCGGCTGCTCCTTCACTTTCCTCCCATCATGTTATCGCATCACCCCTGCTCCATTTTCCCACATGCATTGCTCCACTTGCCGCCGGTGACTGTAAACACTGTCTCATCCATTGCAGACAATTTAAAGTGATGAAAACCTCAATGATGGAGAAGATTGCCTGCAGCACGACCGCCCCTCTATTTTCCACTGTACTCCTCTTCATCACTGCTCGGCGACGTTGTGTGATCTAACCCCTTTCAGGCTCTCCATCTGCTTGCTATGCAAACACTCTTATCGGTGTATTTATGCCGCGCTCTTTTCCACACTCATCTATTGTCCTCTCCATTCACTCACTGATGCTGCATAATGTAGGCGAACCTTAAATAACTGTGTTACGTAACTGATCCCAAAAAATGAATAAATGACGGACTCCTTGAAAAAGAGAAACTCCAACTTGGCTGCTTCCTCGGCCGGTGCTGCCAACCTGAGATAGCTTTGGCTAAAACGGCCATTTCAGTGGAAAGAGACAGTTGGGTGGAGATGACTCAGTGATAAACTCAGCCAAACAAGTCAGCACAGAACATTTTTCCTCCCGTCAACACAATGTGCGATGCGAGTATAATTCCACACAAAGTGACCTGGAGAGAGATGCAGTGCATGGGGAAATGATTTTCCATTTTTCCGTGCCGCACCACAGCCCTCTCTCCCCTGCACGCACCCTGTAGCTCTATTCACAAACACCTGCAGAGATGGAGAGACGCTGAAAAATGTACATTTCAGGTCTCACCTGCTTTCTGCTCACCAGCTCCTCCCGATCAAGTCATATTTAAACACACGACGCCAGCGCAGGCACAATCTCCCTTTCTCTTTATCCCTGTGTAATTAAATGTTTTTGTCTTTCTCTTGACAACAAACCTTGAGGGGCGTATAAGACAAATATCTCTTCTTCCAAACGCTAATAAAAGAGTGCAAACGGCGCAGAAAGGAAGGAAGAGGTGAGATTATTGTAACAAGTGGCTTTAAAAGACTCATCTCTCAATCGCTGGAGAATGTTTTGGCCTCGTCTGTTTTTTTTTACAGCCCTTTCTGGGATGGGGGGGGGGGGCAGCAACACTGCAGTGCGTCACGCCTCTCAGCTCACCATAGATTTCTTTTGCTGATGTTTTAACACTTTCCTTGACCCTTTGGTAAAGTTGATCGAGTGTAGAAATGGGTCAGAATCCTCTAAAGCCTTCAATTTATAGCACGTAATAGCCACTTAAAATATATTATTTACTTAATTCCACAATTAAATCAGTTTTTTCACTTACAATTATATGACTGTTGTGTTTATACGTCACCTAGTGAATAACTGTTGCTCCATGATGGAGGATAGTGCCTGTTTCTCCTCCTGAGATTTCTCTCAGGTGCAGATTATCTTCCCAGATAATCATGAAGTGTGAGAGGTTTACAAAATAATCTCAATGCTACAGATTAAATCGGAGACCGACAGAAGCCTGCAATAGCTAATGAGAGAGAACTGACCGGGAAGCTTCACAAACTGGTTGTTGGGTACTATAACAACAATGACGATTACAAGATTAAAAATCGATTAAATCTGTCACTATGTCCGTGTTCTCTCACATTTATAAAACTGGTTAAGAGTTTAAAAATTCTCTAGTGTGCTTCAGGCTTAAGGTTTTTCCTTTATATGAAAAAAAGTGTTGTGAGATGAATGTTTGACCTTGATCGTATAAGATTAACTTAACTCAATTTGTCCTCATACAAAACCGATATCTAAACATTGAAAATATGTTATGCTGATACAATCTATCCCATTTCTATTCTTATAAAATCCCAACAGTAAATAATACGGTTCTCAACATGACTCAGTTTATTATCACAGCTGCTCCCTTCTGTTAGACTTGATAATGAGACATTTTTGCAGCTCATTATGGGATGTTAAACTCACTTCTGCAATGTTTAACAACTAAATTCATCAACTTCCTTGTACACATTTGCTTGGTTGTCTAAATTTCCCAGTTTTCGCAGTTTCACCCTCATGTCTCGTCTAAAATAAATAATGGATAATGACTCTCCGTGCCGAGAATTAGTTGAGAACATCGTAACCACTGTCAGTTAGCTTGTTAGCTTAGCATAAATTTGAGCTTTACATATCTTTTGATATGGATATTGGTTATAATTGTTATCTTTCCCCCATGTTTGATGCATTGATTTGGCCAGATATAGATATTGAATATCAAATAAGCATGTCCTTAGTTACTCTGTAAGTGTATATATGTGTTTGTGTGTGTGTGTGTGTGTTTGCGCCTGTTTACGTGCCCAGGAGTGTGTCTTCCGGGGCAGCATGTTGACAGGGAGCAGCTGGGATTGTTAGACACAGATTGTGTGTGCATGTGTCTGAATGTATGTGTCTGTGCGTCTGTTTTATGTGCTCCTTCACCTTATGTTGTGTACGTGTGTGTTTGCCATGCGATGGAGCTGGTGGCGTCTCCTGGGTTCTTTGTGCAGCAGGGCAACACGACAGACCCTGATCTCGGCAGCGGCGAACAGATGGCTGTGCTTGTTGGCATGCCTGCACTGTGCCAGGGGTCAAACGAGGCTGTTCACCTGGTCGGCAGATATAGCGTTCCTCCAAATGAGCACCCTAACCTGTTGCTGCACATCAGACAACACTGTCGAGTCAAAGCTTAACATCTTACTTGCAACACAAAAGTTATTAATTCAATCCATGTACCTGTGATGTTTTATCTGGACTGGGGAGCCTCGTCAAATAACGGCAAATATTCCACGTACATCTCTCATGGAGATTTATAATGCATACAGACATTGACAGAAACGTTGCCAGTGATCAAAAGCAAATGTAAACATCCGTTGCAGAATCCGGGGTGTCACTGTGCACCAGACCTCAGGGTGTGATTCGTCATGCGTGAGAGAAGAGATCGGTTTTGTAGCGCAGTTTGCATCCAGCTTTCCTCGTTGTTGAGGGAACCTGAAGAAGCTCGGAGTGCAATACATTGTTAAACCATTTAATAAAAATATTGTGTTGAAAAATATTCGACATAATCTACATTTGTCATCCAATCTTCCAGCAGCCTATGGAGGGAATTGGATTAAATAATGGTGAAAACATGTTTGGCCATTCCAATTAACCCTGTGTAGGTGAATGAAATGGACTGAGTCATGTGTTATACTCAAGGTATCACTCCTTTAGCTCCATGTAGCATTTTGGCATCTTACAGCTCAGTGTTTTGGTTTTATGATCAGCAACTACACTCTGATGGTTCATGCTTGTCTCCCAAACATTCCATTGGTTCCAAGAGGCAATCGGCATCCACTCCCGGGTCAAATGGCTAACCGGGTCTGACTCTGATTGGCAGCTTTCTAATCGGACACCCGGGTGAAAGCCTTAATTTGACAGACAGCGAGCTGAGAGAAAGAGCCTCAGCTTTTATTGTTTGATGTTTGTGACAGTAAACAAGACCGGGAAGAGAAACACAAAGGCAGACTCTCTTGAAAATGGGAAAGGAGTCAGTTGCCTATAGTCTAAAAGAGACTGAATATTGAACTTATATTTATCTGGTGGACAGATATACCCTACGGACAGAGCAGATCATTTCAATAACCATCTCTCATGCAGTAATCAATAGTATAAGCCCTTTTAGTATTATCACCACCACTGATTTCTTTACACTCACGTACTGTTTCAGTTTATTGATTGTTGTCACACATCTGTGTACTGGAAGGCGTTCATAATCATTCCCCACCAGTGTAATCAGAGGCTTTGTTCTGCATCATAAACCTTTTATTATGTTCCCTCAAACTGCCGCCCGTCTTCCTGAATTAAGCTAAAGGTTTGGAGGCAAAAACAAAATATCTCCAAAAGACGCCAACGCTGCTGTTTTCTGTGCGCGTCTTCTCTGGATCGCAGATAAATCACAGCGATACTGTAGCGCTCTAATGAGCTTATTCACACTCCAGCAGGCAGGAAACTTTGAGGGCATTTTGCATTTTGTATCCTCCCTGGGAAGAGCCCGGCAGCGGATCCTGCTGATGATGAATGCGGGTGATAGAAGTGCCTGAGACCTGCGAGGAAGAAGATTCAGAGAGAGAGATAAACAGAATATGAAAACCCTGCATGCTCGACACAGAAAGAAGCAATGCTGAGTTTTCGTGGAATAACGACATTTTCACTCTTAGTGGCACTCACAGAATAGGACACGAGAGGGATCCAAACATGGATCAATAGATCAATATTTCAGCCCTTTCATTCAGCTCTCATAGACTTCCCTGCAGAGCCCTTTCATCTTCCCAGCTCTGTTTCTCTTCCTCTCTCTAAGGGGTAAGTTAAGAAGCATCTCGGAGCTTTGAACCAATGCGAATGACACTGATTCTTCTGAACTGCTGTGAGGCTTTTTCAACTTTCCACATCGTACTTTAAAAGCCCTGGCCATTTGTTTGGGAGTGAATGGGCGCAGGGAGAGAGTTGCTAAAGACCACTGAGCTTCATAAAGCACATATCGACGGGCAGATCTCAGACCTGTGAGTTGAAACGCAAGAGATGAAAACAGAGAAGCAGATTGATAGTTTGACTCCCGCCTCGAACGACACAAACCTGCTGCAGGAGGGAAAAGAATTGGCCCCAGGGAGCCGGTTTACCGAGCCGTGCAAACAGAAGGATGATTTTGTCAGTTTGCTCCAATATAAGGGCAATATCTCTTTTGTCACTGAGCTCGGGAGAATCCCAGCATATGGGCCCGTCTCCCAAATCATGATGAGGTGATTGAAGCCCTCTTATTTCCTCCAGCCGTCTTTCCGACAATCTGCTGAATGCAGCTATTTGTTGCAGATAGACAGGACAATTTCCAACATGATGCTACGCGTGAGATGCATGAGGGCTTCTTATAATGGGAGTTGTAGAACACAGAAAACCGTGACACTTCAAAACAACAAAAACAATTACATCATTTTGTTGGAACAGATGTTTTGTAGTGGTTTTCGTTTCTTCAATATTAAGATCATGACAATCTACTGTTGTTTATCTTCAATCTTGTGACCTCAACCAGATTTGAAATGATGGTTATCCCACTGAAGAAGGATGAACAAAACATGAGCACTTGAGTTGAGCTAGTCCTCTCTAGGGAGGCCGCCATGTTTTTAACAGTAGCCCAAATTAAACACCTTTTGAGTTTTTATGACAGTTGAAGGCTGCCACAGGTTCATGTTTGGAAGGGGAGGGTGAGCTGCAACATTCAACTTCACCACTAGAGTTCACTAAATTCTACACACTGAACCTTTAAGATATTTCACTCTGGAACAAAAATAACAGACGGACCACAGACCATTTTCATCAATTGATCGAGACCATTTAAAATATTTTTAGAGAAGAATGTGCTTCAAACCAATGCCTCATTTCTCTGATGTACTATAAATCCACCCGAGGGCCAATCACAGAGGAAGGAGGTAGCATAGAGAAGCAGACACACCAAAGATGACACCCAGAGGAATGAGGCTTTATTGTTTGTAAAGTCATTCATCGTATATATCAAAATTCCAGTCAGTGGCACCCATTAATATGATGTCTTCCTAAAACACTAATGATCTGTAGCACAAAATAACTACAATCACGGTGTCATCAAACAAGGCCGATTTCTCTCGGCTCACTTGTCTCCTCAGTTGTGTTTGCACAGTAAAATACTTTACAAGGTGTTCGGGGGAACTTTTCTGCCTCTTTCAGAAAAAGAAAACCTCTCTCTCATTGATTTCTTGTTACTCTGTGACCGAAATAGTGCAGCGCCCTGACTCCCCTGTGTGTGCTGAGCTGTTCTCGACAAGCCGGCAGTCGGAAGCAGGCTGTGGGCTGGGAGCGGGGAAGGGAGCTGACAGTGTGCAGAGTCTGTGCGGGCCTCTCATGACAGGCGCTCCCAGACGAGGAGGCCAAGTAAACAACGTGCGAGCGAGCGAGCAGACCTCGGAGACCTGCCTTGAGCCCGGGGAGAGAAAATAGAAAGAGAGACATGAGAGAGAGAGAGAGAGAGAGAGAGAGAGAGAGAGAGAGAGAGAGAGAGAGAGAGAGAGAATAGGATGGCACAGGGCACAGGGGGTAATGAGCTTGGCCAGGTTCCCCTGATGTGCTGCACGACACGGAGAGAGAGGGAGTTAAACCAGACTTGTTAAACCAGTCCCGTCCCCTCATCCTTTCTGTCTGGAAAAGAGGTCCATTGTTTTTCCTGCATCACAGAAACCAAAATCCAATCACATGTGGCGGCTTTCGATTCTTCAGCCGAGAAACAACCACACACCAGCTGTTTATTGTCAGTATTAAATTCTGAATCTCATGGTTATGCTGTTTGAGCCCGAGGGCCCATGACCCATCACCCAATTTCCAGGAGGAATGAAGAACGATGAAGAGGAATTAGTCATTTGGCCCTGTTCACAAATCAATATCCATTTATATTTCTGGTGCATCTGGGGGAAGTGGCTCCTCAGTGACCCTTTCTTTCCTCTTTTCTCTCTGTTTTTTATTCTGCCCTCTTTCCTTCCTTCCTGCCTCTGCACTTGCCTCTTCACATCAGGTCTCTACCAGCTGGGTGGTCCGCGCTGTGCCCCTCAGAGCAGCATCGAAGGACTCGAGGACACAGAGGTAGGATCATTATAAAGAACCACTCACTGTTTTTTAACAGTGGCCAAGAACGACTAGAAACATGCGACTACCTGTCTTTGATGCGGCCCCCGCTCCACCTTCAAATGATCCCGCGTTCCCTTCCCTCCCTTATAGTCTCCCCTTTTCATCTGCTTCTTTTTCCAACTCTAATTGAACCCTTTTTGCAGAGGAAATGTAAGACCCATGTGCTGCTGCTGGTGGTGCACGGGGGAAACATCTTGGACACGGCAGGCGGAGACCCCAGCTCGAAGGCCGGCGATGCGGACACTTTGTCGTCCGTGCTGGAGAAGGTGGCGCGGGCGCACTTTCAGGCTGCTGCAGAACACGTGATGATCAAGCTGGTGCCATGTCCGGCCGTGTGCGCTGAAGCCTTCTCCCTGGTCTCCAAGTGAGTGCCTCTGCTAGAACACGGTTATAATACTGATGTGGTTTTATATCCTGTTTAAATAACTGGAGAAGGGCACAAGGTCTTAAAACGATGTGACACATGTACTCCGTCCTTTATAGTCACTAGATCTCAACCAGATTAAACAGCTACAGGATATTTTTTTACATGCATGTTTTGCAGCATCATCAAAACACCAAATATAATTTTCAAAGAATGATGTTCATGTCTCCAGTATGATTTCCAGAGACAATCTCCAAGAAATGAAAGATCTCTTTGTCCCAGAGTCAGTTTTTAGTTACCCAGACTGTTTTAGTCCATCAGGCAAAGCAGCATAATGGAATCCGTTATACAAACTTTGTATACAATACATATATTCACATTTATTATTAAACCGTGTCCTTAAAGAACAGCTGTTAATATGCTCCCTCTTGTTGTTTTTTTGTGGGAGGATGAAACTTTCCAATATGTCTCTTTGCAGATTTGATCCTTTATTGCAAAGGTGTCCATTTAGTGAGAATTCAGACGATCCATACAGGTGTGAGCACAGTGAGGAAGGATTTGAGGTCCGATCACTCCAGCATCATTTGATAGTTTCCTGGGACACGTGCAGCCTCGTCCTTTCGGCTGTGTGAACACGAATGCTTCCTAATGGCCACTGATCCATTGAAACTTTGACAACGGACCCACCTGTAATAGTCAGACTGAGCAGAGGCAGCTTGCGTTTGTCTTTGCAAACAAAATGTTGCATGTGTGATTGGAGAGAGGAAGTGAGATCCGATCACAAGTGGTGACTGGAGACGTTAGTCAGAGCAGAACAGGGCCTGATACCCGGCCGATGGGAAACACTTTAGATTACTACCATCACTTCTCCTGAAAGTGAGTCCTCCCTTTTCTTTGGTTCTTGCAGCTGGTGTGTGAAGGATGTGAGAACACAATGTGAATATACCTCGACTTTCCTCCATCAAGAGGGGATCAGATGGCAGTAATAAACTAGCTCATCATTAGCTGAGAGAATTGCAAGTTACAGAGGAGAGAAGGATGATTTGAAGAAGAGACGTGCGATAATATAGTTCATTTAAAAAAAGCAAAAGCGATTTGTAACAATGTGCGTCAGTCTGGACCAACTTGATGATGATGAGGTTTTGACTGATAAACTCTTCATCAAAACGAATGTATTTTATATTTGATCATTTGAGCTGAGCTGTTGTTTACGGCCTTGTCTTTAGACGACAGTAATGGCAGCCGACGTTAACTACGAGGCATTTCCAGATGTTAAATTGGTACCAGGTGTTTTACTGTGTAAATAGAATAAAAGAATGTAGATGCTGCAATAACTGCTAACTCGTCTCAGTTCTACACTAACAGAGCCTAACAAATTGGTAGAAATAGAACAATTTCCATTCCACTTGTTTTCATTCCTCCAACCTCTTCTTTCCTCCGTCCTGGCTTTAATTACATATTGGGGCCATTTGCTGAATGTATCCACACAGAGACGTGCAGGGACTGCGAGCGAGACGTTATTATGCTCACGCTGCTGCTTCTGTATGACAACACCCATTGAAATCACTGCCCTCTTCTTGATGCTTTAATGAAACAGTGAGAAAGATGGATGTCCCGAACCGTCTAAGTGCTTCTGTCCACAGGCCGCTTGCCGATGAAGTAACACCTGAGATGAGCTGAGACATGGCCAGCGTCAGGAGACTGATGTGTTGACACCTTTTAACATCTGCCGAGTTAAACCAGACATGCGTCAAGTGAATTGTCCCTCTGTGATCTTTGAGGGGGTTCTCGAAGAATCGTGGACTCTGCTCGGAGACCGAATCTTCCCCCCCATGGAAATCCAAGTTAAATCCACATTACTGAAAGCTCAGCTCATGAAGGAGGAAGCTGCGGTGATGAAATAAACACATAAGAGGAGAAATAATGAGAGGGAGTCGTGTTGCATTAGCTGCATGGATTTGCTATGGGAGTCGGCTGATGAATGATGGAGAGATTGTGAAGTGTTTTCAGCGATCGGTTCCATTATTTAACTCAATGAACATCATCACTTTTTCTCTACATGACTAAGAGCAATGGACAGTCTGCGCTGTGCTGATCTGTCAAAGGAGGCATTTCAACAATCTGCCCTGACTGACTGCACGTCTGCAGGAATTAGCTGGAGGCCTACATGCCTGCTGGGCTGAGATGGTGAAGGTTAATCGACAAAATATATTGACCAAAGACAACAAACCAGACTTGTTAATTAGTATGCAGATGACATTTTCAGCTTCGTGGTCATGTGGTCAATTAAACTCCAAACACTTTAACTACTGTTGCATTTTATTGTGAAGCCTCCTCCTCTGAGGGCTGGAGGTGGCTCCTCTGCACGGAGCACATTCAATGATCTGTCTAATTAGCCACAGTCACTGTGTGTTCAGGTTTCATTTGTGATATCAGTTTCCGAGGGAATGGAAGTTAATTGCTGATATGGTGGAAGCTCAGTGATGATTAGCAGTCAGTCGACGAGTCTTCCCCTATGGAAGATTAGCTGCAGGTGCAGCCGTACAGTAACGGCGTCCTCGGCTGGAGGATGTTTTCCAGAATCATGCAGGGGGTAAATACGTGTCTGTGTCCTCGCATTTCCTCCTTTTTTCTTCTTGTGTTGCCTGCTGACTAGTCAGTGAGCTGCTCAAGCGAAACTAACGATTTCATTTCACATGTAATGTCACACGTCCCACTGGTCACCAGGTTTATCTGTGACAGCGTCACTTAGTTGTCGCTGCACTCCAATTATATGCCGAGGATGTTTCTGTTTGAATTGTCACTAATCACCGGGGCTTGGAGGAGGTGTCTGGCAGTCGCCAGGACCTCGGCCCGCTCCTGTGATTGGCGTTTTGCGGGAGCGAGTCAGCGCCTGGAAGCGCGATGAGTGGAAAGAGATTGGAGTTGTGTCGCTGCTCGGCAGCTTGACGTCTGCTCGGCTTTCACCACATCCACGGATAAAATATGCAAAACAACAACTTCCTTTGGGAGTCTAGCAAAACTGAGTTAGTGCGACACACGTCTTGATTCCTGCTCTCAAATGCATGTGGACACACGCACATATGAATACACAATTTCCATGAAGGCACCATGCATGAAGTTTTGCTTAAAATCCGACATGTTCATACTAAAACGTTATGTCACCAAAATTCAGAAACCTGCTGAAATATCTGCGTTACATAAGTTTTATGTTTACAGGAGATTAACTTATTTCTAAATGTGTGAATTCGTTTTTCTAATTATCATTATTATTATTATTATTAATACATTTCTCTTATAGCTGACAGATGCTGGATTTTACGAGACTGCTACTGATATTTGGAAGTTTTAAATAATATGCAGAACACGTAACATGAACAACAATCTTGATGCATATTCCTTTCTATTGCTGATTGAAACAATTACCAGTTACCAAGATACCAAGCAGGACATATGCTTATGGAAAAATTGACTTGTCATTTCTCTTCTACAAACTATTCAGAGTTACTTTAAAAAGGTCTCTACTGCAGTTTCTCTATATATATATATGTTGGTTGATCAATGAGAGAAACTGCAGTAGAGACCTACATATATACATATATATATATATATATATATATATATATATATATGTCAATAATCGTCGGTATGCTGGACTAGCCATTGGTTGCATGTCTCACATCCATTTCGTTCAGGGAAAGAACAACAACCTCCAAGGTTCACGATTTCACGAGGTTTTGACAAAATTGGGTTGTGCAATCTAACAGCAGATGTAGCCTTTATAGTTTTTTTTTTTGGGGGGGGGGGGGGGAGTTTAATGACAGTGATCTTCTCCCCAAGTGAAAATGTTCCACCAAAACAAGTTTCCCCACCGACACTTTTCAAGGGGCACTGACACTGCATCCTGAGTTTAGTGCCACCCAGGGCGACTGTGATCGATGACAGCAACACAAACGAGCCAGAGCAAGTTTTTCACTTACAGCGTAATTGTAAAGAAAAAAAACTCCTGAGCACAAAGAAGTAAAATACGTGTTTTGGCTCTCCAGTGAAATTAGACCAAGCGCAGATGGCTTTAGGCCCCGACAATATGTCCCGTCAGTCGCGTTCACACCCACACAGCAACAAACACAACACTTGTGTCAGTTTCCAGTGTTTGCTCTAAGCACAGTGTTAGACTCGTGGAGGTGTGGAGCCTCATTCGTTTGGTTGCCAACACAAACAGAGGGCTCGCCTGCCGCGCTGGAAGGAGCCGCCGCCGCCGTACGGGTGGTTTACTCCTTGTTCTGGGTGACGGCTCGGCTGAGAGTCGGCCCACACAGTGCAGGGGACAAAGCCTCTTCGCACGTAAACAAACCACTTCGGACACAGATTGTGATGATTCCTCGTGTTGTGCGCGACACCCCCAGAGAGGATGAGCTTGTTTTTCAGCTTGGGTTGACCTTGTTGACCCTTGTGTTCATGGCCTCTTGTGCTGTGAGGGGCTCTCAGGGATCATTATGAGCTCTGCCTGCTAATGAACGTACCTGACGGCGTTGGCTCGGAGCGAGGTGTCAGGACCACACAAAGACACACACACGTAAAGCACAGTCACACTCGCAGAGATGCATCCCACACATAACAAACACAGTTGGAAAGCATCACCGAATGTGTGTCACTGCACCAAAACACGTTCAGCTAACAGCAACAGTGAAAAGCTTCTCAACCTGACTTCCGCTCTCCGTCACCAGGAGACGAGAAAGAAACATTTCGACACATTTCGAACTTTAAAAAATGGATCATTGATCGAACAGATTCGGTGAGTCACCATAAAGCACCACTCCTCCATCAGAGGAAGATGAAGAGGAAGATGAAGTCCTCCTGTCCGTGTGCACAGCGAGTGACCTCGGCTCACGGAGATGGCGACTCATTATTCTGGACGTCGGCGGTTGGGGACGTGCCGCTACTATTTCTGGGCGCTCTCCCTAATTACGAAGACTCTGCGGACGGCCACTGCTGTTCGTCTTAATTGTGCAGAGATAATCCAACCATTAGGAAAGGGGGGGGGGGGGGGCAATTATGCAGGAATCTGACAGACATTAGAGTTTTCAGTTTGACATTGTGTGGCCAGAGGCGGGGGGGGGGGGGGGGGGCTCTATCTCAAGGCCGATTCGAGGTTTTATCGGCCCGCTGTTGTTAATGCTTCTCCTCATCGTCACATCGCTCCTCAAGGAGGACTCCTCTTCCTCTCTCAGTGTTGAACAGTGTTGTGCTTTGACGGCGCTAATAGAGAAATCCACATGGAAGTCACAGGCGTCGAGATCCACTCAAAAGAGCCGCCTCTGATCAAAGATGAAGGGTAACTTTAGTCCCAGGCAGTCTCAGGTCAACTGACACCGATCACAGAGCAGCAAATTACACTGACTCTTCAGAAGCGTGCACGCAGCAGCACGACCTCAGCGCGTTTCTCGGTTAACAACTGTTCTACTGCTGAGAGCGGAGCTGTGTAAACGAGGTGAATGCCGCCACTCGTGAGGGATGACTCACATCTTGAAATTACGAGGCCCCCCCCCCCGTGGATGTGGCTCTTCTGAGGCTTATTAGAACGATCTGTTGTGTCTGTGCTGGCTGATGAGTGTCAGGTCGGATATCTTCACTGTGGCCCGTTAGACGACACTTTGCATCAACATGTGCTCTTGATCAAGAACCTGGATCTGAAGCTACACACCTTAAATGCCCTGCACTAATGATATGAAGGGCCCCCTGCTGGGAGTGTTATTACTGCGACAAACGATATCAACTAACAACGATTATCAACCGACTTTATAACAGAGGAACATCTAACTGCAGGACAGACGGGACAGTTTGATCTAATGATCAATACAAAGTGAGTCAGCGTGTTTATTACAATGTAACGTTAGGTTTGTTCATAGAAACTTTTTTCCAAATTTCATGTAAAGGACAAAGGAGTTTTGTGATTTAAATTTCATTTTTATTTGCTACTGGAGTAAAAAAAAGAGAAATCATTTCCAATACTCCAGTGGTCACCATGTTGATAGGGGAATTTCCATCTACTCGTTTTAATGAGGGTTCTGAATACTCCATCGTTAAAGGGGTGTTTGAATGGCGAGATGGCCACTACCTCTCCATCACCAATGGATCAACAGTCCCCCTACATGACCACGTGCAAAATGAAGCTAGGGTTAGCTAACCCGAGGGGAAGACGGGGCTCAGGAAGGAATTGGGACGTGTCGACAGCCAAGACAGAAGAAGAACATCTGTCCCCCCCCCCCCCAAGCAAATACGCTATAGCATAAAACTGTTAGTCTAATTTCACAGGCTCATTGATCACTTGCATTTTCATAGGTAATTATTATAATCAGATAATTAGGAGTTATCATGGCTATTAAGTGCAGATGGGATTTGGATGGGTTGGCGGTGCAGCTTTTCCTAATCACCGATTCTGAAAAGAGAATAACCTGCAACCCTCCAGCATGTTGTACCATCAGTTTGGCTCACGCACCCACACACACACACACACACACACACACACACATTTCTCTGCACTCTTCTGAATGTAAAACAGTGGCTGCTCTGTGTTAATAATACTAACAAGTGCTTGCATAATCAAGCAATTATGCGATGCAAATAATGAGAGTCTCACCTGACATTTGCAGTGCAGCAGGTGTTGAACCTCTGCTGCGTGACTTGTGAATCCTGCTCAGAGGAAAAGCTGCGTTCGGAATATTAATTGGAGCTTTGTTGTTTTTGTGGAGATTCCCTTTGAATAAGTTTGTGTTTTTTTTTTTTTTGGGGGGGGGGGGGGGTTATGTAGGTGGTTTTATTTTTATACAAGATTCTAATGAGATCAAGGCCAAACAACTACAAGTCCTCATTGGTTCTTAATTGGTATATAGGGATTTCTCATTTAAGTCCCCAAATTCATTAACAGCAACCTGACAAACAGACAAATGGAGGGATGAGGTGTTGGTATATTGTTGCACGGCGAGTCCTCCCGAGAGCAACGTGCCACCATCGCTGCTTACATTTTTTCTGAGACGGATATTTCTCCCGGATTGAGAGTGACTGTTGTTATGCAAATAACTTTTTGCGCGGTACCGTTGGAGTTAAAAAGGTTTCCCTTTGTTCCTTGTATCCTTTCAAATCTGCATGGGAGCCGCACGCAGAGAACAATCCGTCACCATAAGCTGCCCCCAGGACCTGGAGTCACACTCTGCATTTCAAGAGTCTGCAGGTGATGTCTACACACTTCTTCTACTGACAGCGACACATCAGAGACACATCCTGGGGGCGTGACGCCTCGCTTCGCTGCATTTATAGCGACTAGTGCAGCGGGAGACTGCCAAGAGTGAAGCTGCAGGAGAAACTACCCCAGCAGGGAATATGCTTTATAGAGATTATAGGAATGTTAAAACACGCTGCGGCAGCACAATTGAGTCTAAGAAGAGGCCGCAGCTCTCAGCTCTGGGAGCTCCGTGCATCTTCTACAGGACCCAGAGTCGTTTAAAGGTAAACCGACTTGTGGATAATATGTTTGACTTTCACGTATTTCGGTCAAACAGAATAGGATGTCTTTTCAATTTTCAAACATTTTCCAACCTCTTCACACCTCCTGTGGTTCATGTAAATAATTTCCCCTCCGCCACAGAAGTGTCAGTTTGCTGTGAAGAAGCAGTGAGGATTGTGAAGGTGACGATCACATCACGTCTCTCTTCCGCCCCGACTTGTTTATGTGCTTCAGCCCTGAAAATGGGATTTTAATGAGAAAAGTCGGATCAGGCAATCAGGTAAATGGCCCAATCGGCCTTATTTACATGGGATAATTCACCGGAAGGCAGAGGATTTGTACATTTTAGTTTCCTGCATAATTTGTACTTCAACTTCCATTTTCTCCTGCTCAGGGATGGTGTAACCATGACAACACAATGTTTGGCTCCGGATAAACAAAGCTCACAAAGCGCCCCCCCCCACCCCCCCCCCCCCCACCCCCCCAGAGGCACAAAGGGGCTCCTCAGTGACTTACAGAATAAAGAAGTAGAGCAACAAGAACAACTCGCACCTTTTGGGAGATATTAGCTCCCCAAGATTAGAAAAACAAAGTGTGAGAGCATGAGAAAAGATTTAACCTCAATTTAAAGATAAAAACATCCACGTTTGAACGATTACAGTTCTCTCTCCTATACGCTGGCGCTGGAGAGGGTGCAGTGTGCCGAGCCAGTTACTCAGTGAGGAAGAAAGGACTCGCTGAGATGTTGGTCATTATCCAATTATCTCCAAATGCCCATTAAGGAATTATTATTATTTTGGGTTTTCACCAGGCTGCGGATGTTCTGTATTTTATTCAACGACAACACTAATGCACTTATTTTTAAAAAACAAACCTTTTTTCCTTCTGTGTTTGTGCCTCTCGTCCTCTTGCAAACGACGTCACAGCTCACTTTGTGTAGTGAGTAAGCACCAGGAACAACAACAACAACAACAACAACAACAACAACAACAACAACAACAATGGGAGTTATAAGCTTCTCTGAGCTTGATTATCACTCTCCCAGGTCACTGCACCACTTTACACTGACATTCACCAAAATCCAAATATTACTTGGATGTAGAGTCTATCGCCACCTATTTGTCTGAATCATTTTTGTGTTGGTCCCAGTTTGTGTCTGGATGGAGATTTTTTACAAAAGAAATCAGTAAAAGAAAATATACAGAGTAGCTTGGACAAGGCATTCATTTCACTAAGACCTCTGATTAATTCCTCAGAGCTGCACTGCTGCACTGGTTGACGTGTTTGTACTCTACAGCAAACGTGGGCCCCAGTGTTTACGATGACTCAGTCCCAAAAACACCAACGTCCTGCTGCCAGAAATACTAAATATCATGTATTCATCCAAAGCCGAAAACTAGACCCGACCAGATTTAAAGGTTCAGCTTGTGTCTTTTCCCTGTTTGAATTTGAGGGTTGGTGGACGGAGGCTGTCGTGTGATATTCCGCTTGTAAAACCCTTTGCTTCAAATCTGTGAGTTCAGGCTTTATCAATACAAACTGACTCTGCTTGACAGAGGGAGTGACGGGGATCTGAGGCTCAGTGAGTTCAAAACCTTCTGTGAGACAGATTTCAAACTGCTGGTTTTGGACGATAGGGAAAAAAGTAGCGACCTAGCCGATAGGAAGAAAATCTATTTCTGAATTGAGTCGAGATCAACTTGTTGTTGATCTTTCATCCTGGGAGAACAAGTGTGTGCTGCCCAAAAGTGTCATCATATAAATGTTGTGTCAGCGCCACGTGAAAATTGTGAGTCCCTACACTCACACAGAGGTTGTGCCCCTGTGTGTATTGAGGTGTCCATCATTGGTGACGTATCTCATATCTCAGCCTTGGTGTAGCGTTGCTGCTCCTTCCTGCAATCAGAGCATCTGATGGATGGTGACGGGGTCGACGCTGCAGCTCAAGGAGAGAGAGACCAAGGCAACGTCATCGCTTAATGTTTTCCCCAAGCTGTCACATGAAGTGTCTCACTTGATCAACACACACACACACACACACACACACACAATTATGTCCCTACAGCTGCACAGAGACGCAGGCTGTGCCCTGCTGCTGCTGCTACGTCTACAGGTTATATCCCTTAAGATAACATCCTTCTTCTCGCTTATGTACACACACACACACAAACCTACACAAACCTACACACAGACAAACACACACATCGTACCACTGTGGAAAGGCTCGGCCCACCTCGGATAGCGAACCCGGTGAACAGACTGGATGGGTGGGACATTATTAGGATGCAGGGGGAAGCGTATCACAAAAAGGAGCTTGAAGAACTTTTTGTAACCTTCACATTTCTTTTTTTTTACTAAACTGTGCATTAGGAATCGATGACTGGGATTCTGCTAACTTCTAAGGAAACACCAAAGCGATCTTTCTTTTCACTTTCATCCACCCTCCTTCCTGCCTCCCCCTCTCCCCTCCCCCCCTCCAGTCTGAACCCATACAGCTACGATGAAAGCTGTGTGTCCAGCAGCGTGGACCACCTCCCCCTGGCCGCCCTCCCCCTCCTCGCCATCGTCTCACCGCGCTACCAGGATGCCGTGGCGACGGTCATCGCTCGAGCCAACCAGGTGTACCACGGCTTCCTGCAGTCAGAGGACGGCCAGGGATTCACGGGTCAGGTCTGTCACACCTCGGGGAAGAGGAGAACTCCTACACGCTCATTATTGACTAATGGGCCGTACACACCATAATGGGAGTCGATAATTGTCAAAGGAGGGAGAGATTGCGTTTGAGTGGGATGTGGAATCTGTGGAAACTGTGGGGGCTCAGGCCCAGAGGACCACATTTCACTCTCTTTGGTAACAAGCTGCTTTTTCCCTAACGAGGTAATAACGTGGGAGAGGGTAGTTCACAATTAAAGGACCGTGAAACACAACATCCGTGCTCAGCCTCACACATGCAGCGTGTTCCAAATGTGATTTCAGGTCAAAAAGTTGCCAAACAATTATTGAAAAAATAATGTGCCTCTACAGTCGAAGAGGTTGTGTTTTGTTTTTCGCATTTGTTAGTTAGTCTAGTTAGCAGGATTCTGCAAAAACTACTGGAGGGGTTTGAAAGAACCCATTTAATTCTGGCCAAATTCTCACTTTCTTTAACATTCAGAGATGTTTTCCAACATTTGCAATTTCATTTAGATGTTGATGAAAAACAAATTCAGCTTTGCCTTGACAGAGGTATGTGCTCTTCGGAGGGACATTCTAGTTTCCACCCATTTGCTTGTAATTGTAATTTGATTGACATCATAAACTCAGCATGAGATGTTCTTGATCTATTTTTTCTGTCAATGCAATGCACTGAAGGAAATGAAGACTCTGCCTCAAAACATTAAAACAAAATTTGAATGGTAGTGAAACAGCCAGGGAGTGCTAACCAAAAATGTAAAATTCTAGATGCTGCAACATTACCTGTTTAAATCAATCGATCTCTGCCTTACTAATTGTTATAATCATATTCTATGACATTTAGTAGATTGTATAGAGAGTGGGACGGGGCACAGTGAGTCACACCATCTCATCTCTATGAAATATGTTGTTTTCTCTTTCTTTTGTCATTCCATTCATACACCTCTCCAATCTCCCCCCTGTCGAACCTTTCACTGAACGAGAGCACCGTACGCGACGGGGCGTCTAAATCATGAATTTGCTTCGCAGGTCTGCCTGATGGGCGACTGCGTGGGAGGTGTGCTTTGCTTCGACGCTTTGTGCTTCAGCAACCACCAGAGGCCCGGCAGCCCCGACGGCAGCAGCAAGAACAACAGCACCGAGAGCCTGAAGGTATGAGCTCAGCCTTATGGGGATGGCATGATGGGGATACTGCAGGTCTGTGGGGTTACTGGAAACTAGTTAGAAAAGGTTACTCTTGATATGAGATATGGGAAATGATCAAGATTACACTCCTGTGTCTCTGAACCTTGGCACAACTCCCCTGCTCTTTAAAAAAAAAGAACCTGTGTTACATTTGTAATGTCCCAAAGCAGCTTGTCATCTTCTGATCTGAGTGTAGCATGATTTCCCATTTTCTGCCCGTTACTCCCCCTCTCTTCTCCTCCCCTCTCCCATTCAAATCCACTCACATCTAACACTGTTCACCTGGGAAGACGCATCCACTCCCCTCCGATTATGTGTAATCTCCCGGTGCCGCGACGCCAATGAGGCTTCACAGTAACTTGAGCGCTCTCGTCCCTCCTCTGTAGGATAACTCGGGCCTGCTCGGCGAGTCCGGCCTGGATCTGAGTTCTAGCAAGAGGCTGAGCAAGAGCAACATCGACATCTCGGCGCCCAACGAGGGCCACGGTCAGAGTGGGCCGCCGCTCAGCCGGAAGCAGAGCGACTCGTACGATGGAGACGCCACATCCACCAGCCAGCACAGCTTTTTTTCCAGGTGGAGCAGCACACATGAACAGACCTACACACACAGGGGATGTGGTGATGTGATTATACCCCAGAAATATAACTGGTTCTTTGGTCAGGACAAGAGCCGGACAATGTGCTATAACACATATAGAATTAATTATATCTAAATGATTGAAAATCATAGGATTTGGATGGTGCTTTTCTATTTTTAGAGTCTTTATTTTACACATGTGAGTTGAGATTATTGAAAGCAGCAGTATGAAGCTCCACCATGAGAGGAAGCACAAATCTCAGTAGAGATTATCTATGTTTGAAGAAGACTCTCATCAGCTGTGAGAATCAGAAGAACAGAGATGAGACGAGGAGGTTCTGGAACTGGATGTTTTGTGGGCCGATGAGATGATCCTGTGATGAAAATATAGAGAAAGAGATGTGCTGCTCACGACCCAAATCAGCACAATCTCATCTGTGAAGCACGGGGCCGCCTGCTGCTCCTGGAACAGACGTCGAGATGATTGCAGCAGAATAGATTCAGGCATCTACAGAAACAAAATTGCTGCCAATTTTCAGATGGATGCATCCAGACCCATTGAGAGGAACTTCATCGTGCAGCAAAACAATGACTCATAACACAACAAAAGACGTCATCAGGGGGGAAAGTGAAAGGTTTTAGACTGTGGCCGGGTCAATAACTGGACCTTAACCTAATAGAGCCGCATTTCACCTCCTGAAGAGGAGACTGGAGAGAGAAGCATCTGAAACAAACAGGAGGTGAATGAGGCTGCGGTAAAATGTAAAATACAACAATTTGGTGATTTCAGGCTTGATAAATTTAATGCAAGTAAGGATTATATAACCACATTTAAACATCATTTATGCCTGGTGCAAAATGGAGGATTTTCAGCTCTTAATTTATTTTATTAAAAATTTGGCGGACGACAGCGACGGATTAAACAGATTTTTTTTTTGTTAAAAACTTCAGAAAACACTTGCTCTGTTGTAGGAAACAATTTCACAGTGAACAATCCAGAGACTTAGGCTATTGCAGAATCTTGGAGGGTCGATGCTGTCAGCTGGCCGGGCCCGCAGGTTTTCTGTGTTGCAGCAAAAAAACACAAAAGGATTTAAAAAGCAGCTGCAGCAAATTACACACACTCATAGATATCAGGCCCCTCTTCCTTAAGCACCCATGAATTGTTCCCTGGGAAATTGCTGAATATATATAAACAAAAAACAATGTTAAAGAAAGTGATAGAAAAACATCCCCTCTACCAAAGCGTCAATAAAATTGCTGTGACAGCTTTTGCGTAATGCTGATAACAGACAAACAGCAATGAAAACATAACCTCCTTGACAGAGGTGAAAAATAATAATCACTCATTCTCACATATATCACAATATACTCCAGACAAACCCCTACAGCGCGGCAACAAAGCTCCTCAGACATCAGACGTGTGGAGCGGGATAAGATATTCCATCATCCCTTTCTGTCAAGCAGCCTTTGTCCATCAGTGATGTGTGTGTTACAGCTTCGCATTAATGATCCAGATGTTGCACGCCGGCCCTCGTCCAGGTTTTCCCTGGAATGTGTCTCCCTGTCTCGCTCCTCGCTCTTTATCAATATTTGCAGCTTGACTGCCCGGCCGCTGCTGATCTATAAATAGCCTGTTTGAGCCTGTGCCAGCCTGTTTGTGCGGGAGACCCAGCGCTGCGGGTAAATTTGGCTGGGTCAGGGCGCCCGTAGAGTGGGGGGGGGGGGGGGGGGGGGTTTAGCTGCCATGTTGACTCAATTCAAGTAAACCAGTGTTCCCATTCCACAACACATGCTCCACTGGGCTTACACCATCACAGCCTGACAGTCGCCGAAGACACGATCCCGTCAATTCATGGTTTGTGCCACCCTTTGTGTTCTAGGCAGCGCACTTCTTACCCTTCACTTCCTGTTACACTCCTGATTAAGCCTGGACGAGCGGAGAGCTTCCTCTGCTCCTGGATTTGCTCTTTTCCCATCCACATACTGGTGGAAATTCCCAGTCATCAGGGTGGTTTGTTGAAACTCCTTTACCCTGTTGTTATTCCTCCTGACTGGTTCACTCCTTGTCAGATGATTTCACATGTCGCTTGCTCCACTTTGGCCCTGGCTAGAAATGACCTGAGATCATGTGACCCAAGAGATTGAACTGGTTGCAGAATTTTTAATGTGTTTTATGTCACACTTTCCTTTCTTTTATCTAATTCTGCCAAAATCTGTCAGGGATGTTTATTGTTCCTAATTTCGCAACAAAGCTGACTTTTACAGTTGAGCTAAAAATAACCCGAAACCCCTAAGTGGACGTCCTCTGTTCTATCTAAGGAGCAATGAAAAAGGAAGCATCTGTTCATAACTAATGTCCATGCGAAAATCTGTTAGACAAGATTAACCTCTAATGTGGAGTCATCAGCATCATCTCTTTACTGAGCCCATATTTAGAGTTTACATTTTTACATCATTGCTCATAAAGAAACCATCCAATAGAGAACGATTGGCAAATGCTATGTTTGTCATGATTACTCAAAATGGTTTTAACAGTTTGCAGTTAAACTTAATGTGGTGCAAACATTGTATTCAGCCCATCTCGGATGAAGAATCCCAGCATCTGAGGAAAGGTGTAATTGGACGCTTGACATCAGTCCACAGAAGTATAAAGCCTTTCTGTTAATCACACTCATCCCTGTGGTGTCTACAGTAGATATACACAGAAGCTGCTGCTGTCTTGGAGTTTTTGGAGTTGTGTAAATACTTAAACCACCGGGCGGGACCCATGAAAAGAGAGAAGACGGAAAACTAAGAGGGAAGCTAAAGACGATCAAAGCACTGATGATCGGACTTTTAAAGATTGGCTTGACTCTGTCAGCTAATCCGTGCTCCCAGTGCAGGACTTAATGGGGGAAGTCTTGGCTCACTGGAGAGCAGAGGCAGACAGACGAGGCTGAGCTCGGCAGTTCAAACAGCTGTAAGCGTGATGCAGCCGGCGATTCCATAATGAATGGCTCATAAAGAGCTGGTGCCGACCACGACCCAGAGTCTTCAAACACGCCGGCCGACAAGCGAAAGCAGTGCTGAGTGTGTCGAGACCCAGATATTTGCCTTCTCGATTTCAGCGCGCACATTTTTGACTTTTAGGATTTTATATTTAACCTGTCTCCTGTTCTGTCATGGACTCAAACTCTGAACAATGAATGGGGTTGAAACTATTATTTAAATCCCCAAATTAAACATATTGTATTACTTACCTGACACCATATTAAAGGGCTGTTGCTTTACAGCTTTAAAAGAATGAAAGATTGTTGCAGCATCTGGAATGTTGTATATAAAGACAAATCCTGCTTGCTTCCTATATATTACTTGCCAATTATAATTGGAATAATGATAAATAATATCTTTGATTTATGTAGTGTATCTCAAGATACTTAAGTCGCCTTCACAGAGATTAGGGATACAAATAATAAAATAGACGTAAAATAATAATAACCATTTTCATCAAAAGCCTTTGTGACTTGGTGGTATTGAGATGTTTTTCAATCTCTCAGGTCCTCCTGACAATGGCATCCGAAGAGTGAAGGACAAACTGTTTTCAGCTCGTCACCTGCTGAGAGACGGTCAGCACTGAAAGTAAAAATCAGGTTCTCTTGTTGATAAAATACCATGTTTTGTGTCCGTGTCTCTTCAGTTTGATGAAAGACGGCGTTGAGCTGCGTGGCAGCAGCAGCCCCAGCCTGGTGCTGAACCCGGGCCGGTTCGACTTCGAGGTGTCGGACTGCTTCCTGCTGGGCTGCCCGCTGGGCCTCGTGCTGGCCATGAGACGCACCGTGCTACCTAATGTCCAGGGTAAGAGGCACACACAACTCGTATCCATCTGATCTCCTGCGTATTGAAAGTTGTTGTTCTTTACGATCCAAGGTGAAATTATTCTTTTCAAGCTCTACTCTTCCAGTGTGGTTAAACTGTGCACACATCCATTCACAGCGCTGGACAGTGACCAATTGCCATATACTGAATAGATATATACAGATACATATTTAACCATGTACAGATGAAATTTGGAAGAGTTTGTGTAGTTTATACAAATATATATATATACGGTTATATACCATTACACTGTTGAATGGTACAGGACGTTCAGTCGGTGCAAAGGGAATAACTTTAAAAAAAGCTTTAATATTGCTCTTCTCTGACAAAGCTTCACCTCATATCTGGCTTGTCCATTTCTTCTCTGACCCTCAGTGAGTCAGCTCCATCCGGCCTGCTCTCAGATCTTCAACCTCTTCTACCCCTCGGACCCTTCAGCCTCCAGACTGGAGCCGCTGCTGCAGCCTCTCTTCCACAAGTTGCCACCATTTGCTGTGCCCCGCTACCAGCGCTACCCACTGGGGGACGGACGCTCCATGCTCATAGGTAAGATCGCCCATTGGAAAGCAAGAAAATCAATTCACCGGTTTGGGGAGATGTGAGAGCAGCTCCTGCTGAATATTGCATCGGTCAATCAATTTTCTAGTGTGATTGTAGTCCCATGTTAATAACCTTCTGGATTTTGCATTTCAAAGCTGGAGAGAAACCTTTTAGGAATTCTGTCTGTGAGACTAGATTACAGCAGCGGGGAGAAATTCGATGACTTAGTAATGTGAATTTCTATGTGTGTACATGTACATGGGCACGGATGCAGAACACATACAGAGCTGCAATCCAATCTCCTGCAGAGGCAGCGTCAAATCCTGCCCCCAAAGCCTGAAGTTGGAAGTAATTATACTTCATCTTCTTGTGGTTCAATACCTTTACCCTGCAAGAGCTCTCAGAGGATCAGGCACAGTATGTGAGAAATTAGTGTTCCAGACATGGAAAAGTCCTGCTGTAATCCCTCTGGAGAGCCTGTTGTGGAGACGCAGTCCTTAATGAGCCACTGATTTATCTGAAGCATGTTGCAGCCCACTTTTGGGACACGGAGACTCGCTCTAAACAGCAGGTATGACGCATCGCCTGGTTCCTCCTGTCTCTCTATCCACCTACCTTACTCAAAGAAAGTAGGACAGGGGCTTATGTCCTGTGTTAACCGCCTGTGAGCACAAACCCAGATATAAAGATAAGACTACAGGCTTTAAAAAAATATCCAAACCCTTTTACTCAACATGCAGACATTAGAAAAAAATGCGCAGGAAAACTGAAAATATGTTCATTAAACGTGCCGTGTTTAGAATCAGCTTTATTTGCCATGTATTAGTACACACACTCATTTGTAGTTGCGTCAAGTTTACTTATACAAATAGACATAAATACAGACTAGCAGAAGTTTTTTCACCAATCACTAGGAAAAAAACTAGGAGATGCTAATGATGATGATTTATATTAAGATAAAATGTGGGTTCATAGCAGAAGTGCTTCCTTTTATTGAATGAGGTAATGGACCCCGTTAAAATCCCTGCTACAGTTATATCACCCACTGTAATGATCATCCCTTATGGACAGTTTAAAAAAAAAAGAAAAAGTTAAAACAATTTCCAAACATTGTGAAAGTTAAAGTTCCTCTTTAAAAGACCCTGCCAGCAAATATAAGACTCTATCTCAATCTTGTGCTTGGGCTCTGTCGGATGGTATAAAATCAGTTGCATATTTCTCCATCTAACGATTGAGTCGACGGGAACATTAATCAGCGGTTTCACTGTGAAAGCCAATCCCTGTAAAAACTTCCCTTGAGCTCATTACGGTCATAAATTTGGGCTTTAAACAGGAAAAATGGTTGGACTTAAATCTTATTGCAGCTTTTAGAGAAAAGGAAAAACTCTTGATCACATTGTTTTCCATCTCACTGCTGATTCACCACTCGCTCTTTTGCACTATTTTCCAACTACTGTAATAATCTATGAAAGATGTTACCAGCAATGTAACTTACTCCATCTTTGTGACTCTTCGTCCGAGATAGAAAAATGGACGACATGTCTCTGCTTCCTCTCACTATCAAGAAATGAAGCCAAAAAATATCCCCTATGCGATCGCGGCCATCTTCTGCCAATGACATTATTTGGAGCAAGTGTCTGTCCAGTAGCCATCGGGGGGGAGCCACGGTATCGAGGTCCACGATGGACGAGTCATAAAGGAACAGAAACTATCTTTGGTTAACAGTTGTCATGTACTTTGCCTTTTTATTATGGTCTATACCCCATCCACTGCCATGGAGGAAACAGGGTTTATGACCAGGCTGCAGCCAGGTGGCGATCAAGACACTTCCAGAGAACTGTCATATCGTCCATCTTAAAATTCACTATGTGTCTGTGTTCAATGAATCATCTCAGTTTATGTGTTGGCTGTTTAAACAGGCAACACACATGTAAATCCTCCTGCTCGTATATGACCTGTGTCGAAAAAAAATATGTCTGACACATGACAGTAAATACTGCTTTTATTCTACTGGATACCAGTGCTGTGATTTATTAATTTGATCATGTTCAGTCACAAAGCAGGACGCTTGGCGCCTCGTGAAGCCAGTGGTGCAGATAAAGGTGATGGACTGTAGAGGCAGACACACGGCGGCGGCGGTGGTGGCGGCTTGCAGCTGTACTGGGTTTTAATTACAGGCCTGCGTCGCCGTTCCATTGATCGGACTTGGCTGCTGTCAAATGACGTTTTTTAAATTAAAAAACCATAGACAGGTGCTCTCAGGCAGAGGCGGACACACAAACACACACTCGCTCGCACAGGAGACACAGTGGCACACGTCGCCCATTTCCTGCTCAGTAATATGGTAATTAGTTGTTATGATGGCATGGAGAGCCGATCCAAGCAGACTCCTATGGGTAAGGCTTTCACATTGGAACCCATCGACCGTGCGGCTTTTATTATGATGAATGCTGCTAATATGGAGAGACTGAGCTCTCTTCCTATTGATTTGCTCCAGTGGGAAATATGAACCTCCAAGACGACAAGCTTACATGGAATTGCAATATGTTTTTGTATTGATCACGTAGCTGATGGTGATGTGGTGTGTTTAAAGGCACTTGCTGATAGGAAGTTGGTGAAGAGACCGCGGCGAGGACAGGAGGGGGAGGTCGCCGAGTTGAAAGCCTCTTTCTGTCTCTTTTTTTTAGCTACAAAGACGTTTCAAGGCCAGAGTGCAATCATCCTCCATCGCATTATGAATTATCGGCTTGTCCTTCCTTCTTACCACGGCCATCAGCTGTTTCGCTCGCCCCTGCCGCTTCATTACGTCGTAATCTCTCCGTGTCTACACTGGTCATTTAATGGGACTGAGTTTTTAATCTTTCTTTTCTCTCATTGTCAAACACACTTGTCGGCATCCTCCACTCGCCCTTTTACCATAACTGTATTCCGTCTTAGTGCCAGGCTGTGCAGATGTTTGATGCTCCTCTCTTTTTGATTCTTGCCCCCCCTAGCCCTGCCACACATATTTAGAATTTGTATGCAAAATTCATCAGTCTCTCTCTCTTTCTCTCTCTCTTTCTCTCTCTCCATTCCTGCTCGTTGGTTGTGCTGACACAAAGAGAGACAGGGTCGTGCTTACGTTCCAGAGACTGAAAAAGAAAAAGAGAATGAATCTTCTCTCAGAGGGGTTGGGCAGGGCTCTAATGAAAACAAGTGTAAGTGTGTTTTTCGTGTGTGTGTGTGTGTGTGTGTGTGTGTGTGTGTGTTCACTCTAAAGACCAGGTACGATTGCTGTAATCACTGCAGCATGTACAATGGCCCTGTGTTCTGTTGACGCACGTTTAGATTGGAGAGAATGTGCGGAGACTGGTGTCACGCATTCCGTTGTCATGATAACGGTACGAATCTGTAATCTGAACAATCTCTGACTCGCAAACCAGTCATTTCAGAAAGAAAACGGCCTGGTGAAAATCGTTCCTGTTATTTCGCCGGCACGAAACCCATCAAGATCAAACATTCGACCACAGCGGCTCATCGTAGAAGTTTAATTTCAACTCTTCACCTGAAGTCTGAAGCAGAGCCTTGAAAATACGGGTGTGATATTTTTAGCAAGTGATGCATAACAAAATCAAGGCCCGAGAAGTTGATTTCAAATAACTATTATTACTTTTAATGATACGCAACTGCAATTGCACAGAGATTAATCTGAAGTGCTTCACAGTGTCCTTGCACACGCACACGCTGATGACAGAGGGCCACTATGGAAGCTGACGGCCTGACGAGCAGGAGCAATTAAGTGAAAAGAATTAATAATATTGTGGTATAACATATTTTTGTAAATATCAGAAATTAGTAATGTTACCAATGTTATGTCTTTACATTGTTTGTTTCAGTAAAATGCTAAATTCTTCATAATAATGAAAAGAAGCTTTCTGTATTATAATTTAAAATACTGGTTACGTTATGTAGGTCAATTTAAATCAGCAGAATTATCCTTATTCTGTAATGTATGTTTTTTCACATTAAACATATTCCCTGCCCGTTCTTATTAAAAGACACGATCTGTCGGCACAACGCAGTATATGTCTGATTCCCTTATCTTGTCTGACTGAGGATTGTTCTTCACCGCGCTGGAGAGGATTTATTAACCACACCTGATTCTCCCTCACGCCTGAGAGGGCGGCCGTTAATCTGTATTCTGCACAGACGCCGATCCCTCGCAGTGAAAACACGCACCATGTGGCTGCATCTGACGGTTTATTTATAACCATTCCCGCCGTCAACAGAGGACGGGTTAACCTGCCAATAACCGGCTGCTTCATGGGCTCGGCTGACTGTTCTGGGTGATAGATGGGATACATGCACCTAAACTGATCCCCCGGTTAAATACACTGAAGGCATGCAAGCGCACACACCGTCCACAGGAGGAGGTGATGTCTTCGATTGTAATGTTTGTGTTTAATCTCAGTGGAAGTCACGTAAACAGAGAAACCTGTGCCTTACGATGCTGTTAGGAGGATCTGTTCTTTCTAGACCGATGCTCCCACAAATCACCGCTCTCCTACAGCATGCTGCTCCCTGCTCACCCTCCCAATTTATCCCCTATGTCCACTCCACCACTTACCAGGACGTTCCAGTGGATTGATGTGTCTTACAATAAAACTGGGGCAAGTATGAGTGTGACCTGATACATACATAAGTGGGGTCATCTGAGCTTTTGAGTCTCGGCTTGTTTGTGACTTACATTCAAATTAATAGATCACATCCAATCTTCAGGGGTGTGGGAAAACAGTTGTTTGGTTTACGGGGTCATGACCGTGGTTGCCATTTTACCCGTTGCACACAGTTCAGTGCAGGGGTCCCGGATGAGTCAGTGGGGAATCAGGTCATTTGTACTTTAATAGCAGATCCGCAGCAACATGCAAGGCCTAGCTAAGAGGATGATGAGGACTCTCCTGGGTTATAATTCAGGTAGATTAATAAGACGTGTGGGAATGTTGTCAAAGACTGAGTTGGGACTTTTAGCTGCGTTAGCCTCCTGTGCTCCTTCTGTCTCCAGCCTGTTGTCACCTTTAACATAATGTGATATTGAGGCTGGTGGACACTTGCCTCCCTGACAATTAAATTATTGATGAAATGTGTTTCTTCTCGGCTCAGGTAATAGCAAGTGGATCCAGGATGACCGGTGCAGCCGGGCCTCCGGGGAAAACTCTCATTTGCTTGTTATACAGTATCATCACCCAACAAATGGGAGAGAGTCGCTTGGAGACAGTCTTCTCTGCTGGGAGGGAACAAAACCTGATAAATACTTGGGAGCAGGGCGCCAGAGCGAGATGCTTTGCTAGACTCAAGCTAAAAGAAGGCTCCGTCAGTGCCTGTGTTTGGTTTCCCTCAATAAAACACAGAGCTGGTCGATACACAGCAGGAGGCGATCCTATTAGGCAAAATAACAGCATTGATTTAAAAATTGAGGCCAGTCAGTTGTTGTGTGATCAAAGCATTTCCCTCCCTTGTTTGTCCTTGTCTCTTCCCTCTCCCTCCAACCCCCCCCCCCCCCAACCCCCCCCTCCCCAGTGGAAAGCATCCAAGGCCACGCAAACATCTTTTTAGAAGGAGAACAGACCCAAGGAGGTCCAGCTCCACAGCAGCCAGCCGAGACGAGCACCGAGGGAGGAGGGAGAGAAGAGGGAGGTCGCAGAAACAGCGTGACCAGTGTGGAAAGCGAAACGTCAATTTGCTCCATGGGCCAGCTGGGAAACACCATCGCCAACAGTGAGTGCGATGAAAGAGACACTGGGAAGACGAGTTTGTCTCATTTAGTCAAGTACCTCCTGTAGATGAAGGTTTCAGCTCCTCAGTTGACTGTAAATGTCAGTGTTGGAAGGAGCAATTGCATCATTTACTGTAGTGAATGCACCAGTACCACTTGATTAAGAATACTAGGTATCCAAAGTTTTTATTGTGTATGATGAGTTAGGTTAAGTTAGTGTTCTGAGGCCCCAAAGCTCCAGAAAGATATTTTTCTTTTAATCATGTTTCCTGAAGATAACACAGGCCCAACGCCAACCTAATATGCAACATATCTTCAAGCAAACAGTTTTACCCTTTAATAAATGTGCTTTTCCAACACTTTCATTATTTCTCTCTACGTGTTCTGTGTATTTAAGTTTCCAGTAGCTGGTGGGGCTCTAAGAGGCTGGACTTTTCTCTGTACTGCCCTGATGTGCTAACCGCCTTCCCAACTGTGGCTCTGCCGCACCTTTTTCACGCCTCCTACTGGGAGTCCACTGACGTAGCAGCTTTTGTTCTCCGGCAGGTAGGCAGACTTTATTTTGTTTAGCCCACTGTTCAGACAGGGTTAGGGTTAGCTTTGAAATTTGCAAATTCAAAGCTTTTTCTCCTTCCCTAAAGGAATGTTTTAGTTCTTTTCTGCGAATGATCAGGATATTTTATTCTGAGCAAGCGAAGGCTGCTATAATCGTGTTACGGTCATTTGAGGATGATGTCTCGCAATAAGACTATAATAAGACAGGGGAAAATGTGGATTACACTTTCTGACACTTGCTGATTCACGCTCAAAATACTGAACTCCTAAAAAGAATGTGCACTTTACTCTGAAAGTAGCCGACACGAGATAACAAAGGACAATACATCCCTCGTGTTCTGTACAGGCCATACGTTTACACATGAATCCCAAACCCAGAACAAGTTAAGTTAACCCCTCAAAAAATATTTCCACACCATTGGTAAACATTATTGAATGTGGAATTCATACAATACTACCTGGAGTCAACTGGACCCAGGAGTCACTGATGTTGAGTCGAACTAAAAGGACGATGACTCAATTTTCCCTTGACCTTTTATTTTCCGCAGCCGTGTGTTGGAGTGAGAAAAACAGTAAACAAGAGGGAAATACATCTATGTGAAATATTAGTTCCGGGGAAGCTTTGTTTTCACTTCGTCGCCCCGCAGCCAATCCATCTTTGAATAAATATATCTCCTTAGTTTTTAACCTTCAAATTGATGGAAAAAAATAGAAATAACAAGCAAATAAATCTGCAATGCTGCAAAGAGCGAGGAAGCTGGCTGGTACCAAAGGTTGTGGTTCTCACACGGTGTATTAAGTGTTCCCAGACATAAACAAAGGTATGTTCATTACTGGATTTGAATTAATTGGCCTAAAATATAGTATCGTGTGTATAGAATGTGTTAATTGATCTACATTCAAAGTAACTAATTGAAAATTTCCGATTGAATGATGGAGATTTTAACTATCCAATGTATTGATTTTAAGATTGTAACTGTTTCCTCATTATCACAAGGGCTGTGGACTCATTGTTTCCCAGAATGCATCGTGACAAAACGTTTTCGACCAATGGTCACTATCTGAGCAATATGAACCATCATGCATTGCTCTCACGGTGGAGAGTGGAGGGGAGGGAGACATTGAAATTTCATGTGGGATTGTCCACCATCCGACTTTTTTGTTGTACGAAAGTATTTTTTTCTCTTTTGCGGATGAGCTCACAATATATACTTCGTTATACACAGGTCCCCTATATAGTGAAGTAGGGGTTCGTCAATGAGGACACAGCATTAGGCATTTAAATGTAGCTAAGTACAGTTAGCATGTTTTGTGTTCTAATCCCTTAATCTGACCATCTACCCACTGAGTTTCCTGGAAATGAGTCGCATCTGTAGCTGGGCTCATTGTGTGGCGTGCATTAGTACGTCCATTATAATGAAAAATATGTAAAAACAACAAGCACTTTGTTTCAAGTCCTATTAAAAGTAAATGGAAACACGAGCAGTGTTTGAACTCGATCATTAGAAAGCAAGCAGGGCTCCCAGAGAAGAAGAAGAAGAAAAAATAAATACCAATCTCTTCACCCGCGACCGTCTGAAGCAGCAGGTCCTCGATGAGAGGAAAACGTGAGTGGAATGAGGAGAGCATATAGTAAATAAGAAGTGGCATCAGGTACCACCAGGAAGCTAATAAACTTAGAAGATTAGTATTCTGGCTCAGTGGTTTTCAACTCGACTCTATATCTTAAATGGATGTCATGGAATTACAGAGCCACACAGAACTTATTTGTTAAAATCTAGTTTTTCTTTAAAGCCCAAATTCAGTGTATCTAAGAAAATGTCTTCCGCTGTTGCTATGTATCAAGGTCCAGGCCATTGAGTCAGGAATGTGTATATGAATGGCTGCTTTCATGTCGGGAGCAGTAATTATCTTCTGAGTATCCCAGCTCATTCCTTAGCACCTTACTCTGTGGCACTGTTGCTCATGTTACAAACATTTTCCATTAGATATAAACCAACTGCAGATGTAATTTTCAAAGCTTCTGGTGGGACGCCTTTTGAATTATTATTATTATATCTGTGCTTCACCAGGAAAGGGTTCAGGAGAGTTATTACTTATAGACCAACCTGTCCCCTGATAGAAAGATGTGATTTCAGAGGCTTGAATGTGCACATACCTGCTCTTATACGTGTGTGTGTGTTTATCGACAGCTCATGCGATGTGACTGTGTGAAGAACCAGGAAACCGACAATTTGGACTCTGCCCCGTTCTCCCCCTCCAGTCCACGAGAAAAATGGCTCCGAAGGAGGACACACGTCAAACTAAGGGTAATAATTTGTACAAGTTTGCTCTAGTGGCAAAAATGCAAACAGAAATGTAGAAGCTCATATTCTAAGTTTATGTGACCAAGTGTATGAATACTTTAACGAAACTCCAGATATTACACAACTTGCAATGTGGTCAACACTAACACACCCACACAGCAGGAAAAAAAAGTAACCACATCGCTTAAGGTTACAATGATTTTATAATGTGGTCGTCGTGAATGGTTTGAACTCCTGAAAATACTCCCACACTCTAACCTTGATGCTCTGTAGCACAGACACAATTACTTGCTGCCTCTGAGCCGTGCAGAGTAGAACAGTCAAGGTCACTTTGCTATTCACCGAACGCTCCTTTTATCTGCCATGTTCCAACGCCGAGGACTGCTTGCTTTTCATTACGCTATAAATAGAACTGAATAACCAGAGTGTCATGGAAACATTTCTATATTTGAGTCCACAAAGGTTTTAGTTTTTTCACCGTCATCTTGTCCGTGCTCTCACCTAAGGGATATGAGTGCCTAAAGAAAAGCAGCCTTGACAAGTTGCCCCCGCCCTCAAAGCAATTCATTGTGCGGAGATGGAGAGCTGCTCGGTGCTGATTCAATCTGGACACGGCCGGCTCATCTGCTGCAGAGTGATACTATTCCGAGAGGCTTGGCATCTATTTCTGATCTTCCTCTGCCTGGCAAGAGGTCTCTGTCACAGCTGGAGAGGGTCTGTTGTTTTTTAGTACTTGCTGCTCCCTGGCAGGCAGGGGTCTGATTCTCCAAATCATCTCCACCACCGTTTTGTCTGCCGATACTGAGGCTTTTCCTGTTTTCACAGAGGAACACGCAGTGCACCGCGAACAGACACTGCAGGAACAGTGTCAGGCGTCCTCGTATCAAATAGGGTTGTGAGGATTTATGCAGATATTGTGACGTGCAGGTGAGACCTCAGGCTGGCAAACTATTAAATGTTGACAGAGCTAATTCAGGATAACAGCTGTTAGGTGTCACATCCTTTAAATCCGTGATCATCCCCATGTGTGGCGAAATATTAAAATACAACCAGGACGGGGCTAATTGAATTAGCTATATTTATCATGTGCAGATGTGCAGTGAACAGCAGAGCATTTTAAAGTTAACACAGAGGGTCAGTGGTCTCCTGATATTCAATCAAGCTGCACCAAAGTACTCATAGATACCAGTCCAATGAACAGCCCTGATTAAGACCCTCGTATTATTCATCCATAATGATATTTAATGTGTTCTCTCTCGGCCTGTCCTCCCACTAAGTTTTGTGAAAATACTGAGACAATTAAAAGGAGGAAAGAGAAGGGAATTACACTGAAGATGACAAGATGATGATCCATTGAATCGTTGTTTTACAGAACTGTAGAATGAGTTTGTAATTGTAAAAGACTGATTGTGAAGACAATTTTCTACAATCTCCTCTGGTGGTCAAAAACAATCAATCAAACCAATGGAAAAGGGTGAAAACATACAGTAACTTACATGGCCGAGGAAATTAGTAAATATTGGTGTTGCCTTTTTTTTTAACCAATAAACTTGTATTTTACGGTATGTTTATATAAGCTGAAACTCCTATACTTCATTTAAACAAATTTTTACACATATTTTACTCGTAAAAGCTGGAGAGGCTGTGGCTCGTGGAGTGGATTGTCCTCTGATCAGAAGGTCAGTGGTTCGATCCCCAGCTGTGTGTGTCTGTGTGTCAGAAAAGGTCAAATGTGGCCAGTCGTGTAAATCACTTTGAGTTGTCGTTTAGACCAGAAAAGTGCTATATATAAGCAGAGGAGTTATAAGTTCAATTTCTGACATGGTGGTCCAGTTGGAAAATGATGCATTAGGGTGCACTTAGTATACTATTAAAACCCAACATCTCTGCATGGAGAGATTTAGGGATTAGTGTTTCTCTGCCGGCTCACTTAGAGGTGTTCACTGAATGGTGAAATGTGGAGAAAAGATCATGACAAGGAGGCTTAACACTCTTTTCTCTGAGGTCCCACAGTACATATACTTCAGAGGCTTTGACACATCTAGGCAGAGACAACTCCAGCTCTCTCCTCTCATGCTGTGGAGAGCTGCACATCTCAAACACTTGGAGCGACGTGGTCACACAAGGGCAAACTCCAGAGGGGATTTTAGATGTGTTTATTTTAGAGCCTCTCGGTAGCTGAGGCAGACACCAAAGCCATTTCCTCCTCACGTCTGCAATGTGTGTGTCGTACTGAATATAAAGATAAACAATGCATCTCCACTTCCTTACAATATCCAGAAATTTAGCTAAAATACTCCCGGGTGCAGATGCCTTGGTATCGAAGTCCCATCGATACATGTACTCGGCCAATCGGGAGTCAGTCTCAGCTGTCAATCATGATGTTTTACCCTGTTTTTAAAGCATCAAACAATTAATTCAACCCAAACTTATGAGCGACATGAAGACTTGAACATACAACATCATCAGTGTGATGAGAAATATCTAAAAATGGCAGAAACCATATCTAAAAAACATTTATTTTGATGTTGACTTTTTCTTTGGTTCACGTCCCTTCCACTAACATGGAGGACGCCGGGTTAGCATATGGTTGAACCACTGGTATGATTGTCCTGATTGAAGCGCTTAATGCTCCGTCTGCTTTTCTACCATAGAACGTCACAGCCAACCACAGGGTGAACGACATCATCGCGACCGAGGACGGACATCAAACCCTGGTGGGGCGCTTCATGTACGGCCCCTTGGACATGGTCACTCTGACGGGGGAGAAGGTGACCTTGTGATTTTTTTTTGTTGTATTACCGCTGATGTGCATTGTTGTGTATCAAAGACTGACCATGCCCTCGGCCCTGCCAGGTGGACGTCCTGCTGATGACCCAGCCTCAGTCCGGCCGCTGGGTGCACTTTGACACCGAGGTGGCCAACAGCAGCGGCAGAGTCACATACACAATACCCAAGAGCAAGAAGCTCGGCCAGGGAGTCTATCCCATTAAAATGGTGGTCAAGTAAGCATCTGTGTGGCGTTTGGAGTGTGCTGCATGATCTAATCAGACATAGCAATACATCGGAAAATGAGAGTGTTATTGAATCAGGGCCCATGTCTGTGCTCTTTGGCAGTGTGTGGAGTATAAAGGTCGATCGTGAAGGGAGTAACAGCCGTGTGTAGCAAATGCACTTTCACGTTTCATGTGTGGTCTCACTTTCTTCTTTTTTTCCCGGCGTATCCTCAGGGGCGATCAAACGAGTGCAGAGGCCTACCTCACGGTGTTGCCACGGGGCATGGAGTGTGTGGTCTTCAGCATCGACGGCTCTTTCGCCGCCAGCGTGTCAATCATGGGCAGTGACCCCAAGGTCCGCCCCGGAGCTGTGGATGTTGTCAGGTAACCGGCAGCAGCCTCTGAATGCGTGCCAGTGTGTGTTTGTGTGTGGAAATCAAATCAAGAAAAAGGTTTAGAATATGGAAATTCTGAATCTGTGTGCTTGTGTGCAGACAAAGCCTTTTCAGCATGTCCGTGTTAATACCACTGATCAGAGTTAATACCCTCTGAAGGCTGTTTGATGCTGTGTGTTTTGCATGCAGGCACTGGCAGGACCTGGGCTATCTGATCATCTACATCACAGGCCGCCCTGATATGCAGAAGCAGCGCGTGGTTTCGTGGCTCTCGCAGCACAACTTCCCCCACGGGATGATCTTCTTCTCTGAGGGCCTGGTTCACGATCCCCTGCGGCAGAAGACCATCTTCCTCAGGAACCTCATACAGGAGGTGCCCCTCGCACACAACCTGACACCATGACATTACCTGTCCAGTTAATCTTTCTAATAAAGCATGTGATACATTTTGTTCTCTGCCCTGCAGCGATCTCTCCATTCCCTTTACTCCCTGTCATTAACAAGTTCGGAGTGTTGTAGCCTTGGGTTGTGCTGCATTGAAATTCCACACACATCTCTGACTGATCATGTCCTCTCTCACCAGTGTCATATTAAGATCAACTCCGCTTATGGCTCCATGAAGGACATCTCCGTTTACAACATGCTCGGGCTAAGCCCCTCACAGATTTATATTGTTGGCAGACCTTCGAAGAAATACCAGAATCAATGCCAGGTAGCTGAATTCCTGTTTGTTCCTCTTATCCTTTTCTTAAGTAGCTTTTCATGGTGTCTCTAACTGCGTATTTAAGCTGAAAGGATTTGATTGTCTTCTTTATTTTTCTCTTTCACTTTAACCTTCTAACTTCAATCTTTCTGATTTTCTAACCCTTTTCTTCTGTGTGTAGTTTTTGAGTGAGGGCTACGCAGCGCACCTCTCAACCCTTCAATTTGGACACAGAGCTCGACCCAAGAAGTCCTCCTCGGTCCGCATGGTCCTGAGGAAAGGCTCCTTTGGTCTCCCGGCGAAGCCCGACTTCCTTTGTAAGCGGACCCACCTGCGCAGGACCATGTCCGTGCAGCAGCCCGACCCGCCTTGCACGCCCACGCCCAAGCCCGAGCGAGCCCAGAGCCAGCCGGAATCTGATAAGGACCACGGGGTTGGGGGAGGTGGAGGAGGACAAGGTCCATGGGGACGCCCCTCCATGCATCGCGGAGACACGACTCCCTGACATGAAGAAAGAGATTGAGGGATTGCAGGAGGACAGAGGAAGAGAACGATGAGGTGTCAGTGTCCAGGGCCAAGGTGAGATATTATTGTTCAAGTTTGAATTTGAAAGTACAATTCCAGGTGGTATGTTAATCTTCACACAGGGCAGGGAACATGAGCTGATGAGAAATAAGCATTAGAATTAAGGTGAACTGATAAAACTGATGAAAAATCTAGCTAAAATGTTTTTTGTTAACAACCCTGTTTGCAGACATAGTGTGAAATCACTGTAGTTCTGTACATACACAGTCTTCCTGTGCACTAACGGGCTATTACTGACTTTCCAGGTGCCCTCACATTCTCTCAGTACATAATACTGTTAAAGTGTTTTGTGTTTGCTGTTTAAGAACCTCTCTGATCACGATGGTCTGCATCATATACAAGCTTTTAGCTGTTCCTGTAAGCAAATCACTTTGGAGGCACTCCAATATTACACTTCCATCAAGACCCGGAACCTTTAAGAAACACATTAGTAGAAACATTTTCAGTTTTTGATGAAAAGAGCCTAAAATCTTCTGGCTTTTAGTCCCTGGGAAGGTTTAAGCTCCATAAACATCAGATCCTACATTTCAAATAATGCAGCTCTTTTTTTATTCCCCCGTGGAGAGCAATGACGTGCATAATTCATACGAATGTTATTAAAACCCAACAAATTAGTCTCCTGATTTTGTAGCTGTATAATGTTGTTCAAGTCAAACAGCCCAGACTTTCTCAGACGGCCTCTGATCGGCGCAGTGGAAACTGTCAGATTCTGTGTCTCTGGATCGTTGCCACACCTGAGACGTCATGTTTTCTTGTTTCCCCAATTCAGAATCACAATCGCTGTCAAATTCACGACAGCGAACATTAACACAACATTAGTAAATTAATATTACAACCTTACGCTTCACGGCATCGTCTATTAAACCTTTTAAGAGCCCGGGGCCTCGGCAGAGCAGCGACACAAACACAGATTGATTTTGCTCGCTATTGTTAAGTTCCGGCAAAGTCAATAAACGTCCATCTTGATTAAATTATGTTCTTCGGTGCACCTGATATATTACAGCCTTTACGCTCTAAGTCACAGAGGTATGATTATTTAATATCGATAAACTTTAACTCCAAAAGCACAAGCGAGAGCAGGAGAAAAGAACTGAAAGAGGGAAAGTAAACAATTAGAGATTTGCCGGGACGCAGTATTCCTGCAGCAACCTGAGCAAGAGTGACAGGACTGAACATCAATCTGCTGATGAGTGCTGCACCTGCACTGAGGCTTTCCATCCATTCATCTCGAGATGTGGAAATATATATTGACTGTGCAACTATTGAACATTGATAGTTCACCAAAAAAGGAAAATTCTCTCATTATCCACTTTACCACATATGCTGATACACAGCAGACAAACACTGAATAATGTGTCAATGTGAAAGACTTCTCCTTACCACGCTCTCTCATTAAACAGCGTCACCTCCACCTACTGTGCTTTGTACACTGGATCCACGGCTGGTGTCCCTCCCAGCTCAGCTTGACCTCCTGCTTGGCCCTCTACACTCTCCCATCTGCCCGGCCTGTTTGTCCTGACCTGCTCGTGGATCATGTTGTTTTAGTCCTGGTGCCTGACATTTGTAAGAAGAAGCCAGGGAAAGGGACGACTCTCGCTAATGTCTGCGTCTGAACCGTGAAATCAGAGGGACGTATTCGAGACGTGTAGGATGAGACATGTGGCACCTGTGGAGGCTGTGAATGCTGGGAGACTTTGTCCCAGTCCAGGTAGCTCACAAGACGCTGCCCCTCGCTCCCAGTCAGACTGCTGGGCCGACAGGTGGTCGCGTTGACTGACTCCTGCACTGATGTAAATAATCATCACACACCATCCCTCTGTGGGGCCTCTGGACACAGGGACACTGTGACACTGTGGAGGTTCAACTTGGACATGAACTCTGCGGTCTGGATCCACTGACCCACTATTAGATGTTTCCTTATACTCCAGCCTTTCCTCCTTCCGTCCCTCCATCCTTCACCCCTTACTTCCTTCCTTCCTTCCCTCCCCTCAACCAGTCAGGCAGAAGATGCCTCTCGACAGCCTCCTCAGACCGGGTCCACAGCCGCTGCAGCGCCCCGGTGTGCTCCCCTCGGGCCCCTGAGGTCACGTTTGCACTATCAAAGTACACCTCGGTTGAACCGCGGCACTAGCTTCGGAAACAAAGAGTTGTATTTCTATTTTGTGGGTTGTTGTTTTTGCTGTTTCCTGCAGATTGTGCGCTGTTGCTGTCCGTCGGTTACTGTGACTCCTGGAGGGATTTAACTGAAGTGAAAGTGTTGATTTGACCAAAAATGTTTACAGATGGATAGACACAGCTGTAAGAAGTGATCTGCAGTGTATCTGCCTCTAAATACAAAGACAGTGTAATTATCAATATTGTTAGTTTAGTTGCTCGGTAGCTGCGGTAGCTTGCAGGATATTGTAGAATAGACCCTACGCCAGTTGAAGCTGCATCTATTTATTACAGCCGCCCTGGAACTAATAGGTTTGTGATGAGATCTGATGCTGTCCTGTGCACTTCAGGTTGAACTGAAACTTAACGTGGCCGTGTTTAAAACCCTGTGCAAGTCAAACATATTTTTCTATGAGGAAATATTGTAAATAGGAATATTTTCAATGTGTGTTTTTGAATGTTTTAGTTGTTTAATTCGTGGAATGTTTGATTTCTTTGCCTTAAATCGTATTCAATGTTGTGTAGAGATGCAAAAGTACCTGAATTTGTTCAACCAAAGTATTGAGTTTTACTGTTACATCATGACAAAGTGCATTTGATCCTGCTGATATTTTTGCTTTGACATAGATAGTGTTAATGTGTGTGAGGGAGTGTGTGTCGGTATTTGTTGTGGAGTTCTTTAACTGTGAATATAGAGACCGTAATGACAAGTAAAGGCTTCTGCTGAAGGAAACTGTGGATCTCTGTTCTCACTCTGGCGTTTCAGAGCTGAAAGCAAATTTGTATAGGTTTGGATTGAAGCGCTGTGTCGGAGGATTTCCTGGTGAAAGTTCTTTTTATACCAGCTCTGTGGGAAAAGGGCTTCTCGGTTCTTTAGGGGTCTCGTTCCTACGGAGAACCTGCGCTACGTAGTGGAACGTGTGAGCCGGGCGGGAGCTGCCTTTGACTCGATTTCATTTACCTCCTGAACATAATACAGGAGGTGGTCCAGTAATTAGCTGTTCAGGCACGTCGGACTCCCTGTGGTGCCGCCCCTGTTATTGTGGTGCACTATTAGCATTACATTAGCATTGGTAATTGTAGGATATTGTTGAAACAATGACATACTTAACTCGATACTAAACATGATTTTGTTTTAGCGTTCAAAACTGTAATTGCAGAAACGTTGCTATCCGAGCAACAATAAGATCATACACACACAAAGTGACTGTCAGTCCCTATATAACACAGAGTGATATTTCTCTGCCATGACGATACACTGGGGCAGTGAAATATTTAAACTGGGCAGCATTTCATTAAACTAATCTTAGTAAATGGCAAATAAGGATTTAATGGTTAAATGGTGATTGTTCTGTGCATGTTAATTATTTGATATTGTTAAGTAATCAGCCGTCATGTCAGTGGTGCTTTTTACTAAAATGAGTAGTTATCTGTACTTAGTGGTGAAAATCTACTCTTGGACATATGTGACCACAGTTCTTCAATTGATTATAAATAAGTGCATTATAACTTTTATTTTAGTAAAAATACTGTAAATGTGTGTAAACGAGGCAAAGCACTGTTAAAGATAATAATAATAATATTAATAAATACTACAGTACCTCTTGTTGTTATCTCAGACCTTCAACTCATGAATTCATAGAAACTGATTTAAAAAGGGGACAAATGAAAGAGGAAAGCTCAATTGAGTGTCTTTATAAGTCTCCGGAACAGCTTCAGTGCATTTTGGCATCCATTCTTCAACTCTCTGAAACTCTACTGAACAGTTAGAACATCCAAAAGATATTCTCTCATTTGATTGTTGAGCACTGACGGATCATCAATATTGAAATGTTACACCACATTATGAAGCTGAACACTCAGAACAGCTTAATTCATTTGCAGGGACTCTGTCCTCAGAGGGAAAAAGTGCATCTGAACCATGCCAGCCAAAAATGAGTACATCAGGCCAGTTGAGAAGCTTCTCCCGCCGGTCCACCAACAATGAATTCTCTGTCAAAGTCACTCAGATCTTTTCTTTATGCCATCTTCACACAAAATCATAATAAACTCTGCGCCGCTCAGCATTTTTACACATGCGGCAGAGCCCGACTGGATATTATCGGCTGGATGGCAACATGCACTTATTTATTCAGGTCTTTCCTCTAATTTGTCACCCGCCTGTCAGCCTCTAGTTTCATTTTATTCTTAGATAATAAAGTCAAATAACGCTTAATAATACAACAACAGGAGAATTTACTACTTAATATAAATTGATTGTATTTCTGAAAAATATTTCTTACACAATTATTGTCTTCAAAAAGATACCGTATAATTAACCTCTCATCAAGTACAAATGAATGTTGTCAAATGATTAGGATCCACCAAATCATGACTTAACTATTGGGTTTTGTCCGAATTTGCCATTTATTAACAACTCTTATCACATTAAAAGCTTCTGCAAGTGACAGCTTCTTTGAAAATGGTCAAATACATTTTCTTTTGCGGTCTTATTCACTGATCTTATGAGTACAGGTATACGACATTGTCCTATCGACTAACTAGGAAAAACTGCTGGTTTCACTGCTGCAAAGTTTATTGTTTTTGCACATATCTCCTGTGATGATGACCATGTTATTGTGATGTTGCACTCGGTTCACCTTTCACTGTTGCATAAATAAAGATATTACAGCGTTGAATAATGTAGTTTGGTTCCAGGAGTGTTTTATTATTCCTTCCACATGCTCCTCGTGCTCCGGAGTTGGCGACCGGATCACCGGCGAGCGGCTTTTTGACTTCGTCGGGAGTCGCATTGTCAGCCGGCATCAGACTCGACCTCGGAAAATTCTCTCATTAGAGATTGAAAGGCTGTAAAGTCAAACTCCCTTTTTTCACTATTGACGTACAACTGTCTGACCTTTGAATCTGCAAGTTTGATTCAGCCCTGATAGACGGGGAGTCTGAGTGTGTCACAGGAACAGCTGTAGGTCTTATTATCGCTCACAGTCATCAAACAGCTCATACTGAACCAGTAAATGAGGACAAGGATCCACTGATGAATGGAAATCAAGCTATTCAGCCATTCACAGATCAGTGCTAATAGAAGCAGCCATTGATAACAGGTATGCATTAATGCAACTGCTTTAACGTTGAGTTACTGACGGATCGTTCTTGACATTGCTGAGATCTGCACTGGCATGCAGACTAGGGATGACTGGGATTGAACCACCAACCTTCTGTTAATTGTTAGTAGTGTCATCAGTTATTGCATTATATCCTAAACTAGAACAAGGACTCTTAGAACTTTAACTAAACAAATTTAAAATGTCAAATTGATGAATTGTCTTCTCCACCGTGAAGGTGAAAAGGACAAACCATAATTTGTAACATATAATGTGTGATGCTTTGACTATAGAGAGACTGCTGGTTTGTACATCAAGCTTCATGATTCATATGAGTTATTAAGCTAACACGGACAGATCTGAAATTAATGTGAAATTACTTTTCGCCCTGTTTTTAATGCTCATTTGCGCATAAGAAATCTGTTTAAAATCCACTCTCTTTCTTTTCTCATCCCGTAATTTGTTTTTCAGCTTTTCAACTGATCAATATCGTGAATTAGAGTAATTTGCCCTTGAGAATATTTTGTTAGAGTGTGCACACACAATTAACATAAGTCCACAAGTCAAAAACTTGCAAAACAACTCTTAATAGCTGTGTATTTGAAGCGTTTTTATTGCTTTTTATTCATCCCCAAAATTTGAGATGTTGATAATAGCAAACAATTCTCATGCAGGGTTTGTGAGAGTGGCCATGGTTTGGAAAAGAGAAAACACAGAGACCCTGACCCTAACCCCATCCTTACATCCCTGAGTTGATGCATTTAATGCTCAGCAATTCAAAACAACTCAGTTACTTGCCGGCAACAGCAAACTCACAAAAACCTCCAGCTCTTGTCAGCAGCAGCATCACTGACTCGGCATTGTTGTGATTTCAAAAGAGAAGACTGGGCTTTGCTTCGTCCAGTGATCCGGCTCAGGATTTCTGGATGCCAGGGAAGTGTTTAGGAATTTAAACAAATCTGAATAGATCAACAGTTCAGAGCTGCAGAGACGGAAACAGATTGTTTTTATCAAGTGACTGCAGCTTTAGACCAAGATGATTACCAAAAGGATTTATTGCAGCAACCGATAAAAACAAATTGCTAAATCATTCTGGAGGGTGCAACATTGGGTGGAGGTTGTGCTACTTTAATGCACACTGCAACACAACCTGAAATTTGGAATTGTTCAAAATTTGAAAACCCACCTGTGATACTCTCAGGGGAAAAACACAATTTGCAGATTGGATTTGAGAAAGCAATTATTTTAAATGCCACCGGGAAGTGAGGGTCATACGCTGGAGCCGCATATCACAGCTCACAGTGGAATCAGATGTGACAGCCTGCGTCCCTCCACGGCAGAGCTCAAATATTTCACTGTCATCATTAACCAGATACATCAATATCTAACTGAACTTAGTAGTCAGACTGATGTGGGGGAAATGATTTGGAGCCTTTGAGTACTCTGCTCGTTCTGTTAAACCCTCGTGTAACTCTAAAGACACAAGCTCAATAGGTATCACCCCTTGATTTGTTTCTGCTGGGTACAGACACAAGATGTCTCAGTTGTAAATGAGGATTCTTCTGAAGGTTGAATGGTTTTATTCCGCTTGTTTTTCCGTCCATCAGGATCAATCGAGATGTCCCCCCCCCCCCTGTCAACCTTTTCCAGATTTTGTTGTGGACCCTGAAGTGTTCCTACAAAGGAAACTCAATTCTGGCCGCTTGTATTTGCCATCTTGTTCTGTCATTCAATGCCCAGGGGTCAAGCCCCTAGGTGGGGGTTCAAATGTAGACTGACAGGTAAATTAAAAGCCACTCAAAACTATCAGAGCTTTATCTTCCTGAGTCATCTGATGGTTTGCCAGACCTTTCTCAACGCCAAACAAAAATCTTTCTTAATAGCCCTCCCCCCACACACACACACACTCCAGTCCACAGGTCAAGAACTCTGCCTGGTCTCCCAGCAACAGGTTAGGCAGCTACCTCAACCGTCTGATCTCATTGACCAAATAGTGATTTGACGGCTCTGCTCTCCTCTCATGTGTGGCAAGACGTATTGTCGGCTGCATATCTGACAATACGACCAAGGATTTAATCATCTATCTTAGACCTTTCTCTGATAAAGTCCCCCAGGTAGTTCCTGTTCCAGGACCCCACCCAGAGACTATAGGAAGGCTGGATTCTGCAGCTTGGTGTCTAAGCATAAACAGTGATCGGAGCTTTCCTCCTAGAAACCTGCAGCCACATGCAAGTCTAAATCCAACTCAGATCCGGCTCAACCAGAGAGATCTGGGACTAGATCCTAGATTCTTAGGACTAGTGTAGAAAGCAGGGATCGGTGGTACCACAGGGAAGCAGCCCTGTAATGTCTGTGGGCTGTGCCTGACGCAGATCCATGGATGGTTAACACAGACATCATTTATTTATGCTATCTAGCTCGAGTGGTGTCAACTCAGTAACTCATTAAAAGATCTGTTTTACCTTCAGCAGCGTGAAACACACAATGGAAGTGAATAATTGTAGGAGAGCTAAATGAATAAAGAGTATGCACAGTCTACTTAGAGGTCTGCCTCATTTAAATACGCATCCTCTGTGGAATTACTTGTCACAGAAGATGCAGCCCTTTCATCCCCTCTCAAGAGAGTCAATCTGTAACATTTTTAAGAATGAAAGCCTTTTTTTTTCATGAAGCAGTTTTAAAAGGAAATACTGTAACCCAAATATAGCTCAGCTCACATAAGAAAATAAACTTTCAATCAACATCTGCTTCTCATGGATATCTGACTTTTAATCATGACAGATATTGTTTTAAAATGTCCATAATGAGGGGCTGGGATTTAATGATGCAGTTTGCAGAGTTCAGATTTGCCATATATAGCTCCGCTGGACTCACACTCTGCTCTTTGTGCCATAGTCCATTTGTTTCCTTCACACTTAAAACCAAATGTTCCAGAGAAAAGTACAAACCCGGGAGGAGACAGAGACACCGTGTTTGCTGTTCACACAAAGCAGCCTCTGAACCTTGAGTTTCTTAAAGGTGCAGTGTGAGCTTCTAAGAGTTACTCACCAAACACGGTGGTGTGTCCTTTGAGTCGAGTGCATCAAGTCTTTGAACAACCAGCATTGTTTTGCATCCTTGTCTAAGTGCTGGAAATGTATTTCACTGCCTGCTTGTGTGTTATTGCCACATGCATATCAGAGGCTGCTAATGTATCCTATTTACATTTAGAACAATACTAGAAATACCATTTGTTAAAATGTAACATCATCAAACAAATGTCTAGTTGTCTTTATCCAAAGTTCCTAAGTCCTTGAGATTTTTGTTACTGACATTATAAGACAGCTCTGCACTGAAAACTAAATCACCCCTATGATGCTACGAGGTTATAAAACAATCTCTCTTTTATTCTGTGAGGGGTTTGAGTTATAGTGGGTATTGCTGATTGTTACAGAGCAGGCTGATCTGACAGACTGTCAGACTGTCAGACTGTCAGGGTAGAATATCCTATCAAGCTAAAACAACAATGCCTTGGTCTCCATCGTGAGAGAAAGAAGTGTTGATGGGCAGGAACCACAGAGAAGGAGGCTTCAGACCAATGGAAGGAATAGAAAGGGAGAGATATGAGGTGTCATCCGAGGGACTCGGCAAACAATGGCAAGAGCAGTGTTAGGGAAAATAACAAGTGACAGATACAAATCACTGGCGCTGCAGCACATATTATTCGTGGCACTCATTCCAAACGGCTGATTGATTTAGCCAACATAAAGCCGAGAGGGCTTTGGGTTGTCACACTGAGGGAGGCTCATTGCCTCTCAAGCTGAGACTGAAGGCCTCTAAGAGGACATGCAGAATGAAGAGAAATGCAATGCTTTGCTCATCCTCCCCCTGTAATCAGAAAACCCCATTTGGTTCCAACAAGGTGTTCCCTCGTCGTTTCTCTTCTGCTTCCCCCTGGTCGCTGTCTAGGAACAGATAATCTGTCTGTTTTACATGGTTTTAAATACAGAGTAGCACAGGGAGAAGAGTTCACAAGCTCCTCCTCAACCCATTTTGTGAGCATGTAATTAAATTTTATTGCGTCTTGTGCCCAGCACACACATTTCAGAGCATGATATATTTAGCAAAGTCCCGAGGATACACAAATCACACTATCTATTATTCTCTCCAGGGCTTCGGGCTAAGGTGAAACTATAGGTAGAAACTCAGTGGTTTCTTATTATGCTAAAACTCATTCATGTGGATTTGTCACAATGTCTATTTCATCAGATTTTCATGTCCTTGTACTGGTAACCTGAAAAAAACATGCAATATATGAAAGAACTTGAAAATTGCATTAAATTCAAATAATAGTCCTTAGAGCTGAGAGATTGTTTTTTGCCAAACCATCACATTCAACAATTTCTTTCTAGGAAATCTATTACAAAAATCATTTGGCCAAAAATGCATGCCGGGTATTTCTTCAGTGGAAGGGTTCATCTTTCCGTCAATCAGAGACAAGCAATCAGGGTGACTGTGATTTATGGAAACACATTTTATGTTAATCTCCTGCTCCCTCCAGTGGAAAACAGGGATGCTCCCCACACACACATAATGGACCGAAGCAGAACACAATTTCACAAGCGCAGAGCTTGATCGCATAATGCGGAAATCGTCAGTGAGGAGAACTTTTCAGGAAAGCCTCGACAAAAATCTTCAAATGAATTCTGACTGAATAAGTCATTTTTTTGTCGACACCCATGTAAAGGCTGCTGGAGTAGTTGGTGCATCTCTTAAAAATGAGTTCACAGGAATTGGTGGATTTTCTGCCTAAACAGCAGCAGGGGACTGCATCTCAATTTGTTGGCAGAGAAGTGACTGGTTAACCTTTCCAGCTCTTCAGTGGAACACTGTACCAGATGACATGTTAATGTTTAATATCCCCCAACACTTTGATGAGCATGTCTGTCTCCGCTGATTCCCTCTCTCCAAACCTCTGCAGCCATTAAAATGCAATGGCTGCTCATGAATAATCATGATGACTTCCCACCTTCTGTCTGATCATATATCGTATCAGAGAACACAGAGGTAGAGCAAGGGCAGGTTGTCGTTACTAAATATGCTACCCATCCGTCCATTATATAAACCACTTATCCCTTTAAGGGTTGTGGGGAAGCCAATCCTAGCGAATACAGCCTGAACAAATCACAGTCAACAAACGCATTCACCCATACGGTCAATTAAGAGTCTGTATTTAACCCTAATCCCAATCTGCATGTCTGTGGACTGTGGGAGAGGCCGGGGTACCTGGAGTAAACCCCCACAGACACGAGTAGTAGAACATGCAAACTCCACACAGAGAGGCTCGGTGAATGCAATGACATGTGACATCAATTTGACCTGTGATTGAAATGCTCAAAAGATGAACGTGCCATGTTACATAATTGTTTTATGCAATGATGATTTTCCGCACGGTGTCAAACCAGAAATTCAATGTTTGAATCCAGCCTCAAGGGGAATTAATGAGTAACTTTTAAAGATGTTGAAATACTCCACCCCACAGTGGTGAATCCCTTGTCCCTGGAGAGCATCACAGAGAAGGACAGACAGGACACAGGCTAACCTGCGTTATAGAGTCTGTTTCTGCAGCCATGGGGGGGTCCAGCGACAAGCTTTTCTGCTGCAGGTGGATGCGCAACATGATCCCGCTGGCCCACCGAGAAGAACTGTACCACATCCTGGGGATGACGGGGCCTCTGGTAAGAACTGGCACGACACGATGCTCTGGCTGCACACGTGGTTGTGCGCTTCGCGGGCGTCCTTCGCTCTGAGTTGATTTATTCGCTGTAAGATCGATGACAGTGTTTTCTTTGAAATTCCTGGAAAAATAGACGTTGAGTGTTCGCTGTCAGTCAAACTGAAGCAGTGCTTTGCTTTGGCTTCGAGCAGCGGCTACAACCTGCTGGAGTGATGACAATGTGGTGGCTCATTTGCAAAGAGAGCGATGCCAATTAACAGTATAACTTGTGTTTACGATAATTGACCATGCATTACCTGTGAGCCGCCGCCTCCATCAACCGCACCTCTGTCGATGTTTGTCTCTGCAGCTGCTCTCTCGAGTCCTCAATTACCTTCTTCCATTCGTGGTCACCATGTTCTGTGGCCGTCTGGGAAATGAAGTGATGGCTGGCTACGGATTAGCTTCTGCTGTAAGTGGTCATCTCCCACGCTCCAAATCTGTGTGGAGACCCACGTAGGGGAAATGACAGGTGGAGATGTAATTTACAAAGAGTTATTGGAATAAAATGACGAAATATTACCACCATGAACGCACCTAACCCTGATAGCTTTCACAGCTCGCTCACAAACCTGATGATTTAATCACTACGTAGCGCATTTACTCTCATGAGTCATAGAAAAATTATTAAGTCCTCAAGTGTATGACAAATTAATTCATTTATGTTTCATATGTTTCATTTTCAGACTATTAACATTACCTCTGCAGCAATAGGATTTGGTCTGGCACGAACATGTGATACTTTGGTGGCTCAGGTTTGGAATTTCTGCCCTGACCCTCAATTCCACCAACTCCTGGTGTTCATTACTGTCTTCCTTGAGATGATTAACATTGTCCATGCGCTGTTGTGCAGACATTTGGTGGAAAGAACCTGCTGCGGGTGGGGGTGATCCTTCAGCGGGGCGTCATCATCCTGCTGCTGTTCTGTCTGCCCTGCTGGGGTCTGCTGCTCAACGCCCAGCACATCCTGTTATGTCTGGGCCAGGACCCTGAGGTGGCCAGGTATCGAGCAGCGCCGCACATGCATGCAAAACTCTCCGGGCTTTAGACAGACACGGAAACGGTCAGATGACCTTTACCAGTTGTGGTTATCGGCTGAAAGTAGTCTCGCACTTCTCCTGCATTATTGAATGTAGCTTCACGGCGCATTTAGCACACTTCTCCAGGGGAAAGTTCACATACACTAACTTAACATTTCTTGTCATTTATGCAGTGGAAATACAATTTAAAATTTAAAAAACATTTAACTGGATCTGAATACATCCTCTTCATTTCAGAATTGCACAGCTGTATATCACAGCCTTTCTTCCTGCGGTGCCAGTGAGTTTCTCTTACACCATCGTGTGCAAATTCAATACATTTAAAATACTAAAATTAGTCTTTACCTCAAACCTTAATGTCAACATATTTTATCCATCTTTTGTCTTGCAGGCGATGTTTCTCTATAAACCTCTGGTGTCTTATCTGCAGAACCAGGTGCATCACCTACTCTGTTCTCTTATTGCCCGCCATCTAAATACGCTGTCTTAATTATTGAAATTACATTTCTGAGAGAAGAGGTGTAAGTGGCACTCATCACATCATCTGGTGTTTGCGTACTCAGGGTATAATATTGCCGCAAATGTACACTGCTGTTTTGGCAAACATAGCAAACCTGCTGACAAACTACGTCTTCCTCCACTGGCTGGATCTGGGAGTCAGGTGGGTGCATTTTACACATTCAATGCAATGTTTTAAATCTAAAGTGAGCCATGACTCACTGATATCTGTTTGTGTGTGTGTGTGTGTGTGTGTGTTACAGTGGATCTGCTGCGGCCTACGCACTCTCTCAGATTTACATCTGTGTGTTTCTGTTTGCTTACATTTGGTGGAAGAGGCTGCATGTGAACACATGGGGAGGTGAGGGATATGGTATTTGTGGCCCCTCTGTTGCTGCAACACAGTTCAACCTCCATGTTGTTTACACTGTACAAATGAGTTTCTCTCTCCCCCTACAGGCTGGTCTTTGGAATCACTAGAGGAGTGGGGCTCGTTCATGAAACTGGCCATTCCCAGTACACTCATGACTTGTTTTGAGTGGTGGATTTATGAGTTTGGAGGATTCTTTGCAGGTGAACCATATATTTCACTTATTTTATTTGGAGCTCAGACATTCATCCAGAACCTGATTTAAACTTTGAGTCATGGCTGAGAAGTTCCCTCTGTCTCTGATGATCAGGAATGCTAGGTGAAGATGATCTAGCAGCTCAACATATTGTGGTGATGATCGCATTCATAACCTACATGGTATTACTGCACAACAAAACAACACATTCACACATTTTCATCATATGGGTAATAATTGCTGTCCATTGGCATTTCAAGCTTATTTTGTATGTGTGTTGTAATGTTATTTTCACCACAATCATGAATCCATAGTTCCCTGCTGCCATTCATGCTGCAGCATGTGCCCGTGTGGGTAACGCCCTCGGGGCAGGAGACACTGCTGGAGCATTCCTCACCGCCAAGATATCGTTGGTTCTTTCAGGTCAGTTATGTACATGAATATTCTGTTGTTGTATCCAATGTTAAGAGATCAGAATTTGTCTTGGATGCTTTCTGCAGTTCGACAGATCTCACAGCTCCTCTCTTTCAGTCAGCTTCTCTGTGTTCGAGGGTCTGCTGCTTGGCTCCATGAAAACAGTGATTGGCTACATCTTCACCTCTGATGAGTGCGTCTTCTCACCTGCACACACACACACATATATGATCGAGTGAACAGTGCAGTTCCTGCAACTGCCAAACTCAAACACACACTTTTAATTATCATTCCAGGAAGATCATAAATCTGATCTCCTACTCGATGAACGCATACTGTTTCCTTCAGATCTTTGATGGTCTTGTGGTGAGTCCACCAACTTGTCTTGTGTTCTTCCGAGCTAACATCATATCGAACATGAAATGGGTTTTTCCTCCTCTTAGTGTGTGTGCAGTGGCATCATCTTGGGCACGGGGAAACAGAAGATAGCAGCTGTGGCTAATTTCATTGGCTACTACTGCATAGGACTTCCTCTTGTTGTTACTCTAATGTTTGTTGCAAAGCTGAGACTTTTAGGTAAATAAAGGGATGTATTATTATATTATTGCAAAGTAATAGCAGTTTGAAAAATGCTGCGCAGTCTACAGACCCCTCTGTATTTTTCCCTGCAGGGTTTTGGCTGGGACTGCTCATTTGTGTCGTTTTACAATCCACCTTCTACATCATTGTCATCTTCAAGCTGAACTGGAAGAAGATAACAGAGGAGGTTTGTGCAGGGACTCAGCTTTTTAACAGCTTTTCGTTACATGCATGCAAAAGGAGTAATGGGCATGTTTTGTACCTGCTTGTTTGCAGGCTGTGAAACGAGCTGAGAAGAAGGAGCACCTGACCTTATTAAGTGCAGCCGCCCTGTCCGACCCACTGGGTTACAGCACTGCTGCCCAGACAGCGACTAATGGGAACGTAAGTGGCCTGTTGCTCTGAACGCTAACGACCCAACACACACTGTTATGACTTAACCTTTTTCTGGTTGGTTTTCTGTGTAATTTCTTACTTATACAACTTAAAATACCTTGAGCTGTATAACTTTCATTACTTGACTGTGTTTCGGTGAACCTCAGATTTCCGACGGCCTCTGCACCAATGCTTGATAGATTGGATGTTTTGATGTTGTGATAAGTTGAACCTTGAGAGTCTGCATTCCCACGAGGTTAATGTGCATCCTGAAATTTATAGTGAACTAGACTGTTACCTGTTAACTCCCATCTGGTATAACATTGAAATGGGGGGGGGGGGGGGGGGGGGGGGTGGCTGTCTGCACGTGTTATGTTGTGTGTGACCGTTAATCTTCTCTGAGTTCTTTTATGTTATTTTATACCCAACTGCAATCAATGGTTAGAAATTGTTCATTTTGCTTGCATTCCTCATGATTTAACAAAATAAAGTTTTATAAAGTTTTTCTTCTCTAGTCGGTGGACGGCTACGTGTCTGTGAAGTCTGAGGGCCATGACGGGGAACCTGTGGTGCAGCAGAACAGAGGGGGTCTCTCCACCACCCAGCTGGTGCTCAGACGAAGCCTCACTCTGTTTGCGGTGGTTGGACTTCTGGTGGCGGGAGTGAGTGTGCACCTCCTCGTGCCCTTACCAGAGACTCTGCCTACCACCGCCAACGATACGAAGAACTGGGTCAATACCACGTATAGTCCAGATCAGACCTTCTCCACTGTGTTGTCCCAGTAGAAGAGATGGTATCACCTCGAGAGCCTTGATCATGAAATCATTGGATTTATCTTTGAGTAGCTCGGGGCTTATATGTGGCGGCTTGACTGGAATGTAAAACAAAGGAATTGTCCAGCTGTAATATTTTTGCTTTAAGAGATTCTTTCATTGTTTGAATTATAATTTCCCCCTCTTTGTTTTTACATTTGTTTTTCTCATTACATTAATTTCACAATTACCTTAAATAAAGATACTGGTTTAACAGACTACTTTAAAACCCGTGTCTGGTCTTATGAGAGCAAACACTGGTGGAAATGATATGTAGACACGTGTAAAGGGTTTCTAACTAATTTAATTGAGAAAGTAATTAGGGTTTGTGGTTTGAGTCATGAATCATCATTTGCTTTTATATTCAGTGGTGTTTTTACTGTGATTAAAATAAGACAAAGTGCAGGTTATCATTAAATGGCTTATGAACATTAAAGGTTCATTGGTGGAATTTGATGACATCTAGTGGTGAAGATGCATATTGCAGCTGATGAAAGAGAACCTGAGGCAGCTTTCAGTTGTCATGAAAACTGAAAAGGTGTTTGGTTTGTCCACTTTGGGCTACTGTAAAAAACATGGCTACCTGCATAGAGAGGACAGCCCAATGTAAATAAAAAGCATTTCAATATAAAGGGTCAGTTTTAGGGTGAGGGAAAACAACATTGACTGAAATGTGTAAGAATCCCTTTCACCATATTCTTACACACTGAACCTTCAATTATATAAATATTTATTTATGGTTCCATTTCTAGCCATAGATATGAAAATGTGTTTTCTCTTTGAAGTGATGACAAAATCTGATAATGGGACAATTAGAGGAACTAGAGGTTGAAAAGAGTTTATTCTAAACTTAAAACAACCCAAATCAAAGCTTTCTTGCTTCCGAGTCCAACATCTTATCGCCTTTGTTTTGATTGCAGGCCTGTTTCTTGTCCCTCTCTCATGATCTCTGTTGTTTCAGCTGGCTTTGGCTCACTGCCACGGAGGCTGGGGCCGCCACATGATTTCTATCCTTTTCATCATCCCTGACAGCAGCTCAGATAAGTTCATCAGACGGATCACGGTCGGACACTTCAGTGGAAGGAGCTGCGTTGGCATCTCGTGTGGTAGATATGGGCGGGTGGAGGATCAAGCTTTTCTGCTGCGGGTGGGTTCCCCAGGCCCACAGAGAGGAACTCTACCACCTGCTGAGGATGACAGGGCCTCTGGTGAGGACCGGCGCCGTTTACTTACCCGTCTCTGTCTGTTAGTGACCGTGTGGGCTCAGGCTGCTCCTGCCAAAGATAGACGATAGAGCTGGTTTCATTAGAAACCTAACCCCATGTCCTTGTTTGTCTCTCCAGCTTCTCTCTCGAATCCTCAATTACCTCCTTCCATTTGTGGTTACCATGTTCTGTGGGCGTCTGGGAAATGAGGTGATGGCTGGCTACGGGTTAGCCTCGGCTGTAAGTACTCTGCAGGGCTGTGGTGCGGAGGCCAACATGGGAAACATGAAGAATTTCGACATCAAACTAATTTAAGCATGTTTCATTTTCATTTTCAGACTATAAATATCACCTCTGTAGCAACAGGATATGGACTGGGTTTGACATGTGATACATTGATCTCTCAGGTCTGGAAATCCATTTAGAGAATTCACTGTTTGTTTGTTTCTTTCTTTCTTTCCACCGACCTCTGTATCCCCTCCTTGAAAATGTAAATATCTTGTGCAGACATTTGGTGGAAAGAACCTGCTGCGGGTGGGGGTGATCCTGCAGCAGGGCATCATCATCCTGCTGCTGTTCTGTCTGCCCTGCTGGGGTCTGCTGCTCAACGCCCAGCCCATCCTGTTATGTGTGGGCCAGGACCCTGAGGTAGCCAGGTTAGAAATTGAAACATCCTCCTCTTGACTTTAACAAACAGTATCTCTGTATTCAAATCACAGCTTAACTGAAACATGACTGAATAGCAGTTTGAATTCCTCTCATGTATTTTAATGATTTATAATATTTAAAGTGCCTTTTGCTCTTCTGTCTGTCCAGGGGAACCCTTATGAAGGTTTTAAGGCCTTGAGGCAAACTTTGACTTTTGGATATGGGCTATTCAAATAGAATTTTACTTGACATGTATTGCAAATATATATACTAGTTGCATTATTAGATTTTGATCAATAAGGAACTAAATTAGGTAATAAAAGCTGAAGCCCTATATGTTGTTTGTATATTGCCTTTCCTTTGAACTGAATACAACCTATTGATTTCAGAATAGCCCAGCTGTATATCACAGCCTTCCTCCCTGCTGTACCTGTGAGTCCCGACTCATCACTCATCTTTATGCAACAATCCAACTCATTTTCAGTTATTATTTTTTCTGCTTAATAAATAAATCCATCTTTTCTTAATCTGTCTGTGCAGGCGATGTTCCTGCATCATCTGCAGGTTTCTTACCTCCAGAACCAGGTGCGTTGATGTCCTAAACCAATTCTTTGCTCATTCTGCGTCATCTTATTTCGGTATTGATGGGAAAGCTCTAAGTGGCAGTAATCACGTGGCCTGGTGTTTGTGTACTCAGGGTATAATATTGCCGCAAATGTACGCTGCTGCTCTGGCCAACATAGCAAACGTGCTGACAAACTACATCCTTCTTCACTGGCTGGATCTGGAGGTCAGGTAGGTGTACTCACACGTCAGAAAAGGTTTTTTAAATCTGAATGAGCATGATAACACACACTGAGATCACTGCATCTGTGTGTGTGTGTGTTACAGTGGATCTGCTGCAGCCAACACACTCTCTCAGATTTACATCTGTGTGTTTCTGTTTGCTTACATCCGGTGGAAGAAGCTGCACGTGAACACATGGGGAGGTGAGTTAGATTTCAATCAATCCAATTTTATTTGTTTAGCCCATATTCACAAATCACAATTTGTCTCAGAGGGCTTAAGGAGTTGTGACATCATCTGTTCTTAACCCTCAAAAAGAATAAAATTATAACAGAACTTAAAAACCTCAGAGAGAGCCACATGTGAGGATTCCTCTCCCGGGACAGAAGTGCAATAGATGCAACATGGAACTGAGAATTTCAACAACATTTTTACAACAATGATTTGAAGAAACAGTTTGTAACAAAATGGAAAAATGTATCAATGTTTAAGGATTTATTTATAACAAAAGTAATAGTAGAATATGTTATTGAGTGTTTTTTGTGTCAAGCTGTCTTGTTGTAATCATATTATCAATAGTCCATGAGCAGCTAGTGGACACTGGTTGTTTTCTCTCTGTATAAGTAAGTGTGTCTCTCCCCCTGCAGGCTGGTCTGTGGAATCACTGCAGGAATGGGGCTCCTTTATGAAACTGGCCATTCCCAGTACACTGATGAAGTGCTTTGAGTGGTGGGTTTATGACCTGGGGGGATTCTTTGCAGGTAATCCATTTATTTAAATTTCTGTTTCATAGGAACAGATTCAAACTTTTTGTAACTCACTTTGTCTCTGACGATCAGGAATGCTGGGTGAAGATGAGCTGGCAGCGCAACATGTTGTGATAATGGTGTCATTTATAACCTACATGGTAAATACTGCTACTTCAACTGATTTTAGTCAAAGAGCAACATTCTCAAATTAAAAAAGTGTTTTCATGTTTGAATTAAATTAGTTTTTCACCTTCAGTCGGATAAATTAAAAGTGTATGAGCACTGTCAGGAAAAAAAGCTTTTTCATACTTTAACCTAAATGCTTAATCCATAGTGCCCTCTGGGTATTCAAGCTGCAGCATGTGCCCGTGTGGGTAACGCTCTCGGTGCAGGAGACAGTGCCAGGGCAATTCTTACCAGCAAGGTTGCCCTCAGTCTTGCAGGTCAGTTTTTTTTCTCGCTGTTAATTCAGTAAACATATTTCTTTATTCTGTCTTCGAGATGAGTATTCTGATATTATTATTGCATGTTTTTCTTTATAAATACACACTGTAATCCTTTGTCTTTTCATCTTGTTATTAACATTGTTCAGTCTTTTAATTCTAACTGTCTACAATAATAATAAACATCTAGAATCTATTTTTATTTTGTGTCTCTGCTGTTTAATGGATCGCGCAGCTCCTCTCTTTCAGGCGGCATCGCAGTGGTCGAGGGTCTGGTGCTTTGCTCCACTAAATCAGTGATTGGCTTCATCTTCACCTCTGATGAGTGAGTCTCCAAACTAACCCTCGGTCCCTTTACTGGGACTGTTCAGGTGCTGATGCTGCACATAAAGATTGAGCAGGATAAAAAGATGTTAATTATAAACCTGATTCCAGGAAGATCATAAATCTGGTCTCCTACTTGATGAACGCGTACTGTTTCCTTCAGTTCTTCGATGGCCTTGTGGTGAGAACTGTTTTTACTCTGCAGTTGCAATTGAGTTCAATACAAAAGGCTCATTTATACAAACATATGGAGGCCAGTGGAGTGACAGCGCATCATAATCAGAGATAATTTCTGTTTGCATCCTAGTGTGTGTGCACCGGCATCTTCCTGGGCGCGGGCAAACAGAAGATACCAGCTGTGGCTAATCTCATTGGATACTACTGCATAGGCCTTTCACTTGGTGTTACTCTAATGTTCGTGGCAAAGCTGGGAGTTCTGGGTAATTGCATGAAATGCAAAACTTTTTAAATGAAGCCTGCTGTGAACATATAACTGACTAATCCATCTTTCTCTCTGCAGGGTTTTGGCTGGGGCTGCTCGTCTGTGTCATTTTACAATCCACCTTCTACATCATTGTCATCTTCAGGCTGAACTGGGAGAAGATTACCGAAGAGGTACTGAACGCAGGGACACTGAATTTGGTCTTGAAGTCAGATGCTGAGACACTGTGCTTGCAGAGGCTTCTACGTCTTACAAACGTGAGATCACAAGCTCTTGGGTTTAATCTTTCAGACGGTGATTCGAGCTCAGAAAAACGCTCACGTGACATTGTTAAGAGGAACTGCTGATGAAGACGCCGCGGGTGACAACACAGCGAGTAATGACAACGTAAGTAGCGGCAAAGTGTTTGGTCTCTGTACGTTCCAACATAATTAAGTCATGGCAAATATAATTTTTTCTCCCCCCCAGCCTGTGCATGGCGACACGTCTGTGAGACCCGGGGGCCGTGACGGGAGCACCGAGACACATGGGGGACATGTGGTGCCGCGGCAGAACAAAGGAGGTCTCTCCACCACCCAGCTGGTGCTCAGACGAGGCCTCACTGTGCTGGCGGCAGTCGGGCTTCTGGCGGTGGGAGCGAGTGTTCACCTCCTCGTGCCCTTACCAGAGACCCCATCCTCAAAGACCAATGGAACAACTGACTGGATCAATACTACGTCCACTCCTGATCACATCTTCTCCACCATGTTGCTCCCAAATGAAGAGTCAGACAGACCTTGAGAATTTAAATTCACCTCGATGTTTCTGTTTATTGCTAGAAACACACAGGAGCTCAAACCCGCGTTGGTTTGACTCATTGTTCTTTTTCGCTTGGAGAAGATTTCGCCTTCTTCGTTCTCTCCGCTCTGTGCTCATCTTCACATCTGCCTCGGTCCTGCTCTGACGTCCTGCGCTGCAAACATCTGCATCACGCTGAGCCGGTGGCGGATGAGTTACTCCGAGCTGGTCAACTGCTCAATAGTCTTTGCTCGTGTTCATGTCACCAGTTTGGTGATCACTAGGTTCATGATGATCCCAGCAGCTAAGATGAAAAGCATGCCGACCAGAACCATCCCCCTTCGCAGAACCGCAGCCCGGTGACTCAGCTTCATCTTCATGTCAACCAGCTCCACCGTGTCTGTTTCGTCATGGTAGTCTGTGGTAGTTTGATCATCTGGCTGCTGACCTGCTCACACACACACACACACACAACAAACACACACTCACATAAACGTCACCCTTTCATTTCAGCTTGGACTTTAAAATGATCAAACTCTATCTAAAACTTTTTATCAAAAACTTGATATTTGCATGAAACTGTTCATTGACAATGTAAAATGAACAGTTTTTAAATTATATATATATATTTTTTAATCTTTGTAAAGTAAATAGCTGTTTATCAATTATTAAGCCAGCTTACTTGCTAAAGTCAAATACACAGCATATGCTCAAACTTGTTAGTAGGGCTGCTAGATTAATCGAAATTTATTAATAATCATATCACATATTAATAATCGTTTAAATAATTGTGATTTCGATATTGTCTAAAAAAAATCAAAATCGAGGAGCCCTACTATTAGCAATACTTAATTGTATATTATGACTATATTATATTTAATACAGCCATAATGGTGGTTATGGAGAATTTTAACTTGAGGTCGTATTGACCAGTTTTTACAACCTGGATTTACATCTAAACAGACTACTGACTGTTTCCAGTGCTGATATTTTTCAATAACAATATAAAGTGGTGAAGTTGCTGCACTATTTCTCTCACTTGTTTCTCTGCAGCTCTCAATCACCCCCGCTCGGACTTGAGCCTGGGGGGAGGGGAACAAAAACAAACATTTCATTCATAAAGAAGTAAGGGGATTTTATCATTTATAAAGATTTACCTCTGCACACTAACCTCGACTGTCACTTTAGTCCAGTTCATTCTTATCAGGTAGAAAAGGAGGAATGCGGATTGTAGGGCCACACATGTAAACAAGCCTGTCCACAGACCTATAAAAAAACAATGAGCAGCTTGAAAAGAATAGCAAACAAATGCTGACCACATGGTGAGGTCATACTTAAAAGAAAAACAAAAACCTGTAAGGAGCACCAGTCAACAAAGCTTTACAAAGCATCAGAAGGCTAAACAACCGCTCTGATTTAATCATACCCTTGATTCCTAATTTGGCTGCAAACATCAGTGGCACGCCGATCGGGAAACCGATGCCATAAAACCCAATAAAGTTGCAAATAGCCCCAACTCTCTGTTTACCGGCTCCTCGTATGACGCCACCCGCGGCAGCCTAGTCACAAAACACACAAACATACAGGCAGTTAGACTCGGCAAACACGCCGATAAGTTTGTCAAGATCCTGTCGTAATGAAAGATGTAAACTTACTGAAATTGCATCCAGGAGAACGAACGGAGCGTAGAAAGATATGACATCAGCAACTCTTTCCCTGATTTGTCTGTTGGTAAATAAAAGAAAAAACTTTGAAAATTTAGTGTCTGACTCTGTAGGAAATGTTTGTGTGTTTTATTTGTGAACACGGTGCAGCTCCATACTATCTTAAATTTACTTTCATTGCCATTATTCTCGAGTGATGCTGCCGAGCATGAGGACACATTGTCCTCAAGTTAATATGTAACAGAATATGGAGATAAGTTCAGAGTTTTCTGTCCAGGCAATGACTCACAAACTGGGGAAAGGTCATTTAACACTCATGTTATCTCCCTCTGACTTCACACTGTATGTGCTTATGTAACACATTACATTTAACAAGCAAGGAGAATTCTGGTGACAAAAACATACTCACTCATCAAATGTAAAAATATATGAGATATGATTCTTCAGAGTCCCGATGAGAATTGCCAAACACACAGACACTGACGCTGTGGTGCAGAGTAACAGACTCAATTATCATCCAGTTGCATCATTCACATTGGGATTTGTGATTCAAATTAGAATTGTATAACAAGAATTTGGGTGGCATCTCAACTTCAAACACACATTCAACTGGATATATGTACACATGATCAGATTCTGTTAGAGTGTTAACTGACTTGCACAGACAACTGTCATCTTGGCAGACAGCTTGGCCTGCTCTGTTTGTCCGGCTCCCAAAGCTTGTCCAACTCTTACACTGCCTGCTACACTAAAACCAGATGGGAACTAAAAACAACAAAAAAATACAACATTAATATGAAGTTGCACTGCATGAATACAGAAGACCAATTTGAGGCATGTTCATTATTTATCACCATGTATGCCACAGATGCCAGCTCATACACGACCGACTGAGCGCCGAGTTCCACCTCACTGATCAGACCTGTGGATGACAAGCTGCTGTTAGATTTCAGACCCACTTCACTTCATTCACTTCAGGTGATTGGAAAATAACAATGTGTTCTGATCTGTGATCAGTACCTGCCAGTAAACTTCCGATCTCATACGTCCACCACTCAACGCACAACATGATCATGCCGGGCACGGCCAAGTGGATGTACGAGCTCCAGTCCAGCAGGCACTGTTTGGACCAGCCTGTGAGTCCAACAGGGAATCAATTAGTAACTGGAATCATCAATCTGTCGGTCTGTCTGTATCTTTACCTCAAACAAAGTTGTGGAATACCTGTCATGAAACACTTCAAATATGAAAAATATACCGTTAAATAAAGTCTTTGTGTCATTTCCGGGGACAACGACCGTACTTTGTATCAGATTGTTCTTCTTCCTATGTTGAGTAGTTCAGGTCAAGCGACTTGGTTCATGCCTTCGGGGTCAACACATTTTAGAGTTGTTTCCTCCAAGTTAAAGAGCCACACTTAACTTTCACCATGTTGTGTTTTAGATATTGCTTATCAACATAGTATTTTTTTTTCCTTTAACTGTCAAAGAAGCATAGAAAAACTTGTGGTTTGTTTTCTGGTCTTCAATAACTACAGACTTGTCACTATAGCTCTAAATTGTTGTATTAAAACTCTCTTATAAGTATAATGAGTCATTATAACACAAGCTGAGGGAAACCACTGAAGCCTCTTGGTTTCTGCAGGATCAACCTACCTGACCAGGTGGCCTTGTGAAGACCTTGCCAGATGATGTAAGCAAAGAGAAGTCCGGCCATGAGGAACTGGGAGAGAGTGTTGGCGAGAGCAGAGCCGCTGTAAAAAGAGTATTTCATAGTGTGATCCTTGTCATGTGATACCAGCGCTGATGATAGTGAATGAGTCACGTTCAAGAAGTGCTACTCACGCTACTCCCATATTAAATACGTGTAGAACGATGTAGTTAATGAGAGCGTTGATGAGATTGACCATGAATCCTGTGATGACCTGTGGCCATATGATGCCCTGAAGGAAAAACACCACATATTAGTCACACAATGGAAAGTGAGAAACTTCGATGGCTGTCGGAGATCCTCAGTGGGTTTGTCCTAGTGTGTCTTCCTCCCATCTCCACACAGAAGATGGATAATTTAACAAATCCTTGATACATCCTGATGCCTTTTGGGCTGAACCATTGTTTTTTAACTATTAAATATAGAACGTTGTTTTGAGATGTTAGAATCTACTGAACAACAGCTTCATTCAAGGAATCAGAAAACACAAAACCAGTCAAAGATGTGCTCAAAATGGAGGCTTGTGGGTTTCTACACATTTATTTTAAGGTCCTTGACATGGAAATGTTCAGGCAGCCCGGGGCTCATTACTATCTGAATTGAGATGGTATTAATCTCTAATGTCACATCATTAAGCTGCCTTCGGAGCCACACTGTGGCCAAATGAATAGAGGGCTGAGAGAATTCTTCCTATATATTTGATATCATAGACTCTAAGGCCTCCTTCATATAGTCAAACAAATGACAGAGACTCGGACAAGCTCATTGCTGGGAAATGGTTTTTGAGGAACCACAGGACTCCTTTTCGGAGTGTAGTTAAAGCCTGAAAACAATCATGGTCCATTTGTTCAGGAGAACTACCAAAAGGCCAAGGAACTCAATCGCCCAGGATGCCGCAGGTCATTTTATTTCGGACAGTTTCACCCAGAGGTGTGAAAAAGCCACCAGGGTCAACTCCAATTGGTCACTCTGGCCCCATGTCCTGTATAATAGGCCAATATAACACCATTTCTGCTTGGTGTTCCATCAACCTTCCAGCCGGCCTATCTTCCTGCATCGCCGAGGGAGAAGCCTGGCTGCTCCAGCTCAAATCTTCTCTTCGCATCCAAAACAACGAGAGGTCAAAGATGCAGCTTCCAACTCATCTCTTCAAGGAAACCTCCACGCATCTCAAGCTTTATCAAACTCCTAGCAGCGACTAGGTGTCCTGCAGGTAAGATTCAACAAGCAACTGAGCCCCACAGCTCAGCAGAGCCGCGAATGCAGAACCTTACGACCAACCAGAGGGCTTCATAGCAACTTAATTTCTCTCTTTCGGAGGACTGGGCTTAATAATTATAATAGGCTAAGCAAGAGAGTTTATTCAGTTCTGTCTGATGTCTATGAGTTTGATATGTGTGTGACATTTTGGGTTATAGGTTATTTGAAACTAATGTTAGTTTGTAATGCTCTTCATGGTCTGTCTTTGCATTTCAGTCTACCCTCTTTTTGATTAAGGATCTACACAGACACAGGCATATCACTTCACCTAGTTTAACCTTCCCCCGCTACCAGTCGTAAACAACTTCAGAAGTGGGGGGAGGAGGGGGGGTGCTGTTAACTTTTGGGGGGGGTCAGCAACCATTTTGAAAGCATGTTGAGAGCACCCCGATTTACATAAGCAAACACACACTCACATACACATCTTTGTTTAGTTAGTACGTAGGTTAGTAATTTGTGTTTTTATACTTTATTATATTCATAATAAATGTTTTTCTTTCACAAATGTTGTTTCATTAATGTCGTATAAGTTAATTTTGCCACCCGCTACACTGTCAAGAACTCCATAACCTTCACTGTTCATTATTCAATCTTTGATTGTAAATATTGAGATTTCTAATTGAACTTGATCCAAATGAGACTAATCTTAATCAATAAATTGGCTATCTTTTCCCTTCGGTGCCCCGAGGTAACTTAACCGAGTAAAAATATGATTTAATATTAATATTTTAAATATTAATGTTGTATATTTTATTTTGATAACCAAATTTATGGAATGCCTAAACTTTATGGTATCACTTTTAAATAATTATTTTTCCACATCATCAAGACGTTATTTCAGAATCAGAATAATTTTATTTGCCCACTATGTTTGCACATACAGGAAATTGCCTTGGTGTCGTTTGTTGGTGCACTCAACATAAAACAACAATATAAAAATAACAATAAATAACTAAATATGTTTAATATTATTTAATGTTGAATTATAACAATCTTACCTGGTTTTGTAGATATCTGGTCAGTAATGAATACATAAATGTAGCCTGGAATAGAAAACAATAAAGATATCATAATCAATAAGAAATCAATAAAAAAACGCATTATAAAACTAACTAGCACATATCTCCACCAAGGCCCAACCGTCCCCTTCAATTAAATCAGGCTGCACCAAATTGAGCCATAAGTCATGTCCCCCCCCCCTCCACACAGTCAGTGTACTATAAATAACCTGTATTTACCAAGGGAATGTAACTGACAGAAATAGAACAAAACAACTAACATCAAGGATGTTGACAGACAAGTCTGAATAGGTCAAAGGTTATCATGTTGAGATCAGATGATCATGGCGCTAAGATCTGGACGCTTTGGAAGCATTTGCATTCACTTGATAGTTGTCTCAGAAAAACAGAGCTTGTTTATGTTTGTCATTGGGAAATCGGTTAGTTCCGAGTTTGGAACACATTTTAAATATTTAACATTAGTCATCTAGTCACATTTACAATCTTTTTCAAATAAAATGAGTATGAACATGATAAGACATACTTACAGGAAGTGCAGGCATGAAAATGTTGACGTACAGCTGAGCCAACCTAGAGAGACAGAGTATCCATCAAAATCCACTAGACATAACGAGCAGTGATGAAGGCAGTGTACTCTGAGACTCTCTCACCTGGCAACCTCCGGTTTCTGTCTGACCGCCAACAGAATGAGCTCCGTGTTGATGAGGACCGCCCAGCAGGGGAAACACGCCAGAAACAAAATGAGGATGGCCCGCTGCAGGATGACCCCGACTCTCAGGAGGTTGTGACTGCCAAAGGTCTAAACCCAGAGCGGAGGAGGATATTGTCATCTTTTATTATTATTATTTTAATCAATTTCTTAAATTAAAGACTAGCGACAATACTTAAGATTAAATATGTGTGAGATTGTCAGAGTCATACCTGAGAAATCAGTGTATCACATGCCGATGCCATACCAGACCCTACGGATATACCTGTCACATTGATAACCTGGAGAGCACAAACAGAGGTTGGTTGTATTCTGTTGCTCTGCTGGTTGAACTTTCACTGTGAGAATTAGGGCAGGGCGATACGGCCCAACATGTCATTGAGATAAAAATATTCACAACAGTCAATATCAATAATTATCCAAATAAATGTCAAATCAATTAATTCTGTGAGGTTAAAAGGTTCATTGTGTAACATTTAGGTGAAAGGGATCTATTGGCAGAAATTGAATATGAAATAATACTAGTGATGTTTTCATGAGTGTATTTTTTACAGTCTAAGCTTGACATACTAAATATTTTGAGATTTTATGACAACTGAAGACCACAGGTTCTCTTTCACGTTTGGAAGGGGATGGTGAGGTGAGAGATGTTCAACTGATTTTTACAACTTCACCACTAGATATCACTTCATTCTACACACTGAACCTTTAAAGACAGATTTGTGCTTGATAAAAACACAAATTTCTATATATATATATATATATATATATTTAAGTATTGTTATATTGCTTGTGCTGAAAATTACAATAAGATAATAAATGTTATAAATTTATCGCCCAGTCCAGGTGAGAACATTATTACATGTTATTGTATTGTACTTACTGCGATGGCCAAAGACACTCCTGCCAGCTCTGTCCTCCCCAGATGACCACAGAAGATGGTGCTAACAAAACTCACCATAAACACCATGAGCTGGGACAGAGTCTGCACTCAACAAAAAAGATATGACTATATGAAATATACAAACAGACTTAATCACACAAGTTCAATGTAAAGGGCCACATATCATGTGAATACATCAAGTAACTAGAGAGGGATCTGATTCAATAAAGTAAAAATTAAATATGAACCATGTAAATTGTTTTATGTATATATTTAAGTATAAGTTTAACTTGAAGTCTATCAAGTAGTATAAGTAGTATATCTTACGTTTTATTTTCTCTTATTTTAATTATTTTACCTCTATTTTATCTTTACTACTAACAATATGATGTACTACATGTTACTGTCCTGTTGTTGTACCCTTACACTTGTGAAGCACTGGGGTCAGCCAAGTTTTTTAAAATGTGCTTTATCAATAAAATTTACATTGACATTTTTTTATATAGAAAATACTCAAATTAAATCTAAAGTTACATGGAAATAATTGAAATATATAAGTCAGGTATTATGTGTCTGATGAGAATGAAGTCAAAAAGAAAGGAAATTAGCTGGAATCTTCATTATGTATTATTATCATTCACTATTATTATCATTATTGTTACTATTAGTATTATAATTATTGATTTGATCGACAGTGACTGTAAATGAAAGTAAAGGACTCACCACTGGAACGGACAGTTTACACAGCTCTGTTACTTCGGTCCTGACACCGACCGGGAACAAGGAGCGGATCCGCCTCATGACGCTTTGTTTCCCGTTGGAGAAACTGGATCTCCGGCTGCTGAACTCCATGTTCCCGCGGCTACAACTGGTTCACTGTCAGTGTTTACGGTCCCCCACCTCGGGTTTGCTCAGGACCTATGTGTAGGATAAGTGTTGCAATCACATGCAACCCGCGGCAGTCACTTACTTCCGGTAAGTGACGTGACGTAACTCGATACATATTTTATTTTATTCTACCCTCATGGATAAAGTAAAAGGACATATCTTTACATTCAGGAGTATTCACGTTGTTCACGTTGTTCACTGTTGTTTTCTTAACAATAAAGTTTATTCAAAGAAGGTAAAAGTCAGAGAACCACAGTCGAAGGTCAAGTGAGGCCAAAGCAGCCGTGTCAGGAAATAGGAAATAGGAAACCCCAACTTCCCAAATCTCTTGTTTCAATTTAAAAGTTAAATTAGAACCTAACAATTGAACTTGACAACACGCACATTTGGAAAACTATCCAAATATCCAGCAATCTTATTTCTCTCATATAGCTATATATTCCTGTAGGGACAAGTTAATAACTGCAAGGTAACGGTATAATTGGCTAATGCTTTGATAACAACTGGGTTAAGTGGCTTCTGTAGCTTCTAAGAGAACCAAGCATCTCATTGTGACAGTCCAAGCTGAGGAAAAACCTGATTTTCTAGTTCTCTCCATCACATTTGCCATGAGCGTCGGAAGTCGTAACAGACGCATTTTAAGTTTTTGTGCACACAGGATCTTAGTTGTGTGTTCCCAATTTATTAAGCTAAGTGCACCGGAAAACATTTTCCAACTGTCATGACCTGGGGGCTCCATTACATACTTTATGAACAAATCATATCATTACTGATTTTGTGGGTTTATTTATTTATGTAAACATGTTTTGTTATGTAATTTCTTATCTTAAAAAAATTGCAATATAGGCTGTTGATGGTTTCACTAATTTCCAGGACAATCATTTATGGTTCTTGACAAAAAAATTGGACGGACATGAATGTGTGAGTGAAATTTGGTTGGAGGAGAAATTTGCTCGGTTTTGGTTAAATCCATAAAACAGTTTCATTTTCAGATGCAAATTGCTAACATGTTGCCTTGTTTCAGGAATGTAAATTCTGACTGCAGCTTTTGTTCCTATTGATTTCCATAAAATGATGACGACAGGCTGAAGCAGTATTTAATGAACATGAGGAGAAAGACGTGGAACCCACAGAACACGTCATGCATGTCTGTGAGCTTTTCACATTAATAACATTGAGTTCTGGAAATGTTGAGGCTGAAATACAAAACCTGACATAACAACTTTTCCATTTCCATTTTCGTCAACATCATCAGTTTTATTGCATCGTCTCAACATATTTTTCAATATCTCATTGGACGTATTAAGAATGCATTGATAGATATGTGGATGAATGATTGTGTGCAGGAGAGACACAACTGGGATTTGAGGATCTCAGGAACCCTAGAAAATGAATGCTGCTGACATTCATCTATGGAGGACCATACATGACATTAGTAAAAATAAATAAATGTATAAATAAATACAGAAATAAATAAATAAATGAATAAATAAAAATGGAAATAAATACAGAAATAAATAAATAAATATGTTAATACCAAGAGAAATGTCAAAATAAATGTCTTAAATATATTTGCACATTTATTTATTCCCTGATACATTTCCTTTTCATTTGCAGTGTCCTTATGCTAATGAGAAAGGCGGGCCTATCCGCAGTCTCATGCAGGATTGGTCACCAGAGTGTAATGATCCAGCCCTACGTCTGCCTTTCAATGCTGACTGGTGTCCAGTAGCTGTCTGCAGCGTTGAGCCAGTTCACACTTAAAATGAACTAGTTCAAGTTCAGAGGGTTAGTTAAGGTTATTTTTTATTGGGTTGATTTAGGTGTCAGTAGTCCTGACTGTGAGCGTCACGTCTCGTGTTGTAATGAACACAATGAGCGAGCCGAGAGGAGGAGGAGGAAACAGAAACTCCAGCTCGGTACAAACCACCTGCAGCCTGTGCTCTGATCATGAAGCCGCTGATCTCTGAGCAGATGTGACCAGAGAAGCTCTGTGTTTTCACTGTTTCCACTGTTCTACAGAGTCACTAACTGGCTGTTTCACGGTGAAGAGCTCAAGTCTCAGACACTGCCCGTGTCTCTGAGTGAGTGTGTGACGGAGCGCAGGGGCTGTGTGTGTGTGTGTGTGTGTGTGTGTGTGTGTGTAGCTCAGTTGACCAATCCTGCTCGAGACTGAGGTTAGGCCCGCCTAATGAAAAGGAAATGTATCAGGGAAAAAATAAATGTTAAAATATATTTAATACATTTCTTTTGACATTTCTTTTGGTATTAACATATTTATTTATTTATTTCTGTATTAATTTATTTATTTCCTTTTTTATTTATTTATTTATTTATTTCTGTATTTATTTATACATTATTTATTTATTTATTTTTACTTAAGTCATGTATGGTCCTCCATATTCATCCTACATTTATATTTCATTATTCATTATTAAAACACATTTAATGAGAGTGGAAGAGGGTCTTTCTTTCTTTCTTTCTTTACTTGTGTAGAAAACAAACTTGATGAAAGAGGAGTTTTCCTCCTTGTATTATTTCCAGTCCTTACAGGTTGTTCTTTGATGCTGCATTAAGCCAACAGATGGAGCCATTTCTCCATCAACTGTCCTTCCTCAAAAGACTGGATGCTTCACCACAACTAATCACGCATTACGGTCTACACCATCAAATGAAGACCACACGGTGAAACTTTAATATGAGTCGAATTAAAATGGCAAAACGATTCTTACCTCATTTTGGCAGAAAATGGAGCCATCACCATCACTACACACAGACCAATAGATCTGCTCAGGTAAAGAACCCTCTCTTGGTTCTCTTCAGATTCAAATCTTTCACCTTTGCAACAGTCAAAAACATACAAGGAATCTACGATCTCTGACACTGTGACATTAAAGCAATCTGATAACAAGGAATTCTCTGCTTAATGAATCCTTTGAGTGTTCTCATAAAGCCTGGGTGGAGTTAAGTAGGAAGTCACAAACACGTGTTATTCTTTTAGCTGAACCCTCTGATACACAAAATGTGTCAAAAATGACTCGGCTCAGTTTTGATTTTCTAGTTCTTTGCTGTGAATGAATTTCATTATTCAGTGTTTCAGGGATTCCCCAATTAACCATGATCATCACAAATTCTTAGTAAAAATGTAACACTGTTTTTTTTTTGTAAATGATCATTTTTGTATCACTATCCTTCTAATGGTTCACATAAATTACCAATATTAATTTCCTAAGTAATTTCATGCACAAGTGTTTCTTTGCTATATGTTTGAAATAAATGAACTTAATCATTTAATGTTCTAAGTGTTCGTTAAATATCTTCTCAAACATATCTCATTATTTTGACTTTTTTTTTCCTTTATAAAGAAACATAAAGTTTGTATTTCTACATCGCTTTTACACACATGGGTCAAAAATGACCCATACAGTATGTATTCACTACCTAACACCTACCATTCATTTCACACAGCCTTTTGTACATCTGATGCATGTAAGTCTTATTTTACAATCCATTACTAGTGAGAAAGACAAATAGGTACAATAGCTTTTTTTCTGGCTAGCTAACCATAACAACAAAACAAAACTCTAAATATAACAGTCTATACTTAATAGACTGATTGATATGCATTTGAAAAAATGCTTTTTTAACCGGAGTTGGCCGGTCGCAATCCTTTCAGACTTACGGTTGCATGAAGAACAGGATGAGGAAAATGAGGAGCTAATTCTTGGTATTGATTCCATGTCTGAAATCTCAGATGCTGAGAACTTAAACTATGAAAACAAACAACCAGCCCTACATGATATAACATAGGAAATGAATACGGGTCATTTTTGACCCCATGTTGTGGATTAGAAGGTGTTTGCATAGCATGGGTATCACAGGGTTAACATATTCACAGAAATCACCTGAACAAATAACCTCAACAGTGCAGTAAATCGAGGAAAAAAGACAATAATGGAACAAGAGATGAATGAACAACAGCGGATACATTTTCCTCTGTACCTTGCAAAAACTGAGGCCAAAGGAGAAGGAAGAGAAGAGCAGACAAGAACTGAAGAAGATGAAAGAAGTCTTCATCATGTACGATGACTATCAGGAGCCCAGGGAGGAAGAGAGACATGAGTAAAAGATTGCACATGCCAATTTAATTCTAGAGGCAAGTGAGTGGGTAACAGAACTCAGGCAGGAGAAAGAGAATCTGCAAATCAAAACCTGGAGCTCTTGGCTTGCTGGTACAGTGACACTCGATCATATTTTTAAAGCACTTTCTAAATAAAAACAGAGTTCATGTTTGTCTGTCAATGTGATAACAACTGACTACCTGATGTTATCCTCAGTTTAACTAATAAAGGTACAGGATTAATTTGTTTCAGTTAATTTATTTAATTTAAGTAGGTTTGAGGGTTAACTTTTGGTGTAACTGTAAAGGCCAATGGATTGTTATTATAATGTATTTAAGTTGTTGCTACATGTTATTTGAATGTGGCCAAAAAATAATCCAACGAATCTATTTTGCTTCGTCATCATTCATGTTCTGAACTCATTCCAGAAGGACGTGAGATCAGAACAGGGATTGTAAAGATTTACTAAATTAAGGATTATTCAAAGTAATGTAATGTGGTTAGTAGTCATCTGTAAGAGGACATGCTCAACTCAGCAGTGTTTCCCTAAAATGTACTGTGTTTATGAATACAAAAACAGTGTGTGTTGCAGTTAAGCTCATTTGTCACAGGTTCAATCCCTGAGACAAATACCGTGACTTAACTACCAGGTTGTGCGCTGGCGAGACATTCAAATATCTGACCACCGGGACATAAAAACAATCACAACAATCAACATCTCTTTTGCAAGAGGCTCAAAGAGGAGGACTGCTCATCTTGTTTGTTGCAACCTCAACATCAGGTGGTGCTGTCCTGTAGGTCCGAGGGAAAGACTAGTTTTGGACAAGGGGGTGCACCACAATGTCTGTGCTTTGTTTTAAGATGCAAGAGAAAAACAGGCGGACAACTCTGTGAATGTCAATGCGGGGTGGACTTGACCAGGCAGAGAGAGGAACACAATAGTAGGGTTGCACTGCCTCAACCTCTTATTACACCTAAAAATGACCTTTTTTCAGAATGAAGCATAGACCACATGACCTGTGGTCACACAGCGTCCAATGAGTCATCCTTCACCCTGCTTTTGAGCTAGCACATGTGTGGCACATGCAAAATAAGTGTCTGAGAGGGGAACATTCCCCAAGGTGCAGGGTCCTGGCTTCAGTAAACATGAAGTAATTGTAAAGGAGAGTATGACTCAGAAATGAAGCGTCTTTCTCCTGATAGAGGTGTGTAGTTCTTCTGGATCACAGTTTTCAAGGGTTTGGACTGAATGATCCAATAAGCATGGACATAATTGGCATGTCTGGATCCACCAAAGGCCCCAGTTTAGAAATGAGCTGCTGGGATTAAGGTCCAATTCCTTCTCCTGTATCTGCAATGTGTGCAGTATTTCTTTTTTTTCCTGGAATATGACATGGCTCCATGTTTGCTGTGCGGTCATATGATTAAAAGCACAACCTATTTCAGGAATGTGTTGACGCGGGGGATGAAACAGGACACACCTGATGTCAGTAGATTCTCTGCTTATTTAAAGCATATTGTCATAATCCTAACTGAAGTTATACTTTCTTAAATTTGTTACAAACCATTTACCACTACCAAGTAAAAGCTTTGGATTCTGGGAACTCTGACTTCTTGGCCTTGAGACAGGCCATTGCTTTGCCTATTGGCTTTGTAGCCTTATAAATACTTGCAGCCATATGGTTACCTGGCTGTTTGACTGATGACAAACAGAAAGATTAGATGGCTTAAAATCTGAATGATTCCCTGTGATAGTCCAATCGACACAGGCAATGGGAGGTGAGCTCTGCTGTCATGAAAATCACACTGATGAAAACTCCATGGACATACTGTGTGCTGAACCTTTTCTGTGGCAGTCGTCACATCTTTTCAGTAATCTAGTGACAGTACTGTTAGAGTATTTGCTATCATTTTCGAATAATTGAATCAGGAGACTTTCAGGTAAAAAGTGTAATGTTATCCATATAATTCCACCAAGGAAGTGATTGTAAGGCCACCAGTAGTTTAGCCTATAGTCCGTGTAGATGTCCTCTGGCTTGAGAATGCAAAGAAAGGCCCTCTGTCCTCTTCTGGACCATAAAGCTTCTGACTTGACTTTTGTCCACAACTTAATTGGATGTCCGGACTGAAACTGAAACAAGTCAAGGATTGATTGTATCAGACAGGCTCCATATTGTGCTCATGTGAAACTGATACGGGAAAGGTGGAGGGCCATTGTGGCTTTGAAAGAAATACTTCCCATCCCCAAAATGCAACAGGTGGACAAGATCCAAAATGCACTTTTTGACCTTTGCCTTGCTGGATGATTCTCTTAAATCCTTTATGACTTTATTTGTCTGGAAGTAACTTATTAAGCAGGCTACGTGCTTGCTCTGCAACAACACCACCTAGTTTTTAGTTAATATAAGTTAATATAAATGTGTTTTTAGGGGTTACCAGAGCTCTCATGTGTAATGCAGTCAATCACGTCCTTTACCTCCAGCACTGAGAACAATTCCTACTGAAGCATTACATGTATATATAGCCAATAATGGAGGCTATGCTACTAGAGGATGTGTTTGAATTGGATAATGAGTGGGTGGCTGAGAGTCAGCAAAGGGAGAGAAAGACACTGTAATTACATACGTTTTGGGTATTTTTTCATAGTAGGACGCAAGATCATAGTGATCTGAAAGGCTTGATGCGCCCAACTGCTTGTTAACCACTTTTAATTGCCCAAAAGCACTGAGGGCAGAACTCTGACATTTCTTTCTCAGTGCTACAGGGTCACATGATGCCGCCAACCTGTTTTGGCACCAAGTGTTTTATATGTATAGCTTGTGATTCCCTGTAAAATACACTGCTCATGAGTATATGTAATAAAGATCAGTGAGTAAATTCTCCTGGGTCTTTAAACGGAGAAAATGTGAAATTGCCTCTCTGACCTCACAGCGTTTATGGCGCACGGCAGCGGTTTATCTGCCTTGACCCTTGGCTCACGCAACGTCTCGTCAAGAGGACAATGACACAGAGCTTTTGCCTACATGCATTAGGTGTGGCCTTTCAGTGCGGGATTACTGAGACTTGCCGCACTGTGTTTACGGGATTATATCAGCTTTCCACACGAGACGAGAGGTCATAAGCAAGAGGCAGAGGAACACATGTGTGCTTCAAAACACGGGGAGCGGTCGTATTCACTTGAGATAACGTTGCCTGGTGAGGAAAGTGGGATTCTGGACAACAATAACAGAGAGACAGTTTCTTTCAAAACTTAATATTTTATTATTTAATAATACTGCATGCACAACTCTAGCTATATCATACATTATTGCTTGTATTGTACTATCAAAGAGTTTGTCTGTGCTTTGTTCTTACAGTGTTATCAAATCTGTGTTTATAAAGAGAAAATAACAAGAAAGAAACATTAATACTCATTATAACACACGTCTCTTATTCTCTATAGTCTGTCCCAAGCAGTTTATTATTTACTGATGATTTCCACTGTACATTTCAATATGGTTCCTTCGTCATCTCACATGTGCAAAAGTTTCTGAATTTAAAATCTATATACAGTGATTATTAAAAACCACTTTATTGTAATTCAGACAGAATTCATCGGTGCAGTGGGAAATTTCAGTGTCAGCACTTATTGACATATTGACTGAAATGTAAAAAATGTAGCTACAGTACAATGAGTCACAAGGCAGATACAGAGCGATCACATCTGCAGCGATGATACGTTTCAAAGTTCAACTGATGCTGGAAGTGTCACATCCCCTCGGACAAACAGGTAAACACAGGCTGTGTGCGTTTACTTGTTGTCAGGTTTTTGTTGTGATGAAAATATCAGCCCATTCTCTATAAATACCAAGATGGCTAACAAATATAAAATAAAGTACAGAGAAGCGGTGGTGTTGGAAGAAGCATTTAAGTAAAAGTAGTATCATTATAAAAATCTTTTTTAAACCATTGCAAGTGTTTTTGCAAGTTTTGCATTCAGTTAAAAAATATTGACACAAAAAAGTATCAAAGGTACAGCACACAGACTACCCTGTTATCTTATTATTACTAATGTATTAACGTGATCGCAGAATGTGACTTATTTAGTTGTTAATCTGATGTTTTCAGTGTAAAATCTTATAAAACACAAAAAGCAACTTAGTAACTACAGCTGTCAGATAAATAAATATGTGTAAATAACTGTCATACTAAAAATAAGTAAAGGTAGAAGTAGTAGTGGTATAAAAAGTAAATCCTTAAGTCAAGTAAAACTGAACTAAAGTGCTGGACTTGGGTAAATGGGCTAAGTATCAGACAGAATGGCTTATTGCTACTAAAACGTGACGACATTTGATCGTGTAAAACATCTTTCATCACCTGAGCTCTTCCTATAATTGCCCTTTGGATTAAAAAACAGTCAGTTTGAATGGTATCTTTAGAAAAAATATAAATATAAATTCTGACGGTGTATAAATCCTGTCAAACTTGTTTTACAAGCATTAAAGGGTCTTTCCTTAAAGACAAAAAATGTTTGGATTTAATTCTTCACCAACTCTTCTTCCACTCCCAGTCATATCCATCACCACTCTCTCTCTTCTCAAGCATTACTCAGGTGTCAAACAAGACAAGCCATGTGGGGCTTGTGTCCTAACGGCACTCGGATGCACGCTGTCCAACATGTGGTCCTTACGCTGCTGCTCTGACCAGATTGTGTGGCCCTTTGTGGATAGTGAAGGGGGGGGGGGGGGTGTACGTGGATCATCTCCTCTAGTGGGACCAGGCTCACATCCCGGTGACGTTGGCCCAGGCGGGGAAGGTCTCCAGGTCAAACATGGCCTTGCCCCATGTGTTGATGGCCAGTGAGATGCAGAGGATGCCAATGACGTTCATAACTATACCTGTTCTGGCCTGTTAGGAAAAAAAAGAGCATATACAAATAAACTTTATTATTAGATGAGAGGACAGATTCCTGTGACATCATTATCAATACCTGTTGAGTATCTGTGGCCTGGTCAGAAGAGCATGCAGATCTGTTTTCAGACTTTGCCCTGTAGTTTGTTACTTGAACCAGTTTCTGGGAATGTGTTGTCGGATGTTTGCACCCAACGCTGTTTGTATAAAGTCACTATACCCTCCTATCTGTCAGGTAAATATAAAGCCGCAGCCAGAAGCCTAGTTGCTTAGGTCAGTTTAGGATAAAGCCTGGAAACACGGTGGAAACAGCAGAACTGGCTTTGGAACAGAAACTGCCTGTTTAACAATTTGTGCGACTTTTTGGCTTCAGATTAAACAAACACAACATAATGAGGCTACGTGTATTTATGCAATGCTAAGATGACATCGCCCTCAACAATTCAGAAACAGCGCAACAGTAGACTCACAGCGACGGCATCCTCACCGTATAATTTAGCAGAATAAACACAAGGCCCCGCTGCCACACTCACCATGTCAGCAACCTTGAGGTATCCATAAGAGAAGACGATGGCGTTCGGGGGAGTGGCCACGGGCAGCATGAAGGCGAACGAGGCACTCAGCGTACACGGCACCATGACGTACAGCGGGTTGATTCCAATGGACTGGGACTGCAATAATCACACAGAGCGCTTCAACGGTCTGAGACGGGGATGAACACAGCTTTGATCACAAAATCCTCCATTCCTCCATCTGGCTACTTTTTCTGCAACCGTAATCACTGACTCATGATTCCGGGGGAAAAGTGTATAATTCTAGGCGGAGTGAAAACTCTCATTAGGTGGGTGTAATTAAGATGTAAGTCCTGAAAGCTTGCCATCTAAATGGAAGAGCATGACAACTGTGGCGGCAATGGCAGACGGCTGAGATGGAGAAAGCACAACTCTGTGGACTTTGCTCCTGAATTATATATCCCGTCGCGCGGCAGCTTACATGTATACAATAATTTCTGCCTCTCAAAATAAACAATGTGTGAAAAGACTCAAACTTTATATTTAGGCTTCTTTAAACAGTAGGCTGTATCCATGAGCTCACCGCGATGAGAGCGTTTTCTCATGACAGAGGTTTAAATCGAATGGTAAGGATTCCCAGAACGATGACACAGAACGTGACATGCCACGAACCGAGACGGCCACATATTGTCATCTCTCCTCTTTCAGCTGTATGTTACTGATCCAATGCTCTTTTCTTTCGCTCTTTTCTCCCGATCTCTCTTTTCACACGAGTGTCCTGTGCGTCCCCCTCTATAAATATCAATGTGAATACCCCTGCTTGGCGCCGTCTTATGCAATCCAGCTTTGGTGTTCCCTCGAGTGCTCGGCTAGAAGGCACAGTGATGCCATTCTTCAGCCGCAGCGGGGTGGGCAGCACCACAACTCATTGAGCTGGATTGGTGTGTTTGGCAGGTTATCAATGGGAGGAGGGGCCAGTGGAAAGGGACCGAACACATTCAGCCTGAATGAGAAACTAAATGGGCGACCAAACAAGGGAAAATAGGCTGACTGTCAATGGGAGTGGTTTCAACGCTGGATTCTAATTGGGGAAATTGGTTCAAAAGAGGTTACATGGCACGGCACATGTCGCTGAAGATTCACGGTAATCCAGGTCAGGGTGGTTCTGAACGCTACACAAAGGAGTTTCATGAGTTTCTTTAAGATGTTTCACCTCTATTTAGAAAAGGGTTTGGGCCACAAGAGTTATATCGAGAATGGGGGTTATCTACATCCACAACAGAATGTTTTAAATGCTTAAGTTATGCAACAGTTACACCTGGTGTCCAGACTAGAGTTTTCAAGGGCCTTGAAAACTCCGCCAACCACAAACGTTATCAATTTCCCACAAACGTCACAGTAGTTGCGTACTACAAACCTGATACGCAATTGTGTTACGTTCGTGGGTAGCTTTCAAAACTGTAATAACTTCCCACAAATGTAATGATGGCTTCTTTCAACCCTGCGTTCAAACCATTAGTCTTACAGTCTCTCTCTCTCTCTCTCTCTCTCTCTCTCTCTCTCTCTCTCTCTCTCTCTCTCTCTCTCTCTCTCTCTCTCTCTCTCTCTCACTCTCTCTCTGAAAACTTACCATCGAGGCTAAGACAGGTAGGAAGAGCGTCGCCGTCGCCACATTACTCGTGCACTCAGTGAAGGTAGCAATCAGTAGGCACAGAATGATAGCAATTGCCCAGGGAGGTATACTTTGCAGGGGAGTCATTTGATCGCCGATCCACTTTGAGAGTCCTGATACCTGGAGGGAAACGCAAAACATTAGGGCTGAGCACTTTTCTGGAAGTAGTCTTCATCTGTCTGGATCAGTTCAAACTTCTCATTTACTAGGAGTGCACTCTAGTTCAGGTCTGTGTATAAGAATGTGTTCAGGCTCCTGTATGGCATGAAAGGTGAACTATTAATGAAACAAAAAGGGAACATTTGAACTAGGATCATTAAGATGATATTACACAGGACACAGCAATACGGCCAAAAATGTTATCAAGGTGACATTTTTTACAACAGTAGATATCGGTAATGATCACGATAGATGTCATATTATTATTTAGTTTAAGCTTAAAGACTCGCGAATGAAGGTTGTGGTTTTAAATTCGTCTTTTATGGGCAGAGAATGACCAAACCTTGATGAACGGCACATTTGCTCGATCAATAATTTGTTGTGCCTCCTCACTGTGTTTGCACAATGCATAACCAATGTATCCAAATATATTGGACTTTAGTTTTATTGTTATTGATGAAAATATTGTTTTATTGCCCAACCCTGATATAACATTACAAACTGCAGGTTCTCTGTTGTTATTCTTTTGTGAAATGTGAATCCATTACAGGAACAATGGACTCTGCCACTCAAAATAAAAATAAGCTAGTATAACGAGCGTTAGTCATAAAAGGGTATTACGCTTTATAAATAAATTCAATGAATGGTCATTGCTGAAAAACATTTGAAGAAATCTCAAGGAACTTTAAACACACCAGATGATGAACCCATTAGCAAACTCCCCCATCTTGAGACATATAATTCTTCCCATAATGTAGATAAAGCTCTTGGCCCATTTGACTATGATCATTGCCACTTACTTCACTGCCTTTGGCCAGAGCAAAGCCGCCACCAAGAAGAAGCACGATGCCCCACGGTAACTTCTTCTGAGCGACTTTCCAGGTGAGCAGAGCTGGAGTGGGGCCAGGAGTCGGAGGAGGAACTACAGAGCCATTATAAGTGGGATCAATGTCAAATCATTGCACAGAGCCACCCTCCTCTCAAAAATGATATAATCAGAAAATGATAGATATTCTGGCAGAATGACGGCTCAACCTGTGTCAAAGCTGTGAGTCTTCCTTGAACAGAAACTTGGCGGTCTGGACGGCAGGACGAAGAGAAGGACGGCGACGAAGATGGCCACGGTGGCATCTGTCACATACCTGAGCGGTGGAGTGAGGAGAGGATTCACAAACACTGTTATATCAAAGTTTTACAGTTTATGTTTATGAGTGAAACGTTTGAATTACCCATCCAATACTTCAGTATACACACTCTGCTTTGGAGTTGAAGAGTACTGTCGCCCAGCCATCGACAAAGCCGGGATCCCTTGAGAACCACAACACCACCAGCAGAGTGAAGAGTCCCAGGACGCTGATCTCCCCGAAGGACATGGGCCCCAGCAGGCGGTGCTGCTCGCGGATCACATTGTACGCAGCGATATCCTTCTCCGTCTTCACAGATCCACAGCCCCACGTCTTCTTAAAGCTGGAGGAAACACCCGGTGGAAAGAAAACAACTGTGTCACCTCTACACTCCTCATGCGGCTAAAGTCTCTTGACGTTGATTCAAGTCTCTGTCACTATAATTAGGCTTTAACCATCGAAAAACTCACTTAAATCCCATGAAGACAAATTGCAGCCAAAGCCAGGCCAGCGTGAGCATGAGGATCATGTTTGGGAAGGCAAAGCCAAACCAGGAGGCAAAGTTAATCACGTCTCCGTTTTCAGGAAACAGTCTAAGCAAAAAGGACAAGAGGAAATACAATATGTTAATTAAAATGAGCGTAGTTACTGGAGTACTACTCGGACGTAACGTGGAAACACTCACTGATTCATCTGGCCTTTGAGAACCAGATTGGGACCAGTTCCCGTCAGTGTGGCGGTGCCTCCGATGCTGGCAGCGTAGCAAACACAAAGGGTCATCCCTTTACACATCTTCAGCCTTTCTGCTGCCTCTTGATGCTTGGCAGCCTCCACTGTGGCATCCAAGAAAGTCACCACCACTGGGCCTTCAATCAAAAAGCAAGGAAGGAAAGTGTTACTTACAGAAAATAGTAGAGAAAGTCAATGATGCCATGCAAGTTCTTAAAACAGGTTCTTGGCCAAACAGGTTGTGACGTTTCTTGTCCGTGGCCCACCTTGTCCGTCGCTCTGTTTCTCTGTCTGAGGCTGTTTGCTGTCACTCTCTGACGTCTGGTCCTGCTCCTCCGAGCTGAGGATCTGAGGTATTTCTGCCTCGCTGGTGTTGAGCTGACTCAGCACTGCTTGGACGATCGGCACCATCATGGCCGTGGTGGCTGTGTTGCTGATCCACATGGACAGGAAGGCTGTAACTCCCATGAATCCCAGCATCAATCTGCAAAGATCAAAGATCAACCTGTTGGTGGCCTTGGACTGGCAGAGGGGTTGTCAGTTGTTATACAACAACAAAGGAAGACATGCCAGACATTTATGACGGCAATGAAAAGCTCAGGTGTGATGTGACTGATTAGATATGCTTTGTAAATGTAGGTCTTAAAAGAAGACAAGCCAATCAGACAATGTGCTGTGGAGGTGTGGAACGGAGCCACTCACAGCGCCGGACGCACACCGACAACGAGCAGCACCCTCAGGGCGATGCGCTTGTGTAGATTCCAGTGCTCCACGGCAACTGCCACCAACAGCCCCCCCACAAACAACAGGTTTGTGTCCTTCAGGTACTGCATGCACACCTGAAACAGCAGAGGAAGACGTGTGTGAGCCCAAATGCATCATCGCTGAACAAACTCTGCACATGTTACGTTTGCTAAGTTCACTTACGTCTTTGGATTGCATGATGCCAAAAAAGGGGAAAAGGAGAGTTGGGAGAAGAGCGGTTACAGCCAATGGTAGCACCTCTGTGCACCAGTACACCGCCATCAAGATGATCACATAGCCACATTCTGCCTCCTGCGGACATATATGTAAACAATTATTGGCAAATACAAGCAAACAAATATTTTAAAGATCATTTTAGAGTTAAGTTTTAGAGTTGTGTTACATAAGTTTTTTAATGGGAGGTTATGGTGGTTTAAAGGGTAAACATAAGTAGACTTCTTTGATATACTTCTTTAATGAGCTCTATAAACACCTGATTACTTATTATTATTATTATCATCATAAATTAGCATGTTTTTAGATTAATTCATGAAAATCCTTAGTAACAAAACCTTTGTATCACCACTGGCCAGTGACTCCTTGTCTCTGCACACAGCACCTTTGTTCATGTTGGACTCAGGCATGCCTCCACTCTGTGTCTGTGCCCATCATAACAATCATAACATGCTTAGAGCCTGTGTGCAAGTGGAAGTGGATCCTTTGACTGTGCGTTCCCACGCTGGACGTGACCCCTCGTGTTAACAACAAGGAGTTAAAACAACAGGACTCCGGAGGGCAGCAGCCTCAGGCAACACCGGACAGTTCTCATGCACAGGCACTGCGCACTTGGCGCATCAACAGGTGCAGGAGGGAACCAGTGCAGACTCAGTGAATATCATGGCAAAATAAAAACATCTGTGTCGCAGTGAGTGTTAGAGTTAGTTACTTTTTTGCGTAAAAACTGCATAAATACGCAGTGACGTTTTTCTTTAGTAAAATAGTTATTTAAACATTTTAATTAAAGAAATTCTCATGAGGTACCAACGCTCTAATTGTTTTACGAAACAAATTTCCAATCAGTGTCGGATTTCTGCACTTGTAAGAATGTGGCCAGGTTTCTGTCTCTACGTCAATGTGTGGTTTCAACCTCAGTCATTTAAAAAGAAAAAACTACGTACCGGCGTCCCGATCACCAGAGGCAGCGGGAGAAGGAGTAACGGAGCACAGACGAGGATCAGCCCGTCCTTCGCGGAGCGCAGATACTTGAGGAATGCCATCCTGCAGGAGCAAGGAGAATAGGAGGCTCCTGCACCAAGGGTCCCGCTTTTTGAGGGCGCCCAGTTGAGGAGAGGAGGAGAGGAGGAGAGGGGGAGGGGGAGTCCCGGGGAACATAAAGGAGGGAGGCGAATCACAATGAGAGAAAGAGAGAGAGAGACACAGAGAGAGAGAGAGAGAGAGAGAGAGAGAGAGAGAGAGAGAGAGAGAGAGATCAAGCACATCTCTCCCCCCACAAAACACACACACGCACACACTAAAACAAAAGAGATAACACACTAATTTATTCATCCACACAATCAACAAAACGTTTCCTGACATTATTTGAATAACTTCCTACTGAGTTTACTCTATTATTGTTATGATTGTTACAGTTGTTGTGGTTATTATTTGTATCCTCTGTTTATTGAACATAGTAAAATGTCATCCTTACAGTTACAGAACAAGTTGGGGAAATGTCTGCCTTGTTGTGACCTTCTCCTTCTTCCACACTCATCACACACATATTGCAGAGGGGCCCACGTTTGAATCAATACTTTAGAAATATGAGGTAATCAGTCCATTTCCCACATTGCGACTCTACCCACCAATGACCTGTTAAACAGCCACCAAGGGGAAAAAAGTGTTTGTAAAAGGTACTATCATCTCTTTTAAGGGAGAGGCGGTGGTCTAGTGGCAGAAACTTGGACTATGGGCAGAGAAGGTCTCTGGTTCGACTCCACGGAGAGACAACAAAAAGACGAACCTGGATTGTACTGTCCAAAAATCCAAGAGTCTCACTACCCTGTCTAGTGCCCCTGAGCAAGGCACCTTACTCCCCCAACATCTGCTCCCCGAGCGCCGTACATGGTCGCTCACTGCTCTGTGTGTCCTGCACCAGATGGGTCAAAAGCAGAGATTACATTTCCCTACCTGCATGACTGTGCCTTTGCATGTCTGTGCATGTGTTTGGGATGAATAAATGCTTCCTAATCTCACTCTTAATCTTAAATCATTTTATATAATTTTGCTATTTATTTAATATTTCCTTCATTTATACATACTTTAAGTTTGACCTCCCTTGTTAGTCGACATATGCTTTTAATGTGCTGCTACACATTCATGTAATTGCACTGATCTTTATAAATCAGAATGTGTTTGAGTTTTTCGCTTTTTTAAAGTCAATTCTAAAGATACAAAAACAACATCCTACGAGTCAATCAGTGACAAACATAGTCGTTTGGCCGACTGGACACCAACTCTCTGTCATGTGATGTTGATGACATTAGAAAAGGGTTTGGGACGTTTTTTTAAATGCAATGCACACAAGGAAATGATCCAACAATGAGTAAACATATGCAACAACTTTTTAAATGTGTTGCAACTCCGTCCCCAGTCTTTTGCGTAACTTCTGAAGCAAACTGCTTGAATGTGCACTATAGTGTGGTTAATTGTATTTACAGTGATTACAGTGAATATTGCCCCCATCTGTGTGTTTCTGTTGAAATGAATACTTAAGTATAAATTCCCTTCACCACAAAACACCTCTATAACTCACCCTTGTCAATCACCATGAGTTTGTCACTTTCCTTCAGAGATAAATGATAAAGAACAGAACATTAAACAAAAGTAGTTGTCCCAATTCACATGTAATGGGTTCACATAAATAAACTCCAGATTGAAGAACTATGTTTGGCTTGTTGGCAAAATCCTCAGCACTTGTTTAAAAAATATGATCATATCAGCAAATTAGACTGATTTCATTCATATCAATCAATGAGTTTACTAATGTATTTGTGTGATTGTTAGAGGGTTCAATGAGAAACTGACAGATGACACGAATGCCTGGTTAAATAGCAAGAGCTGATAAGATAAGATTTGCAGCGTTTGAGGGAATCAATCAATGTTTTTTCCATTCATGCCAGTGGAAAGAGTGGCTCCCTCAATGCTGGACGACTAAATTCTACTCTCCCTCTCTTCATTTTGGTCTTTTGTTTGATTTACTTCGATCTGCAACCAGGTGGTGAGAGGTGTTCAGGAGGAAAGCGTTAGTGAACTTGAAGTCTCAGCGGTAGAAAAAATATATTTCATCCCTCCATTTAAAAAAAATATGAAGTTTTGTTGTTTGAGTTTCTACATAATGTGAATACCAGTTAACATAAGGAGATGAGAAAAGGGTTGCTGTGCTTTATGATGGGTTCATGATGGCACATTCCAAACCTATACCTTTTAGTCCAAAAAATATCTGTAGCTGTTCCTGGGACTCTGTTTGTTTTTCTTTTGAGAGATGTCAAAGTTCGGCTCAGAATATTTTCTTAGCCTAGTGAACCATTTAACTTTTGCCCTAGTGAATTCATGTGATGACACCCAGTGATGTGACACAATGTTTAAACATCCCTAAATGATGGGAAATCTATCAATACAAAGAGACAAGTTAAATGAATTGCAAGGCTTCTGTAGTGCATTGAAATGTAAGGCACATTTTGTCCTGTTGCAGGATATTTTCAGGCACTATTTGGAAAACCAAAACCGACGTTGAGCTTAGGGACATGAAACACACTCTGACACATTCTGACACGACTGGTATAAAACTACAGAGAGCAGAACTAAGGGCAGAACATGATATGCTGAGCCTAAGGAATGTCATGTTCTTTGGAAGCAGCTTTTCTGTAAAAGTGCTGACAGTAATTATGCTACATTGGTGGTATGCTGAGATGAGAGAATCTCACAATTAGTTTCCCTGTAATTCTGAGTTTATAACCCACTGTGGGCTTTCAACACTCATATCAATAGACCACACAATATTTTAATTGTTTAAGACGTGCAAAAAACTCATTCTGTGAGTTTGGACAAGAGCAATACGTTCAAAGCACCAATATATAAGAAATTACATATTTAAATACTATTTTAAAAAGTGTTGTTTGTTTTTGTCCACCAAGATGCTGCTCATATTCACTTGCAACAGCATCTTGGTGATCTGCAATAGTTTATATTCATTAAAGTAGATCTGTCTTAAGTTTAAAACAACAACTTGAAGCACGTCCTCACAAGTTATACTCATTCGGGGCCATCTCAGAGTAAACATCTAAAATATAAACACTGAATCAGATTTTGTAACAACCTAACATATATTGTATAAATATGAAATGAAGCATTTTGAATTCCCTGGAAAGACAATGGACTCTACTTCCGTATTGAGTCTGTTTTTACGTTAATGGTTAGTAAAGGGTTTCAATTTAAATCACAGCTGACGGATTAAGCAGGAGTTCATGAGAAACAAATACATAATGTGGTGATAAGCAATCGAGCATGCACATTAAATGTAGTGTGACAGAAATCCAGATTCCAATGTGGCACCTGACAAACTTTAACCACAAATTTCCGACCAGCCATCATTTATTCACATGGCAACACCACATACCATAAAAATACAATCGTAGTAGATCAAGGTCCTGATACAGTTATCTCAAATAGACACTAGAACTGGCTCTCAGTTATCTTCTTCTTATATTACAGATATGAAAGAAGAAATGACGTAGTCTGATAATCGCATGGTTTATTTGTTTTGAAATATAGTTAAAGAACGAGAAAGAAGTCCTGGATCCGACCTTTCATTTAAGCCAAAACATTCTCTGAAATTTCCATGCTCGGGCCCCGTCCCTCCAAGTTTGGTTAAAATCAGTTTAGCAGTTTATGTATAATTCTGTTAAAGATAAATCAACAACAGACTTTTGTGAAAACATGACCTCTTCGGTGGAGGTAGAAGCAATTGTGTGTATACACAATGCACTGTCTATGGTTTGCACAAAACTGCTCAAGGGTTTGTCTAGGAAATTGCAGACATAACGCCACCTTGTGGATCATTTTCTGAATGCATCTCAGTTACGCACAAGACATTAATTTGTATTAACGTTGAAAGAAGCAGCCTATGAATTTCAGGACGGATAAGTGAAATAACATTCAAAATAGAATCCCACAAGTAACCTTTATTTGGAAAGCATTCATTCAAAGTGCAATAGAAAAAAAAAAACACAACAAGATTTGGTGTCACCCTGGAACTTGGAAGGAACAAAAATACTGACTCCAAATCTCCTGTAGAAGTGCCTACAGGAGATTGTCTCTTTATATAATCTCAAACTGACTCCATGCTGTTGAGATAAGGGCTCTGCAGCAAACCACACCCTGTTGAACCTCTTACTCTCATGGTCACTGAAGATAATTCTTGTTTGGAATCATTGTCATGCTGATTTGGGACTGATCAGATCCCTCCCAGATAGTACTGCATGATAGATAGGGATAGAAACATATGGAGTGCTTAAAACATTTGCACAGTACTGTAGTGGTTTGCTATTGTCACTTTAAATCAAGAAGTAAAGCTTCTTTTTTTTGTCACCTGCAGGATTTAGAGTTTAAGTTGAACAGAAAACAGCAAATGACAATAAAAACAGCAAGTGTGATTTGAAAAGAGAAGGTTTAAAAGTTCAGTGTGTAGAATTTAGGGACATCTAGTGGTAAGGGTGCGTGTTGCAGCTGAATACTCTTCACCCCACCCCACCCTCCCCTTCCAAACACAAATCAACATAAAATGTTTCATTCTGCTCAGGTAACCAGGCACTGACCTATCTTCTTTGCTTATTTGTGAAGCACAGAATTTATTTGAATTTACTTTAATTTGATTTTTGAAAGCACTGCATGGACTGTAATCCGGTGACATCACCTGCTCATTCCTTATTCCAGTCACCACTCTCTATTTTACATTTACAGCCCTGGCCCAAGCTACAATCTGATTGGCCCCTGAAAAGCCCCAGTCCTACTAAATACTACAAACAATACTAGCAATAAATAGAAAAGAATAAGAGTGAGTGCAAAAGAGAGTGCACCTTACTAAATTAGGAATTGTGCATAGATGTTTTGTCGTGTTCCATTAAACCATGGAGGTCAGAACCCGGAAGTTGCAACTGGAACGCCTCCTCAAGTCCGGATTTCATCTCTGAAGGTCGGAGGAACCTCACCCCACTCTACTTCGAAATCCAAGATAGACCCTTTACTATTTATTATTTAACTGTCATTCAATGTGTCGTATATGCAGTACTGTCCAATTACTGTCTGTCAATGATTCACTCCTGTGTCAGTATGTGTGAAATGCTGCGTAAAGATTAACTGTCTTTGCAAATAGTGGCTAGCAACTCGGGTTATTCGGTTGCAAAGTCATTCCGAGGGCCGAGCGTTGAGTTGCAATGGAACCTGGCTTTAGTCATAAACCTGGCCCCTCTGTGTGAATTGTGGCCCCCCCCCCATATGGCCCCTGATGCAGGACAATCCTAGATCCGGCCATGTTTCCTCCGGCGCTTCCATGTTGGGGTGTCTGATTGTTGAACAAGTTGTGTGGTCCGGTGTGTGTCATGTGTCGCTGTTGCTGCAGAGGAAGCGTCGGTGTCCCGCAGCAGCATCACATGAGCTGTTGTGTTGTGTGTCACGTGAGGCGTCGCTTCAGCAACATGGCTCCGGCTGGCTCACAGCTCCTCACCTCTGCCGTGCGTGTCCGCGCCGCGTCCGTCCGCTGACACGCACCTGGAGACCCCGGGACCCGCGAGCGAGCTACCGCAGCTCCCGCAGCATGTCGTCGTGTTGTGACGTTCGTGCGGTACAAAGTCAGCGATGCGTGAGACCGGCGGTGCATCGTTAGCTTGACGCTAGGTAGCTAGCTAGCTTCACAGGTTCAGCTGTCATCTGCTACAAGTGGTGAGAGGTGAATATCAAACAATGCGCGCTGTTGTTGTGTAATTACGCTGCAGCCATGTTTATCTTGTGTAACCAGAGCTGTTTGATGCGTGCCATCGGTTATTAAGTCACTATGTAGCCGCTCTCTGCTTGTTTGTTTTAGCATTAGCATCTTCGGTAAGCTAACTTTAGCCTCAAGTTACTTCCCCAATTGTCTGAGGTACTTCTTAAAGCGTTTCCTGCTCCTTTATGTAAAGTGTTGCATAAGCTGTCATTAGCTTTACAGAATTAGCTTATTATTTATACAGTATCCACAGTTTGTGTAAGTTAACCGTTGTTGTCTCTTGGTTGTCATCTCTGACAGCCAGCTAGCAACCAAGCTAATGCTTTATGATAATAATTCAAAACCTGTAGCTACTGTTACTGGAGGAGTTCTGAACAAGACATGAATAAAGTGAGCTGTACATTTGATGAGAATAGTTCAATTTGTCCTGTGGCAAGTTTTTCAGGAAACTCGCCACCATCCGGTTGTAGATTGGATTCTAGTGCAGAACAAGTTCAGTCATGTGAGATGGGCTCAACTTCAGGGTCTAGGACGAGAACAAAGACAAACGCATTCATTCAAATCACATCAATCTTGCCTCCTGTGTAGAAATTAATCACATTTCCGCATGACGTGGTCTTATAACAGTTAATTGCAAATTTATGTCTTGCATTTAAATCCACAGACGGGTCAGACAGAAGAAGAGTTTATCTCGACCCTTGATCACCTTGATTCCTTCCTTCATGGATGTCTGAAAATCCTCATCGGTGTGAGAGGGTGAGGACAACGCAGCTGATCAGTGTGTAACTCTGGACACGCACTAGAGACTCACCATGGATTGGTTAATGGACACCGTTGTGAAAGACTTGGGGATTGACCGACGGCAGCAAGGCCCAGGCTCCCGTCCCCGGGAGCTCGTAGCCCTCGTTCCTACGCGCTGGCTGATGGCACTGAGGGAGAAGAGGCTCATGCGCTGTGCACGCTTTGACAGCATCAGTGAGACGGAGATTTCCACATACCTACAGTGTTCCCAGGCAAAGTTGCCTCCCGGCTGGACACGGGTTTGCATTCAGGGACTGAGGAAAAGCAAGCTCAGCTACAGATTGTCAAGAGATCCATGCGATCGACAAACGGAATTCATGTCGCAGGATTCTTACGTCAAAACCATGCAGTGTGTGTCACAACACAATGTCAGGTACGGTGTATGTTTTGATATTTGACTGTTTTTGTCGTTTCTAAAGCTCGGACAAAGTTAAAATCTCCCCTTGAAAATGATCTGTCACCTCAACGACAATTGACTAATAAGTTACATTTTGTGAACATGAATTGCTCTTTATTCAACGATCTTAAATATAAAACTTATTTTTTATTATTTTTGGTAGTGCAGAAATATTTGATTCATTGCCAAGTTAATAGGTAGTTATATAATTGTAATAAATGTAATTATTTACTCAGTAAAGTTACTTTTCTAATAAAAATGGCACACATTCTCTGGTTCTTTCTACTGAAAAGTGAAGATTCTCAGCTTTTTTTATTATCGTTATTGTTTTTTTCTTGGGCTTTGTGAACATGGGTATTGTACGGGAAAACGTTTGTCACTATTGTACACAATTATTTGAGAAAAATGTTTTCCATTGTTAACAGATGTTTTTGTTCCGGCTGCTTTGTCATAGTACCTTGAGCATCACTGTTTGTTTTCAATTCAGTTACATCTCCACCTTCAATGGTTTCAGGGTTTTTCATTTCCTTTAAACTGAGGTTTGCTTTATCATGCCCTCATAATAACATTACGTTCAATGAATTTATAGTCTAATAGCGTGAGATTTATTTAAGTTTAAAATATATAAATGATGAATAATTTGTGTTGATATTGTAATGTTTAAGCTCTCTTTTCTTTTTTCAGGAATCTATGGCGTGAATTTCATTCCAAACTCGTGCAGCCATATGTAGGAGCCAATGGACAAATGCACGTATCAGCTGTGGATGCAGTACGTCATGCTCTACAGAAGCTCTTCAACTGCACCTTTATTTCATCTGAGAGAGCATCACCATCACTCTCTCCAGCCAGAGAGAAAGAAAGCTTCTTGCCATCAAGTTCATCTTGCTTTTCCAAGTCCCAGTCTGACCATCTGTGTCCAAATGTTCTGCCAGCTGAGTGTCTGCTGGAGACACCGGAGATGTTATATGTAATCCTACCATATACTCAGTATTCTCTCCAAGATATTGTCTCCTTCAGCCCAGCCAAGCTCGCTAACAGCCATGCCAAAGTGTTGTTCATCCTCTACCAGCTAATAATCGCTCTGCAGGCATGTCATGCAGCAGGTCTGTCTTGTGGAGAGCTCTCTCTGCTGGACATAGCAGTAGATGAGCAGCTCTGCAGCCGTCTCAAGCTCAACCTCACTCATTATGAGGAACTGGGGAGGGATAGGGATGCAAACAGTAATGATACTGGCACACAATTGCCAAAAAGTGTCCTTCCAAGGGACCGTGTATGTGTGAGCCGAGAGAACAAAAGACTTTGCAAAGACTGCTTTGATGGGCTCAAGACGCTGGTTCTGGACTGGGTTCACGGCCGAGTCAGTAACTTCCGCTACTTGATGGAACTGAACCGGTTGGCAGGACGGCGAGAAGGAGACCCTAACTACCACCCGGTGCTGCCATGGGTGGTGGATTTTACTGTGCCATTGGGAAAATTCCGAGACCTCAGGAGGTCAAAGTTCAGGCTCAATAAGGGGGATAAACAGCTGGACTTCACATATGAGATGACCAAAGAGGCTTTGGCAGCTGCAGCAGCTAGTGGGGTTGGTCTAGGCGGTGTAGGTGGGGACCTCACTGGCTCTGGAGGTGCTGGAGGTGCTGGACAGTCGGACCACCTCCATGTACCTCATCACATATCAGATGTGCTCTCAGACATCACCTACTATGTCTACAAAGCACGGCAGACACCCAAGTCAGTGTTATGCAGCCATGTTAGATCTCAGTGGGAGCCTAATGAATACCCAGCCAGTATGGAGCGCATGCAGAGCTGGACCCCTGATGAGTGCATTCCAGAGTTCTACACAGATCCCACCATTTTCCGCTCTATCCACCCTGACATGCCAGACCTGGATGTGCCTTCTTGGTGCAAGTCTTGTGAGGAGTTTGTCCAGGTCCACCGGCGCCTTCTGGAGAGCAGAGATGTGTCCCAGCATTTGCATCACTGGATCGACCTCACATTTGGCTTTAAGCTGTCTGGAAAAGAAGCTGTTAAAGCCAAGAATGTGTGCCTGCACCTAGTGGACAACCACACCAATCTGACTACCTATGGAGTAGTTCAACTGTTTGACCAGCCCCACCCTCCCCGCTTATCACCCTCGCAATACGCCCCAGCAGAACCTCCTCTCCTTGGCCTTGCTGCTCTAAATGTGCCTTCTCTACACATCCCTCAAATCAACCCCAATGCTGCCAGTGTGGATGGAATGGTGCCAGAGTCCACAGGGTGCGAGTCCAGTGGCTGGACCATGGTAGACAGAGATGATGAGCTTGAACAAGGTACAGAAGCTCTGGACTCATTAGCCTCCGCTGGCTCATCCGGTTCTGCATCTTGCTCTGTGCCATTGCCAAGTGTCAGCACAGCGGGTGGTAAAATGGGAGGAGAGCACACAGCACTGATTGTATCACAGTCCCCATCTTCATTCCCTGGTGATTTCCCTGCTTTACGCAGTGCCATGTCACAAAGAGGTGGGTCAGTGAACAAAAAACATGGGGAGGGAAGTGTAACTGCCCCAGCAGAGGAAATCAAGATCAGCCTCCCTGAAGGCTTCAACCCATTGCAGCCTTTGGAAGAGTTGGAGAAGTTGAATAATTTCCTGGTGAGGAGTCTCCACGCTGAAGTAACGCATCCTGCAGGATCGAGTGAGTGCACAAAACACTGTGTGATAGTTGAATCTCTAACCTCCCTCACACAGCTCTACCAAAGAGACATGCAGGCCCTGGGTGTTGTCATCGCTGAGATATTTTTCTCCTTCAAACTGAGAGGACTGAAACCAGGCACTCCCCTCAGACAGCGTTTCCAAGCTGTTATGAAACTGTGCGCGGCAAGCCTCCGGGATGTGCCACTGTCTTTGCACCAGGCTCTGGAGACACTGCTGCTGATAGAGAAGCACTCTGGAATAGCACATAGAGAAGTAGCAGACTGCCCACATCCACTCCTCTTCAAATATGAACCTATCTGTGGTGGTCTCCCACCTCCAAACCCCCGCCAGTTACTGAGCTCAGTCGTCACCCCTTTTCCATTTCCCTCCTATTTTTCCGCACTTCATGTTTTTATCTTTTCCTACCACACTAAGGTGGAGTTGACATGCAGCACTCAAGGAAGAGATGTTGTCTTTCACCTGTGGCAGCAGCTTGAGACTCTGCTACGTGGTAACATCACAGCTGAGGGTCTTGAGATTCTCTTGCCTTTCATTCTAGCCCTCATGCTTGAGGAGTCCACAGCTGTCTACGCTGCTTGGTACCTTTTTGAGCCCATCTCTAGAGTACTGGGTCCCAGAAACGCAAACAAGTATTTACTGAAGCCACTGATCAACGTATATGAAAACCCTCATTGCCTGCGAGGACGTTTCTATCTCTACACTGACTGTTTCATTCTGCAGCTGATTGTGAGGCTCGGCCTGCAGGCCTTTCTGTCCAGCCTCCTTCCCCATGTGTTGCAGGTCATGACTGGCTTTGAAAGCTGCGTCTCAGGCTCTGGTGGGGAAGCAGGTAAAGGCCTGAGAACTGGCACATGTAATCTAGGAGAGGAAGAGGAAGAAGACTTTCAGTGTGGTGAGGTGCGGTCAACATCTGGATCTGTTAGCGGGAACATGGGGGGCAGCAGCGGACCCAGTGGAGTTGGGGGAGGGCCGGACACAGGGATGGTCGACTACTCCTCTGGCATCAGTCTCAATGACCAAGTGTTCCTCTCAGAGGCGGAGGACTTTCAGAATGGGTTCTATGTTAGCAGTGAAGCAGGAGTGGCTGCTGGGAAACAGCATAGTCAGAACTCTGCCAACAAGGATCAAGACCAGGAGTCTATAAGTGTGGGGAAACTAAGTGACAAAAGCAGCACAAGTGAACTTTCACTGGGAGATGGAGACTCAATACGGGATCGAGCCAGTCTCAAATCAGCTGACAGCAGCCAGGACCTGAAGCATGCGAGTGAGGGAGAAGAGGGAGGAGAGATGGAGGAAGAGGAGGTGGCCGAGACTAATGAGGGTAAAGAGGGGACATATGACCCGGCGCTCACTCTCTCTGGTTGTACAGAAGCCTCGGGAGCCACAGTTGCTACTCTGGAGGGTGAGTTTATTAATGGGATGGCACTAGAAGAGACAGAGAAAGGCATTGTGGGAGAGCAGGAGGAAGACCAAGATCCAGCCGAAGACTCTGAGGAGAAGGAGCAAAAGATTCTTCTGGGTGAGTTAATGATGGATGTTAATGTAAAACACGTGTTAATCAACTGATAAACCTATCATTTTAATGTTTTAAACATGTTTCCACAAACAGACACAATCTGCAAAACAGTTCGATGGCTCTCAGCGAAGCTCGGACCAACGGTGACATCTCGATACGTAGCCAGAAATTTGCTGCGATTGCTCACCAACTGTTACATCGGTATGTAAATTCACAACATAAAGGTCTCATCTGACAATTGGCACACTACCCCTAGCACTTAATCTGGAGTTTTGCAATGACCAACCAATGTTAACTGACACTGCTTTCAATTTCTTTTTCTTCTCATGTTCTCTGCCTGTAGGTCTTGAGAACCACCAGTTTGTGGCCCCTGCATCCGAGGAGAGCGATCTGGACAGTGTAGGAATGGGCAGCGTGTATGAGAAGAAACCTGTGGTCGGTGATCAGACGGCAGGACCTGTGTTAGACTGTCTTATCTACATAGCTCAACTCTACGGCGAGCCTGTACTGACCTATCAGTACCTGCCTTATATAGGATATCTGGTAAGAGGAGAAAAATCATACATAAAAGATAATGTACACTTGCTTATGCGTAGCCACCACCATGACCCATCTACAAGTCCCACCCTTTCCTATTTTTCCCTAATGAGCTAGATTGCTTCTTCATGGGGAAACGTATGCTTTTAACAATGTAAATTAGTTCAGTAATTCATCTTTATGAAATATTACAGATTAAATGCTTTTTTTAATATTAACAATGTGCTTGTTTTCCAGGTGTCTCCGCCGTCTTCGCAGCGTCTTAACACTCGTAAAGAAGCAAGTCTGCTGGGAGCTGTTGCACTAACACAGAAGATCATAGTCTTTCTCTCTGATACCACTCTGATGGACATGCTCATGAAGATCAATCAGGATGTGCTTCTGCCACTGCTGGACCTGCTCACCACCCCCACTATGGGGTAAATAGCTAAACATATCTCTTTACACATTCATACATGTATTATGTTGCAACACAAATGATGTGGATAAATCAAACATGACCTGTCAAATGTCAGCGCTATGTTAAAATATTGCAGTCTTTTTTCTTTCATATTTGTCATACACTTTGAACTGTTCATAAAATTTGAAGTGCTTTATCTTTACATGTTTGTGTCAAAACTAATGATAAAAGGAGCTTCAATAGATCTGTTATTCATCCTGTGCCTGGTTGTTTCCATTGTGCTGTTCACAGGTTCCCCAGCGGGGTGCAGACACGCACTGCCGTCTGTCTCAAGACGCTCAGCCTCATGGCTCTGATCTGTCTGCGCATTGGGAGGGAAATGGTGCAACAGCACATGGCTGACACTCTGCGTCGCTTCTTCGCAGTTTTCTCTCTGCTGCGTTGTCTGCAGCCCCAGGTACACACACACACACACACACACACACACACACACACACACACACACACACACACACACACACACCTCCGCACCCCCGCCCCCCCGCCCCATAGGCACACAATTCCTAGGAACTGACTGATAATGTGACATGATAAGTTTATTTCTAGAATACTTTCAATAAGCAGATCTATCACAGAGTGCTTTATGTAAAAAATTACACAAGGTGGATTTAAATAAGCATAAATATAAAAAGAGAAGAGGTAAAGAAAAGAGGATATGGTATGGCAGGATGGTTATTCTTGTTGCCTCAGATCATTTAGTTTTTAATAATTTTTGCTTCCATCTCTTATGCTGTAGCTGGACAGCGCCCCTCGAAGGATTGTGGGAGAAGTCACGGTGGTGGATGTTTGTACACCTGAAGAGTCCACCGTGACATATGAGTTGGGGGTCTTGGAAGAGCTGCAGACTGTATTTAATCCTGAGATGGCCCACGCCTCATACATCCCCTTCTACTGTCTCATAGGTTGGAAATGCTTCATCTTTTGTCAAATACAAAATACCCTGTCCAGCAGGGAGACAGCAGTAAACTGTGATCAATTAAATCATACCTTTTAAACTTCAAAGTAATAAATCAGTGTTTTATTGTTATTTCTGTAGGTGACATGGCAATTCGTAAACTGGTTCCCAACCATGAGCTGGTTTGGCAGTTGGCTCAGTCTTACCATCAGAGTGTGAGCCAGGGGACTCCAGAGACGATCCCCCCAGCAATGTCCAGGGCGGAGCTGCCTCCATCCTCCATGGGGCTTTCTACCGGTTACGTCAGGCAGGTCGGGTCAAGCCCCTTTCCTGCACCCTCAAGTAGCTCCACCCCGCTGGGAGACTCCATCCCTGAGTCGGGAACGTTTGGGAGCCACCTGGTCGGAAACCGCATCCAAGTGCCCCGAGACGCTGAGTATGGCGGTAGTCCCAACCTGGGCCTGGCCAGCTCTTGGGGACGCAGCAGCCACACCACTCCGATCATCACCGCTTCCTCCACTTTCACCACTCCATCCGTGACATCAGCTCCCTTTTCCAATGTCTGGGCGACAGGCTCCAGCCTAGAGGAAAGTGCCCTGAAGCAAGAACTCCCTCGCAGTGGCCGCTCCCTGCAGGGCAACTGGCTGGCCTACTGGCAGTATGAGATCGGTCTCAACGTACAGGATCCACATTTCCACTTCCACCAGATCAGACTGCAGAGCTTCCTGGGTCACTCGGGCACCATAAAGTGTTTGGCACCGCTGGCAGGAGAGGATTACTTTCTTTCTGGTAGTAAAGACAAGACTGTGAAGCTTTGGCCTCTTTATAACCATGGTGATGGGACACAGGAAGTGGAGCCTAGGCTAACATACAGCGACCATCGAAAGTCAGTCTTCTATGTTGGACAGCTCGAGGCTTCTCAGGAGGTAGTCAGCTGTGATGGCACAGTGCACCTGTGGGACCAGTATACAGGTATGGAATATTTAGCACTGTGCATGACAGCCCCCGCATAGAAATGTGCATCTGGAGTTTATCATTTTCTATGTAACTGAATCTTTTTGTTCTTAGGCAAGCAGATCCGCTCATATGAAGCTGTGGACGGAAAGAATCCCATTACAGCTGTCACCACGATGCCAGCTCCACACTGCAGTGTTGTGTTTGGGAGTGCGGATTCTGTTCTCCGCTTCATTGATCCACGCAAACCAGGATTGCAGGTAGCATTTCCCTTAGCAAGCTCATTCTGTTGAGATCTGTGCTATTCAATTCTAGGAAATCATTAGCTCTAAGTGTTTACAAAAAAGTTGAACTTTGTTTTACTCTTCTCCACTAAAGACTTGTTTCAATCTTGACAGTGACAAATCTTTCCCTGTTTCCCCAGCATGAATTTCGTCTGGCATACAGCAATTTGAGTGCTGGGCTCATCCGCTACCTGGCAGTGAGCCCTTCAGGGCGCACAGTGGCTGCAGGTTTCTCATCTGGCTTCATTGTTCTGCTAGACGCGCGCACCGGGCTGATTCTGAAGGGCTGGCCAGCTCATGAGGGAGATATTCTCCAAATGAGGGTACGTTTGGAGCCTGTGTGCATTCAGAGGCAGGATGTAACATATTCGTTCTGCTGCGGACATCACAAATGTTTTTGTTTACATGACATCGACATGCTTCTGCTTCTGACTTACCACCATAAGTCTCTTGACATTTCATCTGTGTCTTCTATGTGTATATCTTCACTTTTTCATCCAACATATTTGTTATCTTTTTGATATTTTTTTGGTTATCGTTATAAACACACCCACTCACTCGCAATGAATCCCATGGAGGATATCCTGCTGTGTTCCCACATTTATACTAGGGGGCCAGATCGAGAAAGCCACAGGAGGTACTCACTCTGACATTTATGGTCATGCATACAGCCCATCCGGAGGATGTTCAATATACAGAAATAGTTATCTGAAAACGTATTTTACATTATGTAAACACTGTTTACGTTATAAAACTGGGGAATTAAACATTAGTTTCAGCAGAATTCCTGTATGTATAAATGAGGGGTTTAAGAATAGTAAATAATGTAAGAAATGCTTTTAGGCTTTTAATTTATTTAAAATGCAGTAAGAAAACAGTCACAGGGGAAGGAACTCACAAAAACATGAATAAAAAGATCTGACTAAGAAAAGATAGTATAATTGTTTGTAACATTTTTAATTGATTTTTTTCTTAAATTTCTTAAATTTGAACAAATGAAAGCCACATCAAAGACTTCAATAACTAAGGTTTAGTTTGCTAAAATGGGGGTGTTTTCAATACGAAAGCACATCCGAATTTCTGGTAAACAATCTCAGCCCACGCAGTGAACATTAGTCCGGTACACTCTGTTGACTCTCTTTATCTGACTAACACACAATATATGTGAATAACTAACTTTCAACTGCATAGATTATTGGACTGTTTATTTATAAAACCTGTTTTGGATGCACACTGAGAAAATTTTCTCCAGCACTGAGCAAAAAATGCAACACTTTCCTGGTCCACGTCACATCGTCAAGCTCGAAGGTGTTTCAGTCAAGTTGCTTTTGACATCCCCCAGAGGTAGTGATACGGAGAGGGTGAAAGTTGTACCCAGCAAATCTGTTGTCAACAGAACGCAAGGATGAGCAAACTTTATTTAACCCCAATTTAGGTCAAGGATTGTGTCTCTAGTTTTAAAGGCACAAGTTTAGGCAAACATGGACACAAGTTACTCATTAGAAAGCTCATGGGGGTTCTCATATGCACGTTCATATTACTCAGACTTCCCCTCACTTCTGACACATATCAACCAGTAGCTGTTGTCATAAAGCTGGGAAATGAATTTGGACACAATGCTTATCAGATGTTTTGATATTTTCATCAAATCTAAAGCTACGTTCAATAGAAGGTCAGTCAGTCAGTAACTGTGGACAATACAAGTTCGGAATGAAAAAAAGCGACTAAAACTGTCTGCAGATCCTGGTCTTTTAAACACTTTGTTTAGTTCAAGTTTTTCTTATATTCTGTAATTTCTGCATATCTTCGAGGAGATATTTTAGTTGCTTTGCTTAGCAATTCAATATAATTCCTAAAAGTTTTTAAAATAATTTTGCCATAATTGGATTCGGCAGTCGGTGACTTTGTTTCTTTTTTTTTCTTTTCAGGTTGCTGAGGGAAACTTGGTCATCACTTCCTCCACAGACTACACACTGACTGTGTGGAAAGATCTGGAAAACAAGCCTATACGCCAGTACAAGTCGCAGTCTGACCCTATCCATGCCTTTGACCTTTACGGTTCGGAGATTGTAACCGGAACGGTGGCTAACAAGATCGGGGTGTACTCCATGGCCGACATCTCCCTGAGTCCCGTCAGCAGCACAAAGCTGAGCTCGGAGAACTTCCGTGGAACTCTGACCAGCCTGGCCATCCTGCCCACCAAGAGGCTTCTGCTGCTGGGCTCTGAGAATGGCGCCATTCGCTTATTGGCTTAAATCAGTGGTTCCCAGCTACAATTAACACTTGTACTGCTGACCTTTAAAGCTAATTTACAAAGACAGCAGGTCTCAGAAGTCGCTCTGTCCCTTCTCCTGTGCTGGAGGTCAGTTGTAATGAGAAGGATGGATGTCACATTCTCTAAATAGCTCTTTGAACAAAGCTGCACCAGTGGTGGCATTTCTATGAGGTTCACGTCTACTGAAACTCGCCTCCCTGGCTGTTGGCACTGCATTTAATGGTCACACCATTGACATTGAATCTGTACAGTAAATCCCACAATTTTTTTAAAAGCCCGTAGATGTATGAAACGTATATAATAGGAAACTCTTGACAAGGTCAATTCTTCTTTTGACTCGGTCAACTATTCTGTTCAAAGGAATGAATCAGAAGCTCAGGAAGGTGGAACCAGACCTGGTTCTTATATAGTGTTTACACTTTCCAAATAGATGCATAACAACACCAAAAATACATCGACCTCGCTTTTCATTTCCCTTGACGTCAGAATACATGCGTATCCAAATGCACTGATTAAACTATGCAGTATTTGTGAATCAAGTCGTTTTTGTGTGTGTCAGCATTTCTCCATTTCCCATGAGAGTTTTTCAGAGTAGGTTGTGTGTGCGCTTGCTGTTTCGACGGTGTCGTCGCAGAGTGGAGACACTTCAGCTGTTGTCGCTCACTAAAGTCAGTTACCAACGCACAGCCTTTGTTCTACTGCACATGTATGGCCTGAGTTGTAACATTTAGATTCTCACTCAGATTTTAAAGAAAGAATGTTTTTATTCACTAATGAATTACTTGAAGTTGCTTTGGAATTTTCTAAACCGTGTTTAGGGGGTTCTTGATTTAGCAGTTAGCACCAGTAGCACCATTAGACCGAGAGGGAATCTCGGCAGGTGCCATTTGGATGCCAGTTTATAGACTCACAACTTTCTAACTTCTCACTGCAACTGCTGACATAGTCAACGCCAAGTTAAACAGTTTGTATTTTAACATTTATATGTAGCTGCACATGAACCTGTTGAGAAAAGTTATTCATCGGTAAAAAATGTGGTTCAATTTGCAATACTTGTAATACAAATTAATGTACAGTGGAGATTCATGTTCCTTAAACCAAGCACAGTTTTCATACAACCCATAATGAATCTACACAGGATTTCCAAGCCCAGTATTATCCAACAATCCAAGCTTTGCTCTTATATGATTTCCCCAATGTTATGTTGTAAAACACATTCTGCCTACTTTTCAAATGATTTGCCCAAAGTCCAAAATGCTTTGACAAGCATACTCCACTTTTCTATATTTTGTGTTTTTTGTAAACCTGGAGTGAAAGCTCAATCATAAAACAATCAATCTGATTTTAAAAATGAAGTTTGTAGTCGCACGAACAATGTTGTTACAACAGATCCAGGACCTCTGTGAACATTTTAGGAGAAATGCTTATTTATTAACTGGTTTAATAAAAATTACTACCATGTTGTTCTGTGGTACAGTTGTTTTGTGTGTGATTCACCTGGATTCATCAAGACTCCCTCTCTATCCAACCTTCACTGAGTCACTGGAGTTCACATTGGTCAAAGTCCACTCCTGTGTTTGCAGACGGCTGTCATGTGATGTGGCAGCTCTCTGTAGAAATGAGATAAAATCCGCTGAATATCTTTCTTTTCTCCTTTATCCCGTTAATCCTCTTCAGAAGTTATTTTTATCAGAAAGTACAAACACATCTTTAGAACGGGCAGTAACGTGTTTATCAGTGTAATGGTTTGTATCTCAGAACCTGGTGTTTCTGGGAAATGTGGGCTTGTGCTTTGTGTCATCTGATTCCGAACTCAAATAGTGTTTGTTTTCCCCTCACACAGTTTGGATAACCACGCTTTAATCTGTCAACACATTTAGTTGTGTCATGATTTAATCAGCAGCCCAGTGACATGCAAAACAGCTGAGTGTGTCAAGCTCCCATACTTAACCTCGGAAGAGTCTCAGCAGCTGCATTAACAAACAAATAGTGGCTTATACGAGGCCCCAATCAATGTAAGTTGATATTTAACTATTTGCTGTGCAAATGCCAATCTTTGACTCGGAGGAATTCTGCAATCCACGGTCACTTAGTCGCTCCTTTTTTGGACCAGGCAGCAAGTTTTTTTCTATTTAAATTCAAGGTAAGATCAAATATATTTGAAAACTCTTTTAGGACATTCTTTTACGTTTGAGTGACGTGAAGTTTTGGAAAAACTTTGGAGATTGTGCTCAGTTATTCATGGTTTTTCACGTTTGTGTGAAGTCTGCCAAAGAGGCTCGGTGCTTTATGAATTATTTCTTTGAGATCTGTTCTTTTGAATAATAATAATGCTGGTGTTTAAATTCACCGAGACAAATGGATTTTCTGCCCCATGAGGTGAATAGTTAAATACAGCGTTTTTATTAAACAATTAATCTGAGACATTAGGATGTGGTGTAGGACTGCCTGTGTGACTACACACACTTTGCAGTTTAACCGTGATATTCTTGGTGCCTGGTCTAAAACAAGCATATTTTATGTTATAGGCACATTTCCAGTTATTCTTGGCTGCTCTAAAAGAGGGTGAATAATTAAGGAGAAAGTTTAATACCCGCAGATAATATAAAGATAAATAAAGGTGAGAATGTCGTGTTTTATGACAGGATTTTTTTTCCTTTTTACTGATTTGTAAATTAAACTGGAGGAATGCAAACATGTACTTCAGAGGGATGTTGATTTATCTCACAATGTACCGAAGCTTTCTCAACCAGAGCGGTGTATTTATTGCTCCATAAAAGTGACAGACATTTTTCAACCAACATCATTCTTCTTTTCCACAGTTTTACGTTGTAAGGACATGGACCTCCGTCTGACACTCCTGTTGATCTACGTCTGCAGCCAAGGAGTCACTGTAAAGCACTGAAACAACTCATAAATAAAGATCATAGCCTGAAGATTACAATATAATTTTTTTTCTGATTTCATAGGTTGTATAAATTATTTTGTGTTCTTTCTACTCAACAGAGAAACGAGGCGACCGAAAATGCGTCAATCCCCCTGGTGCCTCTGATTCCTTTACTGCCAAGTCAGCCTATAGAGGTGAGAGGCATTCTGGAAAACTTTGTCCCAGCTACGTACTGCTCCTCTGACTTCACGGTTTGGATAACGTGTCCTTGTGCTGAACACTTTCTCCTGTTTCTGTCTGCAGAACGTAGATAATGAAAGTACAGCGCAACCAGAAATTGCAGATACCACAAAAGCAACAGTAATGGCAACAACTAGTTCGCCCAACGGGGAATCGTCAGAAGAAATGCAAGGAGAGGGCTGTCAGACCATCGCCCGGAGCCCAGAGTCGAGGCAGGCCATGGCTGCTTCCATTCAGAGACTGGGTCTGCAGCTGCTGCAGAACCTGCAGACGACGCCAGAGCAGCCCAATGTCATCATATCTCCTTTCAGCATATCACTAGCCCTGTCCCAGCTGGCGTTAGGTGTGCATGTCCCTCTGTAGCTTGTACATGACACATTGTCCCCCGAGCAGCTCGTGTGCTACACACATGGCATATAATTACCACGTTTGATAAATCGTGTCAGCAACTTGCCCCGCTTTACGGTCGCCTGGAGACTGCCACTGCTCTCATCCAATATTGTGCCCCTCTTCTATACAGGTGCGGTAAATGGCACAGAGGAGCTGCTGATGCATCATATCCACAACAACACTCTCGCCTGCTTCCACTACTCTATGCACGACGTCTTAGAGCAGCTCAGAAACAACGACCTGCAAATTGCCACACGCATCTTCCTGCGCCAAGGTCACTCCCTAAAAGAACAAAAATATTTTTAACTGTACTAAAAGTCGAGGCTACACAGCTTCCTGCTTGCAGAAACTCTCGTTGTTTGTTAAGTGCTGACCTAAAGAGCAGGTTCAAGAGAAATGGAGTGTGAGAAAGTGTGTGTGTGTGTGTTTCGTGCGTTTTAGGGTTTGAGCCAAAGCAAGACTTTGTGAACGAGTCCAAGCGGTTATACGACTCGGATCCAGCTGTGTTGCTGAGCCTGGAGCAGATCAATGAGTGGGTGGAGAAGGCGACACAGGGAAAGATGACTGACTTCCTGTCTGCTCTACCACCCAATGTGCTCCTCATGCTGATCAACGCTGTCCATTTCAAAGGTGAAGAAGAAGAGAAGAGCAATGTCTTCAAAGTCACAGAATACATTTAGCTGAGAATCCCAATGAGAACAATCATTGAAATGACCTGTGCTTGCTAATTGTCTTTTGTCCTAGTCTACTGGATGTTTGAGGTACTTTTCTGGTGAAAGCTAAGACCCTATGTTTCCTGCAGGTGAATGGAAAGCTCGATTTGACCCGCGCTTCACCTCCAGAGGCGTCTTCTACCTTGACGAGAAGCGCATGGTTGACGTGGAAGTCATGGAGGATGCCAAACACCCTCTGAGTCATTTTATTGACAACGATCTGGACGCTCAGGTGAGACATAAACACGTATTCATAAAGGTTTCATCGATGTTCTCAAAGATGCAGTTTAGAAATAAAATGTCGACCCCTGACAGAGCGGCCTTTCCTCTCTCCCTCCGCAGGTGGCGAGCTTCCCGTTCCAGAAGTCCATGAGCCTGTTGGTGGTCATGCCTTTTTCCGGCCAAGTAAACGTGTCTTCTCTTAGCCCAAAGCTCAATATCTCGAGCCTGTATGAGCGTCTGCCGAAGGAGAAGGCGGTTCAAGTTAAAGTCCCGAAATTCAAACTGGACTATAGTCAAGACCTACAGGAGGTTTTCACCAAACTTGGTAGGTCATGTTTATTTATGCGTAACTTCCCAGATCAGAATGTCTTTGTTTAGTGAAGCTTCTGCAGACTGAATATACACATATATTATATCCCCTGAGCTGAGCCTGTGCTTTCTCCTCTTCTAGGCCTGGGAGAGCTGTTCTCCAATCCCAACTTGTCTGACATGGCCGACGGCCCCCTGCTGGTGTCCAGCATCATACACAAGTCAAGCATGGAGATAAACGAGGAGGGTGCAGAGGCTGCTGCAGCCACCGCCGTGGTCATCTCCCGGGCGTCCATCCCCGTTTTCCACCTCACCCAACCCTTCTTCTTTGCCATCATGGACGATACGACTCAAGTGCCGCTCTTCATGGGCACCATCAACAACCCCAACCCCGGAGCTCCTGTCCTGCAGAGAGGAGAAGCTGGAAACACGGATAAAGTGGGATACCCAATAGATAAGAATCACGATGGTTCACTCGGAGGCCCACCTAAGTAGGGACTGATGACCTGCCCCGGTGTCCCAGTGAAACTCAGACCAAGACCTTCATGATGGTACAGATCAAATGTACAGTACAATATCACAAGTCTTCCCTTCGATCGTCAAATATTCCTATAAAAATACATAATTTCCCTGCATTAGATGACATGTCCGGGTCGAGAGACTCAAGAAATGGTTTATACCCAGAGTAAATTATCTGCTAGTTTTTTTTTTTTATATCTTACATTTCCCATGGTGTCAGCTTGTGAAGCCAAAATGAGAAGTGTTACAGCATCAGTGTGCGTGCAGCCGACTTTTAAAATGTGTAATGTAATGGCATAATAAACTGAATTGATCTGGATGACACAGACGCTTTTGAGTTTTACTGTGAATTATCTTGACTGGAAAAGAGAGGGTTGAGTAGACAGGATAACACATGCAGTTCAACTGGGCAAAGTGGGAAATAAGATCACTTTGGTGAACTGTAGAGAACAGGTACATTCTTACATGGGTATTTCAAGCTCGAAGCCAGTACTTAATAGAATTGTATTTATAAAATCATGTAATGAAGTCAGTGTTTACATTCTAATCTTTAATATATGAAAACTAACATTTTCACAGTCAAGTTTCCCACTGAGCTTAGCATGTGTTCAAATATGTGTATTAATTAAATTGAAGCATCCACTTTACCATAAGTGAAAATGCATTGATTTGAAAAAATGAAATGTTCAATTTAAGGAATACAAATATACATAACAGCAAACATGTACTCTTACATATAGATAGATACAAACTTAAATAGATGACAGAAAATCTGTTGAAAATTAGAGTAAGATAACTAAAAAAGAAGGAATATAATTCCGGTATATATAACAATAATGACTATATAATATAATATTGTCTTTATAAATAATACATATATATATGTATGTAGATACAGTCTATGTTTTTAAGTTTTAACCAAACCCTCAGTCTGTGCGTCTGTTTCCCTGCATGCTGACGTCAGATCAGTGACCGGAAGCGGAAGCTGCAGGGCGGGCACGGAGGACGTTTGGCGGGTTTGTCGAAGCTGTTGGCGCCACCGACACAACACACGGCTCATCGTCGGTGGAGGAAGTGAACTGTTCACCGAGCCGCGAACATTCCTGTGAATTCGTCTTATTTCGGTGCTCGACCTCCTCTTCGCAGACATGACGCAGCTCACAGAAGGAGCCATAGAGGTGAGGTCCCTGTCAGCAGCTGGAGACATGGCTCTAAGTAAAGAAACGACCAATAGAAAGATGGCCTGGTCCAGTGTCTCACTGTCTTTGTTCAGCTGCAGGAGCTAACTGTCGCTTGTTGACAGCCTCCCCGTCTGTAATGTCAATATGCAGCATTAGCTTGGATGCTAACTTGTGTTTGTTATTTAAACGTCAGGCAGCGTTTTATTGTGAAACTGAGCTTTGGTGCTAGTTTCACATTTGATATTGATGAAACTCGTTTTTGTCGTCATGTGTAGACAGAACATTTTTTTATGATAATGTCTCAAACTTATGATTTCATTATGATTTGACGCGATCATCTTGTGTTTCCAGATCCTGTCAAATGGCTCAGGGGTGAACGACGCTGTGCTTCAGTTGGTGGTGAGTGATTCATAGAACCCAGCACCTCACATTGTTTCTTCAGCCCAGTTGTGACATCACTGCAGCGCCTCCTGTACGTGGAGCCAACAACCCCTCAGATGATCAGTTTACAGCAAACGGGAGCTGCATCATTTAGTTTCTTCAGGGCGCAACAGCTGCTGGGAAATTATGTGTAGCTTTTTTAATTCGAGATAATACAGTTTGCAGCAGGTTCAGGTTGGGCTGTGTCAGTTTACACAAGAGCATCATCATCATCAACAACGGCAGTGATGCTGCAAACTGTACGAGACAACCGGCTGCTGCAGGTTTATTCACGACAACAAAACAAGAGATGTTGGGTTTGTGTCATACATCAAAACTAAACAAAAGGAGCCCACTTATAGGATGAAGCACCTCAACACTAGAGACAGGCAATAGATGGGAAGTGGATCTTTTCAAACTATTGAGCAGAGTCGTGCTTGTGTTGTCTCTTTTCAGAACATTCGCAAGATCGAAGGTGGAAGTGGTCCGGCTCGCTTTAGGGTGATGATGAGCGATGGGCTTCACACGCTGTCCTGTGAGTTTGGATTCACTGACCGATTTAAGATTTCATTTTCCAATGTGTATCCTTTATTTGGTTATTCATTCATTCAAACCATGGATATTTAGGCAAAGGCCAAATGCAAGTAATCCTCCCTTTTCAAGAATGCCTTGATTACAATACAAATTGACAAAGTAGGAAACATTCATTCACAAATCCAAAGACAACTGTGGATATAATGTACAATACATTAAGTTCATAAAAACAGTAAATTTATGTTATAGTTCATTTTAATGAGAGATTTTCAAGAATTACGTAGGGAGAATATGATGCTATTGTTCTCTTTTCTGTTTGTTGTCATCATGTGTGAAGCATGACATTTAAAAGCCAATATCTCAATCTAACATGATTTTAGCAGGGACACACAGGTATATCATTCCCTTGTACCATTTTACAAGGATGCCAAAGTTCTGACAGTGAATTGTCACGTGTCTGTACTTTTAAATGGTTTGAGGTGTAGGGTGGGTGTTCGACCCCCAAGTTGAATCAAGCTGTGTGACCCCGACTCTCTGCTCCTTCTTTCAGCGTTCATGCTCTCCACCCAGCTGAACTGCATGGCCGAGGACAACCAGCTGGCCCCCAACTGCATCTGTATCCTCAAGAGGCACGTGACCAATAATCTCAAGGATGGACGGTAAGTCATTTTTATTAAACGTGCTGTATTCTTTATTTTATTTTTGCACAGCTAAGAATGAGAAGAAATTTACGATTTGTAAAAAGATTTATTTTGTTGTTCATGGGCATTTCTGATTACAGGCGTGTGGTGATCATTTTGGAAATCGAAGTGATCAAGTCTGCTGATGAGGTTGATGGGAAAATAGGAGACCCTACTCCATACACAGAGGGTAAGGCTTCAAAACACTGCTCTGAATAATAAGTGCTACCTACAGATTCATTTATCTTAAAGCAGAGCTGAATGAATAAGCGGATAAACTGATATTTACATATACATTAACTATACATATCAGGTTTTACTGCCAGTGGAGTCATTGCTGATGTCAAATCCTCTTTGTAGGTAACGCTAAAGCCCAGCAGGCGGCTCCAAACACTGAACCCCGTGCTCCACTGCTGCAACAAAATAGAAATGAAGGTGAGAGCCAGTTATTTTTTGCTCTTAAACATGAATTAAAATGGAAGGGCAATGGTCAGAATCCAAAGTGTGTGGAAAAACACATTTCATAGTCGAGTGAATTCATAGAGATCCACCAGGTGGCAGTATTTCTCTACTTCTTTTGTCAGAATTACTTGCAATTTTTAGCTTTCAAGTGAAATGAAATCCACAGTTGATGAGTATCTGTCTCTGCCTGTTATTGTTTTTTTGTTTACATTTTGGAAACAAAGTAGAACACACAAACTCTTGAGCACCACTGACCCCCAGGAGAGTTTACATCAACTCTGATCATACAGATGTATTTATGCTGTTAGGTGTTAAGCAGTGGATCAGGGCATAGTAAATATCCTGGACCAGGAGAGATGTGCAATCCGGCTGTCGGAAGGCTTTTTGCTATCTTCTAGTTTCCGTCATAGCAGGTATTCATCCCGCTAATCTACCGTGTGGGAATTGAGGTTGTGGCAAAGCACCCTCCTCATCAGCACAGTCATTGTTCATTTCTCTGTGTGCGCTGCTTGATCTGGGGGCTTAATTACCAGAAGTGCAGTGGTTGGCAAAGCGGAAGGACTTAAGTGGACACTTTGAACTTTAATCCTCCGCGTGAGACGCACACAAATCAAATGTGCAGCGCTTGTTCAAACGGAGAAATCTCAAAGTCAGGCAGCGCCGCTCTCCTGGGGAAGAGCAGCTCCGGTTTGTTGCAGCGTTTCACACTCTGGCCCGATTCTGTGAAATGTGAGTCATCCTTATATCCCTAACGCAGGATCACACTTCTCCAACAACCGGGTTTGATGAGATTTTTTTGTTTTCCGTTAGTCATTCATCCTGTTGGGCTCAAGTTGACGGTTATGAATTTACTTAAAGTCCTTTTTTGTCTTTGAAGAAACTTCCCTCATGAAGTGAGATAATTACAACGATCACAGTTGCAATCCAAAGAAATTTGGATTTATGTAATTCAACTGTGATGAATAATGTATGTCTCCCTTCCCTCTCTCTTGACTTCTTTCCATCACGGCGCTTCATGGATCATTTATTTCCCGCTTCGCTCCCCCAGCAATGAACAGAGGTTCCAATAGAGACTTCGGGAAGAAGGCCCCATCTGCTGTGCCCAGTACTCCAGGGGGCAGCTCCAAAATTGTACCCATCGCCAGCCTCAACCCGTACCAGTCCAAGTGAGTATGTTCATCCTGTCAAAGCCTGTGCATGTGGAGCAGTAACGACACATTGCTGCATTACATTACTGCAGTAAAAAGAAAACACAACAAGGGACTAAGCACCAACGAGACCTTGGTGAGGTGTTAAAATATAAATAATTAAATTTAATTGTAAACTCTAGTCTTGCCACAGATACAATGTGCCGCTAAATCAGATCTGCTCCTTGCAAAGCTGTGGTTCTTTTTATGTGGTATGAGATTATATTCCACTGGAAGTAATAGTGGAAATAATGATATTGAGTTTTGTGTGTGTGTCGTCTGATGAGTAACAAAAAGATTGAACAGAAACATGAAAGTTGTGATGGGATGTCAGTGCTTAGTTTTTTCAGCTAATGAACACTTAAAGTTTTTGCGTCCATTTTCTAACTTAACTTTCCCCAAATATGCAAATGTCCTACTTCATAAGAATCAATGTAACAGCCAGTTTAATGTCAAAAAACAGCATTGGTGGATATATCGCCATCACATTGCTCTTCCCCACGTCGCAGGGAGGTAGAAGAGCTCCTTGAACATTTCAATTAGACCTTCACCATTACTGGATTTGATTCATACAAACACAAGTTGAATTGGAAAAGCAAAAATGATCTTTGTTTATGAACTTTGCAGCAATGTATTTCACAAACAAGTTAGCGGCTCGCTGTGCAGCCGCAGCTTGACTCTGCAGCACCATCTGCTCAGCGGTGATGAGCGCTCTGCTACATGTGCTGCAGACGGCGCTGACAGAGCAGCGGAGCATGCGCCTCCCGGACAAACTCTGCGATGACACCGTTTCTAAATCACCCCCCCCGAAAATTCCTTTTCTGTGTTATGATCGGGAGAAAGTTTTCATATCGGACAAAATGTAATCTGTTACCGAGAGGTTGGGTTCTAGTAAGACATGAATCACGAGAGAGCCAGTGAGAACAACTGAGCCACATTTGGACCATAAAGGTTTTTCTAACAGAGGTTAAATACCAAATACATTTTACCAATTGAAGAACAACAGAGCAGGACTCACACAGAATAAGATTTATTAGCCATTTAGGAAGCCATTGGCCAAACCTGTGCTTTTCTTCCCAACGAGCGATCCTGTTGCAGAGATGGCAAGTAAATGATAAAGATCACTGTACCAAGGGCCACTAGGGGCATGTTATGGAAAGGGTTAGGGTTGAGTTTCTGAATTAATCAACTAAAACCGTAACTTGAGCCTCGTCTGCGTGTGACAGGTGGACCATCCGCGCCCGTGTAACCAACAAGGGCAGCATCCGAACATGGAGCAACTCTCGCGGTGATGGCAAACTCTTCTCCATGGAGCTCGTGGATGAGAGCGTGAGTGTCCCAGTTTCACATCATGCAAATAAATGACAACTTCATCCTGGACATCTGGTGTTGTGCATGTCCTGACTTTTAATTTCAAATGCTTAACTTGATGACAGGGGGAGATACGAGTGACTGGTTTCAACCAAGAGGTGGACAAGTTCTACGCCCTGGCCGAGGTCGGCAAGGTGAGATGACGCTCCAGGGTGTCCCGGTGATCTACCGAAACTTTCTTTCACTGTGGCGCTAAAGAGCGATTTGGCCACAGACTATTCTATCAACCACTGCCAGCACTTTGTGAGTTAAAACCACAGAGACTGTGAATGAGTCATCTGGCTGCACTGTACCCATACAATAAGCAGCTTATGATCATCTGCCAGCCTGTGTTGATCCCCCCCCGACTGTCTGAAGTCGTATCTTGTTTGCACCATTCAGTCAGGTGCAGCGCTCGCCCTGATCTCTGATTAACACGTGCTTCATCCGTGCATGTGTGTGTGTGCGTCCTAGGTCTACTACATCTCCAAGGCCTCCCTGAAGATCGCCAACAAGCAGTACACGTCGGTGAAGAACGATTACGAGATGACGCTGAACGGGGAGTCCACCCTCATCCCCTGCGAGGACAGCGGCGACGTGCCCATGGTGCAGTGCGAGTTTGTTTCCATCGGGGACCTGGAGAGCAAAGAGAAAGATGCTGTCATCGGTAAGGAGCCCCCCCCCATCAATTGTCTACATTTAATCACATACGGCAGCTGTAGGGCTGTTCGTATTTACAGACTCTATTTTGACTCAAATGGGCAGTGAACATGTGCAGCAGCAGCAGTCACTGAGAAGCTTGTCACAGCACAACACAACCAGAACAGTATCTACTGATGCTCTGCCCGCCCTCTGCCTGCCTGCAGAGGGGCGCTGCACACAGCTCTATAATGACGCCACATGTTATGTTGTGAGGAGACATGTTGAAAATGAGTGTTATGAATTGAAGCCGGCCAAGTAAGACCCCGGTGGGCAGCGGCCGTCTTGGTAAATAATGGGAAACACCGTCTCCAACATAACAAATGGTTAAGGTCACTCTGACACCACAGAACCTGTTTCTGGCCCATAACTCATGACTTTACACAGTAATGATGACAAACTTCCTAACACCTGTCTAATTTGACAAAATGATGTAATTTCACTTTGACATCATGCAAAAAATTGATTCTGGTCATTATGCATCACCGTCATTCCCAGCCAGTGAGATAGGGATCATATTTCCTGCAACCTGACTGGTTTGTGGAAGCTTACATCAACAAGGAAGTAATTTTCAAGTTTTCGTCACAGTTAAATACATTTGAAATCCCTCTTCTCTGTGGTGTGGGGGCTTTTAGATAATGAGTGATGTCGATGATGCCACTCTCACCTTTCTACAAATATATGAATCTCTCCCCATCCATTGTGCTTGATTGCATTAGTCAACAAAGTGTGATCGATTAAATATGTTTGTAGAAACAATTAAAGCCTACTTCCTGGCTTCTCTCCTACATTATGGATGTAAGTGGCTGGTGTGCAGACTGATGACCTGTATGAAATGACTGAATTGCTTATTTCCCAAGAGGCAATTTGTGCCTGAAACCATGGGACCTAGCGTGACCTGTGGGCGTAAACACCACAATGAATATTTATCATACGTATACGTGGATCAGCCACAGCATTGAGACCTGGAACTGGTTTTAATGCTGCTGCAGACCAGTGTTTATATGTAACTTGTCTTGAAAGTCGTATTTTATAGTTTCAACTATTTTCACGGCCAAAATTCAAGAGTACACGCATCAGCACTCGCCACAGTGCCACAATGTGAATCTGTCAGGAGAGAGAAAGTCAAATCCAAACGACGACTGCTGCTCATGTGTAACACAGATTTTTTTTTTTTTATGCAGATGTGATCGGAGTGTGCAAAAAGGTGGACGAGGTGACCCGCCTCACGACAAAGTCCAACAAAGAGGTGTCCAAGAGGACGCTCGACCTGATGGACATGTCTGGCAAGCTGGTGACTGTCACTCTGTGGGGAGAGGAAGTGAGTACGAGCTTGAGATGGAGGGTAATAAATATGTACGTGGTGGAGATGTGGAGCTTTTTAAATGGATGAACGGTATTGATGAAAATCAATACCGGCTCCATAATGCATCAGATGTGATGATTCCTTTTGCCTCTCAGAACCATTAGAAAACAAACTGTCTTTGATCGGTGAACTCGTCAAACTCTTAAAGAGATTTCAAGCCTTATTTTGTATTGAATGATTTAAGCCGAACTAAAGCTTAAGCTCACATTCACAACGATGAGCACCTGCAGTACAAAAACCTGTTATAAACTCCACCTGCGTGAAGCTTATTATCTTAAGGTTTGGGCGACGGTATGTTTCAGAGGGAATTTAATTAAAAAGGTTGTTCAACAAGTTTCTCCCGATCACTGTTCTGCAGTTTCAGAACCGAAGACGTTTAACGGAGGCAGAAATAGTCGAGTGAATTCCCTGTCACCGGGTGATGAAGTAGCTGCTCCTGCAGTTGACTTTTACCTGTGGCTCAGAGGGACTGTGCTGAGTTTGCCACCATTTCTCTCCTCCTGACAAGAAGCACAGTGTTCCCTGTTTGTTTGTACGACAGTTACCTCTTTTCCAGTGGGACACGCCGAGGTGCATGAGCTGTGTAGTTTTTACAGAACAATGGCAAAGCCAAGCAGCAAGTGTCTGAGATATATTTCCTCAACTCTGAATGCTTTTCTGTTGCCCCCCTCCCCTCTTTCCATTACTGCTTTACCTCAGTTTATGCAGTGAATAGAAATGAAAAACTATGAAAGTGAAAATCCAAGTAAATAAGTAATTATTGAAAAACAAGTTGACAGTAATGTTGGAACTGAACTAATTCATGTGCTCAGCTCAAGAAGATATTTCCATGTGTCTCAGCAAATGTTAGCTTGCTTACATGGTAGGGTAAGATAGTGAACCTGCTAAAAATAATAACTGCCCATTATTAGCATGTTAGCATTGTTATAATTGGCCACTGACTGTTTATTAAGATACAACATGAAAAACATCTGCATACTTAGGTCCTGGTGGGGAGTCAGTCAGGAGCTATCAAATAATTCAAACCAAACTTACTATACAAACCATCACCTCCTAAAATGGCAGGAATCCTCATCAAAAAATGACTTTAACATGTTAAATGTTTTTTTTGTGACTTTTTAAAGTGGACCATGTCCTATCCACTAACAAGGTGGATCACATGTTTATGACCTGTACTGCAACCAGCCACCAGGGGGTGGACAAAATTATTTGGCTTCACTTTTAGGTAGTAGCCAGGTCATCCATCTTTTCATACAGTCTGCTATGAGCACTTCTTTGCCCCACTGGAAATTAAACAGCACCACCAGCATGTCAATTCTGTAAATTATTCATCTTTAAAAGATGGCACTCGATAAACAAACAACAAACTAGAATCCAGTCAAATATAAGTAACAAAGTTTAAATCATTGTCTGTGGTCCTCTTCTGTTTCCTTGTGCAGGCGGAGAAGTTTGATGGCTCTGGACAACCCGTCGTGGCCATTAAGGGGGCGAAGGTCTCCGACTATGGAGGCCGCTCCCTCTCAGCATCCTTCAGCAGCACCATGATGATCAACCCAGACATCCCTGAGGCGTATAAACTCCGAGGCTGGTGAGCGAGCGCCATAGATAATGTAGTGAAGTAAATGGCTTGTATATCATTGGAGTTGTATACTCATGACAAAGTGCTTTTACAGCAGGTGTAAAACGCGGGTACACATTTAACATTTAATGCCACGGGGCTTATTTTTCTCCCCGGCAGCCAACTTCTCACACAAAAGTATTGCTGTTGAAATTGAAGGGTTTTAACAGCGCGTTTCCATTTCCCAAGTTGTGAGAGTGCATGCTCTGATTCTCATTATCAAGATTAGCTTTCATCCATTAGCCACAATGTGTGTGTGTGAGGGGGGGGGGGTGCACGTCGATGATGCGTTACATATAAATGGAAATCATACTTGATCTGTGGAAAACACCCTTTTTTTTTACTCCTAATCGCTTTTCCAGATTAAATGAAATCCAGACATATTTCTGTGTGATTATGTTGATTGTAGGATATTCTTTATCTTCATGCCTGTGTGCGGTTGCGTGGTTTGAGTACATATACTCCGTCATGTTTGTTTTCCCTTTCCCACATAGAATGATGGGCAAATTATCCAAGATGTCCCAAAAATCTGTTTATCTGCACGTGTAGTACCGAGTACCGTGCTACAGCTGAATCCGTCAGAGGAACCACAGCTACTAGCAGATTCTATTATTCTACAGTAACACAATTAAGACATGTGACTCTATTCCTTGAAGATTTTCTCTTGGCTCGTCTTGCAGAGGAATAGAGAAACATTTAAGACCCAAGCTTTCATCTTTTCTTCGGGCTCCCGTGCCAGTTCCTCGATTCCTCATTTTCCTGAATTATTTCTTCTCCCTCGCTGTATAACATGATCGGAAATAAGCCTGCGCTGTATGTATTTAATTCCTTTGCACCAGGGCTGTGGAGAAGTCTTATTTTTTCACCCTAAGAAAGATCTCACCAAGACAATGTGTGGTGTCCAGGTTTATAGAGATGCATTGTGAAAGGGCTGAAAGAAGTGATGCAAGTTGGCACGTGATTGACGGAGCAGGCGTTGCTCACATGGACTGAGGTGGAGCGCGGTGATAGTAGCGTCCCTCCCGTGATGTGGCAAACTGCTTGACCCGTCCACCCTTGAGATCAAGCAGGCCCCTCCTCTGTGACATGAAGGCAGATGTCTGTCTAAAAGGTTTCATTTATTTACCTCCCAGTGCCGCTACCTGCCCTGCACCAATAAGAAAAGGACGGGGAACGGTTAAAAACTACATTATTTACACCAGTCATCCACTCATTTAAAGCTTAGTGAAGCGATGTAACATATCTAAAAGTACAAAATACCTTTTGAATTCAAAGCACTGATAGTTTCAGAACGAGCCGTTTCAAAACAGGCCGCAGATGAACACCAGTCTGCATTAAACATTAGAACCAGTGGCCAGCTTTAATGTTGTGGCTGATCGCTGTGCGCTTGATCAGCGGGACTGATCTGCATAATCACAGCAGTGAAATGTGACTCAACCTGGCAGGTGAGAAAGAGGCGGCTCACAGAAATCACTGGTTTGTGCCTCATCAGTCAGACGTCTTCTCTCGCAGTAAATTCCACTTGATGGTTTCAGCACCAGGCTCCGGCTTCTGTGAATATTTTCATGTGATTTATCAGAATGCCTGCAAACTACAATTATTCATTTTTTACTTTGGTCCTTTTGTTTTGTGGTTGGTTTGTTTGTAAGCAGGATTTCACAAGAACTACTGATCAGATTTCCACGAGACGTGGTGGCAGGATTCAGTACGGTTCAAATAAGAACTCATTACATTTTGGTGCTGATCCTTATCAGGGGGCAGATCTGGGATTGTCCCCCCCCCCGCCCCCACTTCTATAACGATGTGAAATGGGGCATTTTGAAAAACCTTTTTTCAGTTTTCCGGGGGAATAATTCTTGGAACTTGATGAAAAAATATCAGGCACATTTAAGAAATAGATATCTTTGGTGCAGCTTGATTGAATTTAAGAAGACTGTTAGGCCTTCAAATCGTTATGTGCTCTACTGAGTGCCATTATAGTGTAATAAGGGGATTATTTTACATTTTGGTAACAATAGAAAAATGCTGTATAATCAGGACCTCTCCAAGGTTTTTCTGCTTTCTTCTACCTGAGCAACACACTGCACCAGTCTCCTCATCCATGCTGCAGCACAGGCTCTCCACACTTCCCCTGCTCTCTTCTGCTTAATGACAGAAGCTTGTTCGCTCCACTTCCTCCACTAACTTCTCAGTTGGACGCGTGGAGATAATGACCCTTAAATGCTGGTGTTGGTTTATCCTCTGCAGAAGTGTTGGCCCACGCGGGTCCTCGTGGACAGGGAGCTCCTGCAGGTTGGAAGGCGTCCTCTAATGACCAGTTTAAAGTCACAGATGGTTGGAGGCCGGACCTGACTCATAATGTAGAGCCAAGTCAGATGTAGTGAGAGCCACAGGGAAGACAGGATTGTTATGCAGCACGTCTGAGAGGAGGTGAGAAACAGCCAGGGAAGGGAACAGAGAGAACGGCCTCCTTGTTTATTTATTTTTAGGCGGCATTCCAGAGATGATGCAGTATGTGCTGCTGAGAAGCAAGTTGTCACAGTGGGTTTTCACGGGCAGACTGCGAGCTGCTGTGGTGTTGCTGATAAGCCCGGTTGTCAGGATGGTACCTGTTCACAGAGCTCTGTCTTTTAATTATTGCTCAGATTTTTTTTCAACTATTTCGATCATTCATTTTACTTCTCGCACAGAAGAACCAGCCTCTGTTGAGCTCTTCTGCACATCCATTTCTGCGGAAGCATCTTTGTGTTACTCATGCACAAGTGTCTTCAGTTTAAATTTTTCGTTTTTTTAGAAGCAGGCCTTGAGGACTTCCTCAAATGAATCGTCGATCCTTGGTGGCCCGTTGACTCAAGCTTCTGAAGCGTGAATGCGGTGCCGCTCAGCACTTTCCAGTGTTTTTTTCTATGGAGAGCCGAGTAGTTTCCTTTAACGTCGCCCTAATTAATCCTGCAGAGATGAAAATAGCTTTAATTTCCTCAAATGAGAATGCTGCCCTGTGCACTAATTATCCTGATCCTTGGGTTAATCTGGGCTCCTGGTGCATTGTTAGTTTGCAAGTGTTGTGTGCACCTACCCTCTTTCTTTAATAAGACTTGACTAAGGCTGCAACGACTAATGAATTATATAGATTATAAAAATAGTAGGCATCTAATTTCTTAGGTGATTAGTCTGGTCTGTTTATAATTTACGGCACGCACACTGTGGCAGCGTCTCTTGGGGGGGGGGGGGCAGCAAACCAGCCAATCCCGTGCCTTGTAAATAGAGCAAAAAATTCAGCAGCACGACCTGTTTGAACTTCTCTTAACAAAGTTTGACGATCCAGAATATCACTTTGACTTTCACTGTGACGAGTAAGAATTTTAGTTTAAGATGACTTGTCAAAACAACCATTAATTCTGCATCAGAACTTTCTAGTTCAAGAGATCTTTTAATAAGCCTCAATTGAATACACCTGAAATTAAGTTTGAACTTCTGAGAATGGTGGTGTAGATATCAAGAATTTGAATTATGAATAGTCAGAATTAATCTACAGTAAATTATCAGTGTAGGAATCACATTCACTCTCGTCCATCTGACTGTGTAGAGGCAGTTGTCCATTAGGTGGCAACAGCACATTGGGAGATGGCGCTGCAGCCTTTTCCCACACATCACTTCTCTGTTAGCAACACGAGTCATGTTTATTCTTAGTCTCAGATTAATTTATTTAGTCCAAACTGACATTTTCTCTGCCTTTTCATGACTGCGGTATGTTCCCACACACAGAACACATAGTTGGAGCACCAATTAATCAGCTGAGTAGCAAACAAGCTATAATACGGTCATCTAATGAACATGATTCCTGATGATTTGATTTAAAGATGCCTCATTATTTAATTGAATGTTATTTTACCATCATGTGTTTGCAGTCTGGTATCGATGGGATAAAGATTTCTTGTCACAAGCAAAATCACTGAGTTATTAGTCACTGACTTGCTGAGGGCTCTGAACCAAATCTGGTCTCGTAGGCGTTGGACACAGTGAAGAATCCTTCAAATCAGCTTCCTGTTGAGGTTGATGTTCTCCTTTTAGTCACGATTGTCAAAGGGCTTTTTTGAATAGAAGAGATGAAATCAAGCAAAATATTTTTTGGTTACAGTTTCTCAAATGTAAGGATTCGCTGCTTTTCCTTGTCGTAGATATACAAATGAATACCTGGGTTTTCAAATCAAATAAGCACTTTGTAAATCTTTGCTTGGTTTCTGGAAAAGTATATTGAACTTTTTCCCCATGCAATTTCCCAAAATTTTATACACAAAACAAATACAACAGGAATCAGCCGAACAACCTCAAAAACAAAATATCAAGCCCACTTTTTAAATCTCACTTTTATAAAGATTGTTTTTAAGTTGAAAACACTGAGATTAAAGCTACACTTTGCCTTTAAATGTTCAGAGAGACGTAAATTGTCCCTTTGTCCCACAGACTACTACTATCGTTTTTCTATATTCTGTATATGTTGAGGTAAAGTATATATACAACGCACCAAAGTAATATGTGAGCAAGAAGTCCAGTTTGCATTAACTGCCAATTTCAATTCCATTCAATCAGAAAAACACTGCAGCACATTAAAAACTTGGGTTCTGTTTTTCCATGATATCATTTCTCTGTGAAGCTCTGTAAAGGACAAAGCCATTCAAATGAAAGCGACGATTCATGCAGGCAGAACAGTCCTCGTGTGCAGGGATGACATGTAAATGCTTGATTTTTATATAGTATTTTTGTTGTATTCTCCGACATACATGATTTTCCATTTGCAGCCTGTGTGATCCATCTAATTTAAACATAAATGAAAAGTAAACACGGGGAAACAAACTGCCGCCTCGGCTTCTTTCAAGTTGCTGCCTGTTCCGTGTTCGACCACATGCCAGTCACCGGCAGATGTCTCACACATCATGGGGTAATCGTGTTTGTTGTGTGTTTGCCACTCAGCTGAGGCATTAGAGCCTCTTCCCTGCAGCTGCAAACAGCATTTCCCATCATCCCTTCATCCCTCCTCCTCCTCCTCCTCCTCTGCCATGTCTATGCTGCTGTCCTGTCCCTGTGCATTGACACACTGACACATGACATGTCGGTGGCGTGCACATGCTCGTCTGTCGCCCGGCAGTCGTCTCTCTAGTTGGTCTCACCGACGCCGCGCTGCCTCTCTAAGCTGAGATCAGCCTGAGTTCCGTTGACTCACGTTGCACATTTTCTGCCAGATCTAATTTGTCCTCCTTTTGTCTCATCGATCACGATCACTGTCTTCGGTGCCATTTCTGTTTCCTGTGCTCCTCGCTGTCTGCAATGATGACAAAAACGGCAGCGGCTTTAAAACTGGAGGCCTCTCACTGTCTCCTATCAAATCACAGGCATTTCAACACAGTGAAGTCGTACCTTTTTAAAAAGTGATTCTTTTTTTTATCACCTCAGCCATGTTGTCACGTCACTCCCCTCCTCTGTGGAACATCTGTCTTCGGAGAGGCGTTGAGCCGTGACCGAGAGACGCTATCTTCATTAAGTCTCAATTGATTTGTCCGAATGCATTTTCTTTTTTCTTTCTCAAGCTCCTAAGTGGGGGGGCAGGAACAATTACAGCAAAGCAGCTCAGGTACACTGGTGAGGAATTTGGTGCCACCATAGCAAATTGGTCACATTTGTCATTAGTAATGGGGAAACTGGCAGCCTCTGCGTTGGGCAGGCCACAGTGTGAACCATTAATGGGGATATTTTCAATTAGTCATGCCTCCAGGAGCAAGGCATTCACTCCCTGTATTTACAACCCGACCTCCCCATCGTGCACCACTTTGCCTTGTGGCCAACAGATTAGTAAGCGTTATTGATTTCTCTAACCATTTTAAACTTTCTCTCTCTTCCCTCACCCACCCCCCTACCCATCCACCCATCCACAACTGCATTTTACCTGCACTCATCGGTCTTCTCATTCTTTCCCTCTTTCCCTCTTCCCCTTTGTCTTCCCTGAATTACCGCGACCATCGGGCAGAAATGGGTTTCTAATATCTCCGTAACAGCCCTGACCCCGGCCGGCTCATCTGTCCCTTTGCTGTAGATTCATTTCACAAGCCTCGTCGCTCGCCCTGTTCTCAGCTGAGTAACAAATGGATGCTCCGGCTCAAACAACAACAATCAAGGCTAAACAATAAAGCCCTGAACGGATAGCTTGTATTCTACTTATGGAAGGATATGTGAAATTAACATGTATTTAAATTTCTTGTTTTCTATCACAAGTCTGATTTTGTCGGCATCTTGGAACGCTTACTCTATACCCAATTTATACAAAGTTAAAATGATTTGTTGATTAATGGATTTATTTGGCAGCTCTTTATTTAGTTAATCAAATGACAGATTAACATTTAAATACATTTGAAAGCTAAAAGGCCAGAACATCCCTTGAGAGTATCTTCTTTGTCTATGGTACTAAACCAAATAGTTTAGCGTTTGGCTGTTAATTGGACAAAATTTGTGAGATAATCACAGCGACCAGGGAACAGAAAGATTGCACTGCACCTCTAACTATTATCTACCAATTGCAGAAAACCATAGAATGAGTTCTGGACTTATCTCTAACGCATACTATTGTCAGTTAGTGTCCTAAAGCTGCACCTGGGTCGAATCAGCAAGTAACTGATATTCTCTCTATTTCCCTGTAGGTACGATAAGGAGGGCCACGCCATGGACGGACAGTCTCTGACGGAGGCTAAAGGTGGCGGCGGTGGAAACACCAACTGGAAGACCCTCTCCGACGTGAAGACCGAGCACCTGGGACACGGAGACAAGGTACGCACGCGCTCGGCTTTGCCTTGACGCTCTCGAACGCTCCCGCTGTGGTAACCCCAGACATATTGTTATTGCAGGAGGACTCTTTGAAGTTAGTCAAGGACGAAGGAAAAGGCCCGCGTTGAATCCCAAACAACAAATGGAAGCGCCCGCAGTCGAGCTGCATTTGTAATTTAAAAACCTCACAGTACACGGGGCAGGTCCGTACAGTGCGTCTGCGGTGTAACCTTGTCACTGCTTGTTCGACGGGAGGCCTCTTGATTATCATTGATTGATCAAAATCACCAGGTATGTGGGATGAAAATTGGATCCCCCGAAGACTCCTGATTCTGCTCCTCATTAATATCACTGCACAGCGGCTGAGTGCTCCGTACATATCCCTGAAATTACATACGCTCTATTCTTTGCCCTCTGAAATGAAATAACCGCCTTTAAAATAAGTAAAGTAATATGTATTCTTTAATATCCCCCCCTATTTTATTACACCGTGGAGGGAACCCGGCTCTCACCAAAGTGTTATGAATCGTCTATGGTGGCTAATTTGACCTGAGCGGAGATCTTAACTTGTGTAATTTAACATCATTTAACACATTA